>NC_061806.1:38302559-39632221 GCF_021462225.1 Girardinichthys multiradiatus | reverse complement strand
TTTGGAGTATAAATAAAATTGAATTGAATTGAATTGAATTGAATTGATGACAGACAAGACCTCATTGACACGGATCAGGAACTAAGATACACTGGGCCTTGGTTAGTTGGAGGACATTTTTAAGTAAAAAACCAAAAGTGTAATTTGAGAGATGAACAGGTTCAGCAGCTTTCATGATTTAAAGCTCAAATGTCTGCAGATTTAATACAAAGTGTATGTTTAACAAATATTAAAATGAGAAAGAAGGAAAATCAGAGCTAAAACATGATGGAAAAATAAGTCCAGTTGTTTAAGACGTGTGAAAGAACATAGGTTTAAAAAATATATCATCCAAAACAATATTTTCTTAACTTAGTGACCTTTCATGACAAGATTTTTTGCTAGTAAGGTTTAATTTTATTTTTCTCTCACCATTACTATTGATGCTGTCCAAAGTAAACAGGGAACATAATTGCCCCTGGATGTTCAGGTTCTACAATAACTTCTACTTCAACAACAGAAAGGTTGATCCTGTGAAGGTCTTGAAATCCAACATCCTTGCCAAGATATTTTAATGTTAATCCAGACCCCTCCCCATTTAAAGTCCCTTTATTTAAAGATAAACACAAAAAACCTGAAAAACCTTCTCTGCCAGTCAGGCTCCCACCCCTCACCTTATATAAATCTCTACTCTCACCAGTTCTGACATCTGATCAGCATCAATCGCCTGGAAGAGAAGCAGCTTCTGGTCTTGAGGAGAAGGAAATAAGGTTTTTAGTCGTTGGTCTGAAACCAAGAACCAAATCTACAGACATGGGGAAGTTTCTTTTTGCTGTTGTTGCAGCTTTTGCATCTCTGGTCTTGGGTAAGAAAGCTTCCAATAAAATATTTTCCATTAAAAAGAAATAAATATTCAAGGAAAACAAAATTATTCTTTGTGATGTTCATCTTAGCAGTGCTACAAGGCATTAATCGGAAAAAGTGCAAAAATAAATTCAAAACTGTTATTTATTTATATTTGGGAAAGAAGTCACAATCCCATTTTAGATGAAATATCCTTCGTGGATAAAAAACAAAACAAAACGCTGTGTTTCAAAGAATTGCTTCTATGAAAAGTGGGAGAAATAATTTTTCTTTTTAAAATTATAAATCAACTTCGCTCAGAGGTCACATCTCTGTCTTTTGAAGCCACTTTTACCATAAGGACAATGGAGGTCTAGGAACATGAGTTGGATCTGACCTTTGATGATAACAGGTGGGATTCTGCACTGAAAACTATCCACATGGCCTCCATTTGTGTCGCTCTAATGCTTATTCAGTTTTTAACTTTTGTTTAGGTGCCATTACTTTAAAGCTAAAATAGAGATACTTTCAGCCTCAGTGGATGTTAGTGATAGGTGTAATGGTTCACCTGGTCAAAAAACACCTGGTAAAGCCAACAGTTGTTTAAGATCCTCAAATTAGATCAAAATCTACTGAAGGTTTCTACATCGTGAAGTTTAATAACAGGGATTCTTTTCCACCTGCAGTCTTGATGAATCTCAGTGACAGAGTTCGGTTGTCAGTTTCCACTACAGTGTTTATTCAGTAGGGCTCAGCAGATTTTGGCAAAGTACAGGGTGTGTTTGACAGGAAAGTATCTGTACCGTGTTGAAGATGTAGAACAAGTCCTCAGGAGCCATTATTGACTGCAATCTGTGTCTGTTTCAGCGGAGTCCCTGATCTGCAACAGGTGCCGCTTCAGTCTGTTTGGTACGTGCCTGAGTAGGGATAACGAGACCTGTGCAACCAACGTCAGCGTCTGTTTCACTCAAAGACTAAGTAAGTGTGATCTTAATTACCTAAAGACATCCTAAAATGTCTCTTCACACTACCTACCTGCAAACAGGAAAGAATAACCTAAATCGCTGCAATAGCATTCAGACAATATGATGATATCTTGCACAGCTGCCAAAGTTATTTTACATCCGCTACACAAGCAGGCTATCACCTTCTAGTTTTTAAAGTGTGTATGTTAATTTAGTGTTTTATGCTGTGGAGACCCCTTTCTGTGGAAAGTTGCTGCTGTACAAGGTGCTTTTTTTTTGTGTTTATTATGTTTCAACCTTATACAGCCTGAGAGCTGTATAATTTTAAAGAAGTTCAAATGATCTAGAAAAGCCACCCTTGCATTTTGGATAGATAACGAACACTTTAAAAATGGGGATGTTATTGTCCCAATATGTAATCTGTAACCCTTCAAACTAAAAACAGGAAACTGTCAAAAAAGTGAAATCTTTAAAGATGAAAATGTTAATTGGATGTTTTTATCAAAAGAAAGCTACATTTTCTAAAGCATCACCTGGTGTTCTCAAAAAACTTGCATCATAATTGACACTCGTACTCGTACTGGTACTCGTCGTCTTCCGCTTTATCCAGGACCGGGTCGCGGGGGCAGCAGACTCAACGGAGACGCCCAGACGTCCCTCTCTCCAGACACCTCCTCCAGTTCCTCCAGGGGGAGCCCACGGCGTTCCCAGGCCAGCCGAGAGCCATAGTCCCTCCAGCGTGTCCTGGGCTGTCCCCTGGGCCTCCTCCCAGTGGGACGTGCCTGGAACACCTCCCGAGGAAGGCGTCCAGGAGGCATCCGGTATAGATGCCCGAGCCACCTCAACTGGCTTCTCTCGATGTGGAGGAGCAGCGGCTCTACTCCGAGCCCCTCCCGGATGGCCGAGCTCCTCACCCTATCTCTAAGGGAGTGCCCGGCCACCCTACGGAGGAAACTCATTTCAGCCGCTTGTATCCGGGATCTCGTTCTTTCGGTCATGACCCAAAGTTCATGGCCATACGTGAGGGTGGGAACGTAGACCGACCAGTAAATTGAGAGCTTTGCTTTTCGGCTCAGCTCTCTCCTCACCACAACGGACCGGCACAGCGCCCCCATTACTGCGGCAGCCGCACCGATCCGTCTGTCGATCTCCCGCTCCATTCTTCCCTCACTCGTGAACAAGACCCCGAGATACTTAAACTCCTCCACTTGAGGCAGGAACTCCCCTCCAACCTGAAGAGGACAAGCCACCCTTTTCCGGTCGAGTACCATGGCCTCGGACTTGGAGGAGCTGATCCCCATCCCAGCCGCTTCACACTCGGCTGCGAACCGCCACAGCGCATGCTGTAGGTCTTGGCTAGAGGGGGCAAGCAGGACCACGTCATCTGCAAAAAGAAGAGACGAAATCCACTGGTCCCCAAACCCGACCCCCTCCGGCCCTTGGCTGCGTCTAGAAATCCTGTCCATAAAAGTTATGAACAGGATCGGTGACAAAGGGCAGCCCTGCCGGAGTCCAACATGCACTGGGAACAGGTCCGACTTAGTGCCGGCAATGCGGACCAAACTCCTGCTCCGCTCGTACAGGGACCGGATGGCCCCTAGTAAAGGGCCCCCAATTCCATACTCCTGGAGCACTCCCCACAGGGCATCACGAGGGACACAGTCGAATGCCTTCTCCAGGTCCACAAAACACATGTGAACCGGTTGGGCAAACTCCCATGAACCCTCGAGCACCCTGTAGAGGGTATAGAGCTGGTCCAGTGTTCCACGGCCGGGACGAAAACCACACTGCTCCTCCTGAAGCCGAGGTTCGACTATCGGTCGGACTCTCCTCTCCAATACCCTGGCATAGGCCTTACCAGGGAGGCTGAGGAGTGTGATCCCCCTGTAGTTGGAACACACCCTCCGGTCCCCCTTCTTATGAAGGGGGACCACCACCCCAGTCTGCCAGTCCAGAGGCACTGTCCCCGACCGCCACGCAATGTTGAAGTCAACCATGACAGCCCTACAACATCCAGAGACTTGAGGTACTCAGGGCGGATCTCATCCACCCCCGAAGCCTTGCCACCGCGGAGCTTTTTAACCACCTCGGTGACTTCAGCCTGGGTGATGAAAGAGTCCGACCCCGAGTCCCCAGCCTCTGTTTCCACCACGGAATGCGTGATGGCAGGATTGAGGAGATCCTCGAAGTACTCCTTCCACCGCCCGATAATGTCCTCAGTCGAGGTCAGCAGTCTCCCGCCCCCACTTTAAACAGTGTTGGCAAAGCACTGCTTCCCCCTCCCGAGGCGACGGACGGTTTGCCAGAATCGCTTCGAGGCCAACCGGTAGTCCTTCTCCATGGCCTCACCGAACTCCTCCCAGGCCCGTGTTTTTGCCTCTGCCACAGCCCGGGCCGCAGCACGCTTGGCCTCATGGTACCCGTCAGACGCCTCAGGAGTCCCACAAGCCAACCACAGCTGATAGGACTCCTTCAGCTTAACAGCATCCCTTACTACCGGTGTCCACCACCGGGTTCTGGGATTGCCGCTGCGACAGGCACCGCAGACCTTACGGCCACAGCTACGGGCAGCAGCATCGACAATAGATGCGAAGAACATGGTCCACTCGGACTCTATTTCTCCAACATCCCCCGGGATCTGGTCGAAGCTCTCCCGGAGGTGGGAGTTGAACACATCCCTGGCCGAGGGCTCCGCCAGACGTTCCCAGCAGACCCTCACTATGCGCTTGGGCCTGCCAAGTCTGACTGGCTTTCTCCTCCTCCAGCGGATCCAACTCACCACCAGGTGATGATCAGTGGACAGCTCAGCCCCTCTCTTCACCCGAGTGTCCAAAACATGCGGCCGAAGATCTGATGATACGACAACAAAGTCGATCATCGACCTCCTGCCTAGGGTGTCCTGGTGCCAAGTCCACTGATGGACACCCTTATGTTTGAACATAGTGTTCGTTATGGACAATCCGTGACTAGCACAGAAGTCCAATAACAAAACACCACTCGGATTCAGATCGGGGAGGCCAGTCCTCCCGATCACGCCTCTCCAGGTGTCACTGTCGTTTCCCATGTGGGCGTTGAAGTCCCCCAGCAGAATAATGGAGTCCCCGGGAGGAGCACTATCCAGCACCCCCGACAGGGACGCCAAGAAGGCCGGGTACTCTGCACTACCACTCGGCCCGTAGGCTGAAATGATAGTCAGAGACCTAAAACCGGGAGCTGGTTCCACAGGAGAGGAGCCTGATAACTAAAGGATCTGCCTCCCATTCTACTTCTAGAGACTCTAGGAACCACCAGTAAACCTGCAGTATGAGAATGAAGTGCTCTGTTAGGAACATATGGAACCATCAGATCTCTGATGTATGATGGAGCCAGATCATTAAGGGCTTTATATGTGAGGAGGAGAATTTTAAATTCTACTCTGGATTTAACAGGGAGGCAGTGAAGGGAAGCTAAATACGAGGGATAAATTTAGGCACCATGGGATAAATTTCCACTGTTATGCTGATGATACTCATATTAAACAGATTTCTACAATTTCCTTCTTTCATCTCCGGAATATTGCCAAAATTAGAAATGTCCTATCCAGGAGTGTCGTTGAGTGTCAGTTAAAAGCCTTCAGCTGATTCAAAATGTTGCTGCAAGAGTTCTGATGAAAATTAAAAAGAGAGATCATATTTCTCCTATTTTAGCTTCCCTTCATTGGCTTCCTGTTAAATCCAGAATAGAATTTAAAATTCTCCTCCTCACATATAAAGCCCTTAATGATCTAGCTCCATCATACATCAGAGATCTGATTGTTCCATATGTTCCTAACAGAGCACTTCGTTCTCAGACTGCAGGTTTACTGGTGGTTCCTAGAGTCACTAGAAGTAGAATGGGAGGCAGATCCTTTAGTTATCAGGCTCCTCTCCTGTGGAACCAGCTCCCAGTTTTAGTCCGTGAGGCAGACACCCTGTCTACTTTTAAGGCTAGACTTAAAACTTTCCTTTTTGATAAAGCTTATAGTTAGAGTGGCTTAGTTTATCCTGAGCTATCTCTGTAGTTATTCTGCTATAGGCTTAGGCTGCTGGAGGACGTAATTACCTATTTCCCTCCCTCTTCCACATTCTCATGCTACTCTCCAATTTAGCGCTATGTATTTGTTGTTATTTTAGCTTTTAACTATGTTCTCTCTCTGGTATCTTCTGCCTAGAAGCTACATCCAGCCTGACTCTGTTTAGCTGTGCCACCTTCCTGGAGGGGGACTTAATGCTCACCTTGTAGTGATGATAGACCTGGTCTTGTCTTTCAGTGTTTAACCCTGTCTCTCCTGGACAAAGCTACTGTTGGAGCTTTTACTGGGACTAACTGTATGTGCACTCTTACTCATACTCCAGACTTGAAAACTGGCTCATAGTTCATCTGCTTTGCTGTCTTTCTCTTCTAGATGAAGCCACTAAAGGAGATACACCATTAATTTTTTACTTTTCTTTCCCATAGAAAGTACTCCTGGATCAGTGCTTCTGTGTTCATTTTGTGTCTTTGCTCTGTTCTCTCAAACCCCCAGTTGGGCAGATGGCCCATAACACTGAGCCTGGTTCTGGTTCTCCTGGAAGTTTCTTCCTGTTAAAAGGGAGTTCTCCTTTCCACTTTCGCTACATTCTTCTTTAGATAAAAATGCACTCTTGAAACAACAGAATGTTTCTCAGATATTTTTTATTTAGTTATAGCTGGTTTTGTTTAATAAAACACAAAGAACTTGGAAAGGTAAAAATATTTAAATGTAAAACATTTCAATCAATAGCTAAATTTGCCTGAGTAGATTTTTCCAGCCTGACTCTGTGTTTAGCTGTGCCACCTTCCTGGAGGGGGACTTAATGCTCACCTTGTAGTGATGATAGACCTGGTCTTGTCTTTCAGTGTTTAACCCTGTCTCTCCTGGACAGAAACTTTGATCACATAAAGAATTAGATTTTTTCTTAAGAAATCACTTCATTAAAGTCAAGCTGCACGGTGGCACAGTTGGTAGCACTGTTGCCTTGCAGCAAGAAGGTCCTGGGTTCAATTCCCAGTGGGGGTCTTTCTGCATGGAGTTTGCATGTTCTCCCTGTGCATGTGTGGGTTCTCACCAGGTAGTCTGGCTTCCTCCCACAGTCCAAAAACATGCCTGTTAGGTTAATTGGTAGCTCTAATTTACCCTTAGGTGTATGAATGAGTGTGTGCATGGTTGTTTGTGTGTTGCAATGGACTGGCGACCTGTCCAGGATGTACCCTGCCTCTCACCCATAGACTGCTGGAGATAGGCACCAGCTCCCCTGCAACCCACTATGGAATAAGTGGTAGAAAATGACTGACTGACTTCATTAAAGTCTTCAAACAGAGCCAGAGAAGTAAGCTTGTGGTTGCTGGTCATGGAAGCAGAAAGCCATATGGTTTCTTGGAGGAACAGATTTGTCTGTCCCCACCCAGGGATTTGTGAAAGCAGCTTGCCTGAAATTCACATCTGCAAATGACAAATTTGAGTTTTCTTTTTAAAAAGCTTTTTTAGGTACTTGTCTTTATTTGGCCAAGAAAAACACAATACAAATGTTACTTTTTTAGGCAGCTGCCCTTCACATATCTAACCCAAACAAAGATGCTAAAAGTTAGGCTTAGATAGAACCCAAACCACTTTTAAACCCCATTCAGACATCAAGAGACATCTCTATAAGGACATTTATCTTCTACATTTCAACCATATTTTCACATTGTTCAGACAGAAGGAAATGTTTCCTTTCCTGTCATTGTGTTAAAACCTGCTTCAAAGGTAATGGATGAGACAGACAGGACGTCATTGACACGGATGAGGAGCTAAGCTACTGATCTGTGAAAAATGCCTCAAAAGAAAAACCAAAACCAAAACCAAAACTCAGAGTTCTGTAGATTTAATACAAAGTGTAGGTTTAACAAATATTGAAATGAGACTGAAGGAAAATCAGAGCTAAAACATGAAGGATAAATAAATATCCTCCAAACACATATTTTCTTAACTTAGGGACCTTTCATGTCAAGTTTTATTATTTGTGATGCTTTATTTTTTTTCCCCATGACTATTTATGCTTTCCAAAGTAAACAGGGAACATCATTGCTCCTGGATGTTCAAGTATCTCAGTAACTTCTACTTCAACAACAGAAATTATTATTTTTTGAAGATCTTGGAATCCAACATCCTTACCAACATATTTTAATTCTAATCTACACTCCTCCACATTCCTCCCCCATCCTATAAATCAGAGATAAACACAAAAAACCTGAAAAACCTTCTCTGCCAGTCTGGCTCCCACCCACTCTCACCTTATATAAATCTCTACTCTCACCAGTTCTGACATCTGATCAGCATCAATCGCCTGGAAGAGAAGCAGCTTCTGGTCTTGAGGAGAAGGAAAGAAGGTTTTTAGTCGTTGGTCTGAAACCAAGAACCAAATCTACAGACATGGGGAAGTTTCTTTTTGCTGTTGTTGCAGCTTTTGCATCTCTGGTCTTGGGTAAGAAAGCTTCCAATAAAATATTTTCCATTAAAAAAGAAATAAATATTCAAGGAAAACAAAATTATTCTTTGTGATGTTCATCTTAGCAGTGCTACAAGGCATTAATCTGAAAAAGTGTAAAAATAAATTCTAAATTTTTTTTTATTTATATTTGGGAAAGAAGTCACAATCCCATTTTAGATGAAATATCCTTCGTGGATAAAAAACAAAACAAAACGCTGCGTTTCAAAGAATTGCTTCTATGAAAAGTGGGAGAAATCATTTTTCTTTTTAAAATTATAAATCAACTTCGCTCAGAGGTCACATCTCTGTCTTTTGATGCCACTTTTACCATAAGGACAATGGAGGTCTAGGAACATGAGTTGGATCTGACCTTTGATGATAACAGGTGGGATTCTGCACTGAAAACTATCCACATGGCCTCCATTTGTGTCGCTCTAATGCTTATTCAGTTTTTAAGTTTTGTTTAGGTGCCATCACTTTAAAGCTAAAATAGAGATACTTTCAGGCTCACTGGATGTTAGTGATAGGTGTAATGGTTCACCTGGTCACCTCAAACACATGTTTTTCTCTTGTCCATCACTACTCAGTTTTTGGCAGGTTTATTTGACAGTGTTTAAGGTGATCTCAAAATCTAAAAGCTTCTCTCCACATGTGGTAATCTTTGGTCTTCCTGATGACTATACCCACTTTTCTGCAGAGCAATTGAAGGTCCTGGCCTTCACCTCTCTAATACCCAGACATCATTTGCTTCTTCACTGGGGATCGAACCTTGCCCCTT
This sequence comes from Girardinichthys multiradiatus, assembly GCF_021462225.1. Classification (NCBI taxonomy): domain Eukaryota; kingdom Metazoa; phylum Chordata; class Actinopteri; order Cyprinodontiformes; family Goodeidae; genus Girardinichthys; species Girardinichthys multiradiatus. Next base: position 39,623,150 of record NC_061806.1, on the reverse strand, counting down.
CACCACACAGATGAAATTGAGAAAATCAGATATTCCAGAAGTAGTTCTCCAAACAGATTTAACCAAAAATGGCTAAAACTATTTTTGGAGTCAACTTGAGATTTGCCCCCTTATTAATTATTTAATTAATTTTTTGTATCCTAATCAAAATTTGTTCAGGCAATAATTGTATTTTCTCAATTTATATGCAGTTAAAGCTGTTATCAGACCACTGTAGACGGCTCTAATTGCATTGTTTTATGTACCCAAAACAACTGTACTATATGTAAGAATGGTATAGAGTGGGAATGAAGTTGAGTTTTTGCCACATTTTCTACCTACCTAAAAAATGAGGAAAACCTCAAGTTATTCAATTCTAATAGTTTTTGAAGTCCATCACATCCATGTTTAATATTTGCATGCACATTTAAAACTAAAGCCAACGGTTGTTTAAGATCCTCAAATTAGATCAAAATCTACTGAAGGTTTCTACATCGTGAAGTTTAATAACAGGGATTCTATTCCACCTGCAGTCTTGATGAATCTCAGTGACAGAGTTCGGTTGTCAGTTTCCACTACAGTGTTTATTCAGTAGGGCTCAGCAGATTTTGGCAAAGTACAAGGTGTGTTTGACAGGAAAGTATCTGTACCGTGTTGAAGATGTAGAACAAGTCCTCAGGAGCCATTATTGACTGCAATCTGTGTCTGTTTCAGCGGAGTCCTTGATCTGCAACAGGTGCCGCTTCGGTCTGTTTGGTACGTGCCTGGGTAGGGATAACGAGACCTGTGCAACCAACGTCAGCGTCTGTTTCACTGAAAGAACAAGTAAGTGTGATCTTAATTACCTAAAGACATCCTAAAATGTCTCTTCACACTACCTACATGCAAACAGGAAAGAATAACCTAAATCGCTGCAATAGCATTCAGACAATATGATGATATCTTGCACAGCTGCCAAAGTTATTTTACATCCGCTACACAAGCAGGCTATCACCTTCTAGTTTTTAAAGTGTGTATGTTAATTTAGTGTTTTATGCTGTGGAGACCCCTTTCTGTGGAAAGTTGCTGCTGTACAAGGTGCTTTTTTTTTGTGTTTATTATGTTTCAACCTTATACAGCCTGAGAGCTGTATAATTTTAAAGAAGTCCAAATGATCTAGAAAAGCCACCCTTGCATTTTGGATAGATAACGAACACTTTAAAAATGGGGATGTTATTGTCCCAATATGTAATCTGTAACCCTTCAAACTAAAAACAGGAAACTGTCAAAAAAGTGAAATCTTTAAAAATTTAAATGTTAATTGGATGTTTTTATCAAAGAAAGCTACATTTTCTAAAGCATCACCTGGTGTTCTCAAAAAACTTGCATCATAATTGACACATGAGGCTTTGTTTAGTACATAATCACCATAACCAAAAAGATTTTATATGCATTAGAAAATATGTGGCACACTTACTTAACATTTAGTATTTATATTTAGAGAATGTGTAAAATATACACTGCTCAAAAAAATAAAGGGAACACTCAAATAACACATTCTAGATCTGAATGAATGAAATATTCTCATTGAATTCTTTGTTCTGTACAAAGTTGAATGTGCTGACAACAAAATCACACAAAAATCATTAATGGAAATCAAATTAATAACCAATGGAGGCCTGGATTTGGAGTCACAGAAAATTTAAGTGGAAAAACACACTACAAGCTGATCCAACTTTGATATAATGTCCTTAAAACAAGTCAAAATGAGGCTCAGTATTGTGTGTGACCTCCACGTGTCTGTATCACCTCCCTACAATGCCTGGAGATGCTCCTGATGAGACAGCAGATGGTCTCCTGAGGGATCTCCTCCCAGACCTGGACTAAAGCATCCGCCAACTCCTGGACAGTCTGTGGTGCAACGTGACGTTGGTGGATGGAGCGAGACATGATGTCCCAGATGTGCTCAATTGGATTCAGGTCTGGGGAACGGGCGGGCCAGTCCATAGCTTCAATGTCTTCATCTTGCAGGAACTGCTGACACACTCCAGCCACATGAGGTCTAGCATTGTCCTGCATTAGGAGAAACCCAGGGCCAACCGCACCAGCATATGGTCTCACAAGGGGTCTGAGGATCTCATCCCGGTACCTAATGGCAGTCAAGCTACCTCTGGTGAGCACATGGACGGCCCTCCAAAGAAATGCCACCCCACACCATTACTGACCCACTGCCAAACCGGTCATGCTGAAGGATGTTGCAGGCAGCAGATCGCTCTCCATGGTGTCTCCAGACTCTGTCACGTCTGTCACATGTGCTCAGTGTGAACCTGCTTTCATCTGTGAAGACCACAGGGCACCAGTGGCGAATTTGCCAATCCTGGTGTTCTCTGGCAAATGCCAAGCGTCCTGCACGGTGTTGGGCTGTGAGCACAACCCCCATTTGTGGACGTCGGGCCCTCATACCATCCTCATGGAGTTGGTTTCTAACCGTTTGTGCAGACACATGCACATTTGTGGCCTGCTGGAGGTCATTTTGCAGGGCTCTGGCAGTGCTCCTCCTGTTCCTCCTTGCACAAAGGTGGAGGTAGCGGTCCTGCTGCTGGGTTGTTGCCCTCCTACGGCCTCCTCCACGTCTCCTGGTGTACCGGCCTGTCTCCTGGTAGCGCCTCCAGGTTCTGGACACTACGCTGACAGACACAGCAAACCTTCTTGCCACAGCTCGCATTGATGTGCCATCCTGGATGAGCTGCACTACCTGAGCCACTTGTGTGGGTTGTAGAGTCCGTCTCATGCTACCACGAGTGTGAAAGCACCACCAACATTCAAAAGTGACCAAAACATCAGCCAGAAAGCATCGGTACTGAGAAGTGGTCTGTGGTCCCCACCTGCAGAACCACTCCTTTATTGAGTGTCTTGCTAATCACCAAAGATTTCCCCCTGTTGTCTTTTCCATTTGAACAACAAGATGTGAAATTGATTGTCAATCAGTGTTGCTTCCTAAGTGGACAGTTTGATTTCACAGAAGTTTGATTTACTTGGAGTTATATTGTGTTAAGTGGTCCCTTTATTTTTTTGAGCAGTGTATTTAGCAACAGAGTTATTGCATGGTCTTTAGGGGAGTACGAACATCATTAAAAAGGAAGAGGTTTTAGAAGTACTTGTTTCCAATATTATACATTAGGACACATATGGATGACGAGCTTCATAAACAATGCCAGGCTTAGTTTGAACCTTCTTGAAAAGAAAGATTGTTTAAAACATAGTTTTCAAAAAGCCTTTCAAAGTTTCTTTAGACAAGACCTCAGTGGTGTCAAATATATCGAAGGGAGCCAGATAAAAATCTAGGAAATATCAGTATTTCCATGAAGATACAATCAAAAATAGATAACATGTAATACAAATGCTCCTTGAACCGTCACCTTAACGTGGTGGAGGGGTTTGAGTGCTCAAATGATCCTAGAGGCTATGTTGTCTGGGGCCTAAATGCCCCTGGTAGGGTCTCCCATGGCAAACAGGCTCTAGGTGATGGGTCAGACAAAGAATGGTTCAAGAACCCCTCATGAAGAACAAAATATCGAGGCACGTGACGTCGCCCGGTACGGCGGAGCCGGGGTCCCACCCTGGAGCCAGGCCTGGGGTCGGGACTCGTCGGAGAGCGCCTGGTGGCCGGGTTGCTCCTCGCGGGACCCGGCCGGGCCAAGCCCGAACGAGTGGGCCCACCACCTGCAGGGGGAACCGTGAGGGACCGGTGCAAAGAGGATTGGGTGGCGGATGAAGGTGGAGACCTCAGCGGCCCGATCCCCGGATGCTTAGGCTGGCTCCAGGGATGTGGAATGTCACCTGGCTGGGGGGGAAGGAGCCTGAGCTTGTGCGGGAGGTCGAGAGATATCGACTAGAAATAGTCGGGCTCGCCTCCACGCACAGCGTGGGCTCTGGAACCCATCTCCTTGAGAGGGGTTGGACTCTCTTCTACTCTGGAGTGGCCCACGGGGAGAGGCGGCGGGCTGGTGTGGGTTTGCTTGTTGCCCCCCAGCTCAGCCGTCTCGTGTTGGGGTTTACCCCAGTGGATGAGAGGGTCGTATCCCTGCGCCTTCAGGTTGGGGAGAGGTCTCTGACTATCATTTCAGCCTACGGGCCGAGTGGTAGTGCAGAGTACCCGGCCTTCTTGGCGTCCCTGTCGGGGGTGCTGGATAGTGCCCCTCCCGGGGACTCCATTATTCTGCTGGGGGACTTCAACGCCCATGTGGGGAACGACAGTGACACCTGGAGAGGCGTGATTGGGAGGAATGGCCTCCCCGATCTGAATCCGAGTGGTGTTTTGTTATTGGACTTCTGTGCTAGTCACGGATTGTCCATAACGAACACCATGTTCAAACATAAGGGTGTCCATCAGTGCACTTGGCACCAGGACACCCTAGGCAGGAGGTCAATGATCGACTTTGTTGTTGTATCATCAGACCTTCGGCTGCATGTTTTGGACACTCGGGTGAAGAGAGGGGCTGAGCTGTCCACTGATCATCACCTGGTGGTGAGTTGGATCCGCTGGAGGAGGAGAAAGCCAGACAGACTTGGCAGGCCCAAGCGCATAGTGAGGGTCTGCTGGGAACGCCTGGCGGAGCCCTCGGCCAGGGATGTATTCAACTCCCACCTCCGGGAGAGCTTCGACCAGATCCCGGGGGATGTTGGAGACATAGAGTCCGAGTGGACCATGTTCTCCGCATCTATTGTCGATGCTGCTGCCCATAGCTGCGGCCGTAAGGTCTGCGGTGCCTGTCGTGGCGGCAATCCCAGAACCCGGTGGTGGACACCGGCAGTAAGGGATGCTGTTAAGCTGAAGAAGGAGTCCTATCGGCTGTGGTTGGCTTGTGGGACTCCTGAGGCGGCTGACGGGTACCGTGAGGCCAAGCGTGCTGCGGCCCGGACTGTGGCAGAGGCAAAAACTCAGGCCTGGGAAGAGTTCGGTGAGGCCATGGAGAAGGACTACCGGTTGGCCTCGAAGCGATTCTGGCAAACCGTCCGGCGCCTCAGGAGGGGGAAGCAGTGCTTTGCCAACACTGTTTATAGTGGGGGCGGGAGACTGCTGACCTCGACTGAGGACATTATCGGGCGGTGGAAGGAGTACTTCGAGGATATCCTCAATCCTGCCATCACGCATTCCGTAGTGGAAACAGAGGCTGGGGACTCGGGGTTGGACTCTTTCATCACCCAGGCTGAAGTCACCGAGGTGGTTAAAAAGCTCAGCGGTGGCAAGGCTTCGGGGGTGGATGAGATCCGCCCTGAGTACCTCAAGTCTCTGGATGTTGTAGGGCTGTCATGGTTGACACGTCTCTTCAACATTGCGTGGCGGTCGGGGACAGTGCCTCTGGACTGGCAGACTGGGGTGGTGGTCCCCCTTTATAAGAAGGGGGACCGGAGGGTGTGTTCCAACTACAGGGGGATCACACTCCTCAGCCTCCCTGGTAAGGCCTACGCAAGGGTATTGGAGAGGAGAGTCCGACCGATAGTCGAACCTCGGCTTCAGGAGGAGCAGTGTGGTTTTCGTCCCGGCTGTGGAACACTGGACCAGCTCTATACCCTCTACAGGGTGCTCGAGGGTTCATGGGAGTTTGCCCAACCGGTTCACATGTGTTTTGTGGACCTGGAGAAGGCATTCGACTGTGTCCCTCGTGATGCCCTGTGGGGGGTGCTCCAGGAGTATGGAATCGGGGGCCCTTTATTAGGGGCCATCCGGTCCCTGTACGAGCGGAGCAGGAGTTTGGTCCGCATTGCCGGCACTAAGTTGGACCTGTTCCCAGTGCATGTTGGACTCCGGCAGGGCTGCCCTTTGTCACCAGTCCTGTTCATAACTTTTATGGACAGGATTTCTAGACGCAGCCAAGGGCCGGAGGGGGTCTGGTTTGGGGACCAGTGGATGTCATCTCTTCTTTTTGCGGATGACGTGGTCCTGCTGGCCCCCTCTAGCCAAGACCTACAGCATGCGCTGTGGCGGTTCGCAGCCGAGTGTGAAGCGGCTGGGATGAGGATCAGCTCCTCCAAGTCCGAGGCCATGGCACTCGACCGGAAAAGGGTGGCTTGTCCTCTTCAGGTTGGAGGGGAGTTCCTGCCTCAAGTGGAGGAGTTTAAGTATCTCGGGGTCTTGTTCACGAGTGAGGGAAGAATGGAGCGGGAGATCGACAGACGGATCGGTGCGGCTGCCACAGTAATGGGGGCGCTGTGCCGGTCCATTGTGGTGAAGAGAGAGCTGAGCCGAAAAGCAAAGCTCTCAATTTACTGGTCGGTCTACGTTCCTACCCTCACCTACGGAAATGAACTTTGGGTCATGACCGAAAGAACGAGATCACGGATACAAGCGGCTGAAATGAGCTTCCTCCGTAGGGTGGCCGGGCACTCCCTTAGAGATAGGGTGAGGAGCTCGGCCATCCGGGAGGGGCTCGGAGTAGTGCCGCTGCTCCTCCACATCGAGAGGAGCCAGTTGAGGTGGCTCAGGCATCTATACCGGATGCCTCCTGGACGCCTTCCTCGGGAGGTGTTCCAGGCACGTCCCACCGGGAGGAGGCCCAGGGGACGGCCCAGGACACGCTGGAGGGACTATGTCTCTCGGCTGGCCTGGGAACGCCTTGGGCTCCCCCTGGAGGAACTGGAGGAGGTGTCTGGAGAGAGGGACGTCTGGGCGTCTTTGCTGAGTCTGCTGCCCCCGCGACCCGGTCCCGGATAAAGCGGAAGACGACGAACGAACGAACGAACAAATGCTCCATTACATGCCTCAACACTAGACAATAGACTTTTTTCAACTTTTTAACTCATTAATGAAACTCCTTTTTGTTTCTGCAGCTTTCATAACCCTCCCAGACTTTGTTGGGTTCAACTCTCAGGGCTGCAAGGACACCAGTACAGGCTGCAACGTAACCACCAGCGGCACGCTGCTGGGTGTCACCTTGGAAACCAAAACCACCTGCTGCAACCTCCCAGACAGGTGCAATACCATCGTTCTGAACGGTGCCCCATCCACCAAGATGACCTTCACTGCTGCCATCGGTGCTGGTCTCCTGGCCTCTGTGTGGGGAAGCCTTTTGTAACTGAATTACTAAAACTATTCTATCCTTAAATCTGTTTGTGTTTTGAAGACTTTAATGAAGTGATTTCTTTAAAAAAATTTAATTCTTTATGTAATCAAAATTTCTGTGAAAATCATCTAAACATCATCTGAAAATTCTACGCAGGCAAAGTTTAACTATTGATTGAAATGTTTAACATTTAAATATTTTGACCTTTCCAAGTTCTTTGTCTCCTATTAAACAAAACCAGCTATAACTAAATAAAAAATATCTGAGAAACATCCTGTTGTGTCAAGAGTGCATTTTTATCTACACAAGACCTTCCACTCAGTTAATTTGAATTCAGGATTAACAGGAGATGTCAGATCTAGTCTACTTAAATGACATTATCCAAAGATGTTCCCAGGCCAGAACAGATCTGGACCAGGATAGATCTATATAGACGTGGAGGTCATGTGGGTCATGGAGGAGGGAATAGCTCCAAACACGGAGCAGTTCCAGCATACAGTCGTACTCAGACTCTGTGTATCTCCTGCAAAGATACTAAAGTTATTTTACATCCACCACACAAACACTGTGTCACTTCCTAATGTTTTAGGTGTGTATGTTTAATTTTGTGGATTAATCTGTGGAGACTCCTTTATGTGGAAATTTGCTTCTGTACAATATGCTTTATATATTTTAAATAAATGTGGATGTTACAGTCTTTCAAGTATTTCTAGTTCTAGATGGTTTAGGCGGCTTCTACATGAAAATAGTGTTGTGTGATTACGCTAAATGGAGTTTAAACGAAAATTCAACCTGGAAGACTCACCTCCGCTGTCTCCGCTTCAACCGATCAAAGTCAAGTCCTCATCCTTCTCCAGCCAATCATTCTTCAAGCTTCACTTTAAAAGACCTTCATTCATGGAACCACCCAATCTTCAGCCGAGCCTCGACGCTCATCCACCCCATCTCCTCCATCCGGCTTCCAAACTCTTCCAGGCTCCCTTACCTACTCAGGCCTCCACTCCACCACCAGTCGGATCCCAGGAGAAGACATCTCTAATTCTGATTCTAAGATGTTCATCCAAGCTCACATCATTCTCAGCGTTCAGGTCTTCCTCCAGGGTCCGAACGCCAAAGAAATAAACTTTCGTTAATAAACTTTTCTAATTGTCGTCCGTGTTTTCCTTATTTCTGAGTCTTTACAGTTTGAAATTACTTTTCAACCATTTACAGCCTGAGAACTGTATAATTTTAAGAAAGGAGTCCCAGTGTAGAACAATCTTGAAAAGCCACCCTTGGATTTTTATCTAGTTAATGAACACTTTGAAAATGGGGATGTTTTTGTCCCAATATGCATGTATCCCTTCAAATTAAAAACAGGTAACTGTCAAAAAATTCACATCTTTAAAGATTATAATGTTAATTTGATGCTTTTATCAAAAGAAAGCTACATTTTTGGTTTTCTTCAATAAAGAGGCAGAGGTCTCAGAAGTACCTGTATCCAAGATTATACATTTGGTGTTATAGGATTAGGTAGAGTAATTATTAAGGTATTTTAAACACCTGATGCTGTAATTCAGTGACATTCAGTGACAACAGTTTGACTTTTTTTTAAAACATTGGCAATTTTTTTTTTATTACATTTGATTCATTTGGATTTTGCATCGTTTTACCAATGATAGCTATTGTATACATTTGATAAAAACATACCTCACTTAAACAACATTTTAGACTTTTATTGTGAAAGTGTAAAACATATTTAGCAACATATTTATTCAGGTAAGCAGGTCTTTTTGAAGAATGCATGACGTTTTTAAAGAGACAAATAGCTCAGAAATATTTGTATCAAAAATGATACATTTGGTTTCAAAGGCTTAATGTACTTAGAAACTGTTAAGTGTAATCCAGTAATGTGACTGTTAGACTTTTCTGAACCATTGCCTAGTTTTTGCTGTTATTTTTTGAATCATAATTAATAACATGTTGCACGCTTAAATGGCATTTGCATCTTCATAGCAAATGTGTGGAGCATATTTTGCAGATTTGTGTACCAATATTGTTAAAGATATATCAGAAGCTACACCTGGGCTGGCTCTGTGTTTAGTTGTGACAGCTTCCTGGAGGGGGACTAAAAGTGCACCTTCTACTGATGATACACTTGGTCCTGTCTTTCAGTGTTTGACCCTTTCTCTCTCCTAGACAAAGCTACTGGCTGAGCTTCCACTTTCACTAACTGCATGTGCTCTCTTTCATCCTCTAGACTTCATTACTGGCTCATAGTTCATCTGCTTAGCTTTCTCTCCTAGATGAAGCCACTAAAGGAGCTATAACCATTAATGTTTTTCTTTTCCTTCCCATAGAAAGTACTCCTGGATCAGTGCTTCTTTGTTCTCTTTGTGTCTCTGCTCTGTTCTCTCAAACCCCCAGTCGGTCGTGGCAGATGGCCGCTCACACTGAGCCTGGTTCTGGTTCTGCTGGAGGTTTCTTCCTGTTAAAAGGGAGTTTTTCCTCTCCACTGTTGCTACATGCATGCTCAGTATGAGGGATTGCTGCAAAGTCAACACCAGTGACTGTCCACTGTCTCTACATGCTCATCCAGGAGGAGTAAATGCTGCAAGTCACTGACTCGATGAAATCTGCTGGGTTTCCTTAGATAGAAAAACTAATTTGAAAAATAAAGTCAATCTGACTGCACTGTTAGTAGTGCATAGTTAGGATTAATTGGAATGTATGAACCTGACTTGAAATCTGTTTGAGTTTGAGTATAAATAAAATTGAATTGAATTGAATTGAATTGAATTGAATGACAGACAAGACCTCATTGACACGGATCAGGAACTAAGATACACTGGGCCTTGGTTAGTTGGAGGACATTTTTAAGTAAAAAACCAAAAGTGTAATTTGAGAGATGAACAGGTTCAGCAGCTTTCATGATTTAAAGCTCAAATGTCTGCAGATTTAATACAAAGTGTATGTTTAACAAATATTAAAATGAGAAAGAAGGAAAATCAGAGCTAAAACATGATGGAAAAATAAGTCCAGTTGTTTAAGACGTGTGAAAGAACATATGTTTAAAAAATATATCATCCAAAAACATATTTTCTTAACTTAGTGACCTTTCATGACAAGATTTTTTGCTAGTAAGGTTTAATTTTATTTTTCTCTCACCATTACTATTGATGCTGTCCAAAGTAAACAGGGAACATAATTGCCCCTGGATGTTCAGGTTCTACAATAACTTCTACTTCAACAACAGAAAGGTTTATCCTGTGAAGGTCTTGAAATCCAACATCCTTGCCAAGATATTTTAATGTTAATCCAGACCCCTCCCCATTTAAAGTCCCTTTATTTAAAGATAAACACAAAAAACCTGAAAAACCTTCTCTGCCAGTCAGGCTCCCACCCCTCACCTTATATAAATCTCTACTCTCACCAGTTCTGACATCTGATCAGCATCAATCGCCTGGAAGAGAAGCAGCTTCTGGTCTTGAGGAGAAGGAAAGAAGGTTTTTAGTCGTTGGTCTGAAACCAAGAACCAAATCTACAGACATGGGGAAGTTTCTTTTTGCTGTTGTTGCAGCTTTTGCATCTCTGGTCTTGGGTAAGAAAGCTTCCAATAAAATATTTTCCATTAAAAAAGAAATAAATATTCAAGGAAAACAAAATTATTCTTTGTGATGTTCATCTTAGCAGTGCTACAAGGCATTAATCTGAAAAAGTGTAAAAATAAATTCTAAATTTTTTTTTATTTATATTTGGGAAAGAAGTCACAATCCCATTTTAGATTAAATATCCTTCGTGGATAAAAAACAAAACAAAACGCTGCGTTTCAAAGAATTGCTTCTATGAAAAGTGGGAGAAATCATTTTTCTTTTTAAAATTATAAATCAACTTCGCTCAGAGGTCACATCTCTGTCTTTTGATGCCACTTTTACCATAAGGACAATGGAGGTCTAGGAACATGAGTTGGATCTGACCTTTGATGATAACAGGTGGGATTCTGCACTGAAAACTATCCACATGGCCTCCATTTGTGTCGCTCTAATGCTTATTCAGTTTTTAAGTTTTGTTTAGGTGCCATTACTTTAAAGCTAAAATAGAGAAACTTTCAGGCTCAGTAGATGTTAGTGATAGGTGTAATGGTTCACCTGGTCACCTCAAACACATGTTTTTCTCTTGTCCATCACTACTCAGTTTTTGGCAGGTTTATTTGACAGTGTTAAAGGTGATCTCAAAATCTAAAAGCTTCTCTCCACATGTGGTAATCTTTGGTCTTCCTGATGACTATACCCACTTTTCTGCAGAGCAATTGAAGGTCCTGGCCTTCACCTCTCTAATACCCAGACATCATTTGCTTCTTCACTGGGGATCGAACCTTGCCCCTTCACCACACAGACGAAATTGAGAAAATCAGATATTCCAGAAGTAGTTCTCCAAACAGATTTAACCAAAAATGGCTAAAACTACAGGTCCTTCTCAAAAAATTTGCATATTGTGATAAAGTTCATTATTTTCCATAATGTCATGATGAAAATTTAATATTCATATATTTTAGATTCATTGCACACTAACTGAAATATTTCAGGTCTTTTATTGTCTTAATACGGATGATTTTGGCATACAGCTCATGAAAACCCAAAATTCCTATCTCACAAAATTAGCATATTTCATCCGACCAATGAAAGAAAAGTGTTTTTAATACAAAAAACGTCAACCTTCAAATAATCATGTACAGTTATGCACTCAATACTTGGTCGGGAATCCTTTGGCAGAAATGACTGCTTCAATGCGGCGTGGCATGGAGGCAATCAGCCTGTGGCACTGCTGAGGTCTTATGGAGGCCCAGGATGCTTCGATAGCGGCCTTTAGCTCATCCAGAGTGTTGGGTCTTGAGTCTCTCAACGTTCTCTTCACAATATCCCACAGATTCTCTATGGGGTTCAGGTCAGGAGAGTTGGCAGGCCAATTGAGCACAGTGATACCATGGTCAGTAAACCATTTACCAGTGGTTTTGGCACTGTGAGCAGGTGCCAGGTCGTGCTGAAAAATGAAATCTTCATCTCCATAAAGCTTTTCAGCAGATGGAAGCATGAAGTGCTCCAAAATCTCCTGATAGCTAGCTGCATTGACCCTGCCCTTGATAAAACACAGTGGACCAACACCAGCAGCTGACACGGCACCCCAGACCATCACTGACTGTGGGTACTTGACACTGGACTTCTGGCATTTTGGCATTTCCTTCTCCCCAGTCTTCCTCCAGACTCTGGCACCTTGATTTCCGAATGACATGCAGAATTTGCTTTCATCTGAAAAAAGTACTTTGGACCACTGAGCAACAGTCCAGTGCTGCTTCTCTGTAGCCCAGGTCTGGGGAATGTGGCACCTGTAGCCCATTTCCTGCACACGCCTGTGCACGGTGGCTCTGGATGTTTCTACTCCAGACTCAGTCCACTGCTTCCGCAGGTCCCCCAAGGTCTGGAATCGGCCCTTCTCCACAATCTTCCTCAGGGTCCGGTCACCTCTTCTCGTTGTGCAGCGTTTTCTGCCACACTTTTTCCTTCCCACAGACTTCCCACTGAGGTGCCTTGATACAGCACTCTGGGAACAGCCTATTCGTTCAGAAATTTCTTTCTGTGTCTTACCCTCTTGCTTGAGGGTGTCAATAGTGGCCTTCTGGACAGCAGTCAGGTCGGCAGTCTTACCCATGATTGGGGTTTTGAGTGATGAACCAGGCTGGGAGTTTTAAAGGCCTCAGGAATCTTTTGCAGGTGTTTAGAGTTAACTCGTTGATTCAGATGATTAGGTTCATAGCTCGTTTAGAGACCCTTTTAATGATATGCTAATTTTGTGAGATAGGAATTTTGGGTTTTCATGAGCTGTATGCCAAAATCATCCGTATTAAGACAATAAAAGACCTGAAATATTTCAGTTAGTGTGCAATGAATCTAAAATATATGAATGTTAAATTTTCATCATGACATTATGGAAAATAATGAACTTTATCACAATATGTTAATTTTTTGAGAAGGACCTGTATTTTTGGAGTCAACTTGAGATTTGCCCCCTTATTAATTATTTAATTAATTTTTTGTATCCTAATCAAAACTTGTTCAGGCAATAATTGTATTTTCTCATTTTATATGCAGTTAAAGCTGTTATCAGACCACTGTAGACGGCTCTAATTGCATTGTTTTATGTACCCAAAACAACTGTACTATATGTAAGAATGGTATAGAGTGGGAATGAAGTTGAGTTTTTGCCACATTTTCTACCTACCTAAAAAATGAGGAAAACCTCAGGTTATTCAATTCTAATAATTTTTGAAGTCCATCACATTCATGTTTAATATTTGCATGCACATTTAAAACTAAAGCCAACGGTTGTTTAAGATCCTCAAATTAGATCAAAATCTACTGAAGGTTGCTACATCGTGAAGTTTAATAACAGGGATTCTTTTCCACCTGCAGTCTTGATGAATCTCAGTGACAGAGTTCGGTTGTCAGTTTCCACTACAGTGTTTATTCAGTAGGGCTCAGCAGATTTTGGCAAAGTACAGGTTGTGTTTGACAGGAAAGTATCTGTACCGTGTTGAAGATGTAGAACAAGTCCTCAGGAGCCATTATTGACTGCAATCTGTGTCTGTTTCAGCGGAGTCCCTGATCTGCAACAGGTGCCGCTTCGGTCTGTTTGGTACGTGCCTGGGTAGGGATAACGAGACCTGTGCAACCAACGTCAGCGTCTGTTTCACTCAAAGACTAAGTAAGTGTGATCTTAATTACCTAAAGACATCCTAAAATGTCTCTTCACACTACCTACATGCAAACAGGAAAGAATAACCTAAATCGCTGCAATAGCATTCAGACAATATGATGATATCTTGCACAACTGCCAAAGTTATTTTACATCCGCTACACAAGCAGGCTATCACCTTCTAGTTTTTAAAGTGTGTATGTTAATTTAGTGTTTTATGCTGTGGAGACCCCTTTCTGTGGAAAGTTGCTGCTGTACAAGGTGCTTTTTTTTTGTGTTTATTATGTTTCAACCTTATACAGCCTGAGAGCTGTATAATTTTAAAGAAGTTCAAATGATCTGGAAAAGCCACCCTTGCAATTTGGATAGATAACGAACACTTTAAAAATGGGGATGTTATTGTCCCAATATGTAATCTGTAACCCTTCAAACTAAAAACAGGAAACTGTCAAAAAAGTGAAATCTTTAAAAATTAAAATGTTAATTGGATGTTTTTATCAAAAGAAAACAAAATGTTTGGTTTTCTTAACAACAAGTTGCATTATAATTGATACATCAGGCTTTATTTGGCACATAATCACAATAACCAAAAAGATTTTATATGGATTACAAAAATTTGTGGCACACTTACTTAGCATTTAATATTTTTATATGGAAAATGTGTAAAATATTTGTAGCAACATAGTTATTTTTAGGTTTTTCATTGTATACAAGATTATACATTTGGCATTACAGGATTAAGTAGAGTAATTATTAAGTTATTCAAACACCTGATGCTGTAATTTAGTGACATAAACCATTCCATATTGTTTTTTGTATTATACTTTATTCCTCAGGTTTTTGCATGACAGATATACATTTGAAAAATCATGCCTCACTTAAACAACCTTTTAGACTTTTATTGTGAAAGTGTAAAACATATTTAGCAAAATATTTATTCAGTACGGGAAGTTTTTTGAGGAACACATTACATTTTCATATTTATTCATTCATCTTCTATACCACTTACTCCATAGTGGGTCACAGGGGGGCTGTTGCCTATCTCCAGCAGTCTACAGGCTAGAGGCAGGATTCACCCTGAACAGGTCACTAGTCCATCACAGGGCAACACATACAGGACACACAACCATTCACACCCAAGGGCAATTTAGAGAGGCCAATTAACCTAACATTCATGTTTTTGGACTGTGGGAGGAAGCCGGAGTACCCGGTGAGAACCCACGCATGCACAGGGAGAACATGCAAACTCCATGCAGAAAGACCCCCGGCCGGGAATCAAACCCAGGACCTTCTTGCTGCAAGGCAACAGTGCTACCAACTGTGCCACCATGCCCACACATGACTGTTTTAAAGAGAAAAATCGAAGAAATATTTGTATCAAAAACGATATATTTGGCTTAAAAGGGTTTGGGTGACAATTAGACTTTTCTGAACCATTGTCTATGTTTCTTTATTCCTTTTTGAATCATTAAACATTAAACACTAAAAACATGTTGCATGCTTAAATAGCATTTGCATCTTCATAGCAAATGTGTAGAGCACATTTAGCAGGTCTGTGTACCAATATTGTTAAAGATGTATCAGAAATACTTGTATCAAAAATGATACATTTGGCATTAAAGGGTTAACTGCATGCTCTAAGACTTCTTCCATTTTGTGTTTTTCCATGTTCGTGCGGCAGTGCCAAAGTTTTTCTATAATTTATGATTCATAAAAATGAAATAATTTAAGTACACTGGAACAAAATAGTTTGCCTATGTGTATGAAATGGAAGTTGTAGGGGAAAATGGAAACATCTAGGGAGTTTGAATAGGTAAATTGACCTGGAAGCTACAATGGGTTGTTTTGGCTGTTTTCTGTGTTTTGTGTTAATTAATAGCTTTATACAAACAATGCCAGATTTAGAGGGACCTTTCTTGAACAGAGAAATTGTTTAAAACATAGTTTTCAAAAAGCCTTCCAAAGTTTCTGTAGACAAGACCTCAGTGGTGTCAAATATATCGAAGGGAGCCAGAGAAAAATTCAATGAAAAATAGATAACATGTAATATAAATGCACCAGTAAATGCCTCAACTGTAGCTGAATAAAAGTCTTCTAATAGACTTTTTTTTAAACTTTTGAACTCATTAATGAAACTCATTTTTGTTTCCGCAGCTTTCATAACCCTCCCAGACTTTGTCGGGTTCAACATCCAGGGCTGCAAGGACACCAGTACAGGCTGCAACGTAACCACCAGCGGCATGCTGCTGGATGAACTCAAACTCACCTGCTGCAACCTCACAGACAGGTGCAATACCATCGTTCTGAATGGTGCCCCATCCACCAAGATGACCTTCACTGCTGCCATCGGTGCTGGTCTCCTGGCCTCTGTGTGGGGAAACCTTTTGTAACTGAATTACTAAAACTATTCTATCCTTAAATCTGTTTGTGTTTTGAAGACTTTAATGAAGTGATTTCTTAAAAAAAATCTAATTCTTTATGTAATCAAAGTTTCTGTGAAAATCATCTAAACATCATCTGAAAATTCTACTCAGGCAAATTTAGCTATTGATTGAAATGTTTTACATTTAAATATATTTACTTTTCCAAGTTCTTTGTCTCCTATTAAACAAAACCAGCTATAACTAAATAAAAAATATTTGAGAAACATCCTGTTGTGTCAAGAGTGCATTTTTATCTACACAAGACCTTCCACTCAGTTAATTTGAATTCAGGATTAACAGGAGATGTCAGATCTAGTCTACTTAAATGACATTATCCAAAGATGTTACCAGGCCAGAACAGATCTGGACCAGGATAGATCTATATAGACGTGGAGGTCATGTGGGTCATGGAGGAGGGAACAACTCCAAACACGGAGCAGTTCCAGCATACAGTCATACTCAGGCTCTGTGTATGTCATGGAGTGACATTTTTGGACTTTATGGTTTCTTTTGCTAGTCCTTAGATCTTAGGTTGTTGTGCTACCTCCAGTTCTCAGTTTCCTTTAGTTCGTGTTTATTCTTGATTCTGTTTTATCTTGGTCTGTAGTTTTCGTTTAGGTCTGTTTCACTGTTCTGTTAATCAGTCCCTTTCCTCATGTCTTAGTCTTATTAGGTTCACCTGCTCCCTCTGTCTCCCTGCGTCCATGTCACACCTGTTCCCTGTTTCTTTGATTACCTGCCTTTTGTTCCCCTCTCTGTGCTCTGTGTATATTAGTTGTTCTGTTTGCTTAGTTCCTCGCTGGTTCGTTCTGTTACTACCCCGTTCCCTACCATGCCTATGCTTCGTTTGGAGACTATGCTACGTTTTTGCTACGTTTTTGCCTTAAGTGACCTGCAGAGTTCATGTAAGTTTTGGACTGTACTTATGATTCATCCCTGCAGTGTTTTTGTTACGTTTTTGATTTTTTTTTTGAATAAACAAGGAAGTACTAAGATGCGGCTACCGAGCTCTTGTCTGCGCTTTGGTCCGACCCACAGTCCTCCCCCGACATTAGGACCCAGCCAAAAAGAGGACCAAGCAGAACCAGAGATGATTACCTTGTTTGAGTATTTCCGACGTGCCGCGGAGAAGAGGATCCTGACGTGCGTTTTGGGGCACAAGACTGGCTAGGCCTCTTCCGGGTACCGGTCCGCTGCGTCACAGACCCTCTCCTCATCCCCAGAGTAAGGCACTAGCTCCAGTCTACTTTTCCTCCTCGTTTTTGGAGCCAGAGTTGCCTGCAGCGCACTCTCCCAGTTCGGAGCCTGCCCCACCTCGTCGGAGATGTCGCCGACGAGGCAGCAACGCCTGAGCTCTTCACGTCCGCAGCAGCAGCAACGCCTGAGCTCGTCACGTCCACTGCTGCAGCAACAGTAGCGCCTGAGCTCGTCACGTCCGCAGCAGCAGCAACGCCTGAGCTCGTCACGTCCACTGCTGCAGCAGCAGCAACGCCTGAGCTCTTCACGTCCGCAGCAGCACGCCTGAGCTCTTCACGTCCGCAGCAGCACGCCTGAGCTCTTCACGTCCGCAGCAAGGCCTGAGCTCTTCACGTCCGCAGCAACGCCTGAGCTCTTCACGTCCGCAGCAAGGCCTGAGCTCTTCACGTCCACAGCAACGCCTGAGCTCTTCACGTCCGCAGCAACGCCTGAGCTCTTCACGTCCGCAGCAACGCCTGAGCTCGTCACGTCCGCAGCAACGCCTGAGCTCGTCACGTCCGCAGCAACGCCTGAGCTCTTCACGTCCGCAGCAACGCCTGAGCTCTTCACGTCCGCAGGAACGCCTGAGCTCTTCACGTCCGCAGCAACGCCTGAGCTCGTCACGTCCGCAGCAACGCCTGAGCTCGTCACGTCCGCAGCAACGCCTGAGCTCGTCACGTCCGCAGCAACGCCTGAGCTCGTCACGTCCGCAGCAACGCCTGAGCTCGTCACGTCCGCAGCAACGCCTGAGCTCGTCACATCCGCAGCAACGCCTGAGCTCGTCACGTCCGCTGCAACGCCTGAGCTCGTCACGTCCGCTGCTGCAGCAACGCCTGAGCTCTTCACGTCCGCTGCTACAGCAACGCCTGAGCTCTTCACGTCCGCTGCTACAGCAACGCCTGAGCTCTTCACGTCCGCTGCTGCAGCAACGCCTGAGCTCGTCACGTCCGCAGCAGCAGCAACGCCTGAGCTCTTCACGTCCGCAGCAGCAGCAACGCCTGAGCTCTTCACGTCCGCTGCTGCAGCAACGCCTGAGCTCTTCACGTCCACTGCTGCAGCAGCAGCAACGCCTGAGCTCTTCACGTCCGCAGCAGCACGCCTGAGCTCTTCACGTCCGCAGCAGCACGCCTGAGCTCTTCACGTCCGCAGCAAGGCCTGAGCTCTTCACGTCCGCAGCAACGCCTGAGCTCTTCACGTCCGCAGCAAGGCCTGAGCTCTTCACGTCCACAGCAACGCTTGAGCTCTTCACGTCCGCAGCAACGCCTGAGCTCTTCACGTCCGCAGCAACGCCTGAGCTCGTCACGTCCGCAGCAACGCCTGAGCTCGTCACGTCCGCAGCAACGCCTGAGCTCTTCACGTCCGCAGCAACGCCTGAGCTCTTCACGTCCGCAGGAACGCCTGAGCTCTTCACGTCCGCAGCAACGCCTGAGCTCGTCACGTCCGCAGCAACGCCTGAGCTCGTCACGTCCGCAGCAACGCCTGAGCTCGTCACGTCCGCAGCAACGCCTGAGCTCGTCACGTCCGCAGCAACGCCTGAGCTCGTCACGTCCGCAGCAACGCCTGAGCTCGTCACATCCGCAGCAACGCCTGAGCTCGTCACGTCCGCTGCAACGCCTGAGCTCGTCACGTCCGCTGCTGCAGCAACGCCTGAGCTCTTCACGTCCGCTGCTACAGCAACGCCTGAGCTCTTCACGTCCGCTGCTACAGCAACGCCTGAGCTCTTCACGTCCGCTGCTGCAGCAACGCCTGAGCTCGTCACGTCCGCAGCAGCAGCAACGCCTGAGCTCTTCACGTCCGCAGCAGCAGCAACGCCTGAGCTCTTCACGTCCGCTGCTGCAGCAACGCCTGAGCTCTTCACGTCCGTTGCTGCAGCAACGCCTGAGCTCTTCACGTCCGCTGCTGCAGCAACGCCTGAGCTCTTCACGTCCGCTGCTGCAGCAACGCCTGAGCTCTTCACGTCCGCTGCTGCAGCCACGCCTGAGCTCTTCACGTCCGCTGCTGCAGCAACGCCTGAGCTCGTCACGTCCGCAGCAGCAGCAACGCCTGAGCTCGTCACGTCCGCAGCAGCAGCAACGCCTGAGCTCGTCACGTCCGCAGCAGCAGCAACGCCTGAGCTCGTCACGTCCGCAGCAGCAGCAATGCCTGAGCTCGTCACGTCCGCAGCAGCAGCAACGCCTGAGCTCGTCACGTCCGCAGCAGCAGCAACGCCTGAGCTCGTCACGTCCGCTGCTGCAGCAACGCCTGAGCTCTTCACGTCCGCTGCTGCAGCAACGCCTGAGCTCGTCACGTCCGCAGCAGCAGCAACGCCTGAGCTCTTCACGTCCGCTGCTGCAGCAACGCCTGAGCTCTTCACGTCCGCTGCTGCAGCAACGCCTGAGCTCTTCACGTCCGCTGCTGCAGCAACGCCTGAGCTCTTCACGTCCGCTGCTGCAGCAACGCCTGAGCTCTTCACGTCCGCTGCTGCAGCAACGCCTGAGCTCTTCACGTCCGCTGCTGCAGCAACGCCTGAGCTCTTCACGTCCGCTGCTGCAGCAACGCCTGAGCTCTTCACGTCCGCTGCTGCAGCAACGCCTGAGCTCTTCACGTCCGCTGCTGCAGCAACGCCTGAGCTCTTCACGTCCGCTGCTGCAGCAACGCCTGAGCTCTTCACGTCCGCTGCTGCAGCAACGCCTGAGCTCGTCATGTCCGCAGCAGCAGCAACGCCTGAGCTCGTCACGTCCGCAGCAGCAGCAACGCCTGAGCTCGTCACGTCCGCAGCAGCAGCAACGCCTGAGCTCGTCACGTCCGCAGCAGCAGCAACGCCTGAGCTCGTCACGTCCGCAGCAGCAGCAACGCCTGAGCTCGTCACGTCCGCTGCTGCAGCAACGCCTGAGCTCTTCACGTCCGCTGCTGCAGCAACGCCTGAGCTCGTCACGTCCGCAGCAGCAGCAACGCCTGAGCTCGTCACGTCCCCAGCAGCAGCAACGCCTGAGCTCTTCACGTCCGCAGCAGCAGCAACGCCTGAGCTCGTCACGTCCGCAGCAGCAGCAACGCCTGAGCTCGTCACGTCCGCAGCAGCAGCAACGCCTGAGCTCTTCACGTCCGCTGCTGCAGCAACGCCTGAGCTCGTCACGTCCGCAGCAGCAGCAACGCCTGAGCTCGTCACGTCCGCAGCAGCAGCAACGCCTGAGCTCGTCACGTCCGCAGCAGCAGCAACGCCTGAGCTCGTCACGTCCGCAGCAGCAGCAACGCCTGAGCTCATCACGTCCGCAGCAGCAGCAACGCCTGAGCTCGTCACGTCCGCAGCAGCAGCAACGCCTGAGCTCGTCACGTCCGCAGCAGCAGCAACGCCTGAGCTCGTCACGTCCGCAGCAGCAGCAACGCCTGAGCTCGTCACGTCCGCAGCAGCAGCAACGCGTGAGCTCGTCACGTCCGCAGCAACGCCTGAGCTCGTCACGTCCGCAGCAACGCCTGAGCTCGTCACGTCCGCAGCAGCAGCAACGCCTGAGCTCGTCACGTCCGCAGCAGCAGCAACGCCTGAGCTCGTCACGTCCGCAGCGGCAGCAGCGCCTGAGCTCTTCATGCCCTCTGCTGGTCTACGGTCGTCGGTACGACCTCCTGCTCCGCCATGGGTTCAGGCCGGGTTGCAGGAGATCAAGAAGGAACTTATGAAGTCACGTTGCCTAGAGTGTGTTCCTCACTTGATTAGCAATCCTCGGGATCTGGTTGACGTGCACACTATCTTACTAGATGAGTTTCTTGCAGAGGGATGGCTAGACGCTCCAGCTCCACTCTCTGCTGAAGGTCCCTTCGATCCTCTTCTCGTGGCCGTTAAGGCAGCCACGCCTCTGGACTCACAGCATTTAGCCACGCCTCTGGACTCACAACATTTAGCCACGCCTCTGGACTCACAGCATGCAGCTAAGCCTACAGAGCCTCAGCCGGCCGCCGCCGCCGGGTCTACAGAGCCTCAGCCGGCCGCCGGGTCTACAGAGCCTCAGCCGGCCGCCGGGTCTACAGAGCCTCAGCCGGCCGCCGGGTCTACAGAGCCTCAGCAGGCCACCGGGTCTACTGAGCCTCAGCAGGCCGCCGGGTCTACAGAGCCTCAGCCGGCCGCCGGGTCTACAGAGCCTCAGCCGGCCGCCGGGTCTACAGAGCCTCAGCCGGCCGCCGGGTCTACAGAGCCTCGTCACGACACGGAGGAGCCCGTGGGCGGGCTGCCTCCAAGACCTGGTCCTGAGCACCTGCTCAGTTTCCTCTGGGGGGTGTTACTGGAGATACGGACTGACTTTTTGACTTTGATTGACACACCAGAGCCTGACTCTTTGCCTGACTCTTTGCCTGACTCTTTGCCTGGGTCCAAGTTGGACGCCAGGGCCAAGTCTTCAGGGTTTCTGCCTGGGTCCAAGTTGGACGCCAGGGCCAAGTCTTCAGGGTTTCTGCCTGGGTCCAAGTTGGACGCCAGGGCCAAGTCTTCAGGGTTTCTGCCTGGGTCCAAGTTGGACGCCAGGGCCAAGTCTTCAGGGTTTCTGCCTGGGTCCAAGTTGGACGCCAGGGCCAAGTCTTCAGGGTTTCTGCCTGGGTCCAAGTTGGACGCCAGGCCGCAGACCTCCGAGGCATCGGCCTCCTGGATTTTGTTAGGCTCCCCTGGAGATTATGGACTTTGGTTTTGTTGTTTTGTTTATTGGGAGTTATTTTTGTTTTGGACTATGCTATGTTTTTGCTACGTTTTTGCCTTAAGTGACCTGCAGAGTTCATGTAAGTTTTGGACTGTACTTATGATTCATCCCTGCAGTGTTTTTGTTACGTTTTGGATTTTTTTGGAATAAACAAGGAAGTACTAAGATGCGGCTACTGAGCTCTTGTCTGCGCTTTGGTCCGACCCACAGTCCTCCCCCGACAGTGTATCCAAAGCACAGCCGCTGGCTTGTTCAATATATTACAGTTTTTCTTTTTTAAATCCCATTAATACATTTGTTGAATACCAAACCTTTGTACTCCTTTAAAGGTACCTTTCATAGTATTCTACAAGCTGGTTTTCTATTTATGGTTTTAAAACTTTTTTATTCAACTGGCCTATTCCCCCCAAAATGAATAAATAAATCATCCTTCCTGGGAACAGAGCTGACAAGTCAATATGGAAGAACAACGAGCAGAGTGTAAAATAAATTTGGCACTGTATGTTTAGAGTCTTGCATTAAACTATTTTAAGATTATTTTGTGATAACGACCCGCACATTTCTGTTTTGATTGTGATCAGCACCAAAAACCTTCTTGTCACTCCTGCTACCAGATTTTACTCCCTCCTCATCAGAATCAGAAAAGCTTTATTGCCAAGTACGTTTTTGGACATACAAGGAATTTGTTTTGGCGTAGTCGGTGCAATACAGTACAAATTAAACAGTATAAACATCTCTACAATATAATATAAATATATGTGCACAGTTTTAAGGGAGTGAGAGTAAATATAGAGCAGTATAAGATGCAAGAGCAATACAACAGTGCAGGTGATCATTGTGCAAGTAAAGCAGGAGTCCATGCTGAGCGTTAATGTAACGCATAGAGTTACAAGTTACAAGTGTCTTGTCGGCAAAAAGCAGGGTGTGGGGGAAAGGGAGAGTGTCAGGGTGGTTTCCGGGCTTTGTTAACAAGGCTGGTGGCAGATGGGAAAAAACTGTTCTTGTGGCGTGAGGTTTTGGTCCGGATGGACCGCAGCCTCCTGCCAGAGGGGAGAGTCTCAAAGAGTCTGTGACCGGGGTGGGAGGGATCAGCCAGAATCTTCCCTGCCCGCTTCAGGGTCCTGGAGGTGTACAGTTCCTGGAGCGACAGTAGACTGCAGCCAATCACCTTCTCAGCAGACCGAATGACACGCTGCAGCCTGCCCTTATCCTTGGCTGTAGCAGCGGCGTACCAGATGGTGATGGAGGAGGTGAGGATGGACTCAATGATGGCTGTGTAGAAGTGCACCATCATAGTCTTTGGCAGGTTGAATTTCTTCAGCTGCCGCAGGAAGAACATCCTCTGCTGGGCTTTCTTGATGAGGGAGCTGATGTTTGGTTCCCACTTGAGATCCTGGGAGATGATGGTTCCCAGGAAGCGGAAAGATTCCACAGTGTCAATTGTGGAGTCACAGAGGGTGATGGGGGCAGGTGGGGCTGGGTTCTGCCTGAAGTCCACAACCATCTCCACTGTCTTTAGAGCGTTGAGCTCAAGGTTGTTCTGGCTGCACCAGTCCAACAGATGGTCCACCTCCCATCTGTACGCGGACTCGTCACCATCAGAGATGAGTCATTCAGCATTCCTCAAAGATAAACTCAGAAGACCTGAAAACCCCTCTCTCATTCCTTGTCCCCTCCCTTTATTTACATCATATAAATCTCTGTCCTCATCAACTGACCCATCAGTGCTAACTTCTTGCATCACTTGGAGGAGAAGGAACTTCACATTGGAGGAGAAGGAACTTCACATCCTGAGGCAAAGGACCTATTTTGTCTTTAAGCTAAAACTGGGAAACAAATCAGCCAGTGGAGATGGGGAAGGTTCTTTTTACTGTTGTTGCAGTTGTTGCATCCTTGTTTTTTTGGTAAGTAAAAATGTATATATCCAAGAAAAGCATGAAAGACGAAAGCACTACCTGAGATTTATTTGTTTGATTACATGCAGTCTTTTGGAAACATTTTTTAATGCACAGTCATCATAAAAGTCAGAAACATTTAGATTTTAGACACGAACCAGTAAAACTCATAGAATCATCCACAACAGAAGGGGCAACAGAAAGGTCAAGGCTTATTAGATTTTATCTGAGCTTAAACATCTTTTAAGAGAAAACAATTCTCAACGTATTGACCTTCAGTGTCAACATTTTCAAATCTAATTAGCGTAAGAAGAATCCATAGTATATCAGACGATCATAAACTTTCTTTTTTTTTATTGTGACACATATCCCAATATCTGAAGGTCAACACACATTGACAAGGTCAAAAATATGCAACTATTATTTATATCAAGCAACCCACACCAGGAACATCACAACAAGTGACCTGCAACAAGTGCTCTTTGGTCTGGTAGGCTTCTGCCTGAACCGGGCTAATGAGACCTGCTCATCCAACGAGACAAACTGTTACATTGAAACACTGAGTAAGTAGTTCCCTAAAAACCTCACACAATGTTGCAAGGATGGTTAACCTGTTCATGTATTTCCAGTTTAGCAAAGTTTCTTAGTTTCTGGTCATGTGAAAAAGAAACCTTTCAGCAAAAAATGCAGTCTCTCCTGTTAAGGACCAGTGATTCATGACCGTCTATCTAAGTCAAGCGTTTCTTTACAGCTTTTCCCAGGGTCTGACTTCTGCGGTTTGAGCTGGCTGGGTTGTGCAGTCAACAACACAGGTTGTAATTCAAACTTCAATAGCACTCTACTGACTGCTGAATATAAAATCAATCAAACCTGCTGTAATGAAGACTTTTGCAACACCATCATTCTCAATGGTACCCCAACAACCAAAATGACCTTCACAGCTGCAGTAGCTGGAGTCATGCTGACCTCTGTGTGGCGAAGCCTTTTTTAATGAATTTTCATAAACTACTAGCTGGTTCTCTTTAAATTCATTTTTAATGAAATGAAAAGTGCAAGTTAGAAATGTTTCTGCATAAACAAAAGCCTTTTTGAAAAAAAATATTTAAAGACATTAAACAATCTATTTACTTCAGGTTACAGTCAGACAGATGCCAAACTTATGGAAGCTGATCAGTGAAATGTTTCAGAGAAACATTGAGCTCATATATATTTCATGATGGTGTTTTGCTATGTTATTTTTTAATCAAACTGTTTATATCTTTGTAGCTTTTTTGTGTATCATTACACAAACGTAAATGAATAAAATGTCAGCAAACACTCCTGTTCTTTCCGTAAGTGCTTCTTTGTCTATGACAAGAAATAACACAAGTTAAAGGCAAATAAATCCTGTCTGGAAACTCACTTTTTTAAATTTGGCTTTTAATTTAAGCAATATTGAGTCTTTTATGTTGTGTTGTTTCCTCATTTTGAGTCAGTTTTAGTGCATCTGTTAGATTTAGGCACTATTTTATTGTTTTTTTAAGTAACTGATATTTTTTTCCAGTTTATTTTTAAATGGCCTCCATCTCCGTCTGTTCTTTGCCTCTTCAACTGTTGCACCAACTATCTCCACGTCCTGCTTCTATACGTCCAACAATTTTCTCTGGGGTCTTTTCCATTGCTGTCACTCTGGCTCCCTCTAGTGGTACTTGGAAGAAATGTTGGCATCAACAGCACCCTGGTGCTAATTGACAAACAATTAAACCTTGTGTCATTTGGAGACAGCATAGTGTTGATTAAAATTGAACCCATGCAGGTAATATAAAAGAGAATATTAGGGCACATTTAAAACACCGACTTTTTAAAAATCTGTGTTGTCAATAAAGTTTATGTATCAAATTTACCCAGTTTAGAGGAGACTCAGGTCCTTTACTGTCTGCAGGGCTCTGCTCAGGACATTCTACGACACTGTGTTTTATAATGTGGTCTGCTGTGGGAGCGGCTGCGCAGACCAGGATAGGGGTAGACTGGACAAGCTTGTCCGGAGGGCCAGTTTGGTTGTAGCCTGACCCCTGGACTCTACAGTACAGGTGAGGAGAGGAGGAAGTTGGCTAAACTGACATCCATCATGAACAACGCCTCACACCCCGTCTATGACTCTGTGGGCGCTCTGAGCAGCTTTTTCAGCAGCAGGCAGCAGCTGCCACAGTGCAGGAAGGAACACTTTTAAAGTTCCTACCTTCCATCAGCAATAAGGGTATAATAAAAACCTATAAATCTAGACTACTGCCAACACATATATGTTTCACCTCATTTATATCTCTTCTTTCTATGTATATAGTGTATATATTTGTTGTAACTTAATTTTAGATATAGTGTTTATATTTTCTTTGCTTTGCTTGCACTGTTTGCACTATTTGTTTTTAATAATTTTACTTAAATTATATTCCTAGACGTGTAGCTTTTTACTCTTATCTTATAAATATGTATGTTAAAAGACTAGTTTGATCTGATCCATGCCAGTCACTTCAGTTCTTTGTAGTGCCGTAATGTTTACTCGAAAGCGGCATCAAAGCTGCTATGAACCACATTTTTCCTCAGTGAAAGTGGGCGTTTGGAATCGTTTGTTTAGCTTTCTTTTATCTCCAAGCTGCTGGAACAAAGTACCTTTATTGGATGAACAACGACTCTTCCTTATTAGCTAAGTATTGTTATTTAAATGGTTTCAAAAGATATAATGGTGTTTGTTTTTATGAAAAAAAGAAGTTCACAGAGTTTCAAACACAATAAGAGAAAAATGGATGTGGGCTGCATCTGCTTTTGCTGTTCGTTAAACAAACGTCAGTTTCATATCGCCTGGAGCTGACAAACAAATGTTGATGACCCACATGAGTCCCTATGGCACACCTTTGATATAAAAACAGTTGTGTGGCGCCCTTAAATGTCATTTGAAGTTCTTTAATATCGCTTATCCGAGCACAACATTTTTTTTTTTTGGATTGTCTTCTTTAACGTTTCCAGAAAAGATTGTTTTGCCAAGGCATGATGAAAAATCTGTTGATCTGCGCTGTGTTTATGGCGATGATTGTTACAGGTAAGATGCACCTTTTTAAGAAGTATTATTATCAAGAAAATATCTTTACTGAATTGGTTGTGTATTACACAAACCATGAATTACAACCCTGTGTGAATTACCTTATACAACAAATAAGTTAAGACCCTTAAATTTACACCGACTTAACGTTCATTATATTATGGAGGACCAAGACTGCGAAAAATGAGAGCAAATAGAAATATAAAAATATCATAATAAACCTGTTACTCTGGCACCACAATGATGATAAACATCTATTTAAACAAATAACGATATCTAAAAAATAGCACAAGTTAATATTTTCGATGTATAATTTACCTGTGTTCATTTTCTCAATGATTCATTTAAACTTTTTGTTTTATATCCTAATAACTGAAACAACAAATAACAAAAGCTGCCCAAGATGGATTTTTCTTTACTTTTCTTGAAATACTAATACAGGTGTTTTTCTGTTAATATATTTTTGGAGTTATTCCTAATTGTGACACTTTTAGTTCACCAAACAGAAACATGAAATAAAGTATTAATTTAATCTTAGATTTTATTTTGTAAACTATTACACATACCATTTTCTTCAAAGCTTTGTTTAGTGATCCTTTACATTTTTGGCTTGGAAATATCAGACCAATACTAAAAATCTAAGACTTTCTACATAATGCACTTTTTCACCAAGCTGCACTTTTATAGTTTGAGCTTAACATTATAATACCTTTCTGTTAAAGGTTTGTTTATGTCAAAAACTATTTATATCCAGTGGCTTACATTACTTAACCAAAAATGGCAAATAAGTTTATTTTTAGCACCATAAAAGATACCTAAAGTTCTTCACTTGTAAATACTGACAAAAACATATCAGAAATTTCCTGTAATGTAAATAAATAATATGAGAAGGAAAGAAATATCAGTGATAGGTTTATATATTTTCTGCATTCATTTAATAAATGTTTAAAAAACACAAGTATTTTTCTTTCTTTGATTATTTATTAAGGTTGTAGGGGTTAATATTCTCATCTGATAACCTGATCACATCAGCTGTTTTCCATTGCCTGTTTTTGAGGAAAAGTACATCAAACTGAGTTTCTGTGATGTTTCAGCAGGTATGACAGTTACTTTTCTTTAAACTGGTTTTCCTCTCTGGTTTACAGGCGAGGCTCTGATCTGTAACTCCTGCAGAGTGGGCTTTAAAGGAACGTGCCTTTTCGCCTCCACTGAAACCTGCAACAACTCTCTGTCCAAGTGCTACAAAGGAAACCTGGGTGAGTCTCACCTTCATTCATCTGATAACTGATGGATGAATTTCTCAAAGATGTTCTGTGGAAATATTTTAATCATAAATATCTTGTTTTCTTCTGTTGTATTAACTGAAATAAAGGCTTTGGTGTGTGTGTAATTAATGTATATAATGCGTTTCACTTAGTGAACTAAGTTCCTCAAATAAATGAATAATATTTTAGTTTACTGTACATTAAAAGCTGCAGAAACATAAAAACTCATTCTCATGACAGAATATGTTGCAGTTCTTCCTGTATTCTTCTACGTTTTAGATCAAATGAGGTTTTAAAGTAAGAAAAACAATTTATATGTCAATTTTTACCCACAGCTACTCAGTTTAACAAAGAGGCTTTTCACCATTTAAAAACGTGCCTTTTGGATAAGCTTTGTTGAACAGCAGATCTTTTTTCTTGGTGTCCATGTAATTTGAAACTCTTTGTGGTAATGGTTTCATTGTTTGTCTTTGGACAGTCAACAGTAATTGCTCTTTAAATATTGACAAACCAGTTCTAAAAGAAGGTAAATACAACCTCAGATGAACAAAACAATGCATGATACCATTTTACTAATTGTTTAGCAAAAACTCTCAAATGCTCTCTGTCTTGATTCTCCTGTGTTAGGTTTTGAGTTTCAGTTCCTTGTCCGTTTCTCTGCATTTTCCTTGTTCTTCAGTTGTTATCATGTCAGTTCATTCATTGTAGTTTAGGTTCGTTATCCATTCTTCTGTAAAGCTTCTGTTACTTTCCTGGACGTCTCTGCTCATCTGTGTTAATTAGCCTCCCTCCTTCTGTTGCCCTGCATTCTCTCTGTCACCAGTTGCTCCATATTTCTTCAGATTAACCCCCTTGTTCAGTGGCCCTCTCTCCACCCTACCTCTTTATTTATACCGTCTGGTTTTCATTGCTCACTACTAGTTCCTCCTGTTTATTACTTGCTCCGTGTCCGTACACCTGCCTGTGTTTTCATGTCCTGCTTCCACCTGTAAGTTTACCTTTTTTTGGTTCATTTAAAGACATTTCAACTGACCATGTGGCTCCCACATTCTTGTCTGCATGTTGGTCCTACCAAACCTCAGCAAATCATGACACCCTTAGGTTTATGTCACCAGCTCTTTGACCCATTTTATCTCAGCTTTCTTATATTTTATACCATTAAGTAGAGCATCTCATACCCATGAGCTTATCACATTTTGCAGGCAGTGTATTTCTTCTATCTTCCTGAAGACTTCGTGGTCCACCTAGTTTCCACTGATTCTGGCTCTAAACCCTGTATGGACCATACAACTCCTGTGAAATATGCCATATTATAACCCTTGAAAACCGTAAAGTGTGTTCCAACTATGGAGGAGTCACACTCTTAAGCCTCCTGGTAAGGTCTATTCGGGGGTTCTGGAGAGGAAGGTCCGTTGGATAGTTGAACCTCGGTTTTAGGAAGAGTATTGTGGTTTTCGTCCTGGCCGTGGAACACTGGACCAGCTCTACCCTGGAGGGTGCATGGGAGTTCGCCCAACCAGTCTTCTGCTTTGTGGACTTGGAGAAGGCGTTCGACCGTGTCCCTTGGTGAATCCTGTGAGGGGTACTCTGGGAGTATGGGGTACCAGGCCTTTGATACGAGCTGTTAGGTTCCTGTATGACCAGTGTCAGAGCTTGGTCTGCATTCCCGGCATTAAGTCGGACTTGTTTCCGGTGAGGGTTTGACTCCGCCACGGTTGGTGTTTGTCACCAATTCTGTTCATAACTTTTATGGACAGAATATCTAGGCGCAGCCAAGGTGTTGAGGGGATACGTTTGTTGGCCGTAGGATTGCGTCTCTCCTTTTTGTGGATGATGTGGTCCTATTGACTTCATCAGCTCATCAAATTTTCTGCTTTGCCGAAGGAGGAGAAGCTGACTGGTCTTGAGTTTGTCATGGATGCATGACGGATCTAGCCCCCTCTTCTACTTGTTGGTTCAAAGAAGACTGCACCAAGTTATTTCGTACTTTCTCTGTTGGTACCATAGAAATAGATAAAGTAGGATACTTTAGGTTGATTTAGAATAGCCATTCATTTAACCCTAGATGTTTTTAAGTTGTATCTTATATATGTTTATGCTGAAATGTGATTGCTTTTGAATATTATTGGACTGCGAAGCGTGGCTCAGCGAGAAATGAATGTCAGGGTGTTTACCGTGTTTTTAAACAACTGAGCACTGACTCAGTTGGTGTGAAAGTAGACTGAGGCTGTGAATTGAGCCTTGTGTTCATCTCCATTCTCTCCACAGTTTAAGGCTTGTGATTTTCCACTGGTTACTGCCTCAGAGTTTTATTACCATCTGTGTTTTTCCGCTGGGTTCCCGCTTTTCTGTATTATTACCCTTTGTCTTAAGACTAGCTGGCTGTCTGAGCATTTTGGGGATCTCGGTCCGTGGCTTCGGTGACCAGTCCATCGGTCAGGCTCTGGCGAGGGGGTCTTGACTGGGCAGTATGCAGTGTTGATTGAGATGTGGCTTCGCTTTGGTGGAGGGGCTGGTCAGCCTGCTTGGTGCGACGAGGTGTGCAGTGCAGGAGGGTGGGTAGCTGGCATCTTGGGGCACCTCCGGGGTTAGGGTGTGGGGTTGGCAGGGTGACTGGTCCTTGGCGTGTTGTGGTGGCCTTCCTCTAATGCTTCCTTCTGTGGGTCTTGCCCCAGGCTTGCCCCAGGCTACGGTTGGCGGTCAAGGACCTATTTCCTCCCCGCCACACTACCTGCCGGTGGTTGGTGTTTCTGCCTGCCGGTATACTTGCGGTTCTCGGTATCCATAAACTGCTGGTTTGATCTTCATCTACCTCAGTACGCAACCTTATTTTTGGTTAGTCATTTACTTGCTTTTGTATAATAGTGCATGCTTAATTAGGTGAAAGTTGTTGGACCAGGATAGTGGATTGTAATAGTGGACTATTGGTTTAATACATTTTTGTGTTTATTTTGTGAGAGTGATTTGTCTGTGAAAGTAAGGTCAGTGTTCCCCACCATTCGGGAATTGTCATTAATTAATTGTCATTATTAATTGCCGTGAGCACAATAATCACAAAACCAGAGTGTATCTCTATTTCATATTAGTAAGAAATTATTTTTGGTTAGCATTTTTTTCTTCTGAATTATGGTTTTTAATTAAAATTTTGATAAATATTTATCATCAATAATCATAAAACCTTACACTTAATTGGATTCATGTATGGACTTTGACTAGGCCATTCTAACACACAAACGTATTTTGATCTAAATCATTCCATTGTAGCTCTTATTGTATTTTTAGGGTTGTTGAGCTGCTGGAAGGTAAACCTCTGGCTCTAATAGGTTTTTTTTTTACCTTAGCTCTATCCGTCTTCCCATCATCTATGACCAGAGTTCCTGTCCCTGCAGAAAAAAAACCATCCCCACATCATGATGCTACCACCACCATGTTACACTGTGTGAATGATGTTTTTGGGATGCAGTGTTAGTTTTCCAGCACACATAAGGTTTTGCATGTAGACCAGAAACTTTACGTCAGAGACACAGCAAGCAAGTGGAAGAAGGTACTGTGGTCAGATGAGACCAAACTTAAACCGAATGTTTTCCAGGTGAACGGGTTTTGCTTTCTGTTCCTTGAAGGTTAAGCAGCTTCCTTGAATGTTTTTCAGTTTTAAATCTTCTCCAATTCTGCTTTGCACATTGGCAGGGAAGCAACTTGAAGAATTACTGATTCATTTCCATTAGCCTTTTACAGTTTTTGTTTCATAAAAGTGATACCAAGGATTTTGTTGTATTGTATGTTTTAAAAAACTGTAAGATCAGATGAAATGTAAAAAAATACATCAATCAGACAGTATGATGGATGAAATAGCATGCCTTTAATATTTTTATACTATAAATGTAACTATTGATCTAACCAAATACATATTAAGGTTGCTGAACATAGAAAACGTTTCATCAGGAAGTTAAACACATCACGATGTCTACTTGGGTCAAGGCATGAAAAAACTAAATAAATTAAAGTTTGTGCCAACTTACAACAGTTGAACAGTTCTTCTGTTCCTAACTTTAAGTTTGTTGTTCAAATGTCTTCAGTGAGTCCTCATTTCTTTATATTTTGCTTCCAAGCACCCATAATTTTTAAACATGGTTTTCAGCTGCATATTATATTATACTGAGGATCCTTTAGGCAGTGAGGTACTGAAAACTAATTTTTAGATCTGTGAAAACAGACAATTTAGTTAATGTTTTATAACTTGTAAAACTTTTATGTGTGTGTTGTATTTTAGTGCTGTGTTAAGCTGCTGCTATCTGGCCTGGACAGCCTTGTAATAAATGGGATTTTAAATTTCTATTGGCCTTTCCTGATTTACCACAGTATAAATTAATAAAATAAATACCCTATGCTTTTCTCTAAAAACGGTTTAGTTTGACTAAAAGCAGGAGTTCCTGCCTGTTCTGTGGGTTCATCAGGATTTTGCTTTAGACCACTCTGCTTTTTCCCAGTAGGACCTCACCAACATGCATTACCATCAAAACCAGTACCAAAACCAATTTTTATAATGTGGCAAATGTACCAATACATAAAAATTTTTAAATGAAATTTAAACCAAGAGCAAAACAGGATGAAGAGGAAACTCTGCTCTTCAGGCTGTGTTCTTCATCAAACTCATTCTGATGTCCAAGTGACAATTTATTTTGCTTCAGCGATATGTAAGAGAAATAGTCACAATCACGCTTTCACCTATGGGCTCACTCTTCCACTCAATGTACACAAAAAACAGAGAAACCAACTGCTGTAAAATAGTTCTGCTGTTTAGGTCAGTCATGTAGTTCAAAGTTGTTTTGGTGACGAAGTTTAAAATCCAGATTCCTTGTTGGGGGGAAAAGAAAAATATGCTGATGTCAATCAAATCAACCAGGAATTATTAGTTTCAGTAAGTGGAATGAAGGAAAGAAGACTCTGGATTCTGTCCAAGGTTAGAAAGATATGTTGCAGTACTGTGAGCCCTTTCTTTGCAGAAATTTAAAACCTCTTCTTGTTTAACTGGTAACTTCCTGTTGCAAGATACTTTTACTAGTTGCTGCTGAAAGCAAATCTTGCTTCAGCTTCACAATAAAGTCTTCCTTGCATTGGTGACATTTTTGAAACCATCATGTAAAAGTTAAATAACTGTTTGATAGCTTCATATTTGTCCAAACATGATCATAGGTGTAATTCTGTAAATTTGGCTTGATCACTTCATTAAAACGTTAGAAAAGTATTCCTCTTTGTGAGCTCCACCTCCTGTAATTTATTCCTAATGAAAGCATCTTAATACTTTACTTATATTTTCTTTATTCTGTTATCAACACAGACTGAAATTCAGCACTGACTTGGATGGTCTGGCCATCCAATCCAGTTTATCCTGAGAGCAGGTTGCAAAATGCTAAAAGAAGTCTCCTTGAAATGTCAGTTTGGGACTTGCAGCAGGGTCCTATTACTGTTGATTAGTGCATGGGGAGTATGTAGGGAGGAAACATTTGCCAGAGACAACAAAGACAAGGACATCCGGAATACTGTTTTTGGGCAGATGGGTGTAAAATTTAAATATTGGGACACTCAAAAAGAGGACATGTTTGGCAAAAACCAAATACTGCATTCCTGGAAAAGAACCTCATGCCAACTGTGAAGCATAGAGGTTGAAGTGTCATGGTTTGGGGATGCTTTGCTCCACTAGGCCCTAGTCAGCTCACCCTTATAGAGTCCACCATGACTCTACCGATTATTACAGTGCTTATGGAAAATGTGATACCATTTTTAAATTGAATTTAGGCTGAAGAAGAACTCCAACCGGCAACATTACAATGACCCCAAAAATACCAGTAAATCCACCAACAACTAGCTGAGAAATAAGAAATTAAAAGTCCTGGACTGAGTCAAAACTCGAATGTTTATCCTTTTTAGATATTGTGGGGTTACTCTAAAGGGGCTGTACGTGGAAGAAAACCAACATCTCACAGCTGAAAGTGAAGAGTGGGACAAACTTTCCTACAAACCGATGATGGGACATTCTCCTTCAGGACTGCATTCAAAGCAGCCCCAGACCATCACACTACCACCAACATGTTTGACTGTGGTCGTACTGTTCTCTTTCTAAAACAGTTTCACTGCAAATGTAAAGAGACGCAACCCTTCCGAAAAGTTTGGTTTCTGTCTTTAAATTTAGAGATTATTTTCCCAGGAGTCTTGGGGATGATCAAGATATTTTTATTATCTGTTTCTTTTTGGTTGGCAGTGATTTTCACCGTGGAAATCCTCCCATGGGTGCTATGTTTGTCCTGACTCACCTGAGGCAAGTGAGGCCTGCAGTGCTTTAGATGTTATTCTGGGTTCTCTTGTGACCTCCTGAATGGGTCTCGTTCTCTCTGTGTTGGCCCAAAGCCTTAGAAATGGCTTTATAAGTCTTACCAGTAGCTTTTGTTTCAAATCTGCTTTTCAGTTTCTTGAGATTTGGACATGATATGTTGCTTCTAAGATCTTTTAGCTTACTTCGTGTTGTCAGAAAGGTCATATATAAGTGATTTCTTAATTGTAAGGGTTGAGGTGTGGTTTGTTAATTTATGATTTAACAAGGAGGGCAGTTATGTTTTCACATTGGATAGCTTTTTTCCATTAATAATTTAAATCATTTTAATTTATGGTCTTGGATATAAAATGTTTAATAATCTCAAACATTGAAGTATAACAAACAAAAGAACAAAAACAGTAGTAATCTGTAAGAGGAATATACTTTTTTCCATTATTTTATTATTATTATTATTATTTTTTTTGTCCTCAGTCTTTAACATCACTAATATGATGATTCTCCACACGCGAGGCTGCCTGTCCAAGGCTCTCTGCAACTACACAGAGGTCGGAAGCCTCCTGACAGCCGGGTACACCGTGACAAGGGACTGTTGCAACACCGACTACTGCAATGGAGCCACATCTGTCCAGCTCACTCTCACTGCAGCTCTGGGCGCTGTCGTCACAGCTGTTTGGAGTCAGCTGACCTTTTAGAAAGAACAACAAAAAATTACACTATTCCTTTATATGCAAAGTTTTTGTATAAGTAGGAAACTTTGAATAACTATTTAAGAGGTAATTCATTAGTTTGTCTAAACGTTTATGTGATAAACATATTATGAAATTATAATTTGGATCAGGATTTAACTTTAGTTTGCATGTACTTTGTTGATTGAATAAAAGTTGACTGACTGGGAGTTTTACTTTCATTGAAGATGGGAGTATGGAGGGGGGTAAACTTCTCCTTTCATTTTTGTGTGACACAAAACCCTGCAGACCTGATTTATTTCCACCATTCCTCCCAAGCGTGGCTTCTCTTCATTTGCTCTGAGGCAAACAAGAATCTAGGCAGGTTTAAGTAATTAGTGTTTCCAGAGCTTTTCTGTTCATTTGCAAACATGAATAACTTCTGGACAGCTGTTATTACCCTCAGTGCTGTGATTGCCACAGGTGAGAAAAATGTTATATCTTACTGAAAAATGTATTTTAATGGTTACAAGTACATTTATAACACTGTTTTGCTTTCAAGTTGGTCTAAAGTGACAGTCCGCATCCTGAAGGTAACAAGTGGTTACTGTCGTTGCCAAAGCTAATTATTTTTAATTGGAACAATGATCAGGCTCTCATTATGTTTTTATTAATTCAGTTCTAGATAATAACTGTATTTTTTTGTATATTTGAAGCACACGTTTGCAATTCACGATTTAAAGGTAAACAATTATAATAATCATTTGCTTATGTATTTTTTGAAGCATTTAACCAAGTATGTGTTTCAAAATGAAATCTCGAATGTCCAAGGATGAAATCTAGCTAAAGTAAAGTGAAAGTTAAGTGAATTTTTAATAGACATTTATATTTAGCCAAGATTTACTGAATAACTGAATGCAGATAAGGTCAAGGAAGGGATGGACATCTTGCTACGTTATCATATTGAGAAACCCATGGCAGTTGGGTCTAAATGTGATGAAATGAAGTGGAACATCATTTGAATAGTATAGTGTGTGTGTATATGCATGGATCAGTGGTGTGGAATTCCCAGTATCTCCAAGTGCTCAAGCAGCTATGAGATAGTGAGTTGAGGTGTTAGTTTAATTTTCAGTTTCAAGCTTTCACCATGCTGTGGTGAGTGAATCTTCTGCAGAGCGTAGCTTAATTTTGATTAGGTTTATTAATTGGTCGTTGCTGTGATGTTTGAGTGTAGAAGTATTTTAAATTCTTCTTTCCTTGTTCGCGAGGAATGATGAACAGACTAATGTCACCTAAGCAGCCCTTTAGGTCATTAGGTAATTAGCAGTCATTAACTCCAGGACTTTGTTAAGTCTACATACTCAGCATTGATGAAATGATCATCATAGGTGAGCCATTGACAACTGTCTGGAATTGGAAACACAATGTAATGAGATGCACATAGCAAATATATTTATCCTGTATTTCTTTCCTCGAAATAGCACAATGCCTGCAGTGCCGCCAGTGTCCTGTCGCTGTATTTGGGAACTGCCTGTTTGGGAAAGACGTCACATGTTCAGAGCAGGAGAGCTGTGCCGCCTCAGAAGCAAGTAAGGAGATATGTCTGAGAGAAAGGTCATTCTCTTAATAAAGATGTTGTGTCAGGCCTTTTACAATACTTCAAAACAAGTGATTATAAAGATTAAAAAGGTTTAAATTATGTGTCCATTATTTTCCAGAATAATTAAAGTCGGATTATTGAAGCATAGTTTTCTAATAATTAAAAAATATATATTATAGAAGGAAAACATGAACCATTCAGTAGATTTCCAGCAGTATTGGTTCCCTTAGTAACAGAAAGATCCCATACTTATTTAACATACTGATTACTGTTTTTGGGTCCTTTCAGAGTTTAACGCCACTGGGTCGCCGACTCTTCACAGCCGAGGCTGCCTGTTCTCCAGCTTCTGTGGGAGAACCCTTACTGGAACCCTCATCGGTGCCACTTACACCAGCACCTTCTCATGCTGCGACACAGACCTGTGCAACGGAGCTACTTCTGTCCAGCTGTCTCTGAGTGTGGCCCTCAGTGTTGCCCTCCTGTCCTCACTGTGGGGTTTCTGGGAGTTGTAGTCCAACATGAGATGCCTCTTTGCTCAATAATTCTCACTTGCTTTTTCTCAGATTTGTTTTTCAAATCCTCCATCCTTTAAATTAAGTTTATGTTAAGTAATAAAATTTATACTCCAGTTTCAGCAGAGAGCAAATCAGAAGTCCACAAAATCTGTATTATTTTAGTCCAATTATTCTATATAATTGGAAATGAACTGGACCTGCCTGTTTTTTAATTTGCCCTAATTTGACAGTTGTTTACTTTTGGTACTTAAATAAATTGAAATAATCTTTATAGAAATTTGACATTACACTGTTTTATTATGTTCGGTTCTTTCCAGACTTTCTATATTTACATCTGGACTGGTCAGATATGTATGTATTATTGTTTGTGTGCATCTTGTTTGACTTGCCTTTTAACATATCTTATGGTTTTTGATCATATCGGTATTGGTGTGGAATGGCTTTAAATCGTTTTGCAGTGGCCTTTGTGTTGTCAGTGACTTGATGCAATTAGCTGTGTTTCCTTGCAAATAAAACTATTTCCCAATTGGCATTAAAATGGTCATTTGACTCCACTGTGTTATAATGGAGCTGGAAATAAACTGGAATATATGCAACTGAATTTGAAACTGTCTATGTGTTGGATTTATTCACTTTGAGATGGCATTTGTTTTATAATGCTGTCACATGAGAATAAGTAAAAGAAGAAGAAAACAAAGAAAAAGTTGGTGTTCAAGGTTTTTAGTTGTTCTGGTTGTTGGAGTCTTGGAGTTTTTGTCATGTGTTGTTTTTGCCTGCTGCTTACACTTACTCACACCACTAGATGCGGCCAGGATCCTCCGGTGTGGAGGGTAGCAGGTGTTCCTCATCTTCATCCATCTGGAGGTGTATAAGAAGGTGGAGCTGTCAGCATTCCAATGCCTGAGTGTTATCCTTTGTGGTAACGTCATCTGGCCAAGCTCTAAGTTCTGTGTTCATGCCAAAGTTCATAGTGGTTGACCTCTTCGTGTGCTCCTTCCTCTGTGACTTCCAAGTCCAAGCCTCAAAGCTCCTGCAACCTTTGGATCCTGCCTCAGTCAAGGCTTCAAATCCTTCAAGAAACTTACCTGGCTCAAGTACTAGCTGAGAGCTCAAGCCTACCTCCTTCAGTAAGCGAACCCTGTTCACCCTCCAACTATTACCTTCACATGCAGCTTTGGAAAACCTCACCAGGTAACACACGTAAAAATCAAACTGTCAAGACGTCACCTGAACTTTCCCTTGAGAACTCACCACCTCCTTGGACTGATTCGCAGACCCAGCAGCTGCATTACCATTCTCCCAGGTTCCACATCATTCTCCCTCATCTAAACTCATCTTCATCTCCAGTAACCAAGAACTTAGTCATTTTCTATTGCTTCCCAAGCGCACTTCAAAGTTACTTACCCCTTCATTTCTCTACAGTTTGGGGGTTTCCAGCCCAGGTTCCAGTTCCATTATTCACTACTAAAAGAAAAATAAACTTGCTAAACTCTTCTCCTGTGTCCTGAGTGTCTCTCTGCATGTGGGTCAAAACTATTAAACAGACGATGGCACTGGTGGTATCACATCTCATCAAACATGGCTATTTGGTGGCAATAATACCAATAATGACTATGTGAACCCTTGGCTGCAGTGTATTCTTCAGTTCATGTATCACTGCTGTTTTTGTTGTCCTCAATCTTGCTTTTGATTGAAGCTGCTATATGTAACTTTTGTAGAAATAAATTTTTCAAGTATCTGTTAAATCACTGGGATCACTGGCTCCTCCCAGTGATCCCAGTGCCATTTGCAGAAATACGGCACTCCTGGTCAGAATCAGAGCCAGGACGAATGTCTTAGCAGTGTCAATCATGTGTATGTGCAATAACTTCATTTTTAATTTTTTTGTATGCTGCAATCTTGAAGTCCGTAAATGTATTCTGAGCTTCTTATATACAACATGAATTAACTTTAGACTGCACAAGTTTTTATTGATCAAATAAAAGAAAATGTGATACTTTTAGTTTCTGGCAAGGTATTTTGAAAGAACTGCTTTTTTTTTTTTTTGGTCAAACTTCCTCCTTACACTTGCTAAAGAAGCAAAACCTGATGGACCTCTTTCATATTG
Organism: Girardinichthys multiradiatus; assembly: GCF_021462225.1. Classification (NCBI taxonomy): domain Eukaryota; kingdom Metazoa; phylum Chordata; class Actinopteri; order Cyprinodontiformes; family Goodeidae; genus Girardinichthys; species Girardinichthys multiradiatus. Next base: position 39,583,631 of record NC_061806.1, on the reverse strand, counting down.
ATCATTCTTTGCTTGAGTCTTGTCCTGAGTCGCTCCTAAGTTTACTTGAACTGAGACAGCCAAGAATCTGAACGTGTAAATTCTTTGTGTTTGTAGACGTTCCCCTTAACAAGCCTGACAACAATGAATACCATCTGGAAAGCGGTAATTGGCCTCAGTGCCCTGATTGTGGCTGGTGAGTTCATATTAATCTCTCATTACACAGAAATTCCTCTGTGTTTGAGTTTTATTTCCATTTTTTTTCAAAACTGTTTTTAATGAGTCAAATTTCCTTCTGACCTAATTTTGCTGCTTGTTTTTGATGGCTTATTTCCAAAATTAACTGAAACAAAAGTGGTTTTACTGCAAAAGTGATTGATTTTTTTTTTGTGGCAGAGATCAATAAAAAGATGTGTACTCATGTTTTTTTTTATCTGCGAAAGTCTAGATTTTCAAAACAATTTAAGCATTCAAAGGACATTTGGACCCGTCCTTTGTACTCAGATTTAAAGCATTTTTTATTTGAAGGTATAAATAGAGGTAACGCGGGTGTGTTTTGGTTTTCTCAGGATAAAATTCTAAAGTGGATGTATGATTGGGAAGTTTTTGCATTTGTTGCTTATATTTGTAAAGCCTGAGAAAGAAGACGGGGAGTGTTATATCCTGCTTGAATTAAAAAATGTAATGACATTTTTGTGGAGCATGTAACTTGTGGCCTTCTTGTTTTGTAAGAGGAGTATCTTATAAGCCCAGGCGGAATGGACGTGACACTTAAATAAAATTATCAATCAAATAAACCTTTTACAGTGCCTGTTAGCAAGAGATTATTTAAAAGTGAAAAAAATAAGGTTATAGTAAGGTTTTGCCTGTTTATATGCCCAGACTGACGACATTCATTGTTAAAAAGTAACTAAGAGCCTTTGCTGACCTATTTCCCATCAATTGAATTATTTTAGTTGAAATATTACTGAATATGTGGACACAAATATTTAAATTACCCAAATTTCCAGCAACCTTTTCAACAATTCAATTCAATTCAGTTTTATTTTTATGGCGCCAATTCACAACACGTTGTCTCAAGGCACTTCACAACAGTCAGGTTCATACATTCCAATTAATTCTAACCACTGAACAGTGCAGTCAGATTCAGTTATTTATTCAAATTGGATAAAATGTTTTTCTGTCTAAGGAAACCCAGCAGATTGCATCCATTCAGAGACTTGCAGCATTCACTCCTCCTGGATGAGCATGTAGAGACAGTGGACAGTCACTGGCGTTGACTTTGCAGCAATCCCTCATACTGAGCATGCATGTAGCGACAGTGGAGAGGAAAAACTCCCTTTTAACAGGAAGAAACCTCCAGCAGAACCAGAACCAGGCTCAATGTGAGCAGCCATCTGCCACGACCGACTGGGGGTTTGAGAGAACAGAGCAGAGACACAAAAAGAACACAGAAGCGCTGATTCAGGAGTACTTTCTATGGGAAGGAAAAGTAAATGTTAATGGATGTAGCTCCTTTAGTCGTTTCATCTAGAAAGAAAGAACAGATAAACTCTGAGCCAGTTTTCAAGGTTAGAGTCAGAAAGAGAGCACAGAGTTTGTTACAGTAGAAGCTCAGTCAGTAGCCATGTCTAGGAGAGAGAAAGGGTTAAACACTAAAAGACAGGGCTATGTGGATCATCGGTAGAGGGTGAGCATTAAGTTGTTGCCAGCAGAAGCTTGGATGATGCCCCTCTCCAGAAAGGTGTCACAGGTAGACACAGAGTCAGGCCAGGTGTAGCTTCTAGGAAGAGAAAAGAGAGAACAAAGTTAAAAACTGAAATAACAGCAAATAATGCAAAATTGGAGAGTAGTGTGAGAATGTAGCGAAGAGGGTGAAAGTGGTCATTATGTCCTCCAGCAGCCTAAGTCTATAGCAGCATAACTACACAGATAGTTTCAGTTCAGATTATTTAGTTAAACGGCGCTTATTTACAACAATGTCATCTCAAGGCACCTCACAAAGGGTCCCACTGATGGTCCTTGTTATACTAAAAACTACAAGGATTGGGATACCTCTCTCTGTCAGTCTGATTATAACCAGTGGAATAGAGAAGGGGTCAGACAGGTAGCAGAAATGGAGGGTGTGTTTGCACCTCAACCATAACTGAGCCGGTTTAGGCTAAACCAGACTCCCCCTTACTCCAACCAACAGGGAGGGAGGAAGGCTCCCTCTCTGATAAACTAAGCCACTCTAACTATAAGCTTTATCAAAAAGGAAAATTTTAAGCCTAGCCTTAAAAGTAGACAGGGTGTCTGCCTCACGGACTAAAACTGGGAGCTGGTTCCACAGGAGAGGAGCCTGATAACTAAAGGATCTGCCTCCCATTCTACTTCTACAGACTCTAGGAACCACCAGTAAACCTGCAGTCTGAGAACAAAGTGCTCTGTTAGGAACATATGGAACAATCAGATCTCTGATGTATGATGGAGCTAGATCATTAAGGGCTTTATATGTGAGGAGGAGAACAAAAGTAAATGTATCATTTCTCAAATGGAAATCAGAAGAAGACTTCATAAGATTAGCATTAACTTGGTTTGTTTTATCCACTGAACAGCAAACTGCCTGAACTGCCGTAAATGCTCTGTCGGTGTATTTGGAAGCTGCTTCTTTGGGAGTGACGTCACCTGTGAAGACGCAACTCAGAGCTGTTACTCTGGAGAAGCAAGTAAGGAAAAACTTGAAAACAGTGTTACAATCTATTGATTAAGTATGTTAGATTACTTAACTGAGAGGAGAACTGCAAACGTTACCAGCAGCCTAAGAACTATGCAGTTAAACCAGTTATTTAGAGGAGGTTTGTAAAGCTGCATCCGAGTTAATTACAAGCCTTTTTGAACATTGTCCTTACGACAGACGAGGCCAATGTAGAGATGTTTGGGCATAAAACAAATAATCACACGGCATATCAGTACCCCTGACCAATAACAGTTGAAGTATTGCAATATTTAAGTTGAAACCCAGAACTAAATGCTGATTGAAATGCTGTGCTGGGACCTTATTAGAGCTAGGCAGAAATTAATTTCTGAAAATCTTAATGAACTGAAGCAAAGAAAAAATAACCAAAACCCATTTCACAACAATTAGACTGGTGAAATTGTACAAAAAATGCACTACTGCAAGTCATTGCTGCTAAATGTAGATGTTTGAACCTTAAGGGAGTTATGCATGAATAAATAGGTTGTCAAAAATCAGTTCTAGTTTTAGCAGAGGTGGCTGTTAAGAGTTCTTCCCTTCTTTAACATCATTTACTGGTATTTTCAGAGTTCAACGCCACAGGATTTGTGACCCTGCACACCAGGGGCTGCCTAGACTCGGACCTGTGCGGGTTGACGCTAACTGGATCTCTCCTGAATGCTGCTTATACCAGCACCTTCTCATGCTGCACCAAAGACATGTGCAACGGAGCCACTTCTGTCCAGCTGTCTCTGACTGTGGCCCTCGGTGCTGCTGTCCTGTCTTTACTGTCGGGCTTCTGGGAATTGTAGTCAGAAATGATATCCATCGTTGCTCCAAGCTACGCCTCTGTGATTATGTTGAACCTCTAATACGATAATTCATTCTTGACACTTAAAAATGAATGTATAATTGTAAAAATTAATAAAATCTCTGAAATGAATGTTTTTGAATCTTTTCTCTCTACACATTTAGCCAATGCATTTTTGAATAAGATCTAACAGAAATTTAAGGCAGACAAAATATGAATATATAGAGATTTTGACATCCTATCACAGAAATCGAAATATGTCAATATTTAAAATTAATATTTACAATAGACAGTATTTTAAGTTAAACAGATAAAATCCACAATCCACTTACTGAATTATTAATTTAAAAAGAACTTCTACAAGTTATAATAATACTTTTTATTGAAATACAATAAATAAATATTTTTTAATAATATATGGATCTAATTTTTATTTAAAGTAGTATAATTAAAGAATCGATATTTTTTTGAATAAAATACAAAAATTACAATTTGACTTCATCATACGTTAAAGGCAAATATTGTTTCAGTATTTGTTGAATAATTTCATAGCTCCTGTTCACCATGGAGTGCACAATGAAATAAGTGTATACTGACAATATACAATAAGATTTTTTTATTAATGAGATCATCTATGTATGTATTTATTTCCAATTTTAATTACCTTTTTTGTGCATCAACCATATGGAGGGTCAGTGAGTGCAGCTAACCCTGCTATGGTTAAATGCAATTGGTCTAAAAGTGACTTTCTATGAAGGCTAACCAATCAGGCTGCTTGGTGAGCAAACATTTTAAATACATTTTATTGTGCATGCTAGCACAGCAACTATGAAATATTAAATACTGAACTATTATATGATTTTTTTTTTATTTGAATGGAATTATTTTATTATGTTTTGAATAATTCACACATTCAAAAATAATAACATAAATAATATATTTATGACTTTTTATTTTTTGGATTGTGACACTTTCGAAAATCCTCTCTAAATAGATGTTCAATTCAATTCAATTCAGTTTATTTATATAGCGCCAATTCACAACACATGTTGTCTCAAGGCTCTTCACAAAAGTCAGGTTCATACATTGCAATTAATCCTAACCATTGAACAGTGCAGTCAGAGTTAGCTTTTTATTCAAATTGGATAAAATGTTTTTATATCTAAGGAGACCCAGCAGATTGCATCCAGTCAGTGACTTGCAGCATTCCCTCCTCCTGGATGAGCATGTAGAGACAGTGGACAGTCACTGGTGTTGACTTTGCAGCAATCCCTCATACTGAGCATGCATGGAGTGACAGTGGAGAGGAAAAACTCCCTTTTAACAGGAAGAAACCTCCAGCAGAACCAGGCTCCGTGTGAGCGGCCTTCTGCCACGACCGACTGGGGGTTTGAGAGAACAGAGCAGAGACACAAAAAGAACAAAGAAGCACTGATCCAGGAGTACTTTCTATGGGAAGGAAAAGTACATGTTAATGGATGTAGCTCCTTTAGTCATTTCACCTAGAAAGAAAGAACAGATAAACTCTGAGCCAGTTTTCAAGGTTAGAGTCAGAAAGAGAGCATATAGAGTTAGTTATAGTGAAAGCTCAGTCAGTAGCCATGTCTAGGAGAGAGAAAGGGTTAAACACTAAAAGACAGGGCTATGTGGATCATCTGTAGAAGGTGAGCATTAAGTTGTTACCAGCAGAAGCTCGGACGATTCCCCTCTCCAGAAAGGTGTCACAGGTAGACACAGAGTCAGGCCAGGTGTAGCTTCTAGGAAGAGAAAAGAGAGAACAAAGTTAAAAGCTGAAATAACAGCAAATAATGCAAAATTGGAGAGTAGTGTGAGAATGTAGCGAAGAGGGTGAAAGTGGTCATTATGTCCTCCAGCAGCCTAAGCCTATAGCAGCATAACTACACAGATAGTTTCAGTTCAGATTATTTAGTTAAACGGCGCTTATTTACAACAATGTCGTCTCAAGGAACTCCACAAAGGGTCCCACTGATGGTCATTGTTATACTAAAAACCACAAGGATTGAGATACCTCTCTCTGTCAGACTGATTATAATCATTGGAAAAGAGAAGGGGTCATACAGGTAGTAGAAATGGAGGGTGTGTTTGCACCTCAACCATAACTGAGCCGGTTTAGGCTGTTCTTTGGTAAACTCAATAGTTTCACTTTACTGTGAGATAGATAATCACCAAGTGCATCAATATTTTAGTATAGGAAAAAACATGTACGAGTTTAGTTCACTGAGTTGTGTTATACCAATTAAAAGTATAAGCCAGTCATTTTTCCTGAACCTCAAATGTACTCGTGAAAAGGTGTTTAAAGTACAAATTTTTTGAAGGAACGCAATAAATCTTTGTGCTCTGACTGGGCAAGGCTTGTTCGGTCAGTATGATCCAAGCTTGTGGTATGTTCTCTTCATGGCTGCCAGATACAGTCTATTGTTTCCTCCAGATCATCTGATAAATCAGGTTGCACCACTCTGTCTACAAGTTATCTTGAAACCAATGATGCCCCCTGGTGCTTTACAAGCACACTAACAGGGCTGGGCTGGTCACAGCAACACCACAGATCAGCATATATTCTTTGTGATGACAGAAACTTTTATTTCTACTGGTGAAAAAACATGTTTGTCACCATTCTTTGAACAAACTTTCCCTTAAATGAGGGCAGATTATAGTTTTTAGTAAAAAAAAAACCAAAAAAACTACTCTTCATGATTTAAATGTATTTAACGTCAAACTCCTGGAGATCGCCGGATCTCAGTTTGAACTCCCATAAAGGAAAATACACTGCAGCAAATCAAGAACCTCAAAACATATGATTCAGATTGTCAAGCCTCTTTTATTCAACAAAGAGAATTAGTGATAAATAAGCACTAGAAAGCGACAATGAGTTTCAGTGTCGCTCTCTAGTTATCTATCACACTGAAAAATATGCAGTTGTGGCCAAAGGTTTGTCACAATAACGCAGATGGTTTACACTTGTTCAACCACTTTTTGTGGTACCAATTTACACAGATTACTGTGCCAGATGATCAGATGCATGTTTGCTTAAAAAGTGTAATTCAACTTGAGCACCCAGTACATGTGTTTAAAATACTTAAGATCGTATGCTGTACAATCAGTCATCCTTCAGGCTGATTAATTAAAAAAATTATAATCCATTATTAAAAGCCCTAAATTAATGACAACCATAGCCATGTGTGTACGTGAAGGTCTCACCGGAAGTGTAGGGCCTTCGGCTACCACAAGGGGGAGCCGCCACGCCAAGATATGCATTGGCATGAGCTGTCCTGCAGATGGAGAGAATTGAAAAATATTTATATATATGTATTTATTTGGGAGTGTTCGAACAATGAAAACAGCAGTTTTAATAAAATATTAAATTAGTTTCGCCGTTTTGGTCTTTTGTTTTGCTCATATATGACGTAAACTGTACTTTTAAAGGTTTTAAAATCCTGAGTGTAATTTTAAATTGAAAACCCAGTGATAAAATCGACCACAAGATGGTAAAGGTGGTCCTTTTTTTACTGTGTAACATTAACCTCTAATTCCTCAAAACATCAACCAGTACCTCAGAAACCTTTTCAAAAACCTTTTGTGAATTTGCGAACTTCCCGTTTTGAACTCGATGCATTAATTATTTCCCTCTTGGGCCGCTTTCTTCATGCAACTTTTTTTAACGGGCTGTGCACCAGGAAATGGAGGCGCTGCTTTCATGATGATGATGATGATGAGGGTGATGATTGTGTAGTTGCAGCAGTGCAGACCCTGAACTGGGAGGAGGAAATCAGCGACTGCAGCGCGGATAAAAAAAAAAAAAAAACTTTCAGCACTGTAAGATTTGAATAAAATGAGCTCTCTGTGTTTAACTTTCCGTGCTCTCTGCAGGAGATGATCGCTTTGTCAGGCGTTTCCGCTGTTTATGTGGACGCCACAGAGTTCTAGTCAGTTTGTGTCGGATTTGTTGGAGCGGAAGATGTGGGCTGAGCTGCCCGCCTTTCCACTGCTGCATTTCACTTCATTTTCAAAACTGAAACTTTAATCATTCTCATTTTCTCCTTTCTGCTTTTGCAAAGGTGTTCATTTTGGGGGTTGAAGATGAGCGACGCAAACCAGCCCAGACTTGAACTTTTTGTGAAGGTAAGCGACAGCAATTACAGCCAATAACAACCAGAAAGTGACGCGTTGATGGCGACGATGTTAGACGGGAGTTTATAGAAAGATTTCTGCTTAGAATTCAAACCTGATAGCATCTTTCTCTTTATCTCAGATTAACGCGACCTTCTGTGTTTGTTTTCATGTTACTCATGACCACCGCTGACTCACCGCGGTTTATAAACCCTTGTAATCTAATTAAATGCACATTAAGACAACAGGCGCGAGGTTTTTATCTATATTTAGTCTGTTGGTCAGGGAGGCTAATCGCATTTTTCTGCGCTGTATTGAGGTGTATTCATCTTCCTCTCGCATAATGACTCCTGTATCAACATGTGCACCACCCTACACTTTTTCCGCTACAGGCGTGAAAGATGCTGTTGTAACTCCTCTAAATCCTATTTTAAGAAGTGGCCTTCTGAACTCCTCCTTTCAAACTGACTTCAGGTCAAAGTCTAGTGTATAAAAGTGGCTTTAAATCCCATATGATACATATTGTTAAAGTTTAATTAGAATAAATGTCACAGTTTTTATTTGCAGCGAATCTTTTGACTTATTTTGCTTTATTTTATAAATGAAAAACTCCTTTTTGTTGAAGAAGTACTTATGGATCATGAATGTTTCTATGAATACATTGATTAAACACAACATTATGACCATCCACCTGATAGTGTGTTAACAATCAAATAAACCTGCAGAAGCTCTTCTGTTTTATAGGAGAACATTGGACAGTTCTCCACTGTTGTTTCCTTGGAACCACATTTGATTCATACTGATTATTTAAGACCTTAAAGATCCTACAAAAGCTCCAATTACGGAGATATTCTGACCCAGTTGTTTAGCTATTACAGTTTGACTTTTGTTGAATTGGACGTGACACAGGGGTCAGCTACCTTTTCAATTCAGGGATCCACTCCTGCTGCTACAAAATAACATTTGTTTAGAGAAATATAGATTTCATAAATATGCCCTTAATAAAATGTATTATTTAAAAAAATAATGAAATTAAACAAAAACATTTTATTTTCAGATTTTATAGCAAAATGAATGATTTAACTTTTACTGTGGAAAAAAAACTTTTATTTTGTAGAATGAGGCAAGCCCCTTCCATAAATATGATAGATAGGTAGCCCAATTAAAAATATGAAGCCTGTAGTTTGAAGCTAAAAAAACATTGATGCCATTCTGTTGTAGACATTAAGTGCAGATGTTACATTAAACATACAGAAGAACAGCTAAAACCACCATTTCTTATTGCCTTTATAATTAAAATCATTTCTTATTTGGTTTTCTTAGAGCCAGGGGCCAAATTTGCCGCATTTCACCCTGGAGCTACAGCTTGCCGACCCCTGGTCTGACACATCAATTTCAAGGAAAAAAGGTTTACTCGCTGCCTAATAGAATTAAAACCAGATAATTACATACGCTTTATTAAGAGGAACCTAACCATTTTTTAAAAATCTGATGTAGCATTTTTCATTTTAGTTCAGTTGGGACTACAAGAATTATTACTATTGGTTAAATGCCAGAATGATGAGTCAGTGTATATATATTTTTTTATTTTCATCAAATGTAGAAGTTTACTATTGAGCCAAATAACATCTTAGATGTATATTTTAAGACTTCAAATTTTGTAGTTTAGAAACATGTTCTTTGATTTGGCTTTTAAACCGTATTACATAGTTCAGACATTTTGAGTATCGTTCCACAAGCTTCTCACAATATCTTGCTGGGATTTTGACCCATTCCTGCTGACAGAACTGGTGTAACTGAGTCATGTTTGTAGACCACCTTGCTCTCACACATACCTTTACAGTTCAGCCAACAAGTTCTCTGTAAGAGTGAGATTGGGGCTTCGGGATGACCACTTTGTTGTCCTCAGCTCACTTTGTAACTACATTTGCGGGAGACTTAGGGTCACTCTCCATTTGCAAGACCAATTTGGGCCCAAGTTTTCACTTCTTGGCTGAAGTCTTGGGATGTTGCTTCCATATTTCCTCATAATATCACTTCATCATGATACCTTTTATTTTGTGGTCATGGTCTCTGTCCCCTGAGTGCATTTTATGTTGCTTTTGGTGTAATGGCTTCTTCCCCAATGAGTGGCGTTACAGCTCATGTTGCTACTGCACTCATTTCAGTGTGGATAGTGACACACTCTGACCCCTTTCAATCTGCATCTTTATAAGATCTTTTCCTTCTAGGGTTGTTACGCACATGTTGCATCAAAACATACTAAATGAACACAGCCAAAATTATGCAAACATAAAATAAAATAAACACAAAAAATTCCCAGGAGGGTTAAGTGATTAAAGTAAGAAATGGTGCATTTGTTATTGTTATGTTATTACTTTGTTTTGTATTCACATTTTAAACCTTGTAAATCCTGTTTTACTGTTTGGTGTTTCTTGATGCCAAACACTTGTCCTTATTAAAACAAACTAATGAACTAAAATAAATGTTGTTCCGCGGTCTTGTATTACAGGCAGGAAGTGATGGTCAGAGTATCGGCAACTGTCCCTTCTCCCAGCGTCTCTTCATGGTCCTGTGGCTGAAAGGAGTGACCTTCGATGTCACCACAGTGGATATGAAGAGGTGAAAAGTCTCCTTATTTGTCTTTGTTTTTATTTGATCTTGTGCAGTGCTGCAGGTTACAGCTGACACAACAGAGCAATAAGTCAAAAACTTATTGTGTACTTTTGTTCCCTTTTCTCTTTTTCTTTCGGACTCCTCTGTCCCTCCTCTCAGGAAACCAGACATCCTAAAGGATTTGGCTCCTGGAGCTCAGCCACCTTTCCTGCTGTATGCGAGCGAAGTGAAAACTGACACCAACAAAATTGAGGAGTTCCTCGAGGAAATTCTCTGCCCTCCGAAGTAACCGCTCCCTTCACTTGTTCTGTTTAGCTATCTTTGTTCTGCTTGTTTGAGCTGAAATTATCTAAGATGATCATTATTAAATATTAGAGAGATTTTGAAAACGTTTTAGCTTTTTAAATCTTCTGGTTTGCTTTTCGACATATATGGTGGTAGATGTACACTCTTTGGATGAATCAGGGGCAAAGGTCTAAGGTCATTCTTCTTATAGACCTTTTTTTAATCTTTTAAAATGATGAATAATTTTTAGACTTTCTGAAGATCTTTTAGAGGCTTTCTTTAGACCTTCGCTGTTTGTTCACTCATTCTCAGTGCAGTATCTGATCAATCCTCTGTAGGGTGTGTTTTTTTGTTTTTCTTTGTTGGTTGGAAAATTATCGAGATCCAGGTCAATTCACCTTCTCCCCAATTTGTGTCTTGGATTTTGTCCTCCTCTGTTTGTATTTTATAACCCTAAACAAACCATTTTATACCAGTTTATTTCTCTTGATGGTTCATTAGTTTTACTATGATGATACATACTTGATAAAGGCTTAAATCTCACATATATTTCAGTTTAATTGTAAATTATTTTCTGAACATTTTTATTATACTCACCATTTCAATTGATTTGGGTTCTGAACCCAATCTGAAGCAATTAATTTTTACAAATAGGCACTGGCCTGTATGGGATTCTGATTTCTGCTTTAGAACTTTGCATCCAAAAAATACCACAATATCATGGTATATAATGTATAACATAGTCTCATTACTTTTATTTAAAACAAAAAACAACTATTGTTTCTGCTGCTGCTGAAGTAATATATTGATTATTACAGTTATGATAAAGTTATCTATTATATTTTTTAGTCTTTGTTTTGTATTTTAAAATGGGCAAAAATAGAGAGTAAACAGACTCCAAATTTAGTGGTATTCCCCGAAATATTATACCTATATTATATTATACTTGGAAAAAACTGTAAACAGTAGAATTTGTTTTTCTTGAAAGTAAAGAGAAAGTGTAGTAGTCTTTCAGCCAGCTGGCCAGAAGTGTGCAGAAACAGGTGGGGGAGGGCCAGAGCTGCATTATGTTTTATAAAGCCAGAGAAAACTCTGGTCACTCTAGCACTTTCTCTGGCATCTCATTAAAAGGACCTTAAATGATGGAGCAGTAAGGCAAAACCAAATTGGTTTGGCTTTACAAACCCTTGGTACACCTTTAATACCGATAACTGGGTACTTTTAATCAAGCTAAAGTAACCTCCTGTTGGTAGATAATACATATTGGAGTCACATGACAACATTTCTTAACAGTAGTCTTTTAGTGGACTGTAGACATTTTTGATAAATTGTCCTGAAGTATGAATTCAAACAAGATCGATAAGAAACCTGCTATGACATAGGGCTACTTTTTTTTTTACTTGGACAAAGTCTGGTATAAAACCAGCTTAAAAGCTAAACTGAAATGACCATTTAAAAATTGAATAGGGGCCATTTTAGAGCTTTTTTGAATAAGTGTTTTAAATTGAACTTGTGGTATTAAAACTAAACCCGATCAAAGTTGGGTTAGATGCCAAACAACATTAAAACCAGAGGAATGGTATCAAAGTTTGAAAACTGGGCTTTAAAGAATCTGTTCTGATTTGTTGAATCTAAAGCTGTAGATTTTGAAGCCGAACTGATATAAATTGCGAAATGAAAAGTCAACTCCAGCTGCATGATATTTATGCAACGGACTTATGTTTTAGCAAATATGACTAAAGGCAATTATGCTATGAGGCTAACATTATGTAGCTAAAGTGAATATGAAGTGCTGCTTCCCCTGGGTCCAACAAAGTCATGCATTTGTTGCTCAGAGGGAATCAGTTTGTTAGTGCTAGAGGTGGTCCTTCTGGTGGTGGAAACAGCACCGGTTTAGCCCTGGATCTGTTACTGTTTTATGTTGTCATGGTCAGCCACAGGGACTGGACTGAAAATAAGTAAAGACACAGCCAAACACCAAGGAAAATCTTTGAAACATCAGCAGAGACCCTCGAGAACTATTGATTAAGACTAAAAATGTAAGACTAAAAAAAGAAAGTTTAACATTCTTGGAAACTAAATCTAAGAAATTAGGACTGGTTTAAAACGGTTTCTGTTATGTCTATATATCAAATACTTAAAAGATTTCTTATAAACTGTCAGTTGCAGCTAAGTTTTTAATAATCTTTAGACTTTTTTATCTACTATTTATCTTGTTTTGGCATTTATGTTTTGTTTATGAGTAAATAATGATCTGTCTGTCTCTCAGATATCCCCGTCTGGCTGCTCGTAATCCAGAGTCCAACACAGCAGGCGTGGATGTCTTCTCTAAATTCTCTGCTTACATCAAGAACTCAAACCCTCAGACTAACGACAGTAAGCATGTTCCGCTCAAAATGATGATGTCTTTTAAGGAAAGCGAACGTGCTGAGATCACTGTTAATTTCCGCCTGAAAGAAAACAACAGGGAGTGTCTGTTAATAACATTACAGTCTTAACTGCTCTGCATCAGTGTTAACAGTGCACGTACTACTCCTGCTCTTATTTTTCCCTTTTATTCTTTGTTAAAAGTGATCTCTGTAGCTTTGAGTGTCTGTGTTTCCATTTAGATCTAGAGAAAGGCCTGCTGAAAGCTCTGAAGAAGTTGGATGACTACCTTGGCTCCCCACTTCCTGATGAGATCGACGAGAATAGCTCTGATGAGGTCACTTCCTCATCACGCCCCTTCCTGGATGGCCAAGAGCTCACTCTGGCGGACTGCAACTTGCTGCCGAAGCTTCATATTATGAAGGTAATCTTCTCAATGTGCGTGGTTTATTCTCACAGTGGTTTTCCTGATTCATGCCACTCAAACGGCTGTTTTTTTACCCCCCTCCTGCTGCAGGTGGTGTGTTTGAAGTACAGAAAGTTCACCATCCCTGAGTCTCTGACAAATGTCTGGAGGTACCTGAACTCAGCATATGCCAGGGAGGAGTTTAGCTCCACCTGTCCGATTGACGATGAGATCCACATGGCTTATTCATCTGTAGCTAAAGCTCTCAAGTAGGAAGAGAATATACCATGTGAAAGTAAAACAAAATCTACACAGACATCAGTAAAGCAAATATCCACTCTGCAAACAACCTGGTTCAGTTTCCCTGCCGTTGGGTGTTTCCTTGAGGCTTTGTTTACCTTTTAATACCATTAGGAGCGGCGTAGCATTCACAGAATACACCCACCCACAGGTGCATCTTTGTACTTCTCCTTTACTTCAAACAGGATCGGTTTACTTTAACAGGGAGAGGAGGGCAGAGTGTAGACAGTCCCGGAAGAAATCCACTTCAGAAAATTTTAAAAATGTTCCTTCCAGGAAGATTAGTATTTTTCTACACACCCTTTTTTTAGACTAAAACCCTGTTTAACTCTTATTTACCTACTTCATCTAACTTTCATCTTAGTTCAGAGCAGGTTCAAGGTTTTATGGGTTCCTGGGGCAGAATACAATTTGAGGCCCCCTCTCTCACCTAAAACCTATGCCTGCCGCTAACCTTAGCAAAACAGTTTTTTCTTTAAACCATAGGCTGGCATGAGAGTCTAACAGTATGATAACCTTGAGTAAAAACATTTTATGGCACTTAAAACAAAAATGTATAACATGATCTAATTACTTTTATTCAAAAGAGAAACAATTATTTCTACTGCTGCAAAAATATCATACCTAATAATATAGTTAATTATTGTTAAGTTGATTTTGATATATAAACCAGAAGAAAATTTGAGAATAAAACCCGGTTTAGCATTATTTTTTATGTTTTAGCTTTTTGGTTATTTAGAGAGTACAAAAATCTGACATAAGCTGCTTAAAAGACATCCTGCATATACTTTGTTAATTCTAGCTTAGAAGGAGATTTACCTTAAGTAAGATTTTTATAGTAGAAAACAGTGACAGTGTTTTTAAAAGAAATATTTTAATGTAACAAGTGTCATCGTGTCTTTGGGTAGAATTGATGGTCAAAAGGGTAGCTACTAGGGCAGCTAGCATGGCTAATTAGCCAGCCAATATCAGCTTTTAGACTCCCTACTAGAAAAAAATTATAAAAAACAAAACAGGTTTTGCTGCTATTTAAAAAATGTAATAAGCTACAAGAGTTACAGAGTCCTTTGGAGAAAATTATAGTAAACCTCTGGCTATCTGCTGGGGCAGCTAACACACCTAATCAGCTAGCTAGCATCTACCAAAACAAAAATCCATACTCTGCTTTTTAAATACTTCGTACAAAGGAGCAAGAGAATAATACATCTTTTTAAATGTTTGATTACAGCTTCAACATAAAAACACCAATGTTTCATATTTCACTGTCTTTAATTTTCTTTGCGCAATTATTTGAACAGACAATGAGGTGCCTTCCAGATAAAGATTTGTTAGTCTCTCATTTCCCGAATGACCTCTTAATTTTTCACAGTTAGGGAAGTAATATTTGCATTCCAGCAAAGACTTACCTGGCAAAGTCATCAGGTGTTTTCCACAGACTTTATCAAAGAGGAAACACAGGTTTTCACTGTAATGCATGTTTTTTAGGCAACGTTCGTATTCATCATGGTGCACGCCAGAGAGGAAAACAGCACCGACTGGAGCAGCACAGAAAACAGGAAACTGTTTCAATAGACGTGGGCTTCCCCTTTCTACGCTCCCACAGCAAGCATGAAGGATTATTTAAGATTAGTGAGCTTGTTGGTGATCTTCTTTAAAGCCCTCTTATCAATAATTACATTAATGGAAGCGAGGTTAGGGGAACGCTGAAGTCTGTCAACTAAAAAAGGAGAAAATTCGATAGAAAACATGAAAATCTTTTTAATAAAAGCAGATTATTTTGGTATGTTTCGGCTGCACTTACTTGTATGAAGCATAATAAAATTTAAAATAAAAAGTCACTTAATTACAGAGCTAGCTAACTGTTTTATTTGAACAAACTGTTTTTAGTAGTTAGCCACCACTCTCACCTAAAACTGCTGTCTATTTTTCATCTAGAAAACTGTGATAGTTTCCAATGAGGTAGATATTATTTATTTTTAAAGCAGAAAATAAATCCTATAAATTAATTGTACAACAGACTTACAGAGGGACATCTGAGCGTCTCTGCTGAGTCTGCTGCCCCCGCAACCCGGTCCCTGATAAAGCGGAAGACGACGACGAGTACGAGTACATTTTGCTGTTATAATATTTTGCTAAACTCTTTAAAATATTTTGTTACTATGTTGAAAATCATAGTGTCCTTTAAAAACACTGTCACTACACTTCCCTATGTTTTGTTATGGAATAAACTCAAACTAACTAAATCAGTGCTATAACAATATTCAAAGTAATTTTAGCAGTAGTAGTAAGATTTGTAATAAAGTAAAACAAGTAAAGTATTTATTATTTATGCTATGTAATACATTACATTTATTTTTAATTTGTTTTTATTAAAATGGAAAAGTGGTAAAAGGTTATCATAATGTCAGAATCTTATACTAGCCCATGCCTAATTAAAACATTTTTTCGTTTCCAGCTGAGTTTTACTGTCTATTTTAGAAAAGATCATTCTATTCAAATAGTCATATTGATGGAAAACAATTAATAAGGAATCTTTGCAATATAACTACTCTGGGGGCCCCCCTGTTGGTGTGGAGCTGTAGACAGCTGCATAGTTTGCTTATGCCTTGAGCTGGGCCTGACCTTGTTGATGTCAAAGAATACGCAACTGAGTAGTGTGCACATTTACAGAGTTTAATAAAACTTGTTAAAGTTGCTAGAATTACTTTCTTATCAGAAATGACCCAACAAGTCTATAAACAAAATCTGTGGAAGGATGGCAGTTGAAAAATTCTGTCACACAAAACTTGTACTATGGATACTTGTATGGGATCCTATTAATTTTCCCATTTTTATCGGAAAATATATTATATTTCCCTGTGGTGTTTTTGCAGTTAAGCCCCAAAATATCAGTTTAGAGCAAGTGCTCTATATCTGAGTTTTTTTGTGGAGCTCTTTTAACAACAACAAAAAAACATGTAATAAATATGCCATTGCCAGCCTTATTCTCATGCAAAGAGATGTCAGACTTGCACATAACTCTTGTCTGTTGGTTTATTTTACTCCTCAAAGTCTCGGCACCTGTAAAACAATCTTGAACTAAATCAAAATGGAAGAACTTGAACTAATAACACGGCCTGCCAGGTCGAGTTGTAAAAGGTCAAGTTAACCTCAGGGCACCAAAAGATTCACATTTCCAGAGGCTGTATGAATGTTAAGTCCTTTTAATGTGTTGCAAAAAAGAACCGAAGTGCAATTAGAAGATCCTGTACTCATAGTTGGATTGTATTAGTTGTAAATTAATTCACTCCAATAAACCCCTCTTTTATGAAGAATTTATGGAGAAAGGATTTGATTACAGAATGTTTTACTTGACTTAACTGATGTGGATTTGATCTACTTTTTAACATGGACTAATGTTTAAAGGGATTATGCCTGAATAATTTCAATGTTGAAGATTTTTTGTGTTTTTTTTTCCAAGTTTAGCAGAAACTCTCTTCTTAATATATATTTGAAGCAAATACAGGGACATAAAATGTGTCAGATAATTGTTTAGCTTTCTTGTTCACGTTTTGTTATCAATATTGTGCTTTTCACTTTGTCTTAATGCCGTCGGCATCATGAAGTTAAAAAGCATCAGCACTTAAAACTTCACAGGATCAAAGCAACACCATGGGCGCTAAAACCAATTCACAGCTGAAATATATTTTTTACTTTTAATAATGTTCCAATAAAAATATCTTCATAATAAAACATGACCTTTTTTTGGCTTTTTTTGTGAGCATCATTTTATTGAAATATTTACATAAGAAGAATATAGAGACTGTTAAATGGTGAGGGAAAAATAAAAACGTAGACTGTTAGAAAAATCTATTCTCTCAGTTTAGCGAATCTATGCTACTGATTTCTATTAATTGGTGTTTGTTTTTATTTGCTATGAGTTTTTTCATACACTCCTGGATTTTTGTACAGGCTTTGACAGATAATGATTTTAAGTAATCTACTATAATCTACCCATTATCTACTATACGAAGTATGTTACTGCAATAAAAATCTGACCTGCAGGAGGTCGCCGATAGTAATTTGGTTTAAAAGGTGACATAATTGTGGAAAAATACAATTATTTTAAAATTCAATTTTAATATTTGGTTGTTTTTTTTTAATTATAACTTCATCAATCTACATAGTTTTTAACCACTTAGAGAAATAAGTAAGTGCAAAGGATGCTTATATTGGCAGAAAATGGTTAGACAAATAAATTGACAAAAGAACACCATGAACACTACAGTGGAGGTAAAAAGAGGATTCACATTTTGACATAATTACGGCGGTACTGTAAATGACATCACACATTAGGGTGCACAAGACAGCGAAATATCACGTCCAGATAGTTTTATTTTTCGGTTTAAACAATCACAGTTTTATCAAAACACAACCATTGAAGAAAAACAAGCCTAAAAAACTCTTATGAATGGATTTTAATTCATTTCTGCCATTTTTACCAACTTGTGTCAAGTACAATTGGCATTTCATAAAATGTAATTTAACAGGTAGACAATGATCAGTCAGTTTAAAAGCAGTCTTGCAACATAAAAGTTTATGCATAAAACTAAAGAAAAAGGAGGAGAATAAACCGTATTTCTCCCCTAAAAAGCATGAACCGGCAACGAAATGTTTCATAGAAACGATCCCAGAGTCTTTGCTGTGGTGTTCTAATCCTTCACAGTCTAATATTGCCTATTTTTGCCTCATGTCAAATTTGAAACAAGCACATTTGCATGTTTTGTGGGATTTTTTTTTTTTTTAATCATAGTTGACGTTTTTTTAACTCACACCACCTCAATATAGCTGCTGTTTTGATTAAAATTAGGCCATGTAATTTTTTTTTTCTACTTTTCTGTAGAGATTCACCAGTCACGCTGACACCGATGTGTAGTTCCAGTAAAAGGGAAAATTTGCTGCAGGTTTTTTGATATATAGTCATATTTAATAAATTAGAATACTACTGAAAAGTTCATTTATTTCACTTACTCAATTCACTAAGTAACACACATAATATTGACTATTTACACATAGACTGATGTTTTAAATCCTGTATTTCTGTTAATTATGATGATTTCTCACAGCTAATAAAAACAAGACATTTAAGATTAGAATATTAAATCAGAACAATAAAAAAAACATTTTATGCAGACATGTGGGCTTACTAAAAAGTATGTTTAATACCTGCTTAAAGGTTGTTAGTTTAGAAAGGTGATTTTAATCTGACAAACGAGCCTCATGAGAACGCATTTTCTAATGTATTGAATATGACTGGAGGTAACAGTTCTGAATCCAACAGAAAATGAAGGAATTACAAGGTTACTCTTATTTATGCATTGAAGTCTGTATCTCTAACCTTTAGCTGATTTTATTAAACTCAAAAGAGTTAATCGTAGTACAAGCTGCACATCACCCCGGTTCTAGAGTCCTTACACTGGCTCCCTGTAGCTCGGAGAATAGACTTTAAAATACTTCTGTCTATAAATCACTGAATGGCTTAGCATCAAAATACATTACTGACTTGTTATCAGTGGATCAACCACCCAGACCTCTCAGGTCTTCTGGCTCAAATCTACTCTGCAGAACCAGAACCAAACATGGAGAAGCAGCTTTTAGGTCTTAAGCTCCACTAATCTGGAATAAACTCCCAGAAAACTATAAAAGCTTTGAAACCATAAGTTGCTTTGAATCAAGATTAAAAACTTATTTGTTTGACTGGGCCCTCTAAACATTATTAGTTAAGTTTTCAGTCCAATTTTCCTTTTGTTTTCTTATCCATCATTCTATTCTCTTTATATTTTTAATGACCTCTGTTGTTTGATTTTCTGTATCATTGTAATGTTTTTCCTTATGTACAGCGCCTTGAGTGTCTTGTTGCTGACAAGCGCTACATAAATAAACCTGACTTGACTTGGTAAATGACGATGGATTTCTCTCAAAGAGAATATTTGTTTTGCCCCTTTGCCATTTTGTAAATTTTTTTCTTTCTTACCTGAGTTTTTCTAGTATGGAAATGATCTGTCTGCCAAAGGAGATTTCTACTGATCATCCTGAATTCCTACCCATCTAGTGGGTATTTCAGACCAACAAAAGGTTTAATTTAATTTTCCATACTCATAGTCCAATCAAATGACTAAAGGAGGAGGTCGCTTAGAGTTATTTGGGTTTAATTAGGTCCAATTAAAGTATTTATTAGAAGAATTATATAATTTCAAATAAGACTATTTAAATTTTTTGTATTTGTTATTTATCTCCATAATTTATGAAAATAATTCAATACCAAGAGAAATAAATTGATGCTAAATAGTTTAGTACATGAGTAGAAAGTGTTTTGTTTAGGGGTATAAAATGGGGCAAAATGGCAACAGATGGTTATGAAATGCAGGTATGAAGGGGCGATATGAATCGCAGCCATTTGTAAATATTTGCTTACAGGTAAACCGAATTAAGAAAACGTATTGTACATTTATGGAAAGATTAGCTAAACCGAAGAACACGTGTTTTATACTTTGTGCACTTATTTTAAAACCTGCCAGGCTCTATAAAATCATGCACCAAATAACTAACAGAAGTAAGACTTTTACATCTCTTAACAGGACAAAACTTTACATACAAAAACTTTTGAAAACAAGTTCAGTTTAACAAAAAAACAGATCATCTTTAGCACCACTAAAAGCATAAAAACATTATGCTTTCCATTAAAACTCCTTTCACCATCATGATTATACATATTTGAGTTCATATATAAGTGATTTTTTTACTGATTTCTTTAATAACTGTTTTTAAACAGCTGTTCCAAAAGATGCCGTGAGGGATTGGAGTGTTTGCTAAATGAATATGAGGTAACTTTTATGTTCCTCAGCCTATAATCTTGACTTAGATTTTAGGAATAAGACACATTTTAGTGGGAATGTCAGAAAACATTCAGTTTAAACATTCTTTGCATTTTTTCAGAATAATCTCTTTCAGGACAAATGTTTTCCACATTTATCACACTTGAAACTCTTCTAGCAGAGCTGCAAAATGACAAACTGTGGCAATATGTGAAATTACTGAATATCACAATGATGTTACCACTTGTGATGAACTAAAACCACATTTTCCTTTAAAATCTCACCTGTTCTCTTCTAAAATGGCATCAAAAGACAGAGCTCTGATGGTTCTGTGGTAACCTTGGCCTTTCAGGCCAGCAGGAAGGGGACTGTAGGCAGCAGGCAGAGCACCGCTGCTCTCCAGGTAAGGGCAGCAGCAGACCCAGCTCCGTTACAAAGGTCCGTGTCGCAGCAGTCGTTGGTGTAGTTAAAGTAAACCCCTGAGGTGTATTTCTGTCCGGCCAGGCCACACTGTGTGGGAACAGCACAGCTCTTCTCATATATCGTCAGCTGTACAGCACCTGTTTGAGCAAAAGCAGGGCATTTAGTGGAGAAAAAGATTAAAGTTAATTTCCAGCTCCACAGACTTATCGCTAGCTTTTCTTCCAAGCATCTAGAATTTCCTGTTGTATTTTGCGGTGCTGTTGATCAATAGTGCTGACCATCACTGCAGTGTGTCTACATTGTGCTGTGTGTGCTTAAAGTAATGAAAGTGGATAAATAGAGAGCAAAAACGTGTTTCTGGTGTTTAGCTAGCCTTTCCCCTCTCAGCTAAAGAAAAGCATTGCCAGAGCATGATGCAGCCACCACCATGTATATGGGATGCCTTGTTCAGGGTTAAGTGCAGTATGAGTTGAAGAGTCATCTTTCTGACCCTTTTCCACTTACACCTTAATTTACTTTGATGTCTTGTGATCTTGAAAGGCTGTTAAAAAATACTTTAAAGCTTGTGGTAGTCTTATATTTACCTAAATGGATGCTTCATAACCTTACGTTCAAGTTTTAATTTGTTCTCTTGAACTTTTCATTTTATTTAACTGGGTAATGTTCAGTGTAAGCACATTAAATTTCTTACTTTGGCCTTTTTCCTCCTGCTGTATTATAAACTTGTGGCTCAAATACATAAGAAAAACCGAATTAAACTACAAAACAATCAACTTTTCTTGATTTTTTAAACTTAAACGTCGTGCCTGTGGACATTTTTTGTTATTGGTGTGATTCGGTTATAAACTGTGAACATTAGTGGAGTCCTTTATCCTCTGATGAGACAGAGGGAATGTTCTGACACTCCCATAAAAGATCTCAGAAGATTATATTTAAATAATTTAGTGGCATTAAATCTGTCAGTGAGCTGTCAGCTGGCCTGATGAAACGCGTTAATAAATTCTAATCTGTTGAGTCACCCTTTTGTTTAATGTCACCACAGAGAAAACCAGTTGCAATCTTGGCTTTCCAGCACTGCAGAATCGAAGACGGGATTTTAATCAAATACCAAATGTGTCCACAAAGTATTTAAACTCTAATGCTGTCTACGCCAAAGAGCAGTACAATTTTCGGATCTATTTCCATAAAGTCTCCAGAACAATGAGGCTTTTATTTTGACAGGTTTTGGACCTCAGGATTTAGATGATGAACTGATGTGCCGATGCAGAAGCACAAACATTTGGCTCTGACCTCGCCTTCCTGTCGCCACACTGGAGAGGCAGCGCTGCCCTGCAGGACACTCCAGAGGGTACTTCAAGCAGTCCATAGGAGAAATGGCTGGAAACACACAGGTGTAACACCTCAAACATCCTGGGGAGGAAAAAAGACAGATTTACATTAACAATCTGTATCATTTCTGCACCAGAATCATCTGTTGGTATAACTCTGAAATAGATCACATTACACAAAGCTCAGCCATCTAAATAGGTGCCATATTTAATAGGCAGAGAGATTAATTTTAAAATAAACACAAACCAATTCAATTGAAAAAGTTCTTTGTTAATCCCAAAGGGAAATTAAATGTTGTTGTAACTCAAGTTTATTGAAAGAGTTGCTGAAGATGCTAAAATCAGATTTTTGATTTCTTTATGGACACATTTTACCATCAATAAATGAAATCATTGTTCCCCCTAGTGGACAAAATGAGTTTTGAAAAATTCGATTTAGCTTTATAAAGCACTTTATAAACAAGAGCAAGGCTGGCCAAAGTGCTATACAATGAAAACATCAAAGAATAAAAGGTAAAAACAACAAAAAATACAATTAATTTAAGTTTGTTCAGCCGATTTTGACACGTCATGTATCATCTAGTGACACCTCTGCTGAAGACGGACGTTTTCCGTTGAAACTTGTCAGGTATGTCCTTGCAGACAAAAACAATTTTGTGTCCAGTAACAAAATAACCTAAAGACTGTATTGTACACAGACACAATGAATACTGATAGCAGTAGATGTGTCCTACACAGGACATCAATCTATTTTCTTATGTCTGGACTAAGATCTGCAGCGAAATTCCCAATGCTAAGTTTGGAATACCAACTGTAACACCAAAAGAACACAATGCCCACAGTAGAGCATGATGGTGGCAGCATCATGCTGTGGGGTGATTTTCTTTAGTTGGAATTAAACGTTTTTTTTTGAACGGCCTAGCTAAAGTCCAGAAGAAAATCCGAGGGTTCACGTGAAGAGGGCTAAGGACAAGAGGTGTCCTCACAATCTGACCAATAACTCAGGACACATATTACTGGACAAGGACAATGTGATTCTTATAGACTCCAACCATTAAAGATGATGATTTTGATTTTTAACAGTTTTCTTTCAGTTGATCTGTGCAGAATATACATCTTATTAAAGGTAGGAAAAGCTTTGAAATTATTTATCACGGTCTCATGTTTTAAAGTCACAAAAATCAGGTTTTTTAACAGCAATGTATGTACTATTGTGTCCCTCTGAGTGAAGGCTGCATAAAGTAATCAAGTCATGAATGGGAATAATAAAATTATTTAATCTCATCACATTGAGTGCAGCCAGCTTTAACCTCATACTCTGTTTTTCTTTTTTTGACACCTGTATAGATTGAAAAAAAATGGCTTTTGATAATGCTTCATTAGGATCTAACATGGCTTCACATTAAATGCATTAGGAAGGATAACAGCAGCCATTTCAACTTTTATTATAACCTCCCAGTTTATTTCCAGCTAAAACCGAACTAATTAATAAGACAAAACAAATCTGTTGACTATTCCCTGTAGAGTCTAATTTGAAACTACTTTACTTAAAATTTGTCTGGAAATCCAACATAAAATCCATTAGCAGAGGAGCGTGGATTATATCGAATCTTCTGGTCAGATGCACAAACATTTCCTGCTGGTTGCAGTACAACAGACAAACCATATTTCTGGTATTTAGAGATTTGTTTCAAATAAACCAGGAGGCAGAAATTTCACAATCTTCTTTTTGAGCAAAAAAATAACCCCTAAATTCAGAGAAACAAAAACAATCCTTGTGTTTTTCCTTTAAATTTCTACCAGTTCTTTATAAGCTAGATGTCATTTTTCTGTTAGGGGTTAACATTTAATGTCTTTTAAAAACTTTAGTAAACCTTTTATAGAACATCTTGAGTTGCTCTTTGCATTGTCTCCCATTCTGACCCTAAAAATTATATCTTAAAATATTTTGTTTCTAATGAAGAGAATGATTTTCACTGATACATACCATACTTGAGGATTCCTTGAGTTAAATTGGAAAATTAGGTGTTGGATATGCTAAAAACTGCAAGATATTTCATCTGAGGGTAAAAGTCATACCTGCCAAATGAAGACAAGTCAGGAGTCCAATTAGAAGCTGTAAACGAGTCATGATGAAACCGTTCTGCTCAGTTTTCCAACAGGAGCGGCACTAAAGGAAACCTTTCCCCCGGATGCCACAACTCTAACAGCTTGATCTGATACGACCTCTAACTCATTCCCTAATTAGATTTCTCCTCCACTTTAGCTGACTTCTTTTTATATTACCATTAATCTGATCAGAGGTTGTTCCTTCAGTGTTTCTGTCTTCAGACCACCAGAGCTTTCCCCCACTCTTGTCCTCTTTGTCTAGTCAGGACACTCTTGGCAGTTAGAGTCTCCTCCTGGGTGTTTCAAATTTAATTTGGAGAGGTAATTGTAACCAGCTGACATGCTGAAAGACACTTGTACAAATGTAGATCTATTTCACGTAAGAGGATAGTTTTTATGCTTATGTGAAGCTTAGTGGGCTGTAACAGCCACAGCCTCATAACAGCGATTAAATTAACAGAGAAGATGCTACAAGAGGAAAGGAGTGACATGGTGCCTGAACTAAAACTGGAACAATAATAATAATAGCAAGTGGAACTGAAAAAGGAAGTGTTTCTGTGATGAAAGGCAAAAAGTAGATCCATGAGGGCTGCAGTCAGACAGAAACATTTCAAACTAAACTAGATTTCACTGGATTTCAAGCCTAAATGACCAAAAGTCATTACAGCAAGAATTACAGGAATTTTAGTACTGTGGAAAAGTCTTGAGTCATTCTCCATTTCATGATATTTTGCTTCCAAGAAGCCATACTACCTGTAGTCTCCATAAGGTTCGCTTGACCTTTCTGAGGTGTTTCCTTGGACTTTGGCCGCATTTCCACTCAGACTCCGGTCCAGGACTTGGCCCAATGAAGATAAATGTTTGTTTTTGCTTTTTAAACCGAATACCTTAAAACCTTTCATGCATTTAAGGCTCTTAAACTCAAGGAATGAGTCAACCTTGACAACTCACTGAAGAACTCGAAGAACTTGACAACTCACTGAAGAATTGGATCTGTAGACGCTTTGTAACAAGCAACCGGTCCCAAGGACACAATTTGTTGCAGTTCATTTTGTTTAATTGTAAAAAATACCAAAGATAACGCAGAGATACTAACAAAAAATGGTATTTTAGCACCAACAAAGTTATTCCAAAGCAGCTATTAGTTGAAAGCTTGGCGTACAGCAGATGATTAGCTGAAGGACGATGCATCTATCAGGTCCTGAATCAGGATTTGCCCGGCCACCCTGCGAAGGAAGCTCATTTTAGCCGCTTGTATCCAGGATCTCGTTCTTTCATTCATGACCCAAAGTTAATACCCATGGGTTGGTAGACCTTCACCTGTGAGTAGACCAACCAGTAAATCAAGAGCTTCACTTTTCGGCTCAGCTCTCTCTTTACCACAACGGTAAATGGTGGGATGAGGATCAGCTCCTCCAAGTCCGAGGCCATGATTCTCAAGCGGAAAAGGGTGGCTTGCCATCTTCAGGTTGGAGGGGAGCTCCTGCTTTAAGTGGAGGAGTTGAAGTATCTCGAGGTCTTGTTCACGAGTGACGGGAAAATGGAGAGCAAGATCGATAGGCGTATCGGTGCGGCCGCCGCAATAATGAGAACACTATGGTGGGCCGTTATGGTGAAGAGTTAAAAATTTTATTCATACAAATTGTGAAAACCAAGGACCCTTTTCCTTCTACTTTCCAGTTATTTACTTTCTTTATGTTGGTTTATCAGATACAATACTGTTGAAATACAAAGAAGGTTGTGGTTGTAACTGAACAAAATGTAAAAAATTACAAAAGTGCTTTTACAAGGCATCCTAGATATACATCAGATCAGTAATTCAGTATATTTTGTCCAACATTTCATCCACTTTTAAACATACCTGAACTTAAATGTGTTCAGCTGCGTGCCTGAAAATTGTTATAAGGAATAAACCCCAAGTTTTCTCAACGTTTTTAAATTCATACTATGAAAATGCTTGAGTGCAACTTGGAAATAAGTAAACAGAGACAAAAAAGTAGCCAAAACATCATGAAAGGGAGCCTGGAAAATTTAAAAACTGAAACAAAGATACAGCTTAGAGTACAAATGTGCATTTAACCCTTAGAAGGAGTCTTATCAAAATTACTTTTCTTTCAAATTCATGGAAAGCTTGGATCTAAAACACCAATAGGTTGATGACAGAATGCGTCCTGATAATCTTGCACCAAACACAGTTTTAGTTCATTAGTTTTAGTCAAGATTGATCTAAAAACAACCAAAAAATCCCAATAAAAAGCAACATTGCAAAGAAAGAAGTCAGAGAAGTTGGACAGCAGCAAAGTCATCAGGCAGCAGAGAGAGTCAGTAGACAATGAGAGAAAGTCAGCATGTTGTCAAGACACAGAGGGTCAGTGAGCTGGTTTAACTGAATCATCCCTTGGGCCGTAATGAGAGACGTGAGGGGAGCAGGAAGGACGGTCTGCTGACAGAAGTCTTGTGATGGAGCGAGTTGAACAGAAGCTCAGACTCAATAAGTTGTTTTCCAGTCAATTAATTGCACAGAACGCCAAACAGCTCCTTAAAAATGCTGACAGACTCCTCTCAAGGTTTCACTTCATTTATTCAGAGTAAAGATGTTCTTTTCACGGCACTTTATATATTGTATGCAGAGCAAACATGGTTTGAAGACCCAAGCAGATTTTTATTTGAGGCACCACTTCCAATGAAATCCGTCGCCCACCAGCCAACACAGCACCAATAATATCCATTATTGTCACATTTCATCCTTTTACAACCACAACCCTCAATGTATTTCCTCAGGATTTTATGGGACAGACCAACACATAGAATATAAAAGTGAAGAAAAATGAAAAGTTATATGTTTATTATGAACAGAAATGGATAAACTGTGGCATTCATTTTTATACCTTCTGCTCTGATAACCCTAAAGAAAACGCAAACGTTTACCATTACGTAATACCTAAATAAAGTTCACCTGTGTGTAATTTAATCTGAGCATATATCCAGCTGTTCTGTGAAGGCCTCGGAGATTTGTTAGAGAACATCAGTGAACAAACAGCATCATGAAGACCAAGGAACACAGCAGACAGGTCAGGGAGAAAGTTGTGGAGATGTTTAAAGCAGAGTTAGGTTAGTAAACAATTTCCCAGAGCTCTGTTTAATTACTGATACATGAAAGGAAAGAGTAAGGCACGAATGCAAACCTACATGGTGGTCTACCTAAACCAACAGGCTGGGCAAGAAGAGCCTTAATCAGAGAAGCAGCCAAGAGGCCCACGGTTACTCTGGAAGAGCTGCAGAGATCCAAAGGATGCGGGAGAATATGTTGACAAGACAACTATTATTCATGACCTCCACAAATCTGATATTACTGAAAGAGTGTCAAGTCACTGTTGACAGAGAATAAAGAGATGCTTGCAGTTTGCAGCAAGCCACGCAGAAGAAGGTTCTATGGTCAGAAGAGACCCAGACCGAACTTTATGGCCAACATGCAAAATACTAAATGTAAGCGAGGATTAACTCTGTACATCACCCTGAATGCACCATTCCCACCATGTCTCATGGTGGTGGCGGCATTACGCTGTGGGGATACTTTTCTTCAGCACGGAGAGAGAAGCTGTTGAAGGTAGATGGGCAGCTGGATTGAGCTCAATACAGGGCAGTCTAAAAATGTAAGACTGGGGTGGAGGTTCGCCTTCCAACTGGACGATGGCTACAACAGCCACAGGTATACGGGAATGGATTGGATCAAACCATAGTCATGTGTCAGAATGGCCCAGTCAAAGTCCAGACCTAATTCCGGTCAACACTCTGTGGCAAATCAAATCTCACAGACGCTCTCGATCCAATGAGACTGTAATTGAACTATTTTGTGAAGAACATGTTGCACCAGCATCCACCAGTCAACTGGCTTGGATATTTGAGAATTTGTGACAGGTTTGCAGAGTGTGTTGTAAATCCACACTGCAGACACTGATTGGTAACTCTGGCCTTCTCATCAAGAATTTTGTCATGCTAAAAAGGTTTTTTTCAAGAAATACAAGGTCAGGCAGCAATAAAAGTATTAAACCAACATTTAATCTTGTTTTTTTTTTTCATTTGTGAAGTAAAAACCAACATTTGGATTTTTTTAAATGGTGGGAAATAGTTCAGTTTTTACTTCCTGGACTGATTCTGCATTGTCGTGTATGTTTTGTGTGCTTTTCTGAAGGATCACGTTGGACAGATGGTGTCTTTTAATCCCGTCTGTGGCCTCTGTCTCCCATCCTCTATCCTTCCACGCATGGCTGTGCTGTTAAATCCCCCTCACATTTTCTGTCAGCTCCTCTTCTCTGCCTCAAAGTCCAGCCTCATGTTGCAATAACTCAGCCTAGTCACTAGAAGGGAATATTGTACAGCCCATAATTAATTATGAATTCTGAACTGCCTAAATCTACAAGAATCACTGGGAAAACTATGTCATTTTATCAAACTTTAGCAATTACTGTCCACAAAGTTCATTACTTGTCTGGTTTTAGATGAGGCGACCCCATTATCTCTTTATCACCGCATCGTTTGACCCTCATTTCAGGATGAGACAGATTATTTTTGCCATGTCACAAACACTAATATGGCTCAGGCTCAAGAAGTCAGCATATATTCCCTAATCTACTGTAATATGATCTGATTTACTGCAAACGACCTTTTTATAAAGAATAACCTAGACAGCTGATGCCTCTGTGGAGACAGTGATTTAGGATTACAGAGGGGGGACATTAACAGGCGTTCTTAATCCTTGAAAAACATAAAACTGTCTTTAATTCAGTCGCCTGAAACAAAAGGAGGAAGGCAAGTTTGGTTACAGATTTACAAAGTGGAATCCAAAACACTGAACTTGTGTTTACTTAATAATATTTGGCAAATTTGTTTTGAAAAGTCATCGTATTTCTGACAAATAAACACAAAAAAAATAGAAGAATAGATCTAAATTTATTCTGTGTTTTTCTTTTATTTGTTTTGATCATTTTACATTTGTAATGCTATTGTGTTGCATCATGATTTTAGTTGTTTTGTGTCTTGTTTAATCTTGGTCACATTTGAACTATTAGTTTGATTTGGGTGTTCCTATGTGACCCTTTAATGTCTCTTTGCAGTCATATTGCATTTTATAAGGTTTGTTTTGTAGGTCATTCTTTCTGGTAATTTTGCATATTATTTATGCACGGCGTTGCATTTTTAAGCCTTTTTGAACATTTTGTTATTTCTTTTTTTCTTGAAGCTTAACATAGATCATCCTTAATGTCTTGTCTAGACTATTTCTTCTGGTGAGTCTTTGTTATCATTTGCAATAAATTTGATTATTATTTTTGTCTGTCTCTTTGATACTTGTTTGGTGTCTTATTGTTGTATTTTTACATCTCTGTGCAATTATTATCCTACATGCAAACTTTAAACTCACAACTGAGACAGATTACTATCCCTACTGTCAACATCTAACATATTTTGTCATTTTATTTATTTATTTGTTTATTTATTAAAACGACGTTTTTGTTAGGCCTACTTTGCATATTTTAAATGAAGTACAACATCCACATATTTAGTTATGAGTTCATTCGTAATTATTCATAGTGTTTATATATTGGTTCAAAAAGGGAAAACAAACTGGTTGGTTTTTATAATCATAAATAAAAAGGAAATGCTGAGATTTAAAGCATCGGCGTCAGTGACACATCAAATCAGCCTGATTGAGTCTGGGCAGGACGGTGGGGGATGGGGGGGCAGCAGTTCAATCAAGTCACCTTCAATCATAACACGATACCGGAAGTCTGGAAAGACTGCTTCAGAAAATAAAAGCACAATGGTCAACTATTCGTCATATGCCCAGGAAAAATCAGGATGTATTTATTCGTATTTTAAATATCACCAATAAAAAAGTTTGCCAACATATAAAAACTTACCAAAATGGCGATGTTTTTAACCTATCAGAAAGCAACGACATCGTCACCTGGGTTTTACCTCATTGTTTAAAGGCCTAGTAATTTCAGTGCATGTAAGTTTATGATTTTGAAGAAAGTAATGTTAATCTAAAATGTCTCTTTAATGTTTTCTGTCCTTTGAATTTGTTTGCTAATGCTAACTGTCCTGAAATGGGAAACATTTAGTCGGAATTTAATGTTACATTAAACTTTCTTGTTATGACTTTTGTTTCATTTCATTTTAGTTTATTTTACAGCATAGGAAATATTCCTTTCTACCCGTTTGTTGAGGAAATCTGCCCCAACCTGATATGGCAACCCGACCCACCGGACTGTTTGCCTGATCCATCAGAAAACGTTTAAAAAACACTGTAAGTTGAATAAGACGTAATTTGATGCGTTCTGACTTCTGATAAATCAAGGAGCACAAAATCCATGTCCACATGTCGAGGTAAACATTGTCTTATTTTGAAAAACCTAACCGGAACTCCACACATCCATAGCCGCCATCTTGACTGTACGTTTGCTCAGCAGAGAAAACGGGATCCGGAGAGTAACGGCAGCAGAGCAGGCGTGGAAACTAAATTAAACTGGGAAAAACGCCGCTGGACGCATAAAAACACACTCAAAACAGGTAGGAAGGATGGAGTTTTCGGTGTTCTTGGTTTTCTGACCCAGTTTGGGAGCTGGTTTTCCCGCTTGTTTTGGAAAGATGTGGAACATTATCAGAAGTGTTTGGAAAGCTGTTGGTGCGGTGCAGGTCTAGGCTGATTACTGCAGCCAGATAAACCCAGACAAAAAGAGGATTTATATGATAAAAAATATGAACTCTGCTAACGATGCACTCATATTTTAATGCAACTCTGACCCAGATTTATGTAAAAATGTTCATCTAAGCAATGCTAACTTCCTTTAAAGGCGTTCCTGAGATGTTTGATGTGTTGCTCTGTCCTAAAAATACTCGTGAATATTAGATTTTAGCACTTGTTGATTTAGTTTTAAAGGAAGCATCCTGTCTGGAGGGGAACCGGCTCCCTCTCTGCAGGCTCTCTATGGGGGGCTGCTCTGACCTACAGGAAAGACGATAAAAGACCAATTGTCCCGCATCTAAAAAAGCTGCAGCATATTCCAGTCTAATCAGATATTCCCTTACAATGCAACATTGAACAATGAAAGCTTGTCTGCTTTCTGGCGTGTTAGACTCATTCTAATCTTTGGCTATAAATGTATTTTTTTTTTGTGTCCAGAGCTTGGCTTTAATGTGCTCCTCTTCCTCTCTTAGGTCTGCTGCTTCCTCTTGGATTCAAAGGGAAGATTAGATAATCAATGAAGAGAAAACCAGGATGAAGATCTCTGCATAAAAAATTCCCACCTCCTCTTCCTTGTGCCTGAAAAGAGAAAACTCAGTTACTCTTTTTTTTCCTGAAGAACACAAGTCATGGCGAATATGTGCCCTTATGGCCGTTTCACCCACGCCGTGGTGAGGGGCATCCCAGAGACCTTTGGGAAAACAGCTGGAGACGGCCGTGAGAACGACGAGGTCATGGTGGATCAGGCCAAAGCCCAGCGTCAGTTCGGCTGCCTGACCGGAGCGCTGAGGCAGAAGGTGGGCCTGCAGCTGATTGAAATCCCCCCTGACCCTGAGCTGCCGGAGAGCTGGAGGATAGAGGATGTAGCGGTGATCCAGGGAGACACGGCGCTCATCACCAGACCATTCAAACAGCAGAGACGCAGTGAGGTAACACAGCAGACAAGAAAATCCTACAGTAGTGCTCTAAATCTTCTGTTTATCCAGACCGTGTTAAGTAAATGAAGCATCATCCATCCATCCATCCGTTTGTCCTGGTAGCTTTAATCTTTGAAGCCTGATCCCTGTAGAAATAATTGTCATAGATTTGTGTGTAAATGCTTATATTAATACCTTTTTAAAATAGGCTAAAAAGCACTGAGAACTCTGGAAAGGTTTGTGTATTAAGAAGAAATTTCTGGTGTTCCATTTGCAAACTCATCTCTAAATGTTCAGTTGAAATTCAGTCTGTATGTTTAAAAGAATCCGGGTCTCCAAAGAAAACATATAAAAATGCCAACTTTGACCTTAAAGGAGCAGTAGGTAGTATTTAGTGCCATCTAGTGTTGATTATAAGAACTGCAACACTTGGTCTACGACATCTTCCCTATGGCAGCTGGAAATGCAAACATTTGCTGCGTTCACTTGAGGTTTATCAGCCGTTAACATGTTCTCCCCCTTCTCCTCAGGTGGATGCAGTGAGGAGGGTAATGTCGGAGCTCAACCTGACTGTAGTGGAGATGGGGGATGAGCAAGGGGACTCCGGAGGGGCCACGCTGGAGGGCAGCGACGTCCTCTTCACAGGGAGGGAGTTCTTCGTCGGGATTTCCTCCCACACGAATCGCAGAGGAGCTGAGGTGTTGGCAGACACGTTCAGGGTAAGGAGATAAATATATGTCATAGAGGAAATGTACAATTTCACCAACAAGTGAGTTCCCAACGAGCGGTAGCTTGCCACAAAGTAGATGATCAACTGAAGAATGATGTGTTCAGGGCTCCTAATGTCTGTAGGAATCTGGAAATGTCTAAATGTGATTCAAATTTTTCCTGTAATATCTCTATTTCCAGGCACGTTGTCTCCTCTTTTTTCCCAGTCTGGTTTTTCCAGATTCCATATTTAAACCCAGACTACTTTAGAAACCAGTACTCCATTTTAACATGACTAATGTGGGAGTGCTGATCATCTCTCACGTCTTGTTTGGCCTTGTCTAGATTTCAGATACTCCTCATCTGCTGCAGATAATTTTAAGGACCTGTCACTTCTTCTGTTTTCCTCCATTTGTCCAACTTCCTAACTTTTTAACCCCCTGAACAATCTGGTGTCATTTTCAGGAACAGATTTTTATCCTCTGAAGTCTTTCCCTGTACTTTTATCTGCTTAAAACCAAGACAGCTCAGAACACCACATACTTTGCACATTTTCATAGAGATTCTGGAGTTTAAAGTACTTGTAGATCTTGCAGAAAGTGAAAGGTGTTAAATTACCATATTTGTCCGGTGCAGTAAAGGCCGGGTCGCTGCCAGGACTCTGGCTGTAAACAGAAAGCCGCTGCCAAAGTGAGCAGGTGGTCATTTGCTTTATTGCATTTTGGGAATTCTTGTCTGTGAGCGGTGATGAATGAGGTCGCCTCATTCCTCGGATAATGAAGGACTGCATGCTGCACTCCCTCTGGACTGATGAGAACCACCCATTAGGATTGATTTTCCCCACTTCCGCTGAGTGCATCTCACACTCACACACATGGTTTTATGGATGCTGTTTGGGTGGATGGTGGTGGAGTTTGTGCCCTCAGGGCGGGGGATTAAACAGGAACCATTTGTGTCATGCTCATGTGTTTTCTGCTTCCAAAGAATTTGACCCAGTTTTCAAACTCCTTTTTTACAGTTTTTTTCTCAAAATGTGGATAGAAACGTGATATGGAGCCCAGGTTTAGTTCCCATCTGTTCGGTTTGTTTGCAAAAGCACCAACGATGGAACTGGAAACTGTCGTTGTCTTTGCATAAACGACTAGAGAGAAGAAACACTTTTTATTTTCACAAAGTTATGGCTGCTCCAAACCACCTTTTTATTTTGACCATGAATCTATGGGTACATTTTTCTATGAGAAATCAGTTTTTATTTTACATGTAACAATGCATTCAACATTTATTGCCTACCATCAAATATAATATTATTATAGACATAAGACAGTCATAAGGTTACATGCATTTTCTTGTTTGGCCCCCAGGTTTCTACGGACTCTAGGAAGTCTGGAAAAGTATAAAATTTGATTTTAGATGATTAGTGGTCTGCAGAAATAGTGAACAAGAAAATATGAAAAATATTTAGTTTTTTCCTTCCTTCCCTAATCCCTGCCTGTCTGCTTTCTTCCTTGTTATCTTCCTTTATTCCTTGTGTCCTGCCTTCTTTCCCTCATCGCTTCCTCTTTTCATCCTCATGTCCATCCTTCCTTTTTCCTTTTCCACACAGAAGAAAGACAAAAGGAGGATGGAAGGACAAAATGCTTACATCAAATCCATACATTTCCAGACTATGAAGGAACCTTGTCACTAACTGGCCCAGTATTCAAAACATTTTGGGTCCAGGTTCAAGAAACTTGGCCAAAACGTAGAAGCTGCGTTAAGTCCTCAAAGTGAGCCGACCAACTCTAGGTGCTGTTGAATTAGGTCCAGAAGCTGGTATCAATCTTTAATGACGAAGTGCAGAATCTTGAAATAGAAGGAAACAGTAAAATGTTATGTTTTTCAATAAAAGCCTTTAAAACTTTAGAACGACAGAAACATGAAGAAGAGAATATAACCCTGGACCAGTAACATTTGCTAAAGATAAAACTTCTGTCTCTAACTGTTACAACGATCATATTTGTGGGATTCGTGCTGATTGAAGTACCTGCCGTGAGACCGAATGAACCTACCAAACCTCCGTCTGTTCAGGACTTTGCTGTGTCCACCGTCCCCGTCTGTGGCGGAGCCCGACTGAAGAACTTCTGCTCCATGGGAGGGTCGAACACCATCATCATCAGCAACAGTGACGGGGCCAAGAAGACCCTCAGGGTGAGTGTGTGTGCTGTTTCCTCCAGGTTTAAAACCTCTGATTTATTCCAACTTGGAGTGTCTTTGTGTCTTCCATGGGTCTGTGGTCATAGTAACATTTTTCTTTGTGGAGTTGAATGAAAATAACGTATTTGGGTTGAAACAACACCCTGGGTCGGGTCAGAAATGAAGCTAGGTCTAATTTTAAGATCCAACCAAAAGGAAAAAAAAACAAAAACACTATTAACCCGCCACTTGTTCCAAGCGGCCATATAATTGATTATATTATTAAAATTAACAAATAAGTTGAGGTTTAGATCTTCCCTCTGCGTTCTCCTGATCTGCACCACCTCTCCAGCTCTAACATCTTATTTGGCGTGGAGGTCCAGTCTGTGTAACTCCAGCCGTGTTGGTTTCAGATGATGGAGCAGCTGACGGATCACCACTACGAAGTGCTGACCATCCCAGAGGGATCCGCGGCTAACTGCATCTACGTTAAAGGCCCGTCCAAACGGGACTTCCTGCTGCACAGGCCTGCAGAGGAATGTCCAGACAGCGTCTCTGTGAGTAAAACACAGCTGCCACTTTATCACAAATTAAATTTAGGGAAATAATGAGTCTCTTAAAATGGTGAAGTGTAAAACAAGTTTTTTATGCATCTAAAATCTTCTGCTAGGATTGTAAATGACAAAATGTACCCATGTTTCAACATTTTTATTGTTTCCAGCAAACTTGGTAGGCAGCACACACCCACCAGGCTATCGACCTGTCAACCTAAAGAATGATAGAAGTGTGCTTAAAATTAAATCTATCAGACATAAAAAGTTTTTTTTGTTGCTTTTCACAGTTCAAGCTAGGAAATACTAAACAGTAAAACAGTTACCCTTCAAAACGGTAAAACTCTCATAATATTGATTCATTACAAAAAGAGTGACAGAATTATTGTTTAATCATACATGTTTATTTCTGCTAATTGTGTTGGTTATGGCTTACATTAAATGAAAAACCTAAATCAGTCTCTCTGAAAGCTAGAATATTATATAAGAGCAATAAAAACTTTATTTTAATAAGGACATGGAGTTGATTCCATAAATTGTCTAGCAGTCAATAAGATTAATGGAAAGTTTAGTGGAAGGGAAAAATGTGGTAGAATAAGGTTCGCAAACAACAGCGTTAACTGCAGGCTTGAGACGATTGTGAAGCAAAGTCCATTCAGGAGTTTGGAAGAGCTCCACAAGGCATGGACTGGAGGCTCGAGTCAGAGCTTCAGGGTCACCACAATCACATGTATCCAGGACACAGTCTACAGCCTCTGCATTCCTTGGGTCAAGCCACTCCTGAACCAGAGATGAGCTCTGGAGACTCTCAGCTGAACTATGGAGAAAAGGCAATGGACTGGACTTTTCAGATGAAAGCAAAGTTTGCATTTCATTAGGAAATCAAGGTCTCTGAGTCTGAAGGAAGAGTGGAGAGGCACAGAACCCACATCCAGAAGTCCAGTGTGAAGTTTACACGCTCAGTAATGATTTGGGGAGCGTTGTCATCTGCTGGTGTTCGTCCACTGGGTTTCCTACAGTCCACAGTGAAATCACCCATCTATTTACCCATCTGCTATCAAACCAACCTGGGCTTCCATTACACCTACGCAGAACCACAGACGGATCGCCTCCATGCCACGCCGCACTGATGCAGTAATTCATGCAAAAGGAGCACCAACTAAGTGCATATACTCTACAGTACATGGATATACTTCTCACTAGGCCTTATATCATTGTATATAAATCTATTTGAATTTTACTTTTTGTATAATTTAAATGCACATGCAAAATAAAAAAAATGCACCTTTTGTCTACCACAATTTTTCCTTTCACTCAACTTTCCATCAGTATCCTTGGATACTGGATTCTGTGAACAGTTTTATCTAGTTTGGCAGGGACCTTAGGTGGCTTGCTCTCCTTGTGGTGGGTGTGCATCATTTTTGGTTTGAAAAAACATTTTTATGGCTGATTTTGATCTTGGCCTTCAGCTAACGTCAAAATTAACAGAAATAGTTTATAAAATGTCTTAACCTCTGTATGGTGAATCTTTTCACCTGTACCTTGTGTCCTGCTTTACTATTAAATATGCAGCTTTACTTCCATAAACATAGTATAGTTCTACTGAACACAGTAGTTCATGTTTGCAATGAATTAATAGGTTTGTTCACGTGTTGAAGGCCATTAGGCCAAAGTATGGACATGATTGACTTTTTCTGGTGCAAAACAAAATTTGAACCACGTCAGTGAGTCATTTCAACCGTTCTGCTTTCCAGCGGGTGAAGTCATTTTCCCCCCTTCCTCTCCTCCTTTATGACTCTTAACTGGATGAGTGAATCGTTTCCTGTCTGCTCTCCACAGGCCTTCCAGAAGCTGCCGGACTACACCCTCCTGCCGACGGCCTGCAGCGAAGCGTTCAAGCTGGGAGCGTCTCTGTCCTCTCTCTGCCTCCTCATCAACAGAAAGCACACGTATTTCTGAAGATCCCATCATCTAAACACAGCTTTTATTCTGGCGGCTCATAGGTCACCAAGAAACGCCGCACCTAATAATGGTTTGAGGGTTATGAGATCTGTGGTGCAGCTGAGCTGATCTTGAGACGAAACCAAGTTCAGTGTTTTCAGATCAGTTAATTTTATAGTAAAAGTTTCTGCAGGGTTGTTGTTGGCACAAGCGTGAAAGTTTTTTTTGTTTTTTTTTATAGTTTAGCAATGTTCGATTTTTAAATCAGACTGAGGAGATGAAAATTAAACCACTAAAGCGAGCTTCTAACGATTTACAGGTGCATCTAAAATTAGAATATCAATCAAACAGTAATGCAACTGAAATATTCAATGAAGAGAATCAAGCATTTTATTTTGATTGAAATAAGCCAAACTCAAATCAGCTTCTTGAACATTTTTAAAGAATTATTGCTTTATTAAATTAAGGTGTTTATAAATGGTATAGCTTTGAAATATGATTGTTGTAATGAAACTATTCAGGTTGACTTTTTGATCTTCTCATCTGAGGTGTAATGCCTCCCATAACCTGTGTATTACATTTATTAGAGTGTAGTCTCTTTAGTTCTAAAGACATCTAGCTGCTAAATAAAAGGTGTTTTAGCTTCCTACAATATACATTTGTGGAAATTAAATGGAACCGTTACCCCGACTGTTTTCCTCTGGTTACAGCTTGTTTTATTTACTTGTAATGCCATGGTAAATATATGCACCAAAAACTGGCTTTTTGTTGCTGATAATCTTTTTTATTCTTCAGCTCAGAGCTGCAGGTTTTCTGAATCATAGGATCTTCCTCTACAGCAACTTTTTTTCTATTGTGGGTTTTAGCACAAACATTTTGCAGATAAAACTTCAATATTGATATTGTAAACTGCCTTTGTGCTGTGGAGGAACGGAGTGCACCGCCTTCGGTGTTTTCAGCTCAGCAGGGTTTACTACAGAGCTCCACGACAAGCTCAGACTTAAATTAAAGCTCCCTTAGTTTCTGTGATCAGATATTGTTGGTACATCAACACAAAGTAATCTGAAAGTTCTCCAAATTTATTTGTTTTGTCAGAAAGCGAACATGTTTAACGGTTGGATTTGGCAACTCTCTCCAACTCGTCCTTCTTCTTGATGGCGTAAGAGTTGGAAGAACCCTGGAGGAGCAAAAATAAAAGACATACAAGTTCAGACCATTTGAGCCAGAGGAGACAAACCAGACTGAATACAATCCAAGTTCAAGCTTAAGAGTTAGAAGAACCCTGGAGCGGATCTTAAATCACTGCAACAGCACCGACAGTTACCTTGGCTGCGTTGATCAGCTCATCAGCCAGACACTCTGCGA
The DNA here is from genome assembly GCF_021462225.1 of Girardinichthys multiradiatus. Lineage (NCBI taxonomy): Eukaryota > Metazoa > Chordata > Actinopteri > Cyprinodontiformes > Goodeidae > Girardinichthys > Girardinichthys multiradiatus. The sequence continues at coordinate 39,544,910 of NC_061806.1, read as the reverse complement.
TGGTCTTGATGTTCCTGAAGGCAGCTTCTCTTGCTCCTGTGCACAACAGCCAGATGGCCTACGGGACAGCAGACATTTACAAATTACAGGGCTGAGAAAGTCCCAGGTGGATTTTTAGTAGAGGAAAGGCGTTCAGCAGCGTCGTGTATCTGAGCTGGTGATTGACTGGACCATAAACAGACTGCAGCCAATGAATAAGCAAAGACTTTTTCTGTGAGTGCTCTAGCACACCAGGACAACAGGTAATATCCAGGTGTGACTCTAGCCTCACTTAGTATGGAATAAAAAGATGTTTTAACATTTTAACAGAATGTGACATACCTGGTTGACTCTGCGGAGGGGCGACACATCCACAGCCTGCCTCCTGACGGTACCGGCACGTCCGATACGGGTGGAGTCCTCACGAGGTCCACTGTTGATGATGGCATTGACCAGCACCTGCAGAGGATTCTGGGAACAAATATGGAAGCAAAATATTTTAAATGTAAATGTAACCAAAAGAAAAGTAAGGTTTCCACTTTAAACACAGTCGCATAATTTCAGACTGTCCGTGATGTCTGAAGCCTTCTTCACTCTGCCTCTGCAGAACTGGACCAGTTCAGCAGACACTTTTCTATGATTGGACCAGTTGATTCTCACAAGATGACTCCCTGTGTTCTGTACGGGTTAGTAAGCATGGAGAGCAGAGGCTTCTATATCTTCAGTCTTTTTCTACCTTCAAGCTGCAAGAGCTAATGCTCTCTTCAGTCACCAGGCTAAGCTACTAGTTGCATTACCTTTGCTTTTCTCTGCACCATAAGCATTCAAACACTACAACACCTCCACCAACAGCAGGCTGAAATCACCTTAAAGATGCTGACAGAGAAATGCAAAGAAACTGTTCATTTCTGAGGATCGCAACAAATGTTCTGGAATAAAATATTTCTGCCAATTTTTAATGCAGAGGTAAAAGACACGTGCTTAAATTTACACCAAGGTCTTCTATAGCTATAACTACTTCTACCAATAAAAACTAAAACCAAGTAATAAAGGCTGGGATAAATAATTCCCCATTTTCCCCCAACAGGTTTATGGTGTGAACATCTGCAGATACATATACTTGTTGCTTCCAAGGTAAATGCGAGTAACGAAAATCAGATTATTTTACTTCATATTGGCTCAAAAATTGAGAAATCTGGACTTTTGAGTCTGGTAGAGTATGGAACAATGTCTGTTTCCAAACGTTTCCCCTTTTAAACAAATTTCTAAGATAAATTTAAAATGCATTAATTAACCTCTCCATCCACTCATTCCTTGTAGTCTGATGGTCGCACCTTAAATTCCTGAAAAATGACTTTGGAAAAGGTGAGAAAATGATGGATTTTTGACAGGGAAAACATTTAGGAACTCTGAATACAGAACCAGGAAAACTACAACAATAACAGGCTGATGTATGGCCAAAACAAAGAGGGACCGATGGATGCATTTTGACATATTTCATATCAAATATATCATGTTGACAGTGGAACAACCATATTCCTCAATTTTTCATCTTAAAATCTCCAAGGTTTCTGTTGGAGAGTTTGAGGCGTTACTCAAGGATTAAAACAACCTTTGTATGATTCTTTCACAGATCAGAGCAGACTGATGGATTTATTGATGGTTTTTCTCTCATTTCATAGAAAAAAGATCATAAAAATAAAATAAAAACTGGGACAGAGAATACAGCCCGTAAATATGAACTTTACAGTAAACACCCCCTTTTTTGTGTAAACTTATCCAGACATCTAAAGTGTTTAAACCAAATTTGATGCTTTTCCAGCCTCAAATTTCCAGGAGTCTTGAGCCAGTATTCAGGAATCAGTTAAAAAAAATCAGAGTTTTAGATACTTTCATCAATCAGGCTTTGAATATGAAACTTTGGACAGTAATGACTGACAGATGCGTGGGATGATGAACAAACATGGCCGTTGTATGAATGTATTCCATCATATCTGATATCAAAGCTAACACGTTGATGATAGAACAGGTAAAGTCTGGAAACCAACATGTTTCTGTATGTAGTTTTGGTTTAAGGACTTGAAACGGAGTAAAACATCATTCCACTGATCCCATTAAAAGAACTTCTACATACTGAAAACTCAGTCTACTCCATGTTCTAGGCAGTGGAAGTTCCACATCTTCTAAATATTCATAATTCAAATTTAAAACAGCTGCTAGATCTAAGAAAGGAGGAACATGGCTGCTTGTAAACGTTTCACTGCCTATTATTTCAAACTACAGGACCAAAACCCATGATCAATTTTGTATCTGAATATTCATGACTATAAAAAGAGACAGTACCTCCCCGGTCAGCAGGTGGATGATCTCAAAGGCATGCTTGACGATGCGTACGGTCATCAGCTTCTTGCCGTTGTTGCGTCCGTGCATCATCATTGAGTTGGTCAGACGCTCCACGATGGGACACTGGGCCTTCCTGAAACGCTTGGCGGCATAACGTCCTCCAGAATGAGGCAAGTACTTGGCGTACTTCTCTTTGACAGCAATGTAATCCTACAGCAATGAGAGAGGCTTTTAAATACTACAGCTCATATAAATATGTGCGCAGCATCATTTAGGTAGGCGGTGTATCTGAGCTGGTGATTGACTGGGCCACATGAGACTACAGCCAATGAATAAGCAAAGATTTTTTCCTCTACGAGTGCTCTAGCACGCCAGGACAACAGGTAAGTACCCAGACGTGACTCTAGCCTCGCTTACAGGGCCTTTAACTGAACAGTAACAGTTCTATCACCTACCTGCAGGGATATATCGTTAATCTGGACGTCATCTGTGCTCCACTTGCCAAAGAGCTTGATCTCTGGGCTCTCGGCCACGGCCGGGGCAGTCTCCCACTCAGTCACTAGGGAAGCAGGGAAAGATTTGCTTTAAAGCCTCAAAACTGCATTGAATTGGTCATCTCAAATAGACTCATCTTTCCACAGTTTTTTTTTTTTTTTTGCCCCTTTAGCCAATTTTAAAGTTTGAACATGAAGCCCACAAAAAAAGAGGCTGTAGGGAGGAAGAATGAGGAATGGATGGAGGGACAAAGACATGGATGCATGCCTGGGCAAACAAGGGGACAGATTGATGTATGTAACATCTGACAATGATATATAAAGTGAAGAAATACAAAAGTTTTCCATTATTCACAACTTGAAAATAGTTTCCAGACCACTTCATAACCCTGGGAGGGGTTAAAAGTAAAATGTGATACTAAAGTATTACAAAAGGGATTTTAAAACAAATGTAGTTTAGAAAGCTGGTGGTCAATCAAGTAAAATCTAAGTGATGCTTAATTTTTACAAAAAGGAAGGTATTCAACTAAAAAAAAATCAATCTGGGGATGTGAAACTCAGCAGAAACAGCTTAAAAAGGTTGTTTTACATGATTCTTCTTTGGCAGCGGAAGAAAGTGATAAATGAGGAAAATCCTAAATTCAATTCAGAAATGATGCCAAGAGAAGGCTGAGGACATTGCAAGCACTAATGAACATCGGCTTCAGAAGACAGATGGAGATTGAATAGTTGTCTCCATTATTAGCTTCATACTTTGCGAGCTAAAAGCAATTTACACTGTACGTAATCAACGTAATCCATCCATTCACTTCACATTTAATGGATCGGACTGCATGCTGAGTCCGAAGTCTCGAAAAGCTAAACACAGACTTTAAAAGAAGGCCGCAGTAGAAGCCCGTTTAACTTTCACAGCTTACAGGTTAACTAAGTCAAAAAACTGCTTTAGTTTAAGATGTCAAACCATTATTTGTGGCTTTAATCTGACACAAATAGCGTTATAAAAAGTATGCGCGACAAATGTAATAAACTAGTGTATTAAATGTGCCGTCCACAGGCTTGGCGGCTCAACGTGCCGCAGACACATGTGCTAACAGGTTAGCCACATGCTAATGCGGCAACGTTCAATATAAATAAAGCAGCCGTTCGACAAAATTCTCGCGTTCTGGGTTAATTTCTCGAGAAAAGCAGCTCAGAAATGCCCTTAAATGCGGGTACTGACTTGTTATTGCGATACATAAAGCGAAAAAAGAACTGAATTCTTAACTCACTTGTTTCTGCCGTTCAGTACCACACTTCACTGAGTCGGAAAAGGGCCTTTGCGTGGCGCTGCGAACGGATATCCGGTGACGAGGCCGCAAAGCACACAGGGAAATGTAGTGTATTTGGGTTCTTTTATATGAACGTCTACTTTCACTGCATGATCTTTGAGCTGAGAAAAAACATCTGCCCTATGCTCAGAAGACAGTACAACTATTTCTATTAATAAATATGATAAATAACGTTTTTCTTTTATCAATGTATTCGTGTTTTACTAATTTGCTCATGTTAAAATATTTTTTCGCCCACAAAAATAAACAATCTGAATTATTTTTAAATCAATTTTTCATTTATTAAAATCAAAAAATCCATAGTTTTAAACTAGACATAAATCCTGAAGAATATTAACTGATGACTGACAGTACTGGTTTGCACCCAGCATCAGCTTTGGGATTTAAAGCCTATTAAGATTTTGGAACCTACCATAATGATGAAAAAGCAATATGTTTATTTTGACATGCTTTTGTGATCTTTATCTTTAAAAGCCAACAGAATAAAAGCACACAACAGCCCAACTTCCATCAACACCCTAGATAGGTCATCAGTCCATCTCAGGGCAACACTGGACAACCAACCATGCACGCACACACTCACACCTAAGGGTATTTAAGAGGACAATTAAGCTAACATGATGTTTTAGCACCATGTGAACCCAGAAAGAACCACCCTGTAGCCACCATTAGTACCTAGCTTTGTAATAATCTAACTTAGAAAAGTTAATTTTATTTTTGAAATATATTAAGGAGCTCTATTTCGAAAGGAAACCATAAATCCCTCTTCATGACTGTGTTTGCTTAATTATTTTATGTGTAACCTAATTTTAACTTATGACAGATACAACTTATTTTGAAGAGCTTAGTGAATTTTGAAAATTGAAATTAATAAGCTTGTTCACTGATGGTGGCTTCATGCAATGCACAATTCTCCATTAATAAGGCAGACACAAAAATCCTAAACATTTAAATAACAGCCCATATTAATGAGCATTCTAACAATCTATCCATTCATTTTCTTCTGCTTATGCAAGGTTGGTGGTCCAGAAGAGAACGAGCTCAGACCCCTCCATTGTTCCCAGTGTAGAAGGGAAATATGCTGAAAATCCATCATGAGTTCTGAGGATCTGACAGCTGAAAACCTTCAACAGTCATCCTATTCATATGCCTCAACCACCTGTGACGACTCCTTGCGATCTAAAGCAGCAGTAGCTCTCACTCTGGATGACCCACAGGGCCGAGGCCACCCATGGTGCAGAGGAAGTTAATTTCAGCCTCTTGTATCCAGGATCTCTTCCCTTCAGTCAGGACCTGTATTTTATTGTCATTTAACAGATGACTTCAACTTCAACCCGTCTACCTATCTTCCCCAAAGACACCGGGACTCTTGAACTTTTCCGCTTGAGGAGAATCATTAATTAATCATCTATTCTAGTTTTGTCTACACGTTCTGAAACTGAAGGTGTTCTAAAAACTGGCTGGACGAAGACAAAATGAACCAAACTTTATGTTCAAACAGGCATTTATTGAGAAAATGGCAGCTGTCAGTTTTTTGAATTTGCAGGACAAACACTGTAAAAACGTGTAAAATAGTCATTTTAGTTTTAAAAAGGAGCTTATTTACAGTAACTGGTTGTAACAGCAGAACTACAGAACAAAGCAGGGCGTCCCTTTATACTCATAAGTTTCATATAAGAAACAACAAAATATCAAAACAAGACCAAAAACTCAGCAGCTTGAACACATTTAAAACCATCCCATGTTCATGAGTTCCCTTCTCACTCGTGCAATCCAAGCTTTAATAATTCACTTCTCGTCTTGTCACATCAAAAACACGTTTCCCTTCTTTTGATAAATAAAACATAAATAAAACATTCTGCAGAATTGGCAAACAAAAATATAACCAGTTTAGGAATAAAATGAATCCCTCTTCTAATAAAAATGAAAATCACTGAGCTGCTTGAACCACCTAAAGGTGATGGAGGGTAAGAAATGTTTACCACACATACAGTTCTGCTCAGACGTTTGCATCATCATCACCCATCATGGACATTGAACCCATAATCTGGTTTGATTAAATGCAGATGCACAAGTTTAGATTTAGTGTGGGTTTTCTCCAATTTACACAGGGTCAAAATTTTAAATACAGGCTCAAATATATACATACACCTCCACTAATTTAGTAAATAAAACCCTTTAGTAAGCCAACCTCTCCTTTTGACCTATTTTATTGGAGTTCATTTAAAATTTCTGGTTTCAAGAGACATTACCCACACAATATTTTAGAAAGCAGGTCAAGAGCCTGCTTTTTTCATTTCTAACCCTGTTCTGATGTGTGTTTGCATCGCATTACATCCAAGATTCAAAACACCCAAGAAACAAATCGGCCCCTCAGATAAAAAGGAAATTAATTATAATGTTCAGGAACCCCACAACTCAGGCTTGAACGCCAGTTTCAACAAAGTGAAGTGAGGTCAACATAAATGTGGATAGAGTAAGAAAGAATAGTCCCCCTCAAGACTAACTGTATTAGCAGCAGCCCAAATGGATAAACCAAATTACCTCTAGGGAATTACCTCTGTATGGTCAGGAAGACAGAGATACTGCTACATGGTCATAATGAAAAGAAAAGTGCCTAGAGGAGGGAAAGTGAGGCTTTAAACCAAAGAATAATGCACCAATAGTAAAGTACGGTGATGGCAACATCATGATGTGTGCTGGTTTGTTGCATGTGCTACAGGATAAACTACATTCCAAATCACCTTTACCTCAAATCAACAGGTGGATGGTTGAAACTAGGATACAAACTGTGCGTTTCAACTGGAAATGATCCCAAACACACACCAGAACCGGTTTTGGAATGAATAAAGCAAGCCAACATTCAGGTTGCCCCTTAGTCATACTGAAAATGGGTCGACTACGTTGAAGACCCCGCCGAACACCTGGAAAGCAACCAGTTGAAATGAATTCCATCAATTCTGCCAGGAAGAGTCAACAAATATCCAACAGGAAATTATTTCAGAAGCATGTTGATGGCCACAAAAGTCTATGGTTAACTGAAGCTCTATGTGTCGTTTCCAGTGCACCTTGCGAAAAACACTGGTTCAGATAAAATGACTAAATTATTAATATGACACATACCCATGAGGAGTGTAGCTGTCTGAACAGAACTGTACGTTTTTGGTGGACCAGTAATGCACCACTGCCTGACAGGTTGCTTTGAACTCATTCCCAGTTATTCCTATATATGTTTGTTTTTTAGCACCGTCACTGAAGGCAGTGTGTCAGGGCACTTTGGACATGAAACACAGAGGCATGTAGGGAAAAAACATTTAAGGCTTAATCTACTAAAGCGGAAGCAGAACTTTCCTAGATTACTGCATGAAAGTGAGAAAACCCCTGATACTAATGATCGGATCACTCATGCACACCAACAATAAAAGGAAAATAAAAAGGTCTGACTTTGTTAAACATGGTATAAATGTGTGTTTCACAAGACGAGCAGGGCAGTAATGAGTCTGTACAGAACCACAGCAGGTCGCTCAGGCACCATTGGGTTTGCAAGGTGTTAAGATATGTCTGACAGACACTAAAACACATATTACTGTCTGCATCAACAAAATAGCATTTCATACAAACTAAAAACGGTGCAAATATCAGCTGTAAGGGTCATAAAAGCTCAGAAATAACTAAACAGGATACATAGGCAGCAACTTCATGTAATGCTTTTCTTGGTAACAGTGTGGATTTGGCACCTCCTCCCTTATCTGTAACTAAACCAGTGGATCAGTGTAGAGGAGGCAACTGACCGAGTCGTTTGTGCTTGATAAGAACTGAATAATCATGTTCCCTGATTTCAACCTTTGTTCGAATGGGCTGAAAACAGCCCCCGTGTTATATTAACAGCAGTTGAACTAAAATAGTTATTTTACAAGGTTTTATCTGTAGAAATGACCACATAAATAGCTGGACTATTCCTTTAAGGTCCAATTTAATATTTTAAGCAGATCGCATAAACTTCATCACTAAAATTTCCAGCTGTGTCCTGAATTTTAGGATTACTCTCCTAGATTTACAAGGTGCGACCCATTTCATGACTACAGAAACAATTTCTTAAAGCATATTGCAACAATGCATAAACTTAAATGTTATGGGTTAATTTTTTCCTGAATTTCAATCATGTTGAGCGGTTGGTTGGAGTTAATATTCAGGTGTGAAACCTCATCATATGATTTGATGAAAGCAAATGCTTTAGCACATAAACCTATGGGTTCTGCTGAACTGTAACGATACAGTTTAAAGTTAGCACTTAAATGAGAAATGTAATATCATTATGACCACTGGTGAAGCCACTGGAGGTTTAGAGTCAAGTCAGGAGAAAGATGGACTCCATGAGGACGGCTGTGTCATAAGGTTAATAAGAGCTTTAAGGAGAGATAAACCAATCATGATTTTGGGGCTGATTCGTAATTTTCTCGGTACATTTTTGACCCAGATTAAGCCTGATTCCAATTTGTTAAGAACTCTAATACAGGAAGACATAACAGCTTTAAAATGTTCTCTTCCAACCTTTGTACTGCGACTGGTCATCGCTATTTAAAGACAAGCACAAAATGATTACAGAGTTGACATTTTAAACTATCTTTCTTATATTAGCAACTACGCAGCTAGCATTACTAAACCAGAGGTCCCTGTAAAGAATATGGATTGTTATCTGAACTCTGAGATTTCTACAACGCTCCCAACATATAGCAAATCAAGCAGTTTTAATAGCAGAAAGAGGTTGAAACCTCAAAATGATTAAATGAAGCAATTTTGCTGTACTCCATTCAGGCTTCCTGTTATCTGCTAAAAATCTTGCTCTCTCTCACAGCCTGGTTAACTTAGGACATGCCTTGACATGTTGTAGAAAAAGGTTTGCTTTAGAAGACGTTCTTGCATCTCTAACGGCAGGTTTAAAAGCTCAGAAGAAAGATTGTTCTTCACTCTGTAACAGTGTTCACACCAAAGAGTGATGGAGTCTGATTTTGGTCACCATCGGATTTTGCAGTGGATTCCTGCTCTGAGGACCTAATCTAAACCCATTGTGTGCGGTCTTAGAACTTTGCCAAGTCGACAAAATCTCAAAAATACCAGAAAAATCCATAACTTCAGGAATTTTAAATGTAAAATATTGTAGTTATTGTTGTACATTGTGTCAGAGGGAGGTAAATGTTGGATTTAGCTTCCTTTTGACTGTGCAGACTTTAAAAGAAGGTTCCCTTCCTCTCTCTGAAGTCTTAGCAAGAGAGCAAACAAATAGATTAACTTCTTTAAATGTACGAACATAAAGATTTTTTTCATCTACAAAAGCCCAAACCTATCGAGAAACATAAATATTGCACTCAATGTTTGACATCTAATTCTGAACCAACTGAGATCATGGAGATTCCTGTATTTTATGATGACAAGCTTAATAAACTGCATAACATCTGCCTGTGTATGTGTGTCTGTCTACACTAGCCACTTTTCTATGCAGGTGTGGAACACCGTCTCATTCGAATGCCACCAGACGTGTTGGACGCCCGGAAAAGAGCAGAAGATCAGATCTCCGCGGGCTGCCAGCGTCTTCAGGCCAAAAACATCTTTCAGATACAGCTGGAGGACAAAAACACAAAGCATAAGTTGGATCTTATACTGCAGGGGTTCTCACAGTCAGAAACTCTTCAGAGTTCATACAACTGCAACAAAGGTTGGGGACAGAGTAGGAGAAAACAAGTTTTCTGAATAACTTGGTTTAGGTCTCTTATATTACACATGTTCATTTAGCTAAATTTAGAGTAAAAATAGAAGAGGAGTACATTTCTGAGCTGAATTGCCTTCTGCATACACTATGTGCAACATGTGGCAGATTATCTGCATTTAAAGTCATAGTAAAAAGAAGGTTTCACAAATAACATAATGATGCTGAAGAGTTTTGGCCCCGATGTCCCTTTCTAACATTGCTTCATTGTTGGGATGACCAATTCTCCGCCTTTTTATTTGACTCTGCAATATGTTGGTATACAGCGGAGAACACGGTCGACTGAGGAACTGCTTGAAATGTATTTAATGCTGTTAGGTTCGCTGCTGAATATGGGAGCACTGTGCAGTCTGACCTCGGGGGGAAGATTAGCAGCTGTCTGAAATGTTCTCCATTTATCAGCAATCTTTCTCACTGTAAAATGATTGATTCAAATATACAGGTCCTTCTCAAAATATTAGCATATTGTGATAAAGTTCATTATTTTCCATAATGTCATGATGAAAATTTAACATTCATATATTTTAGATTCATTGCACACTAACTGAAATATTTCAGGTCTTTTATTGTCTTAATACGGATGATTTTGGCATACAGCTCATTAAAACCCAAAATTCCTATCTCACAAAATTAGCATATTTCATCCGACCAATAAAAGAAAAGTGTTTTTAATACAAAAAACGTCAACCTTCAAATAATCATGTACAGTTATGCACTCAATACTTGGTCAGGAATCCTTTGGTAGAAATGACTGCTTCAATGCGGCGTGGCATGGAGGCAATCAGCCTGTGGAACTGCTGAGGTCTTATGGAGGCCCAGGATGCTTCGATAGCGGCCTTTAGCTCATCCAGAGTGTTGGGTCTTGAGTCTCTCAACGTTCTCTTCACAATATCCCACAGATTCTCTATGGGGTTCAGGTCAGGAGAGTTGGCAGGCCAATTGAGCACAGTGATACCATGGTCAGTAAACCATTTACCAGTGGTTTTGGCACTGTGAGCTGGTGCCAGGTTGTGCTGAAAAATGAAATCTTCATCTCCATAAAGCTTTTCAGCAGATGGAAGCATGAAGTGCTCCAAAATCTCCTGATAGCTAGCTGCATTGACCCTGCCCTTGATAAAACACAGTGGACCAACACCAGCAGCTGACACGGCACCCCAGACCATCACTGACTGTGGGTACTTGACACTGGACTTCTGACATTTTGGCATTTCCTTCTCCCCAGTCTTCCTCCAGACTCTGGCACCTTGATTTCCGAATGACATGCAGAATTTGCTTTCATCTGAAAAAAGTACTTTGGACCACTGAGCAACAGTCCAGTGCTGCTTCTCTGTAGCCCAAGTCTGGGGAATGCGGCACCTGTAGCCCATTTCCTGCACACGCCTGTGCACGGTGGCTCTGGATGTTTCTACTCCAGACTCAGTCCACTGCTTCCGCAGGTCCCCCAAGGTCTGGAATCGGCCCTTCTCCACAATCTTCCTCAGGGTCCGGTCACCTCTTCTCGTTGTGCAGCGTTTTCTGCCACACTTTTTCCTTCCCACAGACTTCCCACTGAGGTGCCTTGATACAGCACTCTGGGAACAGCCTATTCGTTCAGAAATGTCTTTCTGTGTCTTACCCTCTTGCTTGAGGGTGTCAATAGTGGCCTTCTGGACAGCAGTCAGGTCGGCAGTCTTACCCATGATTGGGGTTTTGAGTGATGAACCAGGCTGGGAGTTTTAAAGGCCTCAGGAATCTTTTGCAGGTGTTTAGAGTTAACTCGTTGATTCAGATGATTAGGTTCATAGCTCGTTTAGAGACCCTTTTAATGATATGCTAATTTTGTGAGATAGGAATTTTGGGTTTTCATGAGCTGTATGCCAAAATCATCCGTATTAAGACAATAAAAGACCTGAAATATTTCAGTTAGTGTGCAATGAATCTAAAATATATGAATGTTAAATTTTCATCATGACATTATGGAAAATAATGAACTTTATCACAATATGCTAATATTTTGAGAAGGACCTGTAGTTGGAAATGTTCCTGTAGGTCTTTCCTGATTGATGGGCAGGAATAGCTTGTATATAGTCATTGCTTTGGTTTTTCCTACTTGGTGTTGTCTTATGACACACCCTTTAGGCTCCAGACCAGAAAACTGCAAAAACTCCTGCGCAGTTGATTACTAGCAGCAGCTGGCTGCCATTTTACTTCTTAAATACTATGCAAAGCGCAGGGGTGTACTTAGTTATTAACAGGCAGCTTTTCCCTTTAGGCATTTTTTGTTCAATAAATAATAAGAGGCTTAGAATTTGCTGTATGTTTTACATCCGAGGTTTTTCAATTTTTCATTACACGTATCCAGGCCTGGAATAAACAAGCAGAACCACTGAAGACTTTGTTCTACCCAAGTTAATCATTAATGTTCTATACATGAGCTAAAGTTGCTTTGGGTCTTGTAATCAGTCACACTGGTGGACTTCAAGTTATCTCAGAAATTTCCCCACAAACCTTTCAGCACAACCACAACTACCAACTTTTTGAAATGTCAAGTGGAAAACTCGTTTATTGTCTGATTTCTACTCACATCCTGGTGCTGTATCTCAACGACGGTCTCGTTGTCGTCATAAAATCCAAACTGACTGCACAACATGAGCGAGAGAGAGTGTGAGCTTCACATGAGAGTCAGCAGATCATATACAGTCAAAGAAAATCAAAATGAAACTGTTAAACATGTGAACTGAGCATTAATGATTGTTATGACCCTGGGAAAACAAGTCACATTAAATTATAAACCCTTCAGCTGGCAGCTGATGCATTTGGCTTTAAACCAGCAGAAGAGAGGAAGTGTAGGATCATTGCCTTCAACTTTCACACTAAACATCTGACCTTTCACCATGAAAGTAAAAACAGTCCAGAAATGATTTCTGAACTCACCTCGACTGCCAGGGGGTGATGACACCATCGTCCGGTCCTCCGATCAGCACCAGGTTCTGGATTTTCAGGAAGTTCTCCTTCCATTCTGAAGGAGGGAGTATGGAGCCATTAATCAAACAATTACATGCCGACTGAGCCTGTAAGGTGAGGCCTTTATTGCCAGTATTAGGTGGATTCTTAGTTGTCACTAAAAATATCTTTACTCAAAATATTTTGAGTGGCACAAAAAAGCTCTAGAACAAGTGAAATATACATTACTATCAATCAAAAGTCATGATTTTTATATTGATATCCTAAACATAAACACCTCCAGTACCTTGCAGAAGTCCTTTTTCCAAATTATGTTACATCACAACTTCAAACTTCTGTGTTTTATTGTGATTTTATGTGCTAGACCAACACAAATTAGTTCATAACTGTAAAGTGGAATAAAAAAGTACACACACCATAACATTTGAAAATGTGGCACGCCTTTGTATTCACCTCTAACATAAAAGTCAGCCAGCTAGTCAATAGAGTCCTTCTGTGTGTAATACAATCTCAGTATAAACCAATATGTTCTGTGAGGTTTGTTAGAGAACATTAGTAAACATGAAGACAAAAGAGCACAGCAGACAGCTCAGGGATAAAGTTTTGGAGACATTGGAAGCAGAATTAGCCTCTAAAACATCATAAACTTTTAACATCTTACAGAGCTCTGTCCAATCCATCGCCCAGACATGGAAATAGTAGAGCAAAACCACAAACCTAGCAAGACACGGCTGTCAACCGTAACTGACAGGCCAGTCAACAACAACATTGATCAGATAGCAGAACCCAAGATGCCCATTGTGACTGAAGGAGCTGCAGAGAATCATAAATAAGTTGGGAGAAGGGGTTGGTAGTCAGGATGGACTTAAAATTCGATCCTGATATTTTGTGGTGATGATAAAAGGGATTGTAAAATATTATTTATGAGTTCTTTGAGCCTGTTTTAGGCAACTGTGTCACTGCAGTGAAAGCTCAACAAAAAACAACTGTGAAAAAAATGGTAAGAGTAACATACCCGACAATACTGTCCGTTTTTGGTGTTTTCAGAGATCATTAAGTTTAATTTATGATAAATCCAAATTCTTGTCAAGTTTAGAACTTTTTCACGATACTGATAAACGATGCAACAAATGTCAATCCACAGTTGATAAGGCAACTATTATTCATGTACTCTAAAACCATGGCCTCTGTTGAAGAGTGGCAGGAAGAAAACCTCTGCTGAAAGTAAACCGTAAGAGGTCCTGCAAACATGTGGAAGAAGATACTCTGCACTTTACAATAAACACATCATCCACACAGTAAAACATGGTGGTGGCAGCATCATGCTGTGGGGATGTTTTTCTTCGAGGACAGGGAAACAGGTCAAAGCTGGTGGAAAGAAAACGGATGGAGCTAAATGCAGCACTAGAACTGAAGCTGTTATAGGCTACAAAAAACATGAGTTCACATTCCTAGTCGAGCCTCCTCTGACCTGTTGAATTTGGGTTCGTTCTCTCGCTGTTAATTAAAGCCAAGTAGTCACTGCTGTTCACATATAGGTCTCTGTGGTGGGGGTCTGGAGAGAGGAGAAACAAGGTACACACGTGGTATTTTCCAACTGTTCAAGCTTAAAATGTTCAGCAGAGATCAGAACTCCCTGAGAGGAGATCATGTCCGAAGCCTCACCGTTCCAGTAGTTGCAGATGGAAACCCTCTGACCGATAGCAGTGTAACAGAGGTGGTAGAGGTTCGCCTTCACAAACTGAGGGAAGAGGTACTTCAAGTAGTCTGTGTCTGAGAGGAGACAGGAAACAGAGAAGATCCAGGGCTATAATAAACAGAAACAAATCACAACATCTGTGACATCTATAGCTATCATCTCTATATTAAAGTGGTAGCCACCTCCATACTGCCCAGCCTGAGGCGCAGACAGAGAGATGAACGAGTGGACGTTGTGGTCAGGCAGAGTGAAGAGTATTCCTCTACAAACGAGTCCGCCTGCAGGAACGAGAAACGAAAAAGCATTTACGTATTTATTGTTTTTCTGTGACAGCTTTCAGAGGAAGACTATTTTTAAACCGACAAAATAAAGTTATTTTTCAAAGCTTCAAATAGAAAATGAGTAAAATGTTTTATTTTTTCTATTTTAATCATTAGTCATTATTCTGGACAGTAAAATAAAAATCAATGGTGGCTTCTTCAAATCAGATGTTAGTCCAATAAATTTGAAGACAGGCACATCTCAATTAATTAGAATATCATCAAAATGTTCCTTTATTCTGGTAATTCAGTTTAGTCATTTAGTCACACAAAGATTTCAAGGAATCCTTCCTGTTTAGTTTGATGATTGGTTTGGTCCACAACGAATAAAAACCCAAAATTCAATTCATCTGATTTAGTTCATTACAAAATAATTTTAATACAGAAATGTCACCCTATATACTTAATACTTGGTAGGGGCTCCTTTAGCACGAATTACTTCATCAGTTCAGCGTGGCATGGAGGTGAAACATATGCATTAATAAACCCTTTTTGTTGGCTTTATGTAATATTCAAATGAATATTTGGTTCATTAGCTGTAATTCATGATCATCAAGTTTAACAGGAACAAACACTTTGGGTAACGATATTTAATTTACATGTTTCATTTTTAGAAATTTAATTACTGAACTATAGAAACTATTAACTGAATTTTATTTATTAAGAAACACTAAAAAGAAATTAGAGAAATTGAAAATCTAATAGAAATTTTAAAGAACATGAGATTTATGAGTGTTTGTCCAAACCTCATTTTCCAAATGAGGTTTGGACAAACACTGTTCCCAGAAAGGGATTTCTGAGAACGTATCTAAACAGAAAACAAGCAAAAAGTCTAAATGTCTAATCTGCCTTTACATTTCGACTGCTGTGGTTTGAACTGGAAGCTGATAGTTGGGAGTTTCCAGCTGATGGACTGGAGCAGATATCCCAAACATCATAAAAAAAAAATGCATCCAGTAATAAGGTAAAATCATACGTCCCAAACCTTTCAGCTGAGATATATTTACTATTTACAGTCAACTGTTTATATAACATCAATTCTGCTGCTCTATTTACATACCATCACTTCCATCAAACATAAATACCACTATTTTATCTACATTATCTGCACTGCAGGACTGCACTCACTCACCTTGAGAGTAGCAGATAAAATGAACTCCGTCTGCAGCATTTTGCATTATTGGGTAAATGGCTGCCTTGAACCCTGCCACCTGCTTCCACATGGGCTCCAGACTGGCACCTCTGTCGAACAGGTCGATGACTGTCACATTGGTACCAGGGTGAGACTGCAGGACAGAAAGGGAAGATGCAACACCTCAACAAAGCATCATCTACAATGTGTTGGAAGTTGAGACAAAGTGATGCAGAAAACGTTTATCTTTAGCTGGTTTTCTAATCTATAAACATGTCTTTTATGGGTTCAGTCCGAGTCCCTGAATAGAAAAAAAAAAAAAAAGAGGAACTGCAAGTTGGTCTACCCTTTTTGGTTTCATGAAAAGCCTCATTTTTTTTTTCGAAACAATACTATATTTCCAGCTCAGCTTAAAGAAACTGCAAAAGCATGCTCAGATGTTTGGAGAACCTATTAGGACAAGCAGGACAGGGCGCATTTTATTGCCTTTACAATCTGTACTAAACTTCAACTACCTGGACATACTGTTCCAACTGGTTACTGCTGTTTGTTCCTTTAATTACGCCCCCGTCTTGGACACTCATTCAATTTTACATGTCATTATTTTCCCTCTTTTAATTTGATTGCTTTTCATTACATGTTTATGCTATAATATTATTTAAAACTTTCTAAATATTTTGTTGTGCTACTATGACAATAATTTCCTATTGCCCCAAGACAGTTAAAAGGAAAAAAAAAACTTTAAAAGGAGAGGGGAAAGGAAGGGAAATAAACAGAGACGGAAATAAATCAAATTTGAGCTTAAAAAGGAAAATGGTAGGTAAAACATACAGACAAGAAATAAAAATACAAACTGAAAATTGGAAATAAATAATGGAAAAGGGAATAAAATATGAGAAAGAAATCTATCCATTCACCAATGGGGTACAACATTAATTGAAAATGTATGATTAAATAACTGTTTGGGTCACTTTCAATCAATGTTGATACTGTGATTCTGAAAAAAATATAACATTTATCACACTTTTAAACACTTCAAATTACACATCACTTTTATTTATAAAGTAATAATTTCTAAAACGACATATCCTAAACTTATAATGCCCATGGCTTCATACTTTGTTTGATCTTAAATGGTGAATTTTACTCTCCAATGCCTGCAGAATATATTCAAAATAACTTTCTGGAAATAAAACATCCTCTCCAACACTTTCTCATCATTCTGGCCACTCACCTCGTTGATGAACCGCTTTAAGGTCTTAAAATCCTCTGAGCTGTCGAACAAGCCGTGCACGATGATCACCGGCTTGTACCCGACCACCGCAACCCAGAGACACGCCACGAGCAGCGGCCACAGCAGCCCGGCAGCCCCGCTGAATCCCCTCCTCGTTCTGGAAAACTGTGGCCCCTCCATTGCAGCTCAGACGTATTAAAAACCTCTAAAATGAATCGCTATTAATAAAAAAGGACGCGTTAGGTCGAAAGTAAAATAATACAATATTGACGTTTAGCTAATGTTGAGGTATCATTCTGAAGTTCGTTTTGTGTCTCCAGCTGCGGTCCAGATAAACACGCCGTTAACGTCCTCTTATAAACCCAGTTTTAACACACGCTCTGTCCTCATTGTCACATAATAAACACCTGCTAAAACAGTCCAGACCAGACCGACTTTCTCCGTGTTTGTTCCGGTTTTAAATTACAGGTGAAACGGCCGCTTCTAACGACACTTCCGGTTGCGGCTCGTCCAATCAGCGTGAAGCAAAACGACGACTCCTCCTTTTTGCTGCATCAGGTCGAGTTTCGACGTAAACAAAGTGTTTTATACTACAGTAAATACAATTTTTCTGTCCAGCTTTTAAATCAGTGTCTTTGAATCTGCATTAATCATTTCAGAGGGCATATAGCAAAACATAAAAAAACTCTCAGAAGAAAAAAGCCTCGATATGGCAGGGCATTTTACCATATAATCAGAATCAGCTTTGTTGCCAAGTTCGTACATACAAACAAGGAATTTGACTCCGGTACACTTTGCTCTCTGGTTTTTATCTTTTGTAATTAAAAGACTCTTCAAAGTATTCTTAACTCAGGTGTTCCCACTGTAACTAAACGATTTACAGGCTCCCTATTTCTCAGGTCAGAGCTACGATCTTCCACAAACATTTTAAATACTTTACTAGTAGGTGTAGAGTACCGGTAAACCAACAGCCAATCATAAATCATCTGTTAGTGCTGATTAAAAAAAGTTCGGTGAATTAGTTGACTGAATTTATAAGTTTTCTAGTCACACTGACCATTAAAAGGGGCTAAAAGTGGAGTCAGTCATCTAGTAAATTGGTAGGCAACCTGGGGTTAAGTGCCTTGCCCAGGGGCACATTGACAACTAATCTTCCAGTTGAGCCACAATTGCTCAATTGGACCTTCCCGTTTTTCCAGTTAGCTCCCTCATTTTGTGAAAAACAAAGACGGGATTAAAGATGATGGTTAGTTTCTCTTTGAAAATCTGTATAAAACGGGTCATATCCAGACATTGTTCAAAATAATTGCGTACTTTAAAATAAAAACTTGATTGCAGAGGGAGAAATGTGTAACAATAATGGATAGAATTATGTGAAATGCTCTAAAATTACAAAAATGTATCATAAAGACATGGAAGAAATCAGGAAACTGTCAAAAATAACAAAAACTCACGTCAATGACCAGCTCTGGGGAATTGAAAAAGGCCTACAGTTGCTTGAGACTACTACAATTAGATGATGCCTATATAAAATCTGCTTTCAGGGTGAACTAGCTTGAACTGCAAGACCTGGGAATGTTGGAAGTTTGTTTAGATGTCCTCCACTAATGGGACAGCTTTTTGTTTTTCCAATTATGAGACCCATAAACAGCTACAATCTCTTGAGGGCCTCAGACAGCTCTTTTAATCCTACCATGATGTTCATTCTCTCTGCAACAGTCAGGAGAGACCAGACGAAATCTCTGAGGTTTAAACAGGGCAACAACCCTCAAAATACTGAGCAATGAAGTCTAAATGTAATGTTTATTCATTTCAAGTGGGAATAAAAGTGATTGTCCTAATTTATTCCTCACTATAAATTTAACGTTTTTACAGTTTACATTAATTGAATTGTTTAATGTCCTTAAAATGTATATTAAAATCCAAATATGTTAGAAAAACACACAGGCTGCTGTAGGGGGTTCTAATTTTTTTCCCATTGGCCACCAAGGGTTTTATTTTGTCTCACACAGCAAAGAAACTGAGGTCAAATGATCACACCTTTTGTTATCAAGAGGTCCTGCATCACAAGTGACTCAGTCCAGGTTTTAAAATGCAACAATTTCTGTTAAAACACACGTAGCTGAAGCATTTCTGTTGCTACTTGTTTCCTTTTTTAGTTGATCAGATCTTCTAGGAACCTTTAATAGTAAAACAGAATATTTTGTTTTTCCTTGTTCTGTAAATCAGATGCGGCACAGAACCACATCTATTACTTACCCTTCAAGACAGGAAAGATGAGAGAACATGGACTTTCAAGCAAGGCAGAATCTTTATAAAAATCAGAAAATGGCTGTAAGAAAATAGCTGCTCTCCTAACTTTGACCATACCTACAGCCAGAACCATAATTAAAAAGTCTAAAACTGGCACCGTCACAAACGCTGGGTGAAGACAAGGGTTTGATTGGTTCAAATTCTGAGTTTTAACATTGGTTAATTAGGTTTCACCCTAGTGGTAGCAAAACTCCCACGTTTCCCCAATAAGATGCACATCCTGCCTGAACAGGGCCAGACGCAAAGAAACGTCTTAATTTCTTATCAACTTCTATATTAACCTGCTTTGGTCCATTTTAGAGGCTGAAAGTACAAAAATCAGATCATCCAAATAACTTCACTGTAAGAGCAAACAGTGCTTCTATGGTGGAAAGTACTGGGAAGGCGGCTGGTCGTCTCCTAACTTGTAAAAATAGGAGTGCAGTGATTTAATGCTTTGGTTAATGCTGGAGTGTCAGGTAGTTTTTTTTTTATCGCTTTCATATTTGAAGCCAGCTTTTAATCACTTACAGAGAGAGTTTTCATACTGAAGAGTAGGATTAACAGTAAAACAAAAAAATGGATCAAAAGCACTGAGAAGCCACAGAGTTCAGCCTTCAGGCTCTGATGGACGAGTAACATGAAGCATAAATGAGATACAAGCCTCATAGAAAACATTAAGAAAGCATCGTTTTTCCTTATTGAAAAGAGGGATCATCATGTTTGATGATGTAGTATCTGCAGTTCTACACAGTAGGCTGCAGCAGCTCCTGCAGGTCGCACAAGGTTTCCTTCAAAGTGCGAGCCATTGTCTCTGCGTTTGTGTCCTCGCAGCAGTTGAAGGCAGTGACGGCGAAGTGGACGTGGTCCGCTTGGGGGTTGTAGCATACGGCGTACCCGTCGGGAACGAGGGGCCCGAAACACATCACACTGTCGGTGTTCGTGGGTACCTGGAGACACAAAACAAGAGATGACGAGGGTGAACATCTAAGGTCCATCTCAGGGAATTAGTATAACTTCCAAACAAGTGTACTTCATTGCACACAGAATGAAATATTTCAAGTGTCTGTTTCTGTACATTTTTTATGATTATGGCTTACCTTTAATGTAAACCCAAAATGTATCACACCTTTTTGTAAGACCAATAGAAAGTGACTTTTTAATACAGAAATATTGGCCTACTCTAAATTACGCCCATGTACTGTGCAGCATACACATTCAATACTTGGTTGGGGCTCCTTTTGCATGAATTACTGTATTAATGCGGCGCTGCATGGAGGCAATCAGCCTGTGGTTCTGCTAAGGTGTTCAGGAAGCTCAGGTTGCTTTGATAGTGGCCTTCGGATCATCTGCATTGTTGGATTTGGTGTCTCTCATCTTCCTCTTGATGATCCTCCTTAGATTCTCGTTGGGGTTTAGGACAGGAGAGTTTCCAGACCAGTCGAGCACAGGGATAACATGGCCATTAAAGCTGTACTGCAGGAATGGGAAATCACCTTCTTCTTAAAGTTTGACATGAGATGGAACCGTGAACTGCTCTGAAGTTTCCTGGTAGATGGCTGCTCTGACTATTGGATTAGATAATACCTAGGGGACCAACACCAGCAGATGACATGACTCCCGAAAATCATCCGAGTGTGGAAACACTCTGGATCTCGTTCAACTTGGTTTGCCTCTCCACTCAAGTCTCCAGTTAGTCAGGCTGTTTGTGCACCTTTTTCTGACACCATTGTTCCTTCCACTCAACTTTCCATTAATATGCTTGGATTCAGCACTCTGAACAGTCAGCTTCTTTAGCACGGACCTTTAGTGGCTCACCATGCTTCCGGATGGGTAGGATGTCTGTTGGGTCACAAGTCTCCCCTACAATTGAGTCGGCAATATTAAAGCCAGAGCATAACATCTATTTTAATCTTTTTGATTGTTCTTATGTTGAATTCAAAATTAATAGTAATGAATGCAGTAAATATATCACTCTGATGTAATGCACTCTGCCAGTGTTGTGCAGAGATGTATAGTGACAGGATCTTAGCCTTTAAAATGTGAGGTCTAAATACGGTCAATTTAATTTAATATATTAATTTTTTAGGTTGCCTTAGTATTTTTGACAACAAATGTAGATTTGAAGTGCAGTTTTGATTTCAGAGAAGATGTTGTAATTTTATTTCCAAAGCTTGAAGCTAGCACGCAGCTAGCGCAGATCTTCTGTGAGATAAATGTTAAAAGGAATAATTGTTTTTAACATGCTGCCTAAATATTACAGAAGAAATGTTAATCTCTGACAGTAATTTAAACAAAACCTGGAAGCTGGATATTCCCAAAATGAATGAGCAAGAAGTAAATTTACCACACACCCATATACTAAGTAAAATGGTAATGTTTTAGGGGAAACTTTTAAAATCGACAAATTCCCCTTTTTTTTCTGGTGCTTCAACTTGGAAGGAACAGACCTGTCCTGTCCGCAGCTTCCAGTGCGTCGCCAGGCCGTAAGCTGTGTCCATGAAGATTTTGGGAATGCTGCGTCCTTCCTCGATGGCCTGCAGCTTGAGCCCTAGCAGATGGCAGTCAATACCATGTCCTCTCAGAGCCTAAGCAGCATCAGAAGGAAAATATCATCATCGAAGGGTGCAGCTCATATAACAACCTGAAGAAAGCAGCTTATTGAGGTATTTACCTGTGCAGTCAGCTCGGAATAAGCATCCACTGCTTCTATGAGCAGCTCCAGCTTTGCTTCTCTCTGTGGAGAAAATATGATGACTCAAAGCTACAGAAAGACGCGGCTGAGCCAAAAACAAACCATTTCTCACCGATACAGTCAGATCATCGAAGGCCAGGATGAACTTCAGCGCCTGATTTGTCGGCGAACGGATGTACTCGGTCCTTCCTCCTCGAAACATCCTCTGTGAGGCGATATCGCAGGCAGGACACACCTCGTTGTGAACTCTGCAGGAAAACATCAGAGATATGAAACACATTGTAATGTCCTTCTCAGGTACTTCTGTGTAGTAAATGAACAAATAAAAGGTACATTCAGCATATCCAGGAAGTGAGATTCATGCACTGGATCTGCAGCTCAGAGCTCCTTTAAGAGGAGTGACAAAAAGAGTGCAAGTCCTATTTTTGTACGAGAAAGGAAGGAGCAGAGCGCCCTCAAGTGGTTATACAGTTTATCTGCAGCAGCTGCAGAGTACTCAGGATCTGGTCTGTCCCACATTTGCTGCTGCTACAAACCTTAAAGGGGATATAATATGGTGGAACCTGTCTAGGACTGAATACAGAAAGTAGATGACAAAATGGATATTATGGGAAAAATAAATATTTAATGAGGCTCAAAAACATTTTTGGGGTTCACAAAGAAATAATACAAGACTGCAATTGTGTAAAAATGTTGAATTCTAACATGTCTTTGCAAAATGCACTTTTTTATACAGTTTAAATTTGCTTTTCCATACAATGCGTATTTTTAATTAGCACTCCCCAGAAAAACAAACGTTTTGGACACTTAACTAGTGTCCAAAACACTACAGACTCCTATGTAACGCAGAGGTTTTATTTATCAAATATACTCATATTTATGTGGAGATCCTGGTGCTGACCTGTAGTAGGAGAGCTGCACAGCGACCTGGATGAAGGAGTTTGGACTCATGTTGTGCTCCTTGGGAAGCTCTTTACCAAACTTTTTAAAGTTGAACACATGGACGTCGAGGTCGTTGATCAGTCTGAAAGAGATGTGAAACATAAAGTCCTATTGATTTAACCATAACTCATTTCTGGTTTATACAGAGCGTACAGGCTCTTTGAACTATAATTGGATTTGATTTCATTTTTTCTGCTTCTAAGGAACCAGAGGACAATGATTTACAACTTTGTGCCAGAGGTTTGTAGGTTTAAAAACTGTCAAATTTCTCTAATTTCACCTACAAAACCACTGACTGCAAGGGGATGGATGGATGGATGCATAATTTTAAATATAAATGTGCAAATAAAAATATTTTTCCAATATTTTCCTTTCCCATCCATATCTAGAACTGAGAAATTCCAGAGGAGCCCTGGATTATTAAGAAAAACATATTAAATTAGAATGAAAAGGTTAATGAAATAAAATCAGGTTAGTGATTAACCAGAAAACGTGCAACTTTGATCAATTTTAATCCATATTTATACTTACTGCTCTCAGTGATAAATATGTCCATTAATATTTCAGTTGTATTCTAATATTTTGTGCATTCTGTGTTTATATTTGTAACTTTCCATATTTATTTACTATTTAATAGGAAATATTTCATATTTTTCTACCAGCGTGTGGTTATTTTTTATGATTATGAGCTCATCTTTACTTCATTTTTACATCTTTCAAGCCTTTGGTGTTTCTCTTTTACAACATTACAATTTTGTTTGCGTTTTTTCCCAGATTTTAGAGCCAGCTCGATAGTTAGGATGAATTGGAATGTATGTACCACACTTGAAATCTGTATAATAAATAAAAGTGAGATTGGAGACACGTTTTCATGTATACATGGAGATAATCTTATGCTTTCTTTTTTTTTTGCTGCCAAAACTGCTGCCTCTATTCAAAGAACCCGTAGCACATTTTCCCATCTCCCGTTAAAGTTCTTAGAATAAAAATATGATCCAATCAGAACTGGTCTGGCAGCTCAGATCCTCACAAAAAAACCATAATCCTGCATCGGCCAGAAAAAGGCTGATCAGTGCGTCTCCAGTTTTGTCCCACATCTCTAGTGGGGTCTATTCCTCCAAGAGAACAGATTCCTCTAATACAAGTTTAAACCAACTTTAATGATGTTGTAATGAAGTAACAACTACAACTAATTAGGTAATGACAAATGTTTTTCAAAGGGGCTACAACTTTTTCCAAAGAGTTTGCTTTTCTAAATAATATGTTAGCACCGTTTATGAAAGCTCCCATGAAACAGCCTCAGTCTGCAACAGAGGAGACATCTGTCATGTTCTTTTTTACAGTATGAAAGCAAAGCTTTGACCCTCACTACAATGTCAGCAGATGAAAGATTTATGAGTGCTCTGAAAATAAGCAGCACAGTATGGATGCTCTTTGTTGAGTCTGTGGTCCGAAAAAAAAAAAATCGACTTTCATAAACAAAGAAAGAAGATAAATTGGCTTAAACTTGTGTGGTTTTACTCTCCAGTTTTACTAAATTTCAGAGAAAGAGCAAACATCCAGCAGGAGGCCAGAGCTGATGCTCGACCTCAACAACAGAAAGCTCACATGTCCAGGTTCTGCTTGGCCTGCTCTATGTCCCTCTTGATGTCTCGGTCTATGTGGAAGTAGAGCTTCTTGGGCATCGGAAGAGGAACGAGTGGAGCCCTCTTTGGGTCGGGTTTCTCGCTGTGAACAAGAGCACAAACATTTTCATGAGTAAAAAAGAACATCAAAGCTATTTGGATTGTTTTTTCTAATGTTTCTTCACTGGGAGTTAAATCTTTAAATGTGTGGACATCAGGCTGTAGGTTTAGCCCCCCCCCCTACAGGCTATAACAAGTTTAAAAGTGACTTAATGTACCACAAGCTATAAAATATTCATGTTTACTAGTTCAGATGACCGATATTTACAGGAATGCTCCTTCTACCAATCAGATGCAAACCTCTCCAGACCCACCAGTGCTTTCTGGGCCAGAACAAAACACAAACTTAACTGCACATATGCTTCGAATATAGAAAGAGAGATAGAGATGGAAGGATGATAGTCGTGTGAATGGCAAAACGGATGGATGAATGGATGAAAAGATGAATGAATGAACAAACAGATGGATATGTTTACAGCTGCACAGATGAACTGATTGATGGATGGATGGATTTGACCTTTAGTTGGTGGGTTAAAAAAATAAAGCAATAAATAAGAAAGAAAACATGGAAAAACAAAAATGTTATCTGTAGTAAATTTTAGTTTTCTGGTTAAAATAAAACAACTGAATACAGTTACAAGGAACCTGATGAGTGAGGCTGCATTTAGGCTCAGTGTTAAAGAACGGAAGGATCTTGAACTTGAAACGTTTCTGCAGAGCTGCTTTCTAAAGCTGATTCAAAACATCAGTGAATCAAACCAACCAGAGACTCAAAGTGACAGTTTTTAGGAGGGCATCAAGTTTCACCACAAAAATCTGTGGTACATGTCTACAGGAATATTTTTACATTTATTTCTGATTAAAATAGTTTCTCCAGATCATAGCCGTGGATCTGCAGTGGACAGATCTCGTTTATCTGGCGTTGTGTTCGACACATTTGGAGTTTCAGGTTAAAAATCAATGCTAATAAACAAGCGTTCCTGAGTCTCTTCTTTAACAATCCTGTGAGACGGATCAATGCTGCATGATAGCGATGCAAACCTCCAGGAAAAGCCTACGGAGGTTTAAACACGTCCTGTGTGTCAGATTGCGTCCGTTCTAACATAATGCGCTCTGTTGTGCAGTCATGATAAAAAAAAAAGAAAAAAAAAGTACACACTCTTTCAATTCTATGATTGTCAGGACCCTATTAAAATGACCTGGCCTTTGTACCCTCACGTGAAAAAACATAACAGATTCCACATTGTCTTTATTAATTTAACAAGAACAAAGCCAAAGACAAAGAGGCGTGTGTAAAAAAGAAACAAGCACACCCCAGCTGCTTGAATGGGACTTAATAAATTGATCACTTATGTGACCGCCGCTGTAAAAGCAAGACTTCAATTATTGCTGCTCATCAATCTGGGAAGGCTCGAGAGGTCAATTTTAAACAATTCTATAACCATAAAGATTGTCTAATGTGGAAAAAATAGAAGACAGTTGCTAATTTTCCAGTAGGGGACATCCCAGCAAACCTACCCCAAATTTAGACTGGGAAATGTTGAAAAAATAGCAACAAAAACCTCAAGAGCTCCACCCAAGGCTCGAAGGACCTCAGCTAACATGTTTAATGTTAAGTTCATGATAGGGAATTAAAAAAATTTTAAAAATATGACTTGTTTGGAAGGGTTGTCAGGAGAAGATATTCTCTTTTTAAAAATAATATAACTTATAGATTTGCAAAGCTGCATCTGAATAAACACCAACATTTCTCCAGAAAATACCAAAGCAGTGATATATGACCATAACTTGCATTGCATTTCATGCTACAAACCCAAACACAGCATATCAGTGCAAACACCTGATATCAACTGTATAGTTTTGGATATTTTTCTTTAAGATTTTTTTAAAGATATTTTTTCGGCACTAGTGGCCTTTATTTATTTATTTTTTGACAGTAGGCAGACAGGAAAGAGGGGTAGAGAGAGGGGGAGACATTCGGCAAATGTCGCCGGGTCCAGGACTCGAACCCAGGACAGCCGCTTCGAGGACTGCAGCCTCTGCATATGGTGGCGCACTTAACCCCGACACCATCAGCACCGTGCCCTTCTTTAAGATTTAATCATTTTAAAACCTGGTTAAAACCAGATTGTGTTTGCTTTTTTTTTCTGATACATAAACCATTTAAAATGGGATCAATCGTTTCCAACAATCCTACAAACACTGGTGCTTAACCAACATGGTAGAAGACGTAGTGGCGGTAGTAGTAGCTGCAATAGTAGTCTCCAGAAGACTGACAGTGTAATCTTACCAGTACTCCAGTATATGGTGCAGCAGGTTTGCTATGGGCGGGCCCTCGGCAGTGGCCTGTTCGTACAGGAGACCCCATGAGCCATCCTCGCCTACCACAAACTGTTTAAACAAACACAGGTCAGAGTCAGCCAACTGCCAACACTCAATATGATTCTCTGTAGTTGTTCTATTATATGTCAGCACATCCACCTGCAGTGTTTTGTCAAACCATCGGTTTCCGCTGTTGGAGTACGTTCCGCCTCCATGCAGGATCTGAGCTGCCTTACGGCTGGCGTACCTGCAAGATAACACAAAAACAAGTTCTTAACACGATTCTTTAAAATCAGCCTTGCACAATCTGTAGTTTCAGTTCAAATACAGGAAGAGACAATTGCTCACTGCAGCCAACACAATCATATCTGTAGAGAGATTAGGCAACAGATTCAGCAAACACAGAAACACCAGAGAATGTGTGTTGGTGCACATACTTCTCATCCGATATCCTCATGACTGGAGAATCCAAGCACAGGGAGAAAAGCCCCGTCTCTATCATCCGCACCGACTCTTGGTTGAGTTTGTCTAAAAAATAAAAATAAAAAATGCTGACAAAATTAAAAAACATTCACAGCTTTTAATATTTACTCTACCTGCATGTCTAAAATACATCAAGATTTGCAATAAGATTAAACTAGGTTCTACTTTTAACAACTGGAGCCTCAGGGAGAATAAGCTGAATCTTTAAAGCTGAGCATTTTGAGAGAAATTACTTTTCTTAGACATAGTTTAAAGGTTTACATATCTCAGAAGTTTGTGTTTTAACCTGGAAAATAAAATCTCTCTCAATTAGAAAAGGAAGCCGCTAGAAGCTACTGCATCTGCAAGCGGCACTGCTAGAAGCATCACACTATGAAGACAAAAGTTGTGCTTCAAGAGTTCACTTGTTACTCAGCTCTCCTGACAGTTGACAACTGGAATAATTAGGCCCGAGCAGGAAAACTGCAAGGGCCTATTGTAATCGCTCGAATTCTTATTATTATTCTTCCGGGGACTTTTGGCGGCACAATATGGGGACTATCTCAAAACTCACCAAATTTTACCCAAAATTGTCCCCCGCGTGAAATTTTTGTTCTTTAATGTCGTCGTCAGTGGGCGTGGCCAAACCACTTAGCCACACCCCAAACGTGAGATAGGCCGAACCGTAAGTCGTACAGATCTGAAATTTGGCACAATGCTAGAACTCCTCAAACCAAGAAAAAAAGTATCTTGGGTGTATGCCCTAAAATGCACAGGAAGTCGGCCATTTTGGGTCAAAGGCCGATTTTTGCCCGTTTTTCACTTTTACTCACCTCGAACTTTAACAAACTCCTCCTAGGGATTTTCAGCTATTGGCTTCATATTTGGTCAATATGCAGTTAAGGCATGGGGGATTAAAAGTTATCAAAATCCTGAGTTTTTGGCCATGTTTAGGGGGCGTGGCCGGGGCACAAACTTGGCGTTCGCTCCGAGAGTCAAAAATTGCAATAACTTTCCCAAAAAAATTAAAAATTACAACAAAGTTGGCATGAAGGAGGACGTTCCGGTTCCCGACGATCCTATGGGGTCATATGCTGACATCACCAAAGCCACGCCCCCTCAGAACAGGAAGTCACTTTTTTCACTTGGAAAGTTGCCTCTCTGACCCTCTTGACCCAATCAACTTGAAAGTGTGTCAGAAAACAGATAACTAGTGGGTCTAACTTCGTTTGAGGCACAGTGTCTTTTCATAAAACGGCGTGGCCGTGGCGGCGCCGCGAATTCAGACGTCACGCCATGGCCATACGTTTGCCTCTAATTTCCACATAGATCTTCTGATCTGCATCACATTCAATGTGATTGATCCTTGTCCAGTCCCCCACAAAGATCTGATGACATATTCGGTGGGCGTGGCCTAATTCGTCCACAGCGCCCCCTAGAATATTTCAAAAAATCAGCCCCAAGACATGCTTTGACCGAGGATTGTGAAATTTGGTACACATATGTCACTTCTTAGGACCTACAAAAAAGTCTCTTGGAGCATTGGTCCAAACCCCACAGGAAGTCGGCCATTTTGGATTGAAGTTGCCATTTTGACCCTGTTTTGGCCGTTTCTAACCCGCATATCTGAGCGAACTCCTCCTACAGCGTTTCACTTAGAGACTTCAAAATAACTCAGTATACTCTTAAGGCATTGGGGATCAAAAGTTATCAAAAGCTTTTTGATACATGAAAGCATGTGGGCGTGGCCACGCCTCAAAATATGACTTCTCGCCATTAAAACACTAAATTGATATAGCTCCTACAAGGAAAGTCAGACAAATGAAACCTTCTGGGATTGATCTGCCTCTAGGCCTCAACAATATTCACTGATCAGATGCTGACATCATCGAAGCCCCGCCCCCTGAGAACAGGAAGTAGCAAGTTTTCCTTTACAGAGTCAATGTTTGATGTTCTTCACCTAATCAATGTGAAAATGTCCCAAGTAACAGATAACATGATGGTCTTAGACAGTCGACAGTACTGACTGCTTTAGCTGGAGGGTGTGAATATGATGGCGTGGCGAATTCTGATGTCACGCCACGGCCATACGTTTGGCTCTAAATTACACATGCATGGTTCGATTCACTCCAAACTCAATATGCTTGATCTTTGTCAGCCCCCAAACAGCTCTATTGGATTACATTGAAATTTGGATCTATAGCGCCCCCTAGGACACTTCAAGGGCTATATCTCCCTCACACATCATCGGATCCACTTGAAATGTAGTATACATGATCATGAGTTAATGATTGACATTTTGACACAGTCAATTGATGATGTCGTTTTAGCCCCACCCACAAACAAACAAGTGAGTGCAGCTTCCATCTGGAAGGTCAGATTTACTCGAAATTTTGAATGCTTTTTGCCAGACTGAAACTCTGCATGACCGAAGATTATATGACACTTTGCTAAAAGTGCCACCTACTGGCGACATGTTGAAGTGACGCGGTGTCATCGTATGTAGGAGGCGATGCCAGGCTCCTGCGGTCGCTCAACAGCCCGAGTTGCGCTGAGGGGTGCGAGGGCCTTCAAAGCTGCTTGCAGGTTTCTAAGCTCGTATAAAGGATTATTTCCCTGCTATCATGGAATATTACGCTGCTTTCAATCAGTTCCAGCTCAAATTAAACACTTAATCCAGAGCTCAAATGCTACTATTCTGCAGCTTTTAGAGGCATCCATTCTCCAACACTGCTGAATGAAATGAACAACCTGTTACCATGCAGAGCTGCATGACTGCTGATGAGGGGATTCAGCCATTTTATTCAGGTGTGCTGGAGCAAGGATGCAGCCAAAAATTGCAGAATACTAGCTCTCACGGACTAGGCTTGTGCTCTCCTGTTTAATGCTGATCACAGATTATTTAAAACACGGTTTGTGATTTGTAAATCTACTTGTGAATAGACAAGAAATTGCATTTTTTTGGCATTTAGACTACCCTAGATGGGCGACCAGTATGAAAATTGTAGAAGTTCTGAGGCAAGTTATTGGACATACATGATCAAATGTGGTCTGTGAAATTGTGTTTGTTGTAAATTCACAAAGTGAACAAACCTTTCCCACAAATTAAATCTATTTTTAGGAAACATTCTTTACTGAAGCAAAATACAGATGAGGCTGGACCATTTCAAGTTTAATATTGAGTTAGAGCTGAACAAAAGTAATCCAGACTCATTAACAGAATTTAAGTATCCCTTTATTCAAATGCTAAATAATAATAATTTGCGAACTGTTGTTCATTTTGGCCTACTTTGACTCATCTATTGTAGTCTGCCTTTATACCAAAGCCTTCATTACCTGTTGTAATCAGCAGCAAACCATTCACTGAGAATTAAATACCATTGAACCTTTTGACAGGTGTGCATACGACGATGCGCGGTCAAACCTCTTAGCAGACGGTTGTACGCCTCCCCCCACGTGTGGCGGTGTTCACTGGTCAGGATGCCCATAGGCTCCTTGTCGGTCTTCCAGGACTGAGACCTGATTCTGTGCAGCTGACTGTGGATCTGGCTCTCAGTCATCCGCGAGCCGTCGCTGTTGTAAACCTCCAGCTGGAAGAACTAGGACCAGAAGACAGATGGTGAGAGGAGAAGATAGAAGATGTAGTTCCCGTTAGAACTTATGCAGACCCACTATCAGCAACAATGTCATTAATTGGGGGCTTTTAATAAATAATTTCAATAGTTCTTTTGTGGCATGGAATGATTGTTGTATGTATAACTCAAATGATTCTTAAAAACAAGGTTTTTAAGAATGTATTTGAATTTATTGTGGATTTTCCCTTATTAACACTAGGGATGGATACCTTTCACATTTAAACTGATCCGGTACCGATACCTGGTACCTGGGAATCAATACCGGTGCCTCCTCAGATTAGAAGTATTCCCACCGCTGGTCTTGTACATTGAGTCACAAATATTGCAACGAGTGTAATCTGCATCGCATTTTGAAAAGTGGAGCCATACTTTCTATCAGCCATGCTTTGTTGACGGTACCAGCAGCTGCTGGCGTCATTACGCATTATGAACACACAATACTGTGTTCATGTCCGGCATGGAAAATTGCCCACTCTTCCACTCCCTCGGTGTCAAAATGATGCGTTTAGGTACAGTCTGATTATATGTGATTCGGTACTCGATAGTACCGACGGAATTCAGTTGGTACCAATAAAAGTACCAAATTTGGCACCCATCTCTAATTAACACAGGGTGATTATCATTCATACAGGCCTAAATTTCTATACACCCCACCACTATTTTTGGGTAAATGTCCCATATCAAGCTGCACCCTGACTGCAAACTTTTACGACTATTAACAATCTTCTGGCTTAATTCTAGCTTGATATTTAACCACTCTTCGGAGCAGAACCGGGTGTTCCGAATAATTGTCCTGTTGGAACACCCAGCTGTGTCCAGGTTTTAACCATTACTGTTTGATTTTAAGGTGAAGTTTGATAATTTTGAGTTATTTCTCTCCCTGAATTATTTTAGCCAGTTTGTGGAATCCATTAGTACCAATATCAGAGAAATAGTCCCACAGAATGCTGCTGCCAGCACCATGCACGACAGTTGGATCACTGTTCTTAGCTTTGAAAGCCTCACCAGGACTCCTCCTCACATACATCTTGTGGCCAAATATCTCAATGTGTCCCTTGACTGACCATAAAACCAGAAGGTATTGTAAATGACCATATGGGCAACAGAAATTTTTAGAGGAGCTTGAATGCATCAGCTTTAGAGCAGAAATCTTTGTCTTGGTGGTACTCTTCCAGTCCATGTTGACATTAGACTTGCTTCACTGTGGACAGTGACTCATGTTCCAGTTGCTGGTGATGGTTCCTAAGCTGTTCCTGAACATCATAACAAATTTCATTCCATCTGAGTGTGACAGTTTGGGTCAGATTGTTGAAACCTGGACACAAATGTTTGTTGAAACATTACAAAAAACACATCAGAACTGGTTTTGGAACATAGGAAGTAGGCAGACATTGGACTTCTGGAACAACCAGACCCCAATCCCATTCAAAATTTTAGGGCAATGCTTAAAGGCCGAATCCATTCCAATTCTGATAAGAAAAGGGACAAAAATTTTCAGCCAGAAAAATGCCAGAGGTTTGTTAAATATTTGTGGAGATATTGAGCCTGTATGAATAATTTAGAACCTGTTTGGATAAGAGAAAACCCACAATACATTGTGCAATTCATGCTGATAATGAGCAAAAAGACACTTCTGACAGGAAGTGATATTCATGAGACCATTACCACCATCAACCTATACGCTACTCCAAATCTGAAGGGTACCTTCAACTCTGACCTTTGTGGTGGGTTTGACAGATGAGCATTCTCACTATGAACAAAGCAAAAACTTTGTGTCCTAAATGTGGCTTACCACAGCTGATAGAGGCACAGAGTTCATTTAACTAAAGCCAGACTGGCCTGGACTCATTGGACAGTGAAGAACTGTGTGTAAAGAGCAGCTTAAAGAATAACTGTTCTGGCTGGACTCAAGTCGCTGTAACTTCTTGATAAAAATATTTAACAGCTTTGGGCCTTCAACCTGACCCTGGCCAAATCTGAACATATTTTAAACATCAAAAGCCTCCTTGAGTACATGAACCCTCTCTGTACTCACAGAGGTCCTTAAACGGCTGGTGAAACGTTTGAAGCCCTGAAACAGATGTAACACATTCCTTCCTCTTGGTCAAGGATCTTTGGTTTATCAGAATTGTTTCTTTTCATGGATCTGCTTAAAATTACAATACATCTCTGTGCCAAAAACACCAACACTACCATTTCAGGGGTGATGCATTAGGAAACCAAACAAGTAGCAATAAAAACAAAACATGGCCTCAGCGTTGGGGTTGAAAATCGATGCTGAGGTAAAAATAGACACCCCCCACCTGGTAGTTCCTGACCACTGTGATGTGTGTTGGCGAGCGCCGGGAGTTGCCGTAGTGAGCAACATAGTCGTGTTTGGGTCCGGGAATCCTGCAGGAGGAGAAGAGGAGCGGGTACAGCTCCATGCACAGAGGCTTCCTTCGCATGTACTCGACTGGCAGCTGCCCACTGATAGAAAGGCAAACATGCAACTGTTATGATTCCCATCGTTTTGCCAAAACTCAAGTAAAAGCATCACTTTGGGAGAAAGAACAAGATATAACAACCTAGAGTGTTTTTTTGGAGATGTGTCCTCCATTTACCATGATAAAAATAGTTGCGCAGGGTTTACTTAACTAATGCCAGATTGCCAATTATTCACAAAGCAGCAATGCATTCTGTGCAAAGGCCAGCCAAGAGAGCAGCAGTTGATTATAATATTTATACACTGCTCAAAAAAATAAAGGGAACACTCAAATAACACATCCTAGATGTGAATGAATGAAATATTCTCATTGAATACTTTGTTCTGTACAAAGTTGAATGTTCTGACAACAAAATCACACAAAAATCATCAACAGAAATCAAATTTATTAACCAATGGAGGCCTGGATTTAGAGTCACACACAACATTAAATTAAATTAAATTCAATTCAAAGATACTTTATTGATCCCTGAGGGGGATTCCAGTACAACCCATCCAAACATACATCATGACACAAGACAAGGGGGGGACGGGTCACCGAGGCTTTGCTGCCCACTCACAGGCGCTGCCCTTGTTAGATGAGAAAAGAGGCCACATTAGGTAAGTAGAGGGAAAAAATCATATTTCACTCTTTATCCATAGCAGGACACAGTTTGAGGTTGCAAAAAACCTCAGCACAAAGAAGCAACACGTTTACAAAACAACATCATGCTTGGAACGGTGAAGGTGGTGTGAGGGGGTGCATTTGTTTATCTTGAGCATGTGTGTGTGTGCAAGTAAGTCCATGAAGCAATGTCACAGAGGCCATTGTCCTTGATGATTCGTTGGGATGTTCTTCAAATGGCCACAAAGTTCTGAGCAGGTCCACAGATGTCCTCAGGGAAGGGAGGGAGCAGAGGGAGCAGAGCATCATGTTTACATAACTTCCAGGAGAAGTTGAAGATAACCAGCCATCAAGGCCGTGTAGGGGAGCCAGATTCAGAAAAAAAATAATTATTTGGGTTAGGTTGATTCTTAATTTTCCGTCAGCCTTGAGAGTCTCGCTGGTGCTTCTCAAAGGCGAATCCAAACAGCCAAATTCATGGTCTTTCGCCAGATCCGAGCAAACAACTTTCTCCAAGATTTATCCCATTTCACCCCTGAGTCCAGGAACCGCAACCTGCCTGCGATCCTGTATAAGGATCACATCCAGTCTGCGATTCAGCTCACGTAACATCTCAGTCTGAGTGTTGATCGCTCTGAAGATCCCATCACACATCCCAGGAAGCCTTACAATGGCCAGAACAGCTGCTGACATTCTCCGAATTTCTCGATATGCCAGGTAACCGCTGACTCCAAAAAGCAGAAATCCTGATATCAAACATCCAATTATATACACATCTTCAACATCCTCGACTGACATTATCAACAAACACACAATCCTCCACTTCTGCCAGGAGTCCATCGTGTATCCGGAGAAAAATGTCCCGTCCGGGCAAGCGGGCTCTCCCAACCCCTGTCTTCTCGTCGAGAAAATTTGATCAATTGCATTGAGAGACCAGCTGACCAAATCCATATTTTGGAAGAATTTGGAAGATATGCAAAAAGAGGCTCCAAAAAGACAAGACACAGAGCTGAAGCAGGGCAGATATGTGCGGGAGACAGAGGAAAAGCGTCCACCTCCACCGAGAGCAGGAAAAGAAGAGAAAAGAAGTGGAAAAACACACTACAGGCTGATCCAACTTTGATATAATGTCCTTAAAACAAGTCAAAATGAGGCTCAGTATTGTGTGTGACCTCCACGTGTCTGTATGACCTCCCTACAACGCCTGGGCATGCTCCTGATGAGACGGTGGATGGTCTCCTGAGGGATCTCCTCCCAGACCTGGACTAAAGCATCCGCCAACTCCTGGACAGTCTGTGGTGCAACGTGACGTTGGTGGATGGAGCGAGACATGATGTCCCAGATGTGCTCAATCAGATTCAGGTCTGGAGAACAGGCGGGCCAGTCCATAGCTTCAATGTCTTCATCTTGCAGGAACTGCTGACACACTCCAGCCACATGAGGTCTAGCATTGACCTGCATTAGGAGGAACCCAGGACCAACCGCACCAGCATATGGTCTCACAAGGGGTCTGAGGATCTCATCTTGATACCTAATGGCAGTCAGACTACCTCTGGCAAGAGCATTTCTTTGGAGGGGCCACGCGGCCCTCCAAAGAAATGCCACCCCGCACAATTACTGACCCACTGCCAAACCGGTCATGCTGAAGGATGTTGCAGGCAGCAGATCTCTCTCCACGGTATCTCCAGACTCTGTCACGTCTGTCACATGTGTTCAGTGTGAACCTGCTTTCATCTGTGAAGAGCACAGGGCACCAGTGGCTAATCCTGGTGTTCTCTGGCAAATGCCAAGCGTCCTGCACGGTGTGGACGTCGGGCCCTCATACCATCCTCATGGAGTTGGTTTCTAACCGTTTGTGCAGACACATGCACATTTGTGGCCTGCTGGAGGTCATTTTGCAGGGCTCTGACAGTACTCCTCCTGTTCCTCCTTGCAAAAAGGTGGAGGTAGCGGTTGTTGGAGTTGTCCTTCTAAACTCCTGCGTGTTCGTTTATTTGGTCAAAGCATCTTAATTCTGCACGAGAAAAACCAAACTTAAATGTCTAAGAAAACAAAACACGGACAAGAGGTTGAAGCTGATTCACCTGGCCGGTGAAGAGAGGTGCTGCATCTGCGTAGTCAGGAACACATATGTTTTTCTCTCCCCTCCACCGTTCTTTTATTGAACACACACATACTACAAGAAATATACATTTTACATTTGTTGTGCAGCCCTTCTCAGTTTTCTCACACATTCTTTTGCTGAAAGTCAGTTTCCCACACGTCTTCAGGAATCTTCAGGGAGAGGAGTTACCATGCCTTCCTAATACACTGCCAGCTTCTCACGATACAGACAGAAAACACCTGCAAGTTTTAACCTTAAATAATAAACACTCATCGTGACCACACTAGAAGCTACTGTTTAAGGATTTTTCTAACTCTCAAAAGCATAACTAAAGACTCCTAATAATAATCAATCTATAAGCAGCAAATCCCAAATATATCTTAGCTTTAACTACTAATGATAAGGCATTTATACTAATGATAAGGCATTTATATTTCCACAATTCCCCCTTTTGAAGTCTGTTAAGACTTCACTAAAAGAATACAAAAAGTAAACGTCTATACCAGAAGCCTAATCACAGCGGACTTGAATCAAATTCTCAACACCCCTTCAGGCTCCTCCTCGTCATCGAGGATAACCAACAAAGGCATCATATGAAGGGTGTGGTTGCCTTGCCTTCTGGGTTGTTGCCCTCCTACGGCCTCCTCCACGTCTCCTGGTGTACTGGCCTGTCTCCTGGTAGCGCCTCCAGGTTCTGGACTCTACGCTGACAGACACAGCAAACCTTCTTGCCACAGCTGGCATTGATGTGCCATCCTGGATGAGCTGCACTACCTGAGCTACTTGTGTGGGTTGTAGAGTCCGTCTCATGCTACCACGAGTGTGAAAGCACCACCAACATTCAAAAGTGACCAAAACATCAGCCAGAAAGCATCGGTACTGAGAAGTGGTCTGTGGTCCCCACCTGCAGAACCACTCCTTTATTGAGTGTCTTGCTAATCACCAAAGATTTCCTCCTGTTGTCTTTTCCATTTGAACAACAAGATGTGAAATTGATTGTCAATCAGTGTTGCTTCCTAAGTGGACAGTTTGATTTCACAGAAGTTTGATTTACTTGGAGTTATATTGTGTTGTTTAAGTGTTCCCTTTATTTTTTTCAGCAGTGTACATCATCTGCTGACAACAACACAGAATAAAATGAAGAAGCCAAATATAAGTGTGTTATTCCTTCATGTAGTATTTGAGTCAAGTATTTGGCTCATTACGTTTCACTTCAAATCAGAGCTGCACAAAACATCAAATTTGAATGGTTGTTGTAATATCAACATTTGCAATATTCCTACTGCAAATGGTCGCTTGGATGTAATGTTTCTAGGATATTATAACACAAGCTCCATGCAGGCATATTCTGCCAATAATACCTCCGGCCTGTTAGATGAACTTTCACTGACCTCAGTGAACCACTCTTAATGTATATTTATTTAGTGGTTTAGATGCTGATGCTCATAAAGACTGTGGAGGACATTGTGATGAAGGAAACTTAAAATACTGAGGAAAATGTCCTTACATATCCTTATTCCAATATTCAGTACCTAAAGTAGTTGCATGTTTTCCTCATATTGTGCAGCCCTGGCGTAAATTGTGCTGTTCCTGTGACACAAAATGATTTTGTCTAGGTAGAAAAACTGGATTCAATTTGGCAACTTAAGTTTTCAGTTACAGAAACCCTTCACTCCTCTTCCAGGGTATGAAAAATAACAGTCCGAAAATAAATTCCTGTATTCAAGTCATGCCTGTTTAAAGATTTTCCTTTTCATCTGAGTTAGTAGTGAATAACTATCAACTATTAAATTTTAATTTCCAAAACTTATCACAACAGGAACGCTTTGTAATTTTGTTACAGCATGGTAATACCTGAAGTCCCTAGCCAGAACAACACATGGAGCAAATGATTTTCAATGCACTACTAAAAAACACAAACCAAAAAAAAACAATAAATAAATAAATAAAAAGTCAAGGGAAGAAGCATTGAATCAATGTACCTAAAATGGTATGACAAACAAAATGTGATTTAGGACCTAGTATGGAAAATCTGGGAGAATGAAGACTTTAAAATACACAATCATTCAACTAAAATAAAAAAGTATTAAGAAATAATTACTAAAACTAATACACAAGAGGAGGTAAACAGCCTGTTGATATCCTTTAATCCATTAGGGCTTCAGATCAGGTCCCGGTACTGAGCTGCAGATACTCTTACAGTCAGTCCAAGTAAATTTAGCCACAGATTAACTTCATACAGCCAGCAAACACACGGCGACGCCAGCTGGATGAAACATAAGACAGCCGACAACAAGAGTGCAAAATGATGCGTGCAGCACGTGAACAGGCGGAGGAATGACTTTCATGTGTTGGAGTGGGGTCGTGTTCTACGGAGTTATTATAAAATGCAAAACTCACTTGTGCATTTTGGCCTTGAAGTCCAGAACCGCTGCTATCAATTTGGATGCAAACCTGTGAAGAAACAGACATGTTGTTACCATCATGTATTAGATTTAAAGGTTTTAATGCTTAATGCAACAGTACCTGTGAGAACTCCCAGTACATAAAAATAAAGGAATGTCAAAGTTAAAATAAATAGCAGGATAAGTATTTTTTTGACCTAGTTGCACTCATGTTTGACTTTTATCATGCAGAATGCTTCCTCTCCTGATAAGTGAGGCCTATATTATCTAACCCTTCTCCAGAAGAAAACAAAACCAAACAGCTCGACTACCACCGCTCAAGATAAGAAAGTCTTAACACCACAAGTAAACAGCTTCTTCATGCATGTTTGCAACTGGTGATTATGTGTCAAACTGTTTCTCAACACCAGAACTCACAGCAGCTGGCTCCTCCAGTCGTTATAATCCCTGCGAGGCAGAGAGATGGCCGGGTTCGAGTGAACCGCGAGGGGCTGCCTGCTCTCCAGGTATGCCCACTGCACCCACCAGTCTGAGATCTGAAAGGACAACGCAGAGGTCAGCGAGGAATGTCAAGGTCAAAGCTGGGGCTCGCAGAAGATATGCTCCTCCACAAACACTGAGATAATACCTATTTGGTATGTGTTATTAGCCCTGTTGGTTCAGTGCTTCCAATAATAAGTGCCATTAAAAAAAACAATAAAGGAAAATATCAAAGATTAATGTATTTTTTAATTTGTAATGTTTCTGTATTTAATTTCTTGAATTTTTACTATTTTCACCAAAAAACAAACAAACTTATATGCAGTAAATTTTAAACAAAAAAAAAGGTACTTCTTCTGTCACACAGAAAAGCTTTTAAAAGCATCTTAAAAGAACTTAATACTACATTGAAAGCACCAATATAATACATCTACATGTTTATGGTGTATTATTACTACATAAATTACTTAAATGTATGTGACTATTTTAAAAACACTTCATGTATGCATGTGGTATCAGTGGTATTTACTTAATTCAACATCCATCCATCGGGCGAGAGGCAGGGGCCTTAAATTATTATTTAAACTTTAATTTGTTGGATCTTTTAAATATTAAATAATTTATTTTATACATCAAAATTTTATACTGATTATTTCTATGGATGAAAAATCTATAAAATGATAGTTCTCAAAATTTTCTAAAATATCTTATTTATTTATGTTTACATGTTTTTATTATTCATATTACACTTATTTGATTGTTTATATCAAACATTTGTATTTAAAATTTTGTTTTTAATATCTACCATAAAAAGTACTATTTAAGTATAAACTAATCTATTTTTATACATGCGCTAACTTTAAAAATGTTTTCCTTTTCATCCTACATCAAAATATTTGAAATGACAATAATTATATTTTATTTCACGATTAATTTTTTTACTTAAGTAAAATAAATACTAATGAAATATTTAGATGATTAAATATTTCAAGTGTCCCTATTCAGTTATTATTCAAGATTAAAATATTTTTGGCTCATAATTAAAAAATTGCTACATACATTTCGTAAGTAAGCAAATAAAATAACATATCAACATTTGATACTTACATTAATGATTTTGTTTTACTTTTCTTGATTAAGGACATGTGTTATTAGATATTAGATGTCATTTTTACTTTCTAGTTAAAATTTTATTTCCTTTCTTCACAATAAACACTTAACTAAACCCTTTTTGGTGCCAACACAAAAATCTGGGTGCCATATTTAGAGAAGGACTAAATTAAGCCACATTAGAGGCATTTTTCTTACTTATTGTTTATGAATGACCTGAACTTTATTTGGTCAACAGGCAGTATTTTCGAACCATGTCTCCTAAATCTTCTGTTTATGTTTTCTTGTCTTTGTGAGCATTTTTCCGTTATTACAACTTTTACTTTTTCTTGTTTCTTTGTCCCTAACTCATTTAAATCAACTTCAAAGACGTGCTTATGCGTCTTACAGGACATTTTGGGAGCCTGCTCGTGTCATTTTTAACCAATAGAAACGATGCATCCACCCATATCCAGCTTTAACATGTGTCTGTTCCACACACCCAGTTCTTGGTGTGCCTGGCTCTTCTCTCCAGCCCCTCCTGCAGCTGCTGTCCCAGCCCTCCGGGCCTCCCGAACTCCTGCACCATCCTACGGGTGTGGTTGAGCTCCTCCGGGGGCAGCAGGGGTTCCAGGGCCCAAAGATAGCCCTGCAGGGTCTGGGTCAGTGGGGGTACCGGCTGGAGGGGCACGGTGGAGTAGAAACATGACTCATGCCTCGGGGAAACCTGCAGAAAGAGGGAAGCGTGTTTGTCTGTTTACTGTACGTCTGATATGACTTTCCACTGGAGTTTGACCAGAAGGAAGGAGCGTCCACGGAACGGATCATCGCTGGAAATGTAGAAGATATGATAGTTGCAACATCCACTACTTCCTATTTAGTCACCAGCTGTGAGAAATAAGCCCGTTTGTCACTCAGGCTTGAAGGTCAACAAAAACAGCATGGAAATAACTCGATAAAACAAAAAACTTACCAGAGACAGCCATGCTCTGCAGGTTCTCGGGTGAATATTCCTGAAAATCATATTTCCTCGGATCAGCACTCCACTCTGTGGAGCATGTGTGAACGCAAAGACACCTTCTCCTTTATATCCACAGACGTTTTTAGCTCAGATCGCTGAAGTGAAGCCCTGACCTCCTCTTACTTCTCCGCCATGGAGCCACACGGCAGCCCTCATTGCCCGACGCACAACTTTCTCAGAGAAGTTGTCTATTCGGACCGGAAAACAACACCTCTTCTCTCCGGTGGTTGTTCCTTCCAGCAGCGAACATGCAGAGCCTCACGTAGTAGACAAAAGCTCGAAGATGACTGCTGCTGGCTGCTGCCGCCGCCGCTGCTGCACACGTACTGACGTAAAACGTTTCCGTAAACAGCTACGTGACCGTACGTGTCCGACCCGCGAAATAAGGGTGCAGTACCGTGCCTGGGCAACGGGTGCCGCTGTTACGACCCCAAAACGAAGCAGTAAACAGCAGGTGATAAACCCTAAGCAAAAACTATTTAAAAACGTCAAACACCGCCAAATAAATCAGACATAGTAAAAGTTGCAGTAGTGCTTCCACTTGAAAAATATTCTTTTATGTCTTACTTTTACACAGGTACCAAAGGTTTGCATGTAGACCTTTTAATTGTGGAGCTATATTTGATTTATTTATGTTACCTAATTTCAGGCGGAAATTGCTCTAAAACCCCTCTGGGCTTATTTAAATTATTAATGATCCATTTATTTTTTTAAAGTATGTATTTCCAATTTATTCAAATAATGAAATATATAAATATTTTACCAGAAGTTCAAAAAATTTATTTAATTTAATACTTAGAGGATTTGTATTCCTTTATTATAATTTTATTAGTTCATTTCAGATACCACATATATAAATATTCAAAGGATTGTGAAGTAGTAACAGATAAAAAAAAACATCATG
Source organism: Girardinichthys multiradiatus (assembly GCF_021462225.1). Classification (NCBI taxonomy): domain Eukaryota; kingdom Metazoa; phylum Chordata; class Actinopteri; order Cyprinodontiformes; family Goodeidae; genus Girardinichthys; species Girardinichthys multiradiatus. The sequence continues at coordinate 39,502,549 of NC_061806.1, read as the reverse complement.
GCTTACTCCACCAAAGAATTATGAAATTATTAAATTGACATAAAAAGGGGTTTTAACCTAAAACTTAATCAAATTTTTCAGAATTTCATAAATATTTATAAATGTAATCATTCATTTCGTGCAGGTATTTACAATTTTATTTAATTTCTATTCCTAGAAATACTAGAGAAGAATAATAAAAAAATAGAAAGTACAAAAATAGTATAAATTGGGAAACGGCATGTAATAATAACATTAGGGTTACATTTGTTTTGAAGTTATAGTGAGGTTCTCACTCAAAAAAACAATGACAATTTTTATGTGGTTTCTAGACAAACTAAATTTAGCCTCCATCTATGTTTTAAAAGCTTTTTTTAAGTCATGAGATACATCTTACAGGACTGGACAGATATCCCACAGTAATGAATACACTGTGATCCCACAGGTGACAAATATAAATGAGTCAACCAAAAGTTTGCATTTAAATTACATCATTAAGAAATATGTTTACTTTCATAATCTCTCTTATAATTGCAGTGTTTCACAATAAATCAAAGAAATTAGGACTAAGATAATCTTGAAAAGACATCTTGCATAAACAAATTTTAACCAAAAAGAGAAACTGCTGAGAAACATTTCTATAATACCCACCTTTCACTACCAGCACCAAAAAACAGGGCATGAAACTGTTTTCAAAACACTTTATTAGCTTTTCCTCTTTTGAAGCCAGCTTCCTTAACCATTAAGCAAAACCATTATATGCACATCATGTTTAGGTTAAAGAAAAGATTATAAAAGTCCAAAATCAACTGTAATATGCCGAAGTGCACCTGGTATCTGGGTTGTTATAAAATCTTCCCTTTCAGGGACATCCATTTGGTCACCATTCACATAATAAAAACATCAAAATAAAAACTTTAACAGAGTCCATATTCACAACCTTATTCTGTGAACAGTAAGGTTCTATTAATCCTCAAATAAAACCAATCATGTCACATTGCACCAAAACCCAGTGAGAGGAGGTTTATTAAACAAGCTTCAAACAAATTACATAAACAATTTACATTAAACTGATCTTTATGCCATCTGTATGAGCTCATCCACCAGGCACATAAATCCAGATGACAGGAAATCACTTCAAGTCTAATTTTTCAGAGGAAACTAACATTGAAAAGACAAAAATAAAAGAAACTATAAAATATATTACCTGAAAAATTAAATATTTTTCCTTCCCTCTTATTTGATAGACAAGTGATCTTCATCACTCAGCAGTGCACACCTGAGTTCTTTTTTTACAAATGTACCGTGCTTTAACATTTACAGCTGGACCCCAGTTTGTTCCCATGGTAAACAAAATGATTTCATTTAACTAACTGAGCTGATTCTAAATGAAAGAAAATGCCAAAATGAATACAACATACCAATAAATCAACAGAACATAAAAAAGTATAGGATTTTTCAATAAAATGTTGATGATCTCATCACATGGGCAATTTTGGTGAAGATGATTGGCTTCTACCGAGGGCAAGACTCATCTGGAAGACAGAGATGAAAGGAAATTAAAGTAAATGTTTAATAGATATAAAATTTTTAAATACAATTAGATTTTAAGTTGGATTACCATTCATTAACAACAAGAAATTTGCCTTTGCAAAGAACACAAATTCTACAGATTTTATATATTTTTACTCTTCTTCTTTATAATGAGCTTGCCCACATTGCTCACCCACCTGTTATTTATATATAAGTAAAACTACTACCATATTTATTTAATGGATACAATCTCATTGATGGACATTTTCTTATTCACAACAAATCATTCAAATGTCAGAGGAATTGAAATCACAACAAAAATCTTTGGGAAGGTAATGACACAGATGGCTATGAAAGTGAATTCCGATGTTAACTAGCATGCTACAAGAATACTAACTTGATAACATAAGGAGATCTTATTACCACTTAAAAAATAAAAGTAACAAAATCAAGTACATACAGGCACACAAGAGAAAACGAGATTAAAAAGAGACCTTAAGGACTACAGCATTCCTTATGAAGCTTTAGCAAGCAGACAGCTACAATGCTTATGACCATGCTAAAGGAAAACTCCTTTCAGATTTATATTTTTTCACTATAAAATTTTAATATTAAAAAATAAAAACAAAGTTAAATTATGTAGGGTTAACAAATAGTGATTAAAAGCATGTTCTGACCTTTCAGGGCTAAAATACTTCTCTCAGAACTTTAATAAAGAAATAGCTACTATGCTACATAGCATGGCAGAGGTAGACTGGCAGTAACTTGGGAAGATGTTTTTAATCACTACAAAATGATCTTGCTAAATAAGTAAAACCTTTTAAACAGGAAGCAATGTATTGTACGTTGAAAGTGCATTAAAAATAAATCAAAGAGATGCTGAGACCTTTAATAGCCAAAACAATCTCCTTAAAACTTTAGCAAACAGATAGCTTAATGCTAACTACAATGCTCAAGACTAACTTGGTAACGTTATTTTAGCACTTTAAATTCTATTGTTGAATCATTTGAAACTTTCTAAAGGCATATGGGGAACAAAAATCATTAAAAATAAATGTAAAAATTGTTGAGATAGCATTCCTCTTGGAGCATTAGAAAACTGATAGCTGCAATGCTAACTAGCATGAAAACTCTCTTGATAACTTGGGAAGACATTTTATCACTTTTAAACGATCTTACTGAGTAAATTAAGTTGTAAACAGACCATCATATTACATGGGGAAATAAGCAGTATTAAAAAGGAAAAGATTCTGAGATAATTAAAGTTTTTGTTCCAGACAAATCTGTTAGCAATGCCATTAGCATGAAAACAAACAACTTGCTAGAATTTAATTTCTGCCTTTTAAATGCTATAACCAATCAAATTAATTAGCTCATAGGCTGATAAATGCCAATAGGAACAAACAGCATTAAAGCAAGATATAAAAATATTTCCTGAGACCAGAAAGAGCTGTATAATTAATTTCAAGAAATATGTAGGAATATTCCATTTCCATGCTGGAAAAATAAACTGAAACACCTTTTGAAATCAGAACTCCAATCTGGGAAGTTGGAGGTCCCATACCAACCCCATATTTAAAAATAAATATGCCTGCCATGTAAATATAATTTGGTGGAAGTTGCACAAAACTCTTAATTTTCACTTCCGATGGATTGTACTTTGTTTCTTAAAGCAGTGGCACACATACTACGATAAAGTCCCTGCTAGTGAACATGTTACCACAGTGTTGGGATGCCTAAAATGCTGAAAACACATATTGGCAACTGGTGCTTCTTCCAGAATTTAACTCAACAAAGTCACCCAAAAACAGTAGCTTCCTAAAAGTTGGTGAATATTTAATATGGGTGTGGTATCAGAGTCATACTAAACTAGGTCACACCTTTATTAAACCTTTATTTCACCAGGCAAAACCTTAAGGACAATTTCTTATTTACAATGTTATCCTGAAAGTAAAAACAATATCCAATTAAGCAGTATTATGTGTAAATTGATGTGTAAATGGACTGTATTTATATGGCACTTTTTTAGTCATACTAACCACTCAAAGCGCTTTACACTAGAGCCGCAGTCACCCAAATTGCACTTAGAACCGTGCACAAATTCAGACACCAATATGCAAACTGGTAGGCAACTGGGGGTAACATGCCTAGCCCAGGGGGACATCGCGTGTGGCAGGAGGGAACAGGAGCTGAACCCACAACTTTTGGATTGCATGAGTAGAGAGTACATTTATTAGAAGTCTATCATAATAGTTACAAATAAATGAAGCAGCGATGAGGATGAATACATGTAAAACACATTTGTAGGCGGTTTTTTACCCGGGGATTTGTAATCTTTAAACACTATCTTAAGCTCGACCAAGAGAAAACACTTAATCTTGGCTTAAATGTCAACTTTTTAAACTGAATAAAATCACAACCAACATATAATTTCTCAAGACAGCGTAGACGTCTGTAGGACATACTGAAAAAATCTATTACACTTTATGTTTCCTGAGACGGGGGGGACACTGACCCACTCTTACGCGAAGTCCTGTAGCAGTTTCTGTGGTCTTCCTGCTCTTGAACACAACAGCTTCTCCATCACCTTCACCATCATCCTTGTGTGCCTCCTCACCATGCAACTTCTCTTTGCTCTCAAGGCCATAAGGCAGAGGACTTAACGTCCGCATGAAGGTCTCTGAAGGGTACTCACACACCTGCTCAAGCTGGTCTTCATCAAAACACACCTTCCCCTGCAAAAGTTAAGACAGTCATATATTGGTTTTCCTGTATCATTCTGAAAATAAATAATTATTGTTGTATCTTGTAAAAAGATAAGCTGACTTTGTACAGTGTTACAAAAAAGTATGTAGCCCTTTACAGATTTCCTTTGTTTTTTGTCAAACAATTGTCTGACATTAAAGATAAAGATAATTCTAGTAAACACGTACTACAGTTTTAAAATGAGGATTTCATTTGTTTAGGAAAATCGGATTCAAACCAACCTGGTCCAGTCTTAAACAGCAACTGGTTGTGCCACCTATGGTGGCAACAACTGCCATCATTTGTTTGCAACAACTGGCAATAGGTTTGTTACATTGCAGTGGCAGTTTTCAATATAGGCCATATTGTCATGAAGGTGTTTGAGTTCTGTTTTGGGTCTTGCTTCTCATCATGATTGTTTATGTTTTCCAGGTGGCGTTTTAGTTAATTTCCTTTAAGTTTGGTTTCTTATTTATTCTTGTTATGGTGCATTTTAGTTCTGTGAGATTTATACTTTGGTTTCGTTGTCATTGTTTCTCTTTTCAGTTCCTGTCATGTTTTATCTCTATTCTCAGCCGATGCCGCCATAGTAATCAGCTCCATCGAGTCCACCTGTTTATGCCAATCCATTTCTGTTTTCACCTGTGTCATGCCCTTTATACACTACTGTTCGTGTTTACTCCTCGCAGATACATACTGGTTGCCAAGCCTGGTGATGTTCTCGTCTGTGTGCTATGCCAAGCCTGTCCGTAACTGTCTCCTCGTTTCATACCATGTATGTTTTTATTCATGCCAAGCCAAGCGTGATTATGCTTATATCTGCATCTGTTACCACCTGCCCGCTGTGAGTTCTTCTTTTTGGTTTTATTTTATTCAACCTATTCACTTACCAAGCTACTTCCGCCTGCCTGTCTGCATTCTGGGGTCTACTACACCAGCCATGTATCCTGACACATATGGGCAGTAGCCTAGGGCAGCATTAGAAAGGGGGCTCACAAGCACCAGATTAAAAAAATAACTTTTCCATCAGCCTTGAACAAGTTTTTTATAGCTCGTATGCATGTGCAGCACCTGCTTTGTTGAGAATAGGAAGACTGTACTTTGTGCAAATCAGAAATATTTTCCCCCAAAGTTCGAAAGCCTATCAGACTGATAGATGTCACTGACTCTGATTCTCTGCTATAAAAGGTTTTCAGTTCGGGGCATAATGCATTGCTTTTTGTGATCATTTGCCTAGACAGGTTCTATTTAAATGATTTATTGACTCAACAGGTCAGGCAGTAACCAGACCTGAGTGAAGTTAAACACGGATGTTCAAAAGTCGTGTAGAGGATAATGATAGTAAATTCATGATTTAATAAGAGGGATAATAATATTTTTACACAAGGACAAGATGGTTTGGATATTCTTTTCCTTCAATAAATGAAATTCTCATTAAAAACTGCATTTAGGTGTGGCAAAAAAGCAAAAACAAAAAAAAGACACAAATGCTTTTTCACAGAAGTGTCTGGTGAGTTCTGTCTAAAAGCATAAAAAACTTGTTACTGGATCGGTTGTGAAAAATGTATACAACTGAAAGCCAACAGTTTCAAAAACAGCCTATTTCCTCTTAGATATGCTAACTTCAACTTGCAAAGACAGGGTGTAGGTGCTGGAAAAAGTTTCAGTGTGTCTCTGAGAGGCGTTTGCACACACTATGACTGTAATGCCGACTGACAGCATGAGGCTTAAAACAGCAGAAACACTTTGAACACTGTCATCACTGATCAGAGATTGGTGCATATTAGGAAGCAGAAGCAGACATTAAAAGCTAACTTCTGGTTTTCATGAAAATGAGTCCAAGAGGAAGCACTGGTACATCCACAGACTTGTAATCACAGAAGCTCAGCTCAGCTCACAAGCCTAGATGGAGCACTAAGTACACTTAGAAGTGCAGACAAGGTGTGCATGAAGCTGCTTCACCTTGAACTGTGGCAGTCTGAACTGCAGAGATGAGCTCTGCTCAAGCGAGGCTGGCAGAATCATTAAGACACAGAAGGCTAATCCTGCATCCCTGACCCTGATTAACCCAGGCTAACCCCGCAGGAGAGCAGAGCCAGGGAGTTTGGCCAATGCTACAAAAAATAAGGCAACAAGAGGGAAGTTCATGCAGTTAAATTAAAAAGTGCAACAATGCAAGGCTAAAACTGGTGAAAGAGAGCAGCTTTGATGTCACCTATTTCTTTTTAAAAAAAACATAGGTGGGATTACTTTAAGGTACAAATGATAAACAAGAGGTGGACCAGATGAAAAAATATTACAGGGACAAAAATTAACCACAAAGTTGAGTTGCAGGAGCCCAAATTTATGACTATTACATAATATCAACATATGTCCAAGAAAGAATGGGTCAGATGAAGCACAAGCGGTTCACCATCCTACTGTGATATTATGGTGTAGAGTTGGGGGGGGGGAGGCCCGACGTCAAACGGTCTGAAAGGCATCAACGTGAGAGCAACAGGTGGTCAGAAAATCACTCCAAGGTCATCTCTCACTGCAGCTAAGAGAGTAAGTCCTTATGGTCACAATTACATGACTGTGGTCACATAAAGCTCTGTCTAAAACAGCGCCTTGAAAACGTATTTGCCCCTTATAGATTTCCTCTGTTGCTACTTATTCGCCACATTTAAATGTTTCAGAAGATCATAACATGGTATTATATGCAAAATGTGTTTTTCAAACGATGATTTCAGTTATTGAAGAGAAAATAAACTATTCAAACAGACCTGGCCCTATGTGAAAAAGTCATTTCCCTTCAGCCTTATAAATGGTTGTGCCTCCCACAGCAGCAACAACTACCATCAAGTGTTTCAACTGACAATGAGTCTTTTACGACAAAATAGGAATGTTGACCCACTCCTCTTTGCAGAATTGTTTTAATTAAGCCATACTGGAGAGGTTTTGAGAATAAACAACATATTAAATAATCAGAATTGACTTTAACTAGGTGACCAAAAAAACGTTTTTTTTGCTTTTTTTACAATTGAGAGGTGAACTTATTGGTGTTCTTGGATCATTGTCCTGCCGGTTAACCCAAGTATGCTTAATGCCACAAACTGATTGCTGGACATTGTCCTGCAGGAAAGCAACTCCAGACCATCACACTACCATCGCCATGTTTTACTGTCGGTATGATGTTCTCTTTCTGAAGTACTGTGTCAGTTTCAGGTCAGATGTAAGAGGATGCACGCCTTCCAAAAAGTTCATTTTTGTCCCGTCAATCCGCTGAATATTTTTACAGAATGTTTTTAGCGCATGTGTTCTTTTGTGTCAGTAGTGGTTTTGGCCTTGAAACTATATAATTCTATTTTTGCCAAGTCTCTTTCTTATCGTTGAATCAATAATTAATAATGTTTGCACATAGAGTTTGCTGGGATCCCTTTTGTTTCTTCATTTGAAAACAGATTTTTGTTTTTAGTCTGGCTTTACTTCTAGGACATTAAAATTTGCTCAATTATCTGAAAAAAATGAACAAAGATAACCTTAAGCTTCAGTCACATTACATTATCAAAGAGACAGACGAGTCCTTAAAACTAGACTTGGGGATTTAAAAGTGGGCTCCAGATCACTTCTGTTTTGTTAAACATGCTTTTTTAGAGGAAGCTCAGACAGCTGAAAGAGGAAGCGAGTAAAAACGCACAGCGTGACAAAGAGTTTCTGTCGGACCAAAGAAAAATCCTTTAATCTTCTCACTATAGCTGGTAACAAACTGCCATCTTGTCTTTACTTTTCCTCAATGCCATCTGAGGACTGACCAGTCCCCTCATCTTCTTCAGATACTAACCATTTTCCTTTCTAAGTCATGCCCATCCAACTAAAAGTTGGCTGTCTGATGTCCGCCACACTCAGTGGAGGGTCAACCTGCTCAAAGACGGACTGCACGAACTGCAGTCTTTCAACCCGAAGCCCCGCTAGGACAGAGCCAAGAACACACAAAGAGTGATTTGTGCGAAAGGCAGCAAAGGCTGACTCAACAGTTAAAGGTGAAGTGGTGCATAGAAAGTAGGAAGCAGTCTGAGGGTGAAATTTCAAGTAGCTTAACAATGCTAAAATACCAAAACAGCAACCTGAGTCATCTAAAAAAGGCTGCAAAAGTCGAAAAAGAGCAATACTGATCTTCACAGGATGGTGAAAAACTTTACTTCCTGACCTCTTTCTCAAATTTCTTACATAAATGCTTAGGTTACGAGAGTAAAAAGAAGAAAGAAGGCTGTTAAATGAACTTTGCACAGTGAATTATTGGCAAGAGTTGAAGTTGCTCGGACAGAAAACTGTAACAAGCAATGTGGTCTTGCATGCATTCACACAGAAAATAATGTGATTGAAGCAGGTAGACAAAATGAACAAAACTGAAGTGGAAGAAATGCTACCTCTCACTATGGTTTCCTGTGTAACTTTTCTGCTACCTATCTCTTTCTTAATAAGCTTCAACATGCTTTTGTCTCGTGGTAGTTCAGTCTGTTTATTTACAAAAATAAAACACAAAAAGCAATAAAAGTTGAAAGTTGGGGGGGGGGGGGAATTAGAGCACAGGTGCATATGTAAAAGGAGATCACTCCAGGGTTTTATGGCTCAGAATCAAGATGTCGTGCTTGATAAGGCTTTAACCAGCTTAGCTCCTTCTCCACGATCACACTTTTCAATCATAGGGGATGTTCTTCTAGTGAAACGTGATTCTGCTTGACGACAAGGGGAGAAGTCAGAAAGTGATGAACCCTGAATGTGTCAAGACCCTAAACTCAAATGGATATGCAGTTAGTGATATGATATAATATACTTTTGTATAGTTTAGAAAAGTTATTTGCAAGAGAGTGCTGTTGATCCATTTTCACATCTTTGTGCAGTGAAAGCCAACCCAGTTTATATATCTAAAAGACAAAACCAACTTACCCTCTTTGGTGTCACTTTACTCTTGACCAGACAGGACCTCTCCAGATTCTGATATCCACCAATCACCTCAATTTCTTCCACTGCAGGATACTTCTTCTTTACAGGCTCATCCACATTGGGGGTCATCGTTTGCTGCGATGGGGCTTTTGCTGCTGTGGGCCGTGCTGCTGATCCTGTCACTCCTCCTCCGACAGGTTTTTTGGGGGTGACAGTGAAAGTGGCACCTCTCTTTACTTGGCCCCCAGAAGCACTCCTGATGGAGAAGAGCTTGGTTGACGGGCTGGGAGATGGAGAGATGCTGGGGGAGGTGGCAGGAGATGGTGAGCATGGCGAGGAGGCTGGAGTTGGGGCACAGTTTGTAGGTTTCAGAGAGTTGTCTGGTGATTGGTTCCTTAGAAATGAGGGGGTGACAGTAATAGTTTGCTTTAGCTGAGATGTTGGAGAACAAATTTGTTGAGGAGACTCTTTGGGGTTCAGTTCTGGTGTTTCTTCAGCTTCTTTTACTTTCAGCTTTAATTCTCTTTTAGGACTTCGCTGCAACTTTGTTTCTCTTTCTTTTGTAGAAGTATTTGCTGATGACTTCAGCACTTCCTGCTCCTTCAGCTGAAACTGCTCGAGCTGTGTCTGTATTGTCTGAACGCCGTGGATGTCTTCACCTGTCAGTGCTTTGCTGTCCCCCGGCTGAGAGTTTGAAATGAATGGCTTCACTTTAACAAGATGCACAGAAGATGGAATGTCTACTGTCCTATTCCTCAGATACAAGCCTGACCTTGAACCAGTGGTTTCCAGGTTATAGATGCGGCTCATGGCTGCAAGGGAGTTGGGATGAGGCGGTGAAGGAGAGCGAGATCCTATAGAATCTGTAGACGTGTATTTCTCCAACTCCTCCTCAGAGAGCTCCCTGTCTACCTCCTCGTCTTCCTCTTCTGTGCTCTCGTATCGTTCCCTGTGGTACTCCAGGTGCAGCTCTACATGCTTTAGGGGGTCGGTTTCATCCTCGGAAATCTTGGACCCCTCAGAGGGAACTTCAGAGGCAGCAGCCGAACACTCGTCTGTCACTTCCTCTCTGCTGTCGTCTTGTGAGCTGGGGACAGAAACAGGAACCTGTGGGCTGGTTTTCAATATGCCGACTTCCCGTCTGACGTCACACACACCCGTGAATGATTGCCCCGCTGCTTCTCCTTCTCCACTCTCCAGTTCAGCCGGCCTCACCTGCGTACAAGCCACAGCTTCCCAATCTTTCTTGATTTCACTTCCCCTCACCTCATACCTGTCCTCAGCTACTGGAGCATCACAGATGTTTGCAGTTTCACACCCATCTCCAATCCAGGCCTGTCTTTGTCTTTGTTTATCCAGCTCTCTTTGTCTGATTTTCTCTCGGAGCGACTCAATCCGGCTCAAGGGTTTTCCGATCCTCCAGCTATTTCTCCTTTCCACCTTGTGACCTTCCCAGTCCTGTCCGTCACTGCTCTGACAATAACTACTTTTTCTCTCCGGCATCTCTTCTGCAACATAAAACACAGTCCTTGGGATTTGGACCTCGAGGGGCCCTGGTTGGATGGCGGTGGGTGCAATCCTTCTCAGAGATCGAGGAATTTCTCTCTCTGATCCAATATGGCTTCCCGTTTGAGGGTCCTCTTTGCACCCTTCATGTGTAGCTGTGTGAGCTGTTTCTTCCCTCTCATTTATGTAAATAGTTGTGTCCCCAATTTTTTCTATTTTGCTTATAAGATCCTCAGTTTGTTGGGATGAACTGGAGTGCATGAGGTAAGGTCCTTGTGGTCCTGTGCCGCTCCACTCTGGCCCTTTGTGGGGGATCCGATCTGGGACCGTGGAGAGCACACTGGAGCACTCTGTGAAAGCTGAATCATGTTTGTGGTGACTCTCAGGAGCCTCACTGGGAATGGGTGACTCTTCATATGTAGCACCGATGTAGATAGTTTCATTTTGCACTTTTCTTTCCAGTCCGTCATCTCTCCGAACATCACTGACCTCACCAGCCTCTGAACCCTTTTCCAAACGTCTCTCCGTTGTCAATCTTCTAGCATCTATTTCAGCTCTTGCTCTACCATCCTGTCTGATTGGCACTCTTCTTGCAAACAATATTCCCTCTGTGTTTTTGACTGATGCTACTGTGAACCCCTTGTCTCCATTTGCATCCTTTACTTTCTCTGCAGATCTCTTATTGACCGGCTCGACTTTCTTCAGCTCACTCCTGTGTTTTTTCCACATTTCTGCATCCTTTTTCCTCTGCACTGCTCCTCCCTTTTCATCCTCAGTTTTTACATCTCTGTGCTTTCCAAAGCGCTCTTTGCAGCCCATACGGAGCTTTGCTACCCCTGCTACATCTACCCAGGGAGCAATGTTTTTCTCTGGATGAATCCTCTCCTCGCCCCCTTCATCTCCTAAACCGTTCTCCTCAGTACTAATGACTCGATCTGAGAAGCTGAAGGAGCGTTTTGGGATGTTTTTCAGGAGCATGCTCTTTCCATTTGCCTTTCTCTCCTCAGATTGTCGATCATCTTGATCTCCAGAGTATTTTCTCCTTCCCGGTTGGAGGAAATTTTCTGAACTTTTGGACCGAGATGGAGGCTTCGGATGCTGTCCGAACTTACTCAGCAGCTTGCTGACCCTCCCTCCCCTCTCAATAAAAACATTATCATCCCAGCTATCTCCTCCATCATCTTTATTAATAACTGTTGCCTGACCCCAGGGCCTATCCTTCTCCTTTTCTCTCATCCAGGACATTTCTGATTTCATATCTCTGGTTAAATCCAAGGTGCTCTTTACTTCCCCCTCCTCTCTAGACTTCCCTCCTCCTCCGGTCCGCTCTTCAAGGCTGACAGATGGCTTGATGATCAGAACCTCTGAAGCTCGGATCTCCGTGACGCTCCCTCCACCTGCCAGGATCTCTCTGAGGTCCATCTTCATCCCTCTTTTCCCCTGCTGGTCCTCCTCAGGTGTCTCCCTTTCTACCTCCCTCCATCTTGCCCTTCTTTCATCACTGCCTTTTCGGTCCTGCTCGATGATGATGATGTTGTCAGCTCGGATGGTTCGAAGACAGGGAAGAACGGGCGAAAACTGACCAGACGATTGAGGGATATCTTTTTCCTCAATCTCTTTTTTAGCTTTAAAGAGCTCCTGCTCCTTCACTGCATCCCTACCTGACTCTTTCCACAGTTTTTTCTCGTTTTCACAACCTTCTTGGTTGTTCTCTCTTTCTTTTCCAAGACTCTTATTCCTGATCTTCTCCTGTTCCCACCCCTCAGTCAAATCCCTAAACCTTTCTATTTTCAGCTCGATATCTCTTCCTCTGCTCATCTCCACTTCTTGAGACTTGAGGTAGAGCTTTTCCTTCTCCTTAACTTCCACCTCATTTGCTGCCTCTGGATCTTTGGCTTTCCTCCACACACTTTGGGTGCGAATAAATGGGTTCTCATGGACTGGAACGATGGTTTCCACCGACACCTGACTCTCAGGTTTGGGCTCTCCATCCAGCCACAACCCAGGATCCGGACTGAGTGACGTTTCACTCCCCAGATTGACTGTAACTGAGCTGTCAGTGTCACTGAGGCCATCAGAAGGAGCTCTGAGGTCCACCTGGAGCAGGCAGATGTCTCTCTCCCTGTCACCCAAGGTCTCCTGCTTGGCCTTCCTCCGCTGAATGATCCCTCGCTTCCAGGCGGGCATACTCGCCAGCTTCTCCTCCTCCTCCTTTTCTCTCCTCTCTCGCTCCTCCTCCTCTCTCCTCTTTCTCTCCAGAAGAAGTTGTTTCCATTCTGGCAGAGAAGAAACAGACATAACAAAAAAAGTCGACCTCTATTGTCAAAGTCTGCGAAACGTCCGTCCTGGGAGATTTCAGGAATTACCTGTAAATAAAAACAAAAAATATTGGAATAAACTCCACAGTTTGGTCTAACAAACATATCTAATAAAAACAAAACTTCACATAAAACGAGTAGAAAAAGTCAATTTTGGGATCTACTTTGGCTGAATAAATGTATTTAGGCTTTAGAGAAGTTTAATTTCTGTTTTTGAGAGAAAGAACTTACCGAACCAAACCCGACGTTTGAGCCAAGACTGATCGGATCCAGCAGGAGTTTAAGTCTCCATTTATGAGTAATCCGTCTCGTCTCAACGTAAAATCTATCTCTCCAAATAAAGCATCAATTCTTTAAAAAGTTTAGTTTAAAATGCATGTATGCCTGCGAAGTCACCCCGAAAGTTAACTTTGCATCAAGACAGAAAAAACGTCCGCTCCTTCCGTCTCCAGCTCCAGAACTGCAGAGCTGTAATCCGATAATTGCAGTCAGTTCCGTCAGGAGAGTTTAGTGGCGCACACCATATTGTGGGAACTAAGAAAAGGAGTTTAAAGAGCAGAGCCGTCTGCCCGACACCTGACCCCCCTCCCTCTGCCCATCTCTCCGTCCAGGAGGTCCGATTGGAGAGGAGGAGGAGGAAGAGGAGGAAGATGTGCAGCCATGGTAACAGATTTGCCAAAGTGTAAAGCTGCGGCATGATCAGCTTCACTGGCAGAGACGGGCTGTCCCAATGTATATCTTCTGTGCCCCAGAAAAAATAACAGTTTCTGCAAAATGTTTCCATAGTTCAACAAAAGATTATTTTTTTTTTCTACTGTTTTAAAACAAAATTGTGATGAATGGAAGAGTACAAGTACAAGTGAACAAACATGAAGATTACTTCAAATAAACAAATTTTAACAAGAACATTATTGTTTGGAAGACTGATTTTTGTATGCCAGGAAAATATTAGATGCAGAACAAATGATTTTTTTCCATTCCATAACAGATATCACTTCCCTCATAAAATATATTTACTAAAACAGGATAAACTAAACATGGGCCAACCAACCACAAACCTCTTTGGAAAAAACCAGCAATAAGGAAAGAAAACACAATCTTCTCGAGTAATATTACACCCCTCCAATAAGTCAATACATATAATCATAACTTAACAGCATGATATATTTGATTATTTTCTTAAAAATAAAAATTGATCTACTTTCTTTGGTTTGATTATTCCACAGATTAATTCCATAAAAATAAAATACAACGTTCCACCAGACTAGTTCTGACTTTAGGTTTTTAAAACAATCTCAATCCTCTCAAATTATAAATACAATTTGGTTTAATAAATATTTTTTATTTGCAGATTTACTGATATGTTATTATGTATTTTAAACAAAACTTGCAAAATATGACAGTCCACCAAAACATCATAAAGGTTAATCAACTTTTAATTCAGGATTCATGGATTTGTTGGATCTCTGTAACATTTTCTACTTATGATTCTTACAGCTGTTTTACAAAATAGAAATGGCATTAGCATATGTTTTACAAGCATTTACCTAAATTTCTACAAAATAAGTCAAATAAGGAAGAATCAGTGAACTATATAATGTAAACCAGGCTTCTCATTCAATGGGTCTTTCACTGCCAGTAATAATGCAATGTTCTTTGATATTTTCATCTTTAAATCACTGATGTGTGGTTTCCAGTTTGTATTTTTATTAATAATTGATGTTTTACTCAATATGTTTTTTGCTAAATTGAATCACAGCCATTCATTGACTTTTACTCAAAAGCAAACTTGGCTAAAAACAAAGGGTTTTCTAAGCAAGGAGTGATCCATATCCTGTTCATGTTGGTGAACAGACTAGACTACATTAGACTACAGGTCCTTCTTAAAATATTAGCATATTGTGATAAAGTTCATTATTTTCCATAATGTAATGATGAAAATTTAACATTCATATATTTTAGATTCATTGCACACTAACTGAAATATTTCAGGTCTTTTATTGTCTTAATACGGATGATTGTGGCATACAGCTCATGAAAACCCAAAATTCCTATCTCACAAAATTAGCATATTTCATCCGACCAATAAAAGAAAAGTGTTTTTAATACTAAAAACGTCAACCTTCAAATAATCATGTACAGTTATGCACTCAATACTTGGTCGGGAATCCTTTTGCAGAAATGACTGCTTCAATGCGGCGTGGCATGGAGGCAATCAGCCTGTGGCACTGCTGAGGTCTTATGGAGGCCCAGGATGCTTCGATAGCGGCCTTTAGCTCATCCAGAGTGTTGGGTCTTGAGTCTCTCAACGTTCTCTTCACAATATCCCACAGATTCTCTATGGGGTTCAGGTCAGGAGAGTTGGCAGGCCAATTGAGCACAGTGATACCATGGTCAGTAAACCATTTACCAGTGGTTTTGGCACTGTGAGCAGGTGCCAGGTCGTGCTGAAAAATGAAATCTTCATCTCCATAAAGCTTTTCAGCAGATGGAAGCATGAAGTGCTCCAAAATCTCCTGATAGCTAGCTGCATTGACCTTGCCCTTGATAAAACACAGTGGACCAACACCAGCAGCTGACACGGCACCCCAGACCATCACTGACTGTGGGTACTTGACACTGGACTTCTGGCATTTTGGCATTTCCTTCTCCCCAGTCTTCCTCCAGACTCTGGCACCTTGATTTCCGAATGACATGCAGAATTTGCTTTCATCCGAAAAAAGTACTTTGGACCACTGAGCAACAGTCCAGTGCTGCTTCTCTGTAGCCCAGGTCAGGCGCTTCTGCCGCTGTTTCTGGTTCAAAAGTGGCTTGACCTGGGGAATGTGGCACCTGTAGCCCATTTCCTGCACACGCCTGTGCACGGTGGCTCTGGATGTTTCTACTCCAGACTCAGTCCACTGCTTCCGCAGGTCCCCCAAGGTCTGGAATCGGCCCTTCTCCACAGTCTTCCTCAGGGTCCGGTCACCTCTTCTCGTTGTGCAGTGTTTTCTGCCACACTTTTTCCTTCCCACAGACTTCCCACTGAGGTGCCTTGATACAGCACTCTGGGAACAGCCTATTCATTCAGAAATGTCTTTCTGTGTCTTACCCTCTTGCTTGAGGGTGTCAATAGTGGCCTTCTGGACAGCAGTCAGGTCGGCAGTCTTACCCATGATTGGGGTTTTGAGTGATGAACCAGGCTGGGAGTTTTAAAGGCCTCAGGAATCTTTTGCAGGTGTTTAGAGTTAACTCGTTGATTCAGATGATTAGTTTCATAGCTCGTTTAGAGACCCTTTTAATGATATGCTAATTTTGTGAGATAGGAATTTGGGTTTTCATGAGCTGTATGCCAAAATCATCCGTATTAAGACAATAAAAGACCTGAAATATTTCAGTTAGTGTGCAATGAATCTAAAATATATGAATGTTAAATTTTCATAATGACATTATGGAAAATAATGAACTTTATCACAACATGCTAATATTTTGAGAAGGACCTGTAATAGAACAATCTAAACTAACCGCAAATAATTGTAGTTTTTAAGCAAACGTGCCATCTTTTATATTTTACTGAGGTGTCTGGTTAATTCGTTTTTTATCTGTTTTTTAATGTGCTATATAAGTAAAGTTTAGCTTATTTAGGTTTCAGATCTAAAATAACAGACAAATCCTTTTTTTTTAACACAAGACAACTATAAAAGTTTTACCTTGGGTGCCAATGGAAGCAAAAAGTGCAGTAATTATGCAGCTGCTGTTTGTCTCATTGCTGGGTGGTAAACAGTAACTGTTAACGTATCTCTGCCATTCATACCAGTGAAGCAACAGGCTACGGTAAAAATCCATTACAATCGTTTTACAGCAGGAATTTATCAGCAAGTTGAAATAAACAAGTGACAAGTGAGTTTTTATTTATAAAATTCACATCTTTAATAAAAACATTTAGTCCAATATTTGAATTAAGCACAATGTTTTTCCTGAGGAATTTTATATGGAATATCTATTCTACCTGGATACAGTGTTAATGGTTGTGACTCTGCTATCTTCATAACTTATTTTTAAAAACCGTAAAATATAAAATCTTCCAAAAAAAAGAGTGCAACAAATCTTTAAAAAACCTAAACCAGCTATGATTAGAGAAAAAAACATCTTCGTTTAATATATTTAATCAAATTGGCATCATAAATCCTGAAAGTTAATTTTGTGGTTGTGTAAATTAGACAAGTAGACTAAATATTTCTGTGAATTACTCATCACCCTGGTAAATAACGCAACACTAACATGCTTGAATTGTCCAGACATGAAATTTTAACCCAGTTTATTCAAGTCACACAAAGAAATATATTCATACTATCAGAAATACAACCAGACTTTCTCTTCTTCTTTTATCAAACAGTAATAAAATAGAAAATACTACCAGTGTGAAATCAATTCAAGACACAATTATTTTGAGAATAATTCACGTAATGGTTTCTAAAAGCATTATATGTGGTAAACACAGAGATGTCAGTACAGCCACTGTTACATCTACCTTTGAAGCACATCTTGTAAATAAAAAGTCAGCTTCAGATCACAGCAGCGAGGCGGCTTTAACTTCCCTTCTCCTTGTGGTTGCTGCCGTTCTGCTCGACGCTGCCTCCCTGCGGCTCGGCAAACAGCCGCACCTTGACTTTAAGCTCAGCACAGAGGTAGGCTAAATCCTGTTTGTCCAGAGAGTGTGCCAGGGCCATGTAGGCCGACAGCGTCCCGGCCAGCAGGAGTCTGTCCAGGGATAAGGCCGGCAGCAGCCACAGGATGACGGCCAGCTCCAGGCAAACGGGGTGGCGGAGGTGGGACAGGAGGCGCCGAGCGGGCGGTGGCTTCTCAGACAAAGGGTCCCCCAGACCGAGGCACTCATAATACACCTAAGAGGAGAAAGGGAAGGACTGGAAGATGATCTACAATAAAGATCAAATTTAGAACATATTCACTTCTAAATGATTAATATCTCCAGGGAAAGTAAGATGATTTTTTTTCTTTGTTATGAGTTAACCTATTGATTTTCACTCCTTGTTCTTTGTGTTTGGTTTGTTGCTGTTTTAGTTTTTCTCAGGGTTCTCTTCTTTTTATTTTATAGAGAGATAATTGTATTTCAATGGGCTTTTCTGCATGGGAGGGATTCTAAAACTACATTTGACTATATATACTCGGAACCTTTCTTCCCTAGAACTTGTTCTTAGAACCTTTAGAACATTTGTTTCAGCCTTTCTCTGGCATATTTCCTTTAGGTCTGAGGTCAAAGATCATAATTTCTTAATTAGTTATTCAAACACATTATTTGAGGCTGGTATTATTAGCACTGTGGATCTCAAGTGGTATCGATCTGGAGAAGGGTACAAAAAAACATCTACAAGATTGTATCATCTTCCTGTATCATATGAGCTGCAACAACATTTACAGTGCTGCGCGAAAGTATTCAGCCCCCTTGAACTTTTTAACCTCTTGCCACATTTCAGGCTTCAAACATAAAGATATAAAATTCAAATTTTTTGTGAAGAATCAACGACAAGTGGGACACAATCGTGAAGTGGAATGAAATTTATTGGATGTGTCAAACTTTTTTAACAAATAAAAAACTGAAAGGTGGGGCGTGCAATATTATTCAGCCCCTTTACTTTCAGTGCAGCAAACTCACTCCAGAAGTTCAGTGAAGATCTCTGAATGATCCAATGTTGTCCCAAATGACTGATGATGATAAATAGAATCCACCTGTGTGTAATCAAGTCTCCGTATAAATGCACCTGCTCTGTGATAGTCTCAGGGTTCTGTTCAAAGCGCAGAGAGCATCATGAAGACCAAGGAACACACCAGGCAGGTCCGAGATACTGTTGTGGAGAAGTTTAAAGCTGGATTTGGATACAAAAAGATTTCCCAAGCTTTAAACATCCCAAGGAGCACTGTGCAAGCAATCATATTGAAATGGAAGGAGTATCAGACCACTGCAAATCTACCAAGACCCGGCCGTCCCTCTAAACTTTCATCTGGAACAAGGAGAAGACTGATCAGAGATGCAGCCAAGAGGCCCATGATCACTCTGGATGAACTGCAGAGATCTACAGCTGAGGTGGGAGAGTCTGTCCATAGGACAACAAGCAGTCGTACACTGCACAAATCTGGCCATAATGGAAGAGTGGCAAGAAGAAAGCCATTTCTCAAAGATATCCATAAAAAGTCTCATTTAAAGTTTGCCACAAGCCACCTGGGAGACACACCAAACATGTGGAAGAAGGTGCTCTGGTCAGATGAAACCAAAATCAAACTGTTTGGCCACAATACAAAACGATATGGTTTGGGCCTGCTTTTCATCAGCAGGGACATGCTCTCAGGTCTCTTGCAGACTCCAACAGGTTTTCTTCCAGAATGGTCCTGTGTTTGGCCCCATCCATCTTCCAATCAATTTTGAACATCTTCCCTGTCCCTGCTGACAAAAAGCAGGCCCAAACCATGATGCTGCCACCACCATGTTTGGCAGTGGGGATGGTGTGATCAGGGTGATGAGCTGTGTTGCTTTTACACCAAACATATCGTTTTGCATTGTGGCCAAACAGTTTGATTTTGGTTTCATCTGACCAGAGCACCTCATATTCATGGGCCTCTTGGCTGCATCTCTGATCAGTCTTCTCCTTGTTCGAGATGAGAGTTTAGAGGAACGGCTGGGTCTTGGTAGATTTGCAGTGGTCTGATACTCCTTCCATTTCAATATGATTGCTTGCACAGTGCTCCTTGGGATGTTTAAAGCTTGGGAAATCTTTTTGTATCCAAATCCAGCTTTAAACTTCTCCACAACAGTATCTCGGACCTGCCTGGTGTGTTCCTTGGTCTTCATGATGCTCTCTGCGCTTTGAACAGAACCCTGAGACTATCACAGAGCAGGTGCATTTATACGGAGACTTGATTACACACAGGTGGATTCTATTTATCATCATCAGTCATTTGGGACAACATTGGATCATTCAGAGATCCTCACTGAACTTCTGGAGTGAGTTTGCTGCACTGAAAGTAAAGGGGCTAAATAATATTGCACGCCCCACTTTTCAGTTTTTTATGTGTTAAAAAAGTTTGACACATCCAATAAATTTCATTCCACTTCATGATTGTGTCCCACTTGTTGTTGATTCTTCACAAAAAATTTGAATTTTATATCTTTATGTTTGAAGCCTGAAATGTGGCAAGAGGTTAAAAAGTTCAAGGAGGCCGAATACTTTCGCAAGGCACTGTAATTTCCCATTGAGATTATAAAGTTTTTTTTAATTGAAGTGAATATATATACTGATTAATCGATCGACTGATAGTCAACACTAATTTGGAAAAATATATTGGACAACAGCAGATTACAGAAACTGGGTGTTTCTTCAAAGTAAATGAAAAACGAGGCAAAAACTGGTCAAGCAGGCGGGCAAAAAAACAGCAGAAACGCCAAAAAGAAAATAATTTCTGGTTTGTCCCAGTTGTGTTAACATGTGAAAACAATCTTTTGTGTTCTCCATATGTCTGGAAAACGAAGCAGGTTTGTAACATAGAAGCCTTTTATTTCAAAATAAACAAACATCCAGGCCTGGCAAAAATCTCCCAAAACCCTCTGGGAAAAATGTGGTCATGAAACTAAACTTGAACTTTTGGGTCACAATTCATAAAACTCTGGGCATCATCAAATACACACCATACCCACAGGGAACCATGGGGGTGGAAGCATCATGATATGGGGTTAGTTTTATTCAAGTGGTGACTGGTTTTTGGTCAGAGTGGATAAAATATGAACACTCAAAACTTAGTCGAAGAGTCTCAGGTTCCCCTGATATTTTAAAACAAAAATATATCCCCACTCAGTTTTCCTACCTGTTTGATACCGAGTAGTTCTGGATAATCAAAAATCACAAGGATGCTGCAGATGATGGCCCAGCAGAGGAAGTGCAGCGCAAAGCAGAGCAGGGGGAACCAGATACTCCAGGGTGTATGACGCACTGACCACAGGCAGGGGGCGCCAGTCACTGGCTGCCAGTAACGCATCAAGATCTGACGGAATAAAAGTAAAAAAACTTAAACATGAGGTACAAATTAAATAGAGAAAAAATAATTTCGACCACCAATGGATTATTGGATCTAAACAGCTTGAATAAATCCTCCCAAATGGTACAGAAAAAAATACAAAGATGAAGCAAACTGTAATTGCCAATTACAGTTAAATCACATAAATTGGCTACAAAATACACATATGAAAAGCTGAAGGAGGACTGTGTTAAGCAGAGTATACGTGCACTTAATACTATGAAAAAGACATCTATCTCTATCATCTGTATCTAAAAAAATTATTAAAAAAATATTTTTCTTGCATCTTTACATCACTACAGGCATGATGTGTCTCATCTAATATTTGGCCATTTACACATGAATAAATGAATACAATTAAAACTGTAGAAAACATTTTTGTAGCCACTTTGGAAAAAGATGGCTCCCTCTATTACTGCAGCTCATGACCTGTGGTTTCCTGGGAAAAAAGGTTAGGTTCTACTAACTTTGAGAATGTCAATGTACCTGAAGCACGAGTGCAGTAGTGAAGCAGTATGCTGTCCTGTTCAAGGCCCCCAGCATTGACTGTAGGGCCTGTTTGACTGGGAACCAGGCCAGCAGGCTGTGTTGTGCAGTGAAGAGAGCCAACAAAGACAGATCCACAACAAGAGACCACAGAACAGAACTGTTCTTTAAGGCCACAGACCACGGGATGGAGTCTTAGTAGATACAAACGAGCAAGAAGTCAAGAAAGGGCACTTAGAAAATTCACCATTTACATTTGATTGGCCTTACAATTAGTGACAGGCAATAAAAGAATTACAATATTCAATCTAGGAACAGAAAATGATAAAAATGATAAAATTCAATAAGACAGACAATAAATCTGGCCTATCAGGCAGTACAACGGGCCACCATTATATAAGCATTCACAGCACTATGAATCATGATCGTTGGTTTGAAAATTGTCTAATTTTGACACTGCTTCAAGGATTATTATATCCCAACTAGAAAAACTAAACTCTTTCAGACTATGTAGGAAACCTGATTAAAAAACGTTACAGTTTTCAAATGGTTTGAAGCACAAGCGCATGGCTCCTGTCTATCTAATTGATATCTTAATTTAGAATACATTCCAATTTTTTTGTTAATGTTAGTTCAGTTTTAATTAATAGTTGTTGTAAACATATACACTTAATCGTAGAACTAATGGGAAAGGGGTAGACATAAAAAATAATTCATGGTATTGTGTGCTGTCTTCAAAAACTTTTTTTAATAATATGTTTTTGTTACTTGTTTGGTTTAGGGGTTTTTGCCTTACCTTTCGGTGTTGTGTTTGCCATATGGACAAAATGGGATCAGAAAACATTTCTTTAAGGACACAATGAGTACAGAAAAGAAAAATTCCGAAACATGACAGCTGGACATTTCGAAAATGACGTTTAAAATGTAAGCCTTTGGTTCTGGAAATATCAAAACGACCAAACAGCAAGTTGCTACAAAACCATAACGTCTCCTAAAAAGCAAAATAAACTTCGCCCAACGTGGGGCTCGAACCCACGACCCTGAGATTAAGAGTCTCATGCTCTACCGACTGAGCTAGCCGGGCGCTGGTAGAAAAGTTAATATGCCACATTCTCAGGAACCCAGTTATCACAGACCTATGACATTCTTTTTCGCATTTAATTTTTCTGATGATAAACTAAAAAACTTGACAGCCTCCATGACTGTGAACATTATCTCTAAATCAGGAGATAAATTATTTTCTGGCTGCAAGACGCTTCTAGTTGTCTAGCAGCTTACCTTGACAGAGCATCGTCTCCCCTGTGATGTTATGATAGATGGGTCGAAACGACACGAAGCGAATGAAGTCTGCCCCAGAAATGAACACAAACAGCACGTTAAAGACAGCGACCGCACAGAGAGCCCAGTTACGGGCTGTGACTGACGCCATTTCATTTAGCGCTGCTCTTCATTTCATGTTCACAGTTCCGGGAGAAACCTTGGTGTCAATGCGGATTATTAACACACGATGGCGCTGTTGTACGCATCCACAAATCGAAGTTGTTTAACTTGGAGAACAAAACGGAGTAAACTTAAATATTGTTGACAAGGAAAGAATATATTAATTAAAAAGAACTGCATACACAATCTGTAACAGCCATCACAAATTTAAAGAAATAATTTAAGCTTCGGGATTTTCTCCCAAAAGTTATTGTTAAAACAAATCATAAATATTATTACAATTCTAAAATTCAGATCACAGGGAAACGCAAAACAGTTAGATGTGTGGACCCTGTATGGGGTGCCAAATGTGACAAAAAGGGTTTGGCTATGTTCAAACGTTTTGTCGGGTTATTAATTTACATGGACAATGTACAGTGTTTCCCATTAATATTTATTGGATTTATTTATTAGGAATCGTTGATTATAACAGGCGTCATTTAAGGTTACCTTTTCTATTTAAAATAGGTCTATACATTGTCCTTTTATGAAGCAAACAAAATGATGTTGTTTTTTATGTTATCTTTCCCTCGACACAGAAAGCTAACTCTCCTACTCTGTATCTAACTGTAGAAAATAGCTTAATTGCGTCAGGCCCCGCCCTTTACAAGTAGCAAAAATGACACATCACTGGGTGACAGATTTTGACCTGTGTTAGCTGTCAGTGGGGAAATAATCCCCTCTGGGTGTACAAGACTGATCTTGGTAAATAAGAAGGTGTTCACAACTGGTTCTTCTAGCTAACTGTGGAAAAATATGTTATTTAAATTAATGTAGGGCATCTAAATTATTTTCCTTAACATGATGGAAAACATCTTTTTTTTTCACATTTTCCACACCTTATAAGTAAGAAATCAAGTGCTAAATGTTCTTAGGCTAATATACCGTAAAAAGGGGACATAAGCATCTTTTGGGGCTTATCTTATCAAAATACAGTGATGGTCACATTTATTGGTACCCCTGGGAAAGATGTGAAAAGATACTTAAAATAAATTAATATTTTATTGCAGAAGCATTGTCTTGCCCAACCTTGAGTTTGAGTTAATTTTGTCTGAGACAAAATAGAAAAACAACCCTGAAGGTCTTAGTCTGGCTTGGTGTATACAAAGAGAGGGATTTTTAGAGTTCACCAGATTGTTATAGAAACGTTCCAGTATTTATTTCAGAGTCCGTGATGGCATGCACCCTAGGTTCACAAGGCCTTTGAAACAGAAACAGGCCCACAGGTTCACAGATCCCAGCCAGGCTTTATAGTGGGCATAAGGTGGTTTTCCACATGCTTGTATGTTTCACATCAGATGGGCTGGTTTGTTGCAGAAAAACTCAATCTTAGTCTCATTTGACAAAAGAAAATGATTCCTCTTAAATTCCCTGTAGTTTAGCAAACTAAAGGGAAAGACATAGTTGTACTTACAAGCTTACCCCAGATATTGTCATTTACTAGTTATTTTAAAGTTATGGTGTGAAGAATATATGACTCAAGCAGAAATTATTAACGAATGATGAATCAGAAACATTAAATTATGATTTTTGACATCCACCAAACTAACAGATCTTAGAATTTTTAAATCGGTGGTTGCTAAACGTACAGGGGTTGGACAATGAAACTGAAACACCTGTCATTTTAGTGTGGGAGGTTTCATGGCTAAATTGGACCAGCCTGGTAGCCAGTCTTCATTGATTGCACATTGCACCAGTAAGAGCAGAGTGTGAAGGTTCAATTAGCAGGGTAAGAGCACAGTTTTGCTCAAAATATTGAAATGCACACAACATTATGGGTGACATACCAGAGTTCAAAAGAGGACAAATTGTTGGTGAACGTCTTGCTGGCGCATCTGTGACCAAGACAGCAAGTCTTTGTGATGTATCAAGAGCCACGGTATCCAGGGTAATGTCAGAATACCACCAAGAAGGACGAACCACATCCAACAGGATTAACTGTGGACGCAAGAGGAAGCTGTCTGAAAGGGATGTTCAGGTGCTAACCCGGATTGTACCCAAAAAACCTAAAACCACGGCTGCCCAAATCACGGCAGAATTAAATGTGCACCTCAACTCTCCTGTTTCCACCAGAACTGTCCATCAGGAGCTCCACAGGGTCAATATTCACGGCCGGGAAGCTATAGCCAAACCTTTGGTCACTCATGCCAATGCCAAACGTCGGTTTCAATGGTGCAAGGAGCGCAAATCTTGGGCTGTGGACAATGTGAAACATGTATTGTTCTCTGATGAGTCCACCTTTACTGTTTTCACCACATCCGGGAGAGTTACGGTGTGGAGAAGCCCCAAAGAAGCGTACCACCCAGACTGTTGCATGCTCAGAGTGAAGCATGGGGGTGGATCAGTGATGGTTTGGGCTGCCATATCATGGCATTCCCTTGGCCCAATACTTGTGCTAGATGGGCGCGTCACTGCCAAGGACTACCGAACCATTCCTGAGGACCATGTGCATCCAATGGTTCAAACATTGTATCCTGAAGGCGGTGCCGTGTATCAGGATGACAATGCACCAATACACACAGCAAGACTGGTGAAAGATTGGTTTGATGAACATGAAAGTGAAGTTGAACATCTCCCATGGCCTGCACAGTCACCAGATCTAAATATTATTGAGCCACTTTGGGGTGTTTTGGAGGAGCGAGTCAGGAAACGTTTTCCTCCACCAGTATCACGTAGTGACCTGGCCACTATCCTGCAAGAAGAATGGCTTAAAATCCCTCTGACCACTGTGCAGGACTTGTATATGTCATTCCCAAGACGAATTGATGCTGTATTGGCCACAAAAGGAGGCCCTACACCATACTAATAAATTATTGTGGTCTAAAACCAGGTGTTTCAGTTTCATTGTCCAACCCCTGTAGATATGATGTACAGATTTGGGACTTGTGAAGATTTGGGACATTTGCATAACAAATAATGTGATTTAATATTTTCATCTTATTTCACGCTATCAACCTACCATTTATTACAGATCGAAATTAGCCGCTGTGGCTATATCAGGCATATTTACATGGTGGAATGGAATTTTCATGTTAAATAACGTGCACGGTCACTACTAAAAATTTATAGTTTTTTGTCCATTCAAAAGTGCTTTAAATGTGCTGTTCGCTAACACTTGAAACAAACAAATATTAAATATAGGCTCAGTCTTCATGTCTTCATGTCTGCAAAGTTTTAACCTCTGCTTCCTGTATGAGGAGCTTAGTTTGCTTATGCCTTCGGCTGGCTCTGGAGTTCTATTTGCATTGGTGAAGTCAAGAAAAGGTTCATGAGTTTGAGTTTGTTCTTCTGTTTCCTGCCATAAAGAACAAATCAATAATTTGGACAACTGGAAGGTCAAGAAAGTAAAGATTTTATTTGAATAGCACATTGTGTGAAACCTTACAGTAATAAACTCGTCTGCTTTAAATAAGATTAACCTCACCACTGTAGCATTCTACATGGTAATACTTTTTACATGAGGCTACCCGAATTGAGTCTGCAGATCCCTGAAACAAATGGGAAACAGAAATGATTAATGGGAATAATGTGTAAAGGGTCGGGTTGCTTAATGAAGATGGACCTCACTTCTGTTGGTAGTATGGGCATCATGCAGGCACCACAAAGGGCAGACTGGATCCTAAAACCAAAAAAAGTCTCAGTGAAACTGAAAATCACTTTGTTTGGAGATTCCTCTTTCTAACTATAGTCAGAGCCAGAGGGCTGGGCCTATTGTTGTTGTAATTTCACCTGTGATAGTCGATGACACAGTAAACCCTGGAGTCTGAGTCGACAGCGAAGGGCTGACCCTCCAGCTCCTGTCTGCAGACCACACAGCGAAAACAGGTTGGATGGTATGATTTCCTCTGGGCCTGCAGAACCTGATTGTGTTGCATTAGTTATTTTACTCAGAATTTTAGGTCAAAGAGATGCGAGTAAATAAGTAAATGCTTGCCAAGTCTGTGATTGAACTTCCACAACTGTTACACACTTCTTCAGGGGGGTGAACTCCAGAGAACTGCAAAAAAAAGCATAGAATAAAAAAGCACATGTATTTAAAATATTAAGAGCAAACAACACATTGATACTTACCAAAAAATCATCCTCACAGTAGATCTGTCCCAACACTGTGAAAAATGGCTGTCCTTTGAGCTGTTTGTCTGACATAAAAAATAAAATAGCTTAATATGTGGCAACTGTCTGCCACAATTTACCACTGAAAACTTGAATTTTTCAAATCTTTATAGATTTCTACACTCTCGTTAACTCTAATGTTTCTTAATTAGATCTAATTATTTGTCTGAACTGTACACACATCAGCATAAACATAAGAAAAACACATTTTAGCAACCAGAGAACACTACCCTAATGGTTTCATCTACCTCATGTCCCACTGATGTGTTTTTGGTGAGATTTCAGGGTCAATAAAGCTAAAAGCGTGTCCAGAAGTTCTCATCCTTTTATAGTTTATTTATCCATCTGTGCTCAGCATTGCATTTAACCAGGTTCATCTTCTTTTTGTTGCGCTCATGAGTTTATACCAGTTTTGCTGCAGAAACGTGAACATCCAGAAGTGTTTACACCTAACATCACCATGTTTACAGATAATTTGGAGCCGGAGTTTCATAGATATACAACACTGTGTAAATATTTTGGTTCCAGGGCAGACTTTTTTGTTATCTTCTCTGTGGTCTTGATCTCTAATTCTTTGGGGTTTCTTAAGAGCTTTGAAAGATTTTCTTTGGATTTGGCTGTTTTTTCACTCAGGTTCAGTGATGCAACTGACCATTTACAAAGAATATTTTTTAATGTTTGATTACTGACTCACTCTGATTAATGAATAATTCAGGCACTACTGGTTTTTGATACCCATGGCACTCTTTTTTTAGGAAGCAGCACCCTGACAGAATAAGAATACAAAAACAAACTCTATCAGTTGAGACCAACTTGATTTACTTTTGCCTAATAGCATGTCCAGTCAATTGTGTTTCCCTTTCTGGTGTACACAGGGCAAGCACTGCAAGAAAATGTGACCTTGAATTACGATTGGTTGATGGTCCTGAAGTTCAACACCAAATTAAAGGCCATTTGGTTCTTTTTTAACAGTTGTTCATATATCGAAATCTAATCCTTTTTTCATTTATCTATGAAAACTCCAGTGATTTACTTGCATCCAAACAGCCAACAATAACCTTGTTTCATTCATTTAAAACAAAACCTTGAACCAAGGACAATCCTATAACACTGTAACTGCTAGTGTCGGCCCCTTTGGTCGGAGTAACTTTATTGAAATGCTTGTTGATATCTACCAGTCTCTGACATTTGTGTGAGGAAAGTTTCCCTCTCTCCTCACTTTGAGATGGTTGCAGGGTTTCCTGCAGGTTGAGTGAGATCAAGATCTGGGCATTGACTCAAGCCGTGGCTTTCTATTTCTTAATTCTCAGTTGGCCTCAGTGGATTTACTGGTATGTTTTGGATTATTTCTTGTTGCAGAGTCTAGTTATACTCTAGCTTTATTTCTTTTTTATAGAAGAATCACACTTTCCTCTGTCTCCTCTAATATGTGGTAGAAGTCACGGTGGATTTGATGATGGTGGGCTGACCAGGTCCTGCTCCAGCAAAGCATCCCCAAACCATGACACTTCGAGCTCTATGCTTCACAGTTAGCATGTGGTTCGTTTCCTGGAATGCTGTATTTGGTTTACACCAAACATATCCTCAATTCAGGTGTCAAAAAATATATTTTAGACACATATCCCAAGAATACTATTCCACAAGGCCTTTGTCTGGTAAACTTTAGCTTGGCCTTCATGTTTTTCTAAGAGACTAAAGGTTTCCTCCTCACACACTTCTCATGAAGGTCAACCTTGTGCAGTCCCTTTCTGATTGCACAGGCATGGATATCATATCAATAGTACCAAGGGCCTGCTGTAGGTCCCATGGTGATATCTTTTTAGAGACTTCTTTAAGCATCTTGGTTGCAGGGTAAGCTTGCGTATTTGGCCAAACCTGGGCCTGCTGGCAGCTGTCTTGAATGTCCTCCACTTGTAAACTCTTTGCCGTACAGTGGAAGGGCTGATTAGAAATTCATCCAACAGCTCTTTGGATCCCACCATGGTGTTCACTTTCTCCACATTTGCAGGTCAGACGGGAAAAACCTCCGTCAAAATCCTTAGTAATGATGTTTTCATCATGTACAGCTGACGTGATGCATCTGTGTGGGATTTGAAGCATTATAAAAAATACTTTTTTAAAAGTAGTTTTTACAGAAAGCTTTAAAATGGCTTCTATTTTGTTCAGTTAAGTTATATAACTGAAATTTCTCAGGCATTAGTATAATGGATAATAAATATTCATATGTTCAAATATGTTGAAAGCACTCAAGCTTTCATGTGGTGTCCTAATTTCTGTGTCTACACCTAACTCAGACAACAAGAAACTATTAAAAATTTTTATTTTATTTCATTTAGTCTTAGTCAGAAGCAGCCTGCCACAGTTTGACAATTTGTTCACTTGTCTTAAGGTCAATCTTTAAAAAGTCACCAATAAGGTGATAAGATCTATTTGATAAAATTGTTGTATGACGCAGATGATCAGCTAAAGAATCTCTGTATTTTGCTGCATTTCATTCCTGTTTCTTATAGATGTGGATTTCAGATCCTTTTTTGTCCTCTGTTAGTCCTCTTTCCTCACAATACACTGTGATCCGGTATGAGGATTTACCAGACAATTGCACAGAAAATGAGTAAAAGAACAGCCAAAGTCCAAATAAATCTTTACAGTATAGAATACAATAAAACCTGCATGCTTAGAAGAAACATAAAAAAATCAGAAACAGTTCACAATTTTTGAACAGTAATGTATTTTTTTAAATGTTCTAAAGACCCTACCTGAGTTAGGGCTTCGTATAGTTACTGTAACATTTAAATAACAAGTGACTCACTGCAAACGGCGCAGGTGAAGCATGTGTTGTGGAATAAATGTCCCATCGCCTTGCAGGCTCCTCCTGCGGCATACACTGCTTCACCACATCTAGTACAGCTCCCTAAATGCACATCATGACCCACAGGTAAGATAAAGAACCATACTGAATAATGCAAATAATACAAGTAAACTAGTGCAAACAAGCAGCCGTGTCGATCTTTACCAAAGCAAAGCCTGGGACTGAATCTGGGCTCCATGTCTACTCCAGTTTGTCCCCAGTTGTCTGGTTCCCACTTCGACTGAGCTCAGAGAGTCTAAATTTACAGACAGCTGCAAGACGAGCTGATTTTTGGGTTTACTGCTGTTGCTTCTTAGAGGGTAACAAGGCCGCAGACACCCTGACTCCTCAACAGTGGCTGCTTTGTGGGTGGCAACAGACAGGGACAACTGGTACCAAGTTAGAATATGGTTCATATACTGGTGGGGATCTTTGCTCAGACTGGCAGCTCTGGATCTCTAAAGAACAATTCCTGTTGCCAAAATTAAACACAGCCAGAAAACATTTTCTATTAAAACCTATCTTTAAAAAACACCTGTCCTACCTTTAACCAGGTTGCATTTATGAATATTTTATCTGGTGGCGTCACTGTTATTATATATTTATCTTACCCTGAGAGGTTGTGTCATAATGGTTGTCCAAATTTAAGTTACATAAAGCTTGACAGATTAGTAGTCAGGCCTGTGTTTGAAGCTCACCATGATGTTTATTGACGAAAAGGTGTAGTAATTGTATTCATTATGGAGTAAAATAATGTATACAATTAACTTTATTTTATTCAACAAAACAGTACAACATAAACTCTAATGTAGATTTTTTTCAAGCTTTTGGCTTTTTTATACTCAGCCCTGTTAAAATATTTTCCACTTTAAATGTTAAATTTAAAATAGAATAATGGTTTTTGCAAACATGTCTTTAACTGGTACTTGGGTGAAGCACCTTCTGATTTAATTCCAGCATTCAGTTTGCTTTGGTAAGGGTCCATCACTATGCTAAATCTTGACTTAGCAATGATTGCTACACTGTCTTACAAAAGGTCTTGAAATCTCTTAGATTGTGAGGATATGTGGTGTATACAGCATTTGCTGGGTGACCCCAAAGATTTTCTATTACTGTTTACTTGGGGCACTCCTAAAAGTACAAAATATACAAACAAGAAAAACATATCTTCTTAACTTAGCATTCAGCTTTTTGAATGGTTTGGGTCAAACTGATATTTACAGCTATTTCTATATCCTCCCCTCTTAAATAAAACCCAAATTTCTTAAGAATAGGTAACCCCAAAGCACGATGCTGCCACCGCCATGTTTTACTGTGGATTTGGTGTTCTTTTGATAATGCTCAGTCTTGGTTTTGTGCAAAACCTATCTTTAGGAGTTGCAGTCTAAAATTTCAAGTGTGGATTCATCACATCATAACACATCCTCCCATAAGGTTTTAGAAAAAAAATAGTGAGTCCTAGTTATACATCTATGCATCTAAAATATTGCAGCCTTTATAATTAGAAAAAAAAAGATTTGTATGTTGACATGGTTTTGAAATTATATATCACAGAATAAGCTTTGATGATGGCAGCACAGTGGCGCAGCTGGTAGCACTGTTGCCTTGCAGCAAGAAGGTCCTGGGTTTGACTTCAGGCCAAGGAGAACATGCACAGAGTTAGCATGTAAATTCATAGATTGTTGATAGAAGAGAGGAACGAATCACTTTAAACAGGAAGAAACGTCTAGGAGAACCTGGCTCAGTATGAGTGGCCAACTGACAAGATATGGCCTGTTTTATGTCTCTAAAGGACACATCACCAATGCAGATATTAACATGTTTGAAATTCCTTTCATCCATCCTTTGGAAGCACCGGTGCTTATATTGCTACACATTGTACACATGGTGCAAGACATTTTACCTCATTGTCCTCTGCAATGTTCTCCTACTACTTTCCATTCATCCATAATTAGATACTTATTCCTCCTACTAACTCTGTGTACAGTCAGTTTTTTTTCTCTCCAGAGAAAATACACTTGGCCAAGTACTTCAGTGTTTAGCTGCGTCTCTTTCCTGGATGGAAAAATTGATAAAGTACTTGCTGCCATTAACTTTGTGTACTCTCTGTGTTTACCTTCCATAAAATGAACTCATGGAGCAGTGCGTCTGTGTTTATCTTCCTGCTTTTGGATTCCTACTTTGTCTGTATTGGCCTATAGCCTCTCATACTGAGCCTCATTCTGGTTCTGGTTCTGCTGGAGGTTTCTGCCTGTTTAATGGGAGTTGGTCCTCTCCACTGCCCTCACATGTTAGCTAGATAACTTATCATTTACCAGTTGCCATTAAATGATCATCTGAGTCTAACTGCATTATAATTTTATGTAAAGTAATTGAATTAAATAATAAATGGATGAATTGAACTGTATGTCATTGGGTCTGGCGAAATAACTGGATTTGAACAGAACAAAGTGGGGTCTGCACAGTGGTGCAGTTGTTAGCACTGTTGCCTTTCAGCAAGAAGGTCCTGGGTTCAACTCCCAGCCTTGGGCCTTTCTGCATGGAGTTTGCACATCCCTGTGCATGTGTGGGTTCTTTATGGGTGTTTCAGCTTCCTCCCACTGTCTAAAAACATGACCTTTGGGTTAATTGGTCTCTGTAAATTGCTCTTAGGTATGAATGGGTGTATGGATAGTTTTTATGTCCTGTTGCCCTGTGATGGACTGGCAACCTGTCCAGCGTGTGTCCCGCCTTTCGGCCGTAGACGGCTGGAGACAGGCACCAGCTCCCCGACTACCTTGTCTGGAAGAAGTGGTTATAGAAAATGGATGGCCTGATTTGGACCAAGCTGGATTTTACATAATTAGATCTGAACTGGACTTGGAATTTTATACTTTATAAATAAACTGAAATGAATTAGGATAAAAGTTACTGTAATTGTCCCGCCTATAGTTACAAACAGAAAATAATCGTTTGTTTTCTTCTGCAGCTGGTCTGCACATGTGAAACACTGAACTAATGTGTTACTGCCTCCATGTGGACTGTCCAGGCTCTTCATCTTATCTGAATCAGCCTCCTCCAAACAAATCTAAGCTGCTACAGTAGATGTTGTGTTTCTGACTTTAACTTAACAGTCCAGCATGTTTTCATTTCAAAAAGGTTGTTTCTGTTAATTGCTTTCTATATTAGACTCTTTGTCTATTAACATTTTCGTATTTTGCTTTTAATTCAAGTGGTGTGCAACATTTCCCAGTGCTTTGTAGTATCTGTCAGTGTTAATAATTATCACTGCAGTGGACGATCCAGGAAACAAAATGTGGCCTCGAAACCCCCGGCAGCAGCACATGTGTGGCTTTCTGGAATCTACAGTTTCATGGGACAGAAGGGGAAGTTTGACAGCTGCTGAATCTTCTCTGAGGGCCTCTTGTTAGGAGGGGAGACAGCAACACAACACCTACTGTGCTTGCTGTCAGACGGGTTTGGCAGAAAAGTCCCATTTGTGTGTTTCATAATACACATGAACTGTTTCAATCAAAATAAAACCATTCGTGAAAACAAAACAAATGTGACCACACCAAGACTCTTTTTCTTGTTTTTCTAACTTTAAAGTGTAAATTTGTATTTTAAAATTGGATTAAGAGTGTGATTATCAACCGCCAAAAGGCTATAATAGAATCCGATTTTGCATCGATGTTGAATTTGAATTTTAGGAGAAATGGGAGGGTTCAGAGGACTAAACACTAACACCATAGTGTGTTTGTGAGTGGTCCAGCCCTCAGGTATGTTTCTGAAGAGGAGTGTCTGTGTTGGGAGGCATGTGGTGGCAAGCGCCAGCCTCTGCAGCTCTGGGAGTGTTTCTCACAGTGTTAGGCCTCCAAAGGAACTCGCATATATTTACTGTTGCTACGCTGTGGGAAAAAATGCACCTGACCAAGCACAAGTTTATGTTTGCATAAAAACCTTTTTCTTGCTCATTTGCATGTCTAAAGAGTCACTACTTCCTCTATAAACTATCTGCTGCATAGTTGGATCTAGGAGGGTTTTTTTCCTGCAGTATATATGTAATGTTCTTTGAATTGTATTCTTCTGGATGTTAAATAATCTTAATAAAGAAATGCACTTGAAATAAATAACCTCGACTTACTCCTGAGTGTCACAGGCTGCTTCCACACCCATATCATGCCTCATGTTGGGGATCCACTGCGCCATGCCAGCCATCTGTGGCATGTTTGACTGCTTATAAATAGGGCACTCATTGTGCCACACTGCAGACGACTTTAGGTCCCATCCCACGCGTGATTCTACTACCGTGTTTTTTATTCAACGCCACAGCGGTCAGGCAGGATCTTCCCGTCAAGTTGGAACAGGTAACCACCTGGGGGCCACGCCCTCCGCAGCGCGCAGGTATCCTGGAGCAGGAAGTAACTTTCACCTCCTTCGCTGTGTTGGAAAGTGACCGAAAATGCACTTGCTTGTCTGAACAGCGACTCTGGATTTTAACTTTTTGTTTTCTAAAAATATTATATTTCTTTTTTTTTTTTAAGTCAGAAGGATTCCTGTATTGTGAACATGCGTCTTTGTAGAGCATGCGCTCTCTTGGCGCTTTTATTTGTGTCGTCTTTGGACTCATCAGGTGAGGAAAATAACATCTGTCAGCTGAAAATATTTGTTTGTTTTTGACCTGTATTTGTGTTTAGACTTATACTTTAATATTTCAGTGAGCTAAATTTGATCAAATTTAATATGCACACTGCAAGAGGCCATGAGTTCAAGACAAAGCTTTATTTATGGTTCTGAAGTTCGCTTTTGATTCGCAGCTTCTGTTTCGACCCTGGCCAAAGGGCCTTTCTGCTGCATTTAACGTTGGACTGCCTTAAATCAAACAGATCATTCAAACACATTATTCTTTACTTCTAATCTGTTCTATTATTATAACATATTTTAAAAGCGGGTTGTGATTTCAGAGCTTTATCCAGTTTGTGAAACCTGAAAAGAGCAATTTAAGTTTAAAAAAATTATTAAATTGGATCCAGCTCGAAAACGACACCATCTAGATGGATCAAACCTCTACAGGACCATTCTACTCCAATGATGAATGATGGAAAACTTGGTTTGGTTTGTGAAACCCATGTTTAATTTGAATAAAAACACAGAATAGGCAGTTTATTTCTTGACGTGTTGGAAGCTACACCACCTAGTCAAACCTTATTAGTTATTTAACAGTAATGATGGATAATATAAAACACTGCCTATGGTTCGCAAAACCTTTATTAAGTTAAATTCAATAAATGTATATTTGTGAAGAATTCCTTTTGCCTGAGACCACCTTTCACCTGGTCCAGATTTAAAGTTAGACCACCTATAAAGGTTAAATGTCAGCAGAATTATTCTAAATTATAGAGAACACAGATTGTCATTTGTGAAAGTGTTACATTATTCATTTTGGACCCCATTTACAGTGGTTTCAGGCTAAAGAAAGTCTAAATATCAACTTTTTTGAGTTTTCAAGAACTAAATAAAGGTTCACAAACTATGTTATAGAGTATATGATGATGATAAAGTAATCCAGTCCTTTTAAAGTAGTCTGGATTTTTTTTAGACTGGATAAAAGGTAGCAAACATTTGTTAAATGCAGCGGAATAGCCATTTAGTGTAGTACAAATCAGTTACTTCACCATTGTGCTTTGTCTCACTTTTTTGTGTCACATATAATGGAGATCAGCTCAGCCTGAATGATCCATTATTTGTTACTGGACATTTGAGGCTCATAAAAGGCATTAAGGCATCCTGATATATGACCTGAATCACTAAACAGATGGAAGCTAATACATAATGGCAACGTGAGTTGAATATCTCTCAGCTCTTACATTTAGCTTTCTGTTTTCCAATGTTTTATGAGGCGTTAATGGGGCTTCCTTCCTGGAGGCATGGATTGATTCCAGCTTCATGAATGATTGACCAACAATCTGCTGCTGAACCATAAATCTAGTGGGCGTTTATTATGTCCAGTGTTAGATTTGAATTGTCTTTGCAGCAACTGCAGTTTGTTCTGTTGGGAGATTTTTATAATTTTAATGATAAATATAAATAAAAAAATCCAATGCAGGTCTTCACATGTAATTGTTTTTTCTTTTATACAGTACAAACCATACGTTTGGGACACACCTTCTCATTCAAATAGTTTTCTTTATTTTCATGACTATGAATATTGTAGCTTCACACTGAAGGCATCAAAACTATGAATTAACACATGTGGAATTATATACTGAACAAAAAAGTGTGAAACAACTGAAAATATGTCTTATATTCTAGGTTCTTCAAAGTAGCCACCTTTTGCTTTGATTACTGCTCCGCCCACTCTTGGCATTCTGTTGATGAGCTTCAAGAGGTAGTCACCTGAAATGGTTTTCACATCACAGGTGTGCCCTGTCAGGTTTAATAAGTGGGATTTCAAGCCTTATAAATGGGGTTGGGACCATCAGTTGTGTTGTGCAGGAGGTGGATATAGTACACAGCTGATAGTCCTACTGAATAGACTGTTAGAATTTGTATTATGGCAAGAAAAAAGCAGCTAAGTAAAGAAAAACGAGTGGCCATCATTAATTTAAGAAATGAAGGTCAGTCAGTCTGAACAATTGGGAAAACTTTGAAAGTGTCCCCAAGTGCAGTCGCAAAAACCATCAAGTGCTACAAAGAAACTGGCTCACATGAGGACCGCCCCAGGAAAAGAAGACCAAGAGTCACCTCTGCTGCAGATGATAAGTTCATCCGAGTCACCAGCCTCAGAAATCGCAGGTTAACAGCAGCTCAGATTAGAGAACAGGTCAATGCCACACAGAGTTCTAGCAGCAGACACATCTCTAGAACAACTGTTAAGAGGAGACTGTGTGAATCAGGCCTTCATGGTAAAATAGCTGCTAGGAAACACAGCTGAGGACAGGCAACAAGCAGAAGAGACTTGTTTGGGCTAAAGAACACAAGGAATGGACATTAAACCAGTGGAAATCTGTGCTTTGGTCTGATGAGTCCAAGTTTGAGATCTTTGGTTCCAACCACCGTGTCTTTGTGCGGCGCAGAAGAGGTGAACAGATGGACTCTACATGCCTGGTTCCCACCGTGAAGCATGGAGGAGGAGGTGTGATGGTGTGGGGGTGCGTTGCTGGTGACACTGTTGGGGATTTATTCAAAATTGAAGGCATACTGAACCAGCATGGCTACCACAGCATCTTGCAGCAGCATGCTGTTCCATCCGGTTTGCGTTTAGTTGGACCATCATGTATTTTTCAACAGGACAATGAGCCCAAACACACCTCCAGGCTGTGTAAGGGCTATTTGACCAAGAAGGAGAGTGATGGGGTGCTGTGCCAGATGACCTGGCCTCCACAGTCACCGGACCTGAACCCAATCGAGATGGTTTGGGGTGAGCTGGACCGCAGAGTGAAGGCAAAAGGGCCAACAAGTGCTAAGCATCTCTGGGAACTCCTTCAAGACTGTTGGAAAACCATTTCAGGTGACTACCTCTTGAAGCTCATCAACAGAATGCCAAGAGTGTGTGGAGCAGTAATCAAAGCAAAAGGTGGCTACTTTGAAGAACCTAGAATATAAGACATATTTTCAGTTTTTTCACACTTTTT
Source organism: Girardinichthys multiradiatus (assembly GCF_021462225.1). Classification (NCBI taxonomy): domain Eukaryota; kingdom Metazoa; phylum Chordata; class Actinopteri; order Cyprinodontiformes; family Goodeidae; genus Girardinichthys; species Girardinichthys multiradiatus. Next base: position 39,464,939 of record NC_061806.1, on the reverse strand, counting down.
TGTTCAGTATATAATTCCACATGTGTTAATTCATAGCTTTGATGTCTTCAGTGTGAAGCTACAATATTCATAGTCATGAAAACAAAGAAAACTCTTTGAATGAGAAGGTGTGTCCAAACGTTTGGTCTGAACTGTATGTCCATTATTTAATGCAACAAAAGGCACTGACACCTGCATTGCTTTCAGACAGCTGTCTTTCTTTTTAAAGGACAACATTTCCAACACAGGCTGTAAAATGGCAGTGAGGAAAGTTGCCGTGTTTGCATGGGAACTGTCATTGACTATGGAGGTAAAGTCTAGTTTGGATCCTCCTCTAAAACCATAGAGGACTTTGGAGCGTAAGGCATTAATCCAACCTGCTTGGAGTAAACATTGCATGGTCGTGCCAGTTTTTCACCCATCTTGGTGTTAAGTGTACAGTATCAGAGTCCTGCCGCACAGTCAAAAAGGTACCTCCCCAGTTTTAATTCCTACTGAATGCCTCTGGGATATGGAAGAAAAGGTGAGGACTATGCAGCCAACAAGTCTTTGCGCATGATGCAATGCACTCATGTTAACACAAAGTTGAACTAAGAGGAATGTTATTAACTTCCTGTGAAATATGCCCCACAATGTGAGGGCATTGATCATCAGATGGTTGCTAAATGATCTGCTAACACATAAAACTATCTGGCTTTAGAAAAGATGCAAGTTTGTTAGTAGAACAAATAGCATTTTGTATGGAGAAGTTATTGTCTTCACTCACTATGACTCATGGTTTGCTGGACTTTAATTAATTTGCTCTGGTTCATTGTTTGTCGGTAGGATAGGTGTGCCTGGCAGGAGTGTTTGCGTATGGGTCAACAGCAATCTCGCTGAGCTACCTTTAGCAGCAATAACTTGATACTGTTGTTTTCTGTATAACTTTATCAGTCCCCATGTTATTGAGGGTTAATCTTGGTTACGTCTTCTTTATTTAATTTTTCTAACTGGTTCTCAACCCAAAAATGGTGGACTGCTTCGTCCGAGTTTAGGGCTGGTGTTTGCCTTAAGGGGAGGAGTATCTTGGTGTCTCGTTCAGGAGGGATGGTAGGATGAAGCAGGAGATGAATAGATGGATTGGGGCTTTGTCTGCAGTGATGCAGGCATTGCTCCGGTCTGCCTTGGTGAAGAAAGAACTGAGCCAAAAAGCAATGCTCTCAATTTACGGGCCCATCTATGCCCCCTCCCCAACTAAAGTCTTGAGAAATGGATGAAAGACCAAGATCCTGTATATAAGTGGCTAAAATGAACCTCCTGCTTAAGGATTGGGTGAGGACCTTCTATGACTTATATCCTATGGCTGCACTGAATGATCACACCTCCACCAGGGGTGTGTTTGGTTTTAACCATATTGCTGCCTATTGTTTTCTCTATCTGCTGTAATGTTTTTTTTAAAAAATACTGTACGCCTGATTGACTAAATCCGGTCTTGTGTTATATAATAAATATCTAATAGTCTAAAATTAAGCTCAGGGTTGAATCTAAATTATTTTACTGACTCAGAGATCCAAACAGAAAGGTCAGAGTAAATTACTAGATGAAAGAAAAATGAATCTAACGACAAATGAAAGGATAAAGGCTTCATATTAATAAAAATAAGAATGAATGAAGCTTATCTAAACTTTACCAGTTGCTTCCCTAAACTCATTGCTGATGTCTTACCTGCTTGGCACTGTGTTAACAAACTGTATGCTCCAGATCCGCAAACAGGTTAAACATCCATTCGTTTGAATTATTCTGTTTTTTATATGGAAGCAGCAAGGTTCTCCACACACCTTTTTTCAGTTTAGTTTTTGATCAATAAATGGTTACTTTTTCAAGTATGTTGACTTTGTTCTTATTTATGACTGTATGTTTTTAAAAATCGAATGTTTTTAAGCAGTTTCTGTAATGTTTGCTTCTTTTCTTCAGCATCCTTTGAGACCACGGTGTTGCCAAAAAAAGGCTTAGAGGTCAAAGTGTCCAGCAAGCTGCCTGATTGTACCGTATGCACAGTCAGTGGGGATAATGACACCCAGAAATCCTGCCAAGTTTCTCTTACTTTAGTGCCTGGAGAGGAGGTTAAACTGCAGTTTATCTGCTCGAAGCCCATCGAACAGTCATACAATGTGACACTTACCAGTGTACTGGGTGAGTTTCTACACAAATTAATTGGTCGTTTATTTGTTCTCCTGAAACTGGTTTTGATTTTTCTTTTCTTTTCATTGAAATAAATTCTAACCTTATTTGTATGGAACGCCAAAGAGCTCAAAATTAGATAAATAAATGAAACATTATGAAATAAGTATCTACATCAATAAATTATAGATAATGATTTAATGTGACAATGAAATTGTGAAATAATTGAATGCATATTAAATTCTCAGCTCATTATTATAACATATATTTCATTTTCCATTAAAAATTTGCTTTATAATATAAAAGAATTTTCATATAAAATTTTAACCTAATAATTGAAATTATTGTTGAGGCTATTTTTATGTAATTCCAGCAGTTTTTTTCATTTCAAAATGTCATTTTTTAAAAGCCAGCTTTTATTAAAAGTTGTAAATATGTCATTAATGTAAATGTCCTGAAGGTTACTTTTCTGTTTTCCTCTTAATTTCTCAACCGTTGCCTGGATAGGCGTCTGGTCTGCTCTATTACCGTAATGCACCTTGTATGCGCGAAGCTAATCTTTAAAAGAGAGCTGACGTCAACTGGTGTGACTGTCGTCTTACTGGACCGCAGTGAACTATGCTGGGTGACAAAGAAAACATAACAGCAGTAACCCCGATGGTTATGCCAGACAGCACTGAAGTCTTAAGTTCTGTGCTCGGCATTTTCCATGCGGACACGGTGCTCAATGGCTCTTAGGGTATCCATAATGGAGTCATTGATGCTAACATTCTGGAGAGCAATTATTTTTCAATTTCAATTCAATTCAGTTTTATTTATATAGCGCCAATTCACAACACATGTCGTCTCAAGGCACACTTCACAAAGGGTTTGGAATGGTATAGGGTTGTTGAGGAGGTTAGATTAAACTACTGAGTGTTAGAGTTTGACCATTTTAGAATGGGCTATGTGTAGGGGTACTAAGTAAAATAATAAACTGATTATAACCATTGGAAAAGGGAGGGGGTCGCACAGGTAGCAGAAATGGAGGGTGTGTTTGCACCTCAACCATAACTGAGCCAGTTTAGGCTAAACCTGACTCCCCCTTACTCCATCCAACAAGGAGGGAGGAAGATGGAGGTAAAAATAATTGAAGAGTGTTGTTTCCTGTTGCATTGTGTGAAAGGTGTGTAACTTTACAATGGGCTAAGTCAATTGAACCGAATCATATAGATTTTAACTCAGGCACACGCATTCCAATTAATAACTAACCATTGAACAGTACAATCAGATTCAATTATTTATTCAATTTGGATAAAAAGGTTTTCTATCTAAGGAAACCCAGCAGATTGCATCCAGTCAGTGACTTGTAGCATTCACTCCTCCTGGATGAGCATGTAGCAACAGTGGACAGTCACTGGTGTTGACTTTGCAGCAATCCCTCATACTGAGCATGCATGTAGCGACAGTGGAGAGGAAAAACTCCCTTTCAACAGGAAGAAACCTCCAGCAGAACCAGAACCAGGCTCAGTGTGAGTAGCCATCTGCCACGACCGACTGGAGGTTTGAGAGAACAGAGCAGAGACACAAAGAGAACAAAGAAGCACTGATCCAGGAGTACTTTCTATGGGAAGGAAAAGTAAATGTTTATGGATGTAGCTCCTTTAGTTGTTTCACCTAGAAAGAAAGAACAGATAAACTCTGAGCCAGTTTTCAAGGTTAGAGTCTGAAAGAGAGAACATATAATTAGTCACAGTAAAAGCTCAGTCGATAGGAGAGAGACAGAGTTAAACACTGAAAGACAGGGCCACATGTATCATCAGTAGAAGGTGAGCATTAAGTTGTTGCCAGCAGAAGCTTGGACGATGTCCCCCTCCATGAAGGTGTCACAGGTAGACACAGAGTCAGGCCAGGTGTAGCTTCTAGGAAGAGAAAAGAGAGAGAACATAAAGTTAAAAGCTGAAATAACAGCAAATAATGCAAAATTGGAGAGTAGTATGAGAATGTAGCAAAGAGAGTGAAAGTGATCATTATGACCTCCAGCAGCCTAAGCCTATAGCAGCATAACTACAGAGATAACTCAGGATAACCTAAGCCACTCTAACTATAAGCTTTATCAAAAAGGAAAGTTTTAAGTCTAGCCTTAAAAGTAGACAGGGTTTCTGCCTCACGGACCAAAACCGGGAGCTGGTTCCTCAGGAGAGGAGCCTGATAACTAAAGGATCTGCCTCCCATTCTCCTAGAGACTTTAGGAACCACCAGTAAACCTGCAGTCTTGAGAACGAAGAGCTCTGTTAGGAACATATGGACCAATCAGATCCCTGATGTATGATGGAGCTAGATCATTAAGGGCTTTATATGTGAGGAGGAGAATTTTAAATTCTATTCTGGATTTAACAGGGAGCCAATGAAGGGAAGCTAAAATAGGAGAAATATAATCTTTCTTTTTAATTTTCATCAGAACTGTTGCTGCAGCATTTTGAATCAGCTGAAGGCTTTTAACTGCATTTTGTGGACATCCTGATAGTAAAGAATTACAATAGTCCAGCCTTGAAGTAACAAATGCATGGACTAGTTTTTCAGCGTCACTCCTGGACAGGATATTTCTAATTTTGGCAATGTTCCGGAGATGAAAGAAGGAAATCCTAGAAACCTGTTTAATATAGGATTTAAATGACATGTCCTGGTCAAAAATAACACCAAGGTTTTTTACTTTATTGCCAGAGGTCAATTTAATGCCATCCAGGTTAAGTGATTGACTAAGAAGTTTCTTTTTTAAAGACTCCGGTCCAAAGACAACAACTTCTGTCTTCTCTGTCTTCTGTCTTCAAGACATGCTTGTAGTCTATCTAACTGGTTGGGCTCATCAGGATTTATGGATAAGTAAAGCTGAGTGTCATCAGCGTAACAGTGAAAATTTATCCTATGCTGCCTGATAATTTCACCTATTGGAAGCATATATATAGTAAAGAGAATTGGCCCAATTACTGAACCCTGTGGTACTCCACAATTAACCCTGGAGTTTATAGATTATTTTTCATTTACATGAACAAACTGGAATCTGTCAGACAGATAAGATTTAAACCAGCCTAGCGCTGTTCCCCTGATCCCTACAGCATATTCCAGCCTTTTTAAGAGAATATTATGGTCGACTGGATCAAATGCAGCACTGAGATCTAACAGAACCAGAACAGACACAAGTCCATTATCTGAGGCCATAAGAATATCATTAGTGACTTTCAGCAGAGCTGTTTCAGTGCTATGATGAGCTCTGAAACCTGACTGAAACTCTTCAAACAGGTCATTACTGTATAAATGCTCACACATTTGATTAGCAACTATTTTCTCAAGAATTTTAGATAAGAATGGAAGATTGGATATAGGTCTGTAATTTTTCAAGTCATCTCGATCAAGCGAAGGTTTCTTAAGTAAAGGTTTAATTACAGCTACCTTTAAAAGCTTGTGGTTCTGATCCATTTACTAAAGATAGATTAATCATATCTAAAAGGGGGCTGGTAATCAGAGGAAACACTTCCTTAAATAATTTGGTTGGGATTGGGTCTAACATACAAGTTAAAGGTTTAGATGAAGCTAATATTTCTGATAACTCAGGAAGCTCCACAGGATCAAAACAGTCCAAACACAGATCAGGTTCTACAGTTATTTCCAATGTTGTCTCACTTGCTGAGGATGAAGTAATCATCTTCGGGAGTATGTCAAAGATTTTATTTTTAATAGAATCAATTTTATTTAAGAAGAATCCCATAAAGTCATGACTGCTGAGAGCTAAGGGAATGGATGGCTCAACAGAGCTATGACTCTGTGTAAGTTTAGCAACTGTACTAAAGAGAAACCTAGGATTATTCTTGTTCTCTTCTATTAATGATGAGAAATAAGCTGTTCTAGCTTGGTGAAGTGTCTTTTTATACAACAGTAGGCTATTTTTCCAGATTAAGTAGGAATCCTCTAGGTGTGTAGAGCGCCATTTTCTCTCCAATTTTCTAACATTGTGCTTTAAAGTACGCAACTCTGAATTAAACCAAGGAGCTAGCCTCCTATTAGTGATTACCTTCTTTTTCAAGGGGGCTGCATTGTCTAATGCATCACGCAATGATGAAGTAACACTATGAACAAGAGAATCAATTTGTGAAGGGGAAGAAACAAAATTATTGCCCTCCACTGTGTTTTTCAGTGATAATGAGGAATTTAAAAGTGGAACAGATTCTTTAAAGGTTGTTACAGCATCCCCTGATAATGATCTACTATAATAAAATGTTCTTTCAGGTTTGGAGTACTTGGTTAAATTAAACTCAAAAGTTATTAAGAAATGGGCAGACAGGACAGGGTTATGAGAAAATATTGTTATGTCTTTACACTCAATACCATATGTCAGCACAATGTCCAGAGAATGAAGACAAAGGTGGGTAGGTTTGTTAATGTTTTGAGCAAAGCCAATTGAGTCTAAGATGGCATTAAAGGCTATATTTAGGCTATCACTTTCAGCGTCAACATGAATGTTAAAATACCCCACTATAATAACCTTGTCTGTATTTAACACTAAATCAGATAAAAGCTCTGAAAACCTCGATATACTGTCCCAGTATATCGAGGAATGTGGAAATTTTAATAATTAGTAGGAGTTGACTCATTTATAGTAACATAATCCTCTTGCTGCAGCCAGGTTTCTGTGAGGCAAAATAAATCAATCTGATTGTCACAAATCAGGTCACTAACTAGCAATGTCTTTGAAGAGAGAGATCTTATGTTCAGTAAGCCACATTTAATTGTTTTATTTTTCTTGTTTATTTTTATGAGATTTTCATGATTTCCTCCTTTTTAGATTATTTTTTTATCTATTTAATTATCATCCCAATCATTTGAAAGATATTATACAAACAACTCAAAATGGCATCATATGATAAATTATTCCCCTCAATTTGATCTGCTGAGGTAACCAGAGCTGAATGACGTTAAAGAAACTCCACTATCCTTCCTAAACCTTGAGCTGGCGCAGTAGCTGCTCAGGGAGCAGGTACCCAGGAAACTAATCACTACGTGAGGCTCAGTCAATGAGGATGCAGGTACAGCCAGTTGACCCTGATTGGCCCACAGTCATTCAGTTGTAAAGTAGCATTATGAACTAAATGGCCATGGGGAAAAAAAATCACCTTTTATAAAATAAAAGCTGGCTTTTGAAAATAAAAGCTGACTTTTAAAAAATGACATTTTGAAATAAATAAAAAAAACAGCTGGAATTACATAAAAATGGCCTCAACAATAATTTCAGTTATTAGGTAAAGATTTTATATGAAACCTATTTCATATTATAAAGCTAATTTTTAATGAAAAATTATATATTTTATAATGAGCTGAGAATTTAATATGCATTCAATTATTTCACAATTACATGGTCATATTAAATCATTATCTATTATTTATTGATGTAGATACTTATTTCATAATGTTTCATTTATTTATTTAATTTTGAACACTGTTGTTTTTTTGTTTTGGAAAAGTATTGTTTGGGGAAAAAAATCGTCGACGTTTCCACGCAAATGCCTGCAAAAAACAAAAGTTATTCCTTGCAAACAGATGCCTGCAAGCATTTTGATTATCACTAGAATCAGGCTTATGCTAAAAAACTACAAGACTAAATACTGTGAAATTTCAGTGAGGGCTTAGTCATGTTAACAGGAAGAGGAGAACATTTGTTTCTGCTGTTTCTTGAAAAGTAGAGAACAAGCCTGGACTTTGCAGCATATGTGAAACTAACATGAGTTCATGTCTTTTTGTAGAAATACTTTCTTTTTTTTTGCCAGCCTTTTCGGAAAGGGGAACTATAATAGTGTCTTGCAAAAGTTTTCATGCACCTTGAACTTCTTCACATTTTGTCACGTTACAACCACAGAATCCACTGTACTCATTTAAGTAGGATTTACTCCATCGATAAACACAAAGTAGTGCAGGATTTGTTCGGTTTGCAGCTGTGCTATACTCTTTTCTTTTTCAGATGATGGGTTGGGCTCCTTGAAATGTTCAAAGCAAGGCATATTGTTTTATAACCTCATTTTGCTTTAATCTTTTCTGCAACTCTCTCCCTGAACTGTCTGCTGTGTTCCTTGGTCTTCATGATGCTGTTTACTCACTAATGTTCTCTAACAAACTTCTAAGGCCTTCAGAGACCAGCTGGATTCATACTGAGATTAAATTACCGACAGGTGGTCTGCGTTTGTTAATTATGTTATTACTGAAGGCATTTGGTTGTACTGTAAATAATTTTTTTAATCAATTTTAAAAGGGGCTGAAAACAAACACATGTCCAGGTTTTGGTTTTTTTACGTGTTAAAAGTTTTTGAAAACTATGTCTAATTTTCCATCATCTTCACAGTTATACCCTGCTTTGGGTTGATCTACAACATAAAAACAATATTTCAATGTGAATAATATGTATAAATGTGATATAATGTGATATAATTTCAATACTCGTCTCTAAATGCATTCAAAGTCGTCATGTCATGTACATATCCTACTGTTATTTGGACAGTTTTTGAATTTCTAGTAAATAGACTGTTGTTGTTTTTCATGCATACATATATTTGCAGATTTTTATATGATCTATTCAGTTGCTCATTTTCTTTCAATCTGAGTATGCCATTTTTAATAACTGTACAGTAATATTTTTCTTATGTTATGACCTCACAGTAGTCTCTTACTCTGGTTTTTTGTGTTTATATTTTTATATTTGTGTGAATCTGCATGCTTCCATTTCCTCCCTGTGGGACAGTAAATGAAACTATTTTAGTACCAAGCACCACAATTTAACGAGTTTAACTAAATATGTCTTTCAACTTTGAAAACTACGTTACAGAATGTACGCAGCAGATGTGCAAGCCCAACGTGGTAGAAGCGCAGTCATCCATCCTGTCAGAGTTCACCAGAACCTTCATCTGGAAGCTGAAAGCACCTGAAAAGACACTTGTGAGTCTGAATGTCCTTGGGGATGGACTGACCAAGACTTCACAGCCTTGCTCAGAGGGACTGCAGTATTCAGTGGTCACATCTGGAACAAACAAAGAGGATCCAACTCAGTACTGTCGGGGAGGTTTTGAGACGCGACTTGAGCTGTTCAATCAAGGGGTGGTGTCCCTAGAAGCTAAACCGAACACAAAAGTGGACTCTTTACTGTTTCAGGCCTCATCCGAAACAATAAGTAAGAAATGACTGCCAGTTCTAGCTCTTCTTTAAAGATATTTAATTAAAATATTGATTCACTAACTCTTCTTAGGGAAATCTCTTTTTTTACTATGCACTATGGACATTTGAATACATTTGAATTTAATGGTCAGTGCTAAATTATCTGTCCTAGTCTGCTACGGTCACAGGAGAAACTGAAATATATGTTATCAGAAATCTTATCAAATGTCCTACCTATGCATGAAAAGAATTCTGTTTAATTTATATATAAAATGACCATTGAGTGAAACCTTTATGCTGCTATGATACAGTATTGGATACTTTGGTTATTAAATCATAATTGATAGAGTTGATTATTTTGACATTCTGAGCCTTCACATAGAGTATTTTAATAAACTGTGGAGGTAAATATAATTTTTTAAAATCTAATTAGATTGATAATTTCATTAACATTTTTCAGAAAATTTGTTTTTCTAATCACCAGTTGGGGCCAGTTTTCTCTTATACCATGTAAGAAATTATGACCCCCAGATTTCACAATATATTGAACTGCAATGTCATGGCCACAAAGGACAACTTGGGCAGATTTACTAGGCTGTAATATTTCAAGAACCGTGTAAACAAACTTCAATGTCATACTTTAAACGTAGCATTACTGTAAATCCATCGGAAATCCATCAAGTTATCAATGCTGTACATAATGATTAGTATGTGGGAAACTATGGGAAAAACTTGTTTTGCAGGTGATTGTTGTAGCTCAAATCCTTTTCTATATGTGTTTTAAAAAATATATATTTTTTCACATTAACTAATGTTTGCAATGACAGCTCCAAATAAAGACAGAATATAATTCACATAATCACGATTACAACCACTGAGGAGAGCAAAAGCGGTTGCAAGGGTTTACATTAGAGAAACTGTTGACAACATCAACTTATGTTTGCAACCAGTGTGTCAATCAACACATTGGACTTGGTGAAACAGTTGAACGGTAGAATAGGGTTTAAATCATTAGGGGTCTATTTTACAGTTTAGAAAGTGATTAATTATACTCTCTCTAAGACTGTTCTATTTATTTTTTTCTAATCTTTTTACAAGAACGAATGACTGTAACCATTGGTCCCAGTTCAACTGTGGTCCTGAGCCGGGATCCTGGGCAGACAGAATGTGAAGTGTGCGTCGATGACGGTACCAGTTCTGACTGCAGCTCAACAGAAAAGACACTAAAAAGTGCTGAAAAGCTTCCTTTGGAGTTTAGATGCCTCCAACCTCAAGATGTGTTCAGTATGAAAATGACAACAAAAATTGGTAAGAATGCCCCATCTCTTTGTCTTTATGAAACTGGTTATTTTGGCTCATCTGGGTTGAACAACAACAACAACTAGTTACAGTAACTTTTTCTTTTCTATTTTCTTGCAGAATGCACAAAGATTTCCTGCAACCCTGCTGTGGCCGAAGTAGATCCGGAGCTCTTCAAGGGCTTCAAAAAAACCATAACATGGGACATTAGTGTTCCAGACAGGACTGTTCTAACTTTAGACTTTCCTAGGAATGGACTAAAGCAAATTTCTGCATCAGAGAATTGTGAGGATGGTTTTCAGTACATGGTCAGTACTACAAGGAGTGATAGAGAGTTGAAAACTAGCAGTTATTGCAAAGGTGGGACAGAGTCTAAACTTGACTTGCTCGGAGCAAAGACTGTGACTGTTGAAGTGCCAAAAGGAGGAGAACTGGACCGGACTATATTCAGTTTAAAAGCATCACCTAGAAGTAAGAACATATTTAAACATTAAAACAACCAAATATGTTATTTTGGAAGAACAAAATCCTTTGCAGTCAAAAATATGTCTTTGAAACTGCTTTAATATACTTTAAAATTAATATTCATCACTGACATGCCTCTGTTTTCTTTTAGCTGGAAGAATCATGTCTGTGACCTCTGACCCCTTCACAAATGTCATCATCAGCAGGGGGCCCAAAGAGCCAGACTGTCAAATCTGTGTAACTGAGGGATCCCAACAGACCTGCAGCCCACAAATTCGGAGACTGAAGAATCCTCACAACACTTCAGTGGAATTTACATGTCCACAGCCCCAAAATATCTTCAATGTGGAGATAAACAGAGAAATTGGTATGAATATTAAAATACTTCTGATTTGAGCTGTTATATTGTACAGGTGCATCTCAATATGCAATTGTTTAACTTTTTGAGGACCTGAACTTTGGGTTTTTGTTATGTGTAAGCCATAATCATTATAATTAACAGAACTAAACACCTAAAATATATATCTCTGTGTGTAAGGAGTTAATATAGTATGAGATGCACCTGTATGTGTCCTTATTATGAAATATTTTTTCATTGACTTTAAAATGGTTGCAGCCAACCTTTTCTACCTGTCTACAGAATCATTGACAAGCAGGTAGAAACTCCTGCCATCTCTAATCTCGTTAAAAAACAGTTAATTTACTACCGTTATCGAACTTTATTCAAGCAAATTAAACATATTTTGTATCGTTGTCGTTTGCTTTGTCGTCAGACTGCACAGAGACAACCTGTTCTGGCAATACCGTCCACACCGAGACGAAGTTTTTTCCCGACTTCAACCGGACTTTCGTCTTTGACTTCAAAGTTGTAGCCACTCGAGCTTTCCAGATGGTCTTTGAAAAAACGGGACTGCGACAGATTCCCAATGGAGAGACCTGTCCAGATGACCACACGTATTCTGTTGTCATCTTTTTGCGCACGGGCTTAACAAATATCGGCACTTTTTGCAAAGGTGGCCACGTGACCAACATAATGGCTCGTTACAAGGGCCGTTTGATCCTGAAGGTGCCCGGGAATGTGAAGGTGGACCCTGTGGACTTCCAACTTAATGTTGGACCTGAGACAAAAAGTATGTTGTTTTTTTTGTGTGTTTTTTTTAACAATGTGGCTTGTTTTGTATTGCACCAGAGCATTTTTATTCATTAACTCAGTTCAGTATATTTATACGGCACTACAAACGAATGCACTTTACACAAAAACCCGATTTTATATACATAAATATATAGTCCATTAAATCCAAACACACTGACAGATTCAGTTAATGACCTAGTCAAGTCAAGTTCAGTTTATCATGACAAAAAGTTTTTTTCTATCAAAGGAAATCTAGCAGATTACATCGAGTTACTGACTTTGCAGCAATCACTCCTAAACAAGCATGCAGCAACAGCAGATGGTCAACTGCATGGTGGAAACTTAGCAGCAACCACTCATACTGAACATGCATGTAGTGACAGTGGAGAGGAGAAACACCTATTTAACAGGAAGAAATGTCAAGCATTAACCTGTAAATATTTCTACAGTTTTCATGTATGGCAATTTAAGTTTAACTACAGTTGGGAGTTATTGACAAGGATGTTTGGAGGACTTGAGCATCCTGATTTCTTAGGATAAAAGCTATTACTTGGTTTTGATGTGTTACTCCTCTGAATCCCTTCCTGAAAGTGTGAGCATGGAAAAGGCTTGGCTGGACATGAATATTATCACAGGTCATGAGGTTGGTTCTACAGGGTGTTTTCCAGAGATAGATGGTATTACAGGTGCTTTGTCAAGGGACTCTTTAGTCCAGACCACTCTCTCTGCTGATGCTGTTGCCTTTGGTGCTGCATGTGTAACACACATTAAAGTGGGTCAGGATGATGTAATGGTGCTTCTGAAGCCTATCTTGTATTAATAGCTTCAAACCCTACTTTTCATGTTTCTGACCACTTATCTGCTTGTGTTTCTCTAGTGGTGGCCATAATTACGGTCAATCTACCACGAGGCCTATCAGACACAGACTTCATCACACCCAACTATCCCAAGGATTTCCCTGATCAACAGCAGATCCAGTGGGAGTTCATCGTCCCCGGCATGCACAACTACACTGTTCTCTTCCATGATCACTCGACCCCTGTCTGTCTAAATGGTGGAGTGGGGGTGGAGTATCAACAGGAGGACAAGAGGGTGACCAAACGATTACTGACGGATCCCCAGCCTCAGCACTATCAGGGCAACTTTAACTTGGTGCTAACTAACTGCGAAACAAACTCGACGCTAACGGGACTCAGCCTGAGCTACAGAGTCTCTGTGATGAGAAGTGGCCATCCAGGTAAGATGTGGGAAAAATCCGATTTGGACTCGTCTTTAGTACAAACAAGTGAAGCTTCTTTTGTACTCTGAAATCTAATGACTGTATTTTGTTTCTTTTAGTTCTCTGTACATTGGATCTAACCAAACACCAGAGAGTGTCTGTGCAGATTGAGAAGGTGGGTTCTGACCCTTTTTGTGAGATAAGTATAAACTCTGTCGTGAAAGAGAACATAACTGTGGCTGAAGGCACCACGGCCAAACTCTCCTTCCTCGACTGTCCAAAGGATGATGTTCGCCTGACTGCAAGCCAAGTTATTGGTAAAAAATTTTTATTTTTTTAAGTTTATGAAGAGCTTTTTGTTTCTGGTCACTAAGGAGTGTTAAAGACTGTCAAATGTTAAGACTGATGCTACTCTTATGTCTGTATCATTAGGCTGCCAATTGCAAGTAGCTTATAGAAATAGTGGTGAGAGCAATTGTGAATTATTTATACGGTTTAACTGACTTTCTGATGTAGGAGTTTGGACTCTTCCCATTCACATGATGGGAAGAGTATTTGTTAAACTACTGTCAGTATGCCCATGTAAATTACAGTATGTGCACGCAGCACTTGGTCGGGACTCCTCGTACTCGTCGTCTTCCGCTTTATCCGGGACCGGGTCGCGGGGGCAGCAGACTCAACAGAGACGCCCAGACGTCCCTCTCTCCATACACCTCCTCCAGCTCCTCCAGGGGGAGCCCAAAGCGTTCCCAGGCCAGCCGAGAGACATAGTCCCTCCAGCGTGTCCTGGGCCGTCCCCTGGGCCTCCTTCCGGTGGGACGTGCCTGGAACACCTCCCAAGAAGGCGTCCAGGAGGCATCCGGTATAGATGCCCGAGCCACCTCAACTGGCTCCTCTCGATGTGGAGGAGCAGCGGCTCTACTCCGAGCCCCTCCCGGATGGCCGAGCTCCTCACCCTATCTCTAAGGGAGTGCCCGGCCACCCTACGGAGGAAGCTCATTTCAGCCGCTTGTATCCGGGATCTCGTTCTTTCGGTCATGACCCAAAGTTCATGGCCATAGGTGAGGGTAGGAACATAGACCGACCAGTAAATTGAGAGCTTTGCTTTTCGGCTCAGCTCTCTCTTCACCACAACGGACCGGCACAGCGCCCCCATTACTGTGGCAGCCGCACCGATCCGTCTGTCGATCTCCCGCTCCATTCTTCCCTCACTCGTGAACAAGACCCCGAGATACTTAAACTCCACCACTTGAGGCAGGAACTCCCCTCCAACCTGAAGAGGACAAGCCACCCTTTTCCGGTCAAGTACCATGACCTCGGACTTGGAGGAGCTGATCCTCATCCCAGCCGCTTCACACTTGGCTGCGAACCGCCACAGCGCATGCTGTAGGTCTTGGCTAGAGGGGGCCAGCAGGACCACGTCATCTGCAAAAAGAAGACCCGACCCCCTCCGGCCCTTGGCTGCGTCTAGAAATCCTGTCCATAAAAGTTATGAACAGGACTGGTGATAAAGGGCAGCCCTGCCGGAGTCCAACATGCACCGGGAACAGGTCCGACTTAGTGCCGGCAATGCGGACCAAACTCCTGCTCCGCTCGTACAGGGACCGGATGGCCCCTAGTAAAGGGCCCCCGATTCCATACTCCTGAAGCACCCCCCACAGGGCATCACGAGGGACACAGTCGAATGCCTTCTCCAGGTCCACAAAACACATGTGAACCGGTTGGGCAAACTCCCATGAACCCTCGAGCACCCTGTAGAGGGTATAGAGCTGGTCCAGTGTTCCACAGCCGGGACGAAAACCACACTGCTCCTCCTGAAGCCGAGGTTCGACTATCGGTCGGACTCTCCTCTCCAATACCCTGGCGTAGGCCTTACCAGGGAGGCTGAGGAGTGTGATCCCCCTGTAGTTGGAACACACCCTCCTGGCCACCCCAGTCTGCCAGTCCAGAGGCACTGTCCCCGACCGCCACGCAATGTTGAAGAGACGTGTCAACCATGACAGCCCTACAACATCCAGAGACTTGAGGTACTCAGGGCGGATCTCATCCACCCCCGAAGCCTTGCCACCGCGGAGCTTTTTAACCACCTCGGTGACTTCAGCCTGGGTGATGAAAGAGTCCGACCCCGAGTCCCCAGCCTCTGTTTCCACCACGGAATGCGTGATGGCAGGATTGAGGAGATCCTCGAAGTACTCCTTCCACCGGCCGATAATGTCCCCAGTCGAGGTCAGCAGCTCCCCACCCCCACTGTAAACAGTGTTGGCGAAGCACTGCTTCCCCCTCCTGAGGCGCCGGACGGTTTGCCAGAATCGCTTCGAGGCCAACCGGTAGTCCTTCTCCATGGCCTCGCCGAACTCCTTCCAGGTCCGTGTTTTTGCCTCTGCCACAGCCCGGACTCTTCCCATTCACATGATGGGAAGAGTATTTGTTAAACTACTGTCAGTATGCCCATGTAAATTACAGTATGTGCACGCAGCACTTGGTCGGGACTCCTTTTGCTTTTAATTACTACATTAATGCAGCGTCGTATGTAGGCTATCAGCCTGTTGCTCTGTTGTATTCACAATATTCTTAAGACTGCAATTATCCCTGTTGCAGGTACACCTTTTTCTACCACACTTTTTCCTTCCACTCAATTTTCCATTAATATGTTTGAATACAGCCCTCTGTGAACAGCCAGCTTTTTGTGGCTTAACGTCCTTGTGAAGTGTGACAAGTGTTGTCAAGTCAGCTGACTTCCACATGGTTGTTAAGGCCATAGGCCGTTTTCAGTGATATCCTAATTTACTGAGATGCACCAGAACTGTATCTTAGTAAAAAAAATAACAAAGGTGTACACACTTACTCTATGCTGCAGGCATTATTTATTGACATTATTTTAATTGAACAGATTCTCACAGTGCACAGGTTTAAACTCTGTTATCTGTGGCATTTGTTTTATACCACAGATAACAGTTTGAAAGAGAGAGTAGGATTTGACCTTTACCAACAAGGTCATTCCCAAAGAGCTGTTTGCTGGAAATTTGCTATGCAGTAGATTATTGGCTAAAGGATTCTGCATCAATAATATTCAATATTATTTATATTATATTGTAGATATGTTTATACTGTTTAATTTGTACTGTATTGCACCGACTATGCCAAAACAAATTCCTTGTATGTCCAAAAACGTACTTGGCAATAAAGCTTTTCTGATTCTGATTCTGATTCTGATCAGATGTCAGTTGGATTTTTCTCATTCAAAAAAAAAAAAAAATACATGACCTATAAATACTCACTAGCTGCTGTAGATGGTTCTTAGGTCTGGTACCTGATCTTTTGTCCTCCTCTTGTCCACGTTCTTCATTCTGTTTATACATACATTGCGTGATATGGGGCACGCAATGTATGGGCAAGACACTTTACCCGCCTTGCCTACTGATGGTGGTCAGAGGGCTCGGTGGTGCCTGTGTATGGCAGCCTCACGTCTGCCAGCGTACCGCAGGGCAGCATGGCTACAATGTAGCTCACCACTGTCAATGTGTGTATGAATGGTTGAATGACTGAATGTAGTGTGAAGCGCTTTGGGGACTTGATAAAGCGTTATACAAGTACTGGCCATTTACTATTTAATACGTTTGTTAAAATAGTCACATTTTATTAGCATTTCTTTTAGAGCCAATAATGGCAGCTGGTATTCTCATATTTTACCCTGATAAATATATTTGATTGAACGTATTTTCTTACTCCCATTTTACTCCTTTTCATTGCAGCGTGTCAGAATGTAGCATCATGCCCTTCAGCTTCCCTCTCTGTTCCCACTCTGGATTCTTGTCTGCCGATACCCCTTCAGAACTTCACGTGGCAACTCACCATCCCCAACGAAGCCACCCTGGACCTGGTGTCTCCCACTGGAAGTCTCCGGCAGTCCCTGCCAGGGGAGGAGTGCGATCCATCGACCTCACTGCGCTTGGTCGAGGCCGGCGGTTTTTCCTTTGGAGATTTCTGCTCCAATGGTGTGATCCAGAAACTTCAAGTGCATGCCAACGTCTCCGTCACAATTATGCCGCTAGACTTCACGAGGTGTACGAATCCTTTGCTCAATGTCAGTGTCAGTCCGGAGATCACAGGTAAAAAAAGACTTTGTTACAAAGCTGCAAAGACTGTTACACTATTTATCTGTACATCTATTTTATGATAAAAACCCACCCTGAGACATTTAGATAAATCAATCTTCCCATTTATTAAATGGGGAAAAAGTTATTGTTAGGTAGCAATATTCTCAATACAAAATAAGTGGTAGCACCATTATTGGTACCCTTGTTGCTATACTTTGTAAAATGTATGGGATTCTTCTATGGGATTTCTTAAGACATACAGACAGAGGGTCTTAGCCCATTTCTCTTTGCACAATCTGTAGAGCATCCAAAGTCCTCGGTCCTCACTTCTCAGGTTTTCTGTGGGATTTACATCTGTGAATTGAGATGGCCATGGTAAAAGGTGTTTTTTTCTGCTCGGTGAACCATTTCAGTGGTGATTCGTCCAAATGTTGGATTGTTATCCTCTAGAAAAACCAAAATAAGACCAATTTTTAGTGTTGTGGTCGATACCACTAAATTTTCTAGTGTTCAAGCAGTAATTATGGTTTTCTCTCTAACAAGGTCCCAAGGGACTTTTTGAAGAGAAACAGGCCCATAATATGAAATATCCTCCGCCGTACTCAACAGTGGGCTTGAGGTGTTTATGCATACATTTATTCTTTGTTTCACATTAAACACACTTAGAGTTTGTTGCTGAAAAGTCCAGTCTTGGTCTGATCTCACCAAAGTAGCACAGTTAAGACACCCAATGAAAAAGAGTGAACTACAATACAGCTATTCTGAGGTCGCACATTTTTCTTTACATTTCAAATAATTGTTTAGTAGTAGTAGTAGTTTGTCAGACCCCAATGAGCGTTCAAATAGTGGTTGAGAATGAAAAGAATTTAGTTTGCTCTTATGTATGGAATAAAAAAACGCTTTTTTCTTGAATAAAATTAATATATCTTAAATAGAAATCAGCCAGACTGAATTAGTCCTAATTGCTAAATTCTTCCAGTGACTTTCTTTCCAAATGGATTTTAATCAAACTGGGCTGATAATGGAGTGAAGACAGCATGGCATTTGCATGCATTAAAGGAGGAACCCCACAAAATTGCAACAAATGTATGGACATAATTATATATTACATTTTTAGTAGACAAATGGGTCAACATTATAATTAATTATATAGACTCAATTTCTATATAATTAGTTCAATTATATAGAAAAAGCGTTCAATTTTGTTTAAGCTAATTCACTCAGATTTAGATTAAAATTCAATTGCAACATTTCAAGTCTGTCCAATTATAATATAAAACAGTCCCACTAATTACTGACATTGTAGAGGAACAACTCCCTTTTTTAGCAGGAAGAAACCTCCAGCTGAGCCCAGCTCAGCTTGAGCAGCCCTACGCCAGGACTGGCTAGGAGGTGAGAAGGCAGGAATAGCTGGGATAGGAGTACTTTCTATAGAAAAAAAAACAAAAAAACAGTTAATGGCAGATAAAACTCTGTTAGTGGTTTTGTCCAGGAATGAGATGCAGCTAAAGTCATGAGCCAGGGTACTGAGTTTGGGGTACTTTATATGGAAAAAGAAGAACCAAGAGTACAGAGTTAATGGCAGCAATCTCTGTTAATGGCCTTGTCCAAGAAAGAGACTAAGCCAAGGAGTGCTTCCTTCAGGACAGAAAAACAGAAAGAGCTCAAGGTCAATGGCAGCTCTGCCGATGAGTCTGTCCTGGAAAGAGATACACTATAGCATTGAGCAAGCTGCACTCTATGTGAAAGAAAAACAAGTACATAGTTATTGGCAACAATTTCTCCAAAAATATCTTCATCTAGGAAAAAGACACAACTAAACACAGGATCTCTCAACCAAGTCTTCTGTGGGAAGAAAAACAAAGACAACCCAAAGTTAGTGGCAGCATTACGTTTTAAATAATGCACGAATCATTCATATAAGATATGATCGAGCTTGGTCATTAAGAGATTTATATTAATTATTAAAAGAAATTTCCAAACTAGCAAGAGTGGCCCCACTAGGTAACATATATTACCTATATTCTGATTGAATAACATACCTACCATACCTAAGTAACTGGGAAAAATTCAATTATTAATAATTATTATTTATCTGATTTCTAATCTATTGGCCTGCCATCATGAGTCACTTCTTAAAACTACAAATGTATTTAATTTAGAGAAATGGAAAGAGACTTTCCAACAGACTTAAATTCAATTCAATTCAGTTTTATTTATATAGCGCAAATTCACAACACATGTCGTCTCAAGGCACTTCAAAACAGTCAAGTTCATACATTCCAATTAATCCTCAATATTGAACAGTGCAGTCAGATTCAGTTATTTATTCAAATTGGATAAAAAGTTTTTCTGTCTAAGGAAACCCAGCAGATTGCATCCAGTCAGTGACTTGCAGCATTCACTCCTCCTGGATGAGCATGTAGAGACAGTGGACAGTCACTGGTGTTGACTTTGCAGCAATCCCTCATACTGAGCATGCATGTAGCGACAGTGGAGAGGAAAAACTCCCTTTTAACAGGAAGAAACCTCCAGCAGAACCAGAACTAGGCTCAGTGTGAGCGGCCATCTGCCACGACCGACTGGGGGTTTGAGAGAACAGAGCAGAGACACAAAAAGAACACAGAAGGAGTACTTTCTATGGGAAGGAAAAGTAAATGTTAATGGATGTAGCTCCTTTAGTCATTTCACCTAGAAAGAAAGAACAGATAAACTCTGAGCAAGTTTTCAAGGTTAGAGTCTGAAAGAGAGCACATAGAGTTAGTCACAGTAGAAGCTCAGTCAGTAGCCATGTCTAGGAGAGAGAAAGGGTTAAACACTGAAAGACAGGGCCATGTGGATCATCGGTAGAAGGTGAGCATTAAGTTGTTGCCAGCAGAAGCTCGGACGATTCCCCTCTCCAGAAAGGTGTCACAGGTAAACACAGAGCCAGGCCAGGTGTAGCTTCAAGGAAGAGAAAAGAGAGAACAAAGTTAAAAGCTGAAATAACAGCAAATAATGCAAAATTGGAGAGTAGTGTGAGAATGTAGTAAAGAGGGTGAAAGTGGTCATTATGTCCTCCAGCAGCCTAAGCCTATAGCAGCATAACTACACAGATAGTTTCAGTTCAGATTATTTAGTTAAACGGCGCTTATTTACAACAATGTCGTCTCAAGGAACCTCACAAAGGTTCCCACTGATGGTCATTGTTATACTAAAAACCACAAGGATTGGGATACCTCTCTTTGTCAGACTGATTATAATCATTGGAAAAGAGAAGGGGTCATACAGGTAGCAGAAATGGAGGGTGTGTTTGCACCTCAACCATAACTGAGCTGGTTTAGGCTAAACCTGACTCCCCCTTACTCCATCCTCCAGCAGCCTAAGCCTATAGCAGCATAACTACAGAGATAGCTCAGGATAGCCTAAGCCACTCTAACTATAAGCTTTATCAAAGAGGAAAGTTTTAAGCCTAGCCTTAAAAGTAGACAGGGTGTCTGCCTCACGGACTAAAACTGGGAGCTGGTTCCACAGGAGAGGAGCCTGAATACTAAAGGATCTGCCTCCCATTCTACTTCTAGAGACTCTAGGAACCACCAGTAAACTTGCAGTCTGAGAACAAAGTGCTCTGTTAGGAACATATGGAACAATCAGATCTCTGATGTATGATGGAGTTAGATCATTAAGGGCTTTATATGTGAGGAGGAGAATTTTAAATTCTATTCTGGATTTAACAGGGAGCCAATGAAGGGAAGCTAAAATAGGAGAAATGTGATCTCTCTTTTTAATTTTCATCAATTATAATCTATATTTAGGGCAAGCTGGCTTTTGCTATCAACAAGTGCTTACTTTTTTCCCTGCACTAACATATGATTTAGAGCCATTTTTACAACTTGCCTGTATCAGTTAAAGCTGCTTCGGCAGTGATGGAAGAATGTGGATTGTTTGGACTCACTATTTGTGCTGTAACAACATTTCCCGTCAGTCTTTCAACACCTGAATGAAACAAGTTAAAACCTGCTCGCTGGCTGCTTTTAGTCTTCCAGCTGAGCCAAAAAGGCACTTAAGATGTGCTGTAAAACAATTAATCCATAAACAGAACATCAGTGAATTAGATCAAAGTATTTATCTTCGTATTTAAAATTTTGATAAAATCGATACTTCAGAAACGTACACTAGTCATTTGATCTTTAGGTTCTGGTATTTTTTTTTTCTTTTGTTGCATTTTTAATAAAACTAAAAATGGCATAAAGGTATTTGTAACTCAAGAAAAATAAATCAATATTACAGTCAGTAAACAAATAATAATAAAAAAATATTAAGCTGTTGCGTATTATTTTCTCATTCCTTCCAGCCTCCACACGGGGGCAGTGTTGTTTCAGTTATTGTAGAGAAGCAAATTTACAGAAAAGCTCTGAATCCCGACGTTATTTCTATGTCTTCTTCAGAAACCATCATCTACAGGGTCAGCCCCAGCATATTGTCTTCCACGATGCTGGCCACCCCAAGCTGGCCCCAGGGAATGAAGCCTCTCTCCACAGTCTCCTGGATTGTGGATCTTCCTAGTCGGTACAAAGCACACCTCCAGTTTATCAATGTCACCCAGCCCACTTGCGCTGACAGACACACCTGCATCAAGGTGAAGTTGCTGGGCCAGAAGGAGGAGCTCATGAGCCGCAGGGAGGACGAGAAGGTGGAGAACCTGTGGATCCAGCAGAGCTTCTACCTGAACATGTCTAACTGCATGCCAGAAAAGAACCATTTTGGTGCCAGGATCATGATTGTTCTTCAGAAAAAGAATGGTAAGGAATCCCTCTGGTCATAAATACCAAATAGTCTCACAATCAAAAACTTGGGCTCAAGATTTTCTTTGGTTTTTCTCCACAGATCTGTTGATCATCCTTCTTGGATTGTTCGGAGCTCTTCTGGTTCTGGTCATAGTACTAGCTGTTGTATGTATTGTAATAAGGTGAGCAGCATTTATTTGTCCGTTAAGATATTTATTTCAAATTCTAGATTGTTTGAGGTTGAAATAAATAAAGTAAAATTCAGAAAAATTGCTTTTGGTGTTTGATCAGCAGCACCAACTCCTGTTAATCCCTTGTCCTTCTGTTGCCCCTAATAGATTAGCATACGTCTACCCTATTGTCATTATACACAGAAATATAATGAGTGTATCTCAAAATCAGAACATTATCAAAAAGTTAGATTAGTGATATTAATCCAAAAAGTTGGTTCAAGTTTAACAAGTTGTGGTTGAGTATATTTGTACCATGGGATACATTGGTTTAAATGTTTTATTTTCCCTCAATAAATAATAACATCATTTAAAAACAGATTGTATTTACTCAGGCTATCTTTGTCTGATATACACTGCTCAAAAAACACTCAAATAACACATCCTAGATCTGAATGAATGAAATATTCTCAGTGAATTCTTTGTTCTGTACAAAGTTGAATGTGCTGACAACAAAATCACACAAAATTCATCAACGGAAATCAAATTATTAACCAATGGAGGCCTGGATTTGGAGTCACACAAACTTAAAGTGGAAAAACACACTACAGGCTAATCCAACTTTGATGTAATGTCCTTAAAACAAGTCAAAATGAGGCTCAGTATTGTGTGTGACCTCCACGTGTCTGTATGACCTCCCTACAACGCCTGGGCATGCTCCTGATGAGACGGAGGATGGTCTCCTGAGGGATCTCCTCCCAGACCTGGACTAAAGCATCCGCCAACTCCTGGACAGTCTGTGGTGCAACGTGACGTTGGTGGATGGAGACATGATGTCCCAGATGTGCTCAATCGGATTCAGGTCTGGGGAACGGGCGGGCCAGTCCATAGCTTCAATGTCTTCATCTTGCAGGAACTGCTGACACACTCCAGCCACATGAGGTCTAGCATTGTCCTGCATTAGGAGAAACCCAGGGCCAACCGCACCAGCATATGGTCTCACAAGGGGTCTGAGGATCTCATCTCGGTACCTAATGGCAGTCAGGCTACCTCTGGTGAGCACATGGAGGGTCATGTGGCGCTCCAAAGAAATGCCACCCCACACCATTACTGACCCACTGCCAAACCGGTCATGCTGAAGAATGTTGCAGGCAGCAGATCGTTCTCCTCGGTGTCTCCAGACTCTGTCACATCTGTCACATGTGCTCAGTGTGAACCTGCTTTCATCTGTGAAGACCACAGGGCACCAGTGGCGAATTTGCCAATCCTGGTGTTCTCTGGCAAATGCCAAGCGTCCTGCACGGTGTTGGGCTGTGAGCACAACCCCCATTTGTGGACGTCGGGCCTTCATACCATCCTCATGGAGTCGGTTTCTAACCGTTTGTGCAGACACATGCACATTTGTGGCCTGCTGGAGGTCATTTTGCAGGGTTCTAGCAGTGCTCCTCCTGTTCCTCCTTGCAAAAAGGTGGAGGTAGCGGTTCTGCTGCTGGGTTGTTGCCCTCCTACGGCCTCCTCCACGTCTCCTGGTGTACTGGCCTGTCTCCTGGTAGCGCCTCCAGGCTCTGGACACTACGCTGACAGACACAGCAAACCTTGCCACAGCTCACATTGATGTGCCATCCTGGATGAGCTGCACTACCTGAGCCACTTGTGTGGGTTGTAGAGTCCGTCTCATGCTACCACGAGTGTGAAAGCACCACCAACATTCAAAAGTGACCAAAACATCAGCCAGAAAGCATAGGTACTGAGAAGTGGTCTGTGGTCCCCACCTGCAGAACCACTCCTTTATTGAGTGTCTTGATAATCACCAAAGATTTCCCCCTGTTGTCTTTTCCATTTGAACAACATCATGTGAAATTGATTGTCAATCATTGTTGCTTCCTAAGTGGACAGTTTGATTTCACACAAGTTTGATTTACTTGGAGTTATATTGTGTTGTTTAAGTGGTCCCTTTATTTTTTTGAGCAGTGTATAAAATAAGCTTAAATGTAAATATTTAAATGTAGTACAAAGCAAAAACAAAACACAAACACTTTTTCACAACCATGTACCTTTTGTTTCTGTTTCTAAATGTTAAAAAACTCAGTTGAAAACTAAGAATCTATATGAAGAAATAAAATGTAATTATATATGATATATTTTAATAAGGTGACTGTAATTTACTCAACGTTACATTTTTATATTTTGGTCTTCATGTGTGTCTTCATCTTTCCCTACAGGAAAAAGAAAGCAAAAATGAACAGAGAATCTTCCATTTACATGGGCAAAGGAAATATCTTCCGTCCAAGTGACAAGCACTTCACCAAAACCCGGGCCGACAATGACTCCCACGTCTATGAGAACATAGATGACACCATGGTCTACG
The DNA here is from genome assembly GCF_021462225.1 of Girardinichthys multiradiatus. Classification (NCBI taxonomy): domain Eukaryota; kingdom Metazoa; phylum Chordata; class Actinopteri; order Cyprinodontiformes; family Goodeidae; genus Girardinichthys; species Girardinichthys multiradiatus. The sequence goes on along the minus strand of NC_061806.1, from coordinate 39,440,111 downwards.
GCCACCTCCTGAATAACTCCACCTACGACAGTGTGGAACAGCCAAAAGGAATGCTGGTTGACTCTTATCAAACGTTTATGGGTCCCACTGATGGACCGCTGCCAATTATTAAGGAACCTGATCCAGAGCCGCTGAAGGAGCGTTACCAAATCTTTTTGGACCCTTCTGAGACTTTCATCCCGTCCCGTCCATGCACTCCCATCAATCGGCAGGACAGCCTCGGCTTCCAGGACCGCAGGATGATGGATAATGAACTCTACACATTCAAAGCCACGGGGGAGATGAACACGATCCGTCTCTCCAGCGCCGACCTGGACCCGCAGCCACCACTACCGGAGGAGAGCTTGTAGCGCTAAAGGACTCCATCTGTGTGATTGACCTGTTTTACTGAAGTCTTGTCAGGTTATGAGGTCTCTATCAAACTCTGGGAATCTGAGGTCTTTTTAGTGCACCCTTTGACATCTCTGTAAGGCTCTAAGGATTAAAAGTCTGTGCCTGAATAATTTTGGGAATAGGATGCACTCTTTCTCGTGCAAGAGATTTAACGCTGCTCACTTGGAAGCAGCGTTAAAAGCTAAAAACAAATCTGTGACCTCTCGGACAATTCTTGAGTTTTTATAATTGTTGTTTCTGCTTATTTTGAAGGGAAACAACAAAATGATTTTAAAAACTTTGTAAAATACTTTTCTACACTTGTTTGAGTTTTGGTTTTGACATTTTTAAATTTGAATAAAGACTGAAATTAATTAACATACCATTACTGATTTCCAGAGAGAAAATATGACCAGTTTGAACTAAAACAAAAATAAAAGCTACAGAATACTTTGTTTTTTATTAAAAACAAAATGGTTTCTATGCACTCATTTTTTTATTTTGTTTTCATTTCTCATACCAAACACAAGTCAGTTTTATGTTTTGCTTTTCTTTTGTGAAAAAGTTTTTTTTCAAAATGTTTTTATGAGCAAAAATGTGCAAAATAAAGTTTTGTTGAAAAAACTGTTTGCAACTTTATTTTAATTAAAACAAATATACTGTTAAATATTTGTCATTATGATTTTATCGCCATAGTTTTTTGATGAGGTGTGTAATCAGTAGAATAAAGATTACTATTCTATTCTACAGATAATGGTTTAAATTACTGTTCAAAATTGTTTTCTCATAATCAATTTAGTTTTCAAAGTGAGAACCAGAATACAGGAAGTTGTCCTTTCCTCTTAGCAGTTAACAATTTTAGATGATATGAGACAAATATTCATAAAATTGCTTAAAATCCAACACAATGTATTTAAATGTATTTTGTTTTCCTGAGAAATTCTCATTCAGTGTTGTTCAGGTCCCTTTTTGGACCAGCAGAAAATTTACAGATTACAGTTTACAGGTCCTTCTCAAAAAATTAGCATATTGTGATAAAGTTCATTATTTTCCATAATGTCATGATGAAAATTTAACATTCATATATTTTAGATTCATTGCACACTAACTGAAATATTTCAGGTCTTTTATTGTCTTAATACGGATGATTTTGGCATACAGCTCATGAAAACCCAAAATTCCTATCTCACAAAATTAGCATATTTCATCCGACCAATAAAAGAAAAGTGTTTTTAATACAAAAAACGTCAACCTTCAAATAATCATGTACAGTTATGCACTCAATACTTGGTCGGGAATCCTTTTGCAGAAATGACTGCTTCAATGCGGCGTGGCATGGAGGCAATCAGCCTGTGGCACTGCTGAGGTCTTATGGAGGCCCAGGATGCTTCAATAGCGGCCTTTAGCTCATCCAGAGTGTTGGGTCTTGAGTCTCTCAACGTTCTCTTCACAATATCCACCAGATTCTCTATGGGGTTCAGGTCAGGAGAGTTGGCAGGCCAATTGAGCACAGTGATACCATGGTCAGTAAACCATTTACCAGTGGTTTTGACACTGTGAGCAGGTGCCAGGTCGTGCTGAAAAATGAAATCTTCATCTCCATAAAGCTTTTCAGCAGATGGAAGCATGAAGTGCTCCAAAATCTCCTGATAGCTAGCTGCATTGACCCTGCCCTTGATAAAACACAGTGGACCAACACCAGCAGCTGACACGGCACCCCAGACCATCACTGACTGTGGGTACTTGACACTGGACTTCTGGCATTTTGGCATTTCCTTCTCCCTAGTCTTCCTCCAGACTCTGGCACCTTGATTTCCGAATGACATGCAGAATTTGCTTTCATCCGAAAAAATTACTTTGGACCACTGAGCAACAGTCCAGTGCTGCTTCTCTGTAGCCCAGGTCAGGCGCTTCTGCCGCTGTTTCTGGTTCAAAAGTGGCTTGACCTGGGGAATGCGGCACCTGTAGCCCATTTCCTGCACACGCCTGTGCACGGTGGCTCTGGATGTTTCTACTCCAGACTCAGTCCACTGCTTCCGCAGGTCCCCCAAGGTCTGGAATCGACCCTTCTCCACAATCTTCCTCAGGGTCCGGTCACCTCTTCTCATTGTGCAGCGTTTTCTGCCACACTTTTTCCTTCCCACAGACTTCCCACTGAGGTGCCTTGATACAGCACTCTGGGAACAGCCTATTTGTTCAGAAATTTTTTCTGTGTCTTACCCTCTTGCTTGAGGGTGTCAATAGTGGCCTTGTGGACAGCAGTCAGGTCGGCAGTCTTACCCATGATTGGGGTTTTGAGTGATGAACCAGGCTGGGAGTTTTAAAGGCCTCAGGAATCTTTTGCAGGTGTTTAGAGTTAACTCGTTGATTCAGATGATTAGGTTCATAGCTCGTTTAGAGACCCTTTTAATGATATGCTAATTTTGTGAGATAGGAATTTTGGGTTTTCATGAGCTGTATGCCAAAATCATCCGTATTAAGACAATAAAAGACCTGAAATATTTCAGTTAGTGTGCAATGAATCTAAAATATATGAATGTTAAATTTTCATCATTACATTATGGAAAATAATGAACTTTATCACAATATGCTAATATTTGGAGAAGGACCTGTATATTGGAGAAACAAAACCACATTTCCTTAAATTAAACTAGGAAGATATCATGGACAAGTACATCTCAATTTACATTGTTTGTCAAAGCAGATTCAAAAGAACATGTGGTTGGTATGAAGCACCTTGTGGCTTGCAGCTCCAGTTTCTTACCCAAAAGTGTATGAAATAACTTAAACTGGAAAAGTAGAAAGTGGCAAAGGGGTGACACAACCAGAACCTGCTTTATAACTAAAGTCAACCACTATTAGTATTATTAACAACTAATGCATTTTTCTGCATTTCAACACTAAAATATGTTTGCTTACAGATATTATACAGCACTGTGCGCACCACTGATTTAACATGCAACATTTTAAATTTGCCAATAAACAGTTTGTTGCTGGTTTCAAAAAGTTGCATTGAATGGCCAAGGGAGGGCAATAAAGCATGAGAAATGGTGGAGGTCACTATTAATATAGTGAGACAGAGGGAGTTGAGGCTTATTTCGTAGTGCTCCGTGTTGAGTTGTCACTCATTAAATGTTTTAAACTTATAACTAGATGTCCAGCTGTTTTTTGGACCAATCTTCAGCGTTTTCAGCTCCATGTACCACAGCTATTAGTAGCTAGCTATAGCTGCTAACTACCAATAGCTGTCCAGTGTACGTAAACGAGGAAAGAAAGTGAATATTTTTTCTTTGTTCTCCTAGACATTTGTGTTAGCATCTCAACTTATGAAAATAGTCTGATTGAAGTCACTCCATTGCCAGTTTGTACACAAGCTTCAATATTTCACAACCATAGACAACTATTTCTTATCCGTTTCTCTGCTCTTGGTATTATATTTGATAAATTATGGAGACAAATGAACATATTGTGTTTGTTTAGTTTCATTAGGTTTCCTGCTTCATTATGTTCCACTTTGAAAATTTCTAACTGTGATTCTTGTGTTTTTAAGTTGTATTTCTTTTGACCACTGAGTTTTTAAAAATTTAGTTTGACCTTCAACTGTAAATAATTTTTTTCTCCTAATAAATTCACACCGTTATTCTGAGGGCGTAAACTTTGCATGTTGTGGTGAGAGCTTCTTTCATTGACTAATAGAGTGACAAACGGCTCTATATTGAGACCTTTTTATTCTGGATTTTGAAAATGGTTTCAACCACAGAAGCTTGCAGCCACAGAAAATTGTAAGGAAGAGGATGTGGAAGAATGGCATTCAGGATAAACTACTGCAAAAGAACAACTGAGGAAGCCAGATTTTCAAAAACTGCAGGAACCTTTCTGGTTTTATCTAGTTTTCATCTGCTTGTTCATTTCCAGCTTAGTGATCTTATAACAAATGCAGAAATTGATATTGAAAGTTTATTGAAAGTAACTTTACAGGATACATCACACAGGACATTACAGAAGAATATAGGATTCGTACATTAGCGTAACGCAAAGTTAACTTGCTTTGAAAGAAAACTGCAGTTTTACTTGGCTTCTTGTGAGTCTTTTTATTTAAACGCAGCAAAGTTTAGACCAGATGTTCTCAGCCTGAGACACAAACCTGCTTCAGTATTTATATGAGGAAAAATGCAATATTTAACCAATGTTTTATGTTCAGGTGCCAGCACCTTCACTTTTTCTTTTTCTTAGGAGCGCTGGTAATTTGGTCAGCGAGTATTAAATAAACTGCATTAGATTTCATGTTGTGTTTTAAACACAGAAAATGAACTGCATTTAGTTAAGTTTTTTTCATTATAGATTGGACAGTGTCCCTCCTGGTTTTATTGCAACCGCAAGGAATGCTGCAAATGACATACCAGCACATCACTTTTGTCAAAAATAAAACCTGGTTATGTAACTGTAACTGTGACCTCTACATCTCATTTTGGTCTGGATGCAGCTGAAAATCACTGGTTTAAACCCCTCTTTAGAATAGCAAGCAGCAGCGGGAGAGTGCACACATAAAGCAGCTGTAACAAAGTTCAGAGTGCAAGATGATATAAATGGGATCAAACTATGTTGAACTGGCAGACTGAAGGCTTCTCCTCACGGCAGTTCTCATCAAGCCATTTCCCGTTGGACGATGACAGGACGGCACAGTTCTGGGACTTGCCGCCATCCGGCTCAGGAGTTCCAAAGTCGGACGTGTCCCAGTTTTTATATGCGATGCTAAAGCCGGCTTGATCCATCCACTGACCCTCTGTGGTCATGTCGTTGACTCCAAGCCAGACCTGCTCATACAGGCCAACGCTTTGCTTGATGTAGTCCCTGAGCTGGTCGTTCTCTTGACTTGAGGTGGGCGTACCGAGGACGCCACCCAAGGCGTTGCAGTCCTCACTGGCAGTGTGATAACGTTTCTTCAGAGGGTCAGCCAAGAAACACTTTCCTTGGATCTTTACACCTTTTAAACACACTGGAAAAGAAGTTAGAATGAGATAAAGAGGCTGCTTAGTTTGTTCATGGCTTAGGCCGGCTCAGTAAAAGGAACTTCCACCATTTCACTGTTCTTTTTGATATATGACGAAACTGAGTCCATAATATTTTATAACTTAGGAAACAACTGGACATCCTTTGTGTTCTGAGCAACAGATGACACATGTGTGAGCCAGGTGTTGTCCAGATGAAGGTTTCAGGCTGTTTCTTATATTTATAATAAGCTTACCTCAGAATATTGGCTGCAGGCTGAATGATAATCCACCTCAGACAGAAGTCCTACTAAAATGCCTGAAACTATACTCACCACTTTACCTTTAAACCTTCAACTACTTTTTAAAGGAAGAACGTTGTTCTAGACATTATTTCAGGTTTTCCATACACTTTTTCCTGGTTGTACTTTCTTGTGGTAATGTTAAATTTTCTTCTCTGCGATGTCAAACATCTTTCTCCATTAAAAGTGAGTAAATACAGCAAAGTTTAAATATAAATGTTATGTATCAATATGAACAGAAGAAAACGTATTATCACTCTTTGTTTAAGGATCCAAATTGTGGAGCTGGAAGGACTAAAAAAGGTTTTAGACTCCTAATAGCTGACGCTGGATTGTGTTGTTATCCTTATTTGATCTATTTATGCTGCATTAAAAAACATTTTGCATCTTAATTTACATGAAAAAGTTTTAAATTTTCTATTTGAAGGAAAAGTACATAAAAATTTGTGTCTCTCACCTTTTTAGATTCTGAACTTTTATTTAGAAATGTTATTGTTGAACATCAGCTTTAGCTCAGTAACAAGGTTTATAGGTAACAATCTATAATTGTACTGCATGGAGTTTTCAATATAACCAAAACTGAAATTGTATACTTATTAAGTTCCCTTTAATCGGAATTTCAGTTATTGTTACTTCAAACATTTTAATACTAAAAAGAATCTGTAGCATGGACTGTATGCCGACTTTGAATGATAGTGGGACACAACTAATACAGTAATACATCTAATTTGACTATTCACAAAATGGCTTGCTAAAAAGTCCACACTGCAAGATAAAATTATATGTGCACCTGAAATATGATAACAAAATCAATAACACCTTTTAGAAAGCAATATTTCTTCTATCTGATTATCGTCTGTGAAGAAGCTGTTTTCTAGCTTGAGTTCACCTGTTTGTAGAGCTTGTTGTTCCTTCAGCAGGTTGAGCTCCTGAATGATGTCATCGATCTGTGTCTGCAGCTCCACCATGACAGCATCCCTCGATGCATCTGATTTAAGACACAAAAAACAAGCTACATAAAACCTCAAATCTGACCAACAGACAACAAAAATGATAAAACTATCAGGCCTTCATTGCACAGGGAAGGTTTTTTCCATCTACCTTTCTTCACCGGCTTCTTCCTCGTTGCAGTCTGCTGATGTGAGCAGTGGATGAGCAGCAGGACGCCCAGCAGAACAGAAACTCCTCTGAACTCCATCCTGAAACCTGTTGAATGTGGCTGCTCCAACGTGGATGCTCACACATTTATCCATCTGCTTCACACCCTCCCCTTCCATCCCTCCTTACAAAGGAAAAGTACTGGAAACGCTGTTTGTGGGTCCAACAGTCCAACCTCAGGAGCCTGGACGTACGACGCACTGAGGCGTCCCATCTGGCTCCAGTCTCCTCACGTGGAGGCAGCATGCTGAGCAGAGCCAGGCCCGTGAAGCAGGTGCAGACAGGGTGGGATGGTGCAGAGCAGCTTTTGCATAATCCTTCAGCAGCTTTCATAAAGGTGATGGAGAAGAAGGAAACTATGACTCTTCTGTTGCATAAACCTTTTATCTCATGAGCTAAAAAAGCTGCTTTTTGCTCTTTGATCTTGCAATAAATCTATCCTGAAAATACATCATTTAACCTTATTTGAAAGAACATCTCAGCTGTTTTTGGCTCAAGTATTGCACATTGATGACCGTTGTGCTTAAAACACTACCAATTTCTCTTTATTTTGCTTCTAAGGATCTGGATTTTCTTCTGTTCCTAATGGTAAGTGTTTTTTTATAAGGACATAGAAGGTCTATCAAAGTTTTGGATCACTTAGGTTATTACTAGTTAGTTTTACAAGTTAAACATGAAAATAACCCTGCAAATACCTGACACAGGACCTTAGAAATGTATTATTCTTCATTTGATCATCTACTGTTTGTCAGATTTTCAGTTAATAGCTATTTGGGAATCATCTTTTTGGTTTTAAAATATTATTGTGTTTGTCAAACTATCGGTTATTGTCATAGATTTGAGCAAAAAATGGGAACAAATTATGTCTTTGTGGCAGGTTGCTAAACTTTTGCCGATTTTTAACATTCTTCCCTAAGTTCTGTGTTGACTTTTTATTTAATGTCAGAATAATTCAGACGTTTTCAGAGTTAAATGGTGTCTCTAAGAAAACAGTGTAAACGTTTGAAAGTTATTGGTATGTTTTGGACCTTTCTGCTCTCAGCCTTTGAACACACCCAGTCTGAGGGAAGAGTGGAATGGATCCAGAGTCCCGTCTAGACTATGTGTAAAACTTCCACTGCAGAGTGCTTGCTGACACGTGGCAAACACATAACTATGCAGAGAGGCAGAAACTGGTGCTTTGATTTCTCCTGAGACCTGCAGGGAATTTTGTAACAATAAATATATTTAGGTTTAGTCTCAAGTCACCTAAATATGTATAAATTATCTATATATTACGTCTTTTGACAAGAATTCAACAACTTTCGTTAGACATTATATTAAATAACTCTATAAACCCTCTATAATAAACAACACCATATTATATGGAACTTTACAATTACAGTAATGGAAAAACGAGTGTACCCAGTCAGTGTTTTGGTGTAGTCAACACCTATAACCGGCTTCACCATCTTCACAGATATGGGGTCCAGGGGCAGCGTAACAGATGCACTGGCTCAGGTCTTTGGCGGTTTTATCTTGTTCAAACCTGGTGCCGAACAGACATGGAGTGTCGATGACAGCAACCTGCAGTCCATCCGTCTCAGTGCTGCATTTGGAGCAGTAAACAGTCAGGGATCTGGCGCCACATTTGGATTCAAAGCAGGGTCGACCCAGAATGGTGTTTCCAGAAGCACTCGTCCAAATTCCAGTCTTCCCCACCATCACAATCCTCAGCTCATCGTTGTTTGTAAAGAAGAAAAAGGTTTGAATTAGAATCGTCATCATGTTGTGTATTTGGGAGAGAGGAAACGATACAGCTGACACCTTCAGAGGTTTGAGGGAATCACTGACATGGGGATAATCATATATAAAGTTTAAACCAGATATTTGTATACACAGTATGGTCTAATCAGAAATCAGAAACAAAAGACTATTCTTTGGTTTTAAAATATCAACTGTGAAATTCAAACAGATGAGGTATATTTTACATTAGCTCTAATTTTCTTTTCATATTTGAAATGTTTAAAACAACATTTCTGCTACAGAGAAGCAAAAAAAAGACATGTTTGGTATATTTCTAGACAGGCACCTAATTGTACAAACATTATATAGTATATGTAATTTATTCTCAACTGCCCCATTTCTGCCTGTATAGTCACTGTACAATAAAAGTGCTGCCATACATGTTATTGTGGCTTACTGTAAATACTTTTATACAACATATCCACTACTTACATGACAAGTATGTGTTTCATGTATTGAAGTTGGCTACAGATGATTGCATAGTCCAGGTGCTCGTGTCCTGGAGAGCTACTATTCTGCAACTTTTAGATGCATCTCTTCTCCAACACACATGAATCAAAGGAATGACTCATTACCATGCGTTTCTGTGATTGTAATGCACTGATTCTCTGCATCCATCGTGACGCTTCCTCCATTCATGCAAACTTAAGTTTACACAATTTAGATGTTCCTCTAAAAGGAAAAGCCAGGGTGTGTAGAAGCAACAGCGCCTCCTACAGTCAACAAATGATGGAGAAAGGCGCCTGCTTTGAGCATGAAAAAGTATGCTCACTTTTGTTCTTTCTCTGAGCCAGAAATGTTATGTTTTTAACATTTTAAACATGAAACAAAATTAAACCAAATGTAAAGAATTTCCCCATAAACAGAGTATAAATGGACCCTTCCTCCGAGGTAATTGTTTTTTTTTTCTTATCATAAACCACAGATGAAAACAAAAAAACATGTAGTTATATTTTTTATTTTAAAATTAAACTTTTTAAATTCAAATACTAGCAGTTCTTTTGTCTTTGGGGCCAAAATATTTTAGCATTATTTGTTTTATGTTTAATTTGAGAGAAGTCAAGGTGTGCAGAACAAACAGCGCCCCCTAGCGTCACAATATATTACGGTCGTAGGGTTGGATGTCTAGAAATATGAAATATGAAAAAAAATGTGTTTTTTTTTTTGTTTTTTTTTCCGAAGCACAGATTTTGTGTTTTTAATATATTAAATATGAAATTAAAATTGCGCTTCATGTAAAGTTTTCTCCACCTTTTATTGGTTACAAAAGCGAAAGACAGCTTGTATTTGAAGTAAACATTTTGCATTTTACAACAAAAATCTATTAACTGCTAATGAGAAAATCTAATTAAAAGAATATTTACGGACCCTGTGTAAATGTCAAATGAGCTTATTTGCCCTCCGACATTAAACCAGACTAAACTTCTCTGGGTTTAGGTCAGTCAGAATTGGCAAAAATAATTTCTAATTGATTGATACCAGAATATTCAGAGACATAATGTTTTAGAGGAGTTTTTATTTTGTGTCCAGAATAATAGGCTGACATCACTTTGCCTCTGTATTTGGCAGAACCGCTTTTTAAACTGATTCGGTCAAACGTTTTGGGTCCGCTCTCCACAAGCTTCTCACAATGGTTTGCAGGGGTTCTGGCCCATTCATCCGGATATACAGGTCCTTCTCAAAATATTAGCATATTGTGATAAAGTTAATTATTTTCCATAATGTAATGATGAAAATTTAACATTCATATATTTTAGATTCATTGCACACTAACTGACATATTTCAGGTCTTTTATTGTCTTAATACGGATGATTTTGGCATACAGCTCATGAAAACCCAAAATTCCTATCTCACAAAATTAGCATATCATTAAAAGGGTCTCTAAACGAGCTATGAACCTAATCATCTGAATCAACGAGTTAACTCTAAACACCTGCAAAAGATTCCTGAGGCCTTTAAAACTCCCAGCCTGGTTCATCACTCAAAACCCCAATCATGGGTAAGACTGCCGACCTGACTGCTGTCCAGAAGGCCACTATTGACACCCTCAAGCAAGAGGGTAAGACACAGAAAGAAATTTCTGGACGAATAGGCTGTTCCCAGAGTGCTGTATCAAGGCACCTCAGTGGGAAGTCTGTGGGAAGGAAAAAGTGTGGCAGAAAACGCTGCACAACGAGAAGAGGTGACCGGACCCTGAGGAAGATTGTGAAGAAGGGCCGATTCCAGACCTTGGGGGACCTGCGGAAGCAGTGGACTGAGTCTGGAGTAGAAACATCCAGAGCCACCGTGCACAGGCGTGTGCAGGAAATGGGCTACAGGTGCCGCATTCCCCAGGTCAAGCCACTTTTGAACCAGAAACAGTGGCAGAAGCGCCTGACCTGGGCTACAGAGAAGCAGCACTGGACTGTTGCTCAGTGGTCCAAAGTACTTTTTTCGGATGAAAGCAAATTCTGCATGTCATTCGGAAATCAAGGTGCCAGAGTTTGGAGGAAGACTGGGGAGAAGGAAATGCCAAAATGCCAGAAGTCCAGTGTCAAGTACCCACAGTCAGTGATGGTCTGGGTTGCCGTGTCAGCTGCTGGTGTTGGTCCACTGTGTTTTATCAAGGGCAGGGTCAATGCAGCTAGCTATCAGGAGATATTGGAGCACTTCATGCTTCCATCTGCTGAAAAGCTTTATGGAGATGAAGATTTCATTTTTCAGCACGACCTGACACCTGCTCACAGTGCCAAAACCACTGGTAAATGGTTTACTGACCATGGTATCACTGTGCTCAATTGGCCTGCCAACTCTCCTGACCTGAACCCCATAGAGAATCTGTGGGATATTGTGAAGAGAACGTTGAGAGACTCAAGACCCAACACTCTGGATGAGCTAAAGGCCGCTATCGAAGCATCCTGGGCCTCCATAAGACCTCAGCAGTGCCACAGGCTGATTGCCTCCATGCCACGCCACATTGAAGCAGTCATTTCTGCAAAAGGATTCCCGACCAAGTATTGAGTGCATAACTGTACATGATTATTTGAAGGTTGACGTTGTTTGTATTAAAAACACTTTTCTTTTATTGGTCGGATGAAATATGCTAATTTTGTGAGATAGGAATTTTGGGTTTTCATGAGCTGTATGCCAAAATCATCCGTATTAAGACAATAAAAGACCTGAAATATTTCAGTTAGTGTGCAATGAATCTAAAATATATGAATGTTAAATTTTCATCATTACATTATGGAAAATAATGAACTTTATCACAATATGCTAATATTTTGAGAAGGACCTGTAACTGGTGTAACTCAGTCAGGTTTGTTGGCCACTCCGCTCGGAACCACCTTTATTCTCATTCTGTGCTGCACCTACTTGCACACTACTTGTCATCTGACCAAGAGACAAATAAGCAACCAGGTCTAGAAAAAGAAGCGACCCAATAATACCCACCCCTGCAGCCTCATGGCACAGATCCAGAGAAGGGAGCATAAGTTTTTTTCTGCAGTCAGAGGCAGAGAGGGGTGGGTTATGCATGCGTTTGCCACCCTAATGCTGCAATTGGACAAATTAGACTAATTACCATATAGATGGAATAGGCCTGTAAGCAATGACGCTTTATAAACAAAACTAAACCAAAACTAAGCTGCGTGGTGCTCTGTGTCATTCCGTTAATTATAACCGCTGCTTCATTGCTGTTGCTTGTATTACATGTTACTTCACACTACTTTAAACATGTTCCTAATTTGACTAGTCTCAGAACTAAAATTAGGCTTCCCTCAAAACCAACAAAACGCCATGACAAGAAAGTTGTACCAATTTATTTTTATTAGAAAATGACACACACATGTAAATACAAACAAAATAAACCAGTGATTTTAACCAAGAAAGCCAACTTTCTGCCTCTTCTTGCCCAGACTCTCCTCCTGCTGCAGCAGCTTCATGAGAGGAGAGTGGAGAGCTTTCCCCACTCGTTTTCCTGCCTGCAGAGAGAAATGAAACATTGCAGTGTTCATCTGCAGCAAACCTTGATTATACTGATACTTATTTCTTTTAGAACAATGACTTGTTTTGCCTGCTTCTGCCTGGCTTGCTTATCTTTATCCTCATGATAGTCAGCTTAAAATGCAACTAAGCCTTGTCGAAGTGGACACATTTGGAGAAAAGTTCTGTTGCTGTAAATGTTAAGTGAGAAGGAAATCTGATATACAAAATGACTAAATAAAAATTTTCCTAAGTGGAACTAAACCCCAAATCAACTTTATTTTGCAGATGAACTGTATAAATTGGGACTTAATGGTGCTATCTTTATGTTACTCCTTGGGTGGTTCTAGACATGAGCCAACAGGGACCAGAGCCCCTGTAGAACTGGTCCTGGCCCATAGGATGGCCCCTGTTCTGAAGACATAATACTAAATAAATTTCTTATGATGATATGCGCTGAAACAGAAACGGTAACTGATTTTGTCCTTTGGACCAATTTTATTTTTTACCTTTAAAGTTTTATCTTAACGATGAATTAAAAATTAAGATGTTACACTTTTATCTTTAGCTGCATTGAGAAAGGATCAGTTATCTGCTAGATTTTGTTTCATTTTTTGTTCTGTGCCCCCACGAAAAAACACTGGCCCCAATCTGGCCCCCCTGGAAAATTTGGTCCAGAACCGCCACTGCTTCAATCATATGCTGTACTTGAGATAATAGAAATCTACATGTAAATGAAAACTCTCTGAAGGTTTTTTACTGCTTTGTACATGCTATTAACAGCACTTTTACACTCAGAAACCGGACCCATTCTGTTCCCCGCTGCCTCGGCAGCGCCAACTTCGGGCATCGCTGAGTCAGCGATTGAGCCAGCGGCTCGATCTGATAAGGCCTCCACAAAGCCTTCCTCAAACTCCTGTGACAAGGGGGGTGAAATATCTTCCACCTTAAAAGAGTCAGTGGCGAAACTACCAGCGTCACCCTGCTCGTCCTCCTGGCCACACCCCTGCTTAACACCCTTTGCCCATCCCCACACTTGGCCCTGCCCCTCAGTGTCTCTTGGCACGGCCCACTTTGGTGGCATTTTTCAGAATTTGGTGTTATGCTTTTACATTGGGTTTAGTTCCACTTTAACTTGCAGGTTATAGTTGTGATAGTTTTTTTTCCTTCATTAAAGACGAGTCTGAAGCAGCATAAAGGCCAGGAGTAAGAAGTGGGAGTTATCACCTCTGTCATTTCACAGATGCTCTCTGGATCCAGGCTGCCTCGTCCCACCTTCCTTGTGCAGGTGATTATACCTTTGTGTGTGACTGAGATGATGAGGCTCGCCACAGAGCAGGCCTTCTCCTGCAGAGTGGCATCCACCACGTGCCTGTGGCCGATCTGCACTCAAAAACCGAGCCTGCATTAATAAGCGCTGTGAAAAACGGTCTATCTAAATGCATCAGCAGGGGGAGCTTACCTTGCACAAAGTCACTATACAGGGAACGTTTTCTACATCAAGTCTCATGCAGTCGTAAGGGTCGTCCGAGAGCTCAATCTCTTTCCCTCCTCCGTCATCCGATGATATGTGGACTCTGGGAATTCTGTCAGTGAGGTGACCAGAACATGGTTCATTTTTCTTACTCTTCTTGTTTAGTATGTAAATCGGTTTAAATCAAAGTTAATCAAAGGATGAGCCCTCTTTTCCAGAGAAAGCCCCAGGATTTGTTTTACCTGGGTAATAGAAATCCTAGGGAATTGTGTACTTTCTTTTTTCCATTGCCTATAGAGGCCCCAGACCATTTATTTAAATTAGCCCAATGACGTATGGGGAAGTTGTGACGAAAAACTGCACTACATCTTCTTTCCAGCAGATGGCATTAGTTCTTTACGTCGTTTAAAAGACTATTTGCTAATAAATAATTTTTTTTTGTTTCAACTGACAAATGATAAATAAATGAGGAACTTTAGATTTATACAGATGATTAATTCCTTCCATTATTCCTTAAGTTGCGCTGGATCCATAAGCAGGAAAAGTTTAAATAGTTTTTTACATTTGATTCTTTACCAACCTGTACTTGGCCAGAGGTGCTGCTTTCCGACTGTACAATTTATTTACAATAACTACTAACCACTGACTAACACTTGTTTTTCTTTTACCATCATAGGTAAACTCAAAACTCGACAATAGTCCCTTATCAATTGCTTGTAGAAAGCCCCAGGCTTTGTAAAGCCCGGGTCGTGTCTCGATACAAATTTACTGGGTTATATCACTTTCACGGGTCAATGGTCCTACACTAGAGTAGGTCTTTTCAGCTTTCCCCGGGATTTGTTAAAGGGACAGGGTTGTGCGCAGCGAGGCATGGCACCAGCAGCTTCAGTAATGGCAGAGGTTACTATAGAAATTATTAGTTTTTATACCATTAATTTGTCACAAAAAGTAAATTTTCTGTAGTTGTCTGAGTGTACCTGATAACAAAAAAAGAAAAATAAATGTGTTAGTCAGTGTTTGGTAGTTATTGTAAATGAAACATGCAGTTGTAAAGCAACAACTCTGTCCAGATGCAGGTTGGTAAAATATTTAATGTAAAATTATGGTTTAAAATATTCCTACTTATGGATCCAGTACAACTTAAGGAATAATGGGAGGAACTAATCAACTGTGTAACTCTAATGCTGCTCATCACCTATTATTTATCAGTTTTTTTCTAGAATTGCGCCGCTCAAGGTGGCAGCAGGTTGGAGTAGCTCTGTTACTTTTGATTCTGATTTATTCTTTTTTGGGAACTCTTCCTCTTGTGGTGGATACAGTTGATTTTTTTTGGACAACTGTCCTCTCCAGTGTCGGATGCTGTGCAGCTTGGAGGATTTTTCCTAATACTTTCTATTTTTGGACATTTGTTATGAAGTATTGCCATGGCAACGGGGTTGTTTCTTACAACAGGGAGCAGCTGATTAAGATCTCAAAAGCTCAAATAATACTTCAACTACAACCCCAAATCCCTGATGAGTTGAAAAGGAGACGCCGTGGATGCAGAGCAGGAGCTAAGAGAAGAGAGAGGAGGAGGAAGTTCAAACCATCTCTTCCGTCGATTATGATGGGCAATCCTACAAAGGACCCAGCCAGAGTACCAGGCATGCAGTATTATGTGTTTTACTGAGACATGGCTGCAGGATCATATCCCAGACTCCAGCGTCTCTCTGCCGGGCTTTTTAACCATACGAGCAGAGAGAGATTTAAAGAGGAGCGGCAAATGTAAAGGAGGTGGACTGGCAGTACTTGTGAACAACAGATGGTGTAATCCAGGACATGTTACTGTGAAGTGTCGTCTCTGCAGTCCAGATATTGAACTGTTGGCAGTAAGTTTTCATCCATATTATTTACCCAGAGAGTTCACCAGTGTTATTTTGGCAACAGTTGACGTTCCACCTTCCGCTGTTGCTGACACTGCATGTGATGCCATCAGCTCAGTTGTTGCCAAGCTACAGACACAAAACCCCAATGCTATTGTGGCAATTTCTGATGATTTTAACCATGCTTCACTGTCTGCTACACTTCCAACGTTTCAACCGTTTGTCGGCTGCTCTACCAGAGAAAACAAAACACTGGATTTGTTTTATGCAAATGTCAAGGACTCATACATCTCTACAGCAAGACCTCCTCTAGGCAAATCAGATCACAATCTTGTTTTTCTCTGCTCGAAATATAAGCCCCTTGTTCAGAGGAAACTTGTAATAAAGAGGACTGTGAGAAAATGGTCACAGGAAGCTGAAGAAGCTCTGCAAAGTTGCTTTGAGGCTATAGACTGGGACGCACTGTGCCAGCCACATGGAGAGAACATCAATGCCATGACTGAGTGTGTAACCGACTATATAAACTTCTGTGTGGATAACATCATCCCCACCTTAACCGTGAGATGCTTCCCCAATGACAAACCTTGGATCACCTGTGACCTGAAGAACCTGCTTAACAAGAAAAAAAGAGCCTTCAGAGAGGGAGACAGAGAATTATTGAGGAGTTTGCAGAAGCAACATAAAGTCAAGATAAGAGACAGCAAGGAGGTGTACAAGAAGAAGCTGGAGAGCAAGCTCCAGCAAAACAATATCAGAGATGTGTGGACAGGGATGAAGAAGATCACGGGCTTCAAGCAGAAGGATGATCAGACCGATGGAGGTCTGGACAGAGCCAATGAACTGAACACATTCTTCAATAGGTTCAGTTCAGAAACAAGCTTCGCATCCTCCTCTCCTGCTCACAGCCAAACAGACATTCCACCCTCCTTTGACCCACAGGCCCCACAGCTGTCCAGTAACACCTCAAATTTTTTATCTTCCACCTCAGCCCTAGACCCTTCTGCTTCTACATGTTTGCCTTCAACCATATCAGAAGATGCTGATGCTTCCTTTGCTTCCCCCTTCCACCTGTGTGTCTCAAGAAGTCAAGTGAAGATGCAACTGGAGAGACTGAATCGGAATAAGGCTGCAGGTCCAGATCATGTCAGCCCTAGACTCCTGAAGGTCTGTGCAGAGCAGTTCTGTGGGATTCTGCAGCACCTCTTCAACCTTAGCCTGGCCCAGAAGAAGGTTCCGGTGTTGTGGAAGACCTCCTGTCTTGTTCCGGTACCAAAGAAAACTCACCCATCAGTCCTCAATGACTATAGACCTGTTGCCCTGACATCTCACATCATGAAGGTCCTAGAAAGACTCCTGTTGGCCCACCTGAGCAAGCAAACAGTAAACCATCAGGACCCCCTTCAGTTTGCTTATCGCTGTGGAGTTGGAGTTGAAGATGCCATCATACACCTGCTTCAACAAACCCACTGTCATCTGGACATAGCCAGCAGCACTGTGAGGATCATGTTCTTTGATTTCTCCAGTGCATTTAATACAATCCAACCTGATTTGATTTGTCAGAAACTCCAGAAGACTCAGGTTGAGGCCTCAACAATCTCCTGGATCAAAGACTACCTGACAATCAGACCACAGTTTGTGAGACTGAAGGGTTGTGAGTCTAACCAGGTAGTCAGCAGCACAGGAGCACCACAGGGGACGGTACTCTCACCATTCCTTTTCACTGTGTACACCTCAGACTTCCAGTACAAGACAGATTCCTGTCATCTGCAGAAATACTCGGATGATTCTGCAGTTGTGGGGTGGATCAGAGATGGACAAGAAGCTGAGTACAGGAAGGTGGTGGACCACTTTATGGCATGGTGTGGAAACAATCCTCTCATTTTGAACGTGACTAAAACAAAGGAGATGATTGTAGATTTTAAGAGAAACAGGAAGAAGTCAAAAACTATTTCTATCATGGGAGAAGAAGTGGAGGTGGTGGAGGAGTATAAATACCTCGGTGTTCACCTGGACAACAGACTAGAGTGGAGATGCATCTGTGAAGCCATCTACAAGAAGGGACAGAGCAGACTGTACTTCTTGAGGAAGCTTAGGTCCTTTGGTGTTTGCAGCAAGATGCTGCATATCTTCTATAAGTCTGTTGTGGAAAGTGTGATCTCTTCTGCCATCATCTGCTGGGGAAGCAGCATCAGAACCAGGGACTTAAAAAAGCTCAACAAGCTGATAAAGAAGGCTGGTTCTGTTCTGGGGACTCCTCTGGAGATCACTGTTCAATGAAGGATTCTTCATAAAATGAAGAACATTAAGGAGAACCCTGATCATCTTCTTCATCAGACTGTCCTACAACAACAGATTGTCTTCAGTCAGAGGCTTCTTCAGATCTGCTGTAAGACGGAGCGCTACAGGAGATCCTTCCTGCCCACAGCCATCAGCATCTACAACGTCTCTTTGAAGAAACCTTCACAATATGAGCTATAACAACATTTAATTTCCCTTTGGGATTAATAAAGTATTTTTATATTGAATTGAAACAAAAAAAAAAACATTTATTAGCTAGTCTTTTAAACGGAGTAAAGGAGTAATGCCATCTGCTGGACTGAAGGTGTAGTGCAGTTTTCTGCACAACTTCCACATACATCATTAGGCTGATTTAAATAAATGGTCCGGTTATGGGGTAAGAACGCTGTCAAAAACAATGTGTATGTAAAGATGGAAATGTGTGCATATTAGTCAATAGTTGTGCATAAGTAAAATCCAAAAGAGGTATTGTATATTTTCTCTATAAAAATATCCGGTGCAATGGAAAAAGAACGTGCACAATTTCCTGGGACTCCTATTACATGGGTAAAACAAATCCTGGAGCTTTAAATCCTGGGGATTTTGGTGGAAAAGGGGCTATGATAATTAGAACTGAACAAACTCACTTTGTGTTAAAGAGAGCAGCCTTGATAGCTACTGAGATGGCGTCGTACAAATTCCCGTCACACTGAAGAAGCTGAGGAGGGAACATAATGTTAGATTTGATCCATTTGGATTTTTTTTTTAATACAACTAATGTGGGGTAACTCAGGCTCCTCGCTGGACACAACCCCAAAAAGCCACACCTGTAGGGAGAGCGGGGGCCATGTAAGCCCAGTGGCAGGTGAGGGTGTGGGCCTGGGCATGCTGATTCCAGGCAGCATAATGTGGCTTTTGGAACGGAGAAGGTTACATCCATGGTTTGAAAGGAGCCAAAGCTGGTTTGTATGGTTGAGCGTTAGCAACTAGATATAGCTATACTAACCTTTATACTCAGTTTGGGCTCAGGAACTCCAGAATAGAATACAATTCTGTTTTATTTATATAGCGCCACTACACAACGCACGTTGTCTCAAGGTACATTACCAAGTCAATTCAGTCGAATCATACGGATTTCAAGTCAGGTACTTACATTCCAATAATTCTAACTATGAAACAGTGCAGTCAGATTCAGTTCATTATTCAAACTGGTTAAGAGTTTTTCTATCTAAGGAAACCCAGCAGATTTCATCCAGTCAGTGACTTGCAGCATTCACTCCTCCTGGATGAGCATGTAGAGACAGTGGACAGTCACTGGCGTTGACTTTGCAGCAATCCCTCATACTGAGCATGCATGTAGCGACAGTGGAGAGGAAAAACTCCCTTTTAACAGGAAGAAACCTCCAGCAGAACCAGAACCAGGCTCAGTGTGAGCGGCCATCTGCCACGACCGACTGGGGGTTTGAGAGAACAGAGCAGAGACACAAAGAGAACACAGAAGCACTGATCCAGGAGTACTTTCTATGGGAAGGAAAAGTAAATGTTAATGGATGTAGCTCCTTTAGTCGTTTCACCTAGAAAGAACAGATAAACTCTGAGCCAGTTTTCAAGTCTAGAGGATGAAAGAGAGCACATAGAGTTAATTACAGTAGAAGCTCAGTCAGTAGCCATGTCTAGGAGAGAAAGGGTTAAACACTGCAAGACAGGGCTATGTGGATCATCGGTAGAAGGTGAACTATAAGTTGTTGGCAGCAGAAGCTCAGACAATGCCCCCTCCAGAAAGGTGTCACAGTTAAACACAGAGTCAGGCCAGGTGTAGAACAGAGAAAAAACACAAAGTTAAAAGCTGAAATAACAGCAAATAACACAAAATTGGAGAGTAGTGTGAGAATGTAGAAAAGAGGGTGAAAGTGGTCATTAAGTCCTCCAGCAGCCTAAGCTTATAGCAGGATAACTACAGAGATAGCTCAGGATAACCTAAGCCAGTCTAACTATAAGCTTTATCAAAAAGGAAAGTTTTAAGCCTAGCCTTAAAAGTAGACAGGGTGTCTGCCTCACGGACTAAAACTGGGAGCTGGTTCCACAGGAGAGGAGCCTGATAACTAAAGGATCTGCCTCCCATTCTACTTCTAGAGACTCTAGGAACCACCAGTAAACCTGCAGTCTGAGAACGAAGTGCTCTGTTAGGAACATATGGAACAATCAGATCTCTGATGTATGATGGAGCTAGATCATTAAGGGCTTTATATGTGAGGAGGAGAATTTTAAATTCTATTCTGGATTTAACAGGGAGCCAATGAAGGGAAGCTAAAATAGGAGAAATATGATCTCTCTTTTTAATTTTCATCAGAACTCTTGCTGCAGCATTTTGATCCAAAAGGATCTTGCCTGAATTTAGACGCAGAAAATTTAAAGTCATCCAAGTTTTTATGTCTTCAAGACATGCTTCTAGTCTGTCTAACTGGTTGGGCTCATCAGGAATTATGGATAAGATATGATACGCTGAGTATCATCAGCGTAACTCCGAAAATGTATCCTATGCTGCCTGATAATTTGACCTATTGGAAGCATTTACAGTACAGACCAAAAGTTTGGACACACCTTCTCATTCAAAGAGTTTCTTTATTTTCATGACTATGAATATTGTAGCTTCACACTGAAGGCATCAAAACTATGAATTAACACATGTGGAATTATATACTGAACAAAAAAGTGTGAAACAACTGAAAATATTTCTTATATTCTAGGTTCTTCAAAGTAACCACCTTTTGCTTTGATTACTGCTCCGTACACTCTTGGCATTCTGTTGATGAGCTTCAAGAGGTAGTCACCTGAAATGGTTTTCCAACAGTCTTGAAGGAGTTCCCAGAGATGCTTAGCACTTGTTGGCCCTTTTGCCTTCACTCTGTGGTCCAGCTCACCCCAAACCATCTCGATTGGGTTCAGGTCCGGTGACTGTGGAGGCCAGGTCATCTGGCGCAGCACCCCATCACTCTCCTTCTTGGTCAAATAGCCCTTACACAGCCTGGAGGTGTGTTTGGGGTCATTGTCCTGTTGAAAAATAAATGATGGTCCAACTAAACGCAAACCGGATGGAATAACATGCTGCTGCAAGATGCTGTGGTAGCCATGCTGGTTCAGTATGCCTTCAATTTTGAATAAATCCCCAACAGTGTCACCAGCAAAGCACCCCCATATCATCACACCTCCTCCTCCATGCTTCACGGTGGGAACCAGGCATGTAGAGTCCATCCGTTCACCTCTTCTGCGCCGCATAAAGACACGGTGGTTGGAACCAAAGATCTCAAACTTGGACTCATCAGACCAAAGCACAGATTTCCACTGGTCTAATGTCCATTCCTTGTGTTCTTTAGCCCAAACAAGTCTCTTCTGTTTGTTGCCTGTCCTCAGCTGTGGTTTCCTAGCAGCTATTTTACCATGAAGGCCTGATTCACACAGTCTCCTCTTAACAGTTGTTCTAGAGATGTGTATACTGCTAGAACTCTGTGTGGCATTGACCTGTTCTCTAATCTGAGCTGCTGTTAACCTGCGATTTCTGAGGCTGGTGACTCGGATGAACTTATCGTCCGCAGCAGAGGTGACTCTTGGTCTTCCTTTCCAGGGGCGGTCCTCATGTGAGCCAGTTTCTTTGTAGCGCTTGATGGTTTTTGCGACTGCACTTGGGGACACTTTCAAAGTTTTCCCAATTGTTCGGACTGACTGACCTTCAATTCTTAAAGTAATGATGGCCACTCATTTTACTTAGCTGCTTTTTTCTTGCCATAATAAAAATTCTAACAGTCTATTCAGTAGGACTATCAGCTGTGTACTGTATCCACCTCCTGCACAACACAACTGATGGTCCAAACCCCATTTATAAGGCTTGAAATCCCACTTATTAAACCTGACAGGGCACACCTGTGAAGGGAAAACCATTTCAGGTGACTACTTCTTGAAACTCATCAACAGAATGCCAAGAATGTGCGGAGCAGTAATCAAAGCAAAAGGTGGCTACTTTGAAGAACCTAGAATATAAGACATATTTTCAGTTGTTTCACAATTTTTTGTTCAGTATATAATTCCACATGTGTTAATTCATAGTTTTGATGCCTTCAGTGTGAAGCTACAATATTCATAGTCATGAAAATAAAGACAACTCTTTGAATGAGAAGGTGTGTCCAAACTTTTGGTTTGTACTGTATAAAGTAAAGAGAATTGGCCCAAGTACTGAACCCTGTGGTACTCCACAATTAACCCTGGAGTTTAAAGATGATTTATCATTTACATGAACAAACTGGAATCTGTCAGACAGATAAGATTTAAACCAGCCTAGCGCTGTTCTTCTGATCCCTACAGCATATTCCAGCCTTTTTAAGAGAATATTATGGTCGACTGGATCAAATGCAGCACTGAGATCTAATAGAACCAGAACAGACACAAGTCCATTATCTGAGGCCATAAGAATATCATTAGTGACTTTCAGCAGAGCTGTTTCAGTGCTATGATGAGCTCTGAACCCTGACTGAAACTCTTCAAACAGGTCATTGCTGTATAAATGCTCACACATTTGATTAGCAACTATTTTCTCAAGAATTTTAGATAAGAATGGAAGATTGGATATAGGTCTGTAATTTATTAAGTCATCTCAATCAAGCGAAGGTTTCTTAAGTAAAGGTTTAATTACGGCTACCTTAAAAGCCGGTTGTACATATCCATTTATTAAGGATAGATTATACATATCTAAAATAGGCTGGTAATCAGAGGAAACACTTCCTTAAATAATTTGGGTCTAACATACAAGTTGAAGGTTTAGATGAAGCTAATATTTCAGATAACTGAGGAAGCTCCACTGGATCAAAAGAGTCCAAACACAAATCAGGTTCTACAGTTACTTCCATTGTTCTCACTTGCTGAGGATGAAGTAATCATGTTCATGAGTATGCCAATGATTTTACTTTCAATAGAATTCATTTTATTTAAAAAAATCCCATAAAGTCATGACTGCTGAGAGCTAAGGGAATGGATGGCTCAACAGAGCTATGACTCTGTGTAAGTTTAGCAACTGTACTAAAGAGAAACCTAGGATTATTCTTGTTCTCTTCTATTAATGATGAGAAATAAGCTGTTCTGGCTTGGCGAAGTGTCTTTTTATACAACAGTAGGCTATTTTTCCAGATTAAGTAGGAATCCTCTATGTGTGTAGAATGCCATTTTCTCTCCAATTTTCTAACATTGTGCTTTAAAGTATGCAGCTCTGAATTAAACCAAGGAGCTAGCCTCCTATGAAAAATTACCTTCTTTTTCAAGGGGGCTGCATTGTCTAATGCATCACGCAATGATGAAGAAACACTATGAACAAGAGAATCAATTTGTGAACGGGAATTAAAAAAATTATTGTTTTTCAGTGATAATGAGGAATTTAAAAGTGGAACAGATTCTTTAAAGGTTGTTACAGCATTGTCTGATATTGATCTACTATAATGAAATTTTCTTTCAGGTGTGGAGTACTCGGTTAAATTAAACTCAAAGGTTATTAAAAAATGGTCAGACAGGACAGGGTTATGAGAAAATATTGTTATGTCTTTACACTCAATGCCATATGTCAGCACAAGGTCCAGAGAATGAAGACAAAGGTGGGTAGGTTTGTTAATGTTTTGAGCAAAGCCAATTGAGTCTAAGATAGCATTAAACGCTATATTTTGGCTGTCACTTTCAGTGTCAACATGAATGTTAAAATTCCCCACTATAATAACCTTATCTGTATTTTAATACTAAATCAGATTTGTTCAGAAGGAGAGGCCCCTGTGGGGATCCTCAGAACCATAGACTCCTGAGCAATGGAGCAAGTGAAGCAGATTTTCTCACATTTTTAAAAGTAGGACAGCAAACTAAAATTTTTGCACCCCCATTTTTGGATTCAAAGAAATCTGATCACTCACTGCAGTTGGGCATATTTACAAAGTCTCACTGCACTTAAACTACCAAGCAAAAAATAATATTTGCTCTAATGTCAAAGCACATCTGTCAGACTTATTACATCAATGGTTGTTATGCAAAAAAAAAAATCTTGGTGGTTGGATTAAGAACGCCAAATGAGCTGGATTTTTTTCCCTCAGGTAATTGAAAGGTGACCTTGGAGGCTTGAACTCACCAACACGTCCACATAAAGCACCCAGCAGTGTTCTCCAGGACTTATGCAGAGGCTCCTCAGATCCAAGCTGTGCTGGTTGTTGAAGGCTTTGTAGAGGGTGTTACTCAGCTCCGTCCCCAGCTCTTCTCCTCCTCTGCCCTCAAACTCTGGGGTTGCATTGGCTGAGCTGATGACCGGAGGAGAGAACAACCCAAAAAACATGGTGGACAGGTTCTCCCATTGAGGGTTTTTATTCTCTCGTTATTAAATCTTACAATGGCAACGGGATTGATGTTTAAGGCAGCTCAACACTGCCCTAAATGGATGGTTTTCAAACAACAGCAGAAAAGTTGTGATCTCTGTGATGCGATGCTTCACTCCAATATATTTTAGCATGACACATGAAACGCATTTAGGTTATAACTTTCAGTGCCACATGTCACTTCTAGTTTTATTCTTACTCTATACTTTCCAACAAACACCATACCTACCAGTCCACAAAAAATTCAAGGTATCCCTCGTTTGGAATCATTGGCTTCGGTTTTCCAATCTCAGCCTTGACCCCAACAAGAACTGCAGTGTGACCCTGAGAGGATTAATGGGAGACAAAAACATGGCTGAGACACATGTGGAACATGTACATATATACGCTTTATGCCGTACCATAAGAAGGATTAAACTGGACTTTATGGAACTGGAACTTAATGTGACTGGATGACTGGACTGGATTTAATTGGACTGATTGTATTTAATATCGGACTAATTATGATTCTATATAATTGGATAAAAACTGGACCAGCTTTTCTCAGAAACTGCCTTAAAATGACACTCAGTGTGATTTTCTCCACGATAAATAAAGTTAGTTGAGTTAATAAAAGCTTTTACTGTTTGCACTAGCTCAAATATGGCTTGTGTATATGTTTTATTGGACTAATTTGTTTACATAGAAAGTGAGGCATCATGGAGGTGACACTAAGCGGTTATCTTTACCAGAGTGACCTTAGCGGACCCGTCTGTGTTGGACACCACATCTGTCTCTACTTCCATGTGTCTGTAGTCCTCACAGCCTCTTCCATCCACCCGTAAATCATCCTGGTCAGAACCGCAGAAAGCATATCAATACAGGTAGTACCGGCGCCGAACCGACCCTTTACACCCTACCACAACAGTTCAGCTTTGCGGTTCCAGCGAGAGGGAAAATCTTACCCTTATTCCGTGAAGGATGTACACTTTCTCAGCCTCGCTAACTTGTACTGTTGCCATGTTGTTTTCTTACTCTTCTTCGTGGTCGTGGTTGAAAGCGGAAAACGTGCGTTACCGCCTCCTAGTGATGAGGTTTACAACTCTTCTGTGGGACCCGAATCATTTGGCGCAAAAGAACCGTGACTTTCGTCTCAGAAACAGCGGTTTGCTTTACGGAATAATTCATGAGTCTTTGGCGGGTGGTTCAGTTGATTACTTATGCTCAATAAATGTCTTCTCTGTGTCCTTTGATAAAACAGAGATTTGCTTCGTAACCACAGTCAGGAGCACAGTTTCCAAACTTCTCTTAAGTCCTTTGAAATGTGAACCATCCATCCATCATTATCTGCTTCTTTGAGATTGGATCGCTGGGGTAAAGGTTATGCATATTTTTTGTAATATATGTTTGAGAAACATTTGTTTAAGGAAGTTCAACAACTTTTCATGTTTTTCATCGGCTGAACATTGAGGAGATGCTCGTTAAAGGTTGCATCCAGTTTTCCAGTAACCTTTAACTCATGTTTGGGAAGATTTGCTTGAAGTTACATTTAACCTTTACAGAACAAGATAATGAACTGCCAGCCCTTCATAGCAGTCATTGGTGCCAAAGGCAGCACACTGAGTTCTTAACTTTAGAGGAAAATAACTTTTTTTAAGAAGGCCAGGTTGGTTTTTATAGCCCTTTTTTTCTCTTAATAAATAAAACGTATGTTTGGAAACAGCATTTGTATTTACTCATATTAGTTTTGTCAGATATTAAAACAATTTCATTTAGTGAAACTGGTAAGTGTGACAAAAGGCAAAAACAGAAGAAATCTATATGGGGGCATGTACTTATTCACAGCACTGTAATGCGCTAAAACATTAAAGGAACATGAGAGGTGCAAATAATGAGGTTATTACTGTAATTTTAACTATGCAGCTGCCATATTGGATTTTGATGTTAGGTATGGTGAAAAACCTGCTACTTATTATTATTATTGTTTTATTTCGAGGGCAATCCAGCTTGCAAAATAAATTTCCAAAATTCAAGCAAAAAAAATTATATATATATATATATATATATATATAAATAATGAACTGGGCGTTCATTGACAATGTGACAGCAACCTGACAGACCTAGCTCAGGGCATACAAGCCCTTTTTAGACGAAAAGGTACTTCCTGGTTGGATGGATCCGACTTGTTGTCTTCCTTTTCCCGCATAGCTTGCTGGATTTCACCTAGCACGGACGCACCGTGTTTAATAACGTTTTTTATATCGAGATAACCCATTAATTAACAAGCATCAGTCTGAAACAGAGACGGTTGTAAGGGCGGGAGCAGCGGGGCCGTTAACAGCAGCTGTGCGGACATCGGAGAGGTTAGCTTGGACTGAGCTAGCAAACGCCGCGGAGCATCGGATTGCTGACCCCGGGTTGGCGTCTTTCCATTCTCTGAAAGCTTGTAACAGTCGGAGAACTACAAGAAAAGACTGAAGGAAGCCGTAAAACCAAGAGGTGAGTTGTTTAACTAGCAACAAATACCAAAAAATATCGCAGTTGAACCAGTTTCCAGCTGTAAACTGCTGGAAAACCAGACTCCCTGCTCTGCTCCAGCTGCCAGAGTTAACTTCCTGGTTGAATTTCTAACTTTAAATCTTTCTGTAAACAAATTAACCTCATTCTCCATATGTGATATTGTCTGTTTAAGTTTAGCCACTTAGTTATTAGTTTAGAAGAAAATTGTTTTTTAGGAAACAGACTTGAGTCCCACTCAGGTGACACGTTCTAGTGTAATATTGTCCTTAAAGATTATTTACGTTTTAGTTAATTATGCAGCACTTGTTTGGACAAATAACATTATATTTATTACTTTGAATTATCTTGTTGCTGAAATGTACTATTCAAATAAACGTGCCTTGCCTTGGAAATCATGCAATGACTCAGGACTTTGTTCCCACGGTTCCTACACCGCCTGGAAAGGTATAGAATTTGATTTGAGTATTTTTTCAGATCTGGATAAAAATGAAAAAAAAAAAAAAAAAATTGTTTGTCCATGCTCTTTTCATATCCTTTTTTTCTAAAAGTTTAATCCATCCATTCATCCATCCATGGGTTCATAATACCATCCATCCATCCGTTCATACTACCAACCATCCATTCATCCATCCATTTATTCATCAATCCATGCATTCATACTACCATCCATCCATGCATTCATACTACCATCCATCCATGCGTTCATACTACCATCCATCCATTCATCAATACATGCGTTCATACTACCATCCATCCATTCATCAATACATGCGTTCATACTACCATCCATCCATTCGTCAATACATGCGTTCATACTACCATCCATCCATTCGTCAATCCATGCGTTCATACTACCATCCATCCATTCATTGATACATGCGTTCATACTACCATCCATCCATCCATGCGTTCATACTACCATCCATCCATTCATCCATCCATGCGTTCATACTACCATCCATCCATTCATCCATCCATGCGTTCATACTACCATTCATCCATCCATGCGTTCATACTACCATCCATCCATCCATCCATGCGTTCATACTACCATCCATCCATTCATCCATCCATGCGTTCATACTACCATCCATCCATCCATCCATGCGTTCATACTACCATCCATCCATTCATCCATCCATGCGTTCATACTACCATCATCCATTCATCAATACATGCATTCATACTACCATCCATCCATGCATTCATACTACCATCCATCCATCCATGCGTTCATACTACCATTCATCCATCCATGCGTTCATACTACCATCCATCCATCCATCCATGCGTTCATACTACCATCCATCCATTCATCCATCCATGCGTTCATACTACCATCCATCCATCCATCCATGCGTTCATACTACCATCCATCCATTCATCCATCCATGCGTTCATATTACCATCATCCATTCATCAATACATGAATTCATACTACCATCCATCCATTCATCCATGCATTCATACTACCATCCATCCATCATGCGTTCATACTACCATCCATCCATTCATCCATCCATGCGTTCATACTACTATCCATCCATTCATCCATCCATGCGTTCATACTACCATCCATCCATCTGTTCATACTACCATCCATCCATTCATCAATCCGTCCATTCATCCATCCATGTGTTCATACTACCATCCATCCATTCATCAATACATGCGTTCATAATACCGTCCGTCCGTCCATCCATCCGTTCATACTACCATCCATCCATCCATGCGTTCATACTTCCATCCATCCATCCATGCGTTCATACTACCATTCATCCATCCATGCGTTCATTCTACCATCCATCCATTCATCCATCCATGCGTTCATACTACCATTCATCCATCCATGCGTTCATACTACCATTCATCCATCCATGCGTTCATACTACCATCCATCCATTCATCCATCCATGCGTTCATATTACCATTCATCCATCCATCCATCCATGCGTTCATACTACCATTCATCCATCCATGCGTTCATACTACCATCATCCATTCATCCATACATGAATTCATACTACCATTCATCCATTCATCCATGCATTCATACTACCATCCATCCATCCATGCGTTCATACTACCATCCATCCATTCATCCATCCATGCGTTCATACTACTATCCATCCATTCATCCATCCATGCGTTCATACTACCATCCATCCATCTGTTCATACTACCATCCATCCATTCATCAATCCGTCCATTCATCCATCCATGTGTTCATACTACCATCCATCCATTCATCAATACATGCGTTCATAATACCGTCCGTCCGTCCATCCATCCGTTCATACTACCATCCATCCATCCATGCGTTCATACTACCATTCATCCATCCATGCGTTCATACTACCATCCATCCATCCATGCGTTCATACTTCCATCCATCCATCCATGCGTTCATACTACCATTCATCCATCCATGCGTTCATTCTACCATCCATCCATTCATCCATCCATGCGTTCATACTACCATTCATCCATCCATGCGTTCATACTACCATTCATCCATCCATTCATCAATACATGCGTTCATAATACCGTCCGTCCGTCCATCCATCCGTTCATACTACCATTCATCCATCCATGCGTTCATACTACCATCCATCCATCCATGCGTTCATACTACCATCCATCCATCCATGCGTTCATACTTCCATCCATCCATCCATGCGTTCATACTACCATTCATCCATCCATGCGTTCATTCTACCATCCATCCATTCATCCATCCATGCGTTCATACTACCATTCATCCATCCATGCGTTCATACTACCATTCATCCATCCATTCATCAATACATGCGTTCATAATACCGTCCGTCCGTCCATCCATCCGTTCATACTACCATTCATCCATCCATGCGTTCATACTACCATTCATCCATCCATGCGTTCATACTACCATCCATCCATCCATGCGTTCATACTTCCATCCATCCATCCATGCGTTCATACTACCATTCATCCATCCATGCGTTCATTCTACCATCCATCCATTCATCCATCCATGCGTTCATACTACCATTCATCCATCCATGCGTTCATACTACCATTCATCCATCCATGCGTTCATACTACCATCCATCCATTCATCCATCCATGCGTTCATACTACCATCCATCCATTCATCAATCCATGCGTTCATACTACCATCCATCCATTCATCCATCCATGCGTTCATACTACCATTCATCCATCCATGCGTTCATTCTACCATCCATCCATTCATCCATCCATGCGTTCATACTACCATTCATCCATCCATGCGTTCATACTACCATCCATCCATCCATGCGTTCATACTTCCATCCATCCATCCATGCGTTCATACTACCATTCATCCATCCATGCGTTCATACTACCATCCATCCATTCATCCATCCATGCGTTCATACTACCATTCATCCATCCATGCGTTCATTCTACCATCCATCCATTCATCCATCCATGCGTTCATTCTACCATTCATCCATGCGTTCATACTACCATTCATCCATCCATGCGTTCATTCTACCATCCATCCATTCATCCATGCGTTCATACTACCATTCATCCATCCATGCGTTCATTCTACCATCCATCCATTCATCCATCCATGCGTTCATTCTACCATTCATCCATGCGTTCATACTACCATTCATCCATCCATGCATTCATACTACCATTCATCCATCCATGCATTCATACTACCATCCATCCATCCATCAATCCATGCGTTCATTCTACCATCCATCCATTCATCAATCCATGCGTTCATTCTACCATCCATCCATTCATCCATCCATGCGTTCATACTACCATCCATCCATCCATCCATCAATCCATGCGTTCATTCTACCATCCATCCATTCATCAATCCATGCGTTCATTCTACCATCCATCCATTCATCAATCCATGCGTTCATTCTACCATCCATCCATTCATCCATGCCTTCATACTACCATTCATCCATCCATGCGTTCATTCTACCAGCCATCCATTCATCCATGCGTTCATACTACCATTCATTCTTCCATGCGTTCATACTACCATTCATCCATCCATGCGTTCATACTACCATTCATCCATCCATGCGTTCATACTACCATCCATCAATCCATGCGTTCATTCTACCATCCATCCATTCATCAATCCATGCGTTCATTCTACCATCCATCCATTCATCAATCCATGCGTTCATTCTACCATCCATCCATTCATCCATGCGTTCATACTACCATTCATCCATCCATGCGTTCATTCTACCAGCCATCCATTCATCCATGCGTTCATACTTCCATCCATCCATCCATGCGTTCATTCTTCCATCCATCCATCCATGCGTTCATACTACCATTCATCCATCCATGCGTTCATTCTACCATCCATCCATTCATCCATCCATGCGTTCATACTACCATTCATCCATCCATGCGTTCATACTACCATTCATCCATCCATGCGTTCATACTACCATTCATCCATCCATGCGTTCATACTACCATCCATCCATTCATCCATCCATGCGTTCATACTACCATCCATCCATTCATCCATGCGTTCATACTACCATTCATCCATCCATGCGTTCATACTACCATCCATCCATTCATCAATCCATGCGTTCATTCTACCATCCATCCATTCATCAATCCATGCGTTCATTCTACCATCCATCCATTCATCCATGCGTTCATACTACCATTCATCCATCCATGCGTTCATACTTCCATCCATCCATCCATGCGTTCATACTACCATTCATCCATCCATGCGTTCATTCTACCATCCATCCATTCATCCATCCATGCGTTCATACTACCATTCATCCATCCATGCGTTCATACTACCATTCATCCATCCATGCGTTCATACTACCATTCATCCATCCATGCGTTCATACTACCATCCATCCATTCATCCATCCATGCGTTCATACTACCATCCATCCATTCATCCATGCGTTCATACTACCATTCATCCATCCATGCGTTTATACTACCATTCATCCATCCATGCGTTCATACTACCATTCATCCATCCATGCATTCATACTACCATTCCTCCATCCATCCATCCATCAATCCATGCGTTCATTCTACCATCCATCCATTCATCAATCCATGCGTTCATTCTACCATCCATCCATCCATGCGTTCATACTACCATTCATCCATTCATCAATCCATGCGTTCATTCTACCATTCATCCATCCATGCGTTTATACTACCATTCATCCATCCATGCGTTTATACTACCATTCATCCATTCATCCATCCATGCGTTTATACTACCATTCATCCATCCATGCGTTCATACTACCATCCATCCATCCATCCATCAATCCATGCGTTCATTCTACCATCCATCCATTCATCCATGCGTTCATACTACCATTCATCCATCCATGCATTCATACTACCATCCATCCATTCATTGATACATGCGTTCATACTACCATCCATCCATCCATGCGTTCATACTACCATCCATCCATTCATCCATCCATGCGTTCATACTACCATCCATCCATTCATCCATCCATGCGTTCATACTACCATTCATCCATCCATGCGTTCATACTACCATCCATCCATCCATCCATGCGTTCATACTACCATCCATCCATTCATCCATCCATGCGTTCATACTACCATCCATCCATCCATCCATGCGTTCATACTACCATCCATCCATTCATCCATCCATGCGTTCATACTACCATCATCCATTCATCAATACATGCATTCATACTACCATCCATCCATTCATCCATGCATTCATACTACCATCCATCCATCCATGCGTTCATACTACCATCCATCCATTCATCCATCCATGCGTTCATACTACCATTCATCCATCCATGCGTTCATACTACCACCATCCATCCATCCATCCATGCGTTCATACTACCATCCATCCATTCATCCATCCATGCGTTCATATTACCATCATCCATTCATCAATACATGAATTCATACTACCATCCATCCATTCATCCATGCATTCATACTACCATCCATCCATCATGCGTTCATACTACCATCCATCCATTCATCCATCCATGCGTTCATACTACTATCCATCCATTCATCCATCCATGCGTTCATACTACCATCCATCCATCTGTTCATACTACCATCCATCCATTCATCAATCCGTCCATTCATCCATCCATGTGTTCATACTACCATCCATCCATTCATCAATACATGCGTTCATAATACCGTCCGTCCGTCCATCCATCCGTTCATACTACCATTCATCCATCCATGCGTTCATACTTCCATCCATCCATCCATGCGTTCATACTACCATTCATCCATCCATGCGTTCATTCTACCATCCATCCATTCATCCATCCATGCGTTCATACTACCATTCATCCATCCATGCGTTCATACTACCATTCATCCATCCATGCGTTCATACTACCATCCATCCATTCATCCATCCATGCGTTCATATTACCATCCATCCATCCATCCATCCATGCGTTCATACTACCATTCATCCATCCATGCGTTCATACTACCATCATCCATTCATCCATACATGAATTCATACTACCATTCATCCATGCATTCATACTACCATCCATCCATCCATGCGTTCATACTACCATCCATCCATTCATCCATCCATGCGTTCATACTACTATCCATCCATTCATCCATCCATGCGTTCATACTACCATCCATCCATCTGTTCATACTACCATCCATCCATTCATCAATCCGTCCATTCATCCATCCATGTGTTCATACTACCATCCATCCATTCATCAATACATGCGTTCATAATACCGTCCGTCCGTCCATCCATCCGTTCATACTACCATTCATCCATCCATGCGTTCATACTACCATTCATCCATCCATGCGTTCATACTACCATCCATCCATCCATGCGTTCATACTTCCATCCATCCATCCATGCGTTCATACTACCATTCATCCATCCATGCGTTCATTCTACCATCCATCCATTCATCCATCCATGCGTTCATACTACCATTCATCCATCCATGCGTTCATACTACCATTCATCCATCCATGCGTTCATACTACCATCCATCCATTCATCCATCCATGCGTTCATACTACCATCCATCCATTCATCAATCCATGCGTTCATACTACCATCCATCCATTCATCCATCCATGCGTTCATACTACCATTCATCCATCCATGCGTTCATTCTACCATCCATCCATTCATCCATCCATGCGTTCATACTACCATTCATCCATCCATGCGTTCATACTACCATCCATCCATCCATGCGTTCATACTTCCATCCATCCATCCATGCGTTCATACTACCATTCATCCATCCATGCGTTCATACTACCATCCATCCATTCATCCATCCATGCGTTCATACTACCATTCATCCATCCATGCGTTCATTCTACCATCCATCCATTCATCCATCCATGCGTTCATTCTACCATTCATCCATGCGTTCATACTACCATTCATCCATCCATGCGTTCATTCTACCATCCATCCATTCATCCATGCGTTCATACTACCATTCATCCATCCATGCGTTCATTCTACCATCCATCCATTCATCCATCCATGCGTTCATTCTACCATTCATCCATGCGTTCATACTACCATTCATCCATCCATGCATTCATACTACCATTCATCCATCCATGCATTCATACTACCATCCATCCATCCATCAATCCATGCGTTCATTCTACCATCCATCCATTCATCAATCCATGCGTTCATTCTACCATCCATCCATTCATCCATCCATGCGTTCATACTACCATCCATCCATCCATCCATCAATCCATGCGTTCATTCTACCATCCATCCATTCATCAATCCATGCGTTCATTCTACCATCCATCCATTCATCAATCCATGCGTTCATTCTACCATCCATCCATTCATCCATGCCTTCATACTACCATTCATCCATCCATGCGTTCATTCTACCAGCCATCCATTCATCCATGCGTTCATACTACCATTCATTCTTCCATGCGTTCATACTACCATTCATCCATCCATGCGTTCATACTACCATTCATCCATCCATGCGTTCATACTACCATCCATCCATTCATCCATGCCTTCATACTACCATTCATCCATCCATGCGTTCATTCTACCAGCCATCCATTCATCCATGCGTTCATACTACCATTCATTCTTCCATGCGTTCATACTACCATTCATCCATCCATGCGTTCATACTACCATCCATCAATCCATGCGTTCATTCTACCATCCATCCATTCATCAATCCATGCGTTCATTCTACCATCCATCCATTCATCAATCCATGCGTTCATTCTACCATCCATCCATTCATCCATGCGTTCATACTACCATTCATCCATCCATGCGTTCATTCTACCAGCCATCCATTCATCCATGCGTTCATACTTCCATCCATCCATCCATGCGTTCATACTTCCATCCATCCATCCATGCGTTCATACTACCATTCATCCATCCATGCGTTCATTCTACCATCCATCCATTCATCCATCCATGCGTTCATACTACCATTCATCCATCCATGCGTTCATACTACCATTCATCCATCCATGCGTTCATACTACCATTCATCCATCCATGCGTTCATACTACCATCCATCCATTCATCCATCCATGCGTTCATACTACCATCCATCCATTCATCCATGCGTTCATACTACCATTCATCCATCCATGCGTTCATACTACCATCCATCCATTCATCAATCCATGCGTTCATTCTACCATCCATCCATTCATCAATCCATGCGTTCATTCTACCATCCATCCATTCATCCATGCGTTCATACTACCATTCATCCATCCATGCGTTCATACTTCCATCCATCCATCCATGCGTTCATACTACCATTCATCCATCCATGCGTTCATTCTACCATCCATCCATTCATCCATCCATGCGTTCATACTACCATTCATCCATCCATGCGTTCATACTACCATCCATCCATCCATGCGTTCATACTACCATTCATCCATCCATGCGTTCATACTACCATCCATCCATTCATCCATCCATGCGTTCATACTACCATCCATCCATTCATCCATGCGTTCATACTACCATTCATCCATCCATGCGTTCATACTACCATCCATCCATTCATCAATCCATGCGTTCATTCTACCATCCATCCATTCATCAATCCATGCGTTCATTCTACCATCCATCCATTCATCCATGCGTTCATACTACCATTCATCCATCCATGCGTTCATTCTACCAGCCATCCATTCATCCATGCGTTCATACTTCCATCCATCCATCCATGCGTTCATACTACCATTCATCCATCCATGCGTTCATTCTACCATCCATCCATTCATCCATCCATGCGTTCATACTACCATTCATCCATCCATGCGTTCATACTACCATTCATCCATCCATGCGTTCATACTACCATTCATCCATCCATGCGTTCATACTACCATCCATCCATTCATCCATCCATGCGTTCATACTACCATCCATCCATTCATCCATGCGTTCATACTTCCATCCATCCATCCATGCGTTCATACTACCATTCATCCATCCATGCGTTCATTCTACCATCCATCCATTCATCCATCCATGCGTTCATACTACCATTCATCCATCCATGCGTTCATACTACCATTCATCCATCCATGCGTTCATACTACCATTCATCCATCCATGCGTTCATACTACCATCCATCCATTCATCCATCCATGCGTTCATACTACCATCCATCCATTCATCAATCCATGCGTTCATACTACCATCCATCCATTCATCCATCCATGCGTTCATACTACCATTCATCCATCCATGCGTTCATTCTACCATCCATCCATTCATCCATCCATGCGTTCATTCTACCATCCATCCATTCATCCATGCGTTCATACTACCATTCATCCATCCATGCGTTCATTCTACCATCCATCCATCCATCCATGCATTCATACTACCATTCATCCATCCATGCATTCATACTACCATCCATCAATCCATGCGTTCATTCTACCATCCATCCATTCATCAATCCATGCGTTCATTCTACCATCCATCCATTCATCCATCCATGCGTTCATACTACCATCCATCCATCCATCCATCAATCCATGCGTTCATTCTACCATCCATCCATTCATCAATCCATGCGTTCATTCTACCATCCATCCATTCATCAATCCATGCGTTCATTCTACCATCCATCCATTCATCCATGCGTTCATACTACCATTCATCCATCCATGCGTTCATTCTACCATCCATCCATTCATCAATCCATGCGTTCATTCTACCATCCATCCATTCATCAATCCATGCGTTCATTCTACCATCCATCCATTCATCCATGCGTTCATACTACCATTCATCCATCCATGCGTTCATTCTACCAGCCATCCATTCATCCATGCGTTCATACTACCATTCATTCATCCATGCGTTCATACTACCATTCATCCATCCATGCGTTCATACTACCATTCATCCATCCATGCGTTCATTCTACCATCCATCCATTCATCCATGCGTTCATACTACCATTCATCCATCCATGCGTTTATACTACCATTCATCCATCCATGCGTTCATACTACCATTCATCCATCCATGCATTCATACTACCATTCATCCATCCATCCATCAATCCATGCGTTCATTCTACCATCCATCCATTCATCCATGCGTTCATACTACCATTCATCCATCCATGCGTTTATACTACCATTCATCCATCCATGCGTTCATACTACCATTCATCCATCCATGCATTCATACTACCATTCATCCATCCATCCATCCATCAATCCATGCGTTCATTCTACCATTCATCCATTCATCAATCCATGCGTTCATTCTACCATTCATCCATCCATGCGTTTATACTACCATTCATCCATCCATGCGTTTATACTACCATTCATCCATTCATCCATCCATGCGTTTATACTACCATTCATCCATCCATGCGTTCATACTACCATCCATCCATCCATCCATCAATCCATGCGTTCATTCTACCATCCATCCATTCATCCATGCGTTCATACTACCATTCATCCATCCATGCATTCATACTACCATCCATCCATTCATCCATGCGTTCATACTACCATTCATCCATCCATGCGTTTATACTACCATCCATCCATTCATCCATCCATGCGTTCATACTACCATCCATCCATCCATCCATCAATCCATGCGTTCATTCTACCATCCATCCATTCATCAATCCATGCGTTCATTCTACCATCCATCCATTCATCCATGCGTTCATACTACCATCCATCCATTCATCAATCCATGCGTTCATACTACCATTCATCCATCCATGCGTTCATTCTACCATCCATCCATTCATCCATCCATGCGTTCATTCTACCATCCATCCATTCATCCATGCGTTCATACTACCATTCATCCATCCATGCGTTCATACTACCATCCATCCATTCATCAATCCATGCGTTCATACTACCATTCATCCATCCATGCGTTCATTCTACCATCCATCCATCCATCCATCCATGCGTTCATTCTACCATCCATCCATTCATCCATGCGTTCATACTACCATGCATCCATTCATCAATCCATGCGTTCATACTACCATTCATCCATCCATGCGTTCATACTACCATCCATCCATTCATCCATCCATGCGTTCATACTACCATCCATCCATTCATCAATCCATGCGTTCATTCTACCATCCATCCATTCATCCATGCGTTCATACTACCATTCATCCATCCTTGCGTTCATACTACCATCCATCCATTCATCCATCCATGCGTTCATACTACCATGCATCCATTCATCAATCCATGCGTTCATACTACCATTCATCCATCCATGCGTTCATACTACCATCCATCCATTCATCCATCCATGCGTTCATACTACCATCCATCCATTCATCCATCCATGCGTTCATACTACCATTCATCCATCCATGCGTTCATTCTACCATCCATCCATTCATCAATCCATGCGTTCATTCTACCATCCATCCATTCATCCATGCGTTCATACTACCATCCATCCATCCATCAATCCATACGTTCATACTACCATTCATCCATCCATCCATCTAACCGTCTGTCCAGCCAACCAGTTGTTTGTCCAGACATCCATTGATCCGTTTGTTCTTCCATCTGTTTGTCCATCCAAACATCTGTGTGCACAGCACTAATGCAGCAGTTCATGCAAAAATAGCCCTGTTAAGCCTTCAGTGCATTTACTGTACAGTACGTTAGGATTTTTTTCAATATCTCTGCATTTGTGTGTTTAAAAATACTTTTTAATGGTTTTTTATAGTGATGGCGAGTTAAAGCTTTGTCAAGCACTGAAGCTCTTCGTCCAATTGGTCTACTTACGAGCCAAAACATCATGATGTTCATCATGTGGACAAAACATGTAAAACAGGCAGAATAGTTATA
This sequence comes from Girardinichthys multiradiatus, assembly GCF_021462225.1. NCBI lineage: Eukaryota > Metazoa > Chordata > Actinopteri > Cyprinodontiformes > Goodeidae > Girardinichthys > Girardinichthys multiradiatus. Next base: position 39,400,592 of record NC_061806.1, on the reverse strand, counting down.
AGGATATCCCTTTGGTGTGTGAAGCTTTAAATTGAATCTATCAATATGTGTGTAATTAACATATATAATGGGTCATTTTCACATTTTGAATTCAGTTACTGACATAAATTAACTTTTTGTTAATATTTTTAATTTGTTTAGATGCACCTTCACTCCACAAACCATTGTTTTCAGTTACCAGATGAGGTTAAAGTGAAACCACATGAGGGCATTAAGGACCTGTCTGTCCCTGTGGAGTTGAGCTCTGCCTGCGTTTAGTACCGCCTATCCTCTTTAGATGCCATCATCACGCCGCTCTGCACCTATGTGTTTGAGCAACAGGCTGTCCAACATGCCCAGAAATTATTGACGAATATCTGAATATGCTGCAAGCAGTTTTAGTAACCGCAGTGTTCACAGCCTGAACATGAAACTCTTCTTCTGGTAAAACATCACATACAACCAACAACTTAAAGCCTTCTCTAACAATCTTCAAATTATTGAGCAAGTCGCAGTCGCATCCAAACTGTCTATAAAAGGGACAGCAAGACGCAGCAGTTGACATGCAAATGGTGCTTTTGGTGAGGGAAAAGTGTAGATTTGTAAAGAAAAAGAGTAGATTTAGCAGACTGAGTGGGCTCCCTGGCAGTTCTGTCCTTCCATCTTTGTGTGTTTGTCCATCTGTCTGTTCATCCATTTGTTTATCCATTCATCTGTTTCTGCATCCATTCATTCGTGCGTCTCATCAGTTCGTCTGTCCACCCATCTGTTCAGTTATGTCTCCGTCCTTTCGTTGGTCCATCAAATCTTTCTCCTTCCATCTGTCCCTTGTTTATGCAGGTTGTAGATTTAAAACCTGACCACTGTGGAAGTATTTACCATAAACTCAGTCAACGTTTGTATCTATGAAAACTACAGGGAACTCTGGGTCTAAAACAGAAGACATTTTTGACAAGAAAATGAGTATGAACCCTGAGTGCCAGATGGTTAAAATACCTATATGCTTGTACCAATGTTTCCTAGATTTTGTCTGATTCTCGCTTTCCTCTTCTGCATCCCTCTCTCCCTCCACTCCTCCTCCTTTACCTCCTTCTCTCTCCTTGCAGTATGAGATTGGAGCCACGGGGGCTGTAGGATGAAGAGTCCGGCGCACCGCACCAGAGACATCGAGCGGCAAGCTGGCTACCTGAAGCCCGAGCACTGCGCCCCTCCTCCTCCCCGCGGCAACTCAGGCACCATGTGGTTTATCCGTGACAGCTGCGGCATTGCGTGTGGCGTTATCACCTGGCTCCTGGTCTTCTATGCAGAGTTTGTGGTGGTGTTCGTACTGCTCCTCCCAGCAAAAAACGTGGCCTACAGCCTCTTTAACGGGGTTCTCTTTAATGGCCTCGCCTTCCTCGCCCTCGCCTCTCATGCCAGGGCGATGTGCACAGACCCGGTTAGTTGCAATTTATTTCAACCCATAAAACACTCATGCCCACAATAGACATGTATGTAAGGCCATGTATTAAAGTCTATGAGGTTTTGCAACTATTGGGCTACTTTGATCCCCAATATCAAAAATAGTTCATAAAAAATACTGCTATATAAAACTTGCTATTATATGACTGTGGGCTTGCCATAGTCCAATCACTGTATTGGTGCAGTACCACTTGGAACCTCATACTACTCCACACAGTGCATATTAACAACTGGCAAATCAGTCTTCAGCATCCTGTGTGTCATTGTGAGCCATTTTTGCATTAGTTTGGTGTGGATAGCTTTAGAGGTTAGCTTAATCTAGTAATTTTGTTATGTGGTACTTAGCAAAAAATCAGTAAAAACCCGGTGTGTTCACCCTCTCCTGATTGACAGTAGTGATGGCCTTCTGACTGCATATATCCATGTGTTACATCTGTACTGTAACGGTTCAGCATGGAAACACCTACAGTTTCACACCAAATGTTCTACCTGAAGCGTACAGTCAATATGTTTCACTATTGAGAGAACATTGAAGACATGCGAAAGGCTAAAACACGCCCCAAACTTGGTAACTCATCACAAGACAGTTAAACATTGCTGCACAGCAGACGGTACTGTCTGCTTTAGGCATTGTATTTATTTTGTTAATTCAGTTTGATATTATTATAATTTGCCTGTCCACAAATTATTTTGGGTTTGTCTTTTGTGGGTCAAGCCAGTGTCACAATTTTGGTCTAATTTAAAAAAAATTGTTAAAGGGGGAAAAAGCTTTTTTAAATCCTATACTTTTATGATAACAGTACAATTAAAACAGTTATTTTTACAGCTTTTTTTTTTAAAATCCATTAAGTCTCCCGCTGGACCTTTCATTTTTATAAAGCAAAATCTCTTTAAAAACTGCTGAATTACATATTATTGTCTTTATATTAAAAATGTGGTTATGCAATTTTTTGTGTGAATGTTATAGGTGCTCTTTGACTTTTTTACCGTCTCCTGTCTGTGCCGAAGCAGTTTAAATAATTGAAAGCACTCTCTGCAAAAACATTCTAGCAGGTTGCATGCTTTGTTTTTATTTAAAAGATTTTTATACGCAGTTTATATTTACAGAGGAGCAACTTTCAGGGATATTTTAGCTAAATAACTTATTTGTTCGCTTTCCTCTCCTATCTCGCAGGGAGCTGTGCCCAAAGGGAACGCAACCAAAGAATTTATCGAAAGTCTGCAACTCAAACCAGGACAGGTGGTGTACAAGTGTCCAAAGTGCTGCAGCATCAAGCCTGACAGAGCCCACCACTGCAGGTACAGCACCACACTTTCTAAGCTACTCGGCATCTTTCAAGCAGCTGAAATCTCCTGCTATTGTTCCACTGGGATCACTTCCTCCAGTGTGTTTGTCCCTGCACCGCTTCTCCTGCATCCCCCGTGTGTGTGTGTGTGTTTTCTTTACTTATTTTAAGACTGCTTGTGCAACATTTCCCTGCAGAATCTGCAGCTTGGTAATAGGGATTCCCTCTGTGGTTGCTCGTGTGTTTCTCCAGGATTTCCAGGCATGAAATGTGCAAAAACATTAGAGACTAATTGAATTTCAGTCATTGTTTCAGAGCCTAAAACAGGAGTTAGTGAACATTATTATTGTGGCTATTTTTAGGAAATACATTTTTCTCTATTGATATTATCTTCTTAGGGGGAGCTTTGTAAGAAGAACAGGTAGAAAAATCGTATTTCTGCTTTTTTATGTGAGAAATTAGGAGTTGTAACAGCTGTAATAATGTAACGTCACTGAAATAGCAGCTCTACAGCTACTTTGTGTCATACATCCATTACCAGGTGGAAGAATTACATTATTTCTGTTTAGATACATGATAGTGTTTTTATGGGCTGTAGAAATGCTCTACATTCACCGCTTTCTGATATTTATTTATCCATATCCCTGCAGTGTGTGCAAGCGCTGCATCAAAAAGATGGACCACCACTGTCCCTGGGTGAACAACTGTGTTGGAGAGAACAACCAGAAATTCTTTGTGCTCTTTACTGTGAGTCTTAGCAAAAAAATAATGGAAACAAATACGAATGTACTGATCCTGTTAGGCTCATTCACAATAAATCTGTTTGTTTTCAGATGTATATTGCACTAATATCCTTCCACGCGTTACTAATGGCTGCCTTCCACTTTGTTTTCTGCTTTGAAGAAGACTGGACAAGTAAGTATTTGATTGTTTGAATGGAAAACAACCCCCCTTCTTTGATTTATTGCCTCTGTCTAATGAGTTATTTATTTATTCGGTAGTTTCAAGTCTCTTCCAGTGAAGCAGGAAGTTCTTGTTGTTTAACTATGATCCAATTACATTTGCTTTTGTTCTGGGATGAAGTTAAACATCACATTAAGCAAAAACCTTAAAATAAAGTCATATACAGGTCCTTCTCAAAATATTAGCATATTGTGATAAAGTTAATTATTTTCCATAATGTCATGATGAAAATTTAACATTCATATATTTTAGATTCATTGCACTCTAACTGAAATATTTCAGGTCTTTTATTGTCTTAATACGGATGATTTTGGCATACAGCTCATGAAAACCCAAAATTCCTATCTCACAAAATTAGCATATCATTAAAAGGGTCTCTAAACGAGCTATGAACCTAATCATCTGAATCAACGAGTTAACTCTAAACACCTGCAAAAGATTCCTGAGGCCTTTAAAACTCCCAGCCTGGTTCATCACTCAAAACCCCAATCATGGGTAAGACTGCCGACCTGACTGCTGTCCAGAAGGCCACTATTGACACCCTCAAGCAAGAGGGTAAGACACAGAAAGAAATTTCTGAACGAATAGGCTGTTCCCAGAGTGCTGTATCAAGGCACCTCAGTGGGAAGTCTGTGGGAAGGAAAAAGTGTGGCAGAAAACGCTGCACAACGAGAAGAGGTGACCGGACCCTGAGGAAGATTGTGGAGAAGGGCCGATTCCAGACCTTGGGGGACCTGCGGAAGCAGTGGACTGAGTCTGGAGTAGAAACATCCAGAGCCACCGTGCACAGGCGTGTGCAGGAAATGGGCTACAGGTGCCGCATTCCCCAGGTCAAGCCACTTTTGAACCAGAAACAGCGGCAGAAGCGCCTGACCTGGGCTACAGAGAAGCAGCACTGGACTGTTGCTCAGTGGTCCAAAGTACTTTTTTCGGATGAAAGCAAATTCTGCATGTCATTCAGAAATCAAGGTGCCAGAGTCTGGAGGAAGACTGGGGAGAAGGAAATGCCAAAATGCCAGAAGTCCAGTGTCAAGTACCCACAGTCAGTGATGGTCTGGGGTGCCGTGTCAGCTGCTGGTGTTGGTCCACTGTGTTTTATCAAGGGCAGGGTCAATGCAGCTAGCTATCAGGAGATTTTGGAGCACTTCATGCTTCCATCTGCTGAAAAGCTTTATGGAGATGAAGATTTCATTTTTCAGCACGACCTGGCACCTGCTCACAGTGTCAAAACCACTGGTAAATGGTTTACTGACCATGGTATCACTGTGCTCATTTGGCCTGCCAACTCTCCTGACCTGAACCCCATAGAGAATCTGTGGGATATTGTGAAGAGAACGTTGAGAGACTCAAGACCCAACACTCTGGATGAGCTAAAGGCTGCTATCGAAGCATCCTGGGCCTCCATAAGACCTCAGCAGTGCCACAGGCTGATTGCCTCCATGCCACGCCGCATTGAAGCAGTCATTTCTGCAAAAGGATTCCCGACCAAGTATTGAGTGCATAACTGTACATGATTATTTGAAGGTTGACGTTTTTTGTATTAAAAACACTTTTCTTTTATTTGTTGGATGAAATATGCTAATTTTGTGAGATAGGAATTTTGGGTTTTCATGAGCTGTATGCCAAAATCATCCGTATTAAGACAATAAAAGACCTGAAATATTTCAGTTAGTGTGCAATGAATCTAAAATATATGAATGTTAAATTTTCATCATGACATTATAGAAAATAATGAACTTTATCACAATATGCTAATATTTTGAGAAGGACCTGTATTACTGCAAGCAGCATCATCTCACAATGAAACATGTATAAAAATCCCACTTTTAATTTGAGTACATTTATTCATGGGGTCAAACAAATCTAATATGAACTAAATATTTCTGCTGCCAAACTTCTGTGTCCAAAACTTGTAGAACCACCTTTTGAGAACAGAACATCACCTAGTCTTCTGTGACTTTTCATAAGGTTGAAGCATACAGAGAAAAAGCCCTTTGACCATTTTTCTTTGCGCAGCCAGTCCTGGAGCCTCATGCATAAGAGTGCACAGCTTTTATAGTAAAAGTTGGCAGTAGGGAGAAATCTTGAAAATGCCAGCGCACAAAAAGGTCAGTGCGTTCACATGCCACTGCACACCTTTCCTTCATACATCCTGATTTGCGAGGAATTGGCAGCAGCTGCACGTGCCGCTTGGACCGCCTGGTCCGGGCTGACAATAAAGTTTGAGCCCGTTTTGTTCTACATGTCTGCATCAAGTCCAACGGTGCTGTCTAAGCGTCCACTGGGTTAATTATAGCTTACCGCTGGTCATTGTAATGTAGAGTCCTACCACATCCGCCATATTTCTATTAGGAAGACTGTCACCACACATACTACATAAGGTACTTTAAAACAATTCAAGACATCACATTAAAAAGAAATTACCAGCCATCGCACACTGAGCGTGCTTGAGTTTGTTCCCAACACAACTATTATAAATAGAATATCATCATCGTGATATTTACTATTGCTAACGCCATCAAAATATTTTCTAATATCCTGCAGTCCTTCCCTATATTCTTCCCAAGTCATGTTTTCATAGGAAATTAATTCAAGATGCATATTGTGCCTGTTATGTTAGATCATTATCAGCATCTTTTCCTTTAGGTTAGACGATTTGAAGCCACAGCAGGAAGCCCTCAAACCCCAGAAAGATTTGCCTTTCCGGCCACCAGAAGTGGCTAAATTACTCTTCAGTCCGTTGTTTTTGGCAGTTTCTGGCTTTAAATGAGCTTTTCCCCTGCAGATGTTTATTGGCAAGTTCCTGTATATTTTCACATTAAACGTTTTACATCATCATTGATTTGTAATTTGGTGCTGGTGTCCTCTTGCTCCAGACTAAAAGAAACATTTGGAATGGATAAAGAAGGCTAATCTGGCCTAACCTGAAGTTCTCTGGCTGATCTGCGTGTTGCTTGTTCACGTCTTCCTCAAAGAAAGGAAACAAAGATGCATAGTTGGAACTATTGAACTTGGAGATGTAGAAAAGTTTAAAATCTAGAATGTAACACTTTGTTTTGCTAAGCTATGAATGCTGTAGCTCCTGAACAACAGTTGGAAGTTTTATTTTCTAATTATTTGGAAATTTACCACCTTTTACCCTGTGTGATACTTAAATCTAATATTTTGGGGGTTTTAGTTCCTCAGGTTAAACAAAGAAAGACACTTTTTGTTTAAAGCATAAAACTGTCATACAGGTATAGTGAGATTAATCGATTATTGAAATAATTGTCAACTAATTTAGTAATCGAATAATTGACTCTAAATCATGCTATCTGCTGGAAGAACAACCCACTCAGAGCCATAATTGGGCCAAAACTGTACAAAAATATAAACATGTTTTGCATTTAAGATGAAAAACTTTCTTTGCCTGTAAATATGCTCTATTCACCTCAAGTGGCCTAGCTTTAGCTTCACCTGGTTCAAATTCTGTGAAATAAATATCTCCTGTTAAGCACCTTTTACTATCCGATTATTATTCGATTAAACGAAAAAATAGTCTTCAGATTAATCGATTAGCAAAATAATTGTTAGTTGCAGCCCTAAGTGAGATAGATGTGTGTAAGGTAACAGAAACTCTTGTTTTCTCTCAGAGTGTAGCAACTTTTCTCCACCAACAACAGTCATCCTCCTCATCCTCCTCTGCTTTGAGGGTCTGCTCTTCCTGATCTTCACTGCGGTCATGTTTGGGACTCAGGTTCACTCCATCTGTACTGATGAAACGGTGAGTGACCTCATCAGTTCACTTTAATCTGCCTGCTAAAAGAAATGAAGTAGTTGGAGGTGCAGTGGTGTCAGTTGTTTTGGGAAGTAGAGTGATATTTCATTAAGTCAAGAGGATTAACGGTTAGGTCTTCAAAAACTCTCACCATGGTTACTAAAAAAGTCCTGTATTTGTTGTAGTTTTTTACCCAAAAGATAAATTAACATATCAAGACTGATTTTACATTTCAGAACAACAGACGTGTGTTTCCATCGCAAATTCTTTATTAAAGCTCTCTTTCTTATAAACAGTTGGGAGAAAGTTGAGATCTCCTTAATCGGTTTGTTTCAGGTGTCTGCACATTTATTTTGTTAGTGCCTCATTTTGAGGTGCGCTGGAACAGGTGAGCTGGAACAGTTTCATCGTACTATCGTGCCCTCCTTTCTTCAGTTTATTTATAGCAGAACATAAACCAACAAATGAAGAGACTGCAGAAGGGTTCACATATCTTGGTGTCTTGTTTACGTGTAATAAGAGGGTGGAACTGGAGATGACAATGTTGATCTGGTCTGTCATGGTAGAAACGGTGGCGTGCAAAGAGTTTTGAAGTTGACATGTCCATCTGTTTTATTCTCACATGTGGTCATGAGACGTAGATCATGAAACAAGATGATCCCAGATTGAGTGGCTGAAAGGAGTCAAACTCTTGACTTGGAGAGAGGGTGCAGAGGCACTGCTCCACCGAGAGGAGACTGTTGAGGGTTGTTCAGGGAGGGATGGATGGATGGAGGGTTTGGTTGTACTGAATGGATTAGATGGATAGATACTGTTAATACCAGGCCTTATTTTAAACAGTTGAGAACGATACATCAGCTTTGTTATGTCATTTAAAGCTGCCTCAGTATTTTTGCTCTGCTGTTTGCAGGGGAAATTAATGCTATCAGTAAAGTAACATATTTGTTGTTCAGCATCAGTCTTTGTACGTTATGGAAAAAACGTTTTCCACTTCATGACATCTGGTAAGGAAGTGGAATCAGGCCTTCTTGTTGCTGCTGGAGTGCTGATCTCCTTGCATCATGTATGTAAGTATGAGAAGATGGCAGATTCGTTTGGAAACTGGTTTTATTGGTACGAAAGCAATCCCAGTCAACCCTTTTCTCCCCACAAACACTCACTCTGATTTCGGGGGCTTTCTTCTCATTTGTTGCCTCATCTTGTATGCTGTTCTGATGATTGTCCTGAGCTGCACTTGCTCAGAGAGTGAGGTGATCCTGATGTTTGGTTCCCTCAGCTTATATTTACTTTTTATAGTTTCCCACAAGAAAATAGAAAAGAAAACTGACTTCAGCTCCATGGAAAGCAGGTGATCCACTTCCAGCCCCTTGCAAGGTTGACTTCAGTATATTTTCTGCTCTAACCACCCACAAGCATGACTCACAACACTATAATATTCACTACAAAGATCATCTGTCTCAGTCAATTTCAGGGTAATGGAGCCTGCAGTTCAGTGTGTTTATCAGGAAACGCTTAGTGTGAGTCACCTACACCCTATGGGAGGACAACAAAAGAACGGAAACATGAGTCATTTCCCTGTTTTTTTGGGGTTTTTTTTGTGCTTTGCTCAATAAATTCAGAGTGTTTGTTTTACCTCCGCAGGGCATCGAGCAGCTAAAAAAGGAGGAGAGAAGATGGGCCAAAAAGTCCAAATGGATGAACATGAAGGTGGTGTTCGGCCACCCCTTCTCTATAGCCTGGCTCAGCCCGTTTGCGGCGCCGGACCATGGCAAGGCCGACCTGTACCAGTACATCGTGTGAAAGCTGGAAACCAAGCTGACACCGCTTGTGACCTGGACCTGAACTCATTTTAAGCGTCTCTTCATTTTCTTTCCTTTCTGAATGATGGATATTTCTTGAGGTTAGGATATTCTCGGGTATTCTGTTGTATGCTTAAAGTTTTCTTCGCTTTAACTTTCTTTTTTATCGTTTCCCTCTTGGTGCTGAATGAGATTAAGATTTATCTGCACCATGAACCTGAACCGGGAAGAATCAGCTCATAGATGAGAAACACTTGGAATGAGATACCACCAGAAGACTGAGCTCTGTTTGCTGCAGTAGGTCGGACCATTTCCTTTTTTCTGAGATTAAATCATGTGAACTGACGACCAGCATGATCCAGGTATGGAGATGGACTCCTGGATGTGTCTTCCTGTAAACAATCTCTCAATCCTCTCATTTAATTGGCTGTTTTAGTCTTCGCGATAATCTTCTCCTGAATGCTGCAGATGATTTGCCTTAGAGCAATCCTTTAGCACATGGTTCATCTGATATGTTTAAAGATATTCCTATTTATTGCCTTAATGTCACACTGGTCGTCATTGGTTTACATTATTTTTGAAGGGAGATTGTTGTAGCCTTCTTCAGTGGGTGGGTTTGTTCAGATATGTGTTTTTAAGAGCAAGTTTTGGGCAGATTTCTTTCCCGTTTTTTCTTCAGAAAACCCCACCTCCTTTAAATTGCCATAAAGGTAGAACAAATCACGAGGGAGGAGATTTAGATCTTTTTATTTGTAAAACATGCAAGCAATCATCTTCAATCAGAAGCAATAACTCCACGGTTATCGGTTTAAGTTGTAATCCTTCATATTACAGCATGGTTTGTCTCTGTGATGCGTGAAACACTGTAGTGATGCTTTATCATAAGCAGTGTCCTCCATGTTTATTGGCACACCCAGTAGAGATGCATGTGTAGAATAAATTCACCTTTCTGCTGTAGCTTTAATATCACACTGAAAACGGTTGTTCTAGTTTCTAACAACCAGATTCTGAGATTCCCCTGTGTGAGGTTCTACATTTTCTACTTATTGCTCTGATTATAGGTAAGTTAACACATCTGCCTATTATTTAAACTGCATGTTCTCTTGTCTTTCTCATTTTAAGAGAAGGAAATCCTGATTTAAATTTTTAAAGCGACTTTAAATCTTTACATGGGCAGCCAATAAATGTAGAGGTGCTGCAGCTCTGGAAAAAAACTGCAATGTTCTGTGATTTTAGTAATTGGTATGTTTTTGAGTACAATGAACACAATTATGCATGTTATGCTTGTTATTTTTTGCTTATTGCCCGGTAGAGGACTGCTGTGCTTCGTGTCGTATTTCCCAGCTTTCTGCTGGAACTTTAGTACGTTTAGACAGAAAAAGCATCTTTAAAGAGCTGAAAAGATTCCCAGTTGTAAAGCTCCAGGTAGACATCCAAAATCAGAGGTGAGTTAAATCTGTGGAGGATACCTCACAGGTTCAGAGGACATGTTGAATCAGGATGAATCTTAATCCAACAACACTGACAGAATGATGACCTGCATAAAAATACTCCAGATTACCAACGTATCATATCTCCCTACTTTTTAAAAAATTGGTACTGGTCCAGCTTGATTTGTTTTATTTTAGTGACTAACATTACTTCGAGACGTTGCTTTGAGACTTCAACAACATAATGCTTTTTTAAAACTACAACCTTTTGACAGTTTCACATCCGTGTCAAAGATCCTGTGTGGCAACAGTTCCAATGGCCATTGTTCGTAGAAACGAAAGTTAAACTACATGTTTTTTTTTTAATCAATTAAGTTGAAATCTTGAGGATTAAATAAGAAAAGCGACATTGCAGTTTATTCGTAGCACCTATGAAAGTTTTAAATAAGGTATTTTGTAGATTTAACAGCCTTTGCGCTCATGTTGAGTTCACTTTTTCACATAAACCAGCATCCTTTATCTGATAATTGTAAACGTTTGGCCTCTTCACCAGCTTTGATGGAAAATTTGATGACCTTAAGGGTAATTCAGCTGCTCTGTTCAATAGGTTTGCTTTTGAATAATGCAGTTTGTCCTAGTAGTTGGTCGCGTGTCTAAGTGAAACCAGAAGGTAAAGCAGGGGGGTTTACAGAATTAAATGTTGAGTCACATTTAGATAATTTAAGACCTGCTTTTACTTTTGAGTGTAGAGGAGTGATAATGTGCAGAGGAAAACCACCACTTCAGAGTATTTAACACTAAAATGCCTTTGTGTGTTTATTTAAAAGCCTTACTGTATTTATAGACATCTAGATGCAGAGGAAAGGAAATATTTAAGTGTACTTGTTGCCAAATTATGTCTATAATGAAATGATGCTCTGATTCAATTATTTCAAGATTGCAGCTTGGTTGTTTGTCATCTAAAGGCGTTTAAATGGTTTTAGTTTTTTTAATTGTCACCGTTATTTGGAGATGTAACAAGTTTACAACAGAACGCAACAGTTTTCCTAATTTCTCTCACATTATTCTGTATGTTTCTGTTATCAGGTTTGATTTCGACTTTTTGTTGTTTTTTTCTTGACTGATCTTTAAAGGGGAAAGTAAATAACATCAACTTTGAATGAGATAAGATTCATTGCTGTAATAGAAAAAGTATTAATGTTTTGTTTTATGGTCCATTATAAAACATTAAGTTACAGTACTGCAGACATCTTTGCTGTATTGTTATTAAAGATTTAAGTCCTTACTGTCTGAATTTATTTACTTTTATTAGGAAAAATGTGTTTTGTTGTCAGATTCTGACTTGGGAATTTATTTTTCCCTTTAGGAGGGCCAGGTTAAACTGGTCAGAGTTTAGATGCTGGATGGGGCAACATATATGGGGAAGGGTTCGTACGAGTGCTTGAAATCCTTGAAAATGCTTGAATTTAAGGTGTTTTCAAGGTTGGGAAATTGCTTGATTTTTGTATAAAGTCCTTGAAAGTGCTTGATATTCTAACTGCACAGTTTTGTAAAGAGCACTCTAACAGTTTAATTAAAAAAATCTCAATTTGATATTTTATGTTAAAGGTACAAAATAGAGAGTGATCATTTTTCCTTTATGAAGTCTCAGAAAGCCTTGCTGCCGCTCAGAGTAGGTTCAGAGCAGCAGACATGACCTGCTGAAAGACCAGCCGCTGGACTGGCGGCGTCCTCTGGCATGGCAATGAAGCAGACCTACTTTGAGCACATTACTATGACTTGGTATTCGAGCACATCTCGGTGAGCCGAATACTGTGCTTTAAAATGTGCAAAAAAACATTTGATTGAAAACACTAGTAAAGGTGGTTAGCTTTGGCCTGGCATTGTTCCGTCATGCGTGCTGTGCCTCTGATGTCTTCTAGGCTCTTGCCAGTAAGTCCATTTCATATTAATATAACTCAATCAGCTACGCAGTATTTTAGATTGTTCATAGGCTCCCTTCACACATCGGGGTCATAAGTCTCAACGAAGAAAAAGGTGCACAGAGATACAGACTGCTGTGAAGTTTGGTACTGGAAAGGTTTGAAAATTTACCTTGAAAATGTTTGAAAAGTGCTTGAATTTTACTGTGGGAAAAGTGTATGAACCCTGAGGTTGGTACTTGTAGAAAGGCTGTAAATGTCCTGAGTCTAGAGCAAAGGTTCACTTTCCAGCAGGACAACAACCTTAAACGTACAGCTAGAGCTACAATGAAAGGATTCAGATCAAAGCATATTTGTGTTAAAATGACCCATTCAAAGCCCAGAATTGAATTCTATTTGAAATCTCTGGCAAAACTTGAAATTTCCATGTTTACAGGCACTTTCCATCCACTCTGAAATAGTTACAAAATAGCCAAAGCCTCAGTCAGTCCAGATATACAAAGCTGGTAGACGCATACTTCAAGATATGCAGCTGTAGTTGTGTTGTGGCTTAACTAAGGAATGACTTTTACTGTTGTAATATCTCTTTTTGTGAAGTGTCAGCCTTGATTACATAAAATGTATTTTACTTCAATGGTTTGTTGGGATTAAAAGCTAGCATAATAAAAATCTAAGTATAATCTCACACTGAACTGTTGGAAAACCTTCATACAACATAAAACAGCTGACATGATGCAGAGGATGACCTTGGTCAGATGAGGCTCTTATTCATTCAGTGTTTCTTCACTCCGTTTCAGTGGCAATATACACGTTTGTCCAAATAGGAGGCATTGACACTTTATTTGCACTCGGACAAATGTCAGTTTTACATAAACTGAAAGACATTTATTAGACAGATTTGTCATGAGAATCTCACCATCAGTTTGTGCTGAAAATCTGAACCTTTTAAAAAAAAAAATCTCACTGCATTTTATTTCAGGTTAGAAACATGAAAAGACTGCATATGTCATGAGAAGATGTACAACAAACTAATGCAACATCAGCTTTAACAACACGGGTATCTTCCTCAAGTCAATATTTAATTATTAGCCCTAAAAGTTTTAATTTATATTGCAATTAATAATAAAGTTGCTTTCTTGCAAGGTAATACAGTAGTCTTTTTTTCTTTAATCATTCCAGTGTTTACAGTGCATGTGCCATGCTGTAACAGATTGTGTTTACATGGTTTACCCCCAATATATCATGCCGTTAACTGGAGACAAGCCAGGCATAAAGTTAGTAATTGTAACATTCTTGAAAGGCAATAACATTTGGACTGAGACTCAAGAGGATTTATATGAACCAGTCTCATGCATTATTGAGGCATCTTCATGTTGGAAAATGTCGGTTGATACGTTTGGGGCAAAGAACAACCTTGGTAGAAATTTTCTCCGTTCTCTTTCTTGCCTATGCCACAACTATGGTCTGCTGTAAATATGCTGTTTCATCATTCTACTAGATTAAAAATACTTTCTGACTTTTGCTTACTATTTTTTTTCTAAGCCGCTTTATTAAGTACACCATTCCTGAGGGTTTGTTGGTCCAAATCTGACATGATGCTGCTACAGATTACACATGGATGATGTTAATCTCCCGTTCCGTCTCATCCCAAAGGTGTTTTTTTGGACTGAGATCCAGTTACTATGCAGGTCTTTGGAGAAGAGTGAACATGGTAGGTTCAAGAAACCAGTTTGAGATGATATGAATTTTGTGACATGATGCTTTTGTTCCTTGAAGTATCCATTAGAAGAGGGGTACACTCACTGTGGTCATTCAAGTATGAGCAGCTTGGTCAGCAACAATGCACAGGTAGGCTGTGGTGTTTAAACAATGACCAGATGGCACTAAGGGGCCAAGAAAATATCTCCACTGCCAATACCAGCCTGAACCGTTGATACAAGACTGGATGGATCTGTGCTTTCATACCCGTTACGACATTTTGACTACGATCTAAAATCAAGGCTTTTTGGACCAGGCAATGTCTTTCCAAATCTGCTTTTGTCCATTTTTGATGTCCATGTGTGTATTGTAGCCTCGGTCTCCCATTCTTATATGCCGGGCATGGCACGCTATGTGATCTTCTGCAGTTGTAGCCCATCTGCTTAAACTGCTGCTCACTGGATGTTTGTTTTTTTCACGTCATTCTCTGCAAATTGGAGAGATGACAGCATATGAAAATCCCTGAAGATTCTCTGTTCCTGAAATATTTAGACCAGCCTGTTTGGTACTGACTGCGACAGCACATTCATTGTCACTTAAATCACCTTTCTTCTTGTTTCTGATCCTTATTTTGAACTTCATCAAGTTGTCTTCACCACATCTAGATGCTGAAATGCATTAGCTGCTGCAGTATGATTAGCTGGCTTGCAATATCAAGAAACTGAACAGGTGTACCTAATAAAGTGGCCTGTGAGTCTATTTGTTACAGTTAAATAAGAAATGCATTCATCTGTATGACTCTGTAGAATTCTTTTCCTCAAGTTGCTTTCTACAAGGTTCCTATTCCCCCATCTTTTACAAATGGGGCCCAAATGGGTAGGAAAATGGTTTAAAAGTGGGACCCAGTGGCTTTGTTCAGCAGCTGTCTTATCTCAGTGGCCTACATACTGTAGGTTTATTGTAAGACAACACAGGGTGAAAAAGGATCCCTGAATGGGTCCAAGATGTGTTGCGAAGTTATGCTCTTAATACCCACCTGTGACCCATCTACGTGCTACACGACGGCCCAGCTGGGTTTGCCAACATGGGCTGCATTTAGTGAACCCAAATCCCTCTACAAGGAGCAGAGTTTGAATCCAGCCTGAACAAAAGGGTCCCACATACACATGTTGGATGGCTAACCACTTCTCCACCTCCGAGTCTGCCTTGTTTTGATTAAAATTACTCTGAAGTAACTGTTTACTTTAAGTTCTTATAGATGGGTGAAGATTTAAACCCTGGAAGTTGACATTTTTTCCAGATTTCCCACTTTACTAAGGAAAACTGATATATGTATGTTTCTCCAGTCAGAAAAGCAATTTTTATTTGGATACACTTACATGTTTTTCTTAATCCTTTATTAGATGAGTGGGCTATAACAGGCAAATGCTTCCAAGAGGCCAACCAATCAGAGGACAGTGGTTTTTTAAGAGCAGGTTCTAAATGTAGTGTCATGATTTGCAACATTACATATTTTGTACACATTTCTTTGTCAAATTTAAATGTTCCAGAAGAACAAATGTTAATTTCCGGTAAAGATAACCAGAGTAAACACAAAAGGCTATTTTAAATTATTTTATTAATCACCAACCTTCCCAAAGGTGATAAAATGATTGCCACTTTCATTAAAACATGAAACAACTGTGATAAACCTATTTTTTTCATCAATTTCACCAGCCATAAGATCTCCCCCTGTAGAATCAAGAAATGACTTAAATAGAACCTGTCTGACAACATGAAGTAGGCTTAAAGGTCTCAAGAAGCTGCCAACAGTTGTTGGGGGTAACAAAGCATGCCCTCAATCTAAATTCAGAACAGGTGAGAAACAAAATGGCATCCATTGGAGAGTTTGAAGGCCAAAACTATTTCTAAAACGACCCATCCTTACATTTTCCCAAAACAAATATCTTAATGAGTTTAATGACTTATGGAAAAATATTCTGTGGACTGAAAAGACAGAAGTTGAACTTTGTACAAGATGTGCTTCCCATTACATGTAGCATGTGGTCAGGGCTGCTTTGCTGCAACAGGAAATGGGTGATTTGCCTTAATTGATGAAACCGTGAATTCTACTCCCAAGCACAAAGTCCTGAAGATTAATGTAAGTTCTTAAATGAATTCTTAAATCTGACTAAGATGCACATTCTTCCTCTGAAACATTCTGGCTGAATTAAAACAATACTGCAAAGAAGAGCGTGTCTCCAGAATGGCATGAAAAACCTATTGCCAGTTATTGCAAGCGCTTGATGGCTGCTGGTGCTACCAAAGATGGAATAACCCATTATTAGGTTTAGGGAGTAATTGTGTATGCCCATAGGACCAGGTTAACTCAATAGCTTTTCCCTTAAAAATTAAAATGATCCATTTAAAAGTGCATTTTGCCTTTACTGAGGTTATCTTTGTGACATTAAAATTTGTTTGATGATCTAAATGTGACAGCAAAGCAAAAAATGAATCTGGGGGTAAATACGTTTTACAGCACTGTAGACATACCCATACTATAGCAATCATAAGTCCAAAAACAGATTCCCCATTAAGTACTAAGTACACACACAGGAGACAAAAACACAAGACTGAACCGAAGAATGTCTTGGCTTGCCTCAAACAAAAGAACCTAACATTATAATTACATTGCCGCTACAACATATTAACAGGGATTAATGCTTGAAAACCTGCACAGCAATCAGTGGAAGGACATCTATTTTTGTGCATTGTTTCTGTGGGATTTTACAGACCATTACTATAGCTATGTATATAGCTTATGTATTATTATATTATTTGAAACAACAGCAACTTTATGGAAAGCTAAACCACCATCAAAAACTGCTTTCTAAAACAGATTCAAGGAAATCATATCTGATTGTTTTAAATTTTTATCTTTTATTGTTAGAAACCAATAACAGTGTGATCCCCACCTTCCACCACAGGCAGCTGAGACGTGAAGGACAGATGGGCATCACGGCGATTATTGGAATTTTAATAATGCTGCAGTTTTCGAATTCTCTAATTTTGGGATGTCGAAGGAAATATTTATCACTACTAATTTTCAATAAAAAAACAAAAAAACAAAGCATTTGTATGCATGAAAAGCATTATTCCTAAAAAATGTAAGTAAGCAAATATGTGCTCCATAATGCTGATAAGAGGCCCCAACATTTCACAGGCATCTCACTGATGCTGATTTATAATCCAGGATGCTTTGGTGTGGTTTCTTCAGCATTTCATAAAAACATGCACACACATGTCTTGTGACTGAAGTGCAGCAGCTGCCTTAGAATCAAAACACAGTAGGTTTCACAGTCATATGCAGAAACAGAAATTCAAGTAAAAACAAAACAGAATAACAAAATGTAAACCCAGAGACAAAGTGAGTCCTTACAAGGGATGAGCCTTGCAGCGCTACATTAGAACAGTTAGCAGTTTTTAAGAATAAGAGTGCACTTTGTTAGCCGAGCGCCAGATTAGGTCATTAACATCCTATAATATGTATGCATATTTATTGTTTAAACTCACACCTGCACATACTGTATAAAAAAGCAAACAGTAATGTCCCGATCAAGGCATTTTTAATTGATTGGTATTAGAGTCATTGAAAAAAAATTAACTCCTGATTCCTGTTGTTGGTGTTAGGTCTGAATTCATATCAGCCACATCTATAGCATTAGCAAGCAAGGTATTTAGTCAGATATTGCGTAGAATTTGTTTTTTAACCCTTGTGTGGTGTTTGGGTCTGTGGGACCCATTTTCATTATTTACAGAAGGAAAAATGATACAATTAATGTAAATTAATTGTAAATTTGCTTCCACTCATATCAAGATTTTAATTACGGTAAGTGTTTGATTGTGAGGCATTAAAAATCACAAAATGCAACGGGTCCACCAGACCCAGAAACATTGGCTGAGTAAAAACAATATGAACACCACACAAGTGTTAAATTATGGCACGAACTGCAAAACTGTTGCTCATATTATTTTGTTGGGCAAACAAATATGGGGTTTCCGTGACAATCTAAAGGTTTTTTACTCTTTACAATATTTACAATAAATGAAAGTCTGTATTGGTTGTTGTAACCTCCTTTGTTTTTGTGTCTTGTGGCCAGCTCTGTGTGCTGTGCCCAAATAGCTGTTGGTGTTAGAAAGGGCTGCACAGAGAGCAGCTGAAATGCTGGTCATTCATATTTACGATGTTTAAAACAAAAATTTACGTTTTTTGAAGCAGGGAATAAAACTTGTGTAAGTTTTGTTCTTGACCACAATTAACTAGAACAGCACTGATATATGTTAGAAACCAAATGATCAATAAGTCATTCAACCAAAACAGAGGGAAAACATGCTAACGTTAGCCAAAACCTTCAGCAAACTGATCTTCTTGAAGACATCTTTAGCTATGTAGGTTTTAGGAGATGCATTGTAATAACATTATAGTAGCTTTGTTATCAACGTTATCCCTGTGTCTGAGCAGAATATTAAAGCTGTTCTACAGAAACTATAATTGGGAAAAATATCTGTCCCTGTCAAGAAAATACAAGAAACTGCGGATTTCTCCACAAAAACAGTCTCTCAGATGGCAAAGAGGCAAGTCCCAGACTGTGAAACAAGGGGAATATTAAATTTAAGGCAATGAACAACTTAAAGCTGAGGAATGTGGACAAAAGTTTATCTTATGACAACAGACTTTTAAATTCCTTCATAGGGTGCCGGTTCATCAGGTTTCCAAGCAACAGAAAACATTTCTTCTGACTTCCTCCTCCCTGGATAAATCACTTTATGAACTCAAATTTGAGTTTGAGACTTTGCTAATACTATTTTGCTCCTAGATGGCCAATGTGTTTTTCACAAATGCCAGAGTTCGGCATTTCAAACATATTCCATCACTCTTTGCCAACATTTGGCTAGATTTTCAGCTGCTATGCACTCACTTTTTAAAATATTTGTCAAATTCAAGCATGTACATGAATATAGCTATCATGAACTACAAGCCTGGACACAACTGAAAAATAAAAGTTGTAAATAAATGATGCATGCCCTTTGAATATGTGACAATTATATTAGATTTTAAGTTTGTGGGCTGTGAGAAACCACTGAATTTCCAACTTGGAATTAAAATTTTAGAGGCTGTTCCAGTTCATTTCATCCTAAATTTCAATTCTGGAAAATAAATGGATTGCAGCATTGTACTAGCTACTGACTGTAGCTTACTGATTACTCCACAAACAAAAGAATAAACCTCTGATCACCTCCTCAACAAAGGAGTACTTAATCTCCTTTCCAAAAATATCACATCATTTTTTTTTTTGTCTTTTTACTTTTGTCGCATGTTTTTTTACCCTATCATTTTTGTGCTATAATTGTCTGATTATGAAACAAAAATATAAAGCTTGAATAATTTTCCCTGTCTGTGTGAACCCATTTATATAGTGAAAGAAGCAAGAAGCTGGAACCAAGCATCTGTTTATTCATCTCCACAAGACAGATTGTAGCTGTGCCACATAAGCAGATCCTCTAATGGCAGACTACTTTGTAGGATTAAACGGGGGTGGTTTATTTTACATGACATGACTGGAAAACCTCTTGTTCCTTCACAGAATTGCTGCTTTTTTTCAATTATGCACCTGGGCTGCAGATGGAAAGCAAATATGTTGAACAACACTACTGTTTTCAGACTTGGTCTTTGGCTTTGCTTAAAAGCGGAGGAGGTGTCAGCCTGAGCACAGCGCAGCCAGCTAGAGGAGACATTGTGCTATTCATCCTTTGTCGCGACTGCAGTCTGATGCCTATCCTGTGGTGAAATCCTCTGCAGTACCAACAGACCTGAAAAGGTTAAAGAGATCCCGACCCACCACAGTGTTATCTGGGGTTCCCCAAAGATCAGCTGGCCCAAGAAAGCCTGCAATGGGAGGGGAAAACAACATTTATTATAGGATTTAAGCTGAGAATAAAATAAATGAATAACTATCGAGTAATTAAAGGACAGCTTATTTCTGAATATAGTCCAGCCTACTTTCAAAACTAGGCCAGTTTATATCGAGAGAAATCGTCTAAGGGGCTTTAAATTGATTTTATCCTCAATAGTAAAAAGACTAATAGGATTAAAAATAGAAAACTGTAGAACTGCCTACTTACGGAAGATATGAAGTTGGAGGCAGTGGTGGTCACAGTGGTTCGGGTGGAGGAAGAGGAGTACCTGAGTGCTTTGGCGAGGAAGGTCCACATCACAGCGTTGCAGGTGAAAAGAAGACCACCGCACAGCAGCCTCAGAGGGATGTGGAGCTAGAAAACAAAGGAAATATATGTGAATAATTGCAAAAACTTGACTTCCTGTTACGCTTTTATTTACTTTTATATGTATATATATATATATATCAATATATAGAGAGACAGGGCTTGACATTAACTTTATTGTTCACCAGCCACTGTGGCTAGTGGTTTTCCAAAGTTACTAGCTACTCTGCATTTTCACCAGCCACAATTTTGTTGTTGAGAATTAGTTTAATATGACTGAAGCTTGACTATAGCATGCTAAAGTTTACTTTAACTAGATTTACAACATTTTTAAATGTAAATGACCCTTTTACACAATCATATCAAGACTATATAAAATGTTTATCTCTTCGGGTCATTATCAAGTATTCAGCTCAGACAAGGTTCTGTTTTATATGAAAATGTGCAGTGATCAATGGTACCAGGTGTCGTGAGAGAAACAAGCAACCAGCTCTATCAAAACAAGCCTAAAGAAGCACAACTGGCTTTACACCACTGTGTAAAACGGAGGCCGCTTGTAAACAGCATAAATGTATACATTTATTATGGCATTATACAAAAGCAACAGCAAAAATATTTTACACTTTTACCATAAACATTTTGAATAACAACTGATCAAAAGAAAAGTGCATTTTGCATTCCTAACAGCAAAATGACAATGAACAGTCAAGAAAAAACTTTCTTTAAAGTCTGTTTAAAAGAAAAGTCATGGTGAGCACATATTTCACACTAAATCAGAAGAGAGGCTCCCATCTGAGGTCAGATCCTGTCTTGCAGTGCTCTCTCTTTCTCCCACTCTTTTTTAAAAATGTTTCCCATATTTTCCACATTTACTGCATCTCATTCTGACGCTGTCTCATCACTCGGTTCCGTCACTCTGGGCTCTAACGTGAGTGTGTTCGGGGTGTTCCGTCAACTCTGGTGGAAGCTATAATCAGGAAACAACGACGTGGAAAGGACAAACCATCTACCACTTGTGTTTTGCTTTATTGTGGGAGCTGGGAGATAATTAAGGGGTTTCACTCGGAAGGAATGCCAAGCCCAAACTTCACGTTAAAAAACAAGCCCATAAAACTGCAACCCACGAGATTTGCAAGCGACTTTAGAGAAAAACAAGCCCAAAGTCGCTTATAACAACACTGGCGGTGTACTAAGTAGAAACATTACCTCCACATTAGAGGCTGACATTTTTTCTGGAATCCCGCGGGACGGGAGACAGCATCAGTAAAAATCACGTGATTGGGACGGTACAGGATAAAACATAAACGGGAGCGGGAACTAACCAATAGGAGGGAAAACAAACTAGGATCAATTGTCTTTGGAAATTTAAAACTAGACTTTGTTATAAACTTTAAGAAAAAAAAAAACTTGGATCGATGCCGCCATTGTGTAGTTTTTTTCCAAGAAGTCTATACTATAATGCGAGTCAAACGAACTACACGATCCACAAGCCAACAATGCTTCTGCTCGACGTTTTCCACCTGCGTAAAGTCAGAAATAAGGACTTATCTATTAAACGCATAAAGCTGACAGGAAAGTCGCAAATATTACAGAACTTCAGGAGACTTGAATGTAGCAGTGTTAACACGCAGTATACTGCTTGCAAAACGTGTTTAGTCGTAATCAAGTACACCAGTGATTAAGGGACATTCTGGATTGAATCAGCCCTGCATCTCTTCATTCGTCAAACGAAAAGTACAATCACGTGTCAACAAAGATGCTGGCATGTGCCCTAAAGCAGGGGTTCTCAAACTTTTGGGGACCAGGGAGCTCTTAGCAGTGGTAGATTTTTTCCAAGACCCCTTAAGCTTCCTCATGCTGATATTTTTAAAACTGCCTTTTGTACTCTTAAATACTGCAGGAATTCTGTATATTTAAAAAAAGATCAACGTACATACACCCAATCTGTTATAGAAATAAAAATAAAACATTTGAACACTTAAAACAGGAAACATGTATTTAAGTTATATTTTAACTCCTAGGGTGTTTTCTTCAAATATATATTAAAGCTTCCAAAAAAAAAACATTTTGAAAAAACCCTCTGAAAAGTATCTGCTTTAGGCTTTGTTGCATACAGTCAAACCAGTCATCAGATACACCAATAACCCCTTAAAATTAGTGAGAAGGATGAGTCTGTCTCTCACCACACAGTTTCTCTATTCTTGGAGGTATGGATGACAAACAAACTCTTAAGAACATCTTCCACTTGTAAACGAGCCCTGCATTTGTTCTTCATTAAAGTCAGAGTGGAAAATGATGATTCACAGAGGTAAGTGGTAGGAAAGGGCAGCAATATTTTCATGGCCTCAGCAGTCAGTTCAGGATACTTATGTGAGAGGGCGGTCCAAAAGTTTGCAGGACTTGCCTGTTGGAATCTGGCCTTCAATGTTCTGTCACAAGATAACTCCAACAGCTGTTCTTCTGTTTTACCTGTTAGGCCATTTTCTGTTGCAGCAGGTGAAAATGGATCACGCACCCAATCCAAGGCATCAGTGTTCACATCCGAGAAATATGAGCTGAAGTGCTCACACAGTGATGTTAGGTGTGAAGTTACAACATCCCTCACAATAGCAACGGACAAGTTCTCTTTGTTTAAAAACTCAGTCAGTTGGGGGAACATGTCTGTTATTCCATCTTGTATTCTTCTTCTCCAGATGTCGTTTTTTTTTTTTTTATAAAGGCACCAATTTTGTCAGTAACTTCAAGGATAGATGTGTGGCCTCCTTGGATTGAGAGGTTGAGGCTGTTCAGTATGTTGAATATGTCTGCAAGATAGGCTAACTTGGCAATACAGTCTGGATCAAGAAAAAAATTTGCAATGTCCAGTTTTTCCTCTGTCGTGAATTCTGACATTTCTCTGCGTAGCTCAAAAACTCTCTGCAACACTTTCCCACGAGACAGTAATCGCACCACCGAGTGATAAAGCATTGCGTCATGTTCAGCATCCAGATTTTGGCAAAGTTGACCAAACAACCCTGATTGCAAAGCTCTGGATTTCACAAAGTTAACTGCAGTGATAGCTGTGTTCAAAACAGAGTGAAGATCTGGTTCCATGTCTTTGGAAGCTAGTGCTTGCCAATGCAGGACACAGTGGGTAGCTATTACCCTTGGATTGATAGATTTTATCCGTGCTGCAACTCCACTCTTTCGGCCGGTCATTGCTGTTGCGCCATCCGTACAAACAGCGACACATTTTTCCCAGCTTTCGCTGGAAAAATTATCTTGTTTTATCTTTGAACTCCGGGTGCTTTGTGATGAGATGCCACTTTAGCTTAGCTGGCTTCATCGCTTCGTTTGCTAGCACTTGAAGACATATAACACATTTTGATCTTCCATCCTCATTCTCGATGAAGCCAAACTCGAGGTAATTGTTGTCATACTTTCTAATTTTAGCCGATTTGGCTTTTGCCTTACTTGATGAAGTGGACGGAGTTAAATATTTGTCCATTGTATTAATTAGCTCAAGCCCAAAAGATCCACACCAGTGCCTTCTTGGGTTTGACAACACGTGTTTCTTGCACCCCCAACCTATGGTTCACGGACCCCAGGGAGTCCGGGAACCCCAGTTTGAGGGCCGCTGCACTAAAGATTGAAGAGCCTTTGCCACAGTAGAGGGGAAAGGCTTCATCAAGGGAAGATAGATAAATATGTTGTGAAATACAAAAAAATTGAATGTACCATTAAATGTACAATTTATTTAATAGATCATTAAATATTAAGTGTACCACTAATTACGTCATGTCGTCTTTAAAATTATACTTAATTATTCAGTGGCACATTTAATTGCATTATAGTCCATTTCATGATATAATGGCACATTTATTGTTTCTAATGATGTATTAAATAAAAAATGGTAACTTTAATTTAATGGCACATTTAATGTTACATTTCTTTCACTAATGGGACATTCACAACATTTATTTATTTAATAATGATTTTGTCCAGTTTGACCCTCCATTCTTGATGCCTGTATAGGAGGTCATGTCAGAATTTGAATCAGGTGTTAAGGATCAGACACACATCTAAAACCTGCAGGGAAGGGGTCCCTGAGGACCAGGGCAGTGAACCATTGAGCTACAGTTTCTAAATTATGAAGGTAATGCCTTTTTGCACTTTTGTTCACCAAGTACAGTTCTTTTGCTAGGTACATTTTTCTTTTGTTTCAGCAACTTGAAACATAAAAGTAATGTCATTGTTCAAAGGAAACAATCACTTAATAAATGAGTAAAATACAACTTTGTACATTTTGTTTATTCAACTAAGATAGGTGTGGTCTGTTTCCTTGTTTGATATTTTATTATTTCTTCATTATTATTCTTTTTACTTTAACAGGCCTTTACTACAGCTAAA
Source organism: Girardinichthys multiradiatus (assembly GCF_021462225.1). Classification (NCBI taxonomy): domain Eukaryota; kingdom Metazoa; phylum Chordata; class Actinopteri; order Cyprinodontiformes; family Goodeidae; genus Girardinichthys; species Girardinichthys multiradiatus. The sequence continues at coordinate 39,375,647 of NC_061806.1, read as the reverse complement.
AACAGGGACCTAACTGGTCCTTCAAAGAAATTGCCAAAAGACTAAATGAAGAAAACAAAAATGGGAGTGACACAGGAGTGGGAGTCGTTCTAAATAGGAGCGGGATGGGAGTGGGAGTCAATTTACCAGGCGTGGGATGGGACAGGATTTTTTTTTATGCTGGCCTGGGATTGGGCTGGGACAAGACATTTTTCTGTGGGAGCGGGATGGGACAGGAGAGAAAATCCACTCCCGTGTCACCCTCTAATCAACATTGCCGCCCCCACCGCTTCACAACTGCGTTCTCCATAGGAATTGTCTGTCTAAAGCGACGTCGGTCATGAACGGACCAGAGAGCAAACACTGTACGCAGGCAGTGCTCATCGGAGTTGTAGTGTCGCATTTCAACTTGCTTATTATTTCGGATCCCATTTGAGAAAACTACAATTAAAAACTGTACAAATAATTCAACCCGCCAAAGTGGCTAGTCGGAGTGGCCCGCCACTGCTAAAATTCACCCGCATTTGGCGGGTGTTAATGTCAAGTCCTGTATAGAGATATATATATTGTAGCTTCACACTGAAGGCATCAAAACTATGAATTAACACGTGGAATTATATACTGAACAAAAAAGTGTGAAACAACTGAAAATATGTCTTATATTCTAGGTTCTTCAAAGTAGCCACCTTTTGCTTTGATTACTGCTCCGCACACTCTTGGCATTCTGTTGATGAGCTTCAAGAGGTAGTCACCTGAAATGGTTTTCACTTCACAGGTGTGCCCTGTCAGGTTTAATAAATGGGATTTCAAGCCTTATAAATGGAGTTGGGACCATCAGTTGTGTTGTGCAGGAGGTGGATATATTACACAGCTGATAGTCCTACTAAATAGACTGTTAGAATTTGTATTATGGCAAGAAAAAAGCAGCTAAGTAAAGAAAAACAAGTGGCCATCATTACTTTAAGAAATGAAGGTCAGTCAGTCCGAACAATTGGGAAAACTTTGAAAATGTCCCCAAGTGCAGTCGCAAAAACCATCAAGCGCTACAAAGAAACTAGCTCACATGAGGACCGCCCCAGGAAAGGAAGACCAAGAGTCACCTCTGCTGCGGACGATAAGTTCATCCGAGTCACCAGCCTCAGAAATTGCAGGTTAACAGCAGCTCAGATTAGAGAACAGGTCCATGCCACACAGAGTTCTAGCAGTATACACATCTCTAAAACAACTGTTAAGAGGAGACTGTGTGAATCAGGCCTTCATGGTAAAATATCTGCTAGGAAACCACTGCTGAGGACAGCCAACAAGCAGAAGAGACTTGTTTGGGCTAAAGAACACAAGGAATGGACATTAGACCAGTGGAAATCTGTGCTTTGGTCTGATGAGTCCAAGTTTGAGATCTTTGGTTCCAACCACCGTGTCTTTATGCGGCACAGAAGAGGTGAACGGATGGACTCTACATGCCTGGTTCCCACCATGAAGCATGGAGGAGGAGGTGTGATGGTGTGGGGGTGCTTTGCTGGTGACACTGTTGGGGATTTATTCAAAATTGAAGGGATACTGAACCAGCATGGCTACCACAGCATCTTGCAGCGGCATGCTATTCCATCCGGTTTGCGTTTAGTTGGACCATCATTTATTTTTCAACAGGACAATGACCCCAAACACACCTCCAGCTGTGTAAGAGCTATTTGACCAAGAAGGAGAGTGATGGGGTGCTGCGCCAGATGACCTGGCCTCCACAGTCACCGGACCTGAACCCAATCGAGATGGTTTGGGGTGAGCTGGACCGCAGAATGAAGGCAAAAGGGCCAACAAGTGCTAAGCATCTCTGGGAACTCCTTCAAGACAGTTGGAAAACCATTTCAGGCGACTACCTCTTGAAGCTCATCAACAGAATGCCAAGAGTGTGCGTAGCAGTAATCAAACCAAAAGGTGGCTACTTTGAAGAACCTAGAATATAAGAAATATTTTCAGTTGTTTCACACTTTTTTTCATGTGTTAATTCATAGTTTTGATGCCTTCAGTGTGAACTACAATATTCATAGTCATGAAAATAAAGAAAATGTGTCCAAATGTTTGGTCTGTACTGTATATATATATATATATATATATATACACATATATATTGGACTGGCGACCTGTTCAGGGTGAACCCCACCTCTCGCCCATAGACTGCTGGAAAGTTCTCATTTGTAGTCATTATTAAGATTGAACATAATAATGAATAACAAAAATCTCAGTAAACACACCTTTGTTTTAGTGAAAATTGAAAGCAAGAATGTTTCTCAGGGCAGATATTTCATTATTAATTTAATTAGATCTTTCTTCATTGTATAGAAAGTGGGTGGTGAAACGTTTTTCTGCATTAGAACGGAAAAGACAGGTGTTATCAAACTGTTTCACATGTCTGACAGGAAACACCCGGATTAAGGATGCCGTCACTTGAAGCAATGGAAAAACTCCCCATGAAGCTGTTTAACATGAACACGCACACACACTCCTTTCCTGAAGATTAATTTAAATATTATATTTGCATTTAATTATCTGTGTCATTGAATTACTTTTTGTCTTTTAAGTCGTGTTTTATGGGCTTTCTGTATAACCACTTTGTGATTTTTATGTGGAAAAGGGGCTATAAAAATTGAATTGACTTCCTTATTTACTAAACCATTTACCACTGGTTTTGGCACTGTGAGCAGGTGCCAGGTCGTGCTGAAAAATGAAATCTTCATCTCCATAAAGCTTTTCAGCAGATGGAAGCATGAAGTGCTCCAAAATCTCCTGATAGCTAGCTGCATTGACCCTGCCCTTGATAAAACACAGTGGACCAACACCAGCAGCTGACACGGCACCCCAGACCATCACTGACTGTGGGTACTTGACACTGGACTTCTGACATTTTGGCATTTCCTTCTCCCCAGTCTTCCTCCAGACTCTGGCACCTTGATTTCCGAATGACATGCAGAATTTGCTTTCATCCGAAAAAGTACTTTGAACCACTGAGCAACATTCCAGTGCTGCTTCTCTGTAGCCCAGGTCAGGCACTTCTGCCACTGTTTCTGGTTCAAAAGTGGCTTGACCTGGGGAATGCAGCAACTGTAGCCCATTTCCTGCACACGCCTGTGCACGGTGGCTCTGGATGTTTCTACTCCAGACTCAGTCCACTGCTTCCGCAGGTCCCCCAAGGTCTTGAATCGGCCCTTCTCCACAATCTTCCTCAGGGTTCGGTCACCTCTTCTCGTTGTGCAGCGTTTTCTGCCACACTTTTTCCTTCTCACAGACTTCCCACTGAGGTGCCTTGATACAGCACTCTGGGAACAGCCTATTTGTTCAGAAATTTCTTTCTGTGTCTTACCCTCTTGCTTGAGGGTGTCAATAGTGGTCTTCTGGACAGCAGTCAGGTCGGCAGTCTTACCCATGATTGGGGTTTTGAGTGATGAACCAGGCTGGGAGTTTTAAAGGCCTCAGGAATCTTTTGCAGGTGTTTAGAGTTAACTTGTTGATTCAGATGATTAGGTTCATAGCTCGTTTAGAGACCCTTTTAATGATATGCTAATTTTGTGAGATAGGAATTTTGGGTTTTCATGAGCTGTATGCCAAAATCAGCCGTATTAAGACAATAAAAGACCTGAAATATTTCAGTTAGTGTGCAATGAATCTAAAATATATGAATGTTAAATTTTCATCACGACATTATGGAAAATAATGAACTTTATCACAATATGCTAATATTTTGAGAAGGACCTGTATACCACAGGCTTTTAAGTTAGCTGTAATTAAACCTTTACTTAAGAAACCTTCGCTTGATCGAGATGACTTGAAAAATTACAGACCTATATCCAATCTTCCATTCTTATCTAAAATTCTTGAGAAAATAGTTGCTAATCAAATGTGTGAGCATTTACACAGCAATGACCAGTTTGAAGACTTTCAGTCAGGCTTCAAAGCTCATCATAGCACTGAATCAGCTCTGCTGAAAGTCACTTGCTCCATTGCTCAGGAGTCTACGGTTCTGAGGATCCCCACAGGGAACTCTCCTTCTGAACAAATCTGATTTAGTGATAAAATACAGATAAGGTTATTATAGTGGGGAATTTTAACATTCATGTTGACACTGAAAGTGACAGCCGAAATATAGCGTTTAATGCTATCTTAGACTCAATTGGCTTTGCTCAAAACATTAACAAACCTACCCACCTTTGTCTTCATTCTCTGGACCTTGTGCTGACATATGGCATTGAGTGTAAAGACATAACAATATTTTCTCATAACCCTGTCTGACCATTTCTTAATAACCTTTGAGTTTAATTTAACCGAGTACTCCACACCTGAAAGAAAATTTCATTATAGTAGATCAATATCAGACAATGCTGTAACAACCTTTAAAGAATCTGTTCCACTTTTAAATTCCTCATTATCACTGAAAAACAATAATTTTTTTAATTCCCGTTCACAAATTGATTCTCTTGTTCATAGTGTTTCTTCATCATTGCGTGATGCATTAGACAATGCAGCCCCCTTGAAAAAGAAGGTAATTATTCATAGGAGACTAGCTCCTTGGTTTAATTCAGAGCTGCATACTTTAAAGCACAATGTTAGAAAATTGGAGAGAAAATGGCGCTCTACACACCTAGAGGATTCCTACTTAATCTGGAAAAATAGCCTACTGTTGTACAAAAAGACACTTCGCCAAGCCAGAACAGCTTATTTCTCATCATTAATAGAAGAGAACAAGAATAATCCTAGGTTTCTCTTTAGTACAGTTGCTAAACTTACACAGAGTCATAGCTCTGTTGAGCCATCCATTCCCTTAGCTCTCAGCAGTCATGACTTTATGGGATTGTTTTTAAATAAAATGAATTCTATTGAAAGTAAAATCATTGGCATACTCATGAACATGATTACTTCATCCTCAGCAAGTGAGAACAATGGAAGTAACAATAGAACCTGATCTGTGTTTGGACTCTTTTGATCCAGCGGAGCTTCCTCAGTTATCAGAAATATTAGCTTCATCTAAACCTTCAACTTGTATGTTAGACCCAAATTATTTAAGGAAGTGTTCCCTTTGATTACCAGCCTATTTTAGATATGATTAATCTATCCTTAATAAATGGATATGTACAACAGGCTTTTAAGTTAGCCGTAATTAAACCTTTACTTAAGAAACCTTTGCTTGATCGAGATGACTTAATAAATTACAGACCTATATCCAATCTTCCATTCTTATCTAAAATTCTTGAGAAAATAGTTGCTAATCAAATGTGTGAGCATTTATACAGTAATGACCTGTTTGAAGAGTTTCAGTCAGGGTTCAGAGCTCATCATAGCACTGAAACAGCTCTGCTGAAAGTCACTAATGATATTCTTATGGCCTCAGATAATGGACTTGTGTCTGTACTGGTTCTGTTAGATCTCAGTGCTGCATTTGATCCAGTCGACCATAATATTCTCTTAAAAAGGCTGGAATATGTTGTAGGGATCAGGGGAACAGCGATAGGCTGGTTTAAATCTTATCTGTCTGACAGATTCCAGTTTGTTCATGTAAATGATAAATCATCTTTAAACTCCAGGGTTAATTGTGGAGTACCACAGGGTTCAGTACTTGGGCCAATTCTCTTTACTTCCAATAGGTAAAATTATCAGGTAGCATAGGATACATTTTCACTGTTGCGCTGATGACACTCAGCTTTACTTATCCATAAATCCTGATAAGCCCAACCAGTTAGACTACAAGCATGTCTTGAAAACATAAAAACTTGGATGACTTTAAATTTTCTGCTTCTAAATTCAGACAAGACAGAAGTTGTCGTCTTTCGACCGGAGTTTTTAAAAAAGAAACTGCTTAGTCAATCACTTAACCTGGATGGCATTAAATTGACCTCCGGTAATAAAGTAAAAAACCTTGGTGTTACTTTTGACCAGGACATGTCATTTAAATCCCATATTAAACTGGTTTCTAGGATTTTCTTCTTTCACCTCCGGAACATTGCCAAAATTAGGAATATCCTGTCCAGGAGTGACACTGAAAAACTAGTCCATGCATTTGTTACTTCAAGGCTGGACTATTGTAATTCTTTACTATCAGGATGTCCACAAAATGCAGTTAAAAGCCTTCAGCTGATTCAAAATGCTGCAGCAAAAGTTCTGATGAAAATTAAAAAGAGAGATCATATTTCTCCTACTTTAGCTTCCCTTCATTGGCTCCCTGTTAAACTGTTTAAGGCTAGGCTTAAAACTTTCCTTTTTGATAAAGCTTATAGTTAGAGTGGCTTAGATTATCAGGGAGGGAGCCTTCCTCCCTCCTTGTTGGTTGGAGTAAGGGGGAGTCAGGTTTAGCCTAAACCAGCTCAGTTATGGTTGAGGTGCAAACACACCCTCCATTTCTGCTACCTGTATGACCCCTTCTCTTTTCCAATGGTTATAATCAGTCTGACAGAGGGAGGTATCCCAATCATTGTGGTTTTTAGTATAACAATGACCATCAGTGGGACCCTTTGTGAGGTGCCTTAAGACGACATTGTTGAAAATAAGCGCCATTTAACTAAATAATCTGAACTGAAACTATCTGTGTAGTTATGCTGCTATAGGCTTAAGCTGCTGGAGGACATAACGACCACTTTCACCCTCTTCGCTACATTCTCACACTACTCTCCAATTTTGCATTATTTGCTGTTATTTCAGCTTTTAACTTTATGTTCTCTCTTCTCTCTTCCTAGAAGCTACACCTGGCCTGACTCTGTGTCTACCTGTTAAACCTTTCTGGAGAGGGGAATTGTCCGAGCTTCTGCTGGCAACAACTTAATGCTCACCCTCTACCGATGATCCACATAGCCCTGGCTTTTAGTGTTTAACCCTTTCTCTCTCCTAGACATGGCGATTGACTGAGCTTAACTGTAACAAACTATGTGCTCTCTTTCAGACTCTAACCTTGAAAACTGGCTCAGAGTTTATCTGTTCTTTCTTTCTAGATGAAACAACTAAAGGAGCTACATCCATTAACATTTACTTTTCCTTCCCATAGAAAGTACTCCTGGATCAGTGCTTCTTTGTTCTCTTTGTGTCTCTGCTCTGTTCTCTCAAACCTCCAGTCGGTCGTGGCAGATGGCCGCTCACACTGAGCCTGGTTCTGGTTCTGATGGAGGTTTCTTCCTGATAAAAGGGAGTTTTTCCTCTCCACTGTCGCTACATGCATGCTCAGTATGAGGGATTGCTGCAAAGTCAACACCAGTGACTGTCCACTGTCTCTACATGCTCATCCAGGAGGAGTGAATGCTGCAAGTCACTGACTGGATGCAATCTGCTGGGTTTCCTTAGACAGAAAAACTTTTTATCCAATTTGAATAAAAACCTAACTCCGACTGCACTGTTCAATTGTTAGGATTAATTGGAATGTATGAACCTGACTGTTGTGAAGTGCCTTGAGACAACATGTGTTGTGAATTGGCGCTATATAAATAAACTGAATTGAATTGAATTGAACCTAAGCTGCGATGGACTGGTCGCCAGTCCCTGCGATGGACTGGCGACCTGTCCAGGGTGTCCCCCCGCCTCTCGCCCATAGACTGCTGGACATAGGCACCAGCTCCCTCGCGACCCACTGTGGAATAAGCAGTAGAAAATGACTGACTGACTGACTGAACATAAGCTAAAACTAAGCTACACTAGTAGAGGCTATGCTAGTTAAACTAGTTTTAGAACAGACTTAAATCTGCATTTAATTAGAATAATTGGTATACACACTCCATACACAAATATAAAATAATATAAAAAACTACAGTAAATAATTTATTTTAAATCAACATAAAGCGAAACTAATATACAAAAAAAAAAAAAAAATACAGATCGACTTCAAACTGTATTAGGAGTAAGTATCTTAATCACTAAAAACATCAATAGTCTCAGATCAGCTTTGGGAAGGCTGTTCCATAGACACGGCTAAAGATGAAAAAGGAAAAGGTGAAACAGGCAGTATTGAAAGCACAGAGGACAATGAAGCAACAAGGAGCATGAATTCAATGGAAGGCACCAGTAAATTAAAGATGCCAACCAGAGCGCTTATATACTGTCACATAATGTAATGTAATATTTGTTGTCGGACCAAAGTGCAGGTAAGAGCTGGGCAGCCGCATGTTGAGTGATCTTCAGCTTTATTCAGAGGTATCCAAACGTAACATAAATCACTGCAGGAACATGAAACACATGGCAGTCAAGGATAGAGACCCGAGTTGAGAGACGAGGAACCAGCCATCAACACATGAAACAGATTAACTAATATACTAAGGGAATACAAAGGGCAGGTAATCAAAGGAAGAGGGAACAGGTAAGACAAGGAGGCAGGGAGACAGAAGGAACAGGTGAAACTAATGCATAGACTAAACATGGGCGAAGGGATTAATTAATAAAAAGACACAAACCAAAAACCACAAAGAAAGTCCGAAATATCACACCGTGACAAATACTGGGGGAAGTGAGCAGAAGGCATGGAGACACAGGTGAGAAAGAGTAAGGTAAACGGCCAGCACAGGTGGGATGAATGAACTTATTGGCCAGGTGGCTGTGCAGAAGGAAGGCTGAGCTGCACAAGGAGAAGACTTGGACTGAACCTAAACAGAATTTTAAATAAAGGAAAAGACGTATGTAGATCTAAAGAGAATAAACAAGAATACCCATGGAATAAACTACGAAACTAAGCACAAAGAATAATTAGAAAAGCAACATCTAACTAATGATTAAGAACACTGACTTTAGCAGAATAAGGAAATGAACAATAATGAAAGACACCAAAAAGAATCAAAACCAAACAGTCAATGATCATGACACACCATGAGTAATGTGTCTTTTTATAAAGTGAATGTAGAAATCGGGTTTCAAAGATATCTAGATTACTATTACTAATTACTATTAAAACGTTATTACTAGTTAGAATTAAACGATATCAATACAACTTGTTAAATTCTCCCTAACTGAAATGTGTTAGAAGAACCAAGGTTAGAAATCATTAACAAGTATACTTGTCAATTTTAACATTAACTGTCTAGACTAAAAACATGGTAGAAATCAAGATCCTACATTGCTACGATGTGATACATGTGTTTGCCATAGAGTACCAGGATTTTGACCTTGTTAAAGCAGGACATCCCACAGGATTGCACTGTTCTCTAACTGGCATGCCTGAAACACCGCAATCCTGCTGTGACGCATAAAGATCATGTGTTGCATTTTAATTAGTATCGTTTAATGTACTCCCTGGCACCCTGCGTTCCAACGTGTTCATACTAACTCAGATAGGAAGTGTGTAATTGGCATAATTACACCAAACACCTGTCTGCAGATGTTTTTGACATCACCAGGATGACGCATAGAGACAGATCGAAGGTCACAGCAGAAACCTGACTCCCTCCAAATCCCACAGTCCGTTTCCACGCCACCACCACCGCCAGCAGCAACACGAGACACGCTCACAGAACAACGCGATCCCGCATGACTAGCATCGTCCTTCGTCACGCGGACATGGCACGAGAGAGCAGCTACCGCAGGGTATCCGTCGCGTGACGCTGTCCGTGGTGCTGATGATGAGGGACTCGTGGATGAGCGGGGATGCTCCCTATAACAGAACTGGCCCATTCCCAGTCAAGCTAACTGTGTTGGTAATAATGAACAGAACTCAGACTCACCCGGTCACAGGCTGTGGTTTCATCCGCATGTCTGAATTTCCGCTGCTCGCCCCACGTCCGGAGTCCGGTTTCACAGACTCCCTTCAGATAGTCGGCTCCGAGGGACAGTTTGGCCGACGACGACGCCACGGCTCCGAGGAAACCCGCCAGCAATGCATAGAAAACTCCCGGGAACATGGTAGTGATGGTTATGATGACAGCCGAGGCACATTATTCTTCAGTCCATTTTTAACCACTTTCTATGTTTTCTTTTATTATTTTTCTACATGTCTGCGGTTGCTGCTGCAGATGGTCCTGGTTGAGCTGCCTGCATGGTAGTGACTGTATGAATGAATGAGCACATTTTCCTGCACTTCGTATCCAAAGCCGCACGGCGGCAGAAACACTATACATTTGAGCTCCTGTGGCATTCTGGGAAATGTAGTTCCGTATTTTTATAACCGTATTAAGAGATAATTTGTTGTCTCCAAACCAGCAGGAAGTCAAAATAAACAACACCGGCTTGCCCTATAAATGCAGTGTTCCTAAAGACTAGATTCCTGAAAGATTTTCCTATAAATACTGAGTGAAGTAGCACACAATCGAACCTAATGTCATATTCCAGAGTGTGATTAAATACTCGAGAGCTGTTGAACAGTGTTTCCAGACCTCTGCTTTCACTGCAGCCTACTGATGAGCTGTAATATGTAGACTGAATACATTAAATCACCCTGGTATAACATTTGATGGACCAAGGAGCTTCAATATAATTGTTCCCCGAATAAGAAGCCATAACATGATAATTAAGATACATATGCCTTTAAATTATGTGTTCAAATAAAGGCATAAGTATTTAGAAACATCTGATACTTTGCCACTGAATATTAACTTCGGTGGACAGATAAGTGAGGGCGCATTGTAATAGAGGTGCATCATAAATTCAAAAGTCATCAAATAGTTGGCATATTTAAGTTTAATTAGTGAAACATATAAATTATATAGATTAATTAAACGTGAGGAATTCAGTCATCTGATCAGGATGAAACCCTTTGGAGGTTTTTTGGGCATGTCTAACAGGGAGGACACTTCAGAGCTGACCCAGAACTTTCGCTGGAAGTTCTATATATCCAGTCTGGCCTAGGAACCGCTTGAGACCCCCAGAATGATCTCGCTGGGCAGAGAGGGATTCCCTACTGGACCTGTTATTTCCAGTGTTTCTTGTTTTTATTTTGAAAGTTGTGGCTTTCAGCAGCTAAACCCCCAAATTTCTCAGATGATTAGAATATTACATGATGTTCCTTAACTGTCCTGGTAGATGCCCGAAGTCACTTTGAACTTCATAAATCACAGTGGACCAACACTAGCAGATGGCATGGCTCTCCAAATCATCACTGACTATGGAAACTTCAAGCAGCGTGGATTATGTACCTCTGCACACTCCCTTCTGAATCTGGGACCTGGACTATGAAGTTAAATGTAAAATTTACTTTTATCTGTAAAGAGGATTTTGAACCTCTGAGGAACAATCCAACCAATTTTCTCTTTAGCCCACGTTAGATGCTTTGAATGTTGTCTCTGGTTAAAGAGTGGCTTCAGCCACAGGCCATGCCATTAACACAAATTGATGGCTTGAAATCCTTCTTCAAGATTTACTGAAGATGTACCCACATAACATTTTCAGATACTTTGATCAAGAGCTTTCTTTTCTAGCCAGTAGATGTCTCCAGAGTCCTTTAGAGACACATACAAATAACTACCACAATCTGCATGAATAAAAAGAAAAAGAAGACAAAAAATGTTGCATGCAGTCTATTTTTGTGACCTGTCCAGGGTGTACCCCACCTCTCGCCCATAGACTGCTGGAGATAGGCACCGGCTCCCCCGCAACCCACTATGGAATAAGCGGTAGAAAATGACTGACTGACTAATTAAGGCTCAATAAAACCTTAAATAGTCCTTAAATACACCATACTGGTATCATTATTGCTTTAATTGTGTAATTATGTCAGGCTATTAAAATATTGTAACTATTAAAGATCAAAGTTCTTTAATAAAATCAAAGGCATAACATAAAGAAAGACAATGAGCCTCTGAGCTAATGAAATGATTTTATTATCATGGTTTTTATCTCTACTCTGTTTTCTGTTTTTCATAATGCCCGTGAAAGATGATAATAAGGTATACAAGAATGCCAATCCAGAGGACAATTAGAATATCCTCCTCTCTGCTTCAAAGGGATAATTGTCCTCGGCCCTCTATATTTCGACACTGTTATCTTTCTGGAGTGAGCTTAAAGTGAATTTAGTAATAAATTGGAGCCAATACCTGTTATCTCCTCACTTTAGGTTTCCAGCCCAAGGCTCCTCAGACAAACACAAGTGTCAAGTCAGAACACTAATTGGGGTCTCTCTGCTTGAGCGATAATTGAACCCACTGAGCGCTTTAGTGACATTTCAGCTGAAGGTCTTTCACTGCCTTCTCATGTCATTGTCCACCTTTTGTGCTCCGGCTCCTCCAAGGGGATTTTAAAAAGCAGTCCCTGATGGTAGGTTTATTAGTCTAATGACTTTCATGACCTTTACCTTTGTCGGTTTGATACACTTTTTAAACATTTTACTGGCCTTGAAGTGGCATCCTGAAGGGTAGTAAAAAAATTACACCTCTTCATAACCTCAACAAAAAACATTATGGGATTTAGGGGAGGTTGTAAAGGGAATCGCAAGAACTTTGAAAAAGATGACCCTTCTGCAATAAGAATTTAACCATTTCATTAAGCTGGGTGGTGGAAATAATAAGTTAAATGTTGTACAAGAAGAGGAGAAGGTACCACTGTATGTTCTCATCCTGTTGGAATAGAATAAAAACAACTGCAATATCGCATAATGTCATTTTCTTTAGCAAAACTAGAAACTGTGTCTATATTAATCCCCAACAGCCATGGTTTTAAAGATCCATCCACCCTTAGATCCATCCATCCAGCTTGTTTTCCCAGGTTAACATTAGCCTTGTATATGTGGTCATGAGTTGTTTTGTTTTATTATAAATCATGAAGCCAAGCTTGTTACTCTTCTAAATTGCATTTTGCTAACATCAAAACTAAAAATACAGGTTTGGGCAAAAATAAATGTAACACATCTAAACCTATGACATTTTGTCAAATATATTAAAAGAACTGGCAACTGGGGAAATAGTTTATCTAATATTAGCAACTCCCCATATATAATGTAGTCAATATGGAGAGCATTTGAGTGGAGGATGAGCAGCTGCAGCTGGGGAGCAGTGGTGGTAGGCGTTGCGCTAATTAGTATATTAGATCTAAGCCAAACAAATAAAACAACGGTGAAGAGTTACATCAAGGGCATTCTAGGACATGAGTGGATTTTCTCATGAAAGAAAAAAAGGCTTAAAGAAACTAATAAATGCCAAGGATTCATACTTTGTGATGTTTGTATCATTATTTGTGTTGGGGTTTTTGTCAGTGTGTGTATGTGTGTGTATGGTATACTTGTTTTCATGGCTTCAGTGTTTCTCAGTTGGTGCTGGAGGTTCTCAGGTGCGCTGGATGACAGGTGTGACCTATCTACTGATTGCATGGAGGAGTACTTAAGCGGGAAGCTGCCAGCACTTCGATGCCAGAGTGTTTGCCTTAGTGGTAACAAGCTCAGCCTCTCCTGATTTTTTGCTGCGCTTCATGTGCTCTTTGTAATTGTTGAATTTGTTCCCTCGCAGGTTTTTTTGCCTGAGGCTTTGCTTACTTTGCTGAGTCCTGACTTTGTTCCGGAGGTCCTCTGAACAATCTGGATAATCATCTACTGAGTATTGGATCAACCTTCTGGTGGATTTCTCTGCCTACCGTCTGTACCTTTTGGACACGGATCAAGCTAGTGGCTTCTCGCTTCCTTCAACCCCAGGACCAAGGCATAAGCATACCCTGTTCCTCCCTCCTTCGCAAACATCGGCACCTGTGCTTCAACTGTTTTGCACCTAACCAGCAGCTGAGAAGACAGCTGGACAACCCCACTTCACAAGCTAAGACTCTGAATCCCTCTACCCCTGGTGGTTCAAGCAACAGCAATTTAGTAAGCCATTTCTCAGATAACTAAAATCAGTTGCTATATATTCGTTTATTCACCAGTCCCTTCTCCTATCTTTCCGTACAGTTGGAGTTTCCAGTTCCCGTGCCTTATTACTTCGCTGACAATAAAACACGTTAAAATGTTACTTCTGAGTGTTCTCTGTATGTGGGTCAAAACTATTGAAAAGGACAGATTTGAGTCTTTTACTTGTTCTGTGATGCTTTTTTTTATTCTGTTGCTTACACCTGCCACCTTGTTTGAAATTTAACCTTCAGAGCACAAAGTCTCTTGTTTTCAGTTGCTTTTCAAAATATTCTTGTCAGGGTTAACACCTGTGAGTTCCTGGCACTATAGTTTGTTTTCAATAAACGACTGACACCACGTGTGTCTCGATCTGGGGGTGCTTTTGCGTTTTTCCACTAACTCTGCTCATTTTCCACCATTTTGATTTGTTTTAACTATGAATGTGTTCTAAACTAATTAGTATAGTTTTACTTATCTACACTGCCTTACAAAAATATGAAAAACACCAACTTTATTTTATTGCAATTTTGTGTGATAGACCAACACAAAGTGGTGCATAACTGTAAAATGAAAGGAAAATCCAAATGGCTGTCAATTTTGTTTTTTCAAAATATTTTTTTATAAATCTGAAAAGTCAGGGATACATTTATATTCAACCCCCTAAATAAAAGTACAACTTCAGCTGCTCCATGAAGGTTTGGTTTGTTGATTGCCAAAGGCAAAACACACTGAAAAAACAAACAATCTTTAAACTTTTTTTTTTTTATTATCCTAAACATTTTTTCTGCCTAGACACAACCTCTTATGTGAGTTGTTCTGATGAAAAGGAGGACCAAGGGCCAGTGAAGTGTGTGGTGGCCGCTCTCAGTGTTGGTTAGGAGAGGAAACCTTTGCTCGGACTGGTGCAAAGGAGAGGGCGAGCTGGGCTGCGGTTCCCATAGCTGTAGTGACAAAGATTGGACAGCTAATCAGAATCAGGTTTATTGCCAAGATTTTACAGACAAGGAATTTGACACTGGTACACTTTGCTCTCGGTGAGGATTTTTCTTTTTTTTTTTGTATATACAGTGCATAGTAAATGGTAAATGGACTGAACTTATATAGCACTTTTCCAGTCATACAGACCACTCAAAGCGCTTTATACTAGAGCCACATTCACCCAATCGCACTCACTAACGCTCACACATTCATACACTGATTGGTAGGCAACTTGAGGTTAAGTGCCTTGCCCAGGGGCACATCAACATATGGCAGGAGGAAGCTGGAATTGAACCCACAACCTTCTGATTGCAAGACAACTACTCTTCCTACTAAATGTACATATATACACAACTGACGTTCGAAAGTGTTGTTCTGGAACTCTGACTGTCAAGTGTTCATCAGAGAAACCCTTCCCTGAGAGAAGAAACTGGCTTTAGCACCACCCAAAGGTCAAAGCAACAGTTTGTGTGCAGGGTGTGTGGGGTCTGCAGAGACTTTAGCTGCCCTTGTCCTGACCCTAGACCTGTATAAGTCCAGGGAAGGTAAGCCCTGATGATTCTCTCTGCAGACCAGATTGTTCGGTATAGTCTGGACCTGTCCTGTTTTGTGGCTGAGCCAAACCGCACTGAGATGGATGAAGACAGGACAGACTGAATGATGGCAGTGTAGAAGATGACCAGCAGGTCCTGTGGAAGGTTGTACTTTTTGAGTTGCCTCAGGAAGTATAGTTTGTGCGGGGCCTTCTTCCGAACATTGCCTATGTGTGAGGACCATCTCAGGTTTTGAGAAATAGTGGTTCCTAGTAACCGGAAGTAGTCCACAGCAGACAGTGTTGTTGAGGATGATGAGGGGGGTAGGTGGGGGTGGTGTTATCCAAAGGTCCACCATCATCTCCACAGTCCTTAGTGGGTTAAGTTTCAGGTGGTTCTGACCACACCAGGGTACCAGTCAATCCACCTCCCTTCTGTATGCAGACTTATCACTGTCCTGGATCAGTCTAATGACAGTGGTGTCATTTGCAAACTTCAGGAGTTTCACAGATAGGTTCACTAAGGTGTAGTCATTTGTGTAGAGGGAGAAGAGGAGTGGGGAGAGGACACACCCCTGGGGGGTGCCAGTTCTGATGGTTCTTGTTCGGGAGAAGATGTTCCCCAGCTTCACCTGGTGCTGCCAGTCCTTCAGGAAGCTGGAGATCCACTGACAGATGGAGGCCGAGGCTGAGCTTGGTGACCTTCTGGTGGGTTGATGGTGTTGAAGGCTGAGCTGAGTTCCATAAACAGGATCCTGGCGTACATCCCTGGGTGTTGAAGGTGCTGCAGGATGAAGTGTAGTTCCAAGTTGACTTCATCATCTGCCGACCTCTTTGCCCAGTAGGCAAACTGCAGAAGGTCCAGCAGGAGCTATGATGTCCTTCAGGTGCTTCAACAAAAAGTTGCTCAAAGGATTTTATGACCACATACTAATGAAAGCACTGCAGATCCTGAAGTGCACCTCCAGGCGCCATTATGATGTGTTGATAGGTATGTAAACAAAGCCCCACTCCACACACTTACGACAGCAAGGTTACAACTGAAGTTGTGGATAAGACCCTGGATAAGAACAGGAGAGAGAGGGAAGCCATGCAGCAGTGTCAAACTGAAGGGTACGAGGTAGATGACGTTTGAGTGTAAGCAAACACTAACTTGCTACAGTGATCATATACAGAATAAGCCCAGCGTACAGCAATTCAACAGTTGAAGATATTAGTTAGTAATAGGTATGCTGTGACTGTTGACGTCGTTCCCTGCTCGATCAATGACCAACAGTCTTCTGATGTCCCGTTTTCAGCATGAGTCAGCTCGATTGGAACAAGCAAGCAGGTACGAAAAATAGTAACAGTTCCACCTTTGCGTTACTAATGGAAAAGTCTAGAAAGGTGAGTTGAGCCATGCCAAACCGCTCTGGTTAGGGACTATTGAAAAAGGGCCACAAGAATCAGGCATATGCATGACCCTACGCAGCATGTCTAGTTGGTTGTTCTGTTTTTTTCCAGAAGGTTAAATATAAATATGACACTTAATTATAGAAAGTATGATTCCTTGTTGTTTTGTAATTTGTTCTGATACACAAGGCCCAGCATTGTGTCCATGATGTCTTCATCAACACACCAAAGTGGCCTCTAAAACTAGACACTAAGATTCTTTTCAACAGAAGCTCAGACAGAAAGGTCTTATTTTCAGCTGGGCTACGGTCACCAGAAAGCAGACCTTTGGATCCAAGGTTTCTTGGAAGATGCAGTCTTTTACTCAGCTTGCAAAATGAAGACATTCACATGAGGGTCCTCCCTGATGCAATCAGTGGACGGCTGCGGGTAAAAAGAAAGAGCTCTGCTGCATGCCAGATTCTTGTATCTCTATGACGTCACAGGGATTTCAGCTGCGAACTCCTCCTTCCTGGGAACTGTGGATGAGAAATGGTTAAAACGGTGGATTCTGGGATTCAGAGTTTTTACCAGTGTCTTTGTCTCTGTGTACAGTTCAGTCCTTGTTTCATCCCATGGCTGGGCCTCAACATTTGATAGAGAGCATTAGTGAACAAATGCCATCATGAAGACCAAGTAACACAGCAGACAAGTCAGGGGGAAAGCTGAGATGATAAAGCTCAGGTAGGAGAATCTGTTGACCTGACAAATCTGACCTAACTGAAGAATGGCGAGAAGAAACCCATCAGTTAAATAGAGAACACATCCATCCATTTTCTTTACCCTCTTCTTCCGTAACGGTCACGAGGGAGCTGGTGCCTATCTCTCTTTTTTTTTTTTTTTGCTGCAAAAGATTTGAGACTGGGGTAGAGGTTTACCTTTCAACAAGAAGACAACAACCCTTAACACGCAGACAGAGCCACTATAGAATAGATTAGATGAAAGCATGCCCCAGTAAAAGTAAAGACCTAAATCCTGCCAAGAATCTGTGACAAGAAAGCTGGCAGTGGTATCCCAGAAAACTCATAGCTGTTAACGGCAGTGAAAGCTTATTCTACAAAGTATTTAGTTAGGCATGCCATACTTTTCAGATTGGAAAACCATGAATTATTTTCCTTCTACTTCACATTCATGCTTTGGTTTTTTCTGTCACATAAAATCCCACCACTAGAAATTTGTGGCTGTAATATGACAAAATGGGAAAAGGGGTATGAATACTTTTTAAAGGCCTCTTTCTGAGGTCAATCTGAGGGGCACAGTACAGTCAAATATTTACTCACTGGAGCAAAACCCGTATGTGTGTGCTGATATTTGTGGTCCACATAAGTGCTGTTCTTGGGGGCTAGGTTTAGGACTACAGTGTAAATTAAGGTAAATTTAGGTTAGGGTTTTTCATGGTTTTGTTCATTTGTCTGACCCACATGCACAGACACTCTCACTGGAAAGATTTATTGAATACAATGATAAAAATGCTTAGTGAGATCTTGATCTTGACCGGGTACTTCCCTGAGGAATGGGACTGCAGCATTGCTGACGAGAAGAAGAGATGTGAGCAGAATGATCAGAGAATTTGGGAAGGAGAATAATGGAGGCTTACTGGTAGCTGCAGATGATGACGCCAGAGGAATGAGCAGAATCCGGGGAATTGGTCCGAGTGTGTGTGGCGGAGAAGGAGAGCGGAGAAACAGAAGACGTTGGGGAATCTTGACCTGAGCATTGGAGGGTGAACAGGTTGCACAGAGGAGAGGGAAATGAGGAGCCTGAAGGTTGCCAGCCGTGGAGGAGATTATCCAGAAGTTCTTGTGAGGAGTTGGATGGCTTAAGGCTTGAGGTCCAAGGATACTCCAGTGTAAGCCTGAAGTCAGCACAGGGAAACCTTCAACAAGGAATAAACGAGAGGAGAATGTCAGACTACACAAACACATAAGGAAACACATGGAGACTTAGGAGGCTTGGGTTACCACTACCGGTTAACAGTTGTGGAAAATTCTTTTAGTGCTATGAACTTTTCTTTACCTCTCCTCTCTGACATCTGTGTTTTGGTTACTTAAGAGCAGATGGATCTAAATTCATTATCATGAGTTTTATGGTTAACACTCCCTGAAGTGTTGTATCTAAAGGGATGGTAGATGGGTGCTCTCATAACCTGGTTACCTCTGACCCGGGGTGGGGTCTAGGGGCCATATTTGTAAACTCTTTCAAGTTGAAAGAACACCCTCATTCTGGTATAAATACGGTTTGTGACTTCTGTTCGTTGCTCTGCTTCACTGACTAAACTCAGTGACAACATTATGGGTGACATACCAGAGTTCAAAAGAGGACAAATTGTTGGTGAACGTCTTGCTGGCGCATCTGTGACCAAGACAGCAAGTCTTTGTGATGTATCAAGAGCCACGGTATCCAGGGTAATGTCAGCATACCACCAAGAAGGACGAACCACATCCAACAGGATTAACTGTGGATGCAAGAGGAAGCTGTCTGAATGGGATGTTCGGGTGCTAACCCGGATTGTATCCAAAAAACATAAAACCACGGCTGCCCAAATCACGGCAGCATTAAATGTGCTCCTCAACTCTCCTGTTTCCACCAGAATTGTCCGTTGGGAGCTCCACAGGGTCAATATACACGGCCGGGCTGCTATAGCCAAACCTTTGGTCATTCATGCCAATGCCAAACGTCGGTTTCAATGGTGCAAGGAGCGCAAATCTTGGGCTGTGGACAATGTGGAACATGTATTGTTCTCTGATGAGTCCACCTTTACTGTTTTCCCCACATCCAGGAGAGTTACGGTGTGGAGAAGCCCCAAAGAAGCGTACCACCCAGACTGTTGCATGCCCAGAGTGAAGCATGGGGGTGGATCAGTGATGATTTAGGCTGCCATATCATGGCATTCCCTTGGCCCAATACTTGTGCTAGATGGGCGCGTCACTGCCAAGGACTACCGAACCATTCTTGAGGACCATGTGCATCCAATGGTTCAAACATTGTATCCTGAAGGCGGTGCCGTGTATCAGGATGACAATGCACCAATACACACAGCAAGACTGGTGAAAGATTGGTTTGATGAACATGAAAGTGAAGTTGAACATCTCCCATGGCCTGCACAGTCACCAGATCTAAATATTATTGAGCCACTTTGGGGTGTTTTGGAGGAGCGAGTCAGGAAACGTTTTCCTCCACCAGTATCACGTAGTGACCTGGCCACTATCCTGCAAGAAGAATTGCTTAAAATCCCTCTGACCACTGTGCAGGACTTGTATATGTCATTCCCAAGACGAATTGACACTGTATTGGCCGCAAAAGGAGGCCCTACACCATACTAATAAATTATTGTGGTCTAAAACCAGGTGTTTCAGTTTCATTGTCCAACCCATAGTTCCTCATATACGTCTCCAAACAAGCTTGATTCGGAACAGGTCTGCAGCAGCACACCTGCTGCACTCAGGCCTCCAAAGCTCCCATACACAGGTAGAAGTGCGTCCCCCAGTGGAGAACCTAGGGACTCCCAGGGACACACAACACAAACCCCCAGATTGCTGATAGGTTTAGGTTAGGAATACGAATTGTTGGGGCCATCCATTTTGGTCGCACATTTTGACGCACGGAGCTCAACAGACGTCGCAGCTTTGACGTCACTGGGAGTATAAACCGGCTGAGATGCAGAGTTTCGGGGCCATTTCCCGCCTGTCACAGGACAGCGCATAGGAGGCGCATATCTGGAGAGACAAAAGCTCGCAGGCAAACTTTTGTTCCACAAGGCCATTCCCGGAAGAGCTTGAAAGCTGGAAATCTGTCTGATATGAGGTCTGGGCAGGATGAGGCAGTTAAGGTGATGTAGGATCACCAGTAGTTAATCTAAGGTATTAACTTGTTGAATGCTATACTGATTGAATTATGTTATGCTGAGCTGTATTTTTATTTGCTGTGCAAGCGTTGCTGAATCGTGCGTGGTTAATGTTTTGTCCAGCTGATCCCAAATCAGCCAGGAGTTAGAAGTTGGACTTAAAAGTTTTTCATTCAAGGCAGCTGCGGTCTGGGCCTCGCCCGACCACTCTTTGTTCCAGTTTTATTGCTGGAGATTTAGTTTATGACTCTTTGTCAAGATTTGGGGCGATCAGCTGGTTGTGGCTAAAGGGGCGTGGCCCCACCGTTTCATCAGCTGATCGCTGCAATCGAGACATCAGCACAACAGGAGGATTTCTTTCCATTTAACCCAAATTACACATTTTGTTCATAAAACTGCTGGTTTGATCTTCATAGACACTAAATGCATATATATTTTTTTCTTTTATTATTATTGTTAGGTAGTCATTGTTATTCTCTTTGTGTAGAATGGTGCTTGTTAGTTAGGTGAAGGTTTTTGGACCAGAATAATGGTATATCAGGATTATTTGGCTTGAATAAATCTTCATATATATAATTAAGAGAAGCGTTTGTGTTTATTTCGTACAAGAGTGATTTATCTGTCAAAACAAGGTCGAAGTTCCCCCACCTTCAGTGAAGTGGTTGAATAAACAGTGACAGTTTGTGGTTTTGGTTAATAATTTGTATTTATTAAAGAGCTTTGAGCCCATAATCACAACACCAGAGGATATCTCTGATTTCTATTCATAAGTAATGATTTTTGGTTAAGAAATAAAAAAAATTCAAATTGTGATTTTAAATTATTCTTGATGAATATTAATCAATAATCATAATCCTTACAGAATGGAATGGAATAATGAATGGAAAATGAAGGTGACCTTGTCAGCAAAGTGGGCCAGTAGTCCCATGATGTACTTCCTGGTGAAGTTTTTGGTTTTTGTGAATACTGCAAGGTTTTGGCAAGTGAAACATCACAACATGTAGCTGAAACCGTTTCACACCTTTAGAAGTGAGACACATCCGTACCCTGCATGACCTGTAATCACAACGTTAAGATCTCCTTAGTGTGAAACCAAAATGAAAACAGACTCTGACCTTATTTACACGAGATAAGCTTCTCGCCACTGAGACATGATAACGGAGCCATCAGGGTGGACTGCAAAGTTTGCAATAAGCAGATAAAATTTTCTCAAAGCAGACAGGGCTGTGATAATCTCCACAGCTGTCAGGAACAATTATCTGCTGTTGTATTTTTTATTGGTTGGACATAAAAACAGTCCGAGGCTAGTGTGTATCTTTGTGAATAATTATCTAAGTTTGGTTTGGCCTCTCCCCAATGCGCAGCTTACGTGTTTCAGCACACAAAGGGATTGGCAGTGCAGCAGTGTGAGGATATCTCTCAAACAAGGACAGACAAGCTTACACTGCCAAGAGCTGATAAGCTGGCTGATAACATACAACAGTCCTTATTCAAATTCTGATGACCCGCTTCAAAATCCTTCTCCTCTTCAGACGTTCTCCAAATAACCTTTTAAGGAATGTGCGCTGAGTTAGAAATGAGTTTTCTGACAGGTTTAATCAATTAACACATCTCTTCGTCACACTTTTCAGTACGTTTGGCTTTGAGGTGAATAAAGGTGAAGTATGCTGTGAAAATCAAGGCATCCGAGCCAGGGGATTTTTATCTTTAAACCAAAATCTCTTTCCTTCCCTCTGCTTGAAAATTAGAGACATTGTTACAAAAGTATTCACATGCCTTGAACCTTATCCCATATTTTATGTGACAGACCAACTCAAAGTTATGCATAACTATGAAGAAAAAGAAAAATGATAGATGTTTTTTAAAACATTTTGACAAATAAAAATCCCAAAACATTGTTTTCAACTCCCTTTACTCAGATGCCTCAAAATAATGTCCAGCGCAATCAATTGCCTTCAGAAGTTGCCTAATGAGTAAATAAACCACCAGCATCGGTACCGGTATAAATTCAGGTATTCTGTGAAGGCCTCAGAGGTTTGTTGGTAAACAAACAGAAAAATCTATCCTCTGAAATCTGGAAATGGAGAGAATATGACACAAATGCACATCTACCAAAACACAACTGTCACGCCATACTAACAGGAAGGACAGCATTAATCAGAGAAGCAGCCAAGAGGTCCATGGTAACTCTGGTGGAACTGCAAAGATCTACAACTCAGGTGGGGAGAGTCTGTGACTGGAAATCTTTTAGTCGTGCCGTCCACAAATTTGGCCTTTTACAAGAGCTGCTAATAATACTTGAGTGTTTTGGTTCTTATTTGTGTTTCTGATTATGTTCCTTATTCTTTGCTATGAT
This sequence comes from Girardinichthys multiradiatus, assembly GCF_021462225.1. Classification (NCBI taxonomy): domain Eukaryota; kingdom Metazoa; phylum Chordata; class Actinopteri; order Cyprinodontiformes; family Goodeidae; genus Girardinichthys; species Girardinichthys multiradiatus. The sequence continues at coordinate 39,352,774 of NC_061806.1, read as the reverse complement.
CAATGTCTATGTGCAGTTAGGTGTTTTCATATATATTCTTTGTGCTTAGATTTTAAGTGTCTACCATGTGTATTCTAGTTTATTTTCCCTTAGGTTAATATTTGTCTTTTCATTCTTTATTTTGTGTTCTGCCTATGTCTATTTACTTCCAGTTTTTTCCCTCAGTTGCCTAGCCTTCCCTCTGCACTGCCACCTTGGCATAAAGCTCATTCTATCCACCTGTGCCTGCCAGTGTCCTTGATCTCTCCCACCTGTGTCTTTATGCCTTCTCCTCAGTATTTAAGCTGTCTGGTTTTCTTTGTTCCTCGCTGGATTCTTGTGTTACACTGCTCCAAGCTTGATGCTTCGTTACACTGCCTTTCTATGACTGGTCCACTTCCTGAGCTTTGTGTCCAGTTGTTCTCGTGTAAGATCTTTTTTTTTTTTAAAGTTCTTTCCATTTTTATTTATTAAAACATTGTTCTTCACCTCAATTCTGCTCTGCATTTGAGTCCCTTATAAACCAAACGTCTCCACCAGCTACACCAGTTCTGTCAGGAGGAATGGGCTAAAAGTCCAGTACACTCGTGAGAAGCGTGTGGAAGAATACTTAAAAAGTTTGACGCAAGTTGTACAGTTCAAAAAGCAATTCTACCAAATGTATGTAAACTTTGTCCAATCCAATGTCAGACAATGAGGAAAAAAGGTGACATGTCTTTATATATAGAGTATGTACATAACAGTAAGATAAGGTTCAGATATGCAATAACATGCATCTATGTATCTATGTTGAGTCATATTAAATAAATTAGAATATTATTAAAAAGTCAATTATTTCAGTAGCTCAGGTCACTAAGTGAAACTCATTATATCGAATTATTACACACAGAAGGATGTTTTCAGGCCTTCATTTCTGTTAATTATGATGCTTTTCTGCTTACAGCTAATAAAAACACACATTTAAGATTAGAATATTACATCAAACCAATAATGAAATGAATGCTTCATGGAAAGTATGTGTAGTCATTTTTAAATGGTACTTTAAATCTGACAAATGAGCCTTGTCAGAACGCACTTTCTTTCTTAATACAAGAGAATGAATCTTTAAAAAAGCTGAACTCCAAGAGATGCTACCTGAAAGAACAGGCCTTCATGAACAGTCCCTGTTTAAGCTTCTCCTTCTGTATTAGCTGCAGAGCTGCAGACAGGCAGTGGAGGATGATGAGGGTCAGCCTCAGCCAACATAAATCTGAAGCCGGACTATAATGGAGGTGATTGGAGTCAAAGAGCTGGGGAATGAACTCATTCATGTTTTACAGCTGTGTGGTGAGATTATATTCCTCTGAAGAGTCTTACAACAGCACGCTCCTTTTCAGCAGAGTCATCCTGAGAAGATCGTGGTTGTTTTTAATAAACTTGCCTTAAATATTTAACATCATGGAGAGCAGACGAAATGAAGGTTAAGAAAAACTGATTAGATGGAAGAGACATATATGGAGGGTGATGAGGAGGAGATGATTTAAAAGAAGACTGGCTTATAACAAAGTTTTAGTTTACATATTTATGTCTCTAGGTTATTTCACCTTTGTTAACCTCTACGTTCCCCTTCTGCAATGTGTGTGTTGTTCAGTTAAATTGCACAGGATATATGTTATATTAAAGTTGTAAAATGTTCTATAAATTGCTTATTATGGTCTCAAATGTTCAACCAATTTAAAAAGGAGATTCTAAAGACTTGAGGATGAATACAATTAATATGGTAAGGAACACAGCTTGTGCAACATGACATGGATGTTATTAAAAACAGACTTCATTGAAGGAAAGATGATGACATCCAGATGGTGTGGAGGAACATGCTAATAATATTTAATTACCTTAGAAACCCTTTTTATTTCTAACTCTGTCGAAGCCAAAAAATAAATTAAGATTTAAAAAGTATTCACAAAATATGTAACTGTATAATAAATGGTGAAAGTAATTAAACAGCAGAACAATCTGCTCACATTATTAAAATCCAGCTGACCCAAGCTTGACCAAGCACAGGCTTTTAACAACCATCTACTCTCTGTTGTTTGGGGATTTCTTATTTTTTATTTTCACTCAATTTTATTGATATTTGTCACTGCCTCAGCTGACACGCTGCAGAATCCATCCATCTATCTAAGAGCCCTGCAGAGCTTAATTAGGTATGCCTTCAATTTCTCAGCAAAATGCCTGCTGTTTTCCAAGGGCCTACAAGGCTTCTCTGTCAGGTTCTCATTAGCATGTCTTTTTTATACTGGTTGTCATGACCATGATTGTGCCAGTGGAGACAAGCCCAGTTTGATATCTGGAGGAAGAGGTTTTGAGGGTTTTACTGATGTTGAGGAAAGTACATTTAGATAAAAGCTGTGAGTGCAGATAAAAATGTGTAAATCTAAATGAATCCTTTATTGCAGTAGCATAGTTTCACAATGAAAACTTTAGAAATAATCAACCATTGATACAGTTTTACATCTTGTCAGTGAGGGAAAGTCCCATTTTAAAGGATAGTTTTTAGCAAAATCACTGGTTCCACTATTATTGGAAATCCTAACCCTAATCGCTTAAAAATAAACAGTATTGCAGTACTTTTTACATTTAGAATATACAGTTTTTTGTAATATACAGCTTTCCGTTTCCTTGGTGTGTAAATATGACTGAAGACTGTGGGCCATTACTTTAAGTCAGTCAAGTGAGGCAGATGTTTGTTGACGTTTATAAGTACAAGAAGGTACAAGAAAATTGCTACAGGCCAAACCTAACCTACAATCACAATAAGGCAGAATGATGATCCATGTTTATCTTGACACAGAGCATGTGATGCAGATAGTAAAACAGATAATAAAATCTCCAAACATCACTGTTATGCCCACATCACACTATAGCGTATCTGCCTTGCGTTTCATTGCCAGTGGGGACCTCAGTCAACTCCTTATGGAGCAGCCCTAAATTTGGGAATGGATTTTGCTTGACAGTCCTATTAAGAATGCAGTTATCACTGTTGCACCTTTTCCTACCACACTTATTCCTTCCACTCAACTGTCTATGGATGTGCTACATTGTTCACGATATTCTACTTTTCTGAAACACTGAATTTTGGGTTTTTGTCATCTGTAGAGCCATAATCATTAGATTAGCAAGAAATAAAGGTTTAAAATATTTCACCCTAACAGTATATGAATTTCACTTTTCTAAATGAGAGACAAAAATATTAATGTATGTGTGTTGCTGTGAGGGGTAAAAATCTAAACTCTGAATAGGTAAATTATCTTCTTCCCTTTTCTTTCTGCTCTCGGTGGAGGAGGACGCTTTTTCTCTGTCTCCCGCACTCCTCCCATATCTGCCCTGCTTCAGCTCTGTGTCTTGTCTTTTTTTTGGAGCCTCTTCTTGCATATCTTCCAAATTCTTAGTTATGGATTTGGTCAGCTGGTCTCTCAATGCAATTGATCAAATCTTCTCGACGAGAAGACAGGGTGAAGGAGAGCCCACTAGTCCGGACGGGACGTTTTTCTCTGGATACAAAATGGACTCCTGGCAGAAATGGAGGATTGTGTGTTTGTTGATAATGTCAGTCGAGGATGTTGAAGATGTGTATATAATTGGATGTTTGATATCAGGATTTCTGCTTTTTGGAGTCAGCGGTTACCTGGCATATCGAGAAATTCGGAGAATGTCAGCAGCTGTTCTGGCCATTGTGAGGCTGCCTGGCATGTGTGATGGGATCTTCAGAGCGATCAACACTCAGACTAAGATGTTACGTGAGCTGAATCGCAGACTGGATGTGATCCTTATACAGGATCGCAGGCAGGTTGCGGTTCCTGGACTCAGGGATGAAATGCAATAAATCTTGGAGAAAGTTGTTTGCTCGGATCTGGCGAAAGACCATGAATTTGGCTGTTTGGATTCACCTTTGAGAAGCACCAGCGAGACTCTCAAGGCTGAAGGAAAATTAAGAGTCAGCCTAACCCAAATAATTGTTGTTTTTCTGAATCTGGCTCCCCTACACGGCCTTGATGGCTGGTTATCTTCAACTTCTCCTGGAAGTTATGTAAACATGATGCTCTGCTCCCTCTACCCCCTCCCTTCCCTGAGGACATCTGTGGACCTGCTCAGAACTTTGTGGCCGGTTGATGAACATTCCAACGTACCATCAAGGACAATGGCCTCTGTGACATTGCTTCATGGACTTGCACACACACACATGCTCAAGATAAATATATGCACCCACTCACACCACCTTCACCATTCCCAGCATGATGTTGTTTTGTCAACTTGTTGCTTCTTTGTTCTGAGGTTTTTTGCAATCTCAAACTGTATCCTGCTAAGGATAAAGTGTGAAATATGATTTATTTTCCTCTACTTACCTAATGTGGCCTCTTTTCTCATCTAACAAGGGCAGCACCTGTGAGTGGGCAGCAAAGCCTCGGTGACTCGTCCCCCCATTGTCTTGTGTCATGATGTATGTTTGGATGGGTTGTACTGGAATCCCCCTCAGGGATCAATAAAGCATCTTTGAATTGAATTGATAGGATTTAGGTTTGTTGACATGCATCATAATGTAGTAATGCCATGCCATTCTTTTCTGGTAAGTGTTGTTCCTGCAGCTGTTGCAACGCACTGCTGCGTTTCGGTGTGAAACGTGACTCATCTCAGGGTTTTCCTGCCTTTTTTGCATTGTAACATCCGGGGGCAGGTCCACAGTGTGGAGTGGGAGTGTCTGCGCCCCGCTCTCCTTCCCAGCAGGAAAAACGCTGGAGCAGAAACACTCTGGCACAGCGCACACTGCTGCAGAGCAGAGCTCGGCTTCAACACACCGAGGATTATGTCAGCTTCCCGCTGCATCAAGGGACGCTTCAACCAGCTGATGAAAATCCACTGCCTCTGCTTCAGCTCAGCGGACACTCAGCACCTTATGCTCTGCTGAAATACCTCCACTACAGGCGGCTGCTCCATTTCCATCCTCCCCCTTCTCTCTTCCTCAAGCTTTCTGTCGTCCCGGAGCCAGGATGGAAAAGACGCTCTGCAGTCCCGGGACCAACAGAACCAACTCCTCCTCCTCCTCCTCTTCTTCGCCCAGGAAGTCCGCAAGTCGGAGCGGCTCGCACAGCCCCGGCTCCGGCTCTCTGGGAGGTTCAGCTGGAGCTGGAGGCGGCCGGGGGACGATGCAGGGCAGCGGTGTGAATCTGCAGCAGCTGCATGCGCGCAGGAGGCAGCTGGAAGGAGTGTTGAGCAAATACACCAACCTGATCCAAGGCTGGCAGAACAGGTAGGCACATGGATGGAGCTGGGGGCGGTGGTGGACACGGATCACCGTCGGTTCATGCTTCGTGTTGTTATTTGCTCCGTCCACGTTGCACTTTTTACCCACCACGTCACTCTGACGTGGAGGAGAGTGGGTATAACAAGTACAAACTTTAAGGCCCAGGCATTTACAGCCAGCTACAGGTTTACAATGCAAAACACACACACACACACACACATTTCTAAAAGACTATGATGTCATTTCTGAAATATTAAAGATCATCTTTTCAGTGCCAGAATAACAATGTCAGCATTGTGGATTTTAGTAAGGGATTCTAGGCTAAAGTAGCAAAGTTAAAGAAATTCCTAGAAAAAGTTCCAAACAGTATGTTTGTATTCACTTAATGTTCTGTTTTTCTATGTAGTTAGAAGTAAGACTCAACATTTAACTATATGCCAGACTTTCCAGCAAACTGGAATGAAAAAGGTCTCATTTTAAATCTCAGCATGCCATGGCATCGATTGTTTTCTGTATAGCAACAATCATTATACTTTATCATGTCTGTTATGGTTTAACTTTTACAACGGGCACTAGTAATCTATTTTGGTAAGTCATGTACTGGCCAACTGTGTCCAAACTGTTTTCAAGTAGTTGTTGTCCATAGGAGAGTCTGACAGAATGAGCACTGGGCAATATTTCAGTTTCCAGGATCTCTAATACTGTATGATTGTTGTTGGAAACCCTTATTTCAGTGTTAAGGCAAGCTAGACACCCATGGCACTCTTAGCCCATGGCAAGCTTTTTTCTTTTGTTTTCCTGGTTACTCTATCATCATACTACCATTGTAGGTAGCACATCTGCCCAAGGGTGGAAATTCCATTTCTTTGTTGGGGAAACAATAAACAGAGGGGGGGAGGCAAAGATAGAGTGAAAAATAGCATTATAAAATGTGCAGACGGAACCTTATTGGTACTGTATGCAGTATACTGAATAGTTGGTGATTAACTTGGTACAAATGCCATGGCCAATTAATAGTAAAAGTAATTATTACAATTCGTCCCTTGAAAAATTGCACCACATCAGATGGTAATTATTACCATCTCATTCAGAATTGGCAAAATATCCGATCAAGTAATTCGCCCATAGTGAAAAATAGTTTAAACCTTTTGTGTGATTTCTTTTTTCTTTTCTTTCTCTATCTGCTGTCAATGTAAAAATCTCGAGGTGTTTTGGTTTTCTGTTGTTTTCAGTACTTCCTTGTTGCTTATTTTGTTTGTCTAGGTCTTGTCATATTAGTTCATACTTTTGTGTTAAGTTTCTTAGATAATTCTTAGTTAATTATCTTTTCCTTTTGATTGATAATTTCCTTGTGTACCTGCTCAGCTTAATCTATATTGATTAATCTCTCTCTCTCAGCTTCCTCACTTTCCTTCTGCCACAGCTGCACCACATCTCCTCTGATTGCTCTCTTGGTTTGTTTGTGATTTCTTCACCCCTGGCCCTGCCTTAGTAATAAAGCTCCTGATTTCTCACTGTTCACTGATGGATTCTTCCATGCCTGTCTTGACTTCTGGTTACTCTGCTTATACTCCGTGTCCTGTTCTCCGTATGCAGTAGCATCTCTGTAAGTTCTCCTTATTTCATTGTTAAAGAACTCAAGTCACTTCAATTTCTGCTTTTGAGTCCTTCACTAAACCAACCCGTCACAGAAGAATCCAGTGGCGAACAGAGAAATCATGTATAACAAAACATTAGATAAATTTGGTTGGAGTTCATCTAGCTTATTCTGCCAAATATTGAGAATTGTTTTTCTCATATCAACGGATATGTAAACCCTAACAGGTCTTTGCTTTTCTTTCTTGCAAAACTTTGCTGCATTAAAGGGAACATTTTACTCTAGCCAAGCTATGATTGTTTGTGATTTTCACAACTGAAGGTACAAAAGATTATTTTTTTGCCACTGTACACAGCCGACTGACAACTTGCAACAACTGATGTGGAAGGGACAGTGCTAATCCACATGTTATCAGAGAAAACGCCGCACACTGTTTTTTCGGGAATTTTAAACTGTAACTTTTTATTCCTCAATGCCAGAAGATGGCCTATCTTCAACAGCTTTCAAACTTATTGAAGTCACTAGTGTATTTATTACAGTTGCCATCCTTTCCCATCACATCCCTTTTGGTTTTCCGGTCACAGAATGAAACCAGTAACAGCATTTTTTGCAAAAAGACACACCTGTTTACATCCTTTATTTGTCATTTTACAACACTAGACCAGCAGAAAGCAAATATTTTAATTTAGCTTCTCACAGCATGCATACGGTAGTTTATGCCAAACATTACCAAATGAGTATTATGAATATAGTAACCTTCTTTTTGCTAATAGGGCAGCTTGAAGTCTGCACCATTTCCCACAGGTGGAGCATACAGTCAGATAGATCTTTTATCATTTCCCTTTGGACAATATCTCTTGATTACCCATAGTCCTCCTGGGTATTTGCTTCTGTTCTCTTCTCTTCAAAGCTTTTACAGAATTTAGGTCTGGGTCAGTACCCATCGAGAAGGTTGATTTTCTGTCTGGTGAACAGTTTCTGTGTTGATTTGTTGATACATTCTGGATCATTATCCTGTTGAAAACCCAAGATTGACATATTTTCAGTTCTCTGGTAGAGATCAAAAGATTTTTATTTAAAATGTTCTGGTATTCCAAAAAGTCACGATGTCATGTATTCTAAAATGTTTCCCAGGGACTTTGGAAAAAAAACAGGCCCACGGAATCACTAATCCACCACTATGCTTTACAATAAGCGAGAGATGCTTTTCCCAGTTAAAGCCCCCGTAGTATTTGGCAAATTCCTTGTTTATGTTTGTGATGGTAGGGCAGAAAATGCCTTTTGCTTACCTTCCTCCCAAACAACCAGTTGGCATGTTGGTAGTTTATAAAATACCAGTGGCATATTTATTGGTAACCCTAACAGCCCCTATAGAATCAATATACCTAAAGCAGTATTTTAATACATGCATGAAATAGATTTATTGTTTCTGCATGGAAGTTTCCACCCACTTAATAAATGTGCTAAATATGTAGATTTCCACATCTTCACCTCGATGCAGATGCATGTGAATTATTAAAAACATATTAGCTGTGCTTTAGCATTATTTTTATTTGGAAGGTAGAAAATAATTATCACCTCCACCTGGTTCTCTGTTTGCGGTTGTCTGTTTGATATGATTCAGGGAATTGTTCCGTGAAAAGTAAAAGTCCTTACTTTTTGAAGTTGAGTTGGCCTGCTTCTCCGTCTTATTTTGTGTCCGCTGGTTGACCTCGATCCACCGAGTTTTGCCCTGATTATGTTGAAACGGCTGTGGCTGCTCTGCCGTGTCAGAGACAGCTGGGCTGCTTTCACAAGGAATTATTTTACCTCTGCTTCATGCTCCGCTGATGCCAAGGTGGGATGAAGTAGGAGACTGTTGGCACAGTCCACAAAAAGAGACTGTGGTTGGAGTGTGGACTGGAGGAACATTGCCCACTCTTAAAAAAATAGTTCACTAGAATATTTCAAAGAAGGCTCAAAATGCAGCGCTTGTAAATATCCCAGTGATATTTTGATCAAAGCTCGCCTCAGACATTATGATAATGTTTAAAAAAATGTTTTGCCTTGTTAAATAAAAGTGCCTTGAAAGATGTTCAAGGAACAAAAATTTATTTACATTTACTTAACTGGGATTTTATAAACTGGACCAATACAAAGCCATTTGTAAAAATGTATTACAAACAAAAATCTGAAAAGTATGCATTAACTCAACCCCTCTGAGTTAATGCTATGTAGCATTAAACCCAAGGCCATCTTGCTGCAATGCAGAAGCCCTATCAGCTGCTTCAGCCTGCCACAATTACAGCTGTACGTTTTTTAGGGAAGTTTCTACCAGCTTGTGCATCTACTGGCTGAGATGGTGTGGGGTGGACAGAGAAGGACAAGAAACTGAGTACAGGGAGCTGGTGGCATGGTGTGGAAACCATCACCTCATCTTGAACATAAATAAAACAAAGGAGATGATTGTAGGTTTCAAGAGAAAAAAGAATAGGTCAAACACTATTTCCGTCATGGGAGAAGAAGTGGAGGTGGTGGAGGAGTATAAATACCTCGGTGTTCACCTAGACAGTAGACTGGAGTGGAGTGGAGAAGCAACTGTGAAGCCATCTACAAGATGGGACATATCAGACTGTACTTCTTGAGGAAACTTAGGTCTTTCTGCTGCAGATCTTCTGAATTGAATTGAATTAAATGGCTTTTGGGAATCTTGTTAGGATTTTCTTTTAACATTGGCTATCTTCTTAAAGGCTAGATTTGTGGAGCAGAAATCGTCCTGTCGACAGATTATCTCACTCGAGCTTTGAATCTCTGCAGCTCCTCCAGAGTTACCATGGGCCTCTTGGCTGCTTCCCTGATTAATGCCCCTCTTGCCTGGTTTGTCAGTTTAGGTGAATGGCCATGTCTTGGTAGGTTTTGCTGCTCTGACATACTCTCTCTTCACAACTCTGTGAACTGTCTGCTGTGTTTCCTGGTCTTTGTTCCCTAATGTTCTCTACTAAACATCTGAGGCCTTCACAGAACAGCTAGATTTATACTAAGATTAAATTACACCCAGTTGGACTGTATTCACTGATTAGGTTACCTCTGAAGGTATTTAATTGCACTTGGTTTTATTTAAAGGTACAGGAGTAAAGTGAACTGAATATGAATGCCACACTTTTCAGTTTTTTACTTGTAAAATTGTTTAAAACCTTATTTTCTATATATTTCTTGAAAAAAAAGGTTGTGTTTAATGATTGTAAAATATTGAAGATGTTTTACAGTGTTTTTGTGGAGAGTTTTAATTTGTTATATTATTGGCTGGTTTGGAGGCATAACAGAAGCACAGGAGAAAAGACTAAGACAAATACTGCCACTTAGCTGCTGGGCATTAGTTTGTATAACCTAGAATCTATAAACAGACATCTCTTAACAAAGCAAGAGTACTCTTGCTGATCAGAAGCATCCACTCTTTACTACTATTAAACTGTTCCCCTCAGCTAAATAGTACTGCTAACAGAACAAAACAGTCCTTTGTACGGAAAGCAGTTAGTTTCTTAAACAAACGTTGAAGCGACTGGTTTTATAAAATTTTCCTTTTATGATCAGCAGGTCTGACCTGTTGGACGTTCTATGTTTCTTTTATGGGAACATGTTTGAATCGATTATGTATTTATTATATCGTCAGTAGTTCGATAACCTTGGTGAATAACTGGGAAGTGTGCACAGAGGCCATAAGCTGCAGAGGTCTTTACATTATCTGCTGTTATGTTTGTTTTGATGGAGATGGTGTGTTTTACTTACATGGTTTGTTAGATTGTAACTAATCAAAGTCATGTGTTCACTCTCTGAGCAAAATCTCCCTGTTGGGACAATAAATTATATTCTGTTCTACATTTCGTGTTAATGTCACATCTGAGCAAAGCCTTCAGAATATGAAGGTAGTATTTATTTCCTTATCCATTAAACTTCTGATGGCACGTTGTTATATAGGCACTGCTGCAGCTCTCAAAATTAAGCTGAGGATTTCTTTGGAGCAGCAGTCAAGATCACAGCAGCTCACTGTAGTGTGACTCATGCAGCATTTATGGGTTCCCTCCCTCGCTGCCTCGTCCAGTTCATGCCATTCAGTTTTAATATGACGTTCAGTGAGAGTTTTTAATTTAAAATCCCTGCTCTGGTCGTCATGGACGTAGCTTCGAGCCAGACATAAAACATCTGAGCATTGTGGGTTTTTTTGCAGTATAAAGCCTTTTTTTCAGTGAAGTTTTGGCTGAAGTGTTAACATAAATTATGCAGGATATCCGTTCTGCGGATTCTGTGTGATTTTTGCAGTAAAATTAGTTCTTCCCTTCCCACACAATAACAGAGTGTCCTATTGTGGCAGTGTACTGTAGCAGTGCTGCAGAGCAGAAGGAAGCTCAGGGTTTATGAAACTGTATATGATCTGGGCTTGATGCCAACATATGTGAGTGGGGAAGGGTACCGAGAGGTGGAGGGGGGAGAGGAGGAAAAGCTCTGTGAGCTGACAGGGAGATGTTGCACTGATCTGCATCTTGATGCACATCCACAAGACAATACCTAGGTAACTTTCTATTACAAACACATAATACTGACTGTAATGCATTGAAATTGTGTTTGATGTTCTGTGAAAATTCATGAAAAAACATGACTATGTTTTACTTGACAGATTGTGGTTATTTTAAAGCAAAGGAAAGGATTTAACAGATGGATTTTGTCTTCTGTGATGACCCTACCTGTCATGTCTCAATTTCAATTTGGCTTTATGGGAAATATTTCTTTCAGTGAATCCACCTGAGCCAGTGCCGTGGCCTCAAAACTAATAACTCTGTGGACACAGATAGCAAATACTGTCCTAAACCTCCTGGAAATGTCAGCTAAACCCAAAACTGCCGTCAGGAATAATGATCTGTTAAAATCTCATAAGCCCCAATTTGCCTCTGTGTAAAGAACTAAAATTCATTTCCCCTTTCTCTTACAAGGACGACAAATATTCAAGATTTTATTTTGAGCTGGCTGAAATGTGAGCTAAGACTTGATAGATTGTAACCTATCAAATTGTTCCAAACACTGTGTTAAAACTATAAAACCACTTTTTGAAGTTTTTTATTTTTTTATTTAGTGAACTGTGACCTTAAATGTAATCTAATCTAGCTATACAAAATGCATACCGCCATCACGCTATTGCCTATCTGCTTAGCATTTCTATGACATACAAAGATACATGACTTAAGGTAAATAAAATTCCAGGTTCCCATTTTTCTACATTTAATATTGTAGCATATGTAATACAATCTCCAGCTAAGTGCACTGCACGCACCACTGCCACATTTTTTACTGAAGTGCTACACAAATGTTGCACTAGTGACCAAATAATAATGTATATAAAACTCTTGCTAAGCTATGCAGATGCTTTGTCTGCATCAATAAATGCTGAATGTTTGAAGTGGCATACACAGCAGAGGAGTTGGATCTGTCTTATAATTGCTTGACCACTTGGGGGTGCACATGTGCTAAGTAGGGAGTTTTGAACTTTCAGCCATAGATGGTCAGAAGATCATTAATTATGAAAGGGGGGGATGATGGTAACAGGACATAGAACTTACACAGTCTTCACATTGTGTTACTTTACTTCCCAATACACATGCAATATAAAGGTAACATGTAGACATCATAAAAATGCCTTTTTTTTTTTTTTAGAACTATGAACATTTGATGTAAGACAAACTGTTTAGTAGCAGCTTTAACAATTCGTCATTCAGGCTTGTGGTATATTAGGGATACAGCACCGTGTTGACACACAACCTTCCAAATAGTTCTACTATTGTCTCCTCAGTCCTCCTGAGATGTTTTCTCCATTTGTCAATGACTGCTTTTACTGTAGTTTGCTGGAGTCCCAACGCCTTAGAAATGGCTTTGTTACTTTTTCCTAGATGTCAATGACTTTATCTCTCATCTGTTCTTGAATTTTTATATATTGGGCAATAAAACGTTGCATTTTGAGATCTTTTAGCCTACTTCATGCTATCAGGCAGGTTCTGTTTAAGTGCTTTCTTGATCCTACAAATCTGGTAATAATTAGGCCTGGATTTTACTTTTGAAATTGAACCGAAAAGTGGTTAATCATAGATAATTCATGATTTAACAAAGGGGGAAATTGCTTCAACAGACCCCAGTTGCTATGGATACATTTTTACCTTTTAATAAATGAAATTATAATTTGAACCGTGATCTTTGTATTTATTTAGTCTTTTTGTCATGTTATAAAATCACTATGAATTGCTGGCAGCACTTGTCTGAACAGTTTGCTCTCTAACCCACACAATTACTTGCTTAGAACTAGAGCTAAATTCCTGGGCATTTTACACGGATGTTTTAATTCATGGTGTCTTTTTTTTTTACTTCAATGATGGAGGTCTTTAGCATGGTTGTTAAACGCACGTGGTTATGATGGTGTTTGTCACAGGAGTTTTAGGCTCATGTAATCCTAAATCCATAAGAGGGGTAAGAGCACTATCTGGACAATCTCTTGGTCCCCTGGTGTTCAGCATTTAAGCTATTAACAGCTAATATCTAAAAGTGCCTGCAGCATTTAATTATGAAAACGTGAAGGAGATGAACCTAGGTTCATCTGGAGTGATTATGGATGTTGGTCACGTTCCGGAGTGCAGCATGGAGGGAAACACACTGTGTATGTGTGTGTTCGTGGCCACCTGTGTCATGTGGGAAGCAATCTGAGAGTAGCCAATTCTGCACTGCATGAGTGGACATTCGTTAGCATAAAGCGCCATTGTGAAGTGTAGCTGATTTATGTGTCCGTGTGAAGAGTCAAAGTCAAATTTACTCTATATCGATCGATAGATCGATCGATATAGATATATTGATGCGTATATGTGTGTGTGTAAATGAAGAAACATTTGGAGATTTGTAATGTTATTTTTTAGCCTCCATAATCATAATACCAATTTTTTAACTACAAAGAAAAAAAAGATAGCCAGAAACCACGACAACCACAACTAAACTTTGTCTTTGTGTTGAAAACTTTAGTTATTGAGGAGAAATTATCAATATCCAAAATACTTCTGCTTTTTAGGAAAGTTATTTGTTCGGAAAAAACTCTTCCTTTTGTATTTTGATATAGTGTAAATGTTTATTTTATCACCACCTACTGGCTCAACTTTGGTATTTTAGCTTTAATTTCATTGCTGTCTACCTTCTCGTCTAGACGATTATACTTGATTATAAAAAAAAGAAATATTTACTGGGAAAAATATCCAGAGTTGTGTAGTTAGGCTGTTATTTTTCCACAGGTATGGAAAGATACATTTAGGAGAGGACTATTGCTTTATCCTTTGTATTTATAACTCAGACACTGATATAAAGTTGCAGTGCAAACCTTAAAGGAAAGTTATGAAGTTGAACAGAGTAGTTTGCTGTGCTGCATTCCTGTCAAGCTTCAGCTCTTTCAGCATAAACACAGAGATAGTTGTGTGTCAGTCACGATTTACCTGCTCAAGGTTTTGTTGCTGTAATGTAAGCTAGTGTGCCGGTTCAGGACAAACACCACCTCTGCAGGCTTAGTGTGATTATCTGGATGTAGTAGAGGCTGATTGGTTCTGCAGAACCGGACCGCAGGCAGCTTTCGATTGTGAATTGTGGCTGAGAGCTGCTTATTAGTGTGGTAGTGTTGGGAACAGAGTTAGGAAGCAAGTCAACATATTTCAAATTTAGATTTAGACTTGCACTGGTTAATAAGGATTTTTCATGCTTAATCTGGTCTTTCTGCTACTGTTTATGAAATGTGAGCTGGTATCCAAACACTTGTATGCACATCAAAGAATATGAAACATTTAGGCCTCTCACAATCTTCTTTTTAAACATCTCATCACATGAAATGTGGCTTTGATCATGTAGGATATGAGGATCCTGAATCTATGCCTTCTTAAGTAGTCGAGAGTATAGGGAGCACACAGAGAGGATGAATCTTTCCTTTTCAAATGCACTCAGGACTGTGCTTCTTTGATTAAAACTGAGGTAATACAGCTCTCCTGTGAGTGTCTGTTGTTGATAAAAAGAGATACTTATAGAGTTAGCTAGGCATCCTGGTAATTTCAGTGACTGGTTAGTCTTTTGATGCCCAGCTTGAGGAATTCAGTCCATTACAGTTCGCTGTGGATGGCTTGTAGCTAGAAATACAGCACAAATTTTATGTAATAAGCTCAACTTCTCAGGTTCAAGTAATCGTTGTTGTGAGCACATCGAGCTGAAGTTATTGTTGAATGATCCAAAGGAAGTAAAGCTTGGTAGCAGGTGTTTTTGTACATTTAGAAATCAATTAACAATTAAGCTTCGTGATATGTTCTAGAGATAACATTAACTGAAATAACTGATCTTAACACAGGCAGTCACATATACAGGGGTTGGACAATGAAACTGAAACTCCTGTCATTTTAGTGTGGGAGGTTTCATGGCTAAATTGGACCAGCCTGGTAGCCAGTCTTCATTGATTGCACATTGCACCAGTAAGAGCAGAGTGTGAAGGTTCAATTAGCAGGGTAAGAGCACAGTTTTGCTCAAAATATTGAAATGCACACAACATTATGGGTGACATACCAGAGTACAAAAGAGGACAAATTGTTGGTGCACGTCTTGCTGGCGCATCTGTGACCAAGACAGCAAGTCTTTGTGATGTATCAAGAGCCACGGTATCCAGGGTAATGTCAGCATACCACCAAGAAGGACGAACCACATCCAACAGGATTAACTGTGGATGCAAGAGGAAGCTGTCTGAAAGGGATGTTCGGGTGCTAACCCGGATTGTATCCAAAAAACATAAAACCACGGCTGCCCAAATCCGTCAGGAGCTCCACAGGGTCAATATACACGGCCGGGCTGCTATAGCCAAACCTTTAGTCACTCATGCCAATGCCAAACGTCAGTTTCAATGGTGCAAGGAGCGCAAATCTTGGGCTGTGGACAATGTGAAACATGTATTGTTCTCTGATGAGTCCACCTTTACTGTTTTCCCCACATCCGGGAGAGTTACGGTGTGGAGAAGCCCCAAAGAATCGTACCACCCAGACTGTTGCATCATGGCATTCCCTTGGCCCAATACTTGTGCTAGATGGGCACATCACTGCCAAGGACTACTGAACCATTCTTGAGGACCATGTGCCTCCAATGGTTCAAACATTGTATCCTGAAGGCGGTGCCGTGTATCAGGATGACAATGCACCAATACACACAGCAAGACTGGTGAAAGATTGGTTTGATGAACATGAAAGTGAAGTTGAACATCTCCCATGGCCTGCACAGTCACCAGATCTAAATATTATTGAGCCACTTTGGGGTGTTTTGGAGGAGCGAGTCAGGAAACGTTTTCCTCCACCAGTATCACGTAGTGACCTGGCCACTATCCTGCAAGAAGAATGGCTTAAAATCCCTCTGACCACTGTGCAGGACTTGTATATGTCATTCCCAAGACGAATTGACGCTGTATTGGCCTCAAAAGGAGGCCCTACACCATACTAATAAATTATTGTGGTCTAAAACCAGGTGTTTCAGTTTCATTGTCCAACCCCTGTATGTAGTTATATATCACTGTAAAACTGAAAATTAGCATTGGCATTCTGAGTCAAAATAGCAGCCAGGTGCTGCTTATTAAATGTGCTTGATTATTTAGTCATTAGTAAGTGTGATCACATCTATAAATGCAGGAGCTTTGTAATTTTCTGCTTTGGAACATGCAGGTGGGTGTTATTACAATGCCAAAACGGAAAGACATCAGCAATCACCTTAAAGAAGCAATTGTTGCTGTTTATTAATCTGGAAATAATACAGACATATTATTTGCATTATGTTAGCAGCGATTTTTGCTAGAATGACTGAACATTTCCCTGGTGGCATTAGGCTGCCCCTCCACCACTTGTTGATGAGCACTGCCGGAAAGCAAAAAGACAAATTTAGCCTTTTCGATATATTTCCAGTTGCAAAAAACACATTAAGTTATGTTGTGGAAACTAAACTATCCATCACTCCTATTAAGGTAATGCTGTTAATAGTTCAGGTGGCAAGCTAAGAACATTATGTCAGAGATGCAACTGACTGCAGTCTGGCTACCCCAGCAGATAGCCTGACTAATCCAGCCAGTATTTGCTTTTTACATTGGTGTTACTCTATAAAGAGCAGGACATCAAGCACTTAAAATTGCTACAAAAGTTTGCTAAATTTGTTACAGATTTTTTCTTTGAATCTTTGTTTTACAACTAAACTGTTGTTACTCAAGTTTATCATACCTAGAATTCTATACAGGCCCATGCTTAGTAATTTTTCTCATATAAATAAACCTTATCTTTCAGGTTTTAATATGAAATTTGCTATTTATTTTAGGATGTTATTAAAAATTGACTTTGAGAGATACTTAAAACAAAAAGATTACATCACTTTAACACAAGACAAAATGGTGCAATTCAGAGAGGGGTAATTTATTCAACAAATGAGACAACTCAAGAGTTCATTACTTGCTCAGACAAGAAAGGCAGATATTTAAAGCAAACGTCAGGATGCCGAGAAAACCAATCGATCAAATCTAAACCAAACCTGAATTGAGAGCCAGTGATTGTTGGCATATTTTCTCCAAGTGGGATGCTGAGATGTTCCATGTTTGATGGTTGTATGTTTCTGTTTTGAAGAGATGAATGAGTATCATTGAAAGCAGCTTCTAATCACACCACAAGATGGTACAACGATGACTATTCATACATTTCCTGAAAGCCACTTTACTACAGAACAAATATCACTGATACTGCCTGCCAACAATGAGGGTGATTCACTTCCTTGCTCTGCTCTCTTGTCCCTCTGAGCATATTTTGAGAATTAACCACCAAGCAAGCAGCGAGATGCAATTCTGCTGACAAGCTAGTCCTTGCAGCATCGATGGGATTGCATTAGGAAATAAGAGTACTACTGTTAATGAGAACAAATTGCTTGACTAAGCTTTTTATACAGTCTAATTATTGTTGTGATTTATTGGAATAATGGGGAAACCAAATAAGCTGTTTATTACTGCAAATGTTAAATGATACCAACTGGAAATTAAATGCAGTTTTCATGAAAAATGTATATCTTGGCCATGTTTGTTTTAGGCATAAGCTATTATGGGATTCTGATGTTAAAATAACCATAAGCAATAATACCAAGGTTTCACTATATCACTGTGTTGAAATGAAAAATAAAATGCGGTTAAAATTACAGGTGGCAAGATAAGAACAGCGGTGGGGCGGCGGTGGCATAAAGTATCACTGTCGCCTCTTCAGAATATTTTCCCTAAGTTTGGGGAATTATCAGGATGTTTTTGGGAAATATGTTTTGTGTTTTTTGTCACCAGTGCTTTTTGTCTAACGTTGAATGACTTTCTTTAACCGAGGCAAGCAAGTCCTGCTGTTAGATGTTGTTCTGGGTTCTTCTGTGTGCTCCTTAAACTAATTTGCACTCGCAGCCTTAAACTAATTTTGGTAGGCTGGCCACTCCTGGGAAGGCTTCCCACTTGTTCATGGTTTCTCCATATGTGGATTCTGGATCTTACTGTGGTTCACTGAAGTCCCAAATCCTTAAAAATGTCTTTATTACCCTTTCCAGACTAATAAATGTCAGTGACTTGGGATCTTTTAATCTACTTCATGTTGTCAGAAAGGTTCTGTTTTACTGATCTCTTGATTCTAAAAGGATAGCATTAGTAAGGTCAGTTAGTAATGTTATTAAACTCTGCTTGTAAAAGCACAATTCTTCATGTAACAACGGTTTCCATACTTTTACATTTTCCATGCTTTTTGTATTTACTCACGTTGATGATCTGAAACACTGAAGTGTGACCAAAAAGTAAAAATCAAAGAAATCTGTGAGGGTTATAAGGTTATCAGTATTGGTGAGCTCCTCATCATACCTGAGATATTCTCTGTCGGCTGGACTGTTTCATCTATTATGTGCCCATTTGCCATTTTTCTAACTCGGATGATTTTAGACACTAATTTATGAATAAGCATGTCCTAAAACAGAACATTTTCTGATACTACAAAATGACCACTTAGTAGGATTCAGTCACATAGCTTAAATTAAGCTCCAAATTTAGCTTTCAGGAATTTTATAATCAAGTTACTTAGTTAATCATTTAAGTCATAGTAATTACAATGCAGTAGTTCAGTAATCAGTTACATAATCAACTATACAGTGGGATATCTATCCATCTTGCATGACAAAATGCTAATTTTCTTTTAACTGCTGTTTGCAATTATAGCATTACAGTCAACTTTGTTTCCTCTGGATAAATTTCCTTCAGTCATGTCTTCAGTGCTGTTTAGAGGAATTTAATTTATTATTTAGAATAACTGTATTTGGTGCCAGCATGTCAATTACTGTATTGCACTTAGAAGGGTAGTAACACTTTTTCAAATCAATATTTCACCCTTCATTTCTGCAGTTTGGAGATAATTTATTGAATATAGTTAGATTAAAATCTTGCCCATTCCCATCTGCCTTCCGGAAGTAAAAACGTGGCTCATTGCTGAATCTGTGGCCTTGCAGGTTGGGTAATATCAGCAGCACTCTGACATGAGAGACTGAGTATCAAGCCCAGGGTTTGCTCACAGCATCATTTATCATGTTAGGTCTGCAGTGAGCTCCAACTGCAAAATCCAAGACTGCCTGGAGAGGTCAACGGTAAAAGGCCCCATTCTGCTGACTGAACAACAGGGTGATAGGACTTGATGTTCTGTCAGGGTGGTATACATGCAGTGCGCGAGGGAGAAAAAGAGCAGGCTGGATGTAAACTGACGCAGGCAGATTGTTTTCCGGCTGGCTTTGGTCGACACAAGTCAGCGCCTCTGCTGATGGAAGAGGGCAAGGCCGTGGGAGGGGATCAGTTTTCAGACAGCTGACAACTGAAAACCGCAGGTTGAGAAGCAATGGATGGAACATTTCTCTGATTACAGAAATGATGAGACAGGGCAAAGCGGAAGCAGAATGCGGGTCAAACATACGTCCCTTCCTCAGGCAACTGTGCACTCTGGTCTGTGTTGAACTGTAATGACCAGAATAAATCGTTAAGCAGTTCAGACAGGCCAGTTTATTGAACATCATATCCAATCCTTTCAGCACAGGCAGTGAAATGCTTCTGCCTCTCTGTTTCTTATATGTCACGAGTCTTACTGACTCTGAATTGTCTGGTAAGAGATAAACAAGGAAGAGATTCGGTTACACACGGGCTTTGTTTGAATCGTTAATCACAGACAGGAATATGTGGGGATCATCCTCCAAGAGTTCACTTCTGGGTTCTACTCATAGGATGCTGGCTCGATCTTAGATGTCAACATGCAGAGAAATGGTTTGACGACAACATGAATTTAAGGGAGGTGTAATTAAAAATATCCTGCATGGGAGGTGAAAAATATGAAGGTGTGATGTTTATTTTTTTCTGCATCATCTCACTTTCATTCATATTTCTTCTCCTCCTCGTTGCATTTATTTTTACTATTTCCCACAACCTAAGAAGTTTGTTCAGCAGAAAAATTAAAAAGTTTCACAATCATAATGTGAACATAAAGCAAAATGATGGCGATGATAACAGTAATGGTGCGTTTTCTATTTCCCTCTTGGCTCTCTTCTTCTGTGGTTCATTAATCTCTTAACTCCCTTCTGTTCTTCTCTGTGTTCCTGCAGGTACTTTGTGTTGGATCCAGAGCTCGGCCAGCTACAGTACTTCATCAACGAGCAGGGGAAAACCCAGAAGCCCCGAGGGTCCTTACCCCTCATCGGTGCCTCGGTAACTACGAGTGATGAGGCTCCACACATGTTCATCGTGCACTCCGTCAATGGGGAGCTTTACAAACTTAAAGGTATGAACTCAAACTGAGTTAGACTTCCATGCATGACAGAGAACGAACTCGGAGTCAAATTTCTGTCTGAGACAAACTACTGGGTTAAAAAAGCCAATAAGTTAAAGCAACTGGAAATTTTATGACCCTGTGATATTCATATTTTTTTTCTTCCCAAAGACCATGGGAGTTTTTGCACCTCCACCATCAGTTTCAGCCTCACAGAGGAATTAATAGCAGTATTTTAAGCTAACCGGATGAGTGACTGTGGGGGGTATTTTCTGCGCAAAGACCAGCAAGCCGCTGAGGATGCTTCAAGCCGCTGAGCATGCTTATTTGATCAATATTTTTATCCTTGTGAAGTGCCCCCATACAGGTCCTTCTCAAAATATTAGCATATTGTGATAAAGTTCATTATTTTCCATAATGTCATGATGAAAATGTAACATTCATATATTTTAGATTCATTGCACACTAACTGAAATATTTCAGGTCTTTTATTGTCTTAATACGGATGATTTTGGCATACAGCTCATGAAAACCCAAAATTCCTATCTCACAAAATTAGCATATTTCATCCGACCAATAAAAGAAAAGTGTTTTTAATACAAAAAACGTCAACCTTCAAATAATCATGTACAGTTATGCCCTCAATACTTGGTCGGGAATCCTTTTGCAGAAATGACTGCTTCAATGCGGCGTGGCATGGAGGCAATCAGCCTGTGGCACTGCTGAGGTCTTATGGAGGCCCAGGATGCTTCGATAGCGGCCTTTAGCTCATCCAGAGTGTTGGGTCTTGAGTCTCTCAACGTTCTCTTCACAATATCCCACAGATTCTCTATGGGGTTCAGGTCAGGAGAGTTGGCAGGCCAATTGAGCACAGTGATACCATGGTCAGTAAACCATTTACCAGTGGTTTTGGCACTGTGAGCAGGTGCCAGGTCGTGCTGAAAAATGAAATCTTCATCTCCATAAAGCTTTTCAGCAGATGGAAGCATGAAGTACTCCAAAATCTCCTGATAGCTAGCTGCATTGACCCTGCCCTTGATAAAACACAGTGGACCAACACCAGCAGCTGACACGGCACCCCAAACCATCACTGACTATGGGTACTTGACACTGGACTTCTGGCATTTTGGCATTTCCTTCTCCCCAGTCTTCCTCCAGACTCTGGCACCTTGATTTCCGAATGACATGCAGAATTTGCTTTCATCCAAAAAAAGTACTTTGGACCACTGAGCAACAGTCCAGTGCTGCTTCTCTGTAGCCCAGGACTGGGGAATGCGGCACCTGTAGCCCATTTCCTGCACACACCTGTGCACGGTGGCTCTGGATGTTTCTACTCCAGACTCAGTCCACTGCTTCCGCAGGTCCCCCAAGGTCTGGAATCGGCCCTTCTCCACAATCTTCCTCAGGGTCCGGTCACCTCTTCTCGTTGTGCAGCGTTTTCTGCCACACTTTTTCCTTCCCACAGACTTCCCACTGAGGTGCCTTGATACAGCACTCTGGGAACAGCCTATTTGTTCAGAAATGTCTTTCTGTGTCTTACCCTCTTGCTTGAGGGTGTCAATAGTGGCCTTCTGGACAGCAGTCAGGTCGGCAGTCTTACCCATGATTGGGGTTTTGAGTGATGAACCAGGCTGGGAGTTTTAAAGGCCTCAGGAATCTTTTGCAGGTGTTTAGAGTTAACTCGTTGATTCAGATGATTAGGTTCATAGCTCGTTTAGAGACCCTTTTAATGATATGCTAATTTTGTGAGATAGGAATTTTGGGTTTTCATGAGCTGTATGCCAAAATCATCCGTATTAAGACAATAAAAGACCTGAAATATTTCAGTTAGTGTGCAATGAATCTAAAATATATGAATGTTAAATTTTCATCATGACATTATGGAAAATAATGAACTTTATCACAATATGCTAATATTTTGAGAAGGACCTGTATGCTTATCTTGGTAAGTGCACTAAAACGGATTATGCACACAAAATCCAAACCCAGTGTGTTTATTAAGGATAGCTGTAAAGGGATCACACCACGGCTCTGAAGCCTGATGTTATTGATTATGGGACCCGAAGAACTCACCACTTTGGAGGTGTTGGTGCTTCTGCCTGGTTCACAGTCCTATTTAATGAGGGTTGCAGCATACAGTCATGTTCAATAAATTAGAATATGTGTTCCAGTGAGGCTTGTATTTTTTGAAAATAACCTATAAGCATCTTTAAAACATACCTTTCAAAAAGCTCACATTTCTGTAATAAAAAAAGTTTTTTTTATTGGTCTGATCTAATATTCTTATCTTAAATGTCATGTTTTCATTAGCTGTAAGTAGAAGTTAACCTCATAATTAATATAAATAAAGGCTTGAAAACATCAGATGTGTGCAGCTTAATGAGCTAAGTTACTGAAATAAATGAACGTTTTCACAATATTTTAATTTACTGAATGGGCCTATATAGCTATCTCAGTGTCCAATGCGCCTTAGCACAGGACATTTCTTTGGTTGTTTCTTTTTTTGCTTGTTGAGATTTAGTTGCAGCCACCATGTCAAGCGAATTACAGTAAAAACATCTTGGATGCCGCTGCTGCTATCAGGCTTCATGCAGCACCCAGAACACAGATATGCTGCTACCACAATTATGAACCACCATGCTTTTACCCCGGAGAAAGTATACATGCTCAAATCTGTTGGGGAACTCTCATTCTCCATCATGTGTAATGGGGAGAGCACTGATTTCAAGATGCACTCCTAGAAGCGTTCTGCATTATCAAGCAAAGACTTAAATAAAGATATCACATCAGTGTGACACACTGATGTGATAATATTATGTTACAACGCTTCATGATGTTTAATTAGTAAGGCAATTAAATAAATAAAATAAATAATAAATTTAACCATAACTCTGGGTTAAAAATGCGGATAATAAGGAATTCATCTGCATAAAAAGCTAAATACTAGTTAAAATGGTTCTGCAGGAGCCTGGTGACTGCACTAAAGGCCTCTGCTCTCTGTGACCTGCATCCACTGAAGCGGGAGCAACTCCTTTTTACTGTTGCTCCATTTGAGCCGCTGGAATGCCCTTTTGCAGCCTCGAGGGGGAGGATATCAGAATAACTTGGCCTATATTCCCTGAATAACTCCATGATCCAGTGAATTGAGCTAAGTGGAGAAAATGATCCAGAAATGTCTTGGTTCTGTACTGTGGCTCATGTAATAGAGGAAGTTCTAGTTCTGGTGACGTTGTGAGATATCAGATTAATACATTTTCAGTCAAACTGAACATCAGAGCTCTTTTCTCACAACAAAATATTTCAGATCATCATATTAATTTTAATATCAGACAAAGATAACCTGAGTAAAAGCAGCTTTTAAATGATGGGTTCATTTATTTATGGAAAAAAACTATCCAAAACCTATGTATAAATGTAACTGTCCCATAAAGCTAATAACTGGTGGTGCCGTCTCCTGGCAACCCAGATAGGTATGGGTTGTCATGTGTCGTAATGTTGGCTATTATTTAAGATGTAATAAGAATTTTGTAGGTGTTTTGCAGAAAAATGAACGTTCTGTGTTATCTTTACGTTAGAGATTGTATTAATTTTTTTATCGATCATTTCACCAACGCATGCTAATGTAAACAAACATAGGTGAGTCCCTTGCAGCAACGGTAGTATTTACAGCATTCTTCTAGACTCAGTCCTTTTGAGTACAAATTTAGCAGGAATGGGCTGAGAGTGATTATTGTTCTTTGTTTTTCCTTATAACAGGAATGAATGATGCGATTGTAATCAAATTTACACAATAACTTAGCCATTAGGTGCTGCTTTTTCCTGCTAATGCGGGTTCATGTCACTCGCCACTCTGTCCCTTCATACTTAAAGTGGAAATATTATGCAAAATCCACATTTTTAGCCTTTAATTTGTTGTGTACTTGGAGTCTGTAGTAGTGCAGAAAAGTTCAATTTAGTCTCTAGATTTTGCAGAGATATCTCTATTCTGTTTGGATCATGTTTTTCAGTCTGTTCAGTTTTTCATCATCTGTTACATTTTTCCAACTGTTATGTTACCGTATTTGCTGCGGAACTGCTAAACAATGTCATGGAGTCGTGGCTGATCCATTTCGCGTATCTACCATTTTTATTTCTCGCTGTGATTTTGTAGTCCAAGCTCTAGTATGCCTATGCTGAAACAGGATAAGTTCAGTTTGGGTGTTGGGTGTGTCAACCCACGCAATTCATTACACGACCCCCCAGCATCAGAACCTCTTCAAAGTGCCTGGTTATATTTTATTTTTCATGGAAATTTTCCCACCTCAGTGGCGAAACTCCTATTTCTCCACTTTAAGACGATCACTTCAGCAGTCTCCTCCAGTATCAAGAAGGATTTGCTGAAAGACTTCATCTGATTAAGGGGTCAGTTCTTCTGTCTATGGAAACAACGGACACAGGAAAGCGGTAAGCTGCAAATAATGATGAAATGACAACAAACGTTATTTTAGACATAAATTTATTGTGTGTTGATGTCCTGGTCATATGGTTCTGTTAGCAGTAGCATCGTGCCTTCTGCTGATGTTGGCGCTGTGTGCTGCTTTTAGCTCCTTGAGGACAGAACGGTGCTGCTTGTTTTGATTATTATTATTACATAAAACAGCTTAGCATTATTTTTGATGTTTTTGTCTTGTTTCTGTGGTGCTAGATCTTTGTTATCAAACTACAAAAATGGCCGAACAGGTTAAAGTGCAGCGCTCCTTGATCTGGAGGGTGGCGGGGTGTGAGTGCTTCAGTAGCATTTAAGGATACGGCAACAAAACAAGGTGCTCTCAGACGCACCTCAGAACAGGAAAAAGAGGAGCCTGTGGAGCTACAATAACAAGGGGTTCGGACCATATCATTGCAGTTCCACTTTATATAGACCACACCTGAAGGATTTAAGTGTGAGAAGGAAGGATTTAAAAGCATGATATGTCCTCTTAATGCTTGTTTCCAGGATAATATGATAGATTATATGCATCTGTTAGGGGAGTTGTAACATGGTTGTCTACTTAACATGGATATTAGTGGGGCTTCTCTGAGCTAAAACCTTTCTAGAAGCTGGATGCAGTGGGGCAAAAATCTCTTTTGACAGTGTGACAAAAAAGCACATATAGAAGAAATTTGTATGGGACAAATGGTTTTTTTCAGAGCAATGTAACTATTTCTTTTCTGAAATATTTTTGAACAGAATAAAAAACTGTGGCGCAGTTGTCAGCACTGTTGCCTTGCAGCAAGAAGGTCCTGGGTTCGACTCCCAGCCGGGGGTCTTTCTGCATAGAGTTTGCATGTTCTCCCCGTGCATGGGTTCTCTCCGGGAACTCCGGATTCCTCCCAAAGTCCAAAAACATAAGCTGGTGCCTATCTCCATTAGTCTATGGGCCGCCTCCCGCCCATAGACTGCTGGAGATAGGCACCAGCTTCCCCACGACCCACTATGGAAGAAGCGGTAGAAAATGATTGAAAATGAATAAAAAACTTCAATTTGCTTAAACGGCAGGAAGGCAGAGTGCTTTTAAAGGCACCACTGTCTGTCATAAAGATTAGCTTTACACTGATCTGGTAATACATGTCACAGGGTTAAAATGTGCCTTTAAATTTCAGCATGAAGTAATTTTTCACTGTTTGGGCTTTATAATCACCAAGTAACTAAACCTTTAAAAAGCATCCTTCTTCACAAAGTGATATACTTTTTTACAAAAGAAATTTGACCATGTTTTGCTAATCTGCACAAGGTACCACAGCCTGCTGGAATGAATCATGATATTTTGAAGCTTTAAAGTGTGCGCATTGTGCTTACATTGTCTTGTGACTATGAATCTGAAAATATTATTTAATATTTAATGTTAATACTTTAATATTTTATGAAATAATATTTCGGTCTGCTAAGGGTAGTCTTGTGAATACCAGCCCAGTAAGGCAGTGGTATTAGGACAAAATCAAAAGGGATGAGCTGAGCTCTGGCATTATTGAACAGCAAAACTCTGCAAACACGTGGAATTAATTCAGACAATTTCTTAAAATACAACTATTTATTAACAAAAATAAGTCAACTCAAAGTCAAACATATTTCGATCAACAAACTCTTTACTGTGCTAAAACAATCCAACTAAACTACCAAGCAGAATTAAAGAATAACGAAGACTAATGGGCTATGTACAATATAAACAAGTTGACATAAAAAAGAAACTGCTTAGTCAATCACTTAACCTGGATGGCATTAAATTGACCTGTGATAATTAAGTAAAAAACCTTGGTGTTACTTTTGACCAGGACATGTAATTTAAATCCCATATTAAACAGGTTTCATTGCACCCGGCCTGACTACGTATCTACCTGTGACACCTTTCTGGAGAGGGGAATCGTCCGAGCTTCTGCTGGCAACAACTTAATGCTCACCTTCTACAGATGATCCACATGGCCCTGTCTTTTAGTGTTTAACCCTTTCTCTCTCCTAGACATGGCTACTGACTGAGCTTCTACTGTAACTAACTCTATGTGCTCTCTTTCAGACTCTAACCTTGAAAACTGGCTCAGAGTTTCTGTTCCTTTTTTCTAGGTGAAACGACTAAAGGAGCTACATCCATTAACATTTACTTTTCTTTCCCATAGAAAGGACTCCTGGATCAGTGCTTCTGTGTTCTTTTTCTGTCTCTGCTCTGTTCTCTCAAACCCCCAGTCGGTCGTGGCAGATGGCCGCTCACATTCAGCCTGGTTCTGCTGGAGGTTTCTTCCTGTTAAAAGGGAGTTTTTCCTCTCCACTGTCTCTACATGCTCATCCAGGAGGAGTGAATGCTGCAAGTCACTGACTGGATGCAATCTGCTGGGTTTCCTTAGATAGAAAAACTTTTTATCCAATTTGAATAAATAACTGAATCTGACTGCACTGTTCAATGGTTAGGATTAATTGGAATGTATGAACCTGACTTTTGTGAAGTGCCTTGAGACGACATGTGTTGTGAATTGGCGCTATATAAATAAACTGAATTGAATTGATCAAAGATGATTGAAAATCATGACCAAAAGAGTGATGCAACATTACCATGCAATGTTTATGTTTGAGAACCAAGGGTTATCTTGAAGAATCTGGAAGTGAAGTTAGTCTTGGAACTAACTTAGGCAATAATCAGCATACCTTTAGACAATCATTCACAATGCAAGATCAGATAAAATATTATTTTAATAAAATAATGTTTTAAAGAATGATCTGCTGAATAAAACCAACCGTCTGGATGACTAATTCTCAACGGCGTCTCATTAGCTGCCTTTATTTATTAAAATAATATTTAAAGAAATATTAAGGAAAGAGTAAAATATTTAAGGAAATATTTTGAAAAAGGGCCAAATCTTTCTGGAGAAATGGGCTCATGTATGCAGGCACGTGTTCTTAGCTGTTAGCAGTTAAAGCTAACAAAAGAATCTGATAGCTTAGCACCAGAATCAAACACATACCTTTAAAATACCAGAGTTAATAAAAGGGTTAAAATGCATAAGCGTGGACGGCGCGTTATGATCAATCTTCTGTGTTTAAAATCACCCTTTAAATAAAGTTTGTCTGAACTTTAAAAAAACACACAAACACAGAACACAAAATTGAGCACATGTGCTGCAGATAGCCTGCTAGCACCAAGATAGCTGAGTTTCACAAACAAAACCAAACTTCATAAAATGGAAAACGTTTTAGATCATTTCACCTTAAATCACTTCTCTCTGCCCAAACCCTAACCTTGTATGAACCGTGCTGAGGAGGAGTTGTCCGGTCGACGACAAAGTTTGAAGAAACATCCTCTTTGAACAACGGTTAGCTTCAGCTAACCTCAGTCTGTTGCCGGCCAACTGCATGTTACCACGGTGACGCGTTCCGTTGTCCTTCCTTGGGAAACTGCTTCACTCGACGTCGTGCTGGGAACTCTGTAATTTCTGTAGACCTCAGAGTCGAAAGTAGGTTAATGCAATTTATTTTGAAAGTTCGAGGAAAGACTGTGCTGGCCTTCCACATTGTAACTATGGCTGTGGGTCCCAACATTGTCACACTCAATATGCGAGTCTGGGGCTTTTTGTTTTGTTGCAGAACAAAGATGAATAGTATTTAGAGTCTTTTTAGAAAATGAAGCTATAAATCAAATAAAGCTCCTATTTGACACTGAGTCAATGAGATATGTTTCAGCAGGATGCAAACCGGCTCATTGGGATGACTTCATTATGCATCCAAATTATTAAAATGCAGTATTTTAAGTGCCTCGAGTCATTAAGATGGATTCACAGTTAAGCATCCAGTGATGAGCTCTGTTAGCTGTGGAGTTATGTGGGCGGTTATTAACTTTCCTTGAGTATTAATTTGAGGTAAGATAAAATAGAACCTGTGTTGTGTGCTTAAGTGCTAAGTTCCATTCTTCCTGTTTTTTGTGCAAAAATAAAGAAGAATAAAAAAATCATTGAACATTACCTATAAAAAAGGCAAACAGCAAATTTAAATTCAGGCATCATCAGCACTGGCTTTAACATATCAAACATCACTTTCGGTTTCCCTCCATATGCAGGCTTTGCGCACACAAATGGTCTCGTTCTGTTTACAGAAGTGTTTGGTCAGTAAAATACATCTTTCTGGTTTCGAAGCGCGAGTTGGTAATGTGTGTGCGACTTAATCACGGGAGTGGGTGGGTCCGCGGATCTTACTGCAGATAATTTGCCTCGAGGAATTTTACTTGTTAAGGAACTTCAATCATTCGAGGAACTATTTCAACCCTAGTTACAAACTGTAATGGTCAGCAGTAGGTTATTAAAAAATAAATTTTCATTTCTCACAACAGCTTATTATTGAAAACAAAGATTACATTTCTATAGTGTGGTCATTAAAGGATATTTAGTTTCAACATATTCTGTCTACAGGTATTTTTTTTTTTGAAGAAATGTCAATAACAGTGCTACCAACTGCACGGTGGCGCAGTTGGTAGCGCTGTTGCCTTGCAGCAAGAAGGTCCTGGGTTTGATTCCCGTCCGGGGGTCTTTCTGCATAGAGTTTGCATGTTCTCCCCGTGCATGAGTGGGTTCTCACCGGGTACTCCGGCTTCCTCCCACAGTCCAAAGACATGCCTGTTAGGTTAATTGGTCTCCCTAAATTGCCCTTAGGTCTATGAATGAGTGTGTGCATGGTTGTTTGTGTGTTGCCCATAGACTGCTGGAAATAGGCACCGGCTCCCCCGCGACCCACTATGGAATGAGCGGTAGAAAATGACTGACTGACTGTAAATAAAATATGGTTGTGAAGTGCTAAACAGAATGCATGTCCATCAAATACATGTATGCTTATATTCATGCGTTCTTACATACAGATATTCTTACATATATGCAATCATGCACAGATGAATGCATGCATGGATTTATACTAGCATGTGTCCATGTATGCATACATAAATACTGACATAGATGCATACATGTGAATATATACAAACATAAATATAGTCAAAAATACTTTCCTAACCCCAAAGTTAAGGTAAATATAGTTTTAACTCAAATTAAGTTTCTTCAAAGACTCATCAATGCTGATGGATGTGTGCAGGAAGGATCTCCGTATATTTCAGTATTACAACAGATCTGAAGAAGCCTTTGACTTAAAACACTTTGTTGTAAGACAGTCTCATGAAGAGGATGCGTAGGGTTGTCTATAATGTTCTACGTTTTGTGAAACATATAGAAATCCCCAGAACAGAGCGAGCCAGTGTCTTACTGATTCGACCACCTTCCACATAAACTCTGCTAATCTGAATGCCTGTGAAAGTGAAAGATGAATATTTTGAAAATAAAAAAATACTTCTAAGATCCCGGCCGTGGAACACTGGACCAGCTCTATACACTCTACAGGGTACTTGAGGGTACTGGGAGTTTTCCAACCGGTTCACTTGTGTTTTGTGGACCTGGAGAAAGCATTCGATTGTGTCCCTCATGATGCCCTGTGGGGGGTGCTCCAGGAGTATGGAATCGGGGGCCCTTCATTAGGGGCCATCCGGTCCCTGTACGAGCGGAGCAGGAGTTTGGTCCGCATTGCCGGCACTAAGTCGGACCTGTTCCCGGTGCATGTTGGACTCTGGCAGGGCTGCTCTTTGTCTCCGGTCCTGTTCATAACTTTTATGGACAGGATTTCTAGACGCAGCCAAGGGCCGGAGGAAGTCTGGTTTGGGGACCAGTGGATTTCGTCTCTTCTTTTTGCGGATGACGTGGTCCTGTTGGCCCCCTCTAGCCAAGACCTACAGCATGCGCAGTGGCGGTTCGCAGCCGAGTGTGAAGCGGCTGGGATGAAGATCAGCTCCTCTAAGTCCGAGGCCATGGTTCTCGACTGGAAAAGGGTGGCTTGTCCTCTTCAGGTTGGAGGGGAGTTCCTGCCTCAAGTGGAGGAGTTTAAGTATCTCGGGGTCTTGTTCACGAGTGAGGGAAGAATGGAGCGGGAGATCGACAGACAGATCGATGCGGCTGCCACAGTAATGGGGGCACTGTGCCGGTCCGTTGTGGTGAAGAGAGAGCTGAGCCGAAAAGCGAAGCTCATAATTTACCGGTCGGTCTACGTTCCTACCCTCACCTATGGCCATGAACTTTGGGTCATGACCAAAAGAACGAGATCCCGGATACAAGCGGCTGAAATGAGCTTCCTCTGTAGGGTGGCCGGGCACTCCCTTAGAGATAGGGTGAGGAGCTCGGCCATCCGGGAGGGGCTCGGAGTAGAGCTGCTGCTCCTCCACATCGAGAGGAGCCAGTTGAGGTGGCTCGGGCATCTATACCGGATGCCTCCCGGACGCCTTCCTTGGAAGGTGTTCCAGGCACGTCCCACCGGGAGGAGGCCCAGGGGACGTCCCAGGATACGCTGGAGGGACTATGTCTCTCTGCTGGCCTGGGAGCGCCTTGGGCTCCATCCGGAGGAGCTGGAAGAGGTGTCTGGGGAGAGGGACGTCTGGGTGTCTCTGAGTCTGATGCCCCCGCGACCCGGTCCCGGATAAGCAGAAGACGACGAGTACAAGTACTTCTAAGATCCAATTATGAAATTAAATATATTGTTAGTCTCATTTAATGTAAAACACATTATACTGAATAAAAAAGATTTTTGGGGGGAAAAACTAAGAAGAAATGATCAAGATCACTACTTTGAAGGAATAACGCTGGACTCTAAAGGAAGATCTGACTTTTAGTCATTATAAGTACCCTACATCTCCTCTTTAAGGACACCATCATTAGAGCTAAAATCCGTCATATTCTCATTATTGGACCTTTTCATTCCTTCATAGTGCCTTCATTAATAGCTTTCATTAGGAGCCACACAAGTGATTCAGTCTCTGACTTCCTCAATTTGGCATTTGTTCAAGTAAAGCCTAATTATTCTGCTTGAATGTGACATCCACATTGTCTTGCATGTAAATCTTAAATTAACTGCTCCACACTAACTCATAAAAGGAGTTTGCAGCACACATTAGATATAGGTAATAAATGTCAATTAGGGATGTAGTTAAACCTGTAATTGCAACAAATTATCTTTCAGTGTATAATGTCGTGTTGCAGCTTTAAGTAAGAAGATTCATAGGGCTTATGTGAAGCATCACTGTGATGATTTTATGGGCTAGTTACTGGGCTCCTCTATTCATTGTGGGTCTTGTCAGTTTGTCCATTTAGTTGAAAATATATATTCAATGTGCCCCTTTAAAATCTGCAAACACTTTCATCGAACCAAACTGCTCGTCCAAGCATTTGTCCTCACACTCGACATTATCATAACCAGTAACCTCTTTCATGGGGCTGTAATTAGTTGAGGCTGGCAGTGCTTTAATTGACCGAGGAGGAGGTTTCTTTGTCCATCTTTCTGCAGCTTTTAGATATTGTTCACCATGCTGTCAAGAAAGGAGATTGGGTTTATTGGGATTAGTGGTAATTTGTTTCTGCCACCGACGGTTCTTGCATGAATAGTAAATGGCAAAATAGGCTTTTTATTGCATAATCTTCAGGTTTGACCAGGGATTTTCAGTTATTTCTCTAAGGCGGTCATTATGCCAAGAAAGTGTTGAAAATGCTCTCTTTTGTGATCTCACACACAAAGGTCTTATAAACCTCAGTTTGTGTTTTAAACAATCTCTGTAGAGTAATCCAGATGAGGTCTGAAATGCAGACTAGATTCCATATTATAAATATTAATTATTATACATAAATATTGCTTGAGCTGTGAATCATATACTTTAGTGTAATCAAGCATCTGTGGTGTACAGTTTTTCCTTATGTTGCCTACACTGTCGGCACAGTGCATACCTTACTGATGGTGTGATTAGTAATTTAATGCTGTCAACTGAATGACGGAAATGACTTGAAATGGTCTCCCACATTGTTGTTAATAAACGTTGGTTCACATTTTGTTAAACATTGTTTTCAGCTGACAGAAGGCCCCATATTTGACTGTGGAATACATTATTTATACAGACGACTTCTTGGTTTTTTCTATGACTGCAAGGGGCCCAGGTCCTGTAGCTGCCTAACAAGCACAGATCATCACAACTCCACCACCTTGTTGGCATAAGATGTTTGTGGTCATATGGTGTTTTTTGTTCTTTCCAAAACTGGTCCTATAAATTGATGCCAAACATCCTTGCTTTCACATTATCTGTCAAAGAAACCTTGTTTCAGACAGGTTATTTTTTTTTCTTTAGTGGCAAGAAACTTTCTTCTAGCACTCCTTTCTCTTATTGTACTGTTTTGAACCTAATAGGCTTTTCTGTAACTGCCTTTTGTTTCTCTTTTTCATTTGATGTCATTTCTTTCAGCATTACACAGATTGACTTTTGGATGGATTTGATGAAAACTGGCTTACTTGTGTAGACTGGCGGTTGTCTCATATGTTTTCCACTTGTGAATAATCATTCTCTCTGTGGAACAGTGGACCTTAAATTGTTTGAAAATGACTCTACAAATCTTCCCAAATTGACAAGGATCAGTTGCTACTGTAAGCATATTGCTGCCATATTTTCATTTTGACATTGTGTTATCATATTTTTGTATGATACAAAGCAGCAAACTGGCAAAACTTTGGCTTTTTAGAGGTGGTCACATTTGTTGATTACCAAGTACATTTGGTTAGCAATATCTGACTGCTACTTTCACTCTTAAATCCTATGGAAGTAGGAAGGATGTAGATTAGTTTCAGTTTTGTTTAATAGATGACGCCAGTGTGGAATCTTTTGTGTGTTTTTGCCCACTTAATGTTATATTTCAATCACTATAAGACCAGATAATTTCTAATATTTCCTGATACATGAAACCCTTTGAAGGAAGGGGAACTTTCTTTTTTACCATGACTGAAGATTGCACGTGTTTATCTGAGTTGTTTAGTTGTTTTTTTAACCAAATTTCCTTTGGTGGTATTGCAGAGCAGGAAGGGTTGAACTCGCCCTTAGCAAAATATATTCTGCACTGACTTAATGTAACCTTATGAACAGGTGCACATTAGCATAGACACATCCAGAGGCTGCTCTCCTCTCTATAGACGACTAATTATTTCTAATTACTGCTGAGCACATCACAGCCAGACGTTTTCCTGGTTGAGATTCAGAGGGTAAGTGTTGCTTTTAGAATAAGAGATGCCTGTGGATGATGACAACAAGATAAAAAGTCAGAAGCTTATTACTGGATATTATTGCAGAATGATGGCTCAGAGCAGGTGTTTCTGTATGAAAGCTGTTCTTCTGCAGAGACGAGCATTCACTCTCAGTGAAGCAAAACCTTTTGCTGGTGCACTTGTCTCATTTTTTTGCCAAGCTGCCTCTTCACTCGGAGGCTCTTTGTAGATATTTTAAATTCTGCACTGAAAGTGACTGACGGCTGCAAAATTACTTCTCTTTTACAGAGAAGCAGCCTTTTCCAATATGTCTAAACACTTGGCTTAGGTCAAAAATATCATATACCTGACTTCTGCAACTCTGTGTTCAGTTGTTCTTATTGGTCCTGAACAGTGATTATTGACTCCAGGTTGCAGAGGTGTTGAACTGATCAAACAGATTTTGTTCTCTTTAAACCACCCTTTATGTAATAGAGTGTATTTTTTAACAGCACCACAGGGGAATGTTGTCTTAACATCCCTTTTCACTCTGTACACCTCAGACTTCCAGAACAAGACACACTCCTGTCATCTGCAGAAATACTCAGATACATACATACATACATGTGTATATATGTAATATATATATACATACATAGACCAATATATATATCGTGTATATATGTATATATATATATATATATATATATATATATATATATATATATATATATATATATATAGACCAAAAAAAAAAGTATGAAACAACTGAAAATATGTCTTATATTCTAGGTTCTTCAAAGTAGCCACCTTTTGCTTTGATTACTGCTCCGCACACTCTTGGCATTCTGTTGATGAGCTTTAAGAGGTAGTCACCTGAAATGGTTTTCCAACAGTCTTGAAGGAGTTCCCAGAGATGCTTAGTACTTGTTGGCCCTTTTGCCTTCACTCTGCGGTCCAGCTCACCTCAAACCATCTTGATTGGGTTCAGGTCCGGTGACTGTGGAGGCCAGGTCATCTGGCACAGCACCCCATCACTCTCCTTCTTGGTCAAATAGCCCTTACACAGCCTGGAGGTGTGTTTGGGGTCATTGTCCTGTTGAAAAATAAATGATGGTCCAACTAAACGCAAACCGGATGGAATAGCATGCCGCTGCAAGATGCTTTGGTAGCCATGCTGGTTCAGTATGCCTTCAATTTTGAATAAATCCCCAACAGTGTCACCAGCAACGCACCCCCACACCATCACACCTCCTCCTCCATGCTTCACGGTGGGAACCAGGCATGTAGAGTCCATCCGTTTACCTCTTCTGTGCCGCATAAAGACACGGTGGTTGGAACCAAAGATCTCAAACTTGGACTCATCAGACCAAAGCACAGATTTCCACTGGTCTAATGTCCATTCCTTGTGTTCTTTAGCCCAAACAAGTCTCTTCTGTTTGTTGCCTGTCCTCAGCAGTGGTTTCCTAGCAGCTATTTTACCATGAAGGCCTGATTCACACGGTCTCCTCTTAACAGTTGTTCTAGAGATGTGTCTGCTGCTAGAACTCTGTGTGGCATTGACCTGTTCTCTAATCTGAGCTGCTGTTAACCTGCGATTTCTGAGGCTGGTGACTCGGATGAACTTATCGTCCGCACCAGAGGTGACTCTTGGTCTTCTTTTCCTGGGGCGGTCCTCATGTGAGCCAGCTTCTTTGTAGCGCTTGATGGTTTTTGCGACTGCGCTTGCGGACACTTTCAAAGTTTTCCCAATTGTTCGGACTGACTGACCTTAATTTCTTAAAGTAATGATGGTCACTCACATACTCACATACTTAGCTGCTTTTTTCTTGCCATAATACAAATTCTAACAGACTATTCAGTAGGACTATCAGCTGTGTACTGTATCCACCTCCTGCACAACACAACTGATGGTCCCAACCCTATTCATAAGGCTTGAAATCCCACTTATTAAACTTGACAGGGCACACCTGTGAAGTGAAAACCATTTCAGGTGACTACCTCTTGAAGCTCATCAACAGAATGCCAAGAGTGTACAGAGCAGTAATCAAAGCAAAAGGTGGCTACTTTGAAGAACCTAGAATATAAGACATATTTTCAGTTGTTTCACAATTTTTTGTTCAGTATATAATTCCACATGTGTTAATTCATAGTTTTGATGCCTTCAGTGTGAAGCTACAATATTCATAGTCATGAAAATAACGAAAACTCTTTGAAT
Source organism: Girardinichthys multiradiatus (assembly GCF_021462225.1). Lineage (NCBI taxonomy): Eukaryota > Metazoa > Chordata > Actinopteri > Cyprinodontiformes > Goodeidae > Girardinichthys > Girardinichthys multiradiatus. The sequence continues at coordinate 39,316,261 of NC_061806.1, read as the reverse complement.
GAGAAGGTGTGTCCAAACCTTTGGTCTGTACTATATATATATATATATATATATATATATATATATATATATATATATATATATATATATATATATATATATATATATATATATATAATTTTTTTTTTTTTTTTTGCCATTTACAACGCATTTATAGTGTGCAACAAATGTTTGTTTTTTAAGTTCAAAACTTGTTTATTGAAGTATGATAATTTACTAAGAGTAACTCTTGTTAGATTCATTGAAAAAATAATCTCTAGATTAATGAATTACTAAAATAATCGACAGCTGTAGCCCTACTTAGGGTTAGATTTAAATAATTGCAGAAGCTGGTAAGATTAGATAAATTTGTTTATGTCCTGAAATGTAAAGAGGGTGTACTTTTCTTTTTTACCAGGCGTTGCAGTATGTACAAGTTCTTCCAGGTTTCTACTTAACAACCATGTCAGTGGAAGAATTTAGCTCTTCCAGCTGCTGTTTACGGCTCAATTCAGTCTAGAGTTAAACCGCTGCAACTGAAGACACAGTACAGCAATAAAAACCAAATGGTAACCATCTTAAGGAAGATGACTTTCTTATTGCTGCATGCTGACCTTAATGTGAACTCACATGAGGGTCAATAAAGGATTCCAAATGTCTTGAGTGTTCAGGATGAGTCGGAGTAATTTTGTTTCTCTGCATTTTGCAGCGTCTGACGCTAAGGAGCAGCAGTTTTGGATCAATCAGCTCCAAGCTTGTGCCAGACGCCACTCTGATAGCAGTGCCAAGGTAAAAAACACACACTACACTCTCCACAGTCCATTACGCTAAGGGCTATTAACATGACAGTGGTTGGTTGGAGTTCTAGGCCTCTGTTCATCAGAAAGAGAAAAATCGGGAAGTCTTAACATTTATCTGGGCGATTCCAGTCTCCTTCTGTCTGTTTTTAAAAATTGCCATTTTCTTTTGCTACCATAAAGCTACCAGCACAGACTGCCAGCTTCCTCGTTATGTCCAAGCAGCTTGGAAAGTTCTGGCTGTAAGAATAAGACAGGATTGGACTTTACATACTCTCCAAATTTGTGCTTAGTTTAGTTTTCTTAAACATAGATTGTGGGAAATGAGCCTAAACCACTTAAATAAAAGTGTGGTAATTGCAGAGATAATTATTTTAAATATCATATTTGATGTTGAATTTAACAAGGCAAATATTTTATGCAGTTTTCTGCTGGATAACACGTTTCTACCCTAGAATACCTCATGGTGTCTCTGCAGACACCATGAGGTAAAGTAAAATAATTATTCCAAATTAATTATATGCTGCTGTCTTTCTCAATATAAGCATCCTGCTAAAGGACGAATGTGAAATATGACTAAATAAACAAGTATGAAATGAAATTGGATCGAAAAATTAATAAGACATAAAAACTATTGTGAAACAGTTAAGTACACTAATAGGAGGGATTGTCAGGTTAAAGTAACCTGTAGTAGAAGATTTTGGCAGATTTTGGTTTAAAGTTATCTTTTAACCAAAATGTATCTGGAAGTATTAAGATTTTTAAAGGGGCTAGAGTCCTGACTTTAGTCTGACAGAGAACCTGAGGAGGGAGCTGAAGATTAGGGTGATGACATGGAGGCCTTCCAACCTCAAAACTTAGAGCTCAAGGCAAAAGATGAATGGTCAGAAATACCTGTGGAGATATGTAGGGATGCATTAACATCGGTATGGGCAGATTTTTAAATATTGGTCTGATAGGTAAAACTGGGTTGATATTAATAACCGATATTTATTACCATCTTGTTGCTATTTGTGTAGGTGTTTCTGCAGGGGGAGGGGGTTGGCCATGTGGTATTTGTTTTAGCATGTGACAGTGATTTAGTGCAGGACATTAGGGAGAAGCAATGTCAGACGTATGTGCAGTGGTGCATCCCTAGAGATATGTTAAAAGCGTGTCAGCAATTATAAGAAGAGTTTGATTACTTAAATAAAAACTGAGAAATTACTATTTATTTCATAATTGATACAGCTTTTACATTGCTTTATGGGTGAATGTGGCATCTTGTCAGACTGACTACACCACTGGTTGGGGAATCATTTTAGTTTTTTCACATATAAGGCTTTATGGATTAATATTTCTGCATGCAAATATTTAATATGTAAGTGTATACATTTTCCTCATATATCTGTGTGCTAACATTAGCTCTGTGGGCTGTATTCCTATTCGACTGGTTGAATAGACAATAATAATTTGTTATTGAGCTCCACTGCCGGTGGTGACTGTGTGAAAATCAGGAGTGCATGGTAGTGAGAATTATTCTGGAGCTTAGTATTTATTTTTGCAAACCTTTAGAATAAAAGGGGACTTTCTTCATATAAAAACACATGACTTATCCCTTACACTATGCACCGCTGAGTTGGACTTTTAGAGGCAGAAGAAACATTTCAGAGAATTACAGTAGGGTGGGCTTTGTGCAGCATTGAAGTTTACAGAACCCATTGTTTTTAAATATTATATTTAATGATCAAAACAATCTAGCTGCAAAAGGCTAGACAAGAGCAGATAAAAGCGTAAATCACCCATTTAAGTTCCTGTTTTAACACTAATCTTCTTAGTTTGGAAGTATTGGTTTAATTGATAAAAGCAGTGTTTGAATAGCTGGTTTGGGTGACCTTCAAGAAAATCCAATTGGTCAAAATCAACACCTAAACTGTTTAAGTCTGGCCTGATTGGAGAATTGAAATAACTTTTTCCTGGCCAGAGGAATCATGCTCTCAGGGCAATGATTAGACTCCAGAGAGTTCTGTTGAAGTGAGTTAGTTTACCATTTCTCTTAGACACTCAAGTGATTCAGACAGTTTGAAGAACTCCACATTTTTGAAGGAGCAGCACATCTGAATGTAGTCATGTTTTTTGAGCCTTTGTCAAATTCTCAAACTGCAAAATGCAGATTTGTTCCTATATTAAAGCTACTAAGTAGGCAGCATCTCTTCAAACTGATACTATTTACTCACATTTGAATGCTGTATTATGCTATTATTAGGGTATAAATATGCCCTCATGTGTGTATTAATCTATCTTTAGTAAATGGATATGTACCACAGGCTTTTAAGGTAGCTGTAATTAAACCTTTACTTAAGAAATCATTGCTTGATCAAGATGATTTAATAAATTACAGACCTATATCCAATCTTCCATTCTTATCTAAAATTCTTGAGAAAATAGTTTCTAATCAAATGTGTGAGCATTTACACAGCAGTGACCTGTTTGAAGAGTTTCAGTCAGGTTTCAGAGCTCATCATAGCACTGAAACAGCTCTGAGGCCATAAGAATATCATTAGTGACTTTCAGTAGATAATGGACTTGTGTCTGTTCTGGTTCTGTTAGATCTCAGTGCTGCATTTGATCCAGTCGACCATAATATTCTCTTAAAAAGGCTGGAATATGCTGTAGGGATCAGGGGAACAGCGCTAGGCTGGTTTAAATCTTATTTGTCTGACAAATTCCAGTTTGTTCATGTAAATTATAAATAATCTTTAAACTCCAGAGTTAATTGTGGAGTACCACAGGGTTCAGTACTTGGGCCAATTCTCTTTACTATATATATGCTTCCAATAGGTCAAATTATCAGGCAGCATGGGATACATTTTCACTGTTACGCTGATGATACTCAGCTTTACTTATCCATAAATCCTGATGAGCTCAACCAGTTAGATAGACTACAAGCATGTCTTGAAGACATAAAAACGTGGATGACTTTACATTTTTTGCTTCTAAATTCAGACAAGACAGAAGTTGTCGTCTTTGGACCGGAGTCTTTAAAAAAGAAACTGCTTAGTCAATCACTTAACCTGGATGGCATTAAATTGACCTCTGGTAATAAAGTAAAAAACCTTGGTGTTATTTTTGACCAGGACATGTAATTTAAATCCTATATTAAAAACTAGTCCATGCATTTGTTACTTCAAGGCTGGACTATTGTAATTCTTTACTATCTGGATGTCCACAAAATGCAGTTAAAAGCCTTCAGCTGATTCAAAATGCTGCAGCAAGAGTTCTGATGAAAATTAAAAAGAGAGATCATATTTCTCCTATTTTAGCTTCCCTTCATTGGCTCCCTGTTAAATCCAGAATAGAATTTAAAATTCTCCTCCTCACATATAAAGCCCTTAATGATCTAGCTCCATCATACATCAGAGATCTGATTGTTCCATATGTTCCTAACAGAGCACTTCGTTCTCAAACTGCAGGTTTACTGGTGGTTCCTAGAGTCTCTAGAAGTAGAATGGGAGGCAGATCCTTTAGTTATCAGGCTCCTCTCCTGTGGAAACAGCTCCCAGCTTTAGTCCGTGAGGCAGACACCCTGTCTACTTTTAAGGCTAGGCTTAAAACTTTCCTTTTTGATAAAGCTTATAGTTAGAATGGCTTAGTTTATCAGGGAGGGAGCCTTCCTCCCTCCCTGTTGGTTGGAGTAAGGGGGAGTCAGGTTTAGCCTAAACCGGCTCAGTTATGGTTGAGGTGCAAACACACCCTCCATTTCTGCTACCTGTATGACCCCTTCTCTTTTCCAATGGTTATAATCAGTCTGACAGAGAGAGGTATCACAATCCTTGTGGTTTTTAGTATAACAATGACCATCAGTGGGACCCTTTGTGGGGTTCCTTGAGACGACATTGTTGTAAATAAGCGCCGTTTAACTAAATAATCTGAACTGAAACTATCTGTGTAGTTATGCTGCTATAGGCTTAGGCTGCTGGAGGACATAACGACCACTTTCACCCTCTTCGCTACATTCTCACACTACTCTCCAATTTTGCATTATTTGCTGTTATTTCAGCTTTTAACTTTATGTTCTCTCTTCTCTCTTCCTAGAAGCTACAACTGGCCTGACTCTGTGTCTACCTGTTAAACCTTTCTGGAGAGGGGAATTGTCCGAGCTTCTGCTGGCAACAACTTAATGCTCACCCTCTACCGATGATCCACATAGCCCTGTCTTTTAGTGTTTAACCTTTTCTCTCTCCTAGACATGGCTACTGACTGAGCTTCTATTGTGACTAACTCTATGTGCTCTCTTTCAGACTCTAACCTTAAAAACTGGCTCAGAGTTTATCTGTTCTTTCTTTCTAGGTGAAACGACTAAAGGAGCTACATCCATTAACATTTACTTTTCCTTCCCATAGAAAGTACTCCTGGATCAGTGCTTCTTTGTTCTCTTTGTGTCTCTGCTCTGTTCTCTCAAACCCCCAGTCGGTCGTGGCAGATGGCCGCTCACACTGAGCCTGGTTCTGCTGGAGGTTTCTTCCTGTTAAAAGGGAGTTTTTCCTCTCCACTGTCGCTACATGCATGCTCAGTATGAGGGATTGCTGCAAAGTCAACACCAGTGACTGTCCACTGTCTCTACATGCTCATCCAGGAGGAGTGAATGCTGCAAGTCACTGACTGGATGCAATCTGCTGGGTTTCCTTAGATAGAAAAACTTTTTATCCAATTTGAATAAATAACTGAATCTGACTGCACTGTTCAATGGTTAGGATTAATTGAAATGTATGTATCTGACTTTTGTGAAGTGCCTTGAGACAACATGTGTTGTGAATTGGCGCTATATAAATAAGACTGAATTGAATTGAATTTTGATTTAAACTTCAGCCAGAGCAAAATGGCTAGGATTCTTAAAGACCAGAGCCATTTCTTTAACTCAGATTGTGTAGGGAATAAATAACATCTGCTGAAAGTTGGTACTTTTTTAACATAGGAGACACATTGGCTTTTCACAATATAAAATAAATAAAAAACATAAATCCTGTCTTAAATTTTTATTTTTCTAATTCTTTTAAAACCACATACAATTTTTCATCCTCTTATCAAGAATGCATGACACTGTGTTGGGTTATCACTAAAAATAACAATAAAATCTATTGAACTTTGTGGTTATAACGTGGAAAAAGGGAATAAATTAAATGGTTAAGCATATTGTTGCAAGGCACTGTATTTGCATCATTTCATTGTCATTACATTTTAAAGAATTGTGCGTAAATGCTGTCATTACTAAGAACTGTTTATCCTACAGTTTTCTATTATTTTCTGTCAGGTAAGGAAGATGAAAAGCTCAGATGAACACTTGAGTGTTGACCGAGCAGGAGGAGGACAAGATGTTCTGGTGAGTTTCAAATGCAAGCTTTCTTTTTCATCACTTCCCTATTAAATAATTAACACTCCAGACTCACCATTCAGCCTCATTAGCGGCCCTATTGTACTGCATTTACCTTGTCAGCACATCAAACTGCAACACAGCTGGAGAAATTGAGAAGTCCAATTACTCTGCTCAGCAGTGTTGAGAAAAGTAATCAAAAAAAGGAAGAAAATGTGATAAGTGAGGAATGGATGGAGTGGAGTACTGGTCTTTTTTCCCATCGTGCCTAGCAGAGACAGGTTGCTGTTTTGTTCCTGTTCGGTGACTGTGGAACATTTCCACGGCTGCAGCTGTCATTACTGTAGCCGCCACCGTGGGCTAATCCTTCCCTGAGCTGCAATGCCACTTAGATTGTTATCGCATTTACTCTGCTGATGAGGCAACCGGGAACAAAGGCTCGGCTAACTCCCTGATAACAGACCTGTTTAGCAGAGAATCTGTGGAAGGATTTATTTATTTCAAGAAAATGGGTACCAGTTTATCTTATTCATGGAAACCGCGAAAAATGCTGTCAGATTTTCTACAGTTTATCAGTTGAAGTTGTTAATAATTGTGAAGGACAATGAAACATGGTTTAACGTGTATTTCCTAAATTAAATCTAAAATGTGTGGTGTGCATTTGTATTCAGCCCCCCGGAGTTAATACTTTGTTTTATAAATTTGGAGAATGTGACTGGCATTTCTGCCCATTTTACTTAGCAGAACAACTTAAACTCACTTAGATTGGATAGAAAGTGTCTGTAAACATCCATTTTCACATCTTGCCACTGATTTTTAAAATGATTTAGGTCTGAGTGGACCATTCTAACACTTGAATATGTTTTATCTAAACCATTGCATTATCGCTCTGGCGGTGTTTTTAGGGTTGCTGTCCTGCTGTAAGGTTTACCTCCAGCCCAGTCTCATATGTATTGCAGCCTCTGACAGGTTTGCTTCAAGGATTGCCCTGTATTTAGCATCATCCATCTTCCATCTGACCAGCTTTCCTAAGGCATAAAACTTCCATCACCAAGTAAATAGTAAAATGTTTTGATCTCATCTGCTTGTAGTAAACGTTCTCGGGGACTTCTGGCTGTCATACAACAATGATTTTCCAATCAACACTCATTTACTCCCATTTTTCATGGAGTACATGATATGAGGGTAAAAAGAACAATTCAATGCCACATTTTTCAAATTTTATTTATAAAGAAAATTGGAATACATATCTTTTTCCTCCCACTTCATCCTAACGAGCAACATTGTGCTGGGCTATCACAAAACATCCCAATAAAATATATCCAAGTTTGAGGTTATACTAATGTTGAAATTTATTGGAACTTAACAGGTACTTCTTTGGAGCTTACAAGTTCCAAGAAATCTCCAATAAAGGATGTGGAAAGTTTCCATAAAGTACCTGGTAAGATCCTGGAAAGTTCCTAGAAACTAATGGATAAGTTCCATGTTGGTTCCAGGAAAGAGCCTAGTAACTCTTGGGAAAGTTCCTAGAAAATAACTTTCTAAATTGCTTGACAATCTGGACTGTTGTTTAGTGCAATCCCATTTTTTTTTTAAAGTTTTTGTTTAAATATCGTATTAAACATTTTTTCCTCATGTTATCATGCCTTATAAATCTCATACCAAGCCATGCCTCAAGAGATTTCCATTCTCGATGAATCTTTGTTTACATCTGCACAAATCCCCACTCTGACATTTTCAAGAGGACTATGTTTGTGTTGTCAGGTCAGAGCGCCTGCAGTCATGTTCTGAACAGTGAGGTTGTTTGTGGTGACCGCTGCTGCTGGAGAACCAGGCTGGGAGCACAGCTGTGCTTCATAAAGCTGATTAGCTGCCTGATTAACCAGTTGGTGAATTTCAGTTTACTCAAACTGGACACAGAGACACAGACAGGAGGAAAAGTCAAACTAATTGGTAAACATGTTTCTGTTTGAATAAGTACTTTCTTATTTCTGGATATAGTTGATGTGATGTCATCTTCAAACTTCTGTTTTTGGGTGAATAATAGCTGAATATGTTGCTTACAATAATCCATTGCAATACAGCTTATCATTGGTTCTGTTTCATTCCTTTCTGACTGCCAGTGGCAGTAAACAAAGTGGAAATGTCTCCTTGCTCTCCACGCAGGTCGGGATTTTATGTAAACAAAGTCACATATGTGACGTTTAGCCTACCTGGCTGCGTCTAGAAACAGCTCCTGGGATCTTCTCGCTGAGGAGACGTTCCTGTGTGACTGGCAGTCATCCAGGAATTCACTGAACCATAGTTGCAACGTAACGTCCGTTGTATTGAGAACTGACATTCAATTCAATTCCAATTCAATTCAAAGATACTTTATTGATCCCCGAGGGGAAATTAGAATTCCAGTACAACCCATCCAAAAGGTGGGGACAGGTCACCGAGGCTTTGCTGCCCACTCACAGGCGCTGCCCTGACATGTTATTGGCTGTGGCGGCATGGATAATGGGCAATTTATCACATGTTGTTGATAGTGGTCATGGTACAGTTTATTAAGACTACAACAAGGTGGACTGGTAATGACAAATATTTAACAAACGGCATCATTTTCCGTTACTTGTGCAAGCTTACAGGAGCTAAATAAATTGCAGGGTTGACTATCATCATACCCTCAATGCTTTCTTTTAATGCTAGTTCAGAACTGGCTAAATATGATAAAATAAAAATAGAAAATAAAAATTAAAACACTTCATTAAATATTCACAAATATCTTTACATCCATGCAAAGAAATTTTTACATATGGATGTCTGGTTTTACTGTTTTTATCTCTTGAGAACAAAGTGATTTAACAACAAAATAACTTTGTTTTACTTTTTAATATAACATAATGTGATCTGTAAAAAGAGGACAGCCTACCCACAGCTAGTCTCCTTTGATTGAGATGACTTCTGTAAGCCGTCTACCAGTCTCTGACATTGGTCTCAGGAAAGTTTGCCCCACTTTTCACTTTCAAGTGTGAAATACTGAAAACTAATATTTATAATTAAACAAACTCTTTGATTATTAATTCTACATTCAACATTGGACTACTAAAATAGATAAAATCAAACTACCGGCACATCAACTTTGCAAAGTTTTTGCATAAGTAAATGTGTATAGTTGGTGTTTTCTGTACTGCCTGACTCAGGGGACACATCCGCCCAAAGTCAGGTGACTTTAAACCAGAGGTTATTATCGTGATATCTTTAATTTCAGCCAGTAAGCATGTGTACTGAAAGAAGAGCTCAAATTGTTTCTAGATTTAAAGTGCTTTAAGGCTGAGTTGATGTTGAGTTTAATTAGTTTCTCATCCTGTTTTTCCATGTTCTAATACATTTATATACTTGAACTCTTGGTGGCTCTCTGTCAGTTTTAGGGGGAAAAAGCTCAGTGTGTCTGTATTAGAGGCTGACATTTTTTCGGGAATCCCACGGGTCACGGGATTGACCCGGGATGGGAGACAGCATTAGTAAAGATCACGTGATTGGGACGGTACAGCATAAAAATGAACGGGAGCAGACGGGAGCGGGAGCTAACCAATAGGAGGATCAATTGTCTTTGGAAATGTTAAACTGAGACTTTGTTATAAACTTTAAAAAAAAAAAACTTGGATCGACGCCGCCATTGTGTAGTTTTTTTTTTCCAAGAAGCCTATACTATAATGCGAGTCAAACGAACTACACGACCCACAAGCCAACAGTGCTTCTGATCAATGTTTTCCACCTGCGTTCAGGATGGAGGGAGCAAACGCAGGTGGAGAACTGCACGTGGTAAAATTGGATTTCCAACGTAAAGGCAGAAGTAAAGACTTATCTATTAAACTCATAGGGCTGACAGGAAAGTCGCAAATATTCCTGAACTTCAGGAGAGTTGAATGTAGCGGTGTTAACACGCAGTATACTGCTTGTAAAACGTGTTTAGTTGTAATCAAGTTCACCAGTGATTAAAGGACACTTGTAAGACAGATTCTGGATTAAATCAGCCCTGCATCACTTCATTCGTCAAACCAAAAGTACCATCATGTGTCCAGTCTCATCTGACCAACAAAATTGCTGCATGTGCACTAAAGATTTAAAAGTCTTTGCCACAGTAGAGGGGAAAGGTACGGAGGGGACAAGGGGAAATGTATTTCTTTTGCGTGCGCTCGCAAAAGTTATCACCTTGAGAAAGCTGTGCATTTTGGAACAGCTGCACAGATGACAAACTGCTCACAAAACAAACAGCACTGATATGGTTTGTCATATGCAGGTTAACATGCAGTCAACAAAGGATTAAATGCGATTAAATGCTTAGAATAAGAAGAACCGTTCAAATCACGATAAAAACAAAAGTGACGTGCAAAAAAAGTACACATCATGCAGCAGTAATAAGCAAATAAAGTGTCACAGATGTTGTTTCGTGCAGTATTATTGTCCAGAGTTCAGTAGTTTAACAGCTTGTGGATAAAAACTGTCTTTTAGTCTGATTTGAAGATGATTTTATTTAAGGCCAATTTTAAAATAAAACTCAATAAATCTCAAAAACGGGTGTAGTGTTTGTTTTATTTTTGCACTTATCTGGTTTGGAAACTATCCCACAAAGTATTGCGAGATAACGCAAAGACTATTGCGTGAGAACACAAAATGTATTGCGTGAAGACGCAAAAGAAGAAACATTTCCCCATGTCCCCTCGCAGACTCCGTAGAAAGGCTTCATCAAGGGAAGATATTAAATAAATATGTTGTGAAATAGAAAAAAATGTAATGTACCATTAAATGTACAATTTATTTAATACATCATTAAATATTAAGTGTACCACTAATTACGTCATGTCGTCTTTAAAATTATACTTAATTATTCAGTGGCACATTTAATTGCATTATAGTCCATTTCATGATATAATGGTACATTTATTGTTTTTTAATGATGTATTAAATAAATAAATGGTACCTTTAATTCAATGGCACATTTAATGTTACATTTCTTTCATGTTACATTTACTTCACTTATGGGACATTCACAACATTTATTTATTTAATGATTATTTTATTGTTTTAATTTTGTCCAGTTTGACCCTCCATTCTTGATGCCTGTATAGGAGATCATGTCAGAAGGTGATGCCTTTTTGCACTTTTGTTCACCAAGTACAGTTCTTTTGCTAGGTGCATTTTTCTTTCGTTTCAGCAATTTGAAACATAAAAGTAATGTCATTGTTCAAGGGAAACAATCACCTAATAAATTAGTAAAATACAACTATGTACATTTTGTTTATTCAAGGCATGGTCTGTTTCCTTGTTTGATATTTTATTATTTCTTCATTATTATTCTTTTTACTTTAACTGGCCTTTACTACAGCTAAAAACAGGGACTTAACTGGTCCTTCAAATAAATTGCCAAAAGACTAAATGAAGAAAACAAAAATGGGAGTGGCACAGGAGTGGGAGTTGTTTTAAATAGGAGCGGGATGGGAGTGGGAGTCAATTTACCAGGAGTGGGATGGGACAGGATTTTTTTTGTTATGCTGGCCCGGGATTGGAATGGGACAAGACATTTTTCTGTGGGAGTGGGATGGGACAGGAGAGAAAATCCACTCCCGTGTCACCCTTTAGTCTGTATGTTCTCACATGTTGCCCATCGCCCAACCATTATCCGCTCTCTCACAGCTTGGTAGTTGTTCACAATACAACAGAAGTTGAGAACTTCCTTCTCTGACTCATCCCATCATGTTTGAGTGCATCTAATCGAAAGGAATGCAAGCCCACAACCATTCTAACATAATCCTGCTTATTTTTTTGTCATCTAAGAGAATAAAACAAGCACCTGTTGGCATGCCCTGGTAAAGATGTTTAAACAGCCTGAAAACGTTTCCCTTAGAGGGGAGCAAAATGCTACAGTTGTAGTGCTAGAAATATTGTCACCTTTAAAATTTGAGTGCATTTATTATCTGGGGAAGAAATCTTACAATAGAAAGTAATTGTAAAAAATTATTGAGGTCACAATTATTGGTACTCCTGTAGATCCTTTGTACGACTCCCTTTTGGTAATGGGACAACTCTTGGTTTACTCTTATAATATCTCACAAGGTTGGAGTTTTGGTATGTTCTCCTTGGGTCACCAAGCAGGTTCTCTATAGGACTTAGGTCTGGGAACAGGGAAAAAGGTTAATTTTTTATCTCTGGTTAATCATTTCTGTGTTGATTTGGCCATGTTTTTAATCATTATCCTGCCACAAAATCACAGTTCCAGGTAAAGTCCCAGCAGTTTTGTGAACTCCACTTCTGTTTGTGATTGTAGGACAGAAAAGGCTTTTTCATGGCATGACTTCCAAACAACAGGTTAGTAATTTGTTTGTGTTTAATGGTTGCCATATTACTTTTTGCTGCAGTTCTTTTTTTTTTCCTCCCTTACTTTGCTTACATAAATGGCATGTTTCTTATCTTTCGCATTTTTAAAAGTGGCTAAGGGAATTGGGGCTTTGTCACGTCATATTTATAGCCCAGGAAGTCATGGATGAGTGAAAGTCCTTAGAAACTCGGAACTTGAAATTAAATGATAAAAAAAGATTTTGGTTATATTTATTCCAGAATATAGATTTTTTTTTTTCTTGCGTTTATGAAGTCAGACAATGATGTTGGACAAAAAGACATTGTTTGCAGACTCTTCTCTGATCCCAAAGGTTTTGATTGTTGAGGTCAGGACTCTTTGCAGGCCAGTCAAGTTCTTCCACACCAAACTTACTCATCTATGTCTATATGTTCCTTCCTTTGTGCATCAGTGTGCAGCTTTGAACAGCAAGTGACCAGGGTAGGAGCATGAAATTGTCCCAAAAGTCTTTGCATGCTGAAGGATTAGGAGTTCCTTTTTCTGGAATTGTGCCTGACTCCTGAAAAACATCTCTACGCCATACTCCCCTCTGGAATAAACTTTACTGTTGACACAATGCGTTCAGGCAAGACCCGTTCGACTCCTGGCCGGGGGTCTTTCTGCATGGAGTTTGCATGTTCTCCCTGTTGTGGGTTTTTCCTATCAAAGTGGGAGAGAAGACGACTCATTAACAAGAGAAAGACCGGACTTTCTTCATAAGTTTATTCAAAGGCATACAGCATTTGAAGACCCTGTCACTGAGCTTAGTCAGAGGAGCAGAGCCCCGAACAAAATTTACAAACAGTATTTATACCAGTATGTGGATGTTATCTCAACTTAGAAGAGTCTTGAAATATGGCCCCCAGACCCTCCCCGGGTCAGAGGTAACAAAATTATTTATGAAGGCACCCATCTACCATCCCTTGAAATATAACACTTCAGGGAGTGTTAACCATAAAACTCTCCTGATAATAAATGTAGAGCCCATCTCCTCTAAGTAACAAAACACAGAGGTCATAGGTGAGAGAGGTAAAAAGAAGGTGAGAGCATTAAAAGAATTTTCCACAACACTCCTTACTTCTGATTACAAGATAATCACATAACTAAAGGAAAATTCTACAAAACCATCACCCAAGATTATAATCAAAGTAAAACTGAGAAAAGAATATACAACAACTACATGTTATTTCCATGGTCTTTTCTCTAAGATCTAATGTTCTCAAATTATTAGCAAAACAAAAGCTGAAATAATAAGGATAACAACACTTTAAAAGAATAAATCTCCAAATCTCTATTTATACCACTAGAATGCTGAACATCATTAATAACTCCCTAAACAGTTTAGATTTAATACATCATTATAGCATCTTAGGCAATATAAAATACATCCTTATCCAAACCGTCTGTTATCTCAAATGCAGAATCACCATAGTCATTACAAACAGAAATTAAGTCTACATCCATATCAACATTCAGCATGGACACATTAATCAGTCTCATTAGCATCCCTTTAACCATTGGAATAATGCAACATGAAAGAAACATCAAAATAAAAAATAAAAATAAAAGAATTACTCCAATATTTATCAACCAGGATGTCCAACCACCATGTAGTTTTATATCTGGCACTCCAATGCAATGGATGTTTCCTCCCTCAGTGATTATCAGGAGACTATGTGTCACCATTGTGGTGTCTATCTGGTAGATTGTGTAGTAGCGGGTGTCCATCCTTAATCTAAGTGTGCTGTAGGTTTCTAATCAACCCAGTTATACCAGCTGCTCCACTATCAACCGCAGTGCCCCAGCCTCAGGTTATTTATGACAAACCTTGGGCCATTTGTCCTTATACTGTATGTTTATGAGCATTCTAATCCTATTGTAACAAAAGGGAAACATTAGAACTTATACTTTATTTCACTAAAGTATAAATGGGAAAAACCGCTATGAGCATATTAATAATGGTTATTCCTAACCCAGCTAACAGGTAATCCAAAGCCATTCTATTTTGCAAACTCATAGTTCTTATAGCCTACTGCTCCTTGGTCAGAACAGTGAAACCTTCCTCAGTTAAAGCAGTAAGATTTTCTAATTCAACTGAGAACTCATTAATCCTATGGGCTGCATTAGCAGCACCATAACTAGGAATAATTGTACCCAAAATCCCTTTCCATTGTGGAATCCTAGCTCTCTTTTGCCGTTTGAGCATTCAATTCAAATTCAATTCAAAAATACTTTATTAATCCCAAAGGGAAATTAAATGTTGTTGTAGCTCATTATGAAGGTTTCTTCAAAGAGCCGTTGTAGATGCTGATGGCTGTGGGCAGGAAGGATCTCCTGTAACGCTCCGTCTTACCGCAGATCTGAAGAAACCTCCGACTGAAGACACTCTGTTGTTGTAGGACAGTCTCATGAAGAGGATGCTCAGGGTTCTCCATAATATTCTTCATTTTATGAAGAATCCGTCTTTCCACAATGATCTCCAGAGGTTCCAGAGGAGTCCCCAGAACAGAGCCAGCCTTTTTTATCAGCTTGTTGAGCTTTTTTAAGTCCCTGGCTCTGATGCTGCTTCCCCAGCAGATGATGGCAGAAGAGATCACACTTTCCACAACAGACTTATAGAAGATATGCAGCATCTTGCTGCAAACACCAAAGGACCTAAGCTTCCTCAAGAAGTACAGTCTACTCTGTCCCGTCTTGTAGATGGCTTCACAGTTGCATCTCCACTCTAGTCTGTGGTCCAGGTGAACACCAAGGTATTTATACTCCTCCACCACCTCCACTTCTTCTCCCATGATAGAAATAGTTTTTGACTTATTCCTGTGTCTCTTAAAATCTACAATCATTTCCTTTGTTTTAGTCACGTTCAAAATGAGATGATTGTTTCCACACCATGCCACAAAGCGGTCCACCACCTTCCTGTACTCAGCTTCTTGTCCATCTCTGATCCACCCCACAACTGCAGAATCATCCGAGTATTTCTGCAGATGACAGGAGTCTGTCTTGTACTGGAAGTCTGAGGTGTACAGAGTGAAAAGGAATGGTGAGAGTACCGTCCCCTGTGGTGCTCCTGTGCTGCTGACTACCTGGTTAGACTCACAACCCTTCAGTCTCACAAACTGTGGTCTGTTTGTCAGGTTGTCTTTGATCCAGGTGATTGTTGAGGCCTCAACCTGAGTCTTCTGGAGTTTCTGACAAAGCAAATCAGGTTGGATTGTATTAAATGCACTGGAGAAATCAAAGAACATGATCCTCACAGTGCTGCTGGCTTTGTCCAGATGACAGTGGGTTTGTTGAAGCACGTGTATGATGGCATCTTCAACTCCAACTCCACAGCGATAAGCAAACTGAAGGGGGTCCTGATGGTTTACTGTTTGCTTACTCAGGTGGGCCAACAGTAGTCTCTCTAGGACCTTCATGATGTGAGATGTCAGGGCAACAGGTCTATAGTCATTGAGGACTGATGGGTGAGTTTTCTTTGGTACCGGAACAAGACAGGAGGTCTTCCACAACACCGGAACCTTCTTCTGGGCCAGGCTAAGGTTGAAGAGGTGCTGCAGAATCCCACAGAGCTGCTCTGCACATGCCTTCAGGACTCTAGGGCTGACATGATCTGGACCTGCAGCCTTATTCCGATTCAGTCTCTCCAGGTGCATCTTCACTTGACTTCTTGAGACACACAGGTGGAAGGGGGAAGCAAGACCTTCATTGGTCTGATCATCCTTCTGCTTGAAGCCTGTGATCTTCTTCATCCCTGTCCACACATCTCTGATAATGTTTTGCTGGAGCTTGCTCTCTAGCTTCTTCTTGTACACCTCCTTGCTGTTTCTTATGTTGACTTTAAGTTGCTTCTGTAAACTCCTCAATAATTCTCTGTCTCCCTCTGAAGGCTCTTTTTTTCTTGTTAAGCAGGTCCTTCAGGTCACTGGTGATCCGAGGTTTGTTATTGGGGAAGCATCTCACGGTTCTGGTGGGGATGATGTTATCCACACAGATGTTTATATAGTCGGTTACACACTCAGTCATGGCATTGATGTTCTCTTCATGTGGCTGGCACAGTGCATCCCAGTCTGTAGCCTCAAAGCAACCTTGCAGAGCTTCTTCAGCTTCCTGTGACCATTTTCTCACAGTCCTCTTTATTACATGTTGCCTCTGAACAAGGGGCTTATATTTCAAGCAGGGAAAAATAAGATTGTGATCTCATTTGCCTAGAGGAGGTCTTGCTGTAGAGATGTATGAGTCCTTGACATTTGCATAAAACAAATCCAATGTTTTGTTTTCTCTTGTAGAGCAGCTGACAAACTGTTGAAACGTTGGAAGTGTAGCACAGAGTGAAGCGTAGTTAAAATCACCAGCAATTGCCACAATAGCATTGGGGTTTTGTGTCTGTAGCTTGGCAACAACTGAGCTGATGGCATCACATGCAGTGTCGGCAACAGCGGAAGGTGGAACGTAAACTGTTGCCAAAATAACACTGGTGAACTCTCTGGGTAAATAATATGGACGAAAACTTACTCCCAACAGTTCAATATCGGGACTGCAGAGACGACACTTCACAGTTACATGTCCTGGATTACACCATCTGTTGTTCACAAGTACTGCCAGTCCACCTCCTTTACATTTGCCGCTCCTCTTTAAATCTCTGTCTGCTTGTATGGTTAAAAAGCCCGGCAGAGAGACGCTGGAGTCGGGGATATGATCCTGCAGCCAAGTCTCAGTAAAACACATAATACTGCATGCCCGGTACTCTGGCTGGGTCCTTTGTAGGGCTTGGAGTTCATCCAACTTGTTTCCCAACGATCTCACATTGCCCATCATAATCGATGGAAGAGATGGTTTGAACTTCCTCCTTCTCTCTCTTCTCTTAGCTCCTGCGCTGCATCCACGGCGTCTCCTTTTCAACTCATCGGGGATTTGGGGTTGTAGTTGAAGTATTATTTGAGCTTTTGAGATATTAATCAGCTGCTCCTGGTTGTAAGAAACAACCCCGTTGCCATGGCAATGCATCATAACAAATGTCCAAAAATAGAAAGTATTAGGAAAAACCCTCCAAGTTGCACAGCATCTGACACCAGAGAGGACAGTTGTCCAAAAAAATAAAAATAAATAAAAATCAACTGTATCCACCACAAGAGGAATAGTTCCCAAAAAATAATAAATCAGAATCAAAAGTAGCAGAGCTACTCCAAATTGCTGCCACCTTGAGCGGCGCAATTCTAGAAATAGAATTGTCTTCCTTTCTAATAATGGGTGATTCAATCATAAGTAGTGACTGTAGGTAGTAAATGAGCTAAATAACATACTCCAGACCAATTAGCAGGCAGATACAGATATGAGCTATTTCCACACATCCAAACCATGTTCTTAGGACACGAGTACCCATCTCTACTAGGAAAAGTAACAAGAACCCTGGTTAATTTACCTGCATGGTCATACAATTTACTTCCATTCGGTAAGGCTATAAGATTAAGAGTTAACACAAAGGGATCTGGGACCGAAGATCCTGAAATGGTATAAGGATCGGTTCTGATAGGACATGGCTCAAATTTATTTCTGTTTCTGTTAAAGCACATGAAACAGGTATAATAGTTTTGCAACCCTCTGTCTTTCCAAGGAAATAAGGTGTGTTTTCCTCCTGAGCTATACAAATATCTGGATCCCTTATTGGATTCCTATTACCCCAAAATCTATAAAGAGTTCCTGTAGTAGCACATGTTAAATTAGTCTCATTAGAAAATCTACTAACATTTCTGCTTTGCCTTACGTTGTAATTCCTTATCCAAGGAAAAATGACCTCCACCAGCTGGTTATGTTGCCAATCTGGAAAGAAAGTAGCTAAGCAGAAAGTAGAATAAGCAGCATCAATAGGAACAGGTACCAACAATGGTTGATCATTAATAGCATGTGGAATCAAACAACAAACATAGCAACTATCATTTCTTATCTTCCTCACAGTTTGATGCATCAGTTGCCACCAGACATTATCAGCAAGATCATGGTAGTCAGAGAAGTGATGAATCTCTCTTCGAATCAGCTGATGAGAATTATTGGCGTAATTACTCAGATTAGCCACAAATTGTCTTTGCTGTACCATTTCCCAGATAAACACAGGAGTAATAAAGAAACTTGCAATAGCAATCATCAGCATCAGAACAGACCATCTTCCATACAGCTGCAACGTGACCTTGAAGTGGAATGTCCTTTCGTCTGGTACTGAAAGCAAACAGTTATTTTTTCCTTTTTTTTCCCCAGAGAAAACAAATCGTAAACAAAATTTTAAAATCTTGCTGCCTCTCCTGAGTGTCTTCTGCACTTCAAGCTGCCCTGTTACCAGTCTGGTACAGGTGGGCAGTCGTTGGAAGCCCCTCTAGGCAAGGGGTTCAGAACCAGGATGCTGCTCAGGTGGTGTTCCGGTGAACACCTTGAAGTGTAGCATGGATCCAGGTAACACGCTCTGCTACCTTGACAGCGGTGTTGGTGACTAGTAGGATCTGATATGGACCATTCCAGCATCTGGACTTCAAGTGTGTTCTCCTGGAACCAAGGAGTGGAGTTTGGAAGTGGCTGTTTCCAGTAATGCAGCCTTCACTATCTGTGAAACTTGAAAAAGCACAGTGGACAGGTTTTGACAATAAAACAACATCCTCTCTTCACACAAAGATGTGGAAGGCAGAGATCTTAGCAATATCCCCATGCCCAAATTAGGAGACCTGCCAAACAGCACTTCAAAAGTCTCAATCGTAACTGAAAACAATAATCAGACCCTTCGCAACATTTGGCTAATTTTTAATTTCAAAGTCCCATTCTTAAGCCTAGGTGCTTAATTACATGAACTTCATCAAAACATCCAGCAAAATCAAAGAGAATTAATCTTCTGACTCCACCTAGTATACTAGCAGTCACCATCAGCTAAATATTCTGAATATCAAAAATGTGACATGATGTTTGAGGAAGGCCTGATTACAGATCATTATTTCATAGTTTCAGAATACCCAAAGAAAATTAAAAAAATGGTCTAATAGGTGTAGATGTAAAATTTCACAAAAGAATCAACAACATACTTTCAGACAGGTTTTCAGAATGTGATCTTAGGGAGCTATGCACCATTTATATAAACAAAGTACAACGTCTGTTTCGCATTGTCACTAAGTCCTCACTGGAGGTATGAGCTACCCTTTCTCCCATGAGTGCCAAAACTTTTGTAATTTCATGTTACTTTATTCTTTATTCTGACATTCCTCTCTTCTGGCACAGGGTCCAACCAATGCGACAACCCAGCAAAAAGTAAAAAAAAAAATGTTCTAGTAACCAAGATCACATTACATAAAACCAAAGAAATGAATTCTGACATAATTATGTGTCACTATGAAATTACCAAAAGCAACATAAATAAAATCCAGTTGTTTTAACTGCAATTCAGTTCCATTAACAACAAAACGCAAACTTCAATTGTGCAATTCATCAATATCTCACTTAGAAATAAGTCACATATCATCCTGATTTGTCTTGTATGAAGATGAGTATTAGATCAATGGAAATCTATTGTAATTTTAATGCATAAACTCTACAAATTTAACCTAATAAATAATTCCCACCAAGTATGAAGTCATGACTGATTCTTTATCAAAAATATATTCCTTACTTTTGGCATATCTTGAACTGTCAGCTAGTTTAATGGCACCAGGGAAAACTTTCAATCTAATAAATCACCAATGATTCTGCATGCAAAACTAATTCTTCAAACTAGTTTAAACTATTTCATTAACCTTTTAATAGTAAAACACATAAATCTAAATGTCATCCTACATCCTTAATCATTATACAAAAAACATGTTAAGGCAACAATCACTACAAGCCTTTTGATTCTATTGTCTCTTAAACAGTGTTAAAACTCAGGAAGGGAGGTGCTGAGCGTTACCATGGAAGCAAAGGTGTGAACCAACCTGGTAGGTTGGCAGAACTAACCTCTGATTGGCAGCCTATGGGCGGACCCACAGTTTCTTCATTCCAAACCATCTTAATGTACCTTGAACTGCAAAACTGTTAACATGCACCTACCTCAGAAACAAGCTGCTTCTTAACTCTCCTAAAAACTCAAGGTTTTAATCAATCTGGGATTTAGAAACATTATTCTAAACATGGATTATTGTTTCATGCAACATATAAACAAACATTTATTCCAACAAAACAAAGACAAAACATCAAAGACAGACAAATGGCCAAATCTGAAGCTTCAAGAATTCAAAGAAATTTTTAACAATCTCTTTTCAGAATATGTTTTCTCAGCCATATCTCTTAATGCTGTAATCTATCAATTTTGTTATGACAATCTTCAGGATCCTTTTTTAAGATGAGTGCACATAGTCCAAAGAGATCTCAAACTATTTAGAAGCACAGCAACAGTTTTCTCTTAAATGAATCCAAATTCACTGATGCTGAAACCTTTTGCTAATTCTTTGTACTGTAACTCTGTAATAATAATAACTACAATCCTGAGAGTTATTGTTGTAATTCTCTTTTTGTTTGGCTCAATTTGATCGCCGCTGTATTCAAGAATTTCTCTGCTCAGGTTAAATGCAAATAAGTATTTTAAGTCAGCATTGAAATTTTATGCAGTGTTAAACTTAACCAAAAATTAAGCTAAGAAGCTTGACTCCAAACTGGACTTTGTTCCAACATAGTGTTTCAAAAGGTGAACAAACATAATTTTCTTTAATTTGGGCTATTTAAATTTTGAGATTTTGGGAGAAAATTATTACTAGAACGCCTCTTTAATAATCTAATTGCTGATAAATGTTCCAATATTTTATTTCTTAGTAATCTGAAATTACCTTGTGTAGCTTTGTACTCCTAGGTATTCTTTTAATCTTTAAAACCCTAAGAAATCAAACAAGGAGACTGGAGTTTGAGCCGACCATCTTCTTTAGTGTTGAGAGGACTTTATTTCTTTTCTTTTCCTAAAATAAAGGATTTTACTTGTCTTGATTCTGTTATAAAGAATCCTAGCCTTGGCTACAAAACAAAACTCTTCAACCCCAAACTGTGTTCCCCAGAGTAGAAATTTTGAGAATTATGGCATTTCAAAGCCACCAAAATGACTGGAACTCATCATTGGCTTAGATCTATTTTAATAGGTAATCGGTCTACCTTTAATTATTATAATTTTATGGACCCAAAATCTATGGCTCACGGACTTCAGGAGTCCAGGAACCACAGGTTGAGTATTGCTGCATTGAACAATGTTGCTACCTTTCTGCAGAGATTGAAGGATTGGCTAAATATCCCCAGAGCTGTTAGTGTATTATTTCGGGCTTGGACAATAATCAGATTTAAAAATCACTAGTTCACAGCTCCTAATTTGCCCCGCATCATATTTGCTCCTAACCCAGTTCATAAGAAGCTTCTCTTCTGCCCCCATAAGATGTGCTTTCAATATAAATCCAGTGTATCGCTCTTCTGGCTCTGGCAAACTGCATGGATTGTTGTCCATCTCAGTGGGTTTTGGGGCCAGACTTCTTCTGAGTTTCGTTCTGGTGGAAACTCACACTGTGATTTGCAGCAGGCAGACAGGCAGACCCTCTCTCTTTCAGGCCATGATGAAGAAGCGTCTCTGGTGGAGTAACCATGGGAAGGGCAGGTTTCTAAAGTCTAGACTCAAAAACACAGATGTTGCACTCAAATCCCATATGTGTGTGTGTGGGAGAGAGAGAGGCAGAAGAAAAGGTTTAGTATAGGTTCAGATTTTGCACACAGAAATATCAGTCAGTCAGTTGTCCACATGCCTGTCACTTCCTTCGAATTCTACTTTCTGTGTCTTCCACATTCTTCCTTCCACAACATGCACTATACTCCTTTTTAAAACAACTATCTTTTCCCATCTCTAATGTCCCCTTTCACATTTACCTTCTTTTCCGACTGATTGCAGTATTTAAGACAAACGAAACTTCCTGCAGGAAAGTGTTGGGACCACAGCCATGGTTACAACATGAAAGGCCAGTACAGACTTTCCTGGAACTTTCAAAATAAACTGCATTTAACCTACTTCCGGCACACCCAAGCAAACTGTAACAGTGGATTTCCCATGATGCCACTGGCCGTATAAACCCCCCCACCTTTCCAATGGTCCGATCTCTTCCACTGCTCCTCTGCGGGACCAGGATAGGGGAGGCAGCGCGCTAATGTCTCTTTGCTGGCAAAAAGACATAAACTCTTCCAACTGGATCCAAGGGTGTCATAAGATCACGCGATCATATGCACAAGTTAAGTACTGATGAATTACTGTTGAAAGAATCCGGTATTCATTCATAAAAAGTGGTAATTGAGGCATAAGCCTGGCTTGACTTTCTCTCTCAGGCCTGCAGAAGCAAACTGTGTTCCAGAGAATCCCCAGTAGAGACACTGTCTCTACGAAGAGTAGAGCGGTTTTCCCCGGTCTGAAAGGAGGACAACAGGAGCCTCATCCTGTGGTAACATGCAGTGTGGTCAGTGGACAGAACGGGCCGCCCAGCCACAACTTAAAGTCTTCAGGCTGGCCAAGCATCCTTATCCCCTCCTGCGGAAATCCTCTGGCACGTCGGATTGTGTTCGTGACACCAAAATTGTTGTGGATTTTTCCTATCAAAGTGGGAGAGAAGACAACTCATTAACAAGAGAAAGACTGGACTTTGTCTTTATAAGTTTATTCAAAGGCATACAGCGTTTGAAGACCCTGTCACTGAGCTTAGTCAGAGGAGCAGAGCACCGAACAAAATTTACAAACAGTATTTATACCAGTATGTGGATGTTATCTCAACTTAGAAGAGTCTTGAAATATGGCCCCCAGACCCTCCCCGGGTCAGAGATAACAAAGTTATTTATGAGGGCACCCATCTACCATCCCTTGAGATATAACACTTCAGGGAGTGTTAACCATAAAACTCTCCTGATAATGAATTTAGAGCCCATCTCTAAGTAACAAAACACAGAGGTCATAGGTGAGAGAGGTAAAAAGAAGGTGAGAGCATTAAAATAATTTTCCACAACATCCCTGTGCATGCCAGTTCTTTCTGGGTACTATGGCGTCCTCCCACAGTCCAAAAACATGACTGGTAGGTTAATTATTCTCTCTAAATTGCCCGTAGGCGTGGATGGGTGTGTACATGGTTGTTTGTCCTGTGTGTTGCCCTTCGATGGACTGAGGACCTGTCTAAGGTGTACCCCGCCTCTCGCCCATAGACAGCTGGAGATGGGCACCAGCTCACCTGCAACCCAGTTTGGAAGAAGCGGGTATAGAAAATGGATGGATGGATGGTTTTGGGGGGCCTGAAGCTGCAGACTCTGTTGAAAGTTGGCCACCTCAGCATCTCTCAGCATCCACTGACCATGCTCTGTGATTTACCGAGCCTGTCATGTCATGTTGCTGTCCTTCCCAATCACCTCCACTTCATAATAATGTCACTAACAATTGGAAATTTAAGCTGGAGTAATTGCACAGGTGACATCCTAGTACAGCACCATGCAAGATTACACTGAATTACTAAGAAAGACCCATTTGTTTTCAACAAATCCCTGTAGAAGCGGTGTGCATGCCTGGGTCCTGGACTTTCTACGCTGGTGGTCATGGAAGTGATTGAAACATCTGAATTCAATGATGTGGAAACGTGAACAAATATCTTTGGCAACAGTGTGTGTAAACATGACAAGTTATTTTTTTTGTTGAACATTCCTGTCAGTTTTGCAGTTCTTGCTGCACTTTATAGGAGTAAAGGAAAAAATGACTCTAGATTGCAATAAATATTAATTTATTTTAAGGTTTTTTTTATTCGTCTTTACCAGGAATGGCAATAAATATGGAGGGTACTGCATGTTCTGACCCTGTGTTCATGCGTTTGATCTGCTGGTTTTTCTTCTGAGCAAGCAGATCCTCTCCAAAACAAAGGCCTGTTGTTTTCATCCCAGTGAGGGTGCTCTGGGGGGGGGAGTTGTTAATTTGATCTGTGGTGTTTTTCACTGCTGCAGTGACCAGACCCCCTGTGCTCCTCTGAGGGATAAATCTATGGTGCCTTGTTCTCAGTGTGCTGCTGTAAACTAATAGGCAGTAAAGAAAGAGCAGACGAGACAGGAATCTGACATTTGCTGCCTGTGTGAGCACAGAGGTCAGCCAACTGAGGATGCAAGAGTCACAGAGGGGAAGAGGCTGACACATCAGGGTGAAGGATGGGATGTGATTTCAGTGCAATGAGAAACAAAACAAAAAGCTGGATTCTGTCTACATATAGGCTCAGTCGTAATTACAAAAGTCAGGGTCTGTATTTATCAAACTTCTCAAAGTGGAATTTTAGTCTTAAGTGTTGAGAACTTCAGAAATTTATTTTTACTTTCAATGCAAGTTATCACAATTCTTGAGGCTAACAATAACTCTTACTCTCCTGGTTGTTCCAGAGGTCTCCACTAGGGACATGTGATGGCACTGAGAAGACGGCTACGTGTGCAAAGCTTCCAGGGAAGATAAAATGATTTGAAAAGTTAATTATCGTCATGGTATTTACATGCAAATATGTAGATAAAAAAGAAAACCTTTTCATTGAGATAAATGTTCTATCTTCATTGATATAATGTGAAGAGTAGCCAAAATAAGGTAGGGAAAACGGCTTTAAACATCAATACAAAAGAAATAAGTGAAAAAATGAGTATGTAAAGTACGTGTAATGCTGGACTTAAAGGCGTGTTTTTCTGTGCGACTTTTAGAGAGAATAATTTACCTTTCCTTTTTTTTTTCCACAGTCAGATGATGAGCGAATGCAGGATACATGAGATGCAGTGAAAAGTCTTAAGGTGTTCTTCAATACGCACTACACTCACCAGCCACTTTATTAGGTACACCTGTCCAACTGCTCATTAACACAAATTTATAATCAGCCAATCACATGGCAGCAACTCAATGCATTTAGGCATGTAGATATAGTCCAGACGGATGGGCTACAGCAACAGAAGACCACACCAGGTGCCACTCCTGTCAGCTAAGAACAGGAAACTGAAGCTATAATTCACACAGACTCACCAAAATTGGACAACAGAAGATTGGAAAAACATTGCCTGGTCTGATGAGTTTCGATTTCTACTGCAACATTCAAATGTTAGCGTCAGAATTTGGTGTCAACAACATGAAAGCATGGATCCATCCTGCCTTGTATCAATGGTTCAGGCTGGTGGTGGTGGTGTAATGGTGTGGGGGATATTTTCTTGGCACAGAGCATCATGTCAACACCACAGTCTACCTGAGTATTGTTGCTGACCATGTCCATCCCTTTATGACCACAGTGTACCCATCTTCTGATGGTTACTTCCAGCAGGATAACGCGTCATGTCATAAAGCACGAATCATCTCAGACTGGTTTCCTGAACATGACAATGAGTTCACTGGACTCCAATGGCCTCCACAGTCACCAGATCTCATCCAATAGAGCACCTTTGGGATGTGGTGGAACGGGAGATTCTCATCATGGATGTAGCCAACAAATCTGCAGCATCTGTGTGATGCTATCATGTCAATATGGACCAAACTCTGAGGAATGTTTCCAGTACCTTGTTGAATCTATGCCACCAAGGATTAAGGCAGTTCTGAAGGCAACAGGGGGTCCAACCCGGTACTAGCAAGGTGTACCTAATAAAGTGGCCGGTGAGTGTAGTTAAAGCAGAACTGAACTTTCCTCCTATAATATGCTTTCTTTCTTCAAAACTCAACAAGTGTTAGTTTTTCCATTTCTATCCAGTTGGGTTGCCTCTTAGAATCCATGGCTTTATATACACAAGTCAGTTTAACAACCACATGGTTCACGTTAGTCAGCAATAAATAGTTGAAACAAACAGGAAACTGCTTGTCTTTAATTTACTACATGAATATATTAGATTATTTCAGACATTCCTCATAAAAAAATAAACAAAACATTGTGTTGAATGTGAACCTAAGATTTTCACAATTTTATTTTAAAATTTATCTGAGAATATTCTTAAATGAGAAATCAGATTCAGTGATTGGTCCCTGCCTGGGGTTTTCTAAATATCCAGGATATCCAGGATCAGTTTTGTGGCCCAGCAACATGTTATAAATCGGTTCTGAGACTGGCCCTGAACATTTAGTCCTACAGTTCACTTAAAGTGAGACTAACCTCTAAGCACAGCTCTGAGCCAAGATATTTTTGTACACTTAATTCCATTCTTACTAGCATTGTTAAGAGTATTTATCAGACGTTTAATAAATATGGGCACAGATCAGTAATGAGAAACAAATACTGTTTTTATGTTAAAACAATGAATAGATAGGATAAACTCTGTTTCCGAGACAGTTATACTGTACTTTCCTTGAGTCTTTTCCTGTTTTAAAGGAAGTTCTCCCATCTGTTGTTACCTGATGCATGTTTTCCCTCTGCCGTGGTTAAGAGGCTTAAGATGCTTGTTATCCAACCAGAATCGCTATATCATGTTAAAGACTCTTGGCTATTTGGCTTTGCATACGTTTTACATATAAATAAAAATGAAATCAAGTGTTTTGTAATTCACTGAAGGACAGTTTTGTACAAATAGAAATGTGAAAACAAATGTTTTTTTTTTTTTTTCCCAAGATTTCTCAGGGTATCTGATTTTCTGTTTAACCTGCTGTAGGTTGGAAAACTTAGACTTCCTGGACAAATTGGACCTAAAGCAAACTTTAAATTTATTAAAAACTTCCTGACAGAAATTCCTACATAACTCAGTCTCTCCCTTCCTCTTTGTCTCACACCTCCCCCTTCTCCTCCCCCAGGGCTCCTCATCATCTGGTCGGACACGTAGCTTCTCCCTCCTCCCCCACCTAACTCCATCTTCATCCCCAAGTTCCCAGAGGGATCAGGGTCACTCAGCCTCACCCAGCAACATCGTCACCATCACCCATCACAAGTCTCCAGCTGCAGCTCGGCGGGCTAATAGTCAGTATCCAGGACAGCTCCTGGAGGTCAAGGAGGTGGGTGACACAGGCAAAAAAGGCACATTCAAATGCATTGTTTTATTTTAAAGGAGAAATGGGTAAGGACAGAAGAAAATAAACGATCTGGTGGATAAAACGTTTGACCCACAAGCTGAACCAGTTTACTGCTATATTGCCCTTCACTAGACTCATCAGCACAAGTGTTTTGCTGTTCCTTGATTGTTTTTTTTTTTTTCTGATGCTTCTCCCCTTTTGCCTGTTTTGATGTGGTTAATATTTCTTCTGATTATACTGTGACATACTAAATTGAAGGCTGGGGCTTTTGTCTTATTTATATAATTACATTGGGCATTTACTGTACGATTTTAAGGATGCAACATGGAAAGTTGCAAGAAGTAAGTTGATTACAGCTTGAACAAAAGGTTCATTGCATTACAGATTAAAACATATAAAGTTTAAGAGGACATCATTGCTAGAAATATTTGTACCAGAAGGAAAACTTTTAATCGTCCTTTTTAATAGAGCTGCGCAAAATCAGGAAAATATTCCGCTGCGATACCATTGATGAAAGTGCCATGAGAATATTGATTATGAAAACCCCACATTTTTCTGACTCTTGTTTCTTTACTATTACACTATGTCCCCACCAACCTCTGTAGGGTTTAGTAATCAGCCACTAAAAATATAGTGTAAGTGTGAGCAATAACGCCAGTTTAACGAGTCACATATATTATGGATTCAAAGTATTATGCAGCTCTACTGTTAATTCACAAGCTGTTTACATCAACCAGTCAGCAATGCTTCTGCTTGTTTTTTCAGTGTTTCCCCCCACCTCCTCACACATTATTCCGGGTGTACTAGGGACTTCTTCATGTTCATTTTAGGCTTAAGCTTCCAGAGCTTCCCTTCTGTCTCTTTCATGGCAGCTTTGCTATTGTTCACGGTCGCTGTTGTAATTAAAAGCAGCAATATTTTCTTGTTTTTGATAGATTTTTCTTAAGCAGTTTTGCAAAAGGTCTGTCAATACAGACATTAGATTCAGTTCAACAGGCTGTAATTTGAGCTGGTTAAAGCAGACTTCATTTCATTCATATGTAGACTGTTCATTCCTCTGCTCCTCATGACGAAAGTTAGACATTATAAACCCAAAAAGGGGCATCAGTGCAAACTACTTGTATTTTTAAATTGATAGGTACTTTTCAAATTTAACATCATGTCCCCTGACCTGTCTGTTTTTGTTTTTTCAAGAGGAGTAGTGATCATGATAGAGTATCAATTGTAGCCCCAAGCGTTTTTTTCGTTGATGCATTTAAATTCAGTTCATAAGGAATAGTTTTATTTTAGACTGTGGCACATATTGTGATAATATTGTCATTGCAACATCAGAGTGTGCAATATTAATATAGCAAAGGACAGTTTGGAGAGCAATATGTATTTATTCAGATATATATATATGTATTCCACCGCAGTAAATGCTAATACCTTTCACAGATTACCAGGCACAAGATGCGAAACGTCTTTGAGTGTTGCTGAACACTGTCTGCAGAAAGAGATCTGGAAGGATTCACTGGTTTACTGTTCTTTAGCAACTAAGCTGTTTTGACATTGAGAGATCAGAGAGTGTGTGGAGAACGAGGTCCGGACTTTCTCCCCAGCTGCTGTTCACACACACATTTCACAGCAGCAGCAGCTCAGTTTGATTCATGGTGCTACAACTGGAAATTCAGAGTACAGTTCACAAAAAGGCAAAGCAAGATGAAGTTGCTGTTTGGTTTGCAGGTTTATGGGAACTGTGCTTGAAGCTTTTTTGTTAATAGTAATACTACACTGAGCTATATTTAGTGTCACAAAACCTGTTGATAAATGCATAGAAAGCACACAGGTCAGCAGGACAGAGACCTGTTTATTTCAAGGGTTGTCTTTAACTGTTTGCTGTAAGTTAGCTGGATTCATGTGGACTTTTTGAATCAACTTTAACTTCAAATATGTACATTTTATTACAGAAATAATCGACAATTTGGTTCTCACACATCAAAAAAATTTTCTCTTTTAAAAAAGGTGATACACATGTATATGAGGTATATGTATGGAGAAAAGAAAGTACACCCTTTTTCAATTCTAGTGTTTTAAGTATTATACTCAACTGGTCTTTTACCAGATTCTATATTTATTAAACTATGTGTTCAAAACGGCAACAAATTGCATAGTAATTATCAAACAAAAACTACTCTAAAAATGATGTGTGAAAAACTAAGAACACCCTAGCTGCTTCTATACATATCTTTTGACAGTTTTCTCTCCTGGAGCATACAGGTTTGTGTTAACACCATGTCAGGGTGAAAAGACCTCAGCAAGACAGTAATTTCTACTGTTCATCAATCTTGAAATGTTAAAAGTCAAATTTTAAACAATCTAAAGCTCATTATTCTACTGTGAGAGATTGTTTATAGTTGGAGAACTTTTAAAACAGCCGCCCCTGTTCCTGGTAGTGGATGTTCCAGCCAATACACCTTCAGGTCTGATGGTCCAGTCAGAGAAATCTCAGAATCTACAATTACAATGTTAAATGTTCAAATAGGTGTTAAGATCAGTGGAAAATAAGGAAAATAGTAATGGAGATATCTCTTTCCTACCACAAGACGTTTGGAACAGTGTCCTTTTAATAAATGAGATCAAAGTACAGGTTTCTTGTTGTAATCCACAGATTCAATGTTGGAGAAAAGCAATCACAGCTTATCTGCACAAACACATTATACCAGCTATCAGTAGCAAGACAGAGCTTCCTTGCAATGATTGGGTCAAACATGGACTCTTGTATATGCCAAAAGTGTTCTAGAATCAAATGTGAGACCATCTGTCCAACTCAAACTGGGTCACGCAGGCAATGGAGCAATGTTGTAAGGCGGAGGGGGGTAACATTTCTCAAACAATGTGACTGATAGTCATAAAACAAACCTTCAAGTTAATGCTGCTAATGGAGGTTCTGAATCATTGGGTGTACTTAGTTTTTCCACATACAGCTTCTTCGTGATTGCTTTAGATAGTGGAAATTATGCATTTTTGTACACTTCAGATTTAAGTATTTTCAGAGCTTGTTAAATTGTTTTCATTAGGTGCTGATATGTAAAACCCTTGAATTGAGTGTACCTTTTTTCCCATGACTTTTCTCATTCCAGAGTATAAAGCTGGTTTGACATGCTAGTATCGTGCAATGAAAAAATTAGAAATAAAAATGCACACATTGTCACAAAACCAATTATTGTTCATCTTTTAGAAGATAATCAAACAGTTCTGTATTCTGCTTTAAGAAAATACTGGATTACTAGAGATACTCTTATATTTAACTTATGTTAAACTATATTTAACAGATGGTTGTTTCAAACCACATTCATAAATGCCTGTTTACCTTTTCTTCTATGTTACCTTTTCTTCTGCTCTTGGTGAGGTCTAACACCATCAGAGAAGTTGACAACAGTAAATTTGGATGTGTTCAATAGGAAATGAGATAAGAAGCTAGCAGTGAAATTCTGTTGTTATTAGAGTGCAGGCTCCCGCTACCCTGGTGTGAATGGTATTTCCTGCTCTCGAGCCAATACAGCGTCAATTCGCCTTGGGAATGACATAGACAAGTCCTGCACAGTGGTCAGAGGGATTTTAAGCCATTCTTCTTGCAGGATAGTGGCCAGGTCACTACGTGATACTGGTGGAGGAAAACGTTTCCTGACTCGCTCCTCCAAAACACCCCAAAGTGGCTCAATAATATTTAGATCTGGTGACTGTGCAGGCCATGGGAGATGTTCAACTTCACTTTCATGTTCATCAAACCAATCTTTCACCAGTCTTGCTGTGTGTATTGGTGCATTGTCATCCTGATACACGGCACCGCTTTCAGGATACAATGTTTGAACCATTGGATGCACATGGTCCTCAAGAATGGTTCGGTAGTCCTTGGCAGTGATGCGCCCATCTAGCACAAGTATTGGGCCAAGGGAATGCCATGATATGGCAGCCCAAACCATCACTGATCCACCCCCATGCTTCACTCTGGGCATGCAACAGTCTGGGTGGTACGCTTCTTTGGGGCTTCTCCATAACGTAACTCTCTGTGGGGAAAACAGTAAAGGTGGACTCATCAGAGAACAATACATGTTTCACATTGTCCACAGCCCAAGATTTGCGCTCCTTGCACCATTGAAACCAACGTTTGGCATTGGAATGAGTGACCAAAGGTTTGGTTATAGCAGCCCGGCCGTGTATATTGACCCTGTGGAGCTCCTGACGGACGGTTCTGGTGGAACAGGAGAGTTGAGGTGCACATTTAATTCTGCCGTGATTTGGGCAGCCGTGGTTTTATGTTTTTTGGATACAATCCGGGTTAGCACCCCAACATCCCTTTCAGACAGCTTCCTCTTGCGTCCACAGTTAATCCTGTTGGATGTGGTTCGTCCTTCTTGGTGGTATGCTGACATTACCCTGGATACCGTGGCTCTTGATACATCACAAAGACTTGCTGTCTGGGTCACAGATGCGCCAACAAGACGTGCACCGACAATTTGTCCTCTTTTGAACTCTGGTATGTCACCCATAATGTTGTGTGCATTTCAATATTTTGAGCAAAACTGTGCTCTTACCCTGCTAATTGAACCTTCACACTCTTCTCTTACTGGTGCAATGTGCAATCAATGAAGACTGGCTACCAGGCTGATCCAATTTAGCCATGAAACCTCCTACACTAAAATGACAGGTGTTTCAGTTTCATTGTCCAACCTCTGTATATATATATACATACATATATATATAAAATGCATACTTGTACAAAAGCTGGAAGAAAGTTGGAAATCTTTCCTTTTTCTGCAGAGACAGACTAATAGTTTTAATCCTAAATTTTAAAAAAAGTTGAGTAACATAACATTTTATGATTCCCTGACAGGCCTGTCACCAACACCAGAGTGATCCCAAGAAAAAGTCAAATAAATATCAGTGAGAGAAAGGGGTTGAAAGTGGTCAGTGACTATAGGCCATGTTGCCTGTATCAACGTATATCGAGGTTTTCAAAAGTTAAATTAAAGCCTTTTAGTCATATGGTTCCTATAGTTTAAAGCTCTGCCCCTCCCCCACCTGATGCTGCCACTGCCAGTCAGCTGGCATTGGTTTTTCTTATACTTACAGAAAATACTTCATCACTGTTCCTGGCTTTTGCGACTAATGAACATGGACACTCTTAGTGTGGAAACCTTTACATTTCCTTAGTGTTCAGGCTTGTAACTCAAGATAGTCATATTAATTTATTTGTCTGAAGTTGCAGATGAGTGATGACATTTCAAATACCAAACTCAAGGATCATGCATGCTTCATTGGCTACTTAAGAAAAAAGCAGTGCTGGCAAAGTCTTCAGCAAGAATTTAAGTTTACAAAGTGTGGATTTATATGGCCATTTATCCAGGGAGGCGGAGGAATGTACAGGTCCTTCTCAAAATATTAGCATATTGTGATAAAGTTAATTATTTTCCATAATGTAATGATGAAAATTTAACATTCATATATTTTAGATTCATTGCACACTAACTGAAATATTTCAGGTCTTTTATTGTCTTAATACAGATGATTTTGGCATACAGCTCATGAAAACCCAAAATTCCTATCTCACAAAATTAGCATATCATTAAAAGGGTCTCTAAACGAGCTATGAACCTAAACATCTGAATCAACGAGTTAACTCTAAACACCTGCAAAAGATTCCTGAGGCCTTTAAAACTCCCAGCCTGGTTCATCACTCAAAACCCCAATCATGGGTAAGACTGCAGACCTGACTGCTGTCCAGAAGGCCACTATTGACACCCTCAAGCAAGAGGGTAAGACACAGAAAGACATTTCTGAACGAATAGGCTGTTCCCAGAGTGCTGTATCAAGGCACCTCAGTGGGAAGTCTGTGGGAAGGAAAAAGTGTGGCAGAAAACGCTGCACAACGAGAAGAGGTGACCGGACCCTGAGGAAGATTGTGGAGAAGGGCCGATTCCAGACCTTGGGGGACCTGCGGAAGCAGTGGACTGAGTCTGGAGTAGAAACATCCAGAGCCACCGTGCACAGGCGTGTGCAGGAAATGGGCTACAGGTGCCGCATTCCCCAGGTCAAGCCACTTTTGAATCAGAAACAGCGGCAGAAGCGCCTGACCTGGGCTACAGAGAAGCAGCACTGGACTGTTGCTCAGTGGTCCAAAGTACTTTTTTTGGATGAAAGCAAATTCTGCATGTCATTCGGAAATCAAGGTGCCAGAGTCTGGAGGAAGACTGGGGAGAAGGAAATGCCAAAATGCCAGAAGTCCAGTGTCAAGTACCCACAGTCAGTGATGGTCTGGGGTGCCGTGTCAGCTGCTGGTGTTGGTCCACTGTGTTTTATCAAGGGCAGGGTCAATGCAGCTAGCTATCAGGATATTTTGGAGCATTCATGCTTCCATCTGCTGAAAAGCTTTATGGAGATGAAGATTTCACTTTTCAGCACGACCTGGCACCTGCTCACAGTGCCAAAACCACTGGTAAATGGTTTACTGACCATGGTATCACTGTGGTCAATTGGCCTGCCAACTCTCCTGACCTGAACCCCATAGAGAATCTGTGGGATATTGTGAAGAGAACGTTGAGAGACTCAAGACCCAACACTCTGGATGAGCTAAAGGCCGCTATTGAAGCATCCTGGGCCTCCATAAGACCTCAGCAGTGCCACAGGCTGATTGCCTCCATGCCACGCCGCATTGAAGCAGTCATTTCTGCAAAAGGATTCCCGACCAAGTATTGAGTGCATAACTGTACATGATTATTTGAAGGTTGACGTTTTTTGTATTAAAAACACTTTTCTTTTATTGGTCGGATGAAATATGCTAATTTTGTGAGATAGGAATTTTGGGTTTTCATGAGCTGTATGCCACAATCATCCATATTAAGACAATAAAAGACCTGCAATATTTCAGTTAGTGTGCAATGAATCTAAAATATATGAATGTTAAATTTTCATCATGACATTATGGAAAATAATGAACTTCATCACAATATGCTAATACTTTGAGAAGGACCAGTAGAACTGTTTTCTGAGACTAGTAGCTTGGAGACAGAACAAACCAGCACCCTATGGGGGAATTAAAAAATGCTTATGGTGAGCCTAGTCTGCCTGTAAATCACCAAAGTGGTGAAGGTTTATTTGTATAGTGAAAGACCTCTTGTGACAAAAATCACAGTTCTAGTAGACTGAAATTCTGCCAGCCATTGCAATTTAAAACTTCATGCTCACATGACACACTTGCCTCGGCGGACTGGCTGTTGAGTCCCTGCTTGAGCTGTCTGCCATGGCCGTGGCATGAAATGTGCTGTGTCCTATTCCCTCAGCTTTGGGTTTTTCTTCCTCCTAAATACAATACAAAGTTTCAGTTGTTTTATAATCCTGTTTCTAACTGTCTGTTTTTGTGGGTGTTTAGAAATCAATCTTGTTCACTTGTTTACTTACAGTGAGTTCACCCATATAGATAATCTTTGTAGCAAAACATGCTCACTCCATCCTTTTTGTGTCCCAATAAGCATTCAGAATGTTTCTGTTTTTAATCAGGAAACCAGTCTGCTCCATGATTAGTGGTATAGGTTTTCAGACTGAACCACTACAGACATCTTTCATATAGGTAGGTCTTTTTTTGTTTTAGTGGGCATAACTCAAAAAGCCTTTTTGTCTCAGAAAGGTGTGTTTCATAATTATCTGCTTTGATAAGAATGTTGTGATTTATTTCATTTTTTTAGCCTTTTAGGTTTTCTGGTATTTGCCCTCTAAGGTAATTTTTATTTTAAAACAACAATTGACAAGCTACAAGCTTGTTGGGAAATTGTTTTACTGAAATCAGTTAGATCATGCTCTATATTTTTATTTTAAACCTCTCCTAATACTGTAATGCAATGAAAATGTGGATTTATATCAGTAATTATACTGAAAGAATCTCATACTACCTCAAATCTAAGTGAGAGTGATACAAAACATTTAATATTAGAGAGAATTTCCCAGATTATCCCAGAATATATGGAGCATTAAACCTTTTTTCGATATTTAGATGTCTTTCGCACCTTTTCAGGCGATGAAACACTTGCAAGGCTTTTAGACGCTGATTAAAAACCTCTTTCCTGGGAGTTTGCCTATGGATGGAACTAAGTTAGAATTTCAAATCCTCATAAATTTTCTCTGCCTCCATCATCAGATTTGTCTGTTCCAGCTTCTGAACATGGAGTCATTCTTCCTTCTTTACTTATCTTCTGGGAGAAGATCATTTTTCTCTGTCACGTCTTAATGAGCTGTCTTTGGTTAGTTTTAGGTGATTAATTGCAATAGATTGTTAGTTTTTTATGAAGTAAAAATGACACATTCATAAAAGAGTCCAAAAAACTTTTTTTTTTTTTTTTTGCTTTCAATGTTTTGTTTGGATACAGAATGTGCTTTTTGGATTATTTCCAGGGGTCTGTGTGTGGTGCTGTTGACTTATGGAGATGAGATGACTAAGCAGTCAGGAAGGAAGGGAAAACCTTCCTGACTGCTTAGGATAGACGACAGTACTTGTGAAGAAATATTCAAGCTGAATGGGCAGAGTTAAATTCCCACAAGATCATTTCTGACATGTTCTTGTTGAACCTTAAAACACTAAATGAAAATGTTGTTGTGCATGATATCTGTGACCTTTTATTTGTAATGTATTTGATCAGAAAGATGTTGCTTATACATGTTTTGGAATATTTTGTATAGTTGATTGAGTAAAGTCAACGATGTGGTCCCTAGTGTTTTGGTTGGTCAAACCTTTAACTTTTACATTACAGAAAAAAACCACATACCTGTGCATACTTAGGAGAAGAGTCAAAGTCTGACTCCAAACAGTCGGACTTTGTGATCCTTTTTAAAAGCACTCCAGCCTTTCTAAAAGGTATTTATTATCCATGTAGCTCTGAATTATGAATAATTCATTTAATAAAACACTTTTTATCTGAAGGGTAAAAACAGTGTTGCATACTTGCAATAGACAAGTTCACAAAGAGCCATGTTTAAATTGCTTTTTTGACCTCTTAGTGGCTCTGTCACAAGATGTATTTCTGTGCAGAACAAAAACAAAGTATTTTAGCTCCACAAAGATTCTTCTCAAGGAGCTTTTAGGCATTTAGTAGACCTACGTTGTAAAGACATGACTTTTGGACACTGATTATCTGGGTTTGAGTATTTTTGGGGTCAACACTTCTGCTGTGGTCCTCTATTTATCCACTTTCTGAATTGAATTAAGGAAAAACTGCACCATATGCAGTCATGGTTCGGTACAAGGAATGGAAAGAAAATTTGCAATAACACAGATCTGTTCAGCAGTTCTTCAGAAAGCCTGAAAAACGTCTAGCCTGAATATGTCTTTCGATCTGGAAGCATAGATGACAAAGAAGGTAGAGTGTAAGAGAAGCTTTATGTCTGAAAGGTTATCACTACAGCTTTAAGGCACACCTGTCTTTATATCTCGTGTTCAGGCACTTTGTAGGCAAAGTTTTTAGCCTAATGGCCTTGAGTTCACGGGCAAAAACTCTTATCTCTAGATATCAGATCATCATATTCTACCTGTCTCAAAAAGTGACAAAGCAGCTTTGTTTGGTCCCAACAAAATGAGGCATTTTTCACGCAGAGGGAAAAGAAGCAAATCTTTTCACTTTGGATCACTGTTGCCTTTTAGTGAAGTGCAGCACAATTAGATAGTGTTTTTAAAAACTCGATGTTTACCGTTATGTTTCTCTACTTAATTCTTGTAAACGACCATTGATTTTTCAAGCTGAGCGCTATCTTTCATGATTTCTTCTGCTGCCTGGGCGGAAGTTATTAATCGTCTCTCTGTGTGTGTGCAACGCTGCAGCTCCAAGGGGTTCTGTTTAAAATATCTTGCCTCAAAGATTCACTAAATGACAGAAAGGAAGCAACTAATGATCAGCATAAGTGGAAAATATGTCTCAAGAGCGAACAGTTTTAATAAAGAACATGTCGAATGTGTAATCGTTAAGCAAAACTAGCGCTCCCTTAGTGTGTGTTGGGTTCCTTCAAGACAAACCGAAAAAGGCTCTTTGTGATTTATATTCTCACTGTTTTGGTTCAGAAGAACTGGGTCCCTGCTCGGTGT
The DNA here is from genome assembly GCF_021462225.1 of Girardinichthys multiradiatus. Lineage (NCBI taxonomy): Eukaryota > Metazoa > Chordata > Actinopteri > Cyprinodontiformes > Goodeidae > Girardinichthys > Girardinichthys multiradiatus. Next base: position 39,278,656 of record NC_061806.1, on the reverse strand, counting down.
GACCTGATTCCACTGTGCCATCATTTAGCTTCCTGCCTCCTGCTCTTCGTCATTTCAAATTTTTTCTTCATCTGTTCTTACCAGACCAATAAACTTTCCTGACACGTTTAACAGAACCAAGGGAGCCTGTTTGCCCTGATTTAAACAGACCTGTGCTCAGTGGAGACCAGAAAGCTGGGCTTTGTTGATCATGCAGTGGATTTGTGGTCCATCAGCAGCATCACTAAAATGTTTTGTATCCTTTTTTTCAGATCACTGTGGCTGATACTATTCAGAAACAACACTTTATTGTTGAATGTTAGACTGTTACTGTTACTTTAGAGTTGCATCTCAGTTCCTGTCAGACCTGGCATAAACATGCGTCCCGGCTGATCCGATTACAATTGGACAACATTAAGTGTTCATGCCTTCAGAATAATCATATCTCAGTTATCTGCTCTTCACACAATGGACTATCAACAGATCTACAGATTTTTATGTAAAATTTTAAATAAATCATCTGTACTGTAATTATACAATAACATATTTTTCATATTTTTGTTCTTTAGGCTTCAAAAATCCTGTATTTATTGAGTGTGTTATTTTGGATGTAATGTTTTTATTCAAAGTAACAAGATTATGAGTAACAAGAAAAAATGAAGATACTAAAGCAAATTATTAACCAAAGCTCTCCACACCAAAGCGGTGCAGTAATGACTTGTGTTGATGACATGCACAAGCTTAAAAACCCACCTCATTGGTTTTAATCAGCTGTGTGCGGAGTTGTTTCCATTAAGGGATGACGCAGCGACAATGCAGAGTATGCGATTAACCCATCGCAAGCCCAATGGTTATATAATAATCCAGAATGGCTAGTGCACTGGTCATATAATCACACTGTTTGCAAACCTGATAAAAATGACATTAAATAAACCACCAGGCACCCTCAGACACTGAATATAAACCTCTTCGGAGTTAATAATGTTTAAGGATAATTATCATAAGAAGTGACTCATGAGTGTTTGGCGTTGTATTTATTCAGGACTTTCACAATTTGGGGGATGTTATTCAATTGGAAGTAAACAATTATCGACTATTGCAACAAATTTTTGTATTTCTTTACTATGACCTCTGTTAAAATATTCCTTCATTTATACAATGAATTATATCTTAGTCTATACCCTTATGAGTAAGAAGAGGATACTTGGCAGAAGAATTAATTAGGAGGACCTTAGAAATTATCAAAACAATTTTCTACATCACTCTTAAGATTCTCGTAATTTTATGAATATTATCAAAATGTATATGTAGCTTTATATTATTTGCTCAGACATGTTAATCATAGCTTTTATTTGACATATGCTTTCATAGTAAAATAAAGCACCTCAGAGTGCAGGTCCAGTTAGGGTTTAAAATCTTAGAACTGACAAGTGTTGTAGCTCTAAAACCTCTGGAAGCAGCATTGACGTAGCAACACATCAGAGAGGTCCTGTGTTGAGTGTTGAGGGCTCTGTCATGCTGTCACCTTCCATCCATCTGTGTCTCTGTGTGTAAATCTGTCTCGCCGCTCTTTGTGAGATGCTGGGAGTCAGATCACATGACCATCTCTCCTCAGCCAGCTTGTCCGACACTTCAACTCTCGCTGCAGCAGCTCAACTGCACGCTCGCTTCCACACACAGATAGATGATTGGGTACCGTCTATTCCTGGAAACATCATTGGTCTTGTTGGCTTCAGAGAGCACTGTGTTTGTGGAAGTGGTTGGAAAAGCAGTGGGATCTGCCTTTGCTGTAAACATGTAGCGCTGTTCAGTCTAAGAAAGTAATCATAAACTCAGTCTTTGGCCTGGACAATACAACAATGAATATTTTAAAGTCGCCATACAGCCACGGTAACATATGTCAATAGAATAATCACGGCCACTTTAAATTTGTAACCAGACATTTCTCTCCGCAGAAAAAGTTCAAACGACTCTGTTGAATGATGTCTTTCGTTTCTTGCATCCCTCGGAGAGGGAGAACAATTCTTTCCTTTTAATGTCTGGACATGCTCATCAAAAACAGAAACTTTTTCTTTCACAGGACTGCAGGAATCGCACGAAGAGCAGAACAAATGCCATCCTCCTGTTCTTGGATCCCTGGTTTAGGGGTCCTTGCATTTTGCTTTTGCAACATCATGGTAGCATCATATGCACTACCAATCAAATGTTTGGACAAACCTTTTCGGGAATTTCTTCAAGACGGTTGGAAAACAATTTCTGGGGATGACCTCAAGAAGCTCGTTGAGAGAATTTCAAGAGTCCAAAGCAAAGGAGGGCTATTTTGAAGAATCTAAAATCTAAGAGTACATTTTTACAGCTATTTACATTTTGTTTTGTTTGCTACATCAATCTATATACTTTTGTTTCATAAATTTGAGGTCTTCACTTTGTATCTACAATGTAGAAGGTTAAAAAGTGAGGAAAAGCCATTGAATGACAAAGGTGTGTCCAGACTTTTGACTGGTAGTCTATATACAAATGCTGAAGTGGAAGGACTTCCCAGGAGTTCTGTTGGAACGTTCTTGTGAAGTGTCCTGGCTAGAGAGAACACTCCTCCTGTTCTTACTACCTTTTGAGTAACAAATTCAGATTCTTGTATAAAATGTTGGGATTAATCAGCTCACTTGTTCTCCATCTAGTAACCAAAGTCAAGTATTATTTCTTGGTTTCATCAAATCCTCTTGAATATGTATGTTATGCTTCCTTCTAGTATTTCTGTAGTCTTCATGTTTTTATTAATATGTTGTATTTGCTGCCCTGATCTATTTTATTAAGCCATCCCTTTTTATTAAATGCTGCATCTGTACCAAAATTTATTTCCTGTCTTTTTGCACTTGGATCCTTTGAACCTTTCATGCTTCAACCTCTCATGCTTTGCTCAGTCAAGTTGTATCTTTTTTTTAAATTGCTTTATGTCAAATTTGCTTCGCCTATCTTTTAAATTTTTTTATGTGCATCCTTTAGGTTTGTGTCCCTTGGCTCAAAGTTTAATAATAATAAATTTTTTCAAGCTGTGTGTAAAAATGTCATGATTTGCTTACATCAAGAAAAGTGGCTTAATTTTACTGAACACTATAAAAGCCAGTGAGCTGTGTTATATCTGAGGATGGTTTGTTTTTCCTTGAATTTCTTATAGTTGCATAGCAACAAATTTACACTTCAACTTGGATTGCCCACACTAATGACCCCTTCAGTGAGTAATGGACCTTAAGGCAGGTTCTGATTTGCTGCATTATGAGTGCCACAAAGATGCAATTAAACTTCTGATTGTTTGTTTTTCTGAGTGCATTTTAATGTTGCATTGTTGCTGTGCTCAGAAGCCTTTAATATCCCTAATTTTCTTTAATTTTAGAGTGCAGCTGCTTGTCATAATAAAGCAGTTCTATACTCCAATAAAAGAATTAACTGGTGGATTAGTAATAATACTCACCGTTTCTCATCTCAAACGTATGTTAGTCCGTTATAACTTGGAGCTGATGTACCTGCAGCTTGGCTCAGCTGTATCATTGTGTTCACTGGCATTATCTTATACAATAATGCATTTAATGAAATCATGAAACCCTGTGTAAGACTATTGGAGGAGAGATTAAATCGATGTCAGACTGCACAACAAAAACACCAGAGAAAAGCAGCATACAAATTATGCCCCTATTATTAGTTTCCCACTCAGAAAAAAGTTGAGAAGGAGGGAAAAAGGATAGAGATCTGAAGTAGCTCAGGCTGGAAAGAGGATATTAATAAGATCATTCAATTGCACAATTATCTAAGACAATCTCCTACATGGACTGATATTTGTTGTATCTTTGGTTATGAGAGTGCCAGGTTGGGTTGCACTGAGCCTGTTGCTCACACACCGCCAATTCAAACTAATGACTAATGATTTTCTTACAAGATGAAAAATGTTGTCTACTGCTGCTAAAAATCACACCCTACTTCAGTAGAAAATGCTTCTAGGTAACCCATGATGCTTTGTGTGAACTATGGATGTGACTTCCTGACCAGCATTCTGGTCTCAAACTTAGTTCCCAACATGCAAAAAATGTTCTTTCCCTCAGGAAAAAATACAGATTTAAACAAGGCAACAAAACCTTTTCCACATTAAATGGGATAATATAGTGATAGGTACAACTTCATCTTCATCAAGATTTAAAGGGTGACCTGATGAAATGACCTTTACTTGTACACTACTCAAAAGGTTGGGATAATCGGCTTTCATGTGAATTTTCAGGATGAAGTTAAAATGCACTACAGCGTTAACAGATGAACTTGTGACCTTCTCTAAACTTTTGAACGCACATGTTAAGCTGTTCAGTGTTTCAGTACATTTTGCACAACTTGCTGTTCTCTAACGAGCTTAACGACAAAAGTGGTTGATACATGAATGGAGCAAAACATTTCCTGGTTCAATAAGAATTGATATTTAAACAGTCCTCCTCATGTTGTTCACATTTTGGCATCATGAGACCAGGATGATCCCTAACAATTGATCAACTGTGCCTTGATATTGTGAGGCTTCAACCAGGATGTTCTCAGAGTTGGCTACTGAATTTAGAGTTTCACAGAGTGTCATCAGCAGGTTGCAACAGAGAGACTGGAAGGGTCACAGAAAGGGATAGAAGAGGACTTCCCTTGGCCACATCACACTATGATGACTGCGTCTTTGTAAACGGTGGCCTGTGGAACTGGATGATGAATGTGACTCAACTCCAGGCACATTTAAGGGAGATGAGAGGCACCCAGGTGACTCATTAGACCATTCAGCTTTGTCTGCGTGCTAGATGACCTACAAGAGTACCTGACCATACCACCAGGCACAGACATTATGGTCTTGTGTGGGCCAGGGAGCGTTTACGCTGGACAAGAGACCAGTGAACCTCAGTGCTGTTTTCTGATTAGAGTAGATTCATGTTGAGCAGAAATGCCAGCCAACAATGTCGGAGATGCCATGCCTCAGCCGCAGTTGTCACCAAATGAGTCTTTGTTGGTCGTGGTGTTACAGTGTGGGCATTTGTGTCTTGTCAATACAGAACTGCCCTACACTGTGAATGGTACAATGACAAGTTCATACTACCTGAATGACATCATTAACCCAGTCATTGTGGCTCTGCATGAACAACCTTTAGGGACAACAATGCTCCAGCTCATCAAGGTTGCATCCTTAGGAACTGGTTCCTGCAGCCTGGGGTACCTCAAATGGAGTGGCCTGCACTTTCTCCGGACCTAAATCCCCTAGAAAAGCAATAGGATTTATTTCTCTTTAAACTAGAGGCTCATAACTGTACATCATAACCTCAATGACTAGAGGCCCTTCTAGAATAGTGGGATGCCATGCCTCAGTTGACAATAGGTTAACTTGTTAACAGCATGAGACTTTGATGTGAAGCTGTAATTGATGAACACATTATTGACACATTGATATTTTGTTGTGGCATACCCACCACTGTTGTTGGCTTTTGTTTCAATAAATTGTTTGAGATGAAGAAATTACCTTTTCATGCTTCTACTTAAATGCCCTACTTTCATGATATAATATCACTATAGTGTGCATCCAAGCTATGGGCTACCTCTGTGGGTGCAGCTGACTCAAAAATCAGACTGTAAACCAACAACAGGGTTCATCGGTTGAGTTTGAAGACTCTCATCTGATCTGATACCAAAATGGTCCCAAGTTAACTATAAGATTGTTACTCTTGGAATAAAAGGATAATTAATGTCAGAAAGGGGACGATTGATAATAAATTGTTCATGATTTTGGTTGCTGACTTGTCATAGGAAAAGTTGCTCTTATAAATCTCCCTGAAAACTAAAATGTTTGGCCAGCTTCTGCCAGAAAATATCAAAATCTGACCTGAGGAAATAACAAAAACCTTTACACACCTTTACACAAACATCTTTGACATGTTCTTCAACCTAATGCAAAACATTTTTTCCGGGACTCCAGGAAAGCTTTGTAAACTGATGCAGGAGGTATGTGTGGGGAAACAAGTGTTGGTGAAGCCATACAATATTAATGAACAGAACATTTCCAAGCTGATAAACAACCTAGATTCATTACCCTGAGAGAAGCTTATTACCTGCCAGCGAGAACCAGCGTTGTTGTCTTCCTTTTGTGATCCATTTAGATTCTGATAAGTGAGTCAGACTGGAAAAATTCTCACAGGGAGGGATCTGTGTTTCTGCAGAAACTTTTCTGTTCAGAAAAGTTTTATTTGCTTCTTTTTTTAGTGATGTCTCACAGCAGTTTCTTTGTGTGGAAGACTTTTTGCCTACAGCTAAGATTGAGAGGATGTTGCTGGATTTATTGCTCAGTTGTGCCACCTCCTACGCACAGCTAACACTATGGATGTGTTGCATGTTAAAAAAAGAAACTGACATTTATGTCTGTGTGTAGTTTTTTTGTTAAAGGTGAATGATTAGTAGAAACTCTGAATGCAGTCACATTCATCTGTATTTAGTTTCTTATTTGTTGCCTTACTCTCTGAATAACCATAACAGGATCATTTTATGTCTTCAGTTAATCATTGTGCTTGTTTTTTTAATATCTGACACCACTATCTAAATCCAACAATTTTCCTTCATTGTTTGAAAAATATATTATGTTTTGAGGTGAAAGAAAAACTTCAGATTCTTTTCTAACGGCATTCCAAACAGACAAGTTCAGTTAAGTTTTACCGAAAGCCATTGATATGACACTCAGGTTATCTGACCTCTGTAGGATGTTTTTAAGCCTTTTCCTCTGAATGCAGTCTAGAATAAAAAACACGTTTTTTTTTTGTGACAGATTTCTTTAATGCTGCCTGTTTTTAGTTTAAATGTTCTAGTATTGACTATGCTAACACAATTTGCAGAACCTGAACCGAATGTGTCCATTTGATGTAGGTTAAATGCAGTTTTTTGAAACCAAAAGAGCCTGAAATGTTTACCTCAATATATACAGTCATCTAAAAAATAAAGAAGCCCAATGGATGTTGTGTGTGTTTAACATATTTGGACATACTGATATTTAATCACTTGTAACAATAGTGATATCTCTAGTAACATAAACAATAAAAACTCAAAAATCATTTATATTTTTCTGTAAATGAATCAAATGTAATGGAAGAAATGAGTAAAATATACCCATTAAAAATAATTAGAAATGACTCATTCCACTGTACAGACAAATGATGTTTGTATTTTGGTTTATTACTTTTTGTCCTGTCTGATGTATTAATATAAGTATAAAATATTGTAATAAAAAAAACCGAAAAAAACCCACTTTCTTCAGTCTAACCGTCCAAGGAATTTAACCCTAAGAACAGTTTTGTTAACACCTGATGCTAAAAGAAGTCTTCAAACGACCAAAAATAGGAGTGTCCGAAGTGCGGTCCGGGGGCCATTTGTGACCCTCTGAATGACTTTGTTTGGCCCTTGTTTACAATTCAAGGAGCAAATCTGGCCTGCTAGCACAAGTAGTTGATTCATATGGGCACTTCTGCACATTGGGTACAACCCAAAGTATTTCTCTCTCAAAAAATTCTTCTGCTTACCTTTTTAATTTTGTAGTTAGTAGAACCCCAAACACCTCCTCACCTCACGCTGATTAAACTCTGACCAATGTCCTGTTGCTGTTGCTAAGCATAGACTAACAATCCTGAAATTATGTGCTTGTGTTTTTAATAAGTTGTGCATGCCTCTATAATCAGTTGTGGGAAACCCTTTTCATTATTTGGATCAACAGTAATTTGCAGATTTCCTTTCAACAGCAATTTAGACTACTTTGTTCATTTAAAATACTGAATTTTCATGATGTTATTGTTCGGATAAAAATCTAAAGATGTCACAAGAAATGTATTTTTCTGTTTTTGTTTGCTAATAAATAATTGTTGTGACCCGCGAGTGCTCTCAACTTGACGTATCTGGCCCTCATGGCAAAGTGTGGACACCACTGCCCTAAAATGTCATCAGGGGACCTACAGCAGGCTCTTGCAACCATCAGTCTGAAGGTGCATGCCTCTATAACCGGAAAGAGACTGTACAATGTCAACATTCATGGAAGAAGAGCAAGGAGGAAACATTTCGACACAGAGAATTGGCTGTTAACAAGCAAATAAAAGAAAGTGACTCCTTATTTTAGCTGCGTTTGAGAGCGGATTCAGTATTAATATGCCAGTAGCAAAGAGACTGTCACCTTGGAGCCAAAATGTCACCATGATCAATTCTGTGAAAAAGATGCAGCCCCGGAACAGTAAAACGTCACTTTAAAGAAAGCGACTTGCAGCTGTGAGACTCTAGGGGCGAGTCTGATGAACAAAACTAACACATATACACGAGAGGACAAATATAGGCACAGTTACTGTGAGAAAATACTTGTGGGAAACCAACACAACCAGTCAGAGATGAGACCCCCCCCTTACTGTTCCAATATAGTACCGGCTGATGTAAAAACAAAAGACAATTTCATCTATTCAATTCAGTTTATTTATATAGCGCCAATTCACAACACATGTTGTCTCAAGGCACTTCACAACAGTCAGGTAAAAACGTGTCGACTTCTTGGTGAAATTGATGTGAAAATACAGGCATATTTTTTATTTCACGTTTGGGGAAAAATGGATGAACTCAACAGCTACCAGCTTTATTGGGTAGGTTGTAACCCATTCTGTCCCAAGTGAATAAAACTTTCCATTTAGATTGGAATTCATTATCAGCTTTAACATTAGTCCCCCAAAATAAATGGAAAATTGTTTGTATTTCAACATTCAAACTGCTTTTATTCCCAGGATTTGATGACTCATCGAATCACAATGAAACACCACACCATCCAATGATTACATCTACAATTCATGAGTCGGCAGTGAAAACGTGCATTAAAGGTCAGGCAAATTTCGTTTTGTTTCTTGTCGTCAGCAAACATCCTCAATAACCAACATGGGTCCTCTAAGGACTATAAAACATCCATACTCAATCTTTGATGCTCAGGCCCAACACACTGAAGTGTTCACACAGCAAGTCAAACAATGTCTGTTTGACAATGTGGCTCGGAGTTTTTAATGGTGGTCTGTAGCAAAGATGAATTAAAAATTAACCTTGGTGGTTCCCAATTTTAGCAAGATAAGAAAAAGTGTAAAGGTTAATTAGTTTCCTTTTTAATTTCCTGAAAGAGGAACAGCTGAGCTCCGAGAAGATGAGATGTTTGATCATTGCCCCGGACTGCTATGTTCCTCTGATCAGGCAACAGATTGGACATTTTACCTCGGCTGTAAATCCAAACCTTTCCAATCAATATGTCTGGAAAGTCACTCAAAAAAGCTCGTCCAAGACTTTTTATGGCTTGAAAAATATCTCCAAATGAACAAAGTTGGTTTGGAACAGGAACTTGAAATGGTTATTTGTGCTTTTATTTTGTATCATCCAGACAATTATTATGCACTTTTACATGCATTAACAAAAATGTCCTTTTATCGGATACAGTTGTTCCAAAACTCTGCATAAGGACTTTTAATTGGAACAAATAGAATAGCTCCTATTAAACAGAATCAAAACAATGAAGGGAAGCTACGATAGGAGAAATATGATCTCTTTTTTTATTTCCATCAGAACTCTTGCTGCAGCATTTTGAATCAGCTGAAGGCTTTTAACTGCATTTTGTGGACATCCTGATAGTAAAGAATTACAATAGTCCAGCCTGGAAGTAACAAATGCATGGACTAGTTTTCAGCATCATTCCTGGATGGGATATTTTTAATTTTGACAATATTCTGAAGATGAAAGAAGAAAATCCAAGAGACCTGTTAAATATGGGATTTAAATTTACTTTAATTTATCTTTTCATTATTTACTTTATTATTGGAGGCCAATTTAATGGCATCTAGATTAAATGGTTGACTAAGCAGTTTGTTTTTCAAAGACGACAACTTCTGTCTTGTCTGAGTTTAAAAGCAGAAAATTTAAAGTCATGCATGTTTGTATGTCTTCAATACATAACTAGTCTGTCTAACTAATTAGATTCATTGGGATTCATGGATTAATACATATGAAAACTGATCCCATGCTGTGCTGTATTTCATGAAAGGTGCTATAAAAATCAAATCTGCTTGCATGCTATCGTCCCACTGAGTTACTTTTATCTTAAATTGGGTTTCTAAATAGTCATGTAATGTTAGGTACACTTGACTAGATGTTGTAAGAACACTTCCACACTGCTTGTCTGTAGACCTGCATAAAAGTCAAATGTTTTACAAGATATAAACAGCAGCTGGAGCCTGCCTGTGTTCAGAATAATGTGAACGTTGGTAGTATTTTAATGACAATGTTCTGTTGCAGGTGATGTCCCAAGCAGAGGGTCAACAGAAGAACCTTGTCCACTCCATTGACTCTCTACCCGCCAAAGGTCCCCTTTCTTGTCTGGACCAGGACCTGCTGCTGCTCAAAGCGACGTCAGCCGCCACGCTCAGCTGCCTGGGAGAGTGCCTGAACATCCTCCAGCACAGTCAGAGCCACAGCAGCCAAGCACCGCCTCAGTCTAACGCCTCCCAGCATAACCGCGGAACCCCCTCCGGTGAGTCCGCCACGGGACCCGTTCTAGTACTGTTACTGGAGCCCCCCACCGCTCCATTGACCCCATCCCCCTTATCTTTTCAATCCTCACCTCCCGAGCCCAGCTACGGCGGCAAAGCCAGGTTGGGGCAGCTAGACTGTAACCCGTGCACATGCCTGATGGGTACGATGAACTTAAACGTTTGCAGTAAATTTTGTTGAATGTTACATTTATGTCTTAAATATTTTCACTTTGTACCATTTATGTTTATCGTTTCTTATCTGTGTTTGTCTGTCATGTTTTGTTTTTGGTTCTTCAGTGTCATCAGTCCCATTGAAATGCCAAAAATTCTTCAAGTGGTATCAATTTCAAACATGAATGAGAAGCATGTATGAAAGTGTTGTTCAGGGAACCCCTTAAAGCATGTCAAACTGCATGTCAGGAAAGAAAAATGGCCTTCTTTGAATGGGTATGTATAAAATCATAATCCATGCACTTCTAAATCTCCTTAAAGGATTAAACTTTTTCCAAAACAATCCACTCTGGTGCCTCAAATGTCAGCCCTGCACCATGTTTAACCCTCTCTGTGCCTGGTCTAATAAAGATGTTTTGATTTATAATATCTGAAGCTTGAGGGCTGGTTCTATTCGACAGTCACAATTAAGATAAATATCTTAAAGCACTTCTTAAAAGTGGAGTATCCCGTAATGGGACACAACAATCCATCAACTGTTGCAGACTAATCCTGTTTTCCCTAAATAATGATGTACATTTATAATCCATTTATGGTGTCCAGGTTGCTGTAGAACTACAGACTTTTGAATGGTTTTTCCTAGTAAAAAAGATTGGATTGAATTAAACTTAATAATCTGAAATGCTTTGAGCAACACTTTAATGCTGGCTGATTCATAAAATATTTGTTCTGTTTCAGTTTTAATTTACAGTGGAAACGGTTATGGTCTTACGGTTCACCCTCATAAACTCATTATGGGCTTTAAAGCCATTTCAATTTCGAACTTTTAATTATGAATTTGAAGTTTTTTTTTTTTTTTTCCCAGACCGAAACAATCATACAACAAGCAACTTTGATGAGTTTTAAAAACAAGAATTGGGTGCAGAGGTTTTAATTTATTAATGAATTTTTATTCCTCACAGGGTCAATAAAATAACCTTCCACCCCACATTTAATTAGATGTCCCTTAGCAACCTAAACCTTGACCCCACTTTTGCAGCCATCACAAAGCTTGTATCATTCTGTGTGGATATCTGAACACTCTTCTTGGGATTATTTAAATGGGTTAGTTTCCATGGCATTGAAAGAAGTTTCTCTATGGTTGAGTCAAGGTTGCCATTGCCATATCCCTTACAATATCTGTGTTGAAATGTGTTTTTTAGATATTTGTACTGTTGGAGCCCCCAATTGTGCCAAGCTTCATCCATCTAGCCTTTGATTTGAGATTACTTTTAAGAATTTGGAGATGGTCTTTTTATTATACCTTTTGCTGCAAAACAGACCCACTTAAAATGTTGCCCACCACCTTGCTGGTACAGTTGTTTTTTAGTTTGAAAGCCTCACTTTGACCCATCCAAACATACTTATAGTCACTGTGGCCAAACGGTTCACTCTTTGTTTGTTCTAATCATAAAAAGTTTCTCCAGAGGATATTTGTCTTGTTCATGTGGACAGCTGCAAATTTCAGTTGAGTTTAGAGGTATTCAGTTTAGGAGCGGAGGCTTATTTCTTGATTGGCACTCTCTGTCTGTGATGATCTAAAACTTGCTTCTGTGTGATCGGTAACGTTGGTGTTCCAGCCATTAGTGTATAGTATTGGGCCTTGGTGGGTTCGGGGTCTTATCCTTTTTGATGGTAATTATCTGGGTCAGATGGTTTAAACTTGGAAATAAGTTGATTTCCCAACATGAGAATGGTTTAAAACACACATTAAAACTTGTTTTGAAATGGACAAAGCAGGTTTTCAGGGATGACCTTCCAAAAGCTCGGTCTACAAGCCTCTTTAGAATTTGTGGACTTTGTTTAAACGCCAACTCATTTGAATTCACTCACCAATTCTCAGAAGAATGGTCAAATATTCTGCCAGAAACTTGCTGGTGGCTACAGAAAACCTGGTCTAGGATTAACTTGCCATGGAACAAACGCATTGCTAAAGACCAAAGGTTAACATTTGTGCAATTGTATTATAGGATTATCAGTAATTAACTCAAAGTGGGAATTCTGTTACTTTAGTTTGAAATGACTTAATTCTGGTTGGATTTCATGCCAAAAATGAAATTTAAACATTTCCTAGAAAGAGTTCAAGAACATTTCAAGGGAGAAAATGAAGAGACTTTATATTCAAGACATTTAAAACATTTATTATTTTATCTTAGAAAATAAACCCAAAACAATTGTGGCTTTTGACAATAATTCCTTAACTCTATCAATGATCCAATAGAAATACTCTGAATCTAAGCTGTTTATCTAACCAAAGTGTAAGTAGTGAGTTTTCCACAAAAATTATTTATTGAATCTCCAAACCAGAAAGTTGTTCCCTTTTGTCTCTGACTTTAAGCAGGTAATTTTGGATCTGTGTTTAGGTGGGGGAAGGTTCCCTCCCTGAATCTGCCCTTCCTCACTGTCTCTTGATCTTCTTTTTGCGCCAGCAATTGCCGTACCCTGCAGAGGGTTGTGTGGAGTGGGACCACTGGGCCGCAAGTACAAACCTCTTTCTTCCTTCCGCTGCCTTGCTGATGAGTCCCGTGGGGGTCCAGCTGTTCCCCATTTTCGGCATGTACCCTCCACACCTCAGTGAAGAGTACCTTGTTAGGATCCTCAATTTTGCGAGTTATTAGTGGTGTGTTTCACCAGCATGGGCTGCATCCTTACTTCATGCAGCTTATAAAGGGAGTTGCAAGAAAGGCAAATGGTTCACGCAGGAAAGCATTCCCAAGCATGAGGTTGCACTGAGTTTGGCTGGCACGTTGGTTCCTCGGATCACCTGTTGCTCCCTCAACAACCAAATCTACCCATTGGAGTCAGCTCTAGTTGTGTCAAAGAGTAGATAACTAAATTTGTGAACTCCCTGGAAAAAAAACCAAACTAAAAAACCTGCCAGTCAAAAACCAAAGAGCAGATCTTAAGGTAATGTAGTGAAGGATCTTTGCTGCTCCCTCTAGCCCTTTTGGATCCCTTCTCTTTTCCTTCTGGCAATGCTAAAAAGAGTTTGATGCCACACCTCCCACCCTCTTTCACCAACACTCAGCATTTTCCTTTAAGGAAATGAAAATCCATAAAGGAAATCTGCTTTAGCCTGAACAACTCAAAGGAGAATTCATCTTAATAAAAGTTTTCTTAGTAATATAACAAGAATAAACCTTATAGGTATAGGATAACAAACTCTGAACTGAAGTCATGGGCCAGAAATGGAAGATGAAACAACTGGAGAGATTTAATGCATGACAGTTTCATTGCATTGTTTCATTTGTTAGGCTTTTCATATACTTGCATGCCTCTATCCAAAAATAACATTGGATAGCTCCTGCTTATCATTTAACTCTACTTTGCTGCTTCAGTGTGACTTACAGTGTCCCAATCAAAATGTGTTATCTTTGATATCAATTAAACTGATGAAAAATCTTCCTACCAAAAATTCATAAATTCACAAGACCGAGTAAAGGTTTCACGACTGACAAACTGTGCTTTAAAGAATCTGTAATCAGTATAGAATATTCTAGTCCATGTTTGACCAGTCCATGTATTACATATTTTTTCGTGCGTGTCTAATAATAAGATGGTATTGTTGGTTTCAATCTAACATTTAACAGAAGAGGAAACAACGAGGACATGGAATATAACAAACACCAACAAGATGTATTGAATTTGTTGAAAAACTTGCAATGAAACCTGGACATCTCCAGAGTTCAGAAAGTCCCTGTGTTTTACACAGGGGTCCTACGCCGTCTTGAAAAGTCTGGAATTTACTTTAATTTTCAGGTTTGGATAAGTATGGAAAAAATCAAGTTGAGTGTAGAAATGCTGTGGGGAGAACATTTGATACACTGCCTTCCTACCAAGCCGCTTGGCTATTTTCCTGTAGCCCATCCCAGCCTTGTGCAGGTCTACTATTTCTTCCCTGATGTCCTCACACAGCTCTCTGGTCCTTGCAGAGGTTGGAGTTTGTTTGATTGACTGTGTGGATAGGTGCCTTTTTATATAAACGACTTAAAAACTTTAAATTAATTACTTAAAAATCACACAATGTGATTTTCTAGATTTTTGTCTAAGATTCCATCATTCACCTTTGAAGAGTACCTATGATAAAAATGAAAGGCTTCTACAAGCTTTGCAAAAGGGAAAACCTGCAAAATCGGCAGTGTATCAAATACTTGTTCTCCCCACTGTGTGTGTATATATATATATATATATATATATATATATGTGTGTGTGTGTGTGTGTATATATATATATATATATATATATATATCGTTCGTTCGTCGTCTTCCGCTTATCCAGGACCAGGTCGCGGGGGCAGCTGACTCAGCAGAGACGCCCAGACGTCCCTCTCTCCAGACACCTCCTCCAGCTCCTCCAGGGGGAGCCCAAGGCGTTCCCAGGCGAGCCGAGAGACGTAGTCCCTCCAGCGTGTCCTGGGCCGTCCCCTGGGCCTCCTCCCGGTGGGACGTGCCTGGAACACCTCCCGAGGAAGGCGTCCAGGAGGCATCCGGTATAGATGCCCGAGCCACCTCAACTGGCTCCTCTCGATGTGGAGGAGCAGCGGCTCTACTCCGAGCTCCTCCCGGATGGCCGAGCTCCTCACCCTATCTCTAAGGGAGTGCCCGGCCACCCTACGGAGGAATCTCATTTCAGCCGCTTGTATCCGTGATCTCATTCTTTCGGTCATGACCCAAAGTTCATGGCCATAGGTGAGGGTAGGAACGTAGACCGACCAGTAAATTGAGAGCTTTGCTTTTCGGCTCAGCTCTCTCTTCACCACAATGGACCGGCACAGCGCCCCCATTACTGTGGCAGCCGCACCGATCCGTCTGTCGATCTCCCGCTCCATTCTTCCCTCACTCGTAAACAAGACCCCAAGATACTTAAACTCCTCCACTTGAGGCAGGAACTCCCCTCCAACCTGAAGAGGACAAGCCACCCTTTTCCGGTCGAGTACCATGGCCTCGGACTTGGAGGAGCTGATCCTCATCCCAGCCGCTTCACACTCGGCTGCGAACCGCCACAGCGCATGCTGTAGGTCTTGGCTAGAGGGGGCCAGCAGGACCACGTCATCCGCAAAAAGAAGAGACGAAATCCACTGGTCCCCAAACCAGACCCCCTCCGGCCCTTGGCTGCGTCTAGAAATCCTGTCCATAAAAGTTATGAACAGGACCGGCGACAAAGGGCAGCCCTGCCGGAGTCCAACATGCACTGGGAACAGGTCCGACTTAGTGCCGGCAATGCGGACCAAACTCCTGCTCCGCTCGTACAGGGACCGGATGGCCCCTAATAAAGGGCCCCCGATTCCATACTCCTGGAGCACCCCCCACAGGGCATCACGAGGGACACAGTCGAATGCCTTCTCCAGGTCCACAAAACACATGTGAACCGGTTGGGCAAACTCCCATGAACCCTCGAGCACCCTGCAGAGGGTATAGAGCTGGTCCAGTGTTCCACGGCTGGGACCAAAACCACACTGTTCCTCCTGAAGCCGAGGTTCGACTATCGGTCGGACTCTCCTCTCCAATACCCTGGCGTAGGCCTTACCAGGGAGGCTGAGGAGTGTGATCCCCCTGTAGTTGGAACACACCCTCCGGTCCCCCGTCTTATAAAGGGGGACCACCACCCCAGTCTGCCAGTCCAGAGGCACTGTCCCCGACCGCCACGCAATGTTGAAGAGGCGTGTCAACCATGACAGCCCTACAATATCCAGACACTTGAGGTACTCAGGGTGGATCTCATCCACCCCCGAAGCCTTGCCACCGCGGAGCTTTTTAACCACCTCGGTGACTTCAGCCTGGGTGATGAAAGAGTCCGACCCCGAGTCCCCAGCCTCTGTTTCCACCACGGAATGCGTGATGGCAGGATTGAGGAGATCCTCGAAGTACTCCTTCCACCGCCCGATAATGTCCTCAGTCGAGGTCAGCAGTCTCCTGCCCCCACTATAAACAGTGTTGGCAAAGCACTGCTTCCCCCTCCTGAGGCGCCGGACGGTTTGCCAGAATTGCTTTGAGGCCAACCGGTAGTCCTTCTCCATGGCCTCACCGAACTCTTCCCAGGCCCGAGTTTTTGCCTCTGCCACAGCCCGGGCCGCAGCACGCTTGGCCTCACGGTACCCGTCAGCCGCCTCAGGAGTCCCACAAGCCAACCACAGCCGATAGGACTCCTTCTTCAGCTTAACAGCATCCCTTACTGCCGGTGTCCGCCACCAGGTTCTGGGATTGCCGCCACGACAGGCACCGCAGACCTTACGGCCGCTGCTATGGGCAGCAGCATCGACAATAGATGCAGAGAACATGGTCCACTCGGACTCTATGTCTCCAACATCCCCCGGGATCTGGTCGAAGCTCTCCCGGAGGTGGGAGTTGAATACATCCCTGGCCGAGGGCTCCGCCAGGCGTTCCCAGCAGACCCTCACTAGGCGCTTGGGCCTGCCAAGTCTGTCTGGCTTTCTCCTCCTCCAGCGGATCCAACTCACCACCAGGTGATGATCAGTGGACAGCTCAGCCCCTCTCTTCACCCGAGTGTCCGAAACATGCGGCCGAAGGTCTGATGATACGACAACAAAGTCGATCATCGACCTCCTGCCTAGGGTGTCCTGGTGCCAAGTGCACTGATGGACACCCTTATGTTTGAACATGGTGTTCGTTATGGACAATCCGTGACTAGCACAGAAGTCCAATAACAAAACACCACTCGGATTCAGATCGGGGAGGCCATTCCTCCCGATCACGCCTCTCCAGGTGTCACTGTCGTTCCCCACGTGGGCGTTGTAGTCCCCCAGCAGAATAATGGAGTCCCCGGGAGGGGCACTATCCAGCACCCCCGACAGGGACGCCAAGAAGGCAGGGTACTCTGCACTACCACTCGGCCCGTAGGCTGAAATGATAGTCAGAGACCTCTCCCCAACCCGAAGGCGCAGGGATACAACCCTCTCATCCACTGGGGTAAACCCCAACACGAGACGGCTGAGCTGGGGGACAACAAGCAAACCAACACCAGCCCGCCGCCTCTCCCCGTGGGCCACTCCAGAGTAGAAGAGAGTCCAACCCCTCTCAAGGAGATGGGTTCCAGAGCCCACACTGTGCGTGGAGGCGAGCCCGACTATTTCTAGTCGATATCTCTCGACCTCCCGCACAAGCTCAGGCTCCTTCCCCCCCAGCGAGGTGACATTCCACGTCCCTAGAGCCAGCCTAAGCATCCGGGGATCGGGCCGCTGAGGTCTCCACCTTCGTCCGCCACCCAATCCTCTTTGCACCGGTCCCTCACGGTTCCCCCTGCAGGTGGTGGGCTCACTGGGGGATGGCCTTGAATCTCTCGTTCGGGCTAGGCCCGGCCGGGTCCCGCGAGGGCACCAGGCCACCAGGCACTCTCCGATGAGTCCCGATCCCAGGCCTGGCTCCAGGGTGGGACCCCGGCTCCGCTGTACCGGGCGACGTCACGTGCCTCGATATTTTGTTCTTCATGAGGGGTTCTTGAACCATTCTTTGTCTGACCCATCACCTATATATATATATATATATATATATATATATATATATATATATATATATATATATATATATATATATATATATATATACGTGTATATGTATACCTGCACGGCATTCAGTTAACGCCTTCCTTTGACTTTACTGCAGGATCATTATAGGCAGCTTGCTCACACTTCAATTCAATTAAGTTTATTTATATAGCGCCAATTCACAACACATGTTGTCTCAAGGCACTTCACAACAGTCAGGTTCATACATTCCAATTAATCCTAACAATTGAACAGTTCAGTCAGATTCAGTTATTTATTCAAATTGGATAAAAAGTTTTTCTGTCTAAGGAAACCCAGCAGATTGCATCCAGTCAGTGACTTGCAGCATTCCCTCCTCCTGGATGAGCATGTAGAGACAGTGGACAGTCACTGGCGATGACATTGCAGCAATCCCTCATACTAAACATGCATGTAGCGACAGTGGAGAGGAAAAACTCCCTTTTAACAGGAAGAAACCTCCAGCCGAACCAGGCTCAGTATGAGCGGCCATCTGCCACGACCAACTGGGGGTTTGAGAGAACAGAGCAGAGACACAAAGAGAACAAAGAAGCACTGATCCAGGAGTCCTTTTTATGGGAAGGAAAAGTCAATGTTAATTGATGTAGCTCCTTTAGTCGTTTCACCTAGAAAGAAAGAACAGATAAACTCTGAGCCAGTTTTCAAGGTTAGAGTCTGAAAGAGAGCACATAGAGTTAGTCACAGTAGAAGCTCAGTCAGTAGCCATGTCTAGGAGAGAAAAAGGGTTAAACACTAAAAGACAGGGCTATGTGGATCATCTGTAGAGGGTGAGCATTAAGTTGTTGCCAGCAGAAGCTCGGACGATGCCCCTCTCCAGAAAGGTGTCACAGGTAGACACAGAGTCAGGCCAGGTGTAGCTTCTAGGAAGAGAAAAGAGAGAACAAGGTTAAAAGCTGAAATAACAGCAAATAATGCAAAATTGGAGAGTAGTGTGAGAATGTAGTAAAGAGGGTGAAAGTGGTCATTATGTCCTCCAGCAGCCTAAGCCTATAGCAGCATAACTACAGAGATAGCTCAGGATAACTTAAGCCACTTTAACTATAAGCTTTATCAAAAAGGAAAGTTTTAAGCCTAGCCTTAAAGGTACAGTTTGTCCATCTAGAGCCCACTGATGGTCATTGTTATACTAAAAACCACAACGATTGGGATACCTCTCTGTCAGACTGACCATAACCACTTTTCAGGTTCCCTTTTAGTTGAACCATCAGCTGATAGACGAAGGCTCACTAGCATGTGTCAACATCATTAGGTTTGCACTGACGGATATCAGAAGAGGGGCCACATGATGCATTAAAGCTTTCACATGGATCTGAAAAGGGCTCAGAAATGAAATCTAATCCTGTGATGTGACTTCCAAGCAATAAAATGAGAAATGTTTAGATTATATTTAAGTCAGATGTAAATTGAAGAATCTTAAAACAGATTATTGTGGACTTTCACCAAAATGTCCATCAAATGTAGGCTTTCTGTTGTAAGCAAGTTACAGCTGGTGATTGAATTTTAATGGGAGTTTTTCCTTGTTATGGAAGTGTCATTGAACCCACAAAAAAATAGCCCTCTTGTAAGAGTATAAAGATGCCTAAAAACAACACTGCAGAAGGTAACAACAATAATAGCAAAATAAAAAGGTGCATATCAGATTGTGCAGCAAGAAAATCGAATACAATAAAAACACAATGAAACGAAACAATGCAAAAATAAAATAAGATAAAAACTTCTTCTTCATGGCTAGAAATCAAAGTTTGAGCTCCAGCCTTCCCATCTACCAAAAAGCTAAGTTTTTAACAACTTTTAATCTTCAATGTCTTAAGAGTAGAAGGAGCAAGTTTGAAGCTAATATGTCAAAATCTCTTGGAGTAGTTTATTAAAATGCCATATGTGGGAATAACAAAAACCCTTAAAATTGCAGACTTGTCCAACATGAGTTTTCACTCATGTTGGACAGTCCTCCATGCATTCGCCACCCACTTAGGTACACCAGTTCGATTGCTGTTGAGATACCTTTAGACATCTAGACATGGTGAAGATGACTTGGTGAAGTTCAAACTTAAAATCAGTGGGGAAAAGAGGGGATTTAAGTGACTCTGAACATAGCAGGCTTGTTGGTGACAGATGGGCTTGTCTGAGTGAACTGCTGCTCCACTGGGATTGTAACACACAGCCTTTTCTTGGGCTAACGGAGCGAATGGCAATTGTCTGAATGATAAAGCCTTGTTAATGTCAGAGGTCAGAATACTTTGAGATGATAGAAAGGCCACAGTAGCTCAAATAGCTACTTGTTCAATTCAATTCAGTTTATTTATATAGCGCCAATTCACAACACATGTTGTCTCAAGGCACTTCACAACAGTCAGGTACATACATTCCTATTAATCCTAACAATTGAACAGTGCAGTCGGAGTTAGCTTTTTATTCAAATTGGATAAAAAGTTTTTCTATCTAAGGAAACCCAGCAGATTGCATCCAGTCAGTGACTTGCAGCATTCACTCCTCCTGGATCAGCATGTAGAGACAGTGGACAGTCACTGGCGTTGACTTTGCAGCAATCCCTCATACTGAGCATGCATGTAGCGACAGTGGAGAGGAAAAACTCCCTTTTAACAGGAAGAAACCTCCAGCAGAACCAGAACCAGGCTCAGTGTGAGCGGCCATCTGCCACGACCGACTGGAGGTTTGAGAGAACAGAGCAGAGACACAAAAAGAACACAGAAGCACTGATCCAGGAGTACTTTCTATGGGAAGGAAAAGTAAATGTTAATGGATGTAGCTCCTTTAGTCGTTTCACCTAGAAAGAAAGAACAGATAAACTCTGAGCCAGTTTTCAAGGTTAGAGTCTGAAAAAGAGCACATAGTTTGTTACAGTAGAAGCTCAGTCAGTAGCCATGTCTAGGAGAGAGAAAGGGTTAAACACTAAAAGACAGGGCCATGTGGATCATCGGTAGAGGGTGAGCATTAAGTTGTTGCCAGCAGACGCTTGGACGTCATTTTGTGGACATCCTGATAGTAAAGAATTACAATAGTCCAGCCTTGAAGTAACAAATGCATGGACTAGTTTTTCAGCATCTCTCCTGGACAGGATATTTCTAATTTTGGTAATGTTCCGGAGGTTAAAGAAATAAATCCTAGAAACCTGTTTAATATAGGATTTAAATGACATGTCCTGGTCAAAAATAACACCAAGGTTTTTTACTTTATTACTGGAGGTCAATGTAATGCCATCCAGGTTAAGTGATTGACTAAGCAGTTTCATTTTTAAAGACTCCGGTCCAAAGGCGACAACTTCTGTCTTCTCTGAATTTAGAAGCAAACAATTTAAAGTCATCCAAGTTTTTATATCTTCAAGACATGCTTGTAGTCTATCTAACTGGTTGGGCTCATCAGGATTTATGAATTAGTAAAGCTGAGTATCATCAGCGTAACAGTGAAAATTTATCCTATGCTGCCTGATAATTTCACCTATTGGAAGCATATATATAGTAAAGTGTCTGAAAGAGAGCACATAGAGTTAGTCACAGTAGAAGCTCAGTCAGTAGCCATGTCTAGAAGAGAGAAAGGGTTAAACACTGAAAGACAGGGCTATGTGGATCATCGGTAGAGGGTGAGCATTAAGTTGTTGTCAGCAGAAGCTCGGATGATTCCCCTCTCCAGAAAGGTGTCACAGGCAGACACAGAGCCAGGCCAGGTGTAGCTTCTAGGAAGAGAAAAGAGAGAACAAGGTTAAAAGCTGAAATAACAGCAAACAATGAAAAATTGGAGAGTAGTGTGAGAATGTAGCGAAGAGGGTGAAAGTGGTCGTTATGTCCTCCAGCAGCCTAAGCCTATAGCAGCATAACTACACAGATAGTTTCAGTTCAGATTATTTAGGTAAACGGCGCTTATTTACAACAATGTCGTCAAAAGGAACCCCACAAAGGGTCCCACTGATGGTCATTGTTATACTAAAAACCACAAGGATTGGGACACCTCTTTCTGTCAGACTAATTATAACCATTGGAAAAGAGAAGGGGTCATACAGGTAGCAGAAATGGAGGGTGTGTTAAAACCAAGATATGCAGATCTCTCTGAACGCAGAGCATGTGGAAACTGGAAGCAGTTGGGCTATAGCAGCAGAACACTACAAGTGCCACTTCTGTCTGCTGATAACAGAAAACTGAGCCTACAATTCCCACATCCCCCTCAAAATAGCCCAATAACAGATTGAAAACAATGTTGCCTGGTCTAATGAGACTAGTTTCAGCTGCCACACTGTTGGTATGAAAGTTTCTGTGTTTTCTCCTTGATGCCATTTGAATTCCTCACCTGCTTGAAGACAATACTTGTTACTTGTACATACCCGAGTAAGTGGACTCACGTTGGGGATGTGCAGCCACTTAATGTGCAGCAGCTGTGGGATGCTAAAATCTTTCAGGAACGTTTCGGACCATTGTTTAATCTATGCCATGATGTTTAATCTGTGCCATGAAGAATTAAGGCAGTTTTGAAGCCATAAGAGGGTCCAACCCGGTACTAGCAAGATGTAGTTAACGAAGTGGCTGGTATGAACCAATTTTCATGTGAATAAGTGAAACTACACAGAGGTTGCGGTTCAAGGGGGCACACCTTAACCATTTTGCAAAGACAATTTTTTAATTCCCATAATAGACAAAACTTTTTTGTTTTGTTTTAGTGCTAAATTTTTTAAGTTTGTGTGTAAGTGTATTCCTCCCAAAAATGCAATCAGGAAAATAAAAGCAATGTTAAGTTCTTGCATTTTAACCACGCTTCACACTACCTTCAGAGTTGGTCTTACTCTACCAATGCGCTAAGCAAATAACACACATCCACAGTAACAAATATAGAGAGCTACGTTACGGTCCCGGAACCGGTCTACTGACGCAGAACCACGAAGTACATGTCATTTAAATGCACCATGTCTATCGCATTGGTAGGTCCTTCAACAGAGGACTAGGTGCAACCCAGGTTTTTTTAATTATGTGTACTGTGTGTGCCTGCAATGCACAAGCAATTATAGCTGAAATTCAGAACATGCACCAAACAAACAATGCTGTGAGAGGTGACTGCTATGGTGCAGCTGACCCAAAACTATTATGAATATAAGCAAGCAATGACACAGGAAACTGGGAAAATATTCTAAACACAGAATGGAGTATATCAAATTACTGAATACAAAAGTGTTGTTTTTGTGATTTCTTCATACATGATATAAATAAATAGTTTCCATTTATCTTTTTTAAATAGAGTTTCTGTTTGGGTTCACATTTTCTTTTACTATTGGTGTTTTCCAGTGTTGATGCAGGCTTCTTTGTTTCCATCCTATGACGATTTAAAGGCCATCTGATTTTTAAAATCCCATTGCTTCAGAGCAAGTAGATTCTGCTGCTGCTGTGCACCGCTGCTTCCACAAATATCCCATGAAGCTTTTTCTCAAAGACAAGCTTTTTCAACATGCTTTTAAATCTGCTGTGATTTCATTTCAGATATTTGCCTCAGAACTTTCTAAAATTATCCTGTTATAATTCTTAAAGGAATAGGATAATTTACTCTGAAATATTTTCAAATTTTGCTTCTGTTTTAGTCACACTTCTGTGTTGCCTTAAGGTAAAAAACCCAGCTTTATAGAATGAATTGCAGTCTCGCAAAATGTTTCAAAACCCCCGAACTTTTTCACATTTTGTCATGTTACAAGCACAAACGGCTAGATTCACAAACAAAATCTGAAAAGTGTGGTGTGTATTTCTTTACAAGTCTCCCTGAGTCAATACTTTGCAGATAAAGAATTTTGCAAAATACCTTGATCTCAGTCAGAGTTGACCCAGAACAGTTGTGAAGAGCAACATTTTCTAATAGTGCTATGGATGCTCAACTTCATTCTGATATAGACTTTGAGAAGGCCATTGTATGTACACATGGGTATGTAACTCTGGTTGTATGCTTAGGGTTGTTTTTCTGTTGGAAGGTGAACTTTTGCCCCAATTTCCTTTGCAACAGTTTTTTGTTGTTTTTTTTTACCAAGATTGCCCTGAGGTTAGCTCCATACATCTTCCCATAAACTCTGACCATCTTTCCCACAACATGATGCTACCACCAGTATGTTTTACTGAGGGATGGTGTTTTCACTGTTACGTGCAGCGTTGGTTTTCCTCACCACATTATGTTCAGTTTTGGTCTCTTCTACTCAGAGCACCTTTTCCCATGTTACCCTGTCCCTTACATGGCTATTTGCAAACTTTAACTGGGACTTCTTCTAGCTTTCTGTCAACAATGGCTCTCTCCGTGTCACAATTTAATAAGATCAGACTTCTGAAGTGCAAAACTAGTATTTGTCCAGCCATGGCTTATCTCACCTGAGTTGCAGATCCCTGAAGCTCCTCTAGAGGAGATTAATGCTCTCCTTGTTCAGCATGTGTTTGGGTCCTGTCTTGGTAGGTTTGTCCATACTCCTTCCAGTTTGAGATGATGGACTGAACAGTTTGAGATGATAGACTGAACAGTGCTCTGTGAGATGTTCAATGCTTAGTATATTGTTGTATGATTAAACTTCCCATCAGGTTTTTCTGTAACCTGTTTGCTATGTTCTGTGGTTTCATGAAGATGTATGTTCACTAATATTCTCTAAAAAACCTCTGAGACCTTCACGGAAGAGCTAGATTTATACTGAGATTAAACAAACAGTTGATCTCTGTTTAATGATTGACCTCTAACTGGAATTTATTTAGTGACATCAGAGTTATGGGGGCTGCATATGCAGAGTGTATTTTTAGGATTTGTCTTGGTAAACAGAGAGAAAAACATTATGTCCTTTTCTCTCTCTTTCACCTTTATGCACCAATTATCAATTGGTCTATTACAAAAAAGTTTTTGTTTGTAATGTGAAAAACGATAAAGAAGTTTAAGAGCTATATGTTTGTGAGGCGCTAGACATCCTATTATTGCTGGGCTAAAATCTAAATTCCAGTTGTCCTGTCGAGTCATAGTAAAAAGCTTGAACGTGGAACGAAGTCAATCTAATATCTAAAAATAAACAAACTATTTTGCACCTAATTTCCTGGTGTCTCAGCTCCATCAGTCATCCCACACCTTTTAATATTGAATGTCAGATGTAAATGGAAGATAGTGATATAAATTTTCTGTGTTGTCTCTACGATTCCATCGATTAAAAAAAGAAAAAAACAGCATTCAATTTCTGACCTGCTTTTGTGATCTAAAAGCCGACAGCAGGCGTTGACGCTGCTTGGCCGTCTGTTTTGTTGCAGATGGTGTTCCTGTGTGGACTGTACCAAAGTCTCCGTCAGGCGAGCATCTGAAGAACGGAGGTCTGACTCCTCTACAATCAGCCGAGCCCTGCCTGGGACTCAGGAAAAGGAGTCTGTCCCATGGTGCGGAGGTGAGAGTCATGATGTCCCACTTTCATTTTCTCACTTCCGAATTTAGGCTGTCATCTTGGTGTGGACTTGTCGTGTCTGATGCTGCTGCCGTATTACCTTCTGTGAAAACAAGGAAGTAATTTTTTCTATCATTTTTGAAATTCAAACTGAGCAAGACATCTCATCTGTAGGAAGTGATGAATGTCTTTACTTTTTTGGCCTATAAAATTTCAATAGTATATTTACAGAGTGGAAACACGGCAGCAGAGGTCAGTTTCTGTAATATAATCTAAAATCCATCCATTCATCCATCCATCCATGTGACTTGGACCTCTTGTGACCTTGTTCCTTGTGTAAAGTTCATCACCATTGAGCTGGTTTAACATTGTTCTTCTTAAAGTTCCCCCAAATCCAACAGATTTTCTTTTTTAACGCTGAGCTGCAGTTGTTTGTCACAAATCCTGATTCAACATGTGTGACAGAAACCAACTCATGCAAAAGACTTGGTGATACATAACAAAAATCAGCCACAACAATAAAACCACAGGTAGGTGAATCCAACATCAGGGATAATTTTTTTTATTGGGCATTAGTTTCATGTTTAGATAACCTTTTATTCAGATAAGACATTTTCTTTATTATGTTTCTAGGTGTGATGAAACAGCAGTGTAATAAGTTCTTCCTTGGAGCCAAACTAATGTCTTAGCTTTTAGTCTTTTAATAGCTGCATACTTAATATGCTTCACTGCACTGAGATCAGAATTTCAGTATTTACATACGTCTACTAGAAATTCACCACCACTCTGAAGGTCATTGTGCTGTTTGCATTTTTATTGTAGGTTGAACATTACAAGTTAAAGCTTTTATTCTGGACTAAATTACGATACGAAATACTAATATTGTATGAGAAGAATCTTACCCTGTTGCTTGCTTTAAAGTTTTATGTCCAGATCTTTAAACGTAGGCTATAAATGTTTGCAAAGCTGGAGTCTTTAGCTTTTTAAGAACAAGATGATCTTCCTGCCTAAATTATAACATAAAGCCTCCTTTTCAGACTCAAAATGCTCCAGTTGAACAAGCCTGACAGTATTAAGGAGGAAAGGATTTATTTCCATCTCTTGTGTTTATATTTGATGCCCAGTGAGAGAAGTACTCATCTGCTATGGAGGTTTTAGCAGAGCTGCTGTCAGATAAGTGGGTCACACAGTATAGAGGTGGGACTGAGCTGATCCCAGGAGGTCTTTACTGATTTCTTCCTGACTGTCTGCAGCAGAAATGGGCTGTCAGACAGTCTGGACCCCCCTGTGCTGCTATCAGAAAACAGTGACAGGTGACTGTGTCATGTTGTGGAAAGCTAAGAAGGCAAGGTATTGATGTCCTCCTTTTACTCCCTATAAAAACCTCACAACTATCAACATACAAAAGAGCTTCACATTTTTAAAACATGTCTGAAAAAATCAAGCCTTATGTGAATAAGCTGACTAATACTTTCCTCTGTAAATGTTTAGTTTAATCAATGATCGATGTGCTGAAAAATCCAGAGTTGTGATTTATTGCAGTTTCAACATGACATAATTTAGTCTTTTTAATAGTGTCTCTTTAATCATGCCTTAATTTTGTTTTAGTTTTGATGTTTATACTGTCTTGTGAACCCTTTTGTGGTTTTTATTTGTGAAAGTTGTTATATGAATAAAGTTAACATATTTACTGCAAATGAGGTGTAGAGCTTAGCAGTTCTTGCAAAAATCTAAATAACAATTTTCCACAGAGACAGCACTTAAATAAATAAATAGGAATATAGAAATAGAAGAATGAGATGTGATCATTTAAATTATTGAAATAAATGACATGACTTCCATGTTTGCTGGACACAAAAGCACAGCCTATCCGCATGGTTCAGACATTCGAGCAGAAAATTAATGGACACCTACCAGGACCTGGTCTTTTGTTGCTCATAATTGGACAACAGCCCCCTTGTTCTGAGTGGCACAATGAAGGTGGTTTTAACTGAAATCAAGGCCTCAATAAAGTATTACAATTTATATTTGATATTTGAAGTGCTTTTTTTGCTGATGAGCACAGAGATTAAATAAAAAAATGTTTAACTAAAAACTCGAATTGGTTCAGAAATCTATTTTAATAAATTCTGTTTATAAGATAATTTAATTAAGGGATAAAAAGTTTTCCAAAACAGCCTGGCCCTCCTGGCCTTGTTTGCCAGTATAATTACCACCTTGTTAAATTGTGAATTTCTTGTGATTGACCACATTCTTTGGTTCGATTTCATTAGCGACACTCAGACCTGAAGACGTTGACTCATGCAGAAGGTCAGACAATACAATTCAATTCAGTTTTATTTATATAGCGCCAATTCACAACACATGTTGTCTCAAGGCACTTCACAACAGTCAGGTACATACATTCCAATTAATCCTAACCATTGAACAGTGCAGTCAGATTCAGTTATTTATTCAAATTGGATAAAACGTTTTTCTATCTAAGGAAACCCAGCAGATTGCATCCAGTCAGTGACTTGCAGCATTCCCTCCTCCTGGATGAGCATGTAGAGACAGTGGACAGTCACTGGCGTTGACTTTGCAGCAATCCCTCATACTGAGCATGCATGTAGCGACAGTGGAGAGGAAAAACTCCCTTTTAACAGGAAGAAACCTCCAGCAGAACCAGAACCAGGCTCAGTGTGAGCGGCCATCTGCCACGACCGACTGGAGGTTTGAGAGAACAGAGCAGAGACACAAAAAGAACACAGAAGCACTGATCCAGGAGTACTTTCTATGGGAAGGAAAAGTCAATGTTAATGGATGTAGTTCCTTTAGTCGTTTCACCTAGAAAGAAAGAACAGATAAACTCTGAGCCAGTTTTCAAGGTTAGAGTCTGAAAGAGAGCACATAGTTTGTTACAGTTAAGCTCAGTCAATTTCCATGTCTAGGAGAGAGAAAGGGTTAAACACTAAAAGACAGGGCTATGTGGATCATCGGTAGAGGGTGAGCATTAAGTTGTTGCCAGCAGAAGCTCGGACAATTCCCCTCTCCAGAAAGGTTTAACAGGTAGACACAGAGTCAGGCCAGGTGTAGCTTCTAGGAAGAGAAGAGAGAACATAAAGTTAAAAGCTGAAATAACAGCAAATAATGCAAAATTGGAGAGTAGTGTGAGAATGTAGCGAAGAGGGTGAAAGTGGTCGTTATGTCCTCCAGCAGCCTAAGCCTATAGCAGCATAACTACACAGATAGTTTCAGTTCAGATTATTTAGTTAAACGGCGCTTATTTACAACAATGTCGTCTCAAGGAACCCCACAAAGGGTCCCACTGATGGTCATTGTTATACTAAAAACCACAAGGATTGTGATACCTCTCTCTGTCAGACTGATTATAACCAGTGGAAAAGAGAAGGGGTCATACAGGTAGCAGAAATGGAGGGTGTGTTTGCACCTCAACCATAACTGAGCCGGTTTAGGCTAAACCTGACTCCCCCTTACTCCAAACAACAGGGAGGGAGGAAGGCTCCCTCTCTGATAAACTAAGCCACTCTAACTATAAGCTTTATCAAAAAGGAAAGTTTTAAGCCTAGCCTTAAAAGTAGACAGGGTGTCTGCCTCACGAACTAAAACTGGGAGCTGGTTCCACAGGAGAGGAGCCTGATAACTAAAGGATCTGCCTCCCATTCTACTTCTAGAGACTCTAGGAACCACCAGTAAACCTGCAGTCTGAGAACGAAGTGCTCTGTTAGGAACATATGGAACAATCAGATCTCTGATGTATGATGGAGCTAGATCATTAAGGGCTTTATATGTGAGGAGGAGAATTTTAAATTCTATTCTGGATTTAACAGGGAGCCAATGAAGGGAAGCTAAAATAGGACAAATATGATCTCTCTTTTTAATTTTTATCAGAACTCTTGCTGCAGCATTTTGAATCAGCTGAAGGCTTTTAACTGCATTTTGTGGACATCCTGATAGTAAAGAATTACAATAGTCCAGCCTTGAAGTAACAAATGCATGGACTAGTTTTTCAGCATCTCTCCTGGACAGGATATTTCTAATTTTGGTAATGTTCCGGAGGTTAAAGAAATAAATCCTAGAAACCTGTTTAATATGGGATTTAAATGACATGTCCTGGTCAAAAATAACACCATGGTTTTTTACTTTATTACTGGAGGTCAATTTAATGCCATCCAGGTTAAGGGATTGACTAAGCAGTTTCTTTTTTAAAGACTCCGGTCCAAAGACGACAACTTCTGTCTTGTCTGAATTTAGAAGCAAACAATTTAAAGTCATCCAAGTTTTTATATCTTCAAGACATGCTTGTAGTCTATCTAACTGGTTGGGTTCATCAGGATTTATGGATAAGTAAAGCTGAGTATCATCAGTGCAACAGTGAAAATGTATCCTATGCTGCCTGATAATTTCACCTATTGGAAGCATATATATAGTAAAGAGAATTGGCCCAAGTACTGAACCCTGTGGTACTCCACAATTAACCCTGGAGTTTAAAGATGATTTATCATTTACATAAACAAACTGGAGTCTGTTTAGATTAGATTTAAACCAGCCTAGCGCTGTTCCCCTGATCCCTACAACATATTCCAGCCTTTTTAAGAGAATATTATGGTCGACTGGATCAAATGCAGCACTGAGATCTAACAGAACCAGAACAGACACAAGTCCATTATCTGATGCCATAAGAATATCATTAGTGACTTTCAGCAGAGCTGTTTCAGTGCTATGATGAGCTCTGAAACCTGACTGAAACTCTTCAAACAGGTCATTGCTGTGTAAATGCTCACACATTTGATTAGCAACTATTTTCTCAAGAATTTTAGATAAGAATGGAAGATTGGATATAGGTCTGTAATTTTTCAAGTCATCTCGATCAAGCGAAGGTTTCTTAAGTAAAGGTTTAATTACAGCTGACTTAAAAGCCTGTGGTACATATCCATTTACTAAAGATAGATTAATTATATCTAAAATGGGGCTGGTAATCAGAGGGAACACTTCCTTAAATAATTTGGTTGGGATTGGGTCTAACATACAAGTTGAAGGTTTAGATGAAGCTAATATTTCTGATAACTCAGGAAGCTCCACAGGATCAAAACAGTCCAAACACAAATCAGGTTCTACAGTTATTTCCAATGTTGTCTCACTTGCTGAGGATGAAGTAATCATCTTCAGGAGTATGTCAAAGATTTTATTTTTAATAGAATCGATTTTATTTAAAATGAATCCCGTAAAGTCATGACTGCTGAGAGCTAAGGGAATGGATGGCTCAACAGTGCTATGACTCTGTGTAAGTTTAGCAACTGTACTAAAGAGAAACCTAGGATTATTCTTGTTCTCTTCTATTAATGATGAGAAATAAGCTGTTCTAGCTTGGTGAAGTGTCTTTTTATACAACAGTAGGCTATTTTTCCAGATTAAGTAGGAATCCTCTAGGTGTGTAGAGCGCCATTTTCTCTCCAATTTTCTAACATTGTGCTTTAAAGTACGCAGCTCTGAATTAAACCAAGGAGCTAGCCTCCTATGAATAATTACCTTCTTTTTCAAGGGGGCTGCATTGTCTAATGCATCACGCAATGATGAAGAAACACTATGAACAAAAGAATCAATTTGTGAAGGGGCAGAAACAGAATTATTGCCCTCCACTGTGCTTTTCAGTGATAATGAGGAAATTAAAAGTGGAACAGATTCTTTAAAGAATCCCTCATGAGGACGAAAATATCGAGGCACGTGACTTCGCCCGGTACGGCGGAGCCGGGGTCCCACCCTGGAGCCAGGCCTGGGGTAGGGACTCGCCGGAGAGTGCCTGGTGGCCGGGTTGCTCCTCGCGGGACCCGGCCGGGCCTAGCCCGAACGAGAGATTCAAGGCCATCCCCCAGTGAGCCCACCACCTGCAGGGGGAACCGTGAGGGACCGGTGCAAAGAGGATTGGCTGGTGGACAAAGGTGGAGACTTCAGCGGCCCAATCCCCGGATGCTTAGGCTGGCTCTAGGGACGTGGAATGTCACCTCGCTGGGGGGGAAGGAGCCTAAGCTTGTGCGGGAGGTCGAGAGATATCAACTAGAAATAGTCGGGCTCGCCTCCACGCACAGCGTGGGCTCTGGAACCCATTTCCTTGAGAGGGGTTGGACTCTCTTCTACTCTGGAGTGGCCCACGGGGAGAGGCGGCGGGCTGGTATTGGTTTGCTTGTTGCCCCCCAGCTCAGCCATCTTGTGTTGGGGTTTACCCCAGTGGATGAGAGGGTCGTATCCCAGCGCCTTCGGGTTGGGGAGAAGTCTCTGACTGTCGTCTCGGCCTATGGGCCGAGTGGTAGTGCAGAGTACCCGGCCTTCTTGGCGTCCCTGTCGGGAGTGCTGGATAGTGCCCCTCCCGGGGACTCCATTATTCTGCTGGGGGACTTCAATGCCCACGTGGGAAACGACAGTGACACCTGGAGAGGCGTGATCGGGAGGAATGGCCTCCCCGATCTGAATCTGAGTGGTGTTTTGTTACTGGACTTCTGTGCTAGTCACGGATTGTCCATAACGAACACCATGTTCAAACATAAGGGTGTCCATCAGTGCACTTGGCACCAGAACACCCTAGGCAGGAGGTCGATGATCGACTTTGTTGTCGTATCATCAGACCTTGGGTCGCATGTTTTGGACACTCGGGTGAAGAGAGGGGCTGAGCTGTCCACTGATCACCACCTGGTGGTGAGTTGGATCCGCTGGAGGAGGAGAAAGCCGGACAGACTTGGCAGGCCCAAACGCATAGTGAGGGTCTGCTGGGAACGTCTGGCGGAGCCCTCGGCCAGGGATGTATTCAACTCCCACCTCCGGGAGAGCTTTGACCAGATCAGTTTTAGATTAAAGCCTTTCATTAGTTAATGATCAAAGGTTGATTAGTAAAACTTGTATTTAGATATTTAAACCAGTTCAACACCCTCATAATCTTTTTTTTTAACAGACTTTAAGTGATAATTTTGCAAGAAAGTAGGTGTTGCAGCACCTGTGACCAACAGAGAACATTTAGTGTGAAGTGTAGACAGAATTTAAATCACAGTACTGTAGTTTTAAAATAACCTTCAGCTCAGTTAGTCTGTATATCGCAGAAATTGATGAGATACAGTTCAGACAGTCCAGGCCCATTACTCCACCTTGACAGATGTTTAATAAACTTTGTTTTTAATCATTTTATGTTTGAATACCTCCTGTCCAGTGTGAGTTATTAGAAGTTTAGCCCTGCATGACGAGGACAGAAAGGAGGAATGAGAGTTAAGTTTCTTGAATTGCAGTTTAATTCATCAAGATGATGCTTGGATAATAATGAGCAAAGCCTACAGTTCTGGAGTGATGTATTTGAAGTGAATATGGAGAAGTAAGTTTGCCATCTTGTGGTGATGAGACGTAATGCAGATGGAATAAAGTCTGCGATTTTCTGAGAAGAGTTTAATAAACTCGTTTGCTCCCAAAAATGACAGAAATGTAATAATAAACAGCTCTGATGCCATTTCCTTTGTCTCTTCATGGAAGGACTAGGTGACAATCTTCCCTGTCTCGCAGTGAATCGTTTATCCTGTAATCTAATGAGCAGGCACAAAGTGCATTACCTCAGAAAAATGAAGGTTTCCTGTTTGAATTATGTTGCACCGCTGTGGCTTTTTATTTATATTCAGTCCAAGTATGCAGCCAGCAGAAAGGGAGATCAGGGATGGTGCGTGACTGTGGAGGAAATGAAGAGAAAATTGCTCCCGCTTGCAGAAATCTCTATGCATGAGCAACAGCTCCATCGCATTTTCTTACAATATATTCCTACCGTCTTCCCAGTTATAAGCTGATTCAGTACAATACAGATAAACATCCTCAGTCGACTGAATAAATCTTTTCTTAAAAATCTCCAATAAAGTCTACAGTTTCAGGTGGAATTACCAATCTGAACGCAAAAAGATAGTATCATGGCAGCTTAGAGTTACATCCAGCAGGAGCTAAGATGAAACGTCTGTAACGTGGTGTCCTGACAGAAACAACAAACTCAATATGTTTTTAATCCCCTGACGAATTTCTCAAATTATTGCCCTTCCTTCCACCAGCAGGGGGCAGCACTGTAATCCCAGTAAATTGTCTGTTTCTACTTAAAATGTTTCAGTAAATTGGAATCAAATACCAATAATAACAGCTTTGACTGTAGTATGTAGGTGTGTGTATAGAAATATTTCTAGGTAGTTATTTAACAACATCATTCTAGAAGTTCAATGTCCAATTTAAAACGTTAAGACATTTCTTTCTGAATTTAACTTGCAGACAACATAATGTTTTTCCTAGAAAGGCAAATAATAACCAGTTTGTTCTCAGCTCACGTTCATGAGTGACTTTGCTCTCTGATCCTTTCTTTGTATAACCTCCAGATTTCCTTTCAAATGATTAAATCGTATAATTTCTTCCTGTTTGAAACTACTATTCCCATGGTCTCTCTCCCTCCCTATCGTCCTTATATAAACACAGAAAAAACTTCACTTTTTAGTTATTGCTGTACCACACAGAAACTCTGCAAATGCTTGCATTATGCTATCTGTGAGTGCAGAAATTTTAGAATCACTGCAGATGTCTAAACCCCCAAAATTACGGCATTCTTGACTTCAGATCTTATGTTGAACATGTTTGCATTATTTAGAACATTTCTTTAGTTCAAAGCTTTAAAGTTTTCCTTCAGTATAGAATAAAAAAAAATGCATTGCTGGTTGTTACATACTATTATGTGTTCAGCAGACCTGGACATAATCTGATGTTTGATAAGCGTTTTTCACATGATGCAGCAGTGTACAATGTTACCAGCATTCCTTTCTTGTCATGTCATTTAACTGTCAGGCATCATTACAACTAGGTGTTGGTTATTTTGTCCTTGTAGTTCTTTGCCCTTTTGAATACTTGGCTCAGTTATATTACATTTTTGGTGATTTAACAGGAGGGGACTGGGTAAAAATAATTTAGATTGACAGTGAAAACCACTGCGGACCAAAAACAACACAAAGTCTAAGTTCATGACCTTAAGCTCCATTACACTTGGGTTATGCAGCTGGACAACCTCTGAATAACCTCAAAAACAAATAATAAGAAAGCAAAATGAATGATTTTGGCATGGCCTAGTCAAAGTCTAGACATAAATCCAAATTAGATGCTGTGACAAGACCTTAAAGAGGCATTTAATCCCTAAAAAGCCTGAGTTTAAAAAAAAAATCTGCTAAGAAGAGAGGACAAAAATTCCTCCACAGTGACGTAAAATGCCAGTTGTTGCACCGAAGGGTGACATAACTAGTTATGAGATTTAGGGGGCAAATACTTTTTCATAGTCGGCCAGGCTGGTTTCCATACCTTTTTTTTTTTTTC
The DNA here is from genome assembly GCF_021462225.1 of Girardinichthys multiradiatus. Lineage (NCBI taxonomy): Eukaryota > Metazoa > Chordata > Actinopteri > Cyprinodontiformes > Goodeidae > Girardinichthys > Girardinichthys multiradiatus. The sequence continues at coordinate 39,243,606 of NC_061806.1, read as the reverse complement.
TCATAGTAAATAAAACCATCATTTGAAAATATATTTTGATTTTATTCAGGTTTATTTTGTGTCAAAGTTTGTCTAATAAACCTAAAAAATGTAGGTGCAACAAAAAACAATATTAGACTAAATGCGTAAGGCTGCAAATACTTTTCACAGCGCTGTGTTTTACAGAAGTACAGAGATGACAGGTGGATTTTTAGTAGGGTCTAAAAGAAAGTTGTTTAATCAGAAATCATTTTAACTGGCCTGAGGTGTAAACAGCTCATTGTAGTCAGACTGAACCATTTTACACACAAGGTTGTTTTGTATTCTTTCTCTGGGTGTCTGTAAATTGTCTTGTTGTGCCTTATGTTTATTTATATTGTGTATTTCTGCTAGTAAAGAACTCAATAAAACATGAAAAGTGAATAAGTTGAAAAATTAGAGCAGCTTAGGGTCACAGTAAATTGTAAGCAAATGAGGTTTTTTTCATCACTAGTTGTTTTGGACCTTTGATCTTACCTAGAAATCACATTGAGACGTTTGAAAGGAAAGTTTGAGAACGCCTCCAAACCATCGATCTCATGCATACCGTCACTCATGAAGGAGACACTAAGATGCTTAACTCCTCTGCTTTAGTCAGAGATTTGTACACTATGTATGGAATAAACAATCTGTCCAGATTTCAAAATCTGTACTTCTATTCTTTGGAAGACGGATGCCTAAAATGTTGTTATTTGGACTCTAGAAGAAAGGATATGTTTTAAACCAAATACAACATTCCGGGTACAGAACCTTGTTCCAACTGTGCAGCATGGAGGTGGAAGACTCATGATTTGCTGATGCTTTGCTGCTGCAGGACCATAATTAAATCCACCATTAAATCTACTGTGTATCAGGGGGTGCTTGATGAAAATGTGAGACCATCTCTAAAAATGAAAGGTGAAGCAGAACTGGACCCTGGAACCTGACAATAACACAAAACATACCAGTAAATCCACCAAATACTACCTGAGAATTAAGGAATTACAAATTCCTTGGCCGTGTCCAGAGTCCAGAGTCTGTGCTGGTGACTTGCTGTGGGGTGACTTGAACCGGGCGGTACATGCAAGAAACCCCAAAAACATCTTACAACTGAAAGATATTAGTCAGGCATACTTTCCTTTGACTGATATCAGAGGCTGGTAGAGGCTACAAGAACCGTCTCAGTGAAGTTATTTCAATCAAAGAGATAAGGCTAGCAATAGAAAGCACTTTTGTTCTTTAAGTGCAATTAAATAATTTTCTTTTCCACAGATAAAAATGCATTAGACCTAATTAATTTCTTAACAAAGAAATAAATGTTTGATGGGGTGTCTTTATTTTCATATTCATCTATATAAACTGTCAGACGTCCCGGTTCCAACTACCTTTACTTCAAATGCCAAACGGGAGTGCAGACCGGAAGCTCTTCAGTATCTCCCTGGAAGCTGACTTTCAAAGCATCTCTGACATTTACAAATCCACACAATGACTGATTCAGTCACTGTGTTCAAAAATCTCAGACTTTCAGGCTTTATTTTTTTTGGAAAGTGAACAGAGACAAAGTTCACTGATTGTGTGACTAAATGTCGAAAAATAAAGTGGGTGGAGAGGTGCTTAACGTGGCTGCCTGAGAAGACTGATCTACTGACCCGCAGAGTTTCAGAGAAAATGCCAGGCGAGTATAAAACAGGTCAGAGGTTAAGAGTGTGAGACAAATATTTTATTCACTCAGTGAAACACAGGTGGAGACAGAAATGCACAAAAAATGAAAGTATGGGAAAATACAAGCCAAGCCTTAATGGTTTAGTTTGGTTAGGAACCCTTTAAAGACAAAATACAGAACAAAAAAGCAAGTAAAAAGTCTTTTCAGTGTCTTGCTCAGTAGCTTGATTGACATACAAAATGTGATACTAAAACTTTTAGTTGTAAAATTGTTGTTAAGGAAAACAACAAATTTGCATTGAATGGAGTGTGCATGTTCTGACCCATGCATGGGTTCTCTCCGGGTTCTTCTTCCCAAACTTTTAGGATGGGATCTGGACATTTTCACCGCTTTGTGTTTTTGAGGAACAATTTAAAAGGTAGATTAAATCGGTCCACAATAATGTCACTGAGCCACAGAGGGAGGTAGTCACAGAGCTGAGTGGGGAGTTGGTGTGAAGTGTAGCGGTGGTGCGCCATTAGAACCAACACGACTGCTGTCATACACTAGTTTTGCTCCGATGCCTTCACTAACGTTGGTGCACGATGTTGGAGGATGTGGCTGACTCCAGTGGTTGAGTTTGGAAAGGCTGGGGAGTGTAAATGCAGTCATTTTGCAGAACTATCTTTTTTAAATTTCAGCTAAAATCCTAAAATGTTGTTATACAGGTCCTTCTCAAAATATAAGCATATTGTGATTAAGTTCATTATTTTCCATAATGTAATGATGACAATTTAACATTCATATATTTTAGATTCATTGCACACTAACTGAAATATTTCAGGTCTTTTATTGTCTTAATACGGATGATTTTGGCATACAGCTCATGAAAACCCAAAATTCCTATCTCACAAAATTAGCATATTTCATCCGACCAATAAAAGAAAAGTGTTTTTAATACAAAAAACATCAACCTTCAAATAATCATGTACAGTTATGCACTCAATACTTGGTCGGGAATCCTTTGGCAGAAATGACTGCTTCAATGCGGCGTGGCATGGAGGCAATCAGCCTGTGGCACTGCTGAGGTCTTATGGAGGCCCAGGATGCTTCGATAGCGGCCTTTAGCTCATCCAGAGTGTTGGGTCTTGAGTCTCTCAACGTTCTCTTCACAATATTCCACAGATTCTCTATGGGGTTCAGGTCAGGAGAGTTGGCAGGCCAATTGAGCACAGTGATACCATGGTCAGTAAACCATTTACCAGTGGTTTTGGCACTGTGAGCAGGTGTCAGGTCGTGCTGAAAAATGAAATCTTCATCTCCATAAAGCTTTTCAGCAGATGGAAGCATGAAGTGCTCCAAAATCTCCTGATAGCTAGCTGCATTGACCCTGCCCTTGATAAAACACAGTGGACCAACACCACCAGCTGACACGGCACCCCAGACCATCACTGACTGTGGGTACTTGACACTGGACTTCTGGCATTTTGGCATTTCCTTCTCCCCAGTCTTCCTCCAGACTCTGGCACCTTGATTTCCGAATGACATGCAGAATTTGCTTTCATCCAAAAAAAGTACTTTGGACCACTGAGCAACAGTCCAGTGCTGCTTCTCTGTAGCCCAGGTCAGGCGCTTCTGCCACTGTTTCTGGTTCAAAAGTGGCTTGACCTGGGGAATGCGGCACCTGTAGCCCATTTCCTGCACACGCCTGTGCACGGTGGCTCTGGATGTTTCTACTCCAGACTCAGTCCACTGCTTCCGCAGGTCCCCCAAGGTCTGGAATCGGCCCTTCTCCACAATCTTCCTCAGGGTCCGGTCACCTCTTCTCGTTGTGCAGCGTTTTCTGCCACACTTTTTCCTTCCCACAGACTTCCCACTGAGGTGCCTTGATACAGCACTCTGGGAACAGCCTATTCGTACAGAAATTTCTTTCTGTGTCTTACCCTCATGCTTGAGGGTGTCAATAGTGGCCTTCTGGACAGCAGTCAGGTCGGCAGTCTTACCCATGATTGGGGTTTTGAGTGATGAACCAGGCTGGGAGTTTTAAAGGCCTCAGGAATCTTTTGCAGGTGTTTAGAGTTAACTCGTTGATTCAGATGATTAGGTTCATAGCTCGTTTAGAGACCCTTTTAATGATATGCTAATTTTGTGAGATAGGAATTTTGGGTTTTCATGAGCTGTAGGCCAAAATCATCCGTATTAAGACAATAAAAGACCTGAAACATTTCAGTTAGTGTGCCATGAATCTAAAATATATGAATGTTAAATTTTCATCATGACATTATGGAAAATAATTAACTTTATCACAATATGCTTATATTTTGAGAAGGACCTGTACTTGTGGAGGAATCGAAACCAGCAAAAAACTCATAAACAGCAATTGAATATGAAGACATTTCTGCATGCAGATGAAGATAATCCTGACATGGGTTTAAAAAAAAGATATTGTGTGGAAATTAAAAGGCTAAATAAATTTGAGGGAATTGCATCTTAAAAGTTAAAGAGGGAAATAAACCATTTTTTCTAATCAGCTGAATTTGTTGCATTGTACCCTCATGGTTCAAAGCTGTTCGAGTTCGATTTACTGGTCGATGTACGAGTCCAACCCACGGTCACAAGCTCTTTAAGTGAATGGACGATGCAAGCTGCTGGAATTGGTTTCTGCAGTAAAGGTCAGAAGAAAGAGACTGTTCCTTTGTGTGGAAACTTTGGTGGTTCTGGTGTCTAATTTGAACCTTTCTTTGCATGGTTTCATGGCCATGTGGACGAATGGGCTTCTCCTGTGCAGCAAACCTTAGCTTGATGTAAATAATCAATCCTTCATCTTCTATACCGCTTATTCTGGTTATTTCCGCTTATGCCTATCTCCAGCAGTCCACAGGCGAGCAGCAGGGTACATCCTGGACAGGTCGTCAGTCCATCACAGGGCAACACAGGACAAACAACCATGCACACACAACCCTAATCTGTTAACCTAACAGTCATGTTTTTTGGACCGTGGGAAGAAGCTGGAGTACCCGGTGAGAACCCATGCAAGCACGGGGAGAACATACAAACTCCATGCAGAAAGACCCTCGGCCGGGAGTATAACCCAGGACCTTCTTGCTGCAAGGCAACAGTGCTACAAACTGCACCACCGTGCAGCTCTGATGTAAATATATTCAGATCTGAGGTTGACCTGTGTGTAGGCAAAATGTTGCTTTACTAAATGGACCATGAACTTTTCCCAGAGAAGCTGAAAATGTTGGCATCCACTTTAAAAGGTTCTTAAGAGGCCAAACTAGAAGGAAGGTTTGACTGAAGAGGATTTTTAGGTTGATTTCTACACATCATCTGTCCCATAAAGCCACTGTTTTCACATGAATGGAGATAAGTTGGAAGTCATTATGATGGAAGAGGATGAATAGCCAGAAAGACAACCAACTCAAACTTGTAGGTGTTTGAAACTACAATAAGATTTTGAAGTGGCAGCATAAAAAGACTCGGCCTTCCTTGAACGCCCAGGAGGCTAAGATAGAGGGTTGATGAAACAGAATAGCAGATGGTGTGAATGAAAAGACAAGGAGGCAAAAATGACAGTGAAGAATATGTTCAACAAAAGATTGGAGCTGGATACATGGGACAGTCTGACTACTACTTGGTTGACCAAAATCTTAACAAGAGGTCTAATCAGATAATCAAAAATACCTTTTATTGTCCAGACCTTCTTGTTTGGCAGTGTTTTGAAGCTCTACTGTATCTTCTGACTAAGCATTGAGTTGATAAAACATCTGAATGACATCTAAAGTGTCCATAGGGGTCTGGGATAAAATATGGCTAAATGTTTTTTGTTTTTTTTAAGAGTCCACCTCTGTTCTGCATGATCTTGAGAGACATCATGCAGTCAATGCAATCTTATCTCCGTGTTACAAACGCTACTCTCATCTCTTTGAGTCAAAAAGCTGCAAATAAATGATTGCACTGTTGCAATTTAAATCCACGAGCCTTACCAGAAGAATTGGAACGCCTTACCTTAGGGTCCAGATTATTTTGTGTGTTTTGTCACATCTCAGTTGTTGATCACTTTGAGAGCTCGTAAAAAGCTTTCCTGTAACAAAGACAGTTCTTTCTTTTGGTCCCATTTCAATTGAAAACAGATTTGCTTTAGTTTTTGTTTCTGCTTTCTGGCGTTTTTGCATAATTTGTCAGATTTTGGTTGTGGTCATCACAAAATTTAGTTTTAAGGGCTAAATTCCTTTGGCTTAATGTATTAAAATGTATAGAAATACTGAGGTTTCTGTGAAGTTTGTGCATCCTCTGCAATAAATTTCCCCAGCTGCTTAGAGGACTGTAACAAATAAAATTACTACAATCCCTTAATTATACTTCAGTGGGGAAATGGAAGCAGCAAACTGATAGTTTTTCTAGTGTATTTTTAAACAGTTGGTAATTCAAGTACTGTAAAAACAAACAAGCTAACTAGTTACCTAGCTATGTAACTAGCTTGCTACCTAAACAAACAGCTGAGTAGGCATCTAAATAAATTTCACTACTAGCTAAATAACTAAATAAATATAAATATTTAAACATAGATACAAAATACTATACAAAAGTGGCACTAACTGAAAAGGGAATTTAAAATTCATTAACAAAACATAATTACAAAATGAACTAGTCTAAACGCCACAAAAAATTACAACTAAGTATATCATAATATACTAAAACTAAAACAGTAAAACTATAAATGAACAAATAAATAGGCTTAAAATAGATGAACAAGAATAAAATGGACAAACGTGATAGTATATATATTTATTAGAAAAAGAGACTGATGGGTTTTAACAAAATACATAAATGTACTTCAGATAATGTATCTTTGCAGTTTTAGTACATAGTTTAGATTCAGGATTGGTAAGAAAAGTTCAGAAATCCTCTCAAAGTTTAAACATCTGTTCTCCATCCCAACCTTGTGTGTTTTTATGTCATTTAAATTGTGTAAATCTTTATTAGAGTCGCTTTGTAAAATCTAACTGATAATTGTGTGGAAGAAAAATCTATTTTCTTTGAGTGAGGATGGCCCAGTGTTCCCTGCATGAGTAAAACTAGTTTCTTGAACATTTTAGAGAACCAGCTCGTAACATATTTGCTGATTTGATACTTTGGGGTCATTTGACTGTTATCTTTAACAGTAAAGAAGATTCCAGATTACATCAATCAGTTCTGCAAAGATCATCAGGGCTGACCTTCCCTAGCAACTAGCATCTTTGGAAACCCCACATAGCCTGAACACAAACTGTTATAGACTTTTACCGCCAGGTCGGCGGTGGTCGTGCAAAAACCAGTCATCCCAGAGACAGTTTCTTCCCCCAGACTGTCTCTCTGATGAACAACCAACAGATTAATGGATATTTGATCTAATTTAACCATGTTTTTTGCTTTTGTAAAAACACTATGTTGATATTTACCTAAAACCTTGTGATTTTTGTTTCCCTTTTTATATATTGACATTTAAAATGTGTTCATTCAGAGCAAAGTGGAACCAAAGTCAAATTCATTTTGGTGTTCAAAACCTTGGTGAACAAAGCTGGTTCTGATTGTTTGATCATCTGCAAAGTAATAAAACCCTTTCAGAAGTACAGAGATTCAATGGAGAGCTAAAAGCTGGAAGGTCATGTGAGAAGGGAGGAGAGCGGAGGATTAAAAGGAGCAGCTGGAGGATGGAAGGGAATGGTTTACGACGTCACTGGGACTTTCCCTCTGCTTCCTTCCCTTTTTTGTTTTAGAGTGGGTGGCAGGCAGAGAGGCAGTCACGCACAGCAGCTCAGCACCTTCTTTCAGCTACACTGAGCATCTCTCTGTAGAGAAGTAGGACTCCTTTAAGATGGCTGCTGACTTAGTCAACAAATTCAGATGAGGAAGAGGAGGTGTGTTTTTTTTTTTTTTTTCTCAGGATCCCATCAGACCTTTAAACTCTTTAAGTGACTCCAGTCTGGACAGGTTTCCCACTGTGAGGCCATCTCTTTAATAGGATTTTATGCTAACTGAAGCTGTACGCAGCAGCTTTCCTGTTTGTAGACCACTTTCCTTCTTTCTGGTGGATTTTACAGTCGGTGGTGTTCCACCACGCTGATACTTTTTCCTTTCATTGGAGATGAGATCCAGCTTCATGCAGGTCAAGCCTGTAGCTTCACAGCAGTGCAGCGTGAGTGTTTAATTACTGTTTGAGAGTCCCGTTCTTCTTTGCATATGTTTAAAATCCAGGGGTGAAATGCTTATCCAGCATTCCCAGAGGGCATTAGCGGCAACCATCACTGATCAGAAATGGAAAGTACAGTGCTGGTCCAACACTGAGCATTGATGCAGTGTTCATAAATGATTGAACAAGCCAGCCAGCAGGGCTTGTTGTGTAAACACATAAAATAATTGCAAAGTGCTTTTTGAAACAGGAAAAAGGAGGAGATACCAACATTTTCTCACTTTTAAGAATACATTATAAGTGGCAATTTTTTTCAACTGGCCCATGCTGGTAGCTGCCCAGGGCAGGATTAGAAAGGGGGATGAGGGTGCATGAGCACTAGTTAAAAAATAAGTTGTCTCCCTTGTTTGTCGCTGAGAATAGTGAGACTAGCTAACGTGCTTTCTAACGTGCTGGCTATTGCTTGCTGCATTCCAGCAAGCAATAGCCTGTGCTTGCTGGACTGTAATGTATTTTACTCACATCAGGATCCAGTTTTTATTTTTATAGAGAAACCTTGTATACAGAAGCACGCTCAAACTCAAACCCACAGGTGTTTAGATTCAGGTGTTAACAGATACACAAATGTTCTATATTGACCCACAGTTACCACCAAATACATCTTGCATTTATAAGTACCATGCTCTTTTTGGTAACAGTGCTGTTATTTTATGTTTCTGCAGGTGTTAAAGCAAGCTCGGTGTTATTTTGTATTCTCTTCATCCTTCTTTCTCTCCTCCATTGTTTTCTCCTTCTATCGCTTTTCCCTTTTTGCCCCACCCCTCTCTTTCGTTCTTCTTATGTTTTCCTTTCCGTCTCCGTGTCCATAACAATAAAGCGTTAGCCGTAATGCTCCACTTGTGAAAGTAAATCTGTTGGGCTTTTTCTTGGCACTCAAACAGCAATTCTGAGCGCTTCTCTGCTGGACAGGAATAATAAAAATAAAATAAAGTAGAATGTATCTTATACAATGTAGCCATATTTTATCCCAGACCCCTATGGACACTTTAGATGTCATTCAGATGTTTTATCAACTCAATGCTTAGTCAGAAGATACAGTAGAGCTTCAAAACACTGCCAAACAAGAAGGTCTGGACAATAAAAGGTATTTTTGATTATCTGATTAGACCTCTTGTTAAGATTTTGGTCAACCAAGTAGTAGTCAGACTGTCCCATGTATCCAGCTCCAATCTTTTGTTGAACATATTCTTCACTGTCATTTTTGCCTCCTTGTCTTTTCATTCACACCATCTGCTATTCTGTTTCATCAACCCTCTATCTTAGCCTCCTGGGCGTTCAAGGAAGGCCGAGTCTTTTTATGCTGCCACTTCAAAATCTTATTGTAGTTTCAAACACCTACAAGTTTGAGTTGGTTGTCATTCTGGCTATTCATCCTCTTCCATCATAATGACTTCCAACTTATCTCCATTCATGTGAAAACAGTGGCTTTATGGGACAGATGATGTGTAGAAATCAACCTAAAAATCATCTTCAGTCAAACCTTCCTTCTAGTTTGGCCTCTTAAGAACCTTTTAAAGTGGATGCCCACATTTTCAGCTTCTCTGGGAAAAGTCCATGGTCCATTTAGTAAAGCAACATTTTGCCAACACACAGGTCAACCTCAGATCTGAATATATTTACATCAGGGCTGCACGTTGGTGCAGTTTGTAGCACTGTTGCCTTGCAGCAAGAAGGTCCTTGGTTCAACTCCTGGCCGGGGGTCTTTCTGCATGGAGTTCGCATGTTCTCCCCGTGCATGCGTGGGTATAGGTTGACATTTGTAGTAATTTTGGCTATTATTTAAGATGTAATAAGAATTTTTAAGGTGTTTTGCAGAGAAATAAACTTTCTGTGGTATCTTGATGTTAGAGTTTCCTGCTAATGCTGCTCTGTGTCACCCACCACTCTGTCCCTTCATACTTAAAGTGGAAATATTATGACATCCTGGTCATATGGTTCTGTTAGCAGTAGCATCGTGCCTTCTGCTGCTGTTACTGATGTGTGCTGCTTTTAGCTCCTGGAGGACAGAATGGTGCTGCTTGTTTTGATTATTATTATTACATAAAACAGCTTAGCATTATTTTTGATATTTTTGTCTTGTTTCTGTGGCGCTAGATAATTGTTAAACTACAAAAATGGCCGAATGGGTTAAGGTGCAGCGCTCCTTGACCTGGAGGTGGGCGGGGTGTGAGTGCATTTAAAAAGACGGCACCAGAACAAGTTAGTCTCAGACGCACCTCTGAAGAGGTAAAAGAGGAGCCTGTGGAGCTACAATAACAAGGAGTTCAGACCATATCATTGCAGTTCCACTTTATATAGACCACCACTGAATGATTTAAAGTTGAAAAGAAGGAATTTAAAAGCATGATATGTCTTCTTCAATGCTTGTTTCCAGGATAATATGATAGATTATGTGCATTTGTTAGGGGAGTTGTAACATGGTTGTCTACTTAACATGGATATTAGTGGGGCTTCTCTGAGCTAAAACCTTTCTAGAAGCTGGATGCAGTGGGGCAAAAATCTCTTTTGACAGTGTGACAAAAAAGCAAATATAGAAGAAATTTGTATGGGACAAATGCTTTTGTTTTTTTAGAGCAATGTAACTATTTCTTTTCTGAAATATTTTTGAACAGAATAAAAAAACTACTCCGGCTTCCTCAAACAGTCCAAAAATATGACTGTTAGGTTAATTGGTCTCTCTAAATTGCCCTTAGGTGTGAATGAGTGTGTGCGTGGTTGTTTGCCTCTCGCCCGTACACTGCTGGAGATAGGCATCAGCTTCCCTGTGACCCCCTAGGGAAGAAGCGGTATAGAAGATGAATGAATGGATAAATGAGTAATCTATATACACTTGTGCAATCAACTGAATAATAAAGGCAGCAAGTTGTTTTGAAATTGCTTCATTGGCTATCAAGTGTGCAAAAATTTGTTAAAATGTTTTTTTGTTGAAATAAATCTAAGATAAAATATTCCAAAACTTTTCACACATTTATTGTCAATTTTATTATTTTTTATATAACCCAGTGACATGTGTGCACACCCTTAAACTACTCGTACTCGTCATCTTCCGCTTCATCCGGAACCGGGTCGCGGAGGCAGCAGACTCAGTAGAGACTCCCAGACGTCCCTCTCCCCAGACACCTCCTCCAGCTCCTCCAGGAGGAGCCCAAGGCGTTCCCAGGCCAGCCGAGAGACATAGTCCCTCCAGCGTGTCCTGGGCCGTCCCCTGAGCCTCCTCCTGGTGGGACGTGTCTGGAACACTTCCCGAGGACGACGTCCAGGAGGCATCCGATGTAGATGCCCAAGCCACCTCTTCTCCGAGCCCCTCGCAGATGGCCAAGCTCCTGGAGGAAGCTCATTTCAGCAGCTTGTATCCGAGATCTCGTTCTTTCGGTCATGACCCAAAGTTCATGGCCATAGATGAGGGTAGGAACGTAGACCGACCGGTAAATCGAGAGCTTCGCTATTCGGCTCAGATCTCTCTTCACCACAACGGACCGGCACAGCGCCCCCATTACTGTGGCAGCCGCACCGATCCGTCTGTCAATCTCTGGCTCCATTCTTCCCTCACTCGTGAACAAGACCCCGAGATTCTTGAACTCCTCCACTTGAGGCAGGAACTCCCCTCCAACCTGAAGAGGACAAGCCACCCTTTGGCCTCGGACTTGGAGGAGCTGATCTTCATCCCAGCCGCTTCACACTCGGCTGCGAACCGCCACAGCGCATGCTGTAGGTCTTGGCTAGAGGGGGCCAGCAGGACCACGTCATCTGCAAAAAGAAGAGACGAAATCCTCTGGTCCCCAAACCAGACTTCCTCCGGCCCTTGGCTGCATCTAGAAATCCTGTCCATAAAAGTTATGAACAGTACCGTTGACAGCCCTGCTGGAGTCCAACATGCACTGGGAATCCGACTTAGTGCCGGCAATGCGGAACAAACTCCTGCTCCGCTTGTACAGAGACCAGATGGCCCCTAATAAAGGGCCCCCGAAACATGTTGAAGGCTTTCTCCAATAATTGAAAAGATTATGGGCTGACAGAGACATGACAAAAGCTGGACATTTCTCCAGAAGTCCTAATAAGATCAGGCAGAAACTGGTCAGGGAGGTTGCCAAAACGCCAACAGTAATACTGAAGTACCTGCAGGAATTATCGTCACGGGCTGGTGGTCTACATGGGACAACATGAAAATCTCCTGTATTTTCCTTATGTCTAGGATGAGGGGTTGTTTATGAGACAAAAGCATTTTCTTCCAAAAAATAGATCCAAACAATACATCTAAAATCTCCCAAAACCTTGATCAGTGGTCAACAGGTTCAAACATGGATCAGAACCAAATCTAAAACCATCCAAAGAAAGAAAGGTGAGAACAAAGTTTGAAAACCGACCACATTACTTTAAATTATAGATTTGAGAAATTTTCTGACCATTTATCCCCATACAACAGAAAATAAACTCAAATAGCATAAAGTAAACAGGTTATATCACAATCTCAAATGACGTCTTGGATTGAGTATTGAAAATGCTGTACACACACTATCCACTTTATTAGACACACCCTGCAAGTACCAGGTTAACCCCATTTTGTTTCCAGTACTGCATAATTCTTCATGGCACAGATTCAACAAGGTGTCTTAAATCTTTCTTCAGATATTTTGGTCCATATTTACAAGATCGCATCAAGCAGTTGCTGCACATTTGTTGGCTACACACATCCACAATGCCAAAAATGCTCTGGTGAATTGGATTTGGCGACTGTGAAGGCCTTTGGAGTACAAATTACTCATCGCTATGTTCAAGAAACCAGTTTGAGATTCTTTGATCTGAGCCTTTAAGCCGTCTTTCTAGATCCAAACATTAATGAAATCCCATTCCTGTCACCATTGTGTTCAGAATCAAACTCCCTTCATGCAGAGATGCTCGGACCACTTCAGCTGTAACTTCCTCTTGCTGTCAGGAGCCTCTTTAATTAGCTAAACCAGTGAAATCAGAACATGGCTCCTGCATCTCACTCTCTTCCCACTCTGTTTCACTTCTAAATATATCACTCTGCTTCAGCTCCAGGGAGTCATGTAGGTGTGTGTGTTCAGAGCCTGCTTGGTCCCATCCAGGGTGTGCATGTGTGTTTTGCACATAATGTTTTTGGTGCAGAGTGTTCCCACTGTGTGCATCAATGAGCGGTTATGTGGAGCTGCACAGATGCCTGTGCTAAATAAAATATTCAGGTGACAGTCAGATACTCGGCTCCTGCAAATCTTTCGTTCTTCTGTTTTTACTCCTACATGCAGTTATGTTGCTGGGGGTTTTAGTCAGGTTATCTTCTACATCCTCGCAGCAGTTTCTCTAAAATGAAACTTTGTAAGGGATAAATACAGTGCAAACGTTTTCCCCCGCTCTTCATTTTCTTTGTTTTGCTTACAAGGAAAGATATTTTCTTTGTAACCTTTCAAAGTGGTCTTTAACAATTTCGTTGTGGCAAATGAAGGTCTTTTTTTAATTTGTTTTTAAACCTTGGGGGCTTTTTCATTCATTTCTGTCCAGCTCTTGTACTTGATTTTGCATTTCTTTATATTGTGCAGTGTGTGCTATCTAAAAGAGAAGTGGCAATATCTGAAAGTCTGTCAAATCTGACACAGGACCTCAAGCATGCACCATTCATGAGTGAATCATCTATTGTAGTTTGAAATGTGAGGTACCAGGTTAAATGATTTAAAAGTTCAGCCAAAGACCTAAAAAATCTGTCAAATATCATCAGAAAGTCCAAAGGAACTATTGATCAAAGCTAAAATTATAAACAATTACAAGAAAGTTTGGCTTTTTGGTACTAAAATACAGTTCCTTGCAAAAGTATTCATCCCTCTTGGGCTTTTACCTTTTGACACCACATATTTTTAAGGGGTGTTATTGTGACAGACCAACATAAAGTAGTGTCTAATTGGGAAATAGAATTAAAAGGATACATGGATTTCAAATGTTTTACAAATACAAATCAGAAATTGTGTGAACTTCTGTTCATCCCCCCTGAGTTTATAGCATTCAATACAATAATACGTTTTTGCCTTTGCTTTGCAAAATAACTCAGGCTTAGTGTTTGAGTCTAAGTTAGATTTAGGTCCAGACTTTGACTAGGCCATTCTAACATATTAATTTGCTTTGATCTAAACCAGTCTATTTTAGCTCTGGCTGTTTGTTTAGGGTTGTTGTCCTGTTGGAAGATGAACCTCCAGCCCTGTCTCAAGTCTTGCAGCCTCCACCAGGTTTTCTCCCAGTATTACCTTGTTTTTATCTCCATTGACCTTCTCTTTATCTCCCAAAAGTATCCCTGTCCCCACTAAATAAAACATACACACAGGATGATGCTGCCACCGCCATGTTTCACTGTGGGATGTTTGTTATCAGTGTTAGTTTAGCATGTAGGTCTAAAATTTAAATTTCGGCCTCATTTGACCAAATCACCTACTTTCCCATATTTGCTTTAGTTGCAAACTGCAACAGGACCTCTTCTGTTTTTCCTTCAGCAGTGACTTTATTCTAGTCTGTGGTACCATAACGTGCCGGATTTGTAGAGTGCACAACTAAAGGTTCCCACTCCCACCATCCAGTCGAGCTTTAAATCTCTACAGCTCTTCCAGAGTAACCTTTTGTAAGCTTTTGGCTGCTTCTCTGATTATGCTGTCCTGTCATTTTCAGGAAAACGCCATGTCTTGTTAGATTTGCAGATGATGGATTGAACAGAGATCTGTGAGATGTTCAAAGCTTGTTTTATACCCTAACCCTCCTTCAAACATCTCCACCACATTCTCCCTGACCTGTCTGCTGTGTTTCTAGGTCTTTGTGCCGATGTTCTTCAACAAACCTCTGAGGCCATCACAGAACAACTGGATTTATGCTGAGATTAAATTACACACAGGTGGACTTGGTTTACTAATAAGGTTACTTCTGAACACAGCTGGCTCCAATAGATTTTATTCAAAGAAAAAGGGCTAGATACAAATGCACATACCACTTTATAGATATTCGTTCGTATGGTTGAAAGCCATATATCATTTTCCTTTCACTTTACAATTATACCCTACTTTCTGTAATTGTTTGCGGTCTATACAATGAAAATCCAATGAAAACATTGAAGCTTGTATCTGTAAATTGAAGAAATGTGAAAAAACTAAATGGGATAAATGTTTTTGTAGAGAAAAACAAGACCAGTTGTTGCCCACAGGCTTGGGGGCACTTTGTGCATTATGCATCAACCTCTTTCTTCTTGTTTTTCTTACTTTTCCTCCCTACTTCCTGCCTTAGGTTGCTACAGCAGAAATCAAAGGCACAGGCTTTTCATTTCAGTTGATTTCAGTTAAATGACCAAACAAAAATGAAGGACACAGCTTGTGTCTGCTTTGACTAGTTCATAAATTGTGATGGTTAATGTTTGTTGCGTCTAGGAGTGAATATCTCAATAGGGAGACTGGAGGAGCCATGAGACTCTTGTTAATAATAAAATACTGACAGTCCCTCAAATGGAGGTGTGACATGGCTGAGTGGATTTTACAGGACTGCAGATGAGTCAGTAAATACCTAGATGTATTAGTGATACATTTAGGTATTTTATAGTTTCTTGAATGAGTTTATATCTTCATCATGCACACTCAAGATCCATCTAAAACTAAATGTTTTATATTTCATGGCAAATTTTTATTTGATTGGTTTTGAATCTGAGGAATCTTTAGAATATTTTAATTAACTGGAACTGTTTTCCTCTGCCACCTTTTCAAGCTTACTTTTGATTGTTTGTGTACGCAATGTGATCATATAGAGCTGTCTTATATGGGGACATTTCTGCAACATTTTACCATAAATAGCGTGAGCATTGTTGATATCCCACCAAAAATATGTTTTAGGATGTCGCAGTGAACATTTGTGGCAGATGTAATGAAATTCCCTCAAGGAACGAGACGCCTCGGGCTGCATCTGTCACAGATGTGGAAGAATTAAACACCATTTTTAAAATGGCTGATTTATATTTTCTTTTCATAACAAATGATTCTAAAGAATCTTCATTCAGAATAACACCCTTAAAATACAAAGATAAAAAAGCTACTTCCTTTGTAATCACATGTGAGATACTTCAGTTTCGTCCAGCTCGATTACTTCAAATAGATGATGATGGGTTTGTGTTCCTTACTGAAAACGAGCCGTCTAGGTCAGGTCTCACTGGTAAGAGGAGAGCATTTTAGATGGGAAACCAAGACATTTTAAAACATTTCCTATATTTGTTTCCTCTGTTTAAATAATTCTATTTACATCAATAGCAACAAGGCAGAGATTTGTGACCCCTAGTGTTATTATTATACGCCAGCTAAAAAAAGGTATAATGATCCAAGAACTATTATACTGTTTGTTTTTTAATTTCCTTTAACAATTATGGTGAACACAGGCTGTCGGCAAGCAATTTGAAACTTTAGAGGACTTCTACAAATCACCTTAACATCCTTTCCAACTTGCTCGAAGGCTCTTTCTGATGCATGCAAACTCTGGATTCTAGAGCAGTGGAGATGTGTTCTCTTGAATGCCTCTCTGTCTGGCAGTACAATGGATGATTTTGGGTTTTAGAGCTAAAGAAACATGTACACCCAATACTTTTTCCTTGTGTTTTTAGCAGTGTCCAGGGGAAGAGCACGTGCCTGACTGCATTGTGTCAAGTGTAAAGTTTGGTGCAGAAGGGGTTGTGGTATTTGGCTGTTTTGTGGGAGTTTGACTCTGCCCCATGGCTCCAGTGAAACAAACTCTTAAGGTTTCAACATGCTAAAACGTTCTGGACAATTTCCTGCTCCCACGTTTAGGGGAAAGAGTTTGGGTATGATCCCTTCCTGTTCCAATAAGACACATGTGCACAAAGCAAGCTCCATAAAGACATGGGTGAGCAGGTTTTGTGTGGAAAAACTTGCAGAGACTCTAAGCCAGGCCTTATCTACCAACATTAGTGTCTGACCTCACCAATACACTTCTGGGCAACTGGTCAAAAATTCCCATAATGCTCTCCTAAACCTTGTAAAGAAGGCTGGAAGCTATTCAAATGGTGGCCTCACATCACATTAAACCCTATGGATTTAAATGGGATGTTACCCAAATTCATGTGCGTATGAAGGCAAGCGACACAATACTTATACAGCGTGTGTGACTTGTACCTCTAAAGTAAATAACACATTTAAAATTCCCACAAATTAATATACAGCACTGTATGTAAATCAGTGTTTCTAATCTGTTCTTGCCTCCCTTTATGTCTTGAGTAAAATAATTAATCAAGACCTCTTTACAAGACTGCAGAAATGTTTAGCTTCTTGGAAATGAAATAAAAAGATAGAGTTTGGTTTCAAACTTCTTGATGGTCAATTTAGATTGAAAAGGTAAGGGTTTGTATTTTCTTCTTATTTTGACAGCACCACCCAGGGAAGGAAGACATCAGTCCTAGTGAGGAGGTGACAGATACGGAGGACAATGAGGAGGAAGATCTGGGTGTTCTGGACGACCAGCGGAGCGTCATTCTCCACCTGCTCTCCCAACTCAAACTGGGGATGGACCTCACGCGGGTGAGACACCTCCTGCCTCTTCACGTCTACAGCTGAGACACTACAGAGTTTCTAACCTGTCTCTTCTCCATAGGTGGTGCTGCCCACCTTCATTTTGGAAAAGCGATCCCTGCTAGAGATGTATGCCAACTTCATGGCCCACCCTGATATGTTTCTGTCGATCACAGCTGGGGCCACAGCCGAGGACCGAATCATCCGCTTTGTGGAGTACTACCTGACTGCTTTTCATGAGGGACGGAAAGGCGCCGTGGCCAAGAAGCCCTTCAACCCAGTGCTGGGGGAGACATTCCACTGTTCCTGGGAAGTACCTCGCGATAAAGTTAAACCTTTGGTCAGATCAAACCAAGGGCCGACTCGGGAATCAGGCAGGGGATCCAACAACTCGCAGCAAGGGGAAGATTCACCCGAAGGTTCCTACAGAGTCCGATTTGTCGCAGAGCAGGTGTCCCATCATCCACCTGTGTCTGGGTTTTACTGTGAGTGCCGGGAGCGGCAGATGTGCGTCAACGCTCATGTGTGGACCAAGAGCAAGTTCATGGGCATGTCTGTGGGAGTGTCCATGGTGGGAGAAGGTAGGTCAGACCACCATAACACATCTTATCCACTATATAGGGGAATCACAGTTTAATGTTGTAGGCTAATCACAAGACAGATTTGTCTACTGCTGTTAACCTGTTCAATAATTCTGGTCTATCTGAAAGTAAATGTGGCGCACAGGAAAAAACTAAAGTTTAAAAGTCCAGCACTGAATGGTTCCGTTTTTTTTTGTTGTTTCAGTTAGTTTGCCCTTAAAGTGAAGCACAGTAAAAGGCAGAGGAGAGCTGTAGTGATGTGGTACTCGAGAGCAATCATTTTAAAAGTCCTGTCTCGCTCTACATACACTAAAAAAATCAGATTTTGTTTCATTGTTTGGAGCAACAGCTATAGTATTGTGATAACAGCAATAGTCTTGAAAGATGTCTCATGTTGTTTCAGATTTGAACTTCATTTTCCTCTTGGTTTTCACTTGTTCTCGGGTCAGATGGTCTTGACCTAAAACACTGGAGGGCTATTTAAATACTCCCAATGTGGAAAAAAATCTAACTAAATCAGACATAACATGGTAAACACTCACAACTCAACCGGTAGTTAGACGGGTTGAACACATGCTGGTGCCTAATAACTGTTTCAAGGCTCCTTTAACTATAAATATATTTTTTTAATTATTAGACTGAACTATATTAATTTCAGAGGTATTTTCTAAATATAACAAATGTTTTCATTAAAGGAAATGTCCTTTCCAGCCTGTCAGGCATTTAATTGTCAGATAATGTTTATGATTCCTTATTTTCCAAAAGAAATCTGATGCTTTGTGGAAAAAATATCTATTATCCCCGAACCTTTGAATGAAAAGACTGCAAAGACAACAGATATTAGTGTGACAACCATTTCAAAAAATGTTAGGTTTTCCTATGTTTGAGAAATAAAAAGTGGCAAAAAACTGCAGTCTCAGCTGAGAAGAGGCAGCTTTGTAAGAAGGGACTCGGCAATCCGTCTGCATCTAAAGGAAAAACATCCTTACATAATAAAAACGCCACTATGCCGTGTCCCCTGATTTCAGCTGCTTCTGGATAAAAACACCAGAACACACTGAAGATGGCATCCAGTTGAAGAGAGCAGTAGTTTATCCATTATTCACAATGATGGAAACTGGAAGGGAGTTTGGATTAGAATACGACGAGGCAGTTGTCAGTTTATTTTGGTTCAAGTTTCATATGAAGATTAGTTAAAAGCTCATTATTTGGACATGTACCAAATATTTTAATCATCATTTTTTTGTTTAAAAGGTGGGACTCATGTTCTACTGTGAACAGCCATTTAGACTGAGCCATTTGTCTAATCCTAATGCTTATTTATTTGGTCGGAAATTTACTGGCAGTTTATGAAAGAGCAGTTAATGTTGGAACGTTTAGGTCAGTTTAATAAGAATACCCAATTCCTATTCTTAACAGTAATTCTCCAAACATTACATTTTATGGTATTTTGTTTTTGGTGTGGGAAGACAAAATATTAACTACAAATCCAGAAAACACATTGCATTAGAGTCCAAAATTGATCTGCATGTTATTGAGTGAAAAGGGTATTTGATTTGCCAATAATAGATGACTTAGAGCTTGGTGTAAAATACCATTATTGACAAGCACAGCAGCAAGAAGCTTTCTGTAGCTGAACACCAGGTTTGCACACATCTTAGGTGGGATTTTGGTCCACTCCTCTTTTACAGAAACTAAGATCCTTCAGGTTGACAACAAGTTCCAGTTCCCTTCACAGATATCTGAAGGACTGAGGTCCAGTTGGACCACTCCATGACTTTCATGTGATTCTTCTTTAGTGTTTTCTGTTGCCTTTATGTGCACGTTGAGTTATTGTTAAGCCGGAAGAACCATTCATGACCCATCGTCAGCGTGCTAACTGATGGAAGAAGGTTGAAACCCAAGATTGTTTGGTACGTTGGCCAAAATGTGTGTCTTCCGCATTAAATAAAAACTGAAAGAGTTGTGGAGTATTTTGCCATCACCATTTTTTATTCTGGTATCAAACTAAAAATGTTTAGAAGAATATTGTTAACATTCAGTGTGCTGATTGACTGTAAGTGAGAATACCGAGCTTCTCACACCTGCAGTTTCCCTATAAGAAAATATAGAGACCTGAAGTAATGAAGGAAAAATCTGGAGGATTTTGTGACGTAAATTTAAAGAAAAATAAAATAAATATGAATAATAGTAATAATACTAGAGATACGTCTAAGTATAAAATACTTTGAAGTTGCAACTTGGGATATTATGTGATAGGCCAAAACAAACTAGTGCATAATTAGTAAGTGGAAGGAAAATTATATCTTTTTTAATTTTTTACAAATAAAAATCAAAAAAGTGTGCCAGTGTGATATTTAGGCACCCTTCCTTCTGATCAACTGTTGCAAGCAGTTGCTTCAGAGGTCAACTAATCATTAATTTGAGTCCAGCTTTATGTAATTCATTCCAAGTATAAATCCAGCTGTTCTGTGAAGGCATTAGTGGTTTGTTAAAGAATATTAATGGACAAACAGCATCAGGAAGAACAAGGAACAGGTTAGGAAAGTTGTGGAGAGGTTTAACGCAGGGTTAGGTTTTAAAACAATATTCAAAGCTTTAAACATCGCATGGAGCACTGTTTAATCCATCATGGGTCAGAAAAGAAGAGCAATAACCAGAGAACCAGCCAAGAGTCTGTTAACTCTGGAGGAGCTGCCGAGATTCCTAGCCTAGGTGGGAGAATCTATTGACAGGACAATTACTTTTGCAGCCAACAAATCTGACCTTTGTGGAAGAGTGGTTAAAAAAGCCACTGTTGACAGAAAGCCATAAGAAGCCCTGTTAAGTGTTAGTTACAGGACATGTAGGAGACTCAGCAGACATGTGGAAGAAGGCGCTCTGGTCATTTGAGACCAAAATGTTACTTTTTTAGTCCACATTTTAAAACTATGTGTAGAACCCTGTTCTTTCAACAGTAAAGCCTGGTGGTGGCAGCATCATGCTGTGGGAGTCTTTTCTTCAGCAAACATTGATGGGATGCTCACTGTATCACTTAGCAGATTATTTACATTGTTTAAAATAAACCTTTAAACTGTAAACAGCCTTTATTTAAAAAACAAAATCCTTCTATCCATCGTTTGTCTTTACATGCTTATCTGTGCTTCTTATGAAAACATGAATTATATAGGCATAAAAATAGGAGTTTCATTTAAAAACTGTATGAACGTTTGGCGTTATAACAGTGGCTTCCTCACTGATCAGTAAACTCGGTTATCTGCCTTCTTCCTCTCCCTATTGGGATATAATGGTGTGTAAGTAAAATAATGCTTCCAGAATCCATTTTCTACATATTTGATACTGTAGCATTCATAAATTAATCTCCAGCTAGGCCAAACTGCCACAGATGTTTCTGTTGGGCATATTAAGAAACTCTTCTAAATTTACCTAAATGCCACTCAGATGTTAAAGTAATGACCCAATAATAATGCTACTTTATCTCACACTATGTTCTGTCTGCACCCATGAATATTTGTGGGTGACACAAGGGAGTGGGCCCTATCTCCATGGGCCCAGTCCTTGAGACCCATTTTCCTGCAACGTTTGGACACATCCCTTCTCCAACACACATTCACTTGGTTAAGGCGCGTTGGAGAAGGGATGCATCTAAAAGTTGCAGGACTTTAGCTCTCGAGGACTAGACTTGGTAACCCCTGACCTTTCTTCTGAATGTTTCAGCTTATATTTATTTAACCACTCGATGCCACTCATGGACTGAGTATAGAGTATTGAACTTTTAGCCCAAGATGGTGATTATTAGGGCAAATAAAGGGTTTTATTTGGAGTCTCACAGCCTTTCCACTCATTTTCAGTCCAGATCTTGTAAACTATGTACACCAGATGAGGTGCAAGGATCTAAAAGTTACAGAGACAAACGGAAAACCAAATGTTCAGAGCAGGAGGTGACACAGGACGTGGAGATGCAGCATCCTTCATTACTGCTTATAGCAACCAGAACATTGTTTTTGTGAGAGGCTGTTAGAAGATCTAAATTAATTAGGTTCTTTAAGCTTTGTGTTTTGTGTAGAAACATCATCACTTTGAGTTTAGAAACATATATGAGCCTAAAAGATCAGTAAGAACGTGGTTTAACAAACCGGATCAAAAATGAGTTTCTGATTCCAGGAAAACAAAACTTTTACATTAAATTTATTTTAATAAAAAAATTGTAACATGACTAGATTAAAAAGAAGGCAACATGGATGTTTTCAGGGGAATTTTTTCAAATAAAACCAGAACTGGCTAATATTAAGGCCAGAACAAGACTTTAAGAGTTGAGACCCAGTTAAATTCAGAAGCAAAGCAGAAAAGTACTGTATCTGGAAATCAGAAGGGCTCCTGAAACTCTGCCGCTTTCTCCTTTCCCATCCAGTCCTTGTACCTGACCATGGCTGGTGCTTGAAAGATTAAGGGGATAAGGGGTGGACAGAAGAAAAATATTGGAAAAAATCTATTCTCAGCAGATGAACGGTATCTGCTAGTCATGTAAAAAAAAAACGAATTTCAGCCTGTTAAAGGGCCTAATTTTAAGTTTAAGTGACGCATAATTTAGATTTAAGCAAAAAACATTCCTCTTCCCGCATTTCATTTCTCTGAAAATGACCAGGTACAAAATTAATTCAGACACTTCATCTACAGAAGCCTTTCTTGTGTATTTATAATCCCACAGCTTCAGGCTGTTGTTAACACTGAAAAGTATATCTCTAACAAATCCCCTCTGTTGTTTCCTTCTCACAGTGGCACCACACGCAGATTTCCCCTCCTGCAGCAAAATACAGCCTCACAAGTGGTCTCCTGTAAGCATGCAAGAACAGAAAACTATTCAGAAAGCATAGAAAGCTTGTTTATTGCACGATATCTCCATGATGCTCAAGTCACATGTGTTGAGGGGTTGGATCATGGCCTTTTCTATTGAAAACCCTTGAGACAGCCTGGGTGAGAAGATTATTACAGAACTAAACTAGTTGAGCTTTTTTTGGACATAAAGTTGCTCCTGTAGTACAGTGTCTCCTGGATTTATACCCCTTAACATGTCCAAATATTATCTAAATTGCCTCCATAAACTTCAATATATTTGAGATTATTGGTGACAAACCAACACTAAATAATGAAAAACTGCTATGTGAGCTCAAGCTCAGTCATATTGGATGGAGAGGGTCTGTGAACATTAATTTTGGCCACATATTCTCAGTTGAATTTAGGTCTGGACTTGGACTAGCCCATTCTATGCTCGGATCCAAATTATTTCACTGTAGCCCAGACTGTTTGGGGTCATTCTCTGGCATGAAGGTGATCCTCCAGTCGTTTGCAGACTCCAAGAGGTTTTCATCCAGGATTGTCCTGTATTTACCTCCATCCAGCTTCTCGGTCATTGCTGAAGAAATGCATCCCCAGCATAATGCTGCCAACGCCATATCTCACAGTAGTTTTAAACAGATTGCATGTTGCAAACTCATGGACTGGGACTTCGTATTTCACTCTTCCATAAAGGCCAGATTGTGGAGTACACAACTAACTGTTGTGTCAACAAATTCTCCAACCTAAGCTGTAGGTTGCTACAGCTCCTCCAGAGCTACCACTGGCCTATTGGTTGCATCTGTGGTTAATGCTCCCCTTGCCTGACCTGTCAGTTAAGGTGGACGGCCATGTCCTGGTAGGTAGAGAGATGTCATATTTGTAATCATTTCTGATTAACAAATCACTTCCCAAACTAAAGACAAGTCATTTTCTTTCATTAAGTTTTCTTTAGTGCCTGCAAGTGAAAATCCTGTAGTTATTGATATTTTGTTCAAACAATTGAAATCATCCACCTCAGTTAAATTTGGGCGCCTCACTCACATCAACTGATGCTCCTGCAGTTGTATTACAACTTGTCAACACGTTTCTCTGTTTTCTTGTAAGCACACCTTGTGCAGCTGTTTCACAGGGATCTTTAGGGACAGAAAAATATCTCAATTTCAGTTGCAAGTCTACTCTTTTTCATGTTGTCATCTTGGAACCATCATTTATTGCATATGTTGAATATATCCAGTAAATGCTGTGTAATTCAGTTGGGAAAGGTTAAACATACCAAGCTTATAACTGGACCTTACCTGATTTAACCGGATTTTTATATTTCATATTATTTTGCTGCCACATCCTTTTTTGTGCCTGCTGGGTTGCATCTAGACACACATTTATTGTACACACACACAATTTTTTGGCCATTAAAATAAGCATAGTGTTGAGGATTCAGTTTTACTTCTCCACCAAATCAAACTCACGCATTGACTTGGTCTCTCCAACGCTAACTCTTGCTATTTTTGCAGCAGCAAAGGTATGCTTTGTTTTGTTAAATATGTTTTGATATTCTCTGTGTGCCGTCATTAAGATTCCTAAATCAATTAGTGAGAAATGAGCTCTTTGAGCGCTTCTTATTTCCTCCCGTTGCCATGGTGAATCGTGTTATCTGCCTGATGAGGGCTTTTCATATGATCTCTCTCATGCTTAACTCAGGGTTGACTTGACTAACTCAGGTGTTGCCACCTCTTCTGAAATGGAAAACCCTGAGTATCACAGAGCTGAGTAGGTCTACTCAGAGTATCTGCTTTCTACTCTGAGCTTGCTAGCCCTGCTTTCTGAAACAGGCCCCTGGTGTTCTTGGTCCTTATGATGCTGTTTGTTCATTATTGTTGTCCAACAAACCTCTGAGGTCTTCACAGAGCAGCTGGATTTATCATGAGATTAAATGACACACAGGTGGACTATATTTGGTGAATAGGCCATATTTAATTTTATTTTGTGGTTTCAGACTCTTGGGGAAAACATTACAAGTTTATGCCACACTTTTCAAATTTTTTTTGTTGCTAAATTGTAAAAGCAATTTAACTTTCCCTTGTGAACATAAAATCTCTATAGAGCGCCTTAAAGTCTGTGGCGACAAAATGTGAACAAGTTGTAGAAGAATTAGGTTTTACGGTGGGTATCATAATGCTAATTATACATGTTATGTGAGATCATTAAACATGCTTTATTTTCTGTGTAGCCCAGCTTGTTCCACAATGTAAAGTGGTGACACAAACGTATTGCATAAGTATTCAATAGTAGATGACTAATTATGTATTTAATAATTGAGAGAAATGAAAGATTTGTAGATTGAAAAAGTTATTCCTCGTCACTTTTACAAAAACTGTTTCCTCTCACGGGTCGCCTAATGAATCTAGGTGCTTACATGCACATACATCTCACCTCCACTCCTCTTCCTCCCAGGAGTCCTGTGTCTCCTGGAGCACGATGAGGAGTACATCTTCACTCTGCCCTGCGCCTACGCCCGCTCCATCCTCACCGTCCCCTGGGTGGAGCTGGGAGGCAAAGTCTCCATCAACTGCATTAAGAGCGGCTACTCAGCCACGGTGACCTTTCATACAAAGCCTTTCTATGGTGGGAAGGTGCACAGGTGAGCCTTTTTTAATAGACTCTGACAGCTTTTATACATCCATCTCACTGTGAGAAAAGACTCCAGGCTGCTTCTTATCTCTGACTCTTCATTCATAAAAGCTCCACATGCTGAGGAAGATTATTCCTTTGTTAGGCTGTCTGACTTTTTAATTTATGCCCTCTACCTCGTAATAGAGGTTGTAGACTGACAGCAGCAGCATGAATAGAGTTTATTTTCCACTGCTGATTCTCTATTATTCTGGTTTTACTTTAACTTGGCACAATAAAATGTTATTTTTCTCTCAAGAGCTTTCAGAACAGGCGTATGTTCGCACAATTAAATTGAAATTCATTAGAAACATCTAACACGTGTTTTAATACGATTTACTTTCTCAGAAATATTCTAACTCTTAAAAAAAATAACACTGAGTTGTGAAACCAGTTCATTACACACACTGGAAACCAGATATTTATTGTATTTAATAGGCCTCCCTGACATTAAATCAGACTTGACATTTTCTGTTTTAGGTCAGTTAGGATTACCAAATTAATTTCTAATTGTTAAATGCTAGAATATATGACTACAATTAATAATGGACCAAGATTGCAATACCTTTAAACAATTTTGGAGTCTTGGCTTTGTAGCTTCTAATAGGTAAATTCATAACAATTGAGTTTGTGTCCAGATGCCTGAAGGTCCCATGTTCCTCTATTTAAATAATCATATGATGTTATCATCAGGATGTCCAGCCATGGAATGAGACAGGTTCTGTGACCCAGAGGGGTGTGAAATGTGTGAATTGACACCAGAACCAACGCAAAAGACCTTGTGAAGATCTGAAGCTAGTAAGAAAGAGTCATTATCAACAGTGGAACAAACCAACATGGGCTGAAAGGCCACTCAGTGAGGAAGAAGCCATTACTCCACAAGCAATATAAAAAGAAAAATATACAGGTCTTTCTCAAAATATTAGCATATTGTGATAAAGTTCATTATTTTCCATAATGTCATGATGAAAACGTAACATTCATATATTTTAGATTCATTGCACACTAACTGGAATATTTCAGGTATTTTATTGTCTTAATACGGATGATTTTGGCATACAGCTCATGAAAACCCAAAATTCCTATCTCACAAAATTAGCATATCATTAAAAGGGTCTCTAAACGAGCTATGAACCTAATCATCTGAATCAACGAGTTAACTCTAAACACCTGCAAAAGATTCCTGAGGCCTTTAAAACTCCCAGCCTGGTTCATCACTCAAAACCCCAATCATGGGTAAGACTGCCGACCTGACTGCTGTCCAGAAGGCCACTATTGACACCCTCAAGCAAGAGGGTAAGACACAGAAAGAAATTTCTGAACGAATAGGCTGTTCCCAGAGTGCTGTATCAAGGCACCTCAGTGGGAAGTCTGTGGGAAGGAAAAAGTGTGGCAGAAAACGCTGCACAACGAGAAGAGGTGACCGGACCCTGAGGAAGATTGTGGAGAAGGGCCGATTCCAGACCTTGGGGGACCTGCGGAAGCAGTGGACTGAGTCTGGAGTAGAAACATCCAGAGCCACCGTGCACAGGCGTGTGCAGGAAATGGGCTACAGGTGCCGCATTCCCCACACCTGGGCTACAGAGAAGCAGCACTGGACTGTTGCTCAGTGGTCCAAAGTACTTTTTTCAGATGAAAGCAAATTCTGCATGTCATTCGGAAATCAAGGTGCCAGAGTCTGGAGGAAGACTGGGGAGAAGGAAATGCCAAAATGCCAGAAGTCCAGTGTCAAGTACCCACAGTCAGTGATGGTCTGGGGTGCCGTGTCAGCTGCTGGTGTTGGTCCACTGTGTTTTATCAAGGGCAGGGTCAATGCAGCTAGCTATCAGGAGATTTTGGAGCACTTCATGCTTCCATCTGCTGAAAAGCTTTATGGAGATGAAGATTTCATTTTTCAGCACGACCTGGCACCTGCTCACAGTGCCAAAACCACTGGTAAATGGTTTACTGACCATGGTATCACTGTGCTCAATTGGCCTGCCAACTCTCCTGACCTGAACCCCATAGAGAATCTGTGGGATATTGTGAAGAGAACGTTGAGAGACTCAAGACCCAACACTCTGGATGAGCTAAAGGCCGCTATCGAAGCATCCTGGGCCTCCATAAGACCTCAGCAGTGCCACAGGCTGATTGCCTCCATGCCACGCCGCATTGAAGCAGTCATTTCTGCAAAAGGATTCCCGACCAAGTATTGAGGGCATAACTGTACATGATTATTTGAAGGTTGACGTTTTTTGTATTAAAAACACTTTTCTTTTATTGGTCGGATGAAATATGCTAATTTTGTGAGATAGGAATTTTGGGTTTTCATGAGCTGTATGCCAAAATCATCCGTATTAAGACAATAAAAGACCTGAAATATTTCAGTTAGTGTGCAAAGAATCTAAAATATATGAATGTTAAATTTTCATCATGACATTATGGAAAATAATGAACTTAATCACAATATGCTAATATTTTGAGAAGGACCTGTAAAATATAAAAGGGTGCATTCACAGCTGCCACTTTTGGTCCACTTTAAACGAACCAGAGTTTGTTCCTCATGTTGGTCCGGACGTTTTGTGCAGGTGTGAATACACTCAAACAAACGCTGGTCCGAACCAAACAACCGGACCGAGACCCACTTTTTGAGGGGGTCTCGGTCTTTGGGGATCCAAAGCAAACAAATGAGATACAAGGTGGCTTAAATGTAACAGAGTCATCGTTTTTGTGCAGCAATCACAAAACACGGATCTCAGTCCCAAAGAGCCAAAAAGGAGTGTGAGCAAGGAGGCCCACCAACCCGACCCAGTTCTGTCAGGAGGAATGGGCCAAAATCCCAGCAAACTGTGTTGCTCCCAAAATGTGAAATGAAAATTTTACTATGAAAATGTCTGTAAACTCATTATTCTGGCACTTAGCAAAGTTTTGGTATTGAGCTGTTTGGGGACTGCAGATAAAAAATGGCCAACTCGTTTTTTTACAGTGTATGTAAATATCAGGGTTCAACAGTGATTCATATGTGGTTCTTTGCTTTTGGACCCTATCAACATTAACATTACTATTAGAATTTATGAGGTTTTTGAATGGTTATAGGTCAGAGTTGATCACAAAACGATAAAAAAAAAAAACATGCAAAGGAGAACATCCTAACAAATGATTGCTTCTGGTCATTTCTGTACATAAAGTTTGTTTTCTGAAACTTAATGGTACATTGAAGAAGTGTTAAAAATTATTTTCACTGACGGATCTTCTTTACTTTAACCTACAGGGTGACAGCAGAGGTGAAACACAACCTGACCAACACCATCGTGTGCAAAGCGCAGGGCGAGTGGAACGGCACGCTGGAGTTCACCTACAGCAGCGGGGAAACCAAAGTGATCGATACGTCCAAACTTCCCGTCATCAGGAAGAGGCTGCGACCTGTGGAGCGGCAGGGCAGGATGGAGTCCAGGTAAAAACAAACCATCAGTAGGTTGAGATGACATATAATTAAAAAGTATTAATTTAATTCGTCATTTTACAACCTTGAATGTATTTTTTTTTTAGGATTGTGTGGGATAAACCAACTCAAAGTAGCTCAATTATCAAGTGGAGGCAAAAAGAAAGAAGTGTGGCGTCCATTTTGTATTAAGCCTTCCTGAGTCAACACAGAGAACCAGCTTTCACTTAACTTAGATACAAGTACTTTGGGCTAGGTCTCTATACATGTAGAGACTGACATTTTTGCCAGTTCTTCAGGTCAATCAGATTTTCAAGTCTTGCCACAGATTCTCCATTGTACTTAGAATGGACCAATCAAAGTTCAAACCTAATAGATGAATATGATTTGATTAAAACCATTCGGTTGTAGCTCTGGCTGTATGTTTATGTTGTCCTGCTGGAAGGTGAACCTCTGCCATTCTTTGTCCCTGGATTGTCCCGTATTTAACTAAATTCATCTTCCCAAGCAGAAGAAATCAGCATGATGCTTCCACCACTTTGTTTCACAATTGGAATGGTGCTCTCAGGGTGATGTGATGTGTACACACCCCTGAACACTTAATTTTACCTGTGGTTTGAATAGTTTATGGTGGTCTCATGTGACCAAAGCTCTTTCATCCAAACGCTTACTTTCTCTATGCCTACATGGCTTATGGCTTTCTTCTTACCATCTTCTATAAATTCCAATAGTTGCTGCATTGACAGATTGTCGCACCTGAGCGGTGAATCTCTGCAGCTCCTCCAGAGTGGTCTTGGTAGATATGCAGTTGTAACATACTCTTTCAGTTTCAGCCGTGTTCCTTGGTCTTCATGATGCTGTATGTTCTGTTTTCTAAAATCCATCCGAGGCTTTCACAGAACTTTGATTGATCGAGACAAAAATGCACACCATTTACCATCACCTTTGAAAGCAGTTGGAGGCACTTATTAAGGGGTACTAAAAACACATGCATGCCACATTTTAAGATTTTATTTTTACTAGATTGAAGTTTGCGGTTGTAACATGACAAAATGTAATATTAATACCTCTACTATAAATCACAGAGGTCATGGTCACAAAGAGAATTCACATCAATGAAACACAAAGTAATCATGTTGCATCTCAATGACACTAGATGAGCAGGGAGAGAAAGAAACCTTTTATTAGACTCTGTTTAGTTACAGTAAAAGTTCTCACCATGCTGGCTCAGACTAAAAAAAAGTGTAATGGAGATATGGTCTTCTGAAGTTCAGCTTTAAACGGAACATATTATGCAAAATCCACATTTTTACCCCTTAAATACATTTGTTGTGTACTTGGAGTCTGTAGGAGTGCAGGGAAGTTTTATTTAGTCTCTCCAGGTGCTGTGTAGATTTCTTTATATTCTATTTGGGTCGTATTTTTCAGTCCGTTCAGTTTTCTCTCTATCATCTGTTATGTTTTTCCAACGGTTACGTCAAAGTATTTGCTGCTTAACAGTTAAACAAGGTCATGGACTTTCGGCTGATCAATTTCGCATATCTGCCCTATTTATTTCTACGATTTTGTCGTCCAAGCTCCAGGATGCCAATGCTGAAAGATGACTTGGGTTTGGTTATTGGGTGTATCAACCCACAAAATTCATTAAACCGTCCCCCAGCATCAGAACCGCTTCAAAGTGCCTGGTTATATTTTATTTTTCACGAAATGTTCCCACATCAGTGGGGAAATTCCTATTTCGCCACTTCAAGGATGAGTTCCTTCAGCAACCTCCTCCAGTATCAAGAAGGATTTGCCGAAAGACTTCATCTGACTAAGGGGTTCCTTCTGTTCATGGAAGTGACGGACGCAGCAAAGCAGGAAGCTGCAAGTAACGATGAAATGACAACACACTTTATTTTAGACATGAATTTATTGTTAATATGACATCCTGGCCATTGTTTGGAAAGCAGTAGCGTCGTGCCTTCTGCTGATGTTGGCGCTGTGCTGCTTTTAGCTCCTCGAGGACAGAACCGTGCTGCATGTTTTGAATAAGACTATTACATAAACAGTTTAGCATTGTTTTTGTCTTGTTTAATTGTTAAACTACAAAATTGGACAAATGGGTTAAAGTACAGCGCTATTTGACCTGGAATTGGGCGGGGTGTGAGTGCCTCAGTAGCATTTAAAGAGACAGTGCCAAAACAAGTTAGTCTCAGACGCACCTCAGAACAGGTAAAAGAGGAGCCTGTGGAGCTACAATAACATGAGTTCAGACCAGATCATTGCAGTTCCACTTTATATACACCACCACTGGATGATTTAAGGGTGAAAAGGGAGAATTTAAATGCATGATATGTCCCCATTAATGTTTGTTACTGAACTAAATCGTGGGTTACACTTGGTTCAGAGTTCATAACCTTGTCCTTTTCCTTGTCCTTTGGTGTGCAGGCGGTTATGGCAGCATGTCACCAAGTCTCTGAAAGAAGGGAACATGGACGAAGCCACTGAACACAAACATAGGCTGGAGGAGAGTCAGAGGGTGGAGGAGAGGAAGAGAGCCGTGGATAACAAGCCCTGGAAACCAAAATACTTTACTAAAGAGGTACAGATATCTGAGTGACACCTCGAGTTTGGGTGGGCCCTTAGTGCTTAAAAGGCCAGTTTAGTTTTTTTGTCAGTATGTTCTTCACAGGAAGAGGCATTGTAAACTTGTTTAGTTTGAAGAAAGTTTTCAGGGGCAAAAATCTTTTTCTTATTGCCTCAATTCATAGCACTTCAACAGAATAAATTAACATCCAGTTATGCACTGTAATTCAGTTATTTATATAGCGCCAATTCACAACACATGTCGTCTCAAGACACTTCACAAAGTCAACTCAAGCGAATCATACGGATTTCAAGTCAGGTTCATACATTTCAATTAATCCTAACCATTGAACGGTGCAGTCAGCTTCAGTTATTTATTCAAATTAGATAAAAAGTTTTTCTATCTAAGGAAACCCAGCAGATTGCATCCAGTCAGTGACTTGCAGCATTCACTCCTCCTGGATGAGCATGTAGAGACAGTGGACAGTCACTGGTGTTGACTTTGCAGCAATCCCTCATACTGAGCATGCATGTAGCGACAGTGGAGAGGAAAAACTCCCTTTTAACAGGAAGAAACCTCCAGCAGAACCAGAACCAGGCTCAGTGTGAGCAGCCATCTGCCACGACCGACTGGGGGTTTGAGAGAACAGAGACACAAAGAGAACAAAGAAGCACTGATCCAGGAGTACTTTCTATGGGAAGGAAAAGTAAATGTTAATGGATGTAGTTCCTTTAGTCATTTCACCTAGAAAGAAAGAACAGATAAACTCTGAGCCAGTTTTCAAGGTTAGAGTCTGAAAGAGAGCACATAGAGTTAGTCACAGTAGAAGCTCAGTCAGTAGCCATGTCTAGGAGAGAGAAAGGGTTAAACACTAAAAGACAGGGCTATGTGGATCATTGGTAGAAGGTGAACATTAAGTTGCCAGCAGAAGCTCGGACGATTCCCCTCTCCAGAAAGGTGTCACAGGTAGACACAGAGCCAGGTCAGGTGTAGCTTCTAGGAAGAGAAAAGAGAGAACAAAGTTAAAAGCTGAAATAACAGCAAATAATGCAAAATTGGAGAGTAGTGTGAGAATGTAGCAGAGAGAGTGAAAGTGGTCATTATGTCCTCCAGCAGCCACCTAGAATCCAATTGGTCAAGATTATCTAAGAAAACCCACCCACTCATCAAGTGATGGACTTTACCACAATCCTTTACCAAGCATGTGGCAACAGTGAAAGAAAATGACTTCTGCTTTTATAGAGGTGGCCACCCCCACTGGGATTTAATTCATACAAGTTTAGCTGCAGATAACGCTGACTGTAGATAACGTTTATTTTAAACACTTATCCACATGTCAGTAAAACAAAGATGTTAAAATCAAATTGAAGCTAAAGGAACATGAATCCACCGTGTTGAAATGAAAATAGTTTTTACTTTAGTCAGCTTGGTGGAATACAGCTGGTACCATGTCATATAAAATCATATTAAATTAGATTATAATTTAGCATTACCAAAATCATAATTTAAACAGTATGATGTGGTTAAAATGTTGTTTCTTCCAAACAATTCTTGCAGTTTGAAGGAATTTTGTCTGATTTCTCCTGACAGAACTTGTTTAACTGGGTCATGTTTGTAACACGACTTGCTCTGACATTTTCAGCTCTGGAAAAAAAAAAGGACTTTGTATCAGCCACTCCAAAACACTAACTGTGTTGTCCTTTGGCCACTGATTGGACTGTACTCCCAGGGTCATTGTTCCTTTGGAAGACCCATTTGTGCCCAAACTTCAGCCTCTCCACATAATGTTCTTTCTTCATGACACCATCTGTTTTGAGAAGTGCACCAGTCTCTCCAGCAGCAAAACACACAAACCACATGATGCTACCACCCCTGTACTTTACACATGTGATGGTGATCTTAGGCCTGCAAGCTTCCCCTGTTTTCCTCCAGATGTAGTGATGGTCATTATGGCCTAATATTCAAAAATGCTTTATTGTCACTGCATGTATGACATACAACAAAATTTCTGAGTCTCTTCAAAAGAACAGCATACATTTACTTCCCCTCCCTACTCACATATACACACTTCATCAATAGGAAACAGGAAGAGAGCAGGTTTGAAAACAGGTAAAAGGTTACGACAAATCTGACTGTTGCATTCAGCTCACAGAGATTGTGGTTATATGAGTTTAGGAGGGGGAGAGAGTTCAGTGGTGGTTGTTGGGTAAAAACTGTTCCTGAGTCTGGCAGTGCATGTCTTTAGAGACATTCACCGTCTGCTGGAGGGTAGCAGAGTAAACAAATGGTGGAAGGGGTTTGTAAGGTCTTTCACAATGTTGTGAGCCGTATTGTGGCATCGAGGCTGTTAAATGTGCTCCAGAGGAGGTAGAGGAAGACCTATGATATCCTGAGCAGTTTTAACCACCTGCTGGAGAGCTGCTCTCCAGCAGTTCCCAAACCAGACAGTTATGCTGTATGTTAACACTTTCTACCGCTGCTCGGTAGCAGAACTCCAGCAGTTTGACAGACAGATAGACACTGTTATTAAAATATGCCCGAGTTTACAACCATTTAAGTTATTCACTGATGTTAATCCCCAGGAACTTAAAACGTCTAGTGGTCTGAGCTACTCTGACATCTGACAGCAATAATGATTTCCTTTTTTTTTTATGTTTAGAGAGTCCATGCACTTAATCTCTGGAGGCAACCTCATTCCTGTTTGAGATCGTTGTTGTCTGCCAATTTGATCATATTTGTGGGATGGAGAGGCTTGAATGTAAATGGCGGAGGAGCAGACTTAACTGATGAAACTAAAATAAAAGTACAAAAAAGGGGGAAGCTTGCAACCTGAGAACAGTCAAGTATGGTGGCGGCAGCATCATGTTGTCGGGGGAGTTTTGCTGAAAGTACGGACTGTACATAACTGTCGTGATGAGGAAAGAACATTACAAAAATACTGAAGTAACATCCCATGGGCACAAATGTCGTTCTAATCAACAATGGCCCTCAGCATACCACCCAGCTTCTTACTATCTGGCTTACGGACATTAAAGTCAGTTTTGGAGGGGCCAGCGCTAAAAAGGTTTGTATGAACAAGGTGGCCTACAACCCTGACCCGGTTACACCAGTTCTGTCAGGAGGAACACGTCAAAATTACAGCACATTACTCCAGGCAGATAATGTTTGATCCAAGTCATTTAACCAGATGCTGGAGAAATGTATGCAGACTTCTAAATTTGAATCAACATTTATCAAGCCAAATAAATGTTGGTAATCCTAACAGACCTAAACACTAAAATGAAGAGTTTTCTGTTTTAATGTCAGACAATGAGGAAAAAAATACATTTGTTCTTTTTATATAGTATGAAAATGTCTGGTTTTAACCATTGTAGGTTCTGTTCTGTGCAGGGAGACGGTTGGATCTACAACAACCCGCTGTGGAAGTCGACCTGACATCGGAACAACGGGCCTCATGTGAATAAAAACTCCAGACTCCAAGCTGAGGCCGGGACTCAAAGCGAAGAAGCGTTGTCCTCCACAGACCTTCAGGTTCATAGACAGTGGAGACAGACGACATATGAGAGGTGCCAAAGGGTTGTCCACCGTTAGAACCAACAGAACAGCTTCAGGACTGAGGAACACTTTTATAATGTTACTAGTCAAAGTACAATATTTCTATTTTTCACTTTGCTAAAGCCTTTATTTCCCTCCTTCCCACAGTGACGACATTTAGCACTTGTATTAGTTTGACTGATCATCAGTGTTGAAGCTTTAGAACAGATTGAGTCTTCTGTAACACCATACTGTAGCTGTAAATGACTTTGTTAATCAAGCACTTTTACCAGAAAAAATCAACTATTTTATACGTCACAGTGGCTTTTACTTCTCGGAGCTTTACAGAAATAAACGTTTAACCAGATTAAGTGATTTAGAGTCAAATGTGCTACGTTATAATATATATTATTACACGGTATTTTAAAGCAGCCTACTTAGACGGACCTGCTTGTTTTTGTCTGCACTCTGAATGTATCCGGGCACATTTTAAAACTCCTCACCGTAATCGTATTGACTGATTCTACATGTTTTCACTTTGGTTTTGTACAACTTAATTTAAAACGTCTCACTCAGTGGAAAAACAGCTGCCAAACAGAACATTTCCATTACTACCTCTCTGTTTGTGGCTCAAAGCTCCTGGGTCCACTTCTTCTGGTTTGTATCTGTAACCCCCAGATGACACTGGTGTAATAAGGCAGCAGCAGCCCCTCATACACACTGCCTGCTCCAGTTTGTGCTTCTCTTTAGGTTGCCCTTGTTGATTAATATGGATGAGGCGGTTTGAAGCAGCACCGCGTGCGTCGCTCCTAACATGTGGGGGGTTTGCTGGAAGGCTGCCTCTGAAGATGAGAGCATCTTCTACCAGAGGAGGATATGTACTGGTTAATACTATTCACAGCAGACAAACTATGTGGCCAACTTCCAGATTTTATAAAATAAAAGTAAACATGCAGATGATTTCTATTTTGCTGTGACTCTTTATTGCTTTATGAGCCTATTGTCAGTTTCAATCAGTCGTTCCCTAAAAGAGATAGTTTGCTTCTGCATTAAATTGTTACAAAAAGCATTGAAAAATATTTGCATTTTCTTCCCCATCGTTTGAAACATACAACCGTCTTCAACTACTCTGTTCTTTTTTTGGTATATTCACGCCTACTTTTCTTCCTGCCTTCCACTGTACGAATACCTGCCATAAATTCAAGGTGAAACTCAGTATTTTGTTTTAAAATCAACCTAAAGGATCTAGACCTCTGGAAAGTTATGTGCAGGAACCCTGAATTATTTGTGCAGAACAGTTGGTTCATTACAAACAACACTTCATGTGAAACTCATCTGTTGCAAAAGTATTGAGAATCCATCTGTTTTTATGCATTTTGTCACGTTACAAACTTAAAAGTACTTCATTGGGATTTTCTGTGATAGACCCATACCACGCAGTTCACATCTGTGAAGTGGAGGGAAAATGAAACGCCAGAAAAGTGTTTCATGC
Source organism: Girardinichthys multiradiatus (assembly GCF_021462225.1). Lineage (NCBI taxonomy): Eukaryota > Metazoa > Chordata > Actinopteri > Cyprinodontiformes > Goodeidae > Girardinichthys > Girardinichthys multiradiatus. Next base: position 39,207,084 of record NC_061806.1, on the reverse strand, counting down.
ATTTGTATTCAGCTCGCTTTACCAAGATACCCCCAAATCAACTCCAGTGCGACTAATTGCCTTCAGATGTCACTAATTGAAGACCATCTGTGTGTAGTTTAATCTTCTAAATCCAGCTGTGACAGCCTCAGAGGTTTGCTGGAGAACATTGATGAACAACTCGCATCGTGAAGACCAAGGAACACCAAGGAGCAGACAGGGAGAAAGAAACAGAGAAGCAGCCGAGAGGCTAATTGTAACTCTGGGGAAGCTGTTGGGATCCACTGCTCAGGTGGGAAACAGGTCAACTATTAGTCGGGTACTCCACAAATCTGGTCTTGATCCGCAGTTTTAAAGTGGGACGTTTTCTACCAGCCTTTTATTTAAACTCATACCCGCCAGGGGGAACATGTCCTTCCCTCTCTGACAACTAAGGTCATTTTCTACCTTTTGTTCAAGTCTGTAAGAAATGTGGTTCTATGGCTCCAATAAATATTCTTCAACATTGGTTTAGGAGGGCTTAATCCAAACATGGACCACACTTTTTGAATTTTATTTGTGAAATATGTATCATTTTCCTTCCGCTTCACAATTTCGCATTACTTTGTATTGATCTACGACCCAAAATCCCACCAAAACACAGACGTTTGTGACACAATGTGTAAACGTTTAAGGGGTCTAAAACTATTTGCTCCGTATATTTTTCCATAATGTCCTCAATGTTCTGATCAGAAAACCGGTCTTCTTTCATCATAACAGAACCAAACTAAATGACTGGATTATAACTCCAGCATCGGCTCATAATTAAGGGTTTTAAGATTAAAAGTGTCAGAGAGAAAAGTTAGGTACATGTTTCTGTGCTTAAGCCTCAGCCGTGATGCTACCACACGTTGTAGGACTCCTGGTGGTAACCAGTCTACTAACCTGACAGGGCGTGGATAGGAGGAGGAGGCAGGAGATACAGGGTTTGAAGGTCATGCAAACCCTTCTATGTTCTGAGGTACCGGCATCAGGAGGGAGACTTGTCCCTGCAGCTGTTCTGAACGTCAAAGTAAGATCTACAGTAGAGGCAGTTCACAGCAGGGCAGTGAGTTGTAAACCAGATGTTTGGTGTTTTCCTCATCACCCAGAAGAGGCTTTGATGCTGATGAAAAGCAAAAAGCTATGACCTTTTCACATGAAATCAATATAACATCCTATTATCTCCGACTGATGAAAGCTGGGTTACAAATTAGACCCAAGCCTGAAATGATGCTGGATGCCAACAACTGCATTCAGGTTCTGGAGAAGATGCACCTCGATTTTATCTTTTGAAAATATGTTTTCCTAAGCAACATTTAAGCAGAGCAGTAAAGCTAAAAGAGATCAATATTGTTACTCCTGCCCACTGAGCATAAATCTCTGTTTACTTACAGCAGAGGTTCTCCAGCTCCAGTTCTCCTGTCCTGCATGATTCACCGCCGTTGATTTCAGTAGATAATTAACAGAACCAGGCGGAGACTGTGGGGCTAATCGGTTCCTTTAAATCGTGGGTTAGAGCAGCAGAGACATCTGAAACATGCAGGAGAGCCACGAGGCCAGTTATTTTTCACGCTTTCAACATTTCAATCACTAAATATGAGAAATGTAATTATCAGCTAAACAAAAGTATGGGTGAGGAGCTCAGAGTAGAGCCGCTGCTCCTTCACATCGAGAGGAGCAAGTTGAGGTGGCTCGGGCATCTGTTTTGGATGCCTCCTGGACGCCACAGCCGGAGGAGGCTGGGGCCTGGGAATGCGTTGGGCTCTGCCCACAGGAGCTGGAGGTGAAGGAAGTCTGGGCATCGCCGTCTCCTCCATTACATCTCAGATGTTGGCCTTAGTTTACAACAGGAATGTAGCCAGGAGCAATGATTTCCCTGGACAGCCTCTCAGCATGCCTTCCAAAGACTCCAGCTGAGCATGACGTCATTGTTCATGCAGATCCGCATGCAGTCAAAGGTGAATGCTGCCATCAAGTGGCTTCAAAATAAAAGCTCCAGAGGAAAACACTTTTATTAACACGATCACAGGAGTTCATAAAAACACCAGACAAACACAGCTGTTTTTGTTTAGGAGTATATTTAGAGGTGGCACAACAGAACAAAATGTAAAAATGTAAACTCTGAAGGTGAGCAGGGACAGGTTGAAGACTGCATCCAAAGAAAAATGTTCAGGAAAAACTGCACAGAGCCAAAAAAGCAACTTTTTCATCAGATTTAAGGAAAAGGATTATCACATAATGAAGAAAAGTAAAAGTACATCACATTAAGGCTTCATCTAACCTCCATCCCCTCCTTGCTAATGAGAATCCAAAAGACAATGCAGTTTTTGGCAGAGCGCAACCACATGTGTTCCAGCAGCCTGAAGCCTCCGACGGTGACAAAAATAAAAAAATCAAGAACAACAAAGCGTTTTAGATGCATTTCAAAGGAAACAAACTGATAGTAAGATGTCACCTTCTGTGTGATGTCTCCAAACAAATACAGCTGTATGTTGTGATGAAAGCGTCTCTGGTTTGAAAGAAGACAGAAAAAGTCCCCAAGGCGTGCATAAAAGAAACTCCTTCCAGTTTATGTGAACATGAGAAAACAGTACAGTGTCCTTTCAATAAAAGATGCAGGGCTGTGTCCCACATTCATACAGACACTCCGACTGAAGCCTTTTCAAACTGGGCAATGGAAACATTTTGTAATCAAGTATTCGTTGCCTACATTGCTAAACATGCACTAATGTACTTTAATGGGATTTTATGATCGACCGACACAAAGCAGTACGTAACGTAGAAGAAATATTAGATACTCCTTTTAAAAAAAAAAAATGTGAAAGGTGTGGTGTGCCTTTCCATTTCCCCACCTTCACACCAACACCTCTAGATAAAATGAAATCTACATTTTTTGGGAAGCTGAAACAGTGTAGCTGAGGAAGAGGAAAACAGTTCATGCGAATGCCACATCTGATGGCTAAAGTAGGGAGTCGAGCACAAACCACTCAGTTAACCACAACAGTAGTTTGTGAGCATAAAGTTTCAGGTGATTTCTTTTATAGCCTTTTTGACTTTAAGTGTTCAGTGTCAGTACCAAAGTCCGCTAATGTCGACAGATCTCTCCATTTGCATGTTAAGTCATTTGTACTAGGCAAATGAAGGATAGGTTTGACAGCAGTTGCAGTCTAATTGTGTATCAGTATTTTAACTTCCATCCCCCAAATTAGTAGCATTAGGTTGAGACAGACATGTTGATGTGGGGTTAAGTAACCGCAGACAGACTTCGAGTGTCACGACCGATGGGGGTCCTCAGAATAACGTTTTGACTGCAACATTAATGGCAGTGAAACTCAGGAGTAAAACGTGGAATATTTATGTGGAGAAAAGTGAGACTTGCATAATCACGTCATGGCTCACTAATATAAAGTAGGGCATTCTGGTGTTGGGTGGAATGATACATATGGCAGTGTTTCTCTGCATTTGAAATACAAAAATTCTGTGTGCTTCAGTTCTGACCGACATTGTAAAGTAATGATCTTGATCATAACTGGAGCCAACCCAAATCTTCACTTTACCACATTTTCTCTGCTTGGAAGTAATATTGAAATTCTGAGTGGTCCAGCCAGAGTTAAACTCTTCAAAATTGATTCTCCAATTAGTTTATTTTATTATCTTTTGAGAGATGCCTGACAGAACAAGAATAATTTCACAATTTAAATCCACCAGGGGTATGAATAATTCTGGCTTTATCCCAACTATAATGAGTTTCCGTCCTTAGTACAGTTAAAGAGCAAATGTTCGGCGACTGTTGCACTTTCCAGGATTGGCCTCAAATTTCTGTTTACAAGCACAAAAACGAAATTTTTGTTGTAAGTTAGCACTTTTTTTCCTGATAGAAAGGAGTTTAAATTCCTTTTTCCATCTTGTTGAAGAATTTTGATATGCAGTATAGTGTAAGGACACAGCTCCTGACATCTGTTAATCTTTTATCCTTCCTGGTACATCAAATGTTACTCCTTCACCGAGTCTACACCAGAAACCTCCTTCACATTTCTGTTTATTTACTGATTTTAAAAACAAAACAGAACGTAATCACCATGTATGGTCAGCAGCAGATGCATGTCGAACCAAAATAATAAAAAAGAGAAAAAAGCCAAAAACGTAAACTGCAACAAGGAAAAATCTGGCGATAAACTAGGCTTTGCTCAATCAAGAGCTCCCCCTGTAGGCCTAATTTATAATCACTACTTTTTTTTTTCTTTTTTTTTTAACAGTTTGCTTGCTTCTATTTTTAAAAGCACGAGCAGCAGAAATGTACAATCAATGCAATATAATGAGGAAAAAACGGGGGAAGATGTAAAAAGCTTCACATTCATTCTTGGAACAAAATCTGAAGCCCCTCTGTGTAGATTTATTGCATTCACTGTTCTCTTTGCTGTCATATAAAAAAACGAAAGAGAAAAACCAGGAACTGCGCATTTAAAAACTCACGATGATCCAATATATTATCATTTTAGAGCCTTTTTTTTTTTGTCTTTACAGAACATATTTACATATTAGGCCAATTGGTTATAGAATCTGTTGGAAACGAAAGGTCAGAGAGCCAGGCAGACGTTAAGGAGATGAGGATGGTAGAAAGGTTAATATTACAGATGTGCTGTGCGTAGACGGTGGCGTTCCTCCATACCGCATACTGTCCTCTGTACACGCGTCAGGAACAAAGTCCTCAGCTTTCACTCCGGCGTCTCCTCGATCCCAGCAATGAGTTCACATGTGCCACGGAGCGAGGTCGATGGGTCTTTGGTGCAAACGTTCCTCATCATCCCGCGGATCACCCGATCTCCTGACTGATAATCAGGTCATTAACAACACCCCCCCCTCCCCCCCCCCCCAACACACACGCACAAAAAAAATTTAATCAACATTTAATCAATTAGAGCAGCCCTATGCCTCGCCACATTCAAGTAAAAAGTAGAAAACAAACAAAAAACAAAAAGCAAGACAGACGTCCTCAGGATCAAAACAGACAACGGTTCTGGTCAGGCCAGATATGACGCTTCCTCGATAAATGAGGGCGCTCTAACAAGAAGCGCTTCAGACCAAGTGCCATTCACCCGGCCGCCCTTGTGTTCTTCTTCATTGTTCGTTGGAGGTTTCTTTGCGTTCGTGTGAGTTCAGAGCCATCTTTATTTCTTGGGGAGTTTTTTGCCCTTCTTCAGGACCAGCTTGTTCTTGATGTGTCCTCGCTTCCTCTTGGCAGTCTGCTCAGGGCCAGAGAAAAACCCAAACTCAGTGACATCAGCGGATAAAATGCAACAGATCTATAATGAACAAATCTAATTATTTTGAGAGATCATAGAAAAAACTATTTAACTTAAATTAAAGTCACTTGATGGTTTGGAGAAATGTGAGCTGAAAACTCTCCATAAAATACATAACATAACCTGTTTCAATTTATAGTAGGGTGGACAGTAAGCTGGATGGATAGCAGACTGCGGAGATGAATGGACAAACGGACTGATGGATGGACTAACAGATGGACGGATGTACCGACAGACAGGTGAGTCTGATCACGGTTGGATAAGTTGATATACAGATCGCTGGATGGATTGACAAACAGACAAATGAATCAATAGATGAACAGACAGGTGACTGAGCAAATGGATAGATAGATAGATAAATAGATAGATAAATTGATGGATGATGGGTAGATGAACAGTGATGAAGAGAAAGACGGATGGATCGATAGACCTATGAACAGATGGACGGTTAGATGACAGATGGATAGATCACTGAATGGATAGATGAAAGGATGAGAGTATGGAGGGACCAATGGATGCATAAATACAGCACTTACAAACAACCTTTTATAAAACGGCAGATATGGGTTAGCATGGGATTATGTGCCTTGCCTAAGGGCAGATCGACATTTGGTTCTGCACAGGCAATCACAGATGATGTCTCTTTATAAAAGCAGGAGCTTCACTGTGTGGATCATTTGAGTGGGTAAACACAGATCCTCTAAGCTCATCAGAAAACTCCTAAAAGCAAAATGCTCTTTTAAAAGCGTTACCTTTTTAGAGGTGTACTTCTGCTTGGTCACCACGCTGCGGAGCTTGTGGTCCAGTGTCTCTCTGTTGTCCAGCTCCTTCACCTTGTAGATCCTGACGAGCCAGTGCTCCGAAGTAAACGCCTCCTCCAGGTGTTTGAACTTAATGTCCTTGTTGCCAATCTCAGCGTTGCGAGTTCGGTCGAAGCCGGGTGGCGTTCTGAAATCCAGCTGGAAGAGAAACGGGTGTTTTTTTGTTTTTTTTCTCCCTGAGATTTAAGAAAATAGTTCTGTTTCTTAACCCCTGTATGTAGCAGTTACCTTGATACATCAGTTGATTAAATTGAAAAATGTATGAAAATATATTTTCAGATGAAAGCAGACAAGAATCTGATTAACACAGATAAATGATTTATTGGTGCTACTTCTGTTCTAGACATTTAAAAGAGGATTTAAAAACCTTAAAAAGAAGCATATTTCTTTAACGATGGTTTCATCAAGCTGCAGCATAAAGTAGGGATGTATAAACACACATTTTGGTCACAAAAACATTTAGGCTCACAAGAACAAGAGAAGAGTCCAACAAGAAATTTCTTTTTTGTTCTTCGCAAATAAAGGCCAATAAATACGCTGCTAGCCCTTAAAGGTTTCACAAATCACAGTCTGTAACCAGTGTCGAAACATTTTGATTCGTTTGACTTTTGAAAGTACAGCAATGTTCAAGCAGGACTTCATTTAAGTGGTCTTCATGCAAAAACTAGCAGTAAAACCTCCGTCTGTGTTTCAAGCAACCTTTGTTCAGAACAGAATAATCGAGCTCACATTCTGATCATTTCAGCTTTTGATCAAGAGATGTTTAGATGGAAAACTGAAGGCCTTTAATTCAGTGTGGATTAAAAAGGGAAACAAACCGCAACTGATTCACACCTCTCAAAAACTCCTTCAGCTCGACTAGAAACATGTTAAACATTATATCTTAAGAACTTCATACATTTCTCACCTTCAGTCATTCATGTAACTTTTAACAGTGAAAAGAAAAAGTCACAATTTGTTATTTCTACTTTTCAACTTCAACAAAAAGCTACCAAACACCAACACTCAGATTAATGTATGAACTCTATTTTTGGCATAAAGGCAGTTAGTTGTATCCAAAGAATTAAGTTAAATGCCAAAGCTGCTCAGCCAAATTTAAAGCAACAACAGATGAAACATAATAAAATAGCAGAAACTTAATTATAAAAAGATAAACACAACGTTTGAGAGCCCTTCAATAATGCTGTGGAGTTTCCCGTGAGAAACAAATCCATTATATTTTTGTGTTTGAGCCACTCGAAACAGCCTCTTGTGTCTGTCACTCTGCTCTAAAAGCTCGACAGCTTCGCCCTTCAGACGCTGCTACTGTTACTGTGTCCTTCCCACCTCTATTTTCTGAGCTACAGTTACATTCAACGTTGTATTTTTCCTCATATGTTCTGATCTTTAGACACAACTCTTTCTCTCTGTGCCACATTTACAGCATCTTCTTTCTGTTCTGTTAGTGTTGTCATACGTGCACAGCGCCAGCCACATTTATTGGAAATCTCGCTGTCAATCAGCATGTTTCAAACTGCAAAATGAGACAAAAAAATGCTTGCAAACCCCATAAACTGTTTGCATCGTGGGGATTGTTCCTCTTATTGTTTCAGCAATTTCTTGTTGTTTCCAAGCAAGCATTAATAAATCCTGCGTTTCCTTTTTAAACTATGATTGAATGCAATTACGATGTAGTTAAGGGGCCATGCTGAGTGAGTTGCAGAAAGGTGGTAGCCTATTGGATGGCGGGGATATTTATTGGTTTTTGTTAGGCTGTATTTAAATACTTCATCCATTTTATTATCATCATTATAAATGCCACCAAATATCACAACAATTTAATTCCATATTTCTCACACCTAGTGTAGATTAAATAAATGGTTCAGTATTTTCTTTTTTTTTTTTAAAGGGATTACATTTATTTAGATCCATTTTGTAAAAATTTTATAATTTAACATTAAATGTTATTTTTCCACTGAATAAATTGCTCAGTGTGAGATTATGCTGCTGCTATAAGAGAGCAATCTAATTTTAGGCTTTTCACACATCTTATTGGTGCCAATGAATGTGGCTGACACTGTACACTTACCGGCCACTTTATTAGGTACACCTTGCTAGTACCGGGTTGGACCCCCTGTTGCCTTCAGAACTTCCTTAATCCTTGGTGGCATAGATTCAACAAGGTACTGGAAACATTCCTCAGAGAGTTTGGTCCATATTGACATGATAGCATCACACAGATGCTGCAGATTTGTCGGCTGCATCCATGATGAGAATCTCCTGTTCCACCACATCCTAAAGGTGCTCTATTGGATTGAGATCTGGTGACTGTGGAGGTCATTGGAGTCCAGTGAAGTCATTGTCATGTTCAAGAAACCAGTCTGAGATGATTTGTGCTTTATGACATGACGCGTTATCCTGCTGGAAGTAATCATCAGAAGATGGGTCCACTGTGGTCATAAAGGGATGGAGATGGTCAGCAACAATACTCAGGTAGACTGTGGTGTTGACATGATGCTCTGTGCCAAGAAAATATCCCCCACACCATTACACCACCACCACCAGCCTGAACCGTTGATACAAGGCAGGATGGATCTATGCTTTCATGTTGTTGACACCAAATTCTGACGCTAACATTTGAATGTTGCAGTAGAAATCGAAACTCATCAGACCAGGCAACGTTTTTCCAATCTTCTGTTGTCCAATTTTAGTGAGCCTGTGTGAATTGTAGCTTCAGTTTCCTGTTCTTAGCTGACAGGAGTGGCACCAGGTGTGGTCTTCTGCTGCTGTAGCCCATCCGCCTCAAGGTTTGATGTGTTGCGCATGCAGATGCTCTTCTGCATGCCTTGGTTGTAACAAGTGGTTATTTGAGTTACTGTTACCTTTCTATCAGCTGGAACCAGTCTGGCCATTCTCCTCTGACCTTTGACATCAACAAGGGATCAACAGAACTGGTGCTCACTGGATATTTTCTCTTTTTCAGACCATTCTCTGTAAACCCTAGAGATGGTAGTGCGTGAAAATCCCAGTAGATCAGCAGTTTCTGAAATACTCAGACCAGCCCGTCTGGCACCAACAACCATGCCACGTTCAAAGTCACTTAAATCACCTTTCTTCCCCATTCTGATGCTTGGTTTGAACTGCAGCAGATCGTCTTGACCATGTCTTCATGCCTAAATGTATTGAGTTGCTGCCATGTGATTGACTGATTAGAAATTTGCATTAATGAGCAGTTGGACCTAATAAAGTGGCCAGTGAGTGTATATTCCAAATTGTGTATTTGTAAAGATTTGTTTAGAATATAAGGACCATGTTTCTCTCGTTTCTTCCTCGTGAAGCTCACAGGTCTCAGTTTCCCTGGATCTCATTTCTGTAAACCTAATCTACTCCCCAGACTCTCTCCCTCCATCCTGACCTCGGAGTTTGCCTCTTTGGACAACATTCTGAGCTGCTCTGAGCTTCAGCTGTCTCTCTATCTCTTTGTGGCTGCAGCTGCATCGATTCAGCCAAACGTGTTGGCCGAGTTGCATCTACAGCAGGGATGTAAGCACCTGGCAGGGCGGATATCCCATCTCTCCACCTGAAATCTGACACGAGAAGCTGTGACAGATTTTCAAAAAGCTTCCACCAATCCCTCATATTTCCTCTGACAGCCTCCAAAGCTGCATGCCCCCTGAAGCAATTCCTTTAAAATCCCTTTCTGTCAGCCCGCTCTGCTTTGAAACTTCAGCGGCAAGAATCCTTCACCTTTAGTGCTGGAAGATGCCTGCTATTTCCTGCTGAAACTGTGCACTCAAAAATAGAGTGGTGCCTTTCCCTTTGATTGGTGATGGCAGCTGCTTGTTAGTTTTTGATTGCACCACAGAGCTGGAGCTCATTATTTGTAACAGTGAAGTGGATCATAACACCAATAAAAAGAAATCTCCCAGGAGGGGAATTGTTCCTGAGACTTAACACCTCCCCCAGCAGGTGAAGAAATGATCTGCAGAAATGACTTTTTGTCGACGTTGGTCCCTCACCTGCATCTCACCAAATCGATAATACGACATCTTGTACATGAGGCAGTTGAGCAGAGTCGGTGAACCGGCCTTGTCCACTCTGAACTCTCCCTGAGGAGTGAAGTAGTCACTCTCCTGGAAAACAAAAGGAAATTATCAATAACACCAATAAAAAATAAGACTTGTAACTGACCGCAGGATTTACATGTCTGTTTGGTTGCAACTACAAGAAAGGCACTTTAAAGCCAGAAATGAATTTAGCTGTACTTATAAAGATGTCATAAAAAATATATTTTTGTTAATATCCAGGTAAAACATTTAGTGTAATTGTTCACTATGTACAGTTTACAAAAGATAAACATGAAGAAAACACACCAGAAGACATTTTAATGTCCCTTTCTTCATGGTCACATATAGTAGTAAGTTTAATTTTTTTATATTTCATGAACAGAAACAAAGAATATATGAAAGAGTTATAAAACAACAGCATCAGTTTGAAAGGTCAGAAAACTATTTCATTTGTCAACAGGCTAAACTAATGGGATTACATAGACCACCTGATTATTAATGTATTAGTAACAGCTCATTTGCCAACAACAATCACAACTGAGGTAGGGAGCTTCAAACCAAACTGCTAAAATGTTCATGAAGCCGAATTTACTGCAGAACCATTAAACTCCTTTAGTTAGATGTGTGCCGGATCACCGATGAAGATATTTGCTTTTCTGTTTGGATCAAATGAGTCAAAAAAACAAGATGAATAAAGCTTCCTTCATTTCAAATCTAATAACACACATTAGATCCAACATCTTTCATCTCCATCATCTGAGACTTCTTCTGTTGCGTCTCTGTTCCCAGATAGGTGCTGCTCTCCATCACTCACCCTGATGTCTTTGGGGTGTTCCCCTTCAGCGATCCTCACCATCCACAGAAACTTGTTTATATCGTCGCCAGAGTAGCCGATTACTCCACCGAAGATTATCAGCACGTAATCCACATCCAGAGACCTCATAATCTCATAGGCCGCGCTCTCGTTGGACGACATGGCCTTCCCCACCTGAAAACATCAACAACTGAAGTTAGACTTTAATTGGCGCCTCCTGTTTTGAAAGAAAGACGCAACACTTCAATACTTCATGGGCAGAAAGGAGAATTATTGAACAGAAATACAATCACGTATTCTCTGTAATTATATTTCCTGTGGATAAAACACTGCAGAGACAAGAGGCAGCAGGTAGAAAACAAGATGAAGCAGAGCTGGAAGGCTTTAGGATTTAACTACAAGATAAAAACATTTGTCTGCATTCTGTAGTTTACAGAATGAAAAATAAATCAAACCCAGAAAATCTGATAATAATTGACTTATTTTCCCCACAGTGAAAATGCAGCAGAACAAGTTTAAAGTTGTGATGATGCATAATGTGGCAATTAGATAAAAACTCACTAAAGAGCTGCAAACGATTCAGTTGCTACAAGAGGACGCCACTTGTTTCTCCGGGTATATTTAGGCAAAAAAAGACGACAGAAGAGGTCTTACCAGAGCTATATGACTGTTGTTCCACGTGTTGTTGTCTACCAGTGTGGTCCTGTTGGCCATGCCGGCTATCTGGTAGCCGTAGTCCCACCACGACATCACACGCGCGTGCTCGTCTGTGTTCTGTCTCAGCCAGTAATAAGCCTCCCGGAAGTCGTCGAGGATGTTACGAGTCCTAACGGGAAAATAATCACACTGAAAGGCGTACTGCAGAGTGGTCGGTAAAAGGGTCTACTGGGGTTTTTACATTTTTGTCATGTTACAAACTAATTGCATGTGATAAACTGAGGACATAAATGAAGTGGCCCTTAGTTTCTTTTTTTAATGATCTAAAAACTTTGACATGTACATGTATTGTAGAAAACATTCCACAGAAATGACAGCTGCAGGTCTTTAGGGGTGTTTCTCTGCCACTTTTGCACATCTGAAGACTTAATTCTTCTGCCCATTTTTTGTAAAGTAGATCAGGTATAGACAGAACAGATAAAAACCTTGGGCAAGACTGAAAAAATGATGTTGACAGATGTTTTCTATGTCGATCTAGGTGTAGACTTTGACTAGGCCACTTTAACACACAACTGTACCTTTATCTAAACCATTTAATTGTAGCTCTGGCTGTGTGTTAAGGGGCCGATGTGCTGCTGAAAGGGAAACCTCAGCTCCATTATCAGCTTCTAAAAAATAGCAAATTGCTTAAACTGGATTTGATTTAGGTCGGAGAAATGTGCAAGCCACACTTTTTAGATTTGCATCTATAAAATATGTTAAAAGCCCTGTATCCTTTTTCTTCCACTTCACAGTTATGCTGTACACTTTATGCTGGTCACATAAAAACCGAATTCATACATTAAAGTTTGTACTTATTACAAAAACAATATGAAAAAGTTGAAGCAGCACAAATAATTTGACATGGCCATATATCCCTGCAGAACATATTAATGTTTTATGAGCAGGTGCTTCTTCAATAAGAGCTTTCAATCTCATAAGACTTATCTGGATAAATAAATTATCTATTTATTTATGGGTTTGAAGCAGAATAGCAACAACTGATAAGAATAATCTGTTCATGATAAACTGAGAAGCTGCTGGTTATTAATTTTGCCTTAATAAGAAGATAAGTTAATTAACCACATGGTTTATTGAATCCATTCAATCTGGGGTTGTGTATTTATGGGTGTGGGTGTGCATACATCCAAAAGGAAGAAGCAAATTTGACAGCCACGTAGCTCAGAATAGCATGATTAAACTATTGTCTGTGCACCTACTGTAACGTCATCAATTTATGCATGAGAACTTGTGGGTCTACCATTTAGCCTTCAATATTTCTTCCTAGGGGCTTTACAAGGATAATTAGGCCTGTGAATCATCGCAGATAGAAAAATATATTAGATTTTTATAGATTCAGAGAAGGTCCACCGATGTTTGCTATAACCTAGAGAAACCATGTTAAACAATCAGATCTTACATCAATGTTTTCATCCCTGCATAAAATCTATATGTACCCATATGAACCCGCAGCAATGAGCAGTCCTGCATATGGGCTAATTTGCAAGTAAAGTGTTGGAATCAGTCTTCCTGCATTACGAACAATCACAAGGGACTCAGCTGCTAGCAGTTATTAAATATCCACCAACACAGTGAAGCAGCATCGGCACGGCTCTCACCCGTCATGGTTGTATGACGCCAGCACCACGCTGGGGCTGGAGTAGGCGTTGCTGGTCACCCAGGTGCAGTGGACGGCAAACATCATGAGCAGCATCAGCATCAGCATGGTGACGATGGACTTGATGTTCGGACCCAAACCCTCCTCTGCCTTCTCCTGCTCAGACACATGCTTGCGCACCTTGCCCGCCTGCAGGGGGAGACATGCACTCTTATTACAGACAGAAAAATCTAAACGCTATCAGATATATCAATTATTTAATGAAATGCATTATGAATCCATCTAAATGAGCAAAGTCTTTTGGAGTGTCCACGAGTTGTTTGTGCTGTGTGAAGACACGTCGGAACTGCTGCATGAACTCAGTGATGAGTTAATATTATTTTACAGCAGCTGAAAATCACTGCTCTGCTGCAGAGGAAGACTGCAAAATATTAATGTGTGCAGCTCCTTCCTCAGAGATCAAAATGCTGAGATTAAATCGGGAAAGAAAAATGTTCATGATGACACAACATCCGATTTTCCAGGTGATGAAATGTTAAGCTGAAACTAACACGTGTACTGGTATTGCTATATTCCTACAAGCATAAAACATAAAGCAAAGAGAAAATACAGTTTTTGTGGAACCAGCTCAGGTTTTATGAGGGAGAATACACTTAAAACTAAGATTCTCTACAATCTAAATAGATAGGCTGCTTTAAGCTTCGAGAGCTGGAGGACTTAAACACGTTTCTTTTGCTCTTCTCCAACAATGCAATATTATCAGTTGCTGCCATTAGCTATGGGTTTGGCCTTTTTATTTACCAAAGAAAAGACTCGTGGCTCAGTGCTTGTGTGTCTCTTTTGTGGAAGGAGTTATCATGGAGCTTTTGCTGGCTACTGATACACATGCCCTCCTTTTTGTTCCTACAGAGAATACTCCAATCTCAGTGCTTCTATGTGTGGTTATGTCGCTTTCTTGGACAGAGATCTTAAACTATTACCATAATCAACCATTGTATCCCTCCCCATGGATGGTACCCCGGCTCTGATTTTATGTTCAGCTGCATCTCTTCATGCACAGAACTAATGACACAGCTAATGCTGCCATTAACTTGGTATATTTTATTTTTCATAAAAAGTACTGTTGACTTTGTGTTTCTTTGTTTTAACCAAGTCTCTCTCTCTCCTGGGGGGAGTTTATGCTGCCATCAAGTATGTAGGTGTAGATTTTCCTTGTTTCTTAAAGATGATTCACCACGTATCCGAAAGGTTTCAGTTCTGAACATAGGTTAGGTGCATCAGGCTTATAACCTGTAGTCATAATCATGCTCTAAGGACAATAATAGGGTCTTCAAGGTCACATGAGACACTGGCCCTATCCTGAGTTCAGTTCGGGTTGTTGTCACTCATCCCAAACATGATAGCATGAGAGCTGCTTTGGCCACATGTCTCAAGGTGTGAATGGCTTTAAAACTGCCAGTGGAGACGAGTCAAGGCTGAAGTGCAGGTGTTAGAAAGATGAAACCCGAGGCCACATCCTCCATTTAGTTTCTTTTGAATTTGGAAGGCTTCATTTCCAGCTCTGTAGAGCCATCCATCGTCCCTGTGAAAAATGTACATGTTGCCATCTTCAAAAGAGTGTTACTGTCCTTGAACTGCTGAGTCTTGACCCTATGAGCTGGATCTTCAGCGTCTGGCCATCCTTTTCCGTAGCTGCTGTTTGGCTTCTCAAATCTAGCGTTTTGTGCTTCGATACTTTCAAAGCACAAGAGGAAGCATGAAAAGCCAACAGTAAAAAGAGGATGTGGCTTTAGGTTTCATCTTTCTCAAACCGACTGTGCAGTTATGATAAGTTGACAAGTTATAAGTCTGATACTCAGAAACAAATGTTTAGAACTGAAGAAACCGTTTGGATCCGAAGTGAGATGTCTTCAAATTAGAGAGGTCATCCAGTTCCTTTGTAATTTATCCCTTGTCTACATTTGTCCACCATCTTTTCTTTCCCATAGAAGGTAATCCTGTCCCAGTGCTTCTACGTTCTGCTGGATGAATTCACTATAACTGCCATTGAATGTGTGTACTCTGCCTTTCGTTCTCCTGGGAAGGACTTCATACTCAGTAGTGCTTCTGTGTTTAGCTACGTCTGTGATAGAAAGCTACACTGCCTTAACTGTAGCCAATAATACTTTGTTTTTCTCTCTCAAAGAAATGACTCCTAAGTGCATCTAAGTTTTTCTGTGTCACCTTTGTAAATCCTGTTTCCTTATCTTTCCTACTGAAATCCCTCCTGACTCACCGGTTCTGTGCGTCGCTGCATCTCCTGGAGTCATTGGTAGAGTTATTATTGCAACTGATTTGTTTTCTTTCTTCCACAGAGTGTTTCTGGCCTCATCCTAATGTGTTTCCTTTTCTGTGTCTCCTTCCTGTCCTCTCAACTCCCAGCTGGTCATGGTAGGTGGCCACTCATTCTGAACCTTGTAGAGCAGGAAGTTTCTTCTTGTTAAAAGGAGGAGGTTCCTTTCCACATTCGCCACAAGCACAGACTAGGTTTCCTTACGTTAATTACTGGCATTATATAAGTAATTAAATTTGACTGCATTGTAATTTTCATTGAATCTTTACATATTTTTTTACAGGTTCTTTATTTAATTTACTTTATGTAATCAAATCTGAATCCAATAATAAGAACAGGTCATAATGGAATGAAATGGATTGATTTTAATTCAATTTGAACCAAACCGGGTTAACCATATTTATATTAAAACTGTAAGGTCTGTTTAGTAATGTTCGTGGAGATCAACTGAATTGGAATGAACAGAATCTGAATTATGGCAGAGTTTACTCTACTGGCATTTGTAATGACATTTTGAGCTGCTGTGTGAGATAAATGTTTGCTGTCGCTAGCTTTCTAAAGTGATGAGAGGAGCTTGTATTTTCTTCACAGGTTGCTCTTGTGGAACAGACTCATTACCTTGATTAAACCACCCGAATAAATAAAACTTAATTAAGAGCCTAACTAACCAAATGCAAACAGGACTACTTCAGAGCACAGAATGCGTCGACAAACAAGCTCTCTGCAGGACGACAGCAGCTTGATGATACTGATTGATTTGCTCATGAAAGTAAAGCACTTATGATCTGCCTCAATAAGGCTGTCAGTATACTTAGATAAAATTATGTCCCATTTCATTCAATGCATTTAATGCTCCTAAATCAATACCTGCAGATGCATTATGCAACTCCAGATGTTGCAACCTCTATTTTCATGAGCCTTAAAACAAACACCTCGAGGAACGTGCTGCTGGGGTCACAGGGTGTGGAGGACATTTTCATGACTTAATTTTTCTCACCGTTTTGCAATGATTCAAGAAAGTGCCTCTAAATTCAACGAAGTGAGACAGCTAAGAGGATGGCAGCAACATCAAACTGTTACAGCTGAGTCACTGCTGAATCACAGTTTACTCAAACAGTTGGGGCGTGAAGAGGGAAGTAGACAAATGTGTAAATAAATTCAAACTGTAAAGATCCTGGTGAAGCAGGGCCAGAAAAATAAAGGGACATTCAGCTGTTAACTCGTAGCAGCAGTTCAGTAGTAGTTTTAATAGTCAGTCATACAGGTGCATCTCAATAAATTAGAATACAGATGAAAAACTTTATTTCAACTTGACAAGCAAAACCTTTATGTTTGATATAGATCTATTAAACACAGAGTGTGTATATACACTGCTCAAAAAATAAAGGGAACACTCAAATAACACATCCTAGATCTGAATGAATGAAATATTCTCATTGAATTCTTTGTTCTGTACAAAGTTGAATGTGCTGACAACAAAATCACACAAAATTCATCAACAGAAATCAAATTTATTAACCAATGGAGGACTGGATTTATAGTCACACACAAAATTAAAGTGGAAAAACACACTACAGGCTGATCCAACTTTGATGTAATGTCCTTAAAACAAGTCAAAATGAGGCTCAGTATTGTGTGTGACCTCCATGTGTCTGTATGACCTCCCTACAACACCTGAGCATGCTCCTGATGAGACGGTGGATGGTCTCCTGAGGGATCTCCTCCCAGACCTGGACTAAAGCATCCGCCAACTCCTGGACAGTCTGTGGTGCAACTGGACGTTGGTGGATGGAGCGAGACATGATGTCCCAGATGTGCTCAATCAGATTCAGGTCTGGGGAACGGGCGGGCCAGTCCATAGCTTCAATGTCTTCATCTTGCAGGAGCTGCTGACACACTCCAGCCACATGAGGTCTAGCATTGTCCTGCATTAGGAGGAACCCAGGACCAACCACACCAGCATATGGTCTCACAAGGGGTCTGAGGATCTCATCTCGGTACCTAATGGCAGTCAGGCTATCAAAGAAATGCCACCCCACACCATTACTGACCCACTGCCAAACCGGTCATGCTGAAGGATGTTGCAGGCAGCAGATCGCTCTCCATGGTGTCTCCAGACTCTGTCAGGTCTGTCACATGTGTTCAGTGTGAACCTGCTTTCATCTGTGAAGACCACAGGGAGCCAGTGGCGAATTTACCAATCCTGGTGTTCTCTGAGAAATGCCAAGCGTCCTGCACGGTGTTGGGCTGTGAGCACAACCCCCATTTGTGGACGTCAGGCCCTCATACCATCCTCATGGAGTCGGTTTCTAACCGTTTGTGCAGACACATGCACATTTGTGGCCTGCTGGAGGTCATTTTGCAGGGCTCTGGCAGTGCTCCTCCTGTTCCTCCTTGCACAAAGGTGGAGGTAGCGGTCCTGCTGCTGGGTTGTTGTCCTCCTACGGCCTCCTCCACGTCTCCTGGTGTACTGGCCTGTCTCCTGGTAGCGCCTCCAGGTTCTGGACACTACGCTGACAGACACAGCAAACCTTCTTGCCACAGCTCGCATTGATGTGCCATCCTGGATGAGCTGCACTACCTGAGCCACTTGTGTGGCTTGTAGAGTCCGTCTCATGCTACCACGAGTGTGAAAGCACCACCAACATTCAAAAGTGACCAAAACATCAGCCAGAAAGCATAGGTACTGAGAAGTGGTCTCTGGTCCCCACCTGCAGAACCACTCCTTTATTGAGTGTCTTGATTATCACCAAAGATTTCCTCCTGTTGTCTTTTCCATTTGAACAACAGGATGTGAAATTGATTGTCAATCAGTGTTGCTTCCTAAGTGGACAGTTTGATTTCACAGAAGTTTGATTTACTTGGAGTTATATTGTGTTGTTTAAGTGTTCCCTTTATTGTTTTCAGCAGTGCACATCCAAAATGTTTATTCATGTTTGATGATAGTTTTTATAGGTCTTATGTTTTAATAGTAAAAACCAACACAGAGAACTTGGCCAACTGAAAAGTTTGTCCATGTCTTTCTGAGTACAGTATATGCACTGAAAAGGATTTTTAAAACAGTGACAAATATTTAGAAGACTGTTGACATGACAACTGTCCAACAGACAGCCACTGACACGCTAAAAGGGTAGCCAAAACAGGACAATGCTAATGTAGCTGGCCTTTTTCAGAGTTTTGTATCCAAACGTGTCAATGAAAAATTTTGTGGAAGGAAAACTTTTGAGTAGAAAACAGTTCCACAGGCAGAAAGGTTACCCTCAGCCTTCAGAATGAACAAACACAAAATCTATGTTTGTTAAAGTCCAGAGTGAAGTTTTCCACAGTCAATGGTGATTTTGGAATATGTGTCTTCTGCTGGTGTTGAACTACTGAAGTCCAAATTTTCACAGCAAAATGTTAAAGAACCATACACTTCCTCATTGAGGCTGAGTTTTATAGAAATGCTCATTTTATGTTCCAGTAGGACTTGGCATCTGCCCAAACTGCCAAAAGCACCAATACTGGGTTTAATGACCATGGTGTCTCTGAGCTTGTCTGGTCTGGCAAACTGGTTTCACCTGAAACCCAAGAGACCAGAACCAACGATGCAGATTAGCTGAAGGCTGCTATTAGAGCAACCTGGGCTTCATTAACATGTCAGCAGAACCACAGACTGATCTCCTGCATTCCAAGCTGCATTGATGCAGTAATGAGTGCATATATTGAATAGTGCATGGACATCGTTTTATTAAGCATTTGTGTATTAAACATATTTTTTTATCGGTCTTATGTAATTTTAAAAACTTTCAGAGAAACAATTTTGAGTATTCATACGCTATTAGCCATAATCATCAAAATTAAAAACACTTGAAATATCTCAGTGTGTGTAAGGGATCTATATAAAACAACTTTTGAACTACTGAAATACTAAAAATTTGTGATGAGGTATTCAGTGTTTTCCACCCTGACTTGCCTTGTCGTAGAGAGTCCCAGAATTCCTCTTGTCGTCCTCGTCGCTGCTATCTTCAGCAGGAGGCTTCTCCCTCTTCGTGTCGTCTCCCATGTAATGCTCAAAGACGCTGGAGAACGCCACAGCAGACAGCATGCACACAACCGGAGTCAGCGTCAGCATGAGTCTCACCATCACTCCAGCAAAGTAAACGGCACTGATGGCGTACAGGGCCACTGGAAGTCAGAGAAATGAAAGTGGTAGGTAAGAAATTGTTTGCAGAACAAAAGGTCAGACAAGGATGAACATGGTGTGAATTTAGCTCAGTTAGACCCGAAAGGAGATAAACCTGCAAAATAAAGAGACTGAGCCGTAAAAATAAGGCAGCATAATAGGTCCTTGCTTGCTTTGCAGAACCCTGAACAGCGAGAACACTGGCTGATCATTGTCCTTGAAATGTGCCCACCTTACTCAACAGGTGCACGGCTAATCAATAACTGTTATTGGTTAATTAAGTGCTGAACAGAGACGGACTGCAATGACTGTTTTCTTAAGCACTAAAAGGTTGTCTGCCCTTGATCCCTGGAACGTCCTTTGTCACAAATTTAAAAAGTTTTGTAAAGATACCCAGAAAGAGGCTAAACTAAATCAGCTGAATCATGGAACAGGAGGCTGATGTAGCCTTCAACAAACACATCAGCAACATTCCACCTAGGCATGTAAAGACACACGACATTAACACTGCAGGGGGGTTTCAATGAAGTCAAAAGCAAGATTGAGTTAGCAATGATATTTTTAGTTAAGAAAAAATTATGAATTTTATTTTCTTACTTAAACAAATTTCGACTGTTATCCACGCCACTGCTAAGTTTGTGGAGAGTTCCTTCCCTGCTGTGTGGTGTGTATTCAACTATCTGACCTACAGTTTCATAACAAATAAGAAGGATAAAGCTTCTTATTCACTATTAAATGAGCCGAGTTCCACAAGTTTGTGAAGTTCTCAAAGATTGCAGTGGTCTAAAGTATGGGAATATTACGTTAGGTGAAGTTAAACTAAAAAGGTGGGGACTGTAAGGGTTCTTTACAAGCCAAGAACGAACCACGATGGGCTTCTGAAGAGATGACATCACATCCAGGTGCTACTGATAAGCCGACTGTATAGTCTGCTTTGTCACGCCAAATTTAGATGCATATTTCATTAACACTGCGCCTGCAGAAACAGGTTATTTTTCCATGACAGTTACACTCATAACAAGTTTCTCCACTTTTATTTTAGTCCTTTGGACACTTTATTTATCGATAGTTAAGAAATTTTCATATTTCTCAATTTAGCCTCCACCCTGAAGATACACTTCATGATGTATGTTTATGTATGTTTAATAACTACAAATATACACTACAGACCAAACGTTTGGGACACACCTTCTCATTCAAAGAGTTTTCTTTATTTTCATGACTATGAATATTGTAGCTTCACACTGAAGGCATCAAAACTATGAATTAAAACATGTGGAATTATATACTGAACAAAAAAGTGTGAAACAACTGAAAATATGTTTTATGTTCTAGGTTCTTCAAAGTAGCCACCTTTTGCTTTGATTACTGCTCTGCACACTCTTGGCATTCTGTTGATGAGCTTCAAGAGGTAGTCACCTGAAATAGTTTTCACTTCACAGGTGTGCCCTGTCAGGTTTAATAAGTGGGATTTCAAGCCTTATAAATGGGGTTGGGACCATCAGTTGTGTTGTGCAGGAGGTGGATACAGTACACAGCTGATAGTCCTATTGAATAGACTGTTAGAATTTGTATTATGGCAAGAAAAAAGCAGCTAAGTAAAATGAGTGGCCATCATTACTTTAAGAAATGAAGGTCAGTCAGTCCGAACAATTGGGAAAAATTTGAAAGTGTCCCCAAGTGCAGTCGCAAAAACCATCAACAACCATCTACAAAGAAACTGGCTCACATGAGGACCGCCCCAGGAAAGGAAGACCAAGAGTCACCTCTGCTGCGGACAATAAGTTAATCCGAGTCACCAGCCTCAGAAATCGCAGGTTAACAGCAGCTCAGATTAGAGAACAGGTCAATGCCACACAGAGTTCTAGCAGCAGACACATCTCTAGAACAACTGTTAAGAGGAGACTGTGTGAATCAGGCCTTCATGGTAAAATAGCTGCTAGGAAACCACAGCTGAGGACAGGCAACAAGCAGAAGAGACTTGTTTGGGCTAAAGAACACAAGGAATGGACATTAGACCAGTGGAAATCTGTGCTTTGGTCTAATGAGTCCAAGTTTGAGATCTTTGGTTCCAACCACCGTGTCTTTATGCGGCACAGAAGAGGTAAACGGATGGACTCTACATGCCTGGTTCCCACCGTGAAGCATGGAGGAGGAGGTGTGATGGTGTGGGAGTGCTTTGCTGGTGACACTGTTGGGGATTTATTCAAAATTGAAGGCATACTGGACCAGCATGGCTACCACAGCATCTTGCAGCAGCATGTTATTCCATCCGGTTTGCGTTTAGTTGGACCATCATTTGTTTTTCAACAGGACAATGACACCAAACACACCTCCAGGCTGTGTAAGGGCTATTTGACCAAGAAGGAGATTGATGGAGTGCTGCGCCAGATGACCTGGCCTCCACAGTCACCGGACCTGAACCCAATTGAGATGGTTTGGGGTGAGCTGGACCGCAGAGTGAAGGCAAAAGGGCCAACAAGTGCTAAGCATCTCTGGGAACTCCTTCAAGACTGTTGGAAAACCATTTCAGGTGACTACCTCTTGAAGCTCATCAACAGAATACCAAGAGTGTGTGGAGCAGTAATCAAAGCAACAGGTGGCTACTTTGAAGAACCTAGAATATAAGACATATTTTCAGTTGTTTCACACTTTTTTGTTCAGTATATAATTCCACATGTTTTAATTCATAGCTTTGATGCCTTCAGTGTGAAGCTACAATATTTAAATTGTCATAAAAATAAAGAAAACTCTTTGAATGAGAAGGTGTGTCCAACGTTTTTGTCTGTACTGTACATTATGTAAATATATTTACTGGTAAAATGTTACTTTTCCTATTTTTGGCAGCTTGAAGTCCGAAAAAGATGGATCGTCCTCAAGTTATGTTTTGACCACCAGTAGACAGGCTTTACGAAGTTTACAAAAAAAACAATCAATGGTCTGTTTTACTGAACTCCGATATATTTTTTTATGCTGAAGTTGGCCAATATTCCTTGAACGATAGACTATCATGGTGTTGATTTTTTTTGTCCATAATGTATATATGTAGAAATTGTCTCATCATAACTTCCCATTCCATTTAAAATAAATACTGGAAGGCTGAATGATATCAGCCAGGCTATCATTGTGTTTAAACTATCATGTTTTAACTGTGCTGTGTTTGGTCCAAACTCAAAGGCTGACACCAAACTGAGTCGTTCTCTAGAGCAGAAGCCTCTTAGGTATCTATGCCACAGTCCAGCACATTGGCCTTATCGTCTACTTGCAGCTGGTTTGACAAGCACAAAACAAGCTGGCCAGCTGCACTGAGGTCTAACTTTATTAACTGATGAACAAAAATGATCTAGGCTGTCTGCATTTTTCTTTGAATGCGGAAGATTCCTTACCGACTGAAAATACAAAGAAGCGTTCAAAGAAGGCTCTTTTACTCTGTGTGCATTAATAGAGACAATATTAAAAGCCTGTTTTAGTAGACCATTAAAAGCGCTGGTGAAGGGCTCACCAACTTATGTAACTCCAATGAAAGAGTGAGAAATTCAGATGTTTGAAAATCACGTTACTAAAAAAAAAAAAAACAACCTCTAAAGCACTAAAATAATCAGACATCATGGTTTGTGCCCCGTGAATGTAAAAACATGTTCAAATTATAGGAAATCTATGCAGTAGCTGATGACATTTTAGCTTGACTCAATCATGTATTAAGAAATGCAGTTTTTGCCAAAATAAGGAATATACTGTATACTAAAAGAAAAGGTGGACTAAACACACTGGTGGCAGCAGAACTAAAAAAAAAAACACTGAGGGCGTCGCATGTTCCAGCTCAACGCCACAGATCACATTTACGTTTAATGATGTAAACATTTTAAAAAGCTTCGCACCAAACACGCGTTCATCATTGATGTTCTTGATGCAAAACCAAAGGCCTGCTGGGAAGGTGCAGACCAGGATGTGGAGATCAAAGAAGAAGGACACCCACGTGGTTGGCTGGTGCTCTGACACCGATGCAATGATGGGGATATGGATCTTGGCGTAACTATGGAGACATGACGATAGGAGGAAAACACAGGTTATAATTCATGTACTCTCTCTGAAAGCAGGAAAATCACAACAGTTCTTCCTGATCAAGGATAAAAAAAATAAAATAAAATCAACCATATTTGGCCCACTATATACTAATTGGATTTAATTTCATAATGTCTGATTTGTTTAGTCAAAGTGAACATTTCTCATTTCTGTGTATACATAAACTATTATGTAAAACGTTTTTATCCCTTACTTATTACTTGTGTTTGTGTATCTTTTGTCACACTTAATGTTTAATGATCACTAAAAAAATGTTTAATATCAAACAAAGAAAACCTAAAAAGAAAATACAAAATGCAGTTTACAAACAATGATTTCATTCATTAAGAGGAAAAAATGCCATCCAAACCAACCCGGCTCTATGTGAAGAAGTATTTCCCCCTTTTTCAATCATGAAATAACTGATTAACCACATTTTTGGTTTAACTTCACAGCCACAGCAAGGCCTGATTACTACCAGACCTGGAGAATCAGGAATCACTTAAAACCTGTCTGACAATGTGGAGGAGGATAAAAGATCTCAAACCAAAATAAAACCACACCTAATGCCTGCAAAATTTACTCGAGTTATCCCAGAGGTCACAAAACAACACAGAACCTCTAAAGTACTGCGGGCCTCACGTGCCTCAGTTCAGGTCAACAATGATTCAACAATAAGACAAGAGACTAAGCAAAGAGAAAACCACTGCTGGCTAAAAAGAGCACAAAAGTCCATCTTGCATTTGTCAAAAAACATCTTGATGAACCCAAAAACCTTTGGGAAAATATTCTGTGAACTGATGAGACGAGAGTGGACCTATAGAAGACATGCATCATATTAAATCTAGTGATAGTAAAAGGACCTCATACCTACAGTGAAACATGATGGTGGAGGTGTGATGGTCTGGGGTTGAAGGAGAATGTCATGAAATAACCCTAATGATCCAAAGAACACCAGATAATCCCCTCTGAATGGGTTTCTAAAACATAATGACAATTTCTGAGAGGCCCAGTCAAAGTCCAAACTTAGATTGAGATGCTGTAACATGACCATAAACAAGCTGTTCAGGCTCAAAACCCCTCCGATGTAGCTTAAATAAATCAATAATGTAAAGTGGACTGAGATTCTTTCACAGTGACGTAAAAAAACAACACGACATTGTGGTTAGGTGCTACAGCTTGAAAAATCAGGACAATGCGGTTTCTAGGTTTACTTTCTGGGAGGACAGAGTTAAAAAAATAAAACCCAAATAAAATATCCCCATTCTACTTATATCAGCAAGCCAGGGTTTAAGGGATTGATTGGTTGTGCTGTAAAATCCCACACTTTGCAGAGCATCTAGAGAACACCGAGTGCCTCATGCATTGTTCAACACAGCCTGCATCAGCAGCGTTTTCCCTCCTGGGATGTTGCAGGATGGCTTTATTGCCGTCTCAGAAAAACACGCAGACACGCAGTTGACTGAACAAGTGCTTCATCGACGGAGGAAATGTCAAGGTTAGCTGAGCTTACCCGGTGTCCCAGAGCGAGTAGAAGCGACCGCTCCACGGAGCGATGTATCCTGCAGGCAGAAAAGACGATCAATAAGGAAATACTTAGATTTTAATGCTTTTTATTTAACTTTTGGCATCCTAGGTTTGTTTGTAAGTGTGCAGAAAGTTTGCTGAACTAAATTAGCATGAAGTGGAGGGGAAACAAAGGTTGTGATAAAAGTTTGAAAAGAAGCTCTTTTAGTAACAAAATGTATTACTTTAAAAAGAATTGTGCAGCTTTACAAAACAATGTTGAATTGGTGTGTCTATTGATGATGACAGATAAATAGGACAGGACTAATAGTAGTAGCAGTTTGGGTTTAAGGTCAAATCAGCAACAATAACAGCATAGATTAGACATTGAGAGAGAATTCAAGTATGATTATTTAATTAATTGGCAATAAAAACATAACTTTGTTTGAGTTAACTTACTAAAAACATTTCCCAGAAAATGCAAGTTGATATTTATTAGCCACACCAGGGCTGTAGAACCAAGACTCAAATGGAAACTGCTAATAACAAAGTAGGCTTGCGGATTTCAAGAAGTAAAGCATAATGCCCCAAACTAAAGACATTATAGAAGACAAAAGTCTGATATTAAAATTAGTTTGAACAAACAGGTGTTTCAGCCACCTGTTCCGTTTCCCTATTAAGACTCCTGAGGACATCCTACAACCTCATCAATAAAATAAATGTTATAAAATTACTCCAAAACAAATTTAGACAATTGCTGTCTAACAATTTATAGTAACGATAAAAACAAAGTGATCGAGTTTAGTGGAAAATGTGCTTGTTTTGTGATCAATCATTGGAATAGTTTTTATCAATCTACCCTAGTTTAAAGAAAATAATAAAAATCACTAATATTGACTTACAGTAAGTAAATAATGTATAACAAGTCCAATGGATCTTCCAGTCCAGTGGCTTAGTGCATGAAGCAAAGCTTTTTAACTGCAACCTATTCAAGAAAACCCTCAGCAGAGAACGTGTCGATGCCTAAAATAACCCGCTCAAAAGAATTAAAGGACCACTTTTAAATCAGAGTATAATATATAAAGTCAGTTTAACTTCTGGAATATTGATCTGGTCAGTTAAGCAGTAGAGAGGGTTGTTAATCAGTGTCAGCTGTTTTGGTGTTAATGAAATTAACAACAGGTACACTAAAGGGGCAACAATGAGACGACCCCAAAAACAGGAATGGTTTTGCAGGTGGAGGCCAAGCATTTTTCCCCTCCATTTCTTTTTCACTGCTTTTCAGTAGTTTTGCATTTGACCAGGGCCAGTGTCGCTACTGGTAGGATGAGGCAACACCTGAACCCTACAGAGGTTCCACAGGCAGTCCCACTCCAGCATGATGGCACATCAATACGCACCATCGCTTGTCTCAAGAGCATGGAGGAGAATCCAGAAGACAGGGAGTTACTCTACTACCAGAGCCCTACAAACTGACCTCCAGCGGGCCACTGGTGTGAATGTCTCTGACCAAAACATTAGACACAGCCTTCATGAGGGTGGCCTGAGGGCCCAACGTCCTCTGATAGGCCTTGTGCTCACTGCCCAGCCTCGTGGAGCTCAACTGGCATTAGCCAGAGAACACCAGAAATGGCAGGGGCAGCACTAGCACCTTCACACTCCCCTGACATAAATCCAATAGAACTACTCTTGGCCATCATGTTTAGGTCCATAGGACACCCTCCAGGCTGCACCTCAGAGTGTGCAGGACGTCAGTGATGCCCTGTTCAGCATCTGGGAGGAGATACCCCAGGACACCATCCATCATCTCATAAGGAAGCATGCCTTGACGTTGGCAGGCATGCATAAAAGCACATGGGGGCCATACAGACTACTGAGTACCATTTTAAGTTCCTGCAATGATTTCAACAAATAGGACTAGCCTGCTGCTTTAGTTTTTCAGTTTTAATTTATCGGTGACTTTGGAATAAGGCCTCTGTGGGTTGATACTTTTCATATTCATCAAATGATGAGGGATCCTTTTGTTCCTAACACATTACCCATTTCATATCAGCATGGATATCCAGCATGATTCTTTTTTTCCAACTGAGATCTGATGCGTTTTAAAAGTGTTCCTTTAATTTTTTTAAGCAGTGTATATTTTATTGATGCTATTTAATCAGTGGAATTGACTTGTTTCTAAATGTAAGTGAAACCATTTAAGTTGCAAATTAGAGCGCACAGTGCATTTAAAAATGTCTTCTCTTAGGCTTTGATCTGGAATACATTTCAGCTCAGTTTCCTGGGGGTTCATGGAGCCCAAACAAATTAAAATGGTACACACACTCACACTCCACTGTTCTTAAAATCTTTCCACCAACATCGAGCTGCACTCCATCCTGTAATTGCTCCATCGCTCAGGTGTTTTAAATAAGATGGAGAGATCTCTAAATAACAAGCAACTAAGCTGTAAACCAAACCAGGCAGAAACACAGATGAGGAAGTCTGTACAGGAATAAAAAGGTAGACACACAAGCAGGTAATTCATAGGATGATACCGATTTGACTGATCAATACCTGGCTCAGTGGTAAAGATACCGAGGAGAAAAAGTACTGTAAATGTATTCTGCACTCTGAAATAAAAAGGTTTGACAGACGGGGTCGAGCAGGTAGTATCTCTGATAAAAACTGGCACGACGCACCCAACAGTCACCGAGTCCTAATGCTAAATTCTGATGGCAGAGAGACAGCAATGTTTTACCAGACGAAGCCAGTGTCCAAGTGACAGAATGTCGGCATCCATGCGAGTCATCAGTCCGTACGTAATGCTCTACCATCTGTCTGCACTTGGAGAAGTCCTGGACAGGCTGTGTATATTATCCTGAGTAGCAGAACGCTGAATTTCAAACGTAACAGCTAAAACTTTGCAAACAAAGTTTCCATACACCTGAAGGAATGTCGACTGTTTCTCTTTCCCTTTAGTATGTACAGCGAGGCAATGCACCGCCATGTAAGGAAAGGCGAGGGGATGATTTCGAGATCTGGATCAGGAGAATTTATACTTTAAAGTCTGAAAGAAACAGATATCAATAGGATGTGAAGAGGAATTTTATGGCCTGCATAGTGGCCACAGCACGATGACATTTCTAGGAAAAACATCAACATCTCCAAAGTTCACGCAGCTGGCTGAACATGCAAAAATACAAAAACTAGTTCACCAACAGGCACAAAAAAACATCTCGTATGCAAAGCTCCAACATCCATGTCTGTTTATGCTTGTTTATCATTCTGCCTTCCAACTTAAATTTTCAGACGCACAGAATGCTGATTAGCAGCCCGCTGGGCCTGCAGGTCAGGCCATGAGAGGGATGGTACTGGATGAGCACATGGCACCATTTGGCAAAAATAAAGGAAAATAAAGATCTGAAATGGCTTAAATCCCAGGTCTGGATCACCATCAAACCTGATCTCTGCCCAGACAAATTAACTGTCCACCAACCACCATTTCTGCTACACCGCTGTCAAAATCAGGAAGAAAATGGATTTATTTGTGGTCTTTTCTTCCTTTAACAAGCTGCAATGTTGCACTGAATGTATAGTAATCATGTCAAGCTGTCCAGGTCTGTAAAATCATCCTTAGCATCACTTTAAAAGGAGCCCATTAGATCTGCAATTTTACTCAATTAAAAAAAAGGCAGCAATAAATAATATTGCGACAAAAAACTAAGGATGGTGAGAAATTGCTGAGAGATACTGCAGAGTTTTTCAGGTCAGGATTTAATATTTGTCCAGGCTGTCAGTTCATCAGGTATGAATACAAAAGTTCAGTGTTTAAAACTGTAAAAACTACAGACTGCAGGATAAATAGATGGATGGGCACCCCTATGTAAAAACAGATTAAAGTATAGACGACCACTTACAGACTTATTTAGTTTTTGCTTTTTTAATCACACTTTCTCAGAAAAAATTTTAATATTGGATAACGACACTTTCTTTAAAATATTAAGATAAACTTTACTTTTCCAACCGTTTGTTTCAAATTATATCAGGGCCTGGGTTTGGATTGGAAAATTTAGCTCAATGTAGTTTCATCACAGTTAAAAAGGGCAGCAATTACATTTTCCCTAAAGGCCACGTTGGTTTGGATATCTTTCCCCTAACATATGAAATCATGACATGAAAACTGCTTTTTGTATTTACTCACATTATCCAATATTAAAATTAGTTTGATGATCTGCAGCATTTAAGTTTGACATAAAAGAAAAAAACTTAAGAAATCTTACAGATTTCTTACGTTTCTGGAGATGGATGGACACCAGAATGAGATAATGGATGGGATGGAGCGAGGGAGGTAGGTACTGATGGATGGACACACGGGTGGATGAAAAACAAAACTGGCAGAGGCAAGGTCTGATTACAGCCAGGTGAGCTTGGTTCTAAATATTTTTTTCAAGTTTTCAAAGGCCATAAAAGCCTGAAGTCAAAATGGCGATACAGACCTGTGTAAGTGA
Organism: Girardinichthys multiradiatus; assembly: GCF_021462225.1. Classification (NCBI taxonomy): domain Eukaryota; kingdom Metazoa; phylum Chordata; class Actinopteri; order Cyprinodontiformes; family Goodeidae; genus Girardinichthys; species Girardinichthys multiradiatus. The sequence continues at coordinate 39,177,231 of NC_061806.1, read as the reverse complement.
GATAGATCACTGTGAGGAAGACGACACAGGCAGCAAGAGAGATCCCGAGGAAGAAGAGCGTCTGAAACTCCTGTCGGGTGAGTCTGTCCTTCAGGTACTGTAGGAAGGCATAGGCTTGGAGAAGTGCAAACACACCTGAGAAAAAGGCACAGGCAGACAAAAGATTGAGCAAACATCCAAAGGAAACTCCAGCTGAATGTTTGAGGAGGCTCGGATTGATGCTGCCTCCTGCTGAGTACAAAGTGGGTTTGTCATTTCAGCAGAGTTCTCTACAAAGAAGTCTATGAGATCCCCTTTGGCTATTCAGGCAGATGTTGAAGACTAATACCTCAGGACAACATATTTTAAATGCATGAGACGTTTCTGTGTAAACAAACCCATCTCTTTGGCTTGCCTTATCCTTATTCGCAGCACTTTTCTTCGTTCCTTTACTCTGGCTTTCTTTGAGCCGTTTTCTCCAGCACCTCTTTGCTTGTCCGGATCATTCAAAATAAAAATAGGAAGGAAAGGGCGACCTGGTTTCCCCATTTTGCATCACCTACCATCCATTCTCAAAGCTTGCATGAAAGGTTCCTGCCTGTCTCCTGGAGGGCTGCCGTGCTGCTAACATGCTTGTCAGTCTATGCTGCTCTGCTTTCCCGCCTAAGGGGGCAACGTTTCATCGGCCCTGATGGGTCTGTGGCTCAGTCATTCTTCACAGTTCCCACTGAGCTCCATGAATGCCGCCACCAGATGTTCTGAGCAGCTGCTACCTTGATGATACTAAAACACATTTGCTTGCTGAGAGATAGAGGGGAGCCAAAACCAGGGGGTAAAATGTTTTGATGTTTTTTTTTTTTTTTTAAACAGCTGCAAGTGACACTTCAACTTGCACCTGCTGCAGAGTTAAGAAAACTCTCCAAAAAAGGGCTTTACTCTGTTTTCAAAAGGTGCCAAAAAAAAACCAAGCATGAACAGAAGAATTGTGCCTTTTCCAATGTATTCATCCCTGTTTCCCAGGCAGCAGATGGGCCCACTTGAGAGTTCAAACTCGGCAGGCTTTAATAAACTTTCCAAAAGCAAAACTGGAGAGGCACTGCATAGGCTGCACGCAGGACCGGCATGGAAAGGTGCTTTCTTGTTTCATCTTTAGAAATGTACTTTAGATCCGTTTTCTCCTAAAGAGAGTGATTAACACTGGTAGCAGAGGAGGAAATTATTCCCGATTTATCCTGAAGAACATGTATCCACTGGTTGGAATGCATCTACAAATGATAATGCACTTTCCTACACAATCTCTCGACTGCCCAGAGTCCAGAGTCCTCTCTTATGCTCTCTCCAGCTAACTCCACGGGTTTTCTTATAGGATTTAGCTCTGAGGTCTCAGATGGCCATCGAAGAAGGCTGATCATTCATATCCGTTTTTGCAGGGTCCCTACACATTTCTCATCATAAATTCCATCTATTCTGTTGCATCGGTGATTTTTAAAAACAATTACCTACTAATCTGCCACATGTTTCCTCTCTGTATAAATTAACTCAAATTAAAGGCTGTTTTCTACATTTATCAGTGGGGGATTCGGGTTCTACAATAAAAGATTAATTTATTGGACGGCTTTTTTACAAAAAACAAAAGGGCTCTTATAAGCAAACACTACTCCCCTGCTGGTACGGAGGGTGGGTCTTACCTGCAGCAGCCATGTGCTCGCTGGTCCTGATTGGCTGGAAGCCGACAAAAGGGATCTGCATTGACAGTATGAGCCCCACTATGTAAAACGTGCTGTAAGCTGAGAAAAAATAAAGCAGATGGAGAGGAGAGACAAAGGGAACACCAGATAAGACATCCAACAATGAAAACAAATTACAGCATAAAACAAATCCATTACTGCACTCCAGTTTTGCTCCCACTAAGAGGGAAAATCAACCTCAATAGAGGTGTTTAAAGTCTATTGATTTTTCACTGCCGTACTTCACAGGGAGTAAATACAAAATAGCTAATCTAATGGCATTTGCTGAGAAAATGAGAGTTGGCCTGGTACAATGTGGCAGGGGGGCCGGTGTGACGAGGCATCCTGGAACAGTGAAACTCCCAGCCTACTGTGGCTTCGAGGGGGGAACCGATTCACAGACACACCAGCTTAATTAAGATTTCATACTCTTCCTGAAGAGTGAGGCTCGTGTCTGGAGTAGCTGTGCCTTCCCTCCGCAATCTCTTTTTCACACATCTGCTATTGATTCGAGTCAGAAAAAAGATGAATTGCCAGGGAACGTAACCTGCAAGGCATTTAATTTAAGCAGAAGATTCTTTTGTGTAGGATCCTTATTTGAGACAGAGAGACACCTAGTTCTGAAAAAGGAGCTCTGATAAGAAAGAAAAGAAAAAGGTAAATGTCATTTCTATCTTAAATATATGCATTTAAATTCATCTCTTTGTTACTCATTTGCTATGAAATGGGGTACAAGGTTTCTGAATAATGCCCAGGCTGCAAATATCAGTGGAAAAAAAATCATCTCACTTTTGAAGAACTGTTTGGAGTGAAGGTATGCCAAAGCCATCTCACCACAAATAGGCCAGAATGTACTTCAAATCTCTCAAACACTATGCTTTGTGAGTACAACTAATAGTCCATGCATGGATAAAGCTTGACATCATCTCATTTATCTTGACTGTTAAATGGGGGCCTGCTGTGAACTCCTGCCTACTGTAAGCTGACAGCTTCCATGAGAGACTACAGGAGGGACTGAGTTCACTGAGGCTGCAGAGCTGCTGTGTGGTAAAATGCCTTGCAAAGTATTAACTACCTATTCAGGTTTTTCTCATTACTACCACAAACTAATGGATGTTATTGCGATTTTATGTGACAAAGCAACACAAAGTAGCATAATGATAAAATGATAAAGTAGAAGAAAAAGAACAACGTTTTTCCAAGAAATCTGTAAATCAGTTTTTTCAAGCATTTGTTTTAGCCATCCTAAATACAATACATTGTTTAACCATCTTCCTCTGCAATTAAGGCTTCAAGTCTTTCTGCATATGTCTGTACCAGGTCTGTACACGGCTAGACGTACGTTTTTTTGCTTTTCAATGATTACTTTCTTTTTGCACCTCTTCCAGAAAGGCCAGAACACGACTAGCTGTTGTCCTGTTTACAGATTGCTCCAGCTGAGATGTGGATCATTGCAGCTCCTCTAGAGTTACTATGAGCTTCTTGATAGCTTATCTGATAAACACTCCCCATCCCCAGCCTGTCAGTTTAGGTAGACGGCCGTTTCTTGGTCGGTTTGTAGTAGTGCCATAGGATGTTGTTTCCCAACTTAAACCTGCACTGAACATCTTCAATTCTCTACATCTTTTAGATTTTTATTTGTAAAACATATTAAAACCATGTATCCTTTTCCTTCCACTTACTTATGTGCTACTTTGTGTTGGTCTACCAAATAAAACCACTCAAAATACATGGAAGTTTGTGGTTAGAAAGTGACAAAATGTGGAAACATTCAAAGAGGTACGTATGCTTTTGCAGGGTGCTGTAAGTGGAACTGGGATGCTTTGAGGAATAGCACAGCTTTGTGCAGATATTTGCAAAAAAAGGTAAAGAGGATCGGGTAGCAGGTGGTTGCTTTTACTGTAAAGAGGCATGTGGGCGTGAGGATGTCTGCATCGCTGATGATGAAGCGCCTGTGGTCGTCAGTAATGAGTACAGACATGACTGGGCACTGAAGCCTGTTGTGGGGTCAAATGCTGGGGGGTAACAATGTTTGGAAAAGCCTGTGGATCTCCTGTTTATTGCAAACATTTCTGATCCACAGGGAAAAGCTCTGAAAACAATGTCTCCACGTCATACACAGTTTGTGAGGGTATTATAATAGGAGGTCAAACAGAGAAAGATATTCTTTAGTTTAATTGCTTGTGCTTTCTGTGCAACTTACCGATGTAGACTCTTCTGCTGTAGCGTTGCATCAAAAGTAGAACAAACACATGCAGAGGAATCAAGTTGATAATAAACACATAACCTCCCCATGCCGACACCTAGAAGATACAACAAAAACATTTAAATGTCAGTAAGCAAACAGCAGAAAAATCTTAGCCAAGGTAATTATTGTATAGTTAAAGCTCTACAAACAGGTTTATATAAATAACAAGACCATGTTGGATCATGACGGATATAATCATAGAAACATTGTCTCTTTAGGCCTGGTTGACACGGCAAGATTTTCAAATTGTCGGTTGATTTTCTAAACCTGAGAGACCCCACGTGTGATAAAGAAAATCTTAGATATGACAGCTTTGGTCCTACAGTGTGAGATGTCCAGCCACACAGCGAGCAAATCACACAACATAACAAACAGATTTCCCTCACAAACATTCAGATGTCAGACGGGAAATCTCACAAACCCTCTCCAGATCAAACGTGAGTTCAGTCACCATGCTTTCTGATTGGCTACACGTCTCATTCAACAGACAGCATGCTTGTTTGTCCTCGGGGAACACCCCATACATATAGGGGGTCCAAGACAATCCAACATGTTGAATTTCCCCGATTTGAGGCCAGAGCGGTCCTGATGTCCTTCCGGTGACAGTCAAATAAATATATGAGCGAAGAGTGAATTTGCTTCTAAAAGTGCTGATAAAGACAACTATTTAAGAAGAAATAGTAAGTCAAGACCCCTCGTTTGAGAAAACATGCAGTTTACATTTACCCACAAATTAACATGTGGTCGATGAGCAGCAAAAACAAAATCAGAACAGAGTTGAATTTTAGTTGAAATTAAATTATTTTTCTTCAGAAAGACGTTGACCAAAAAGGGCATTTTTTAGTTGCACACAGAAATCAGCTGTTACCAGGAACCAGCAGATTTGTAGCCCTGACTTGTGACTGGCAGGTTGGACGCTCAAAAATAAGATCTTTTTCTAATCAGTGAATGCTCTTTAGTGTGGATGTTGCTACAGAGTGAAGAGCCCTCTGTCGTTGTTCAGCCTAAGTAATGGAATTAAAACAAAAGAAAGGGGACTCACAGAGATGAAAGAAGCCATTTCAAAAGAAAACTGTTTTCTACAACATGTTAAGACTTCATTCAGGCTGTGAGACAGCTAGAGAGATCAAGGCTCTACGCAGATAACAGGACGGCTATTGTCAGTGCTGCTCAGTTTCATTCTTTTGATCGTCAATCTTTGTCTCTTATGGAACATGTTGGATTTAGAAATGCTGGCAGAATTTCAGAAATCTCAGAGTGAAGGTCAGGGTTCACATCAAGTAGACCGCCGTAGCAACTCGTCGAAGCTTTTCAAAAAGAAAAGATCGGAAAGCGGCTTCGAATTTGGTGCGCCTCTAATTGTTCCCGCTCATTGGACTGAGTATAAAATTATAAAACCATAACATGAATCTTTTGTTGGACTGACCCCAAAAACGTTTAACAAAAGTGCTGATATGCCCTTTTCAAGTGGATGTCTTTTTACTCAAACTGCATGATTTAAAAAAGAACTTTCTTGCTCAAGCAGGTGTGGCTGGAAATGTCAGGCCTGAACATCTAAAGGCTCCCATAGAGTCGGCCATACTGCGGTGTACAGTGAGCGGCGTGGACTCCACGCGCACTGTCTGCGCCCGTTTGAGACTTCACAGGCGAACGTATCAATTTCCCACATGCTAATTTGCCTTGTAGCTAAAACAGAAGAAAGGAAAGTTGTATATAAGGCCATTGAACCAGCAGGAAACCAGCAGGAATTCTTCCAAATAGATAGCAGCAAGTTTGATGAGCTAGTTGAGCACCTAACCCCGTTTCTTCTCCACCAGGACATCCACCACACACCTTCGGTGCGGAGCAGAGAGAGGCAATGACACTGTGCATCCTCCCAGCAGTGTGTCGCTGCCAGCTATCGCCTGGCAACTGTGTCAAAAATATTGTCGGAGGTGAGTATCAAAGTAAACTGAGTCAGATTTTTGGCCTGATATTTATTAATACTGGGAAGGCAGTGGTGGGGGAACTAATTTAAAACTGTTTTCCAGATGTCTATCCAATTAAAATTGAAAAGTATGAGCTGTTTTATGTGTGAAACTGATCAATGTGGAGACTTTTTGGCACTGAGCAGTTTATTGTGTGACATTAAGTATGCGTGCGTGGTTGTAAAATCTGAGCGGACGTCTGTGGAGCAAAGTATGCCCGAGTCTGTTGGAGCCTTAAGAACTAGTGACACCAATCATTTGGCAAAAGGTTAAAACTGGCCCAGTTTACCTCAATCAATACAACTGTCTACAGCTCAAACATGGGAAAAATTTTAAATTCTGATTTTTCCTGTTCAATAATTGCACCAAATCTGAAAACTATTTGTTTCAGTTTAGAAACACAAAAAGTGAAAGGTGCTTAGGGTTTGAAATGACAATTTGATAGCAAACTGATATTAAGATAATACATTTCTTAAATTTAGAAAATAAAAGCTTTTGCCACAAAATAATTTTAATAATCCCTCAGAGTTAAGGAGACGGCTTCCAATTACCAACTTCCACATCAAAACCCCCCCAGCAGACACTGATACGTCTTTATTAGGCAAAAACACACAGAGCTATAAACAAACAGAATCTGTAAAAATTAAGCGGCAACACTTTACATGTCAGATGTAAAATCACAGATGCACCAGTAAACCTAAAATATTCCGACTAAAACAAGACCAAAGCTGTTGTTGAGGTCTGTTAAGTATTGCAGCATCTGATGTGTGGGCCATAAAAAAAGCTTTGTGACTTTGCAACAACTTTTTAATCAAGTGTCTGTGTCAACGGCAAAGGGCAAATGAAAGGACGGCAGTTTGAGTAATAAATACAGATAAAACAAGAAGTACTATGCTGGAAAGTACAACCTAGAAAGGCGATTACGGAAATGCAAATTGTTTGAGCCCTTTATCACAACAGCTTGTTAGACAGAGCCCCTTTGCACCAGATAAAACAAGCATTTATTACGCTTTTATAATCACAGGACAAACTTGCAAGTTTTATTAGAGAAAGCTGGAGATTCCCATGCAATATTAAGGCAGAAAATTAAAAACTAATCTAAATAAGCTTCTTGCTGCTGCAATTATCTTTTGGCAGTCACTCGAATCTGTTGTCTCAAACGGTGACAACCAATTAGAAGCCTGTGAACCATAACGTGAACGAAAAACAAAGATGACTTCAATTTAACACTCATTTTCAGTGTTGACACAGGAACAGCTCATCAAGACTATCTGGGAACTGACTAAAACGTTGCAGACACAGTGAGGGGCTACCAGCAACATCTTGCAGTGTTAATTTTTTAATGAACTGTGGAGTCAGGAAAGCTGAATCTGCACAGCAGGATTGAGAGGACGTCTGGGGGAGCACATTGGGAATGAATCTACATTTCCTCGGTACATCAAGCCAAAAAACACAAATTAAAAATCCTCTTTCCAAACAGCAGCTCCTCTTAACTATAGATGACCATGAAGTGAGAGCAGTGCCATTAAGCAAGGCATAGGGAAGACTGGCCATTGAACTTAAATTACTTTAAAGAACTTTCTACTCCTAAAGTAAACCTGATAAATCAGGGTTTTTCTTAATATCGACCGCTCAAAGTAACGTTTATTTTGTCCCCTTGCTGATTTCTTCAGGTCTTGCTTTTTGTGTCAAACTTAAGATATTTCGGGTCATCAAACAAACCTAATTATCAGACAAAAATAACACACGGTAAATGAAAAAATGCAGCTTTTAAATGACGGCTTAAAAAACGGCTATCAACACCAACCTGGCTCTCTGTGAAAAAGTAAATGCTTGCCTCTTTAAATCTTCAATTGTATTTAAAAAAAAATTTTTTGGGACAGTTGACTACTGATTACTCCAGACTCAGGATCGAGAAATCACTTAAGTAGATACCGTTTTATGATATAACAAATAAAGACTCCCTGGCAGTAATTGAAAGCCATTTAGTTATTAGGTTTAGGGGTCAATTACTTTTTAACATACTGTCTGGTAGTTTGGATAAATTTTGTCCCTTAATAAATTAAATCTTTATGTGACTTTAAAGCTGCAGTAGATAATTTTTGTTAAATATATATATATTTTTAACTGTTAAAACTGTCACTATGACCTGACAGTAGAACATGAGACAGATTATGTGTGGGGGAAAATAAAAAGCAGCTCCTCTGGTCTCCTCCCACTAGTCCTAATGCCATTTGCAGAAATACACAGCGCTGGGTCAGAAACAACCAATCAGAGCCAGGAGGAATGTCTCATAAATAATCTGAACTGAAACTATCTGTGTAGTTATGCTGCTATAGGCTTAGGCTGCTGGAGGACATAACGACCACTTTCACCCTCTTCGCTACATTCTCACACTACTCTCCAATTTTGCATTATTTGCTGTTATTTCAGCTTTTAACTTTATGTTCTCTCTCTTTTCTCTTCCTAGAAGCTACACCTGGCCTGGCTCTGTGTCTACCTGTGACACCTTTCTGGAGAGGGGCATCGTCCGAGCTTCTGCTGGCAACAACTTAATGCTCACCCTCTACCGATGATCCACATAGCCCTGTCTTTTAGTGTTTAACCCTTTCTCTCTCCTAGACATGGCGATTGACTGAGCTTAACTGTAACTAACTCTATGTTCTCTCTTTCAGACTCTAACCTTGGAAACTGGCTCAGAGTTTATCTGTTCTTTCTTTCTAGGTGAAACGACTAAAGGAGCTACATCCATTAACATTTACTTTTCCTTCCCATAGAAAGTACTTCTGGATCAGTGCTTCTGTGTTCTTTTTGTGTCTCTGCTCTGTTCTCTCAAACCCCCAGTCGGTTGTGGCAGATGGCCGCTCACACTGAGCCTGGTTCTGCTGGAGGTTTCTTCCTGTTAAAAGGGAGTTATTCCTCTCCGCTGTCACTCCATGCATGCTCAGTATGAGGGATTGCTGCAAAGTCAACGCCAGTGACTGTCCACTGTCTCTACATGCTCATCCAGGAGGAGTGAATGCTGCAAGTCACTGACTGGATGCAATCTGCTGGGTTTCCTTAGATAGAAAAACTTTTTATCCAATTTGAATAAATAACTGAATCTGACTGCACTGTTCAATGGTTAGAATTAATTGGAATGTATGAACTTGACTGTTGTGAAGTGTCTTGAGATGACATGTGTTATGAATTGGCGCTATATAAATAAAACTGAATTGAATTGAATAGCAGTGTAAATCACGCTTGTGTATGCGCTGCTCACAACCCTCCCCTGCACAGCAAGAATTGTCACTCAAACTCAAGATTGTCGATGTGCTGCAGCTGTGTCGATGATGTGAGGACCAAGTTTGCAGTCAAAGTAATGGCAGGCCATAATTAATTAAAGCACATCGATGTTTCTTCCCTACCAGTAAATCTGCCATAGCTGTTTACCCGCAGTCTACAGTGGCCCTGGTTACTAGCCTGCTAGGGTAAGAATCTAGCGTCATTCTGATTGTGTTATTTGAGACTTAACAGTCTCAGTCATAAATGGTATGAGTGATCAAAACAGTACAAGAACCTTTCGTGCAGATGGTCTGCTTTCGCAAGTATTTTTAGGCACTAGTGCCAGTAAATTAGCTTTAAATAGCAGAAAATTAGAGGCTGATGGGAATCTCATTAGAGCTGCATGTATCTGGTTGTAAGATTGAGCACTAAAAATTATTTCGACCTGATAATGGCTGCAAATGAATAATGTATGAAGGAAGTTATTCAAACACTGATGTGATTACAAGTCCAGGGCAACAAACGTGCATGAGTGTATTTCATGACAATCCATTTAGTAGCTGCAGGGACATTTTTCTTTGGAGGAAAGTCTGAATATCAAAAGCTCACAGGCTCTTTTAGATATTCTAGCTTTAATCAAACTTATTAAAATGTTTATTTTTTTATTTTATGTTTATTATCTATATTTTTCATAAGCTGCAAATACTTGGATATTGTGGTGACATTCATATAAATTGTCATCAGCGTCTATTCGGCTAACTAAAGAATGCAACTTGAAGAAAGTAAATTTTAGGCTTAGGATGAACACCATGGCACTCAGTCGACATTAAAGGACCATGGAAATACAAGGGACCCCTCTCCTGGTCTGGCTGTGGGTCATACAGGAAAATAAGTATTTGAACACCCTGTGACTGTGCAAGTTCTCTCACTTAGAAATCATGAAGGGGTCTGAAATTTTCATCTTAGGTGCATGTCTACTGTGAGAGACATGATCTAAAATATAAAATCCGGAAATCACAATGTATGATTTTTTTAATCATTTATTTGTGTGTTACTGCTGCAAATAAGTATTTGAACACCTGCCAATCAGCAGAAATTATGGCCCTCAAAGACCCGTTAGTCCGCCTCTAAAAAGTAAGACTCTAACAACTAACATGGCTAAGACCAAAGAGCTGTTCAAAGACACCAGAGACAAAATTGTAGACCTCCACAAGGTTGGAAAGAGCAACGGAGCAACTGCCGAGCAGCTTGGTGAAAAAAGATCAACTGTTGGAGCAATTATTAGAAAATGGAAGAAGCTAAACATGACTGTCAATCTCCCTCAGACTGGGGCTCCATGAAAGATCTCACCTCGTGGCTTTTCAATGATCCTAAGAAACGTGAGGAATCAGCCCAGAACTACACGGGAGGAGCTGGTCAATGACCTGAAGAGAGCTGGCACCACTGTTTCCAGGGTTACTGTGGGTAATTATACTAAGACATCATAGTTTAAAGTCATGGATGGCACCGGTTCCCCAGCTTAAATCTGCACACGTCCAGGCCCGTCTTAAGTTTGCCCATGACCATTTGGATGATCCAGAGGAGTCGTGGGAGAAGGTTCTGTGGTCAGATGAGACCAAAATAGAACTTTTTGGTCTTAATTCCAGTCGCTGTGTTTGGAGGACAAAGAATGATGAGTACCATCCCTACTGTGAAGCATGGGGGTGGAAGCATCATGCTTTGGGGGTGTTTTTCTGCACATGGGAGAGAATGACTGCATGTATTAAGGAGAGGATGACTGGGGCCATGTGTTGCGAGATTTTGGGGAACAACCTCTTTCCGTCAGTTAGAGCACTGAAGATGGGTCGTGGCTGGGTCTTCCAACACGACAATGACCCGAAGCACACAGCCAGGATAACCAAGGAGTGGCTCCGTAAGAAGCATATCAAGGTTCTGGAGTGGCCTAGCCAGTCTCCAGACCTAAACCCTATAAAAAATCTCTGGAGGGAGCTCAAACTCCTTGTTTCTCAGCGACAGCCCAGAAACCTGGCTGATCTGGAGAAGATCTGTGTGGAGGAATGGGACAAAATCCCTGCTGTAGTTTGTGCAAACCTGGTGAAAAACTACAGGAAACGTTGACCTCTGTAATTGCAAACAAATGCTACTGTACCAAATATTAACATTGATTTTCACAGGTGTTGAAATACTTATTTGCAGCAGGAACACTTAAATAAATTATTTAAAAAATCATACATTGGGATTTCTGGATTTTATTTTTTTTTTTAGATTATGTCTTTCACAGTGGACATGCACCTAAGATGAAAATTTCAGACCCCTCCATGATTTCTAAGTGGGAGAACTTGCACAGTCACAGGGTGTTCAAATACTTATTTTCCTCACTGTATCAACAAATTATGGTTCAAACACCCAACCATCTTCCAAAGCTAGACAGCAACAGCAGAGGGCAGAAATCTTAAAATGTTTGGAACAATCTTATAGCGGTTATCGCTTTCTGCACTTCAAGCCGGGCTTATCTGATGACCACAGAGGTACTTTGAAGAGGATTTAAAGAGCGCACCATGCAACAGGCGGGGGTTGTCTCTGGGAGGGTGCGGATGTATTTATCGGTATGGAAGTTCACAGTTAAAAGTGAAAAGCCTTGCAAAAGTATCTGCAACCTGTAAATGTTTTTTTACATTTTGTCACACAACCACAAAGCTTAATATGTTTCACAGGAATTTTTGTTGATGGAACAATACAAAGAAGTGAATCAGTGTAAAGTGGAAGGAATATGATGGACTTTAACTGGGCCATTCTAATTCATAAATCTGTTTTGATCTAAAGCAATATATTGTAGCCCTGATGGTATCTTAAGGGTCACTGTCCTGCTGGAAGGTGATCTTCATTTTGTTCCATCAGTCTTCCTATTGACCGACTAGCTAACCAATCCTTGCAGGAAAAACAAACATCCCCAATGCATGATGCTGCCACCACCATGTTTTCGGGCAGGGATGGTGTGTACAGGGTGATGTGCATGTTTCCTGTTGCCACTGATAAAACCTGTTGAGTATTGTGATGGCAATTAGTTGCACTTGATTTTATTTAGTGACGGTGTAAAAGAGGTCAAATACAAATGCAGCCCACACTTTTCAAGGTATTATTCAGGTCATGTATGGTCTGCCTTCTCAGGCCCCCTGACAGCCATGCCAGATGGCCGCTCACACCGGGTCAGCTTCTGCTGGAGGTTTCTTCCTGTTAAAGGGGAGTTCTCCTCTCCATCGGTACATACATGATCAATATAAGGGATTGCTGCCAAGTGAAATTGCAATGGACAATTCACTGTCGCTACATGCTCCTTCAGGAGGAGTGATTGCTGCTAGTCAGCCACGCTGTCCCAGGTTCGAGTCTCGGACCTGGCGACCTTTGCCGAATGTCTCCCCCTCTCTTTGCCCTCTTTCCTGTCTACCTACTGTTGAAAAATGATAAATAAAGGCCTCTAGTGCTGCAAAAAAAAAAATATCAATCACAAACTTAGCTTCACCCAATTTTTTATGACAAGGATTGAACATGGCAATATGTTTCACTAAAAACCTGCCTGTATCACTTGATTGAAATGACTATCTTTATGTATAAATTGTAGGTGGTTTTTCTGGCGATATATAAATAAACTAAAGTTAATTATTTGTAAAAACACAAACCACAACTTTCTTTCCTTGTCACAATTATTTGACTTCTGTGTTTCATATTCAGCAGGTATGGACTAACAGTGTACATCAGCATGCATGACCTAAAACACTATGATTTGAACCAAATTGGTGGATCGAGGAACTTAAAACGCCAATCATGCATGGATGGGCATCTCTATCCCTAGTCTTGCTAAGTGGCATCCTTTAAAGCATTCGCCTGAGCCCAGTGTTCAGAGCATTTAATCAGCATTTGATTGAGCTAAAGAGCTTTTGACACACTGACATTACAGGTTACTCCATTAGAGGATGCTGAAATGTTTAGGGAATTAGAATTTGGTAATCAACTGTCCAGTATTGGCTCCTGTTTCCAACCTCAAAAAATGATATGCAGTTTCCAGCAATGTTCTAAACTTTCCTATCCACATCAGTGCTTCGAATCGCTTGGTCCTTCTCCTAATGTTAACCACCTCTGTCATTTCTCCTTCGATTAATGCAACGTCAGACCAAGAGAAGAACTTTTCCTCTTCGTTTTTGTATCTCCTTAATGAGTGTGTCACATTCAATTAAGACACACTTGGAAATATAACCATGGCTATATCCTGATCAAATAACGTGGTAAAAAAATATCTACAGAGTCTCCAGCACTTTGTCTGCAATGCCAGACATAGTGGTTGCAGTGCAGACAGAGTTACTGACGGAGACATAAAAACCTGGTTTATTGCTCTTTGTAGGTGGACTCGTCTAGTAGGAACATCTAATCACTTAGGACAAGGAGGAAGACGTGGTTGTAAGGAATAAAAAATCTTACCAAGAATAAAGACCAAATGTTTTCACTGATTCTGACTAGGACCAGGTCTCACCTTTTTGTGTTCTTCCATTTTTCCCTCTTTGTCCTTATCTTTTAGCGCCCTTCTATACACCATTCTGTCCTCTCCCTGTTTTGTCTGCTGTTCTATTCATCTTTCCACCAACCCTCTCTCTGTAATCTCTCGTCTCCTCAGACCCCCACTGCAGTGTGATCGATGAAGCTGGATTTCGGTAATCTGCTGGATTTGACATTTGTCTCGCTCCTGGCCAAATAGCTTTAGCTTTGAATGAAGGAGACGCTAGAGACTTTCATAGGCGCCCATGCAAACAATCTGTCGCTGAGGCACAGTGCCTGAACTGTCTTTTTATCTCATCTCTCATTTGTCTGAATTGATAAATAATGCAGAAAAGCGATGGCTAAACCTACTAACAATTGTTTCAGATTCCCATTAAATTGCAGCGGAAAGGGGATAGGGGTGCAGAGGATGCTGTGAAGAGGTAGCTGAGAATTGTAGCTGCACATTTAAATGGCAAACATACAGGTCCTTCTCAAAATATTAGCATATTGTGATAAAGTTCATTATTTTCCATAATGTCATGATGAAAATTTAACATTCATATATTTTAGATTCATTGCACACTAACTGAAATATTTCAGGTCTTTTATTGTCTTAATACGGATGATTTTGGCATACAGCTCATGAAAACCCAAAATTCCTATCTCACAAAATTAGCATATTTCATCCGACCAATAAAAGAAAAGTGTTTTTAATACAAAAAACGTCAACCTTCAAATAATCATGTACAGTTATGCACTCAATACTTGGTCGGGAATCCTTTGGCAGAAATGACTGCTTCAATGCGGCGTGGCATGGAGGCAATCAGCCTGTGGCACTGCTGAGGTCTTATGGAGGCCCAGGACGCTTCGATAGCGGCCTTTAGCTCATCCAGAGTGTTGGGTCTTGAGTCTCTCAACGTTCTCTTCACAATATCCCACAGATTCTCTATGGGGTTCAGGTCAGGAGAGTTGGCAGGCTAATTGAGCACAGTGATACCATGGTCAGTAAACCATTTACCAGTGGTTTTGACACTGTGAGCAGGTGCCAGGTCGTGCTGAAAAATGAAATCTTCATCTCCATAAAGCTTTTCAGCAGATGGAAGCATGAAGTGCTCCAAAATCTCCTGATAGCTAGCTGCATTGACCCTGCCCTTGATAAAACACAGTGGACCAACACCAGCAGCTGACACGGCACCCCAGACCATCACTGACTGTGGGTACTTGACACTGGACTTCTGGCATTTTGGCATTTCCTTCTCCCCAGTCTTCCTCCAGACTCTGGCACCTTGATTTCCGAATGACATGCAGAATTTGCTTTCATCCGAAAAAAGTACTTTGGACCACTGAGCAACAGTCCAGTGCTGCTTCTCTGTAGCCCAGGTCAGGCGCTTCTGCCGCTGTTTCTGGTTCAAAAGTGGCTTGACCTGGGAAATGCGGCACCTGTAGCCCATTTCCTGCACACGCCTGTGCACGGTGGCTCTGGATGTTTCTACTCCAGACTCAGTCCACTGCTTCCGCAGGTCCCCCAAGGTCTGGAATCGGCCCTTCTCCACAATCTTCCTCAGGGTCCGGTCACCTCTTCTCATTGTGCAGCGTTTTCTGCCACACTTTTTCCTTCCCACAGACTTCCCACTGAGGTGCCTTGATACAGCACTCTGGGAACAGCCTATTCGTTCAGAAATGTCTTTCTGTGTCTTACCCTCTTGCTTGAGGGTGTCAATAGTGGCCTTCTGGACAGCAGTCAGGTCGGCAGTCTTACCCATGATTGGGGTTTTGAGTGATGAACCAGGCTGGGAGTTTTAAAGGCCTCAGGAATCTTTTGCAGGTGTTTAGAGTTAACTCGTTGATTCAGATGATTAGGTTCATAGCTCGTTTAGAGACCCTTTTAATGATATGCTAATTTTGTGAGATAGGAATTTTGGGTTTTCATGAGCTGTATGCCAAAATCATCCGTATTAAGACAATAAAAGACCTGAAATATTTCAGTTAGTGTGCAATGAATCTAAAATATATGAATGTTAAATTTTCAGCATGACATTATGGAAAATAATGAACTTTATCACAATATGCAAACATTTTGAGAAGGACCTATATTATACATTTTAAAACCAAAAACAACATTTTAAAACTAAATGAAACAGGCCGTGGGTGAAGAGAACGCAATAATGGGGTAATGTGTTCACATCATTATGACCCAGGAAATAGTTGGGCAGCTGAATTTTGGACCAACTGGAGACGGCGAAGGAAAGACAGGCTGACTCCATTATAAAAGGGAGTTGTAGTAATCCAGTCTAGAAAAGATGAAGGCTTAAACAGCCCTTTCAAGGAATTCAAGCGGAGAATAAGGCTCGACTTTGTTTATTAGCCTCAGATGATAAAAACTAGACTGGACAACTGCAATGACTTGTACCAGATAACCACAAGATTCCTAATAAAAAGGACCGTCCGATGAGTCCAAGGAGCTAACGGCACTGCTGCATCTTGTCAACAGGTCCGTTTTCCCAAACACAATGACCTCTATTTTATTTTTATTCAATCAAAAGGATGTTCAGCTCCCTCCATGTTTTAACATCCAGTAATTTTGTAAATTCTCTTAACACTGGGCTGCAACTTACTTTAAAGTAAATAAATCTGGATGTCATCTACAGAACAATGAACAGTGTCAGATTTTAAAAAAAATAGACCCCAATGGAAGCAAGTAGAAAGAAAATAGGGCCTAAAATGGAGCTTTGAGGTACACCACGTTTAAGTGGGGCTTCTGTGGAAGGAAACTGTCCAAGTTAGACAGAAAAACACCAACGGGGGCTTTTAACACCAACAGACTAAATCAATCTTCATAGAACGTCATTCTACGCTGTGTTAAAGGCAGCAGTGAGATCAACAGTTGAAAGCAAATCATTGCACACTCTAAGAAGAGATGTTTCACAGTGTGCAATGATTTGCTTTTACCTGTTGATCTCACTGCTGCCTGCGATACATGACTTAAAACTAGACTGATAAACAACCTACTTTAAATTTTCAGAAAGAAAAGGCAGCTTGAAAGTAAAGTTAAAAATAAAGCCTAAAATCTTCCACAAAGTGTAGCAGAAGAAGTCAGGCCAGACGAATCATAAGGATTCAAAATGGCGTCCAGAGAATAAAGGGTTTGTGGCTTGATGACATTCTTGGACATAAAACTGAAAGTAAACTGGGTCTTATTTTTGACAGCAGCCTGAAGTTAAAATGTTTTTAACCATCTCTAACATGCGTCCAAGTGCACAAGTGTGTCTAAAAAGGAGCAATAGCATCTAAAATATCTGTACAAGCAGAGTTAAAATCATCCAAGAGCTGATCAACATTTCCATGCAGCCAGAACTCCAGAGAGAGAGAAGCTCAGAGTCTGTAAAAACAGCAGAAAAATGTGACCTGTCTGTGCGTTGATCAGGCGAAGGGACCACACAGAGACATACGAGCGAGGTGCAGATGTTAAAAGACTGAACTCGCATAAAACAGGCAGATGATCAGAAATACCAGAATCATAGATCTCCTTAAATCTCCATGCAAACCAAACGTTCAAATCAAGTCAAGGTCATGTGTCTTTTCATGTGTTGGACCAATCAATAACTGATTCAAGGTAAAAGAGCTGATCAAGTTCAAGAAGTATTTTGTTAGTGCCTTGGTCTTCAACAAGCATGCATGTTAATATCTTCAACAATCAGATTTTGGTCATGACCTAAAATAATCGCTGACAAGTCTGCAAAGTCCTGAAAAAAGTTGTTGGCCGACCAGCACAGACCGACTAGTACAGACCGACCAGTACAGACCAACTAATACAAACCGACCAGCACAGACAGACCAGTACAGACCGACCAGCACAGACCAACTAATACAAACCAACCAGCACAGACAGACCAGTACAGACCGACCAGCACAGACAGACCAGCACAGACCGACCAGCACAGACCAACTAATACAAACCGACCAGCACAGACAGACCAGCACAGACCGACCAGCACAGACTGACCAGCACAGACCGACCAGCACAGACTGACCAGCACAGACCGACCAGCACAGACCGGCCAGCACAGACCGACCAGCACAGACCGACCAGCACAGACCGGCCAGCACAGACCGACCAGCACAGACCGAGCACCAGGGCTTTAACATTTCATCTCCACCAGCTGAACCTCAAAGCTGGTAAAACACTTTGTTGCTGGGAATAGATTTAAAACATTTTATTGGTTACTATTCTTAAATTTAGTGGTAATATTTATTTAGGGGTGGTATATTCCGAGCATCATGAATTCCTGCTTTGTGTGTCAAATTATATTTTCAGGATCGATTCTTTCGGCCTCAGTTCCTTCACACCACCGATAAAAACCTAAATGCTGACGTTTTTGTAACTGAATGATTTCCTAATATCATCCAGTCCTCAATGACCTGATGACACCCAAGAATAATAAAAAATATTCAACTCTAGCTTTCCATCAAACACGACTTCCTTCGCTGATGCTCCGTGTCAGCGCACCCTGTGTTGTTGGATCAGACATTTAATAAAATAAATGGAAATATGTCAGAAAATACAGTAAAGATTAAACTCAACAGTTAAAAGCTACAATGTGGTGAAAGTTTAAAGCAGAAGGCTAAACTTAAAATGGCAGATGAAATATTGATTTCGTGGAATTTATTACCATCCGATGTTTACATCGGTGTGTAAAGGTCAGAGAGGTCAAAACTAATGCAACTGTCTGAGAGCAACTAAAGGTTGCCTCAACGTGCCTCTTGTCTGAGATGTGAGTCAGGGTTGCTGAAGCCCTCTGTAAATATGAAAAGCTCAGGTCTAAATACACAAAAAGGTCTGCAAAAGGACAGATACAGATCATCTGAGCTGCTACAGCAGAAGATAACATAAAAGAGGACGTTTTCTGTGAATGACATATCCTGTTATTTGGAAGCTGCCATTAGATAAGAGTTGTTTTTTTTGCTGCAAAATGGATGAGAATAAAAAAGAGCTTCATAGAACTGAAAGGTAAGCTGACCTATGCCCTGAGCTTGCTTTAAAAATGTTTTTTAAAGAAGGCAAACACCTGGGTCCCAGGGTTCCTCTGAATGAGGATTGTGTGATTAGATATAAACTCTTCCTCAAAGAACGTCCAACGAACATCAAAACCTGAAGCTTGAGGTCAGAAGAAGTACAGATGCACATCATAAATGCCCATCTTGAATGCCAAATAATCCAATCAAGTAAAAACAATGGTTCAGTGTTTTTTTTAGCAAGTTAATAACCAATTTTTAGTTTAGTTTATAAATAGAAATATTCAGCTATTTAGGTAGATTATTTCTTTTACTATGAAAACAATCAATTATAAATGCTGTGAAACAAGTCGTTTGTTGTCCAAAGGATCTAAGGGATGTGTGTATCTATCAGTGGCTGTATGTGAACCTCGCTCACTTGGGATGGGATGTTATCCTGCCGTTTATAGTCAGAAAAAAAAATATCTTGACAAGGATTTGGATTTTTGTGATAAAAATCAAAGGCAAACTACAAAAACTGACAGTATGTTTGAGGCTGTTACTTTTGCCAGTTTAGAATCTCTTTTTTCACTGTTGGCTCCAAAAGAGCATAAAATTGTGAAAATACAATTTAATGCTATTAATGTCTACCGTTTACTGGTAGAATTGCAAGATTTTATATCACTGATGTTAAAATCGCCAATCCAATAACACCCAAGTTTTAGTTTTCCCTCAGTAATTGTCTCAGTGGGACCCTGACTGTATATTGTGATAGATGTCCTGCCATAAACATGATGATGATGGTGGTGCTTCATTTTTACCATCACTTTTATCCTTATCACAATAAATGCCTCAAAGTATAACATTTTAAGTTCAAATTTTCCCTTCCTAACTCTTACCATGTAGAAGTAGGAAAGACAACAGCCAATAGTCCAGAATACTGAGCCCGTCTTCACAGATTTCACCTGAGAAGAAAAACAGAAGGAGAAAAATTCAGTGGTTTGTCTGTAATGAAAACTTTGATGTCAGTCGATAGCGTCCCAACATACATTTAACATTTTAACTTCCAAACTGTCCCAGGGTCGTATAATACAAGGATCCACCATCATATGGCTGATATTTCTGTGGTTAGGCTTTACTTATGAGACTCTCAAAACACACACACAGACAGACAGACAGACGCATGGGTTGACGGACGAATAGACGGATGCATGGGAGGTCAGTTGGCTGGAAGGACAGTTGGATGGACAATGGACAAATGGCTGCACAAACTTAATGATTGGTGAAGCCTGAGACTAGCCTGCTAGTCTCAAGCTTTCTGCTGTAAATATAGGCTCAGGCTAGAAATTATCTAGACTTAGATCATTTCTACTATCACATTACATTTTTAAGCTGCATCAATCAACCCTTTTCACATTTAATATAGTAGAGTATGCAAACTTAAAAATTGCATCATAGTATGTTGATCAAGAACATAAAAAAAAGATAACAGTTTTGTGTTGCTGTTGCAGAAGAGATTAAACATGGCCAAACTGCAGGCCGGAAACAAGCTTTCCTCTGTGAGACAGAAGCTGATAAGAACCACAAACCTGGTTAACAACTAAAAACTCTTAAAGACACACCTACACAGTCAGGCAACAGAAGCCATATTTCAGAGCGGCTGGTTAAATGGGTGAGAGGTGTTGTTAAGAAGCTTGACTGCATTCAGCAATGCTCGTTTACTGAAAATAAAAGGGAATCAATGTTGACTGGACAAAGGAGGTCTACAAAAATAGCATGACACACACCTCTGGATCAATACACTACGAACTGCAGTGATGCTTTATGCAGCTAGTCCAGGTCAGAATATCCCAGAACAAAAAGGAGCAGGACAGAAGACAATAGTCTGATTTCTTGCCAACAAGGAATTTGTTTGTAGGAGGAAATGAGAGCATTTCAGAGCCTTGTAGCTTTATGTGGGTTGACATGACAACACAGTTAAAGCCCCAGTTTAGGGGGAAGGTTTTCCTCTCCTTGGAAGAGTAAGAATGGCATGAATTTCACTGCAAACATAGAATCCCTTCTGGATGCTCATGTTTCTTTCTTGTGTTTAACTTCTACATTCTCTGTCATTTTAAGTCAGTTTCTTTGTTCTCGTTTCATGTATTGATTTATTTAGTCTGTATCTGTTTATTTTGTGTTGAATCATCCATTCATGTAGTCTATGCACCTATCTGTTTTTATTGGTCTCTTTAATCTATTTACTATTGTGTATTCATCAATCAGTGCATCATCCATTTATTTAACCATCAATTTGTTTCAATTAATATATCCATTATCACCCATTCAATGCAGACTTTGTTAATCGTGTATTATAGAAATAAATTAAACTATACGCCTCCTTCCTGCTGTTAAATACCAGATTTGGCTGTTGTGTTGAAGGGGTCTCTAGGAAATGCTGCAGGAAAAACTGTATTTAGGTCATTTCAGAACTGAGACCATGAGTGATGTGTTTTTGTTTTCAGAACCGACTGATAACCGATTCTGGCTGTTTAAAAACCAGACTGTGACTGTTAAATCCCCTGCCCCACTTCATGTTCAAGCTTTCCCTTTTTTCCTATTAAAACACACATCAAACTGTTCTAAAAATCAGCCCAGCCTGAAGTACGCTACTCCCATCAATATAATTTAGTCCAACCGGGAAGGAAATACTTCAGTAGGGAACACTGTCCATTATGCCAAAGAATGTAAGTCTGACTGATTTAAACAATAAATCAACAGCTTTTTCAAACTCAAAGGTCAGAGCACACACACTAGATCCTGCTCTTTTCACCACTCAAAATAATATTCGGAATGAGATCTAATTGTGACCAAGACTGTGAGGAGAATTACCAATAGTCCAACTATGAGGGGTTTTAAAATCCTACTTCACACATCTCATTATTTATCGAACCACTTTGTTTGCCGTTAACTTTTCCCGGTTCTTTTTCTTCAGCTGAAATGGACTAAAACAAACCAAACTATCATCTATACCCACGTATGTTTGCATGGTGGCAGAGGGGGGGTTGTTACCTAGACTCCAGAAGCAACATACAAAAAAGAAACATCTGTAATAATTAACACAGGTAAATAACAGTCAATTTAATCACCCTCTGACCTATACTATAGACATAAATTAAATATCGGCTGGTCTTTAAATCAGGCCGATATTTTCCTTTTCTTTTTTATACATAAGTGAGGGCAGGTGCATTTCTTCGGTAATCAGTAAGGAAGGTCAGAAGATAGGAGACAATGAAGGAAGGAGAAAAGCAAGGAAGGGAAGGAAGAAAGGACACAAGAAAGATGCCCATGTGGAACCAGAGTCACTGCTAACCAAGCACTACCTCTGGTTCAGCCCTAACTGCTAAAGATGGCAAAATGTTGCCCATAAATGTCTCCACGTGGAGTCCGTGCTCCTTTTAAAAGCAGTTACCCCAAAATACTTTCCATATATTTTAGATTTTTCTAGACTCATTTTTACCTTTTATAAATGTATGTTAAGATATTACAAATATCTTAATATACATATTGTAACATTAAAAGGTTCTTGATAATGGATGGATGGCTGGATATAGATAGCTTTTAGATGGGAAATCTAAATAAGTCTCATTTAGTCTCTTCATTTAGTTTTTCCATACTCTTGATTTTTCATTCTTACCCACAAACTCCTAAACTAAATTCCAGACGTTTCCAGATTTTGTAGGAAGCGTGTAAGAGAGAGATCCATAATGACATAGGATAACAAGAGCTGCTAAACAAGCTGCAGCTTTTAAACAACATCCATACTACTGAAGCCGAGCAGCATGCAGCCTAGTGTTCAACCTATGGCCGGCACCCCACCCCCCCGGGGCTGCGGCCATTGTATAGCCACAACAGTCTCACAGTGTGGTACCAGACCAACTAATTAAATATGAGCCAAGAGAAAGAGTGGAATTACTGGTGCAACAATGCAGCCATGGTGTTCAGGGTTACAGATGCTGTGCAACTGTGTGCTGGTTGACTGTTGTTCTTATGCAGACAAATGGAGCAGCTCTCCTCTGTGTGAGTGGATTCAATTATAGATTATGCAAGGGTGTGTTGGGGGGGTTAACACAGAGATTAAGAGAATAGAATTGAATGGGTTTCTTACTGGTTAAAATGAAAGAGAAGGATAATGAAGATTGGGCTGAGACCAGAGAGAACAACGGTGTTTATCCCATGCAAAGTAGAGGAAAGTAATGAGCAATAAGAAGATACGAGAAGGTAGGTTAGGAAGAACCAGGAAGAAGAGGATGAGATAAAGACAGAGACAAAGGACAACAAAGATAATTAAAGCTAGACAATCTTGGAGAAGGATGAAGAGGAGGACAAGAAACCGCAAAGACAAATGTGGGTAAATGACACTGATAATGGGAAGCAGTGGTGCATGGCCAGGATGATTGTTTTTCAGGGCCCTCATCAAATTGAAGGGAAGATGTGAATGGGGGTAAGATGAGTGCAGCGAGATTCTTTTTGATGGCGCTGCTCTGCTCCTGACATGCCGCCTTAAGAGGCGATGATGGGTGCCGCGAGGAACACCGGCCTCACTCAGAGATGTATCGTCCCGCCACATGAGATGACATGAGGCCATTATGATGAAGCAGAAACAAACACGTGTCCTCTACAACCTCATATGCAGACATGCTGAGGGGAGGAATGGTTATGGCAGATGCGTCAAAGGTCTCTCAGAAGGTTAAAAGTTACGACACTGGTATGTTGTCACTGACAGTTGCTATTATTTATAACATTTTCTAATAATTCTGAAAACCTACTAAAAGCATAAGTGTACTTAATAAAACGATAGACGTATTCTGTCATGAAGCAGTTTATAGAGTCAGAAAGAAGCTGCAGCTAACCTCTAAAATTCAATCAATTGCAGCCCTCTGCCGAGGTTTCTGCCGACTCTGCAGTCTGTGCAGCTCAGTTCATCTCAACTAAATTCTGCTCTGTTTTCCCGGTTCCTTACCTTTCCTTTTCAATCTCAATTTCCAAGACAAATTACCTTGATATACAGAGCCTTACAAAACAGTTAAAATCTCTCAAATTTTTCTTCACTCTTATGCACTACCAACAGAAAGTAGCGTATAATTGTGAAGTGGAGGAAAAGGACATACATGATTTTTTTAATATTTTAATAAATATCTGAGCATTTGTATTAATTTCCTGTTGTTCCTTAATAAAATCCAGACTTGAGAAGTCACTTAATTGTTAAATGTATCCACCTAAAAGGGTAAATGGACTGAAGTTATACTGACCACACAGGGGTGAGAATGTTTTGCAAGGCTTTTGTGTATTTTTTTCCATTTTGTCATTATTACAGGTAAAGTGCCAGGGTCTAGTTTCCCATTTGATTCATGACCTTCTTATTCTTTGTTTATAAATGCATGCTTGTTTTGAATTTTACACTCATGTCAGTAACATTTTGTGTCTCTGACAGCATTTTTACTCAGATTCAGCTGTCTGTGCCAGTTTAAGTAGGACAGTAGTGTATGTATGAAGTCCTTTGTATGGAAGCACGCAGCATTCTCATCCCTTGTCCTTCAACCTGAAATGATTTCCCAAATGTTCACTGGTTCCATTTTCTAGATGCTGCCACTGCAGCAAAGACACTGTTTAAAGATTTGGCTCCCATCCAGTGGCTGTAAATAAAAGCTAGTGAGATTCTCATTATAAACACTGTTTGATGTCAAACATGGGTCAAGTGCAGTCAGCCTGTTGCAACCACGTATTTGAAGAAAGAGCCACAGAGTCATTACTTAAACTGAGTAGATCATGTTGGAATATGATAAAGGCTACAGTTAAGACATGTAGATCTGCTATAACCTGTTCGTTCAGCTGAAGGAACAAACTTTCACCGCACTGTCCGGCATACTGTAGTTCCAACTCAGCGCAAGTTTTTCCTCAAAACAGAGACATTTATTTAAAACTACTTAGCATTAATGTCTTCTTTTTTTTAACCCTAAGAGGCTATTTATAGAACTTCGATTCAAATAAAATATCTTACCATCTTCAAAGTTAAATGTGAAAGATGCATAGCCTGTACTATTCATTTACAGATTTTTAGATTTGTGTAAATCTTTACAGTGGTCTTAAGGTTTTCTTAAAGTCTTTAAACGTTTTTCTTTTGAGTTTTTCCTCCAGTCATTCTCCATAGCCTTTATGAAAATCATACATTTCACAATAAGAGCATTATTTACAGATCAGTATCATTTACAGCACACAAGTAAATCCAGAGAGATCACAGGGTTGTTTGCTTACGCCACATGCAGATGGGATTGCAGAACCAAAGACCTGTGGTTTAACACCACTGACACATGCCTGGCATTTCTGCTGTGGTCAGTAATATCTGGCTGATCTCTGGGAAACCATTCCGAAGCAGACACTTGTATTAGTCTAAATACAAGCAAAGTTCGACGCCATACTAAACATGTCATCTGCATCTTATGCTACTGATCAACATTTCCCACATTATTCAGGCCTTGGTCTCTTTGCACCTGTGAACTGTGCTGCTGCAGTATTTGCTTTCTCACACCGGTTCTGCAGTCCCGGTTTACCCTGTTAAAGCTCAGTGACAAACCCTCATGATAGATCAGAGGTGAAACAGGTAAGGTAAGGCCTGCAAACTTTCAGTCAATAAATATCACCTGAAGTCAATGACAAAGATGCACCAAAGAGACAAAAACAAAAAACAGCTGTTGACTGGATGATTTTCTGCCTACCATTTGGTCAGAAACCAGAAATCAGAATGTGATCTGAAAGGTCTAGCATGCTGTGTTAGCAGTAACCCTCTTCGGCGCTGAAGTTGTAACTGAGTGAAGACGAGTCCACAGCGTTAGAGAGCAAGACTTTCAGCAGATAACAGAAAGGCTGAATGCAATACAGCAAAGTTGCTCTGTTTCATATTCTTGAACTTTCAATCACTCTTAGAAAAGCCATATTTGAAAATGTTGGCAGTCTTTCAGAAAGTATTAGATTTGAGGATCTTCATCTTCTACTCTAGGGAATACGAACAGTGTGCTGTTTTAGCAATGCAAGACCCACAATGATTCAAGATGCTAAAGAGGGTTTAAAATGTAAACTCCATTATTTATTTTGTCTTTTTTTGAAAAGACCACAGGAACTGTTCTCTCACTGTTGCTTTATGTCTCTTTCTAATAAAAACGAATAATGGTCTCCTGAAGACTAAGGAGACTAAAAAATATTTTTTTTTTAATGCTGTTTTTACATCTTCTCATACCATAGTTGTTGGAATCAGCTCAAATCTGTTTTAAAATATCACAGACACAAAATTCTTATTTCTACTTTAAGGTATTTTAAAAAAACTGCAAGGACCCAACATAGAAATGCAGGTTTTAACATGCGTTCATTGAAAATTGTTATCTTTTGTATTTTTTTTTAATTTAGGTAAACATATTGAAACAAACTGTCCCTTATGAACTGCCTAAAGATCACATTTAAATTAGTTATTTGATAAGTTCAATGTAGCACCTTTACTAGTTCATTTCTGGAGTCTGACATATTCAATACAACTTTAGAAGACAAATTGTCTTCTTGGAAGCAAAATGACAAAATTAAAGTTAGTGTTACTACTTGCTCCTGATTGTCATACAATCTGTTTCACATGCCAGAGCTGACACAGAACATGCATCTGTTTATGATTGTGTTTGAAAAACAAGTGCACAGTGCATCTGAGGATCTAAGTTTACAAGAGCGGAACTATCGATGTGGTTACACTGCTGAGTCAGAGCATGCAACGATTGAATCAGGTAATTGGGAAATGTAGATACAAGCTCCAGGGACTGGACAACAAACTGTTTTCTCACTTTGTCATTTCTGACACTGAGCTACAAGCTACAAAGCTGCATCAAAGTAATACAACCTTAAAACCACATGTAGTCAATGTACTGATATATGGCTTAAAGGGACAGGAACCAACATGGGTGAGTATTTGGCTGTGGTCCTACATATCTTTTATCGAAACCTTCCATACTTTACCAAACTCTCAGTCCTTGAGGGTTTATTTAATTTGTATTTAAATACAAAAGTTAACTTTTAAATGATGGCAGCTATGACTTTAGTGGGAAGGTTTTTAATATGAAACCTGGAAACAAACTGGACAGCTGGATGGATGGAAAGACATAAAGGAAAGAAGGGATGAAGAAAAGAAACAAGAAATAAAAGAAGAACACAAGAAAGAAATGGAGGACACAAAGAAGTTAGGTAGGACACAAAAGAAAGGAAGGAAATACAACAAAAAAAAGAACCAAAGACAAGGAAGGGAGAGCAGAAAAAGGAACACAAGGAGGGAAAGAAGCAAGGAAAAAACAAGGAAAGCAAAGAAGGTAGAAGGGAAGGACACAAAAGAGGCAGAATACAAAGAAGTAAGGATTAAAGAAAGGAAGGACAACATTTAGACAGAGGAACGGAGAGTTACATCTGGAAATAAATATTTAACTTATAATTTATGCTGTCCATACTGCAAAGCTTTTTGATGGTTTTACACAGCAGTGACGCAGCCCCTGAATCACACCCTCTATTTGGATGAAAGCCTGCACTGCTAAGCATGTTTTCACATTTAAAAACTGATTAATATCGATGCCTCAAAGGTAAAATAAAATTGGACAAATAGCCTCTGATCTTCCATTAAAATCTGGCACGTTTAACAAAAGCTCTTTCTCACTTCACCAAGTGAACTCAGCTTGAATGGGAATAATCAGGACTGCAACTAATCAGGCTTTTTCCAACACTGGAGGCCAAGGCTTAGAGGTTGCATGAAGGAAATTGGTGTCTCTGAATACATTTATGCATTTAAATAACAAATATGGCACTTATATGAAACATTTCAACCAATACAAACAAAATCTGACTTGATAATTTGCAGGCTTAAGCATAATAAAAAGAGCCTGAGAAGATTCTCACACCCCTGTAGTTCCTGCTGCTGTACGCATATATCAAGCCAACAGATCTCATTTAAACATTTAAGGTTATGTATGTGCTCGTCTTCCATTACATACATTTTAAATATCTCCTCTTATTAGAAAACATTTTTGCACTACTTGACAAAACTAGTTAGCACTAGTTTTTATATAGAGAACTTTCCACATATAGTTATTCTGGTCCATGCGGGGAAAATGGTTGGAGACCCCGATGTAGAGACCAAATGGGATGTCAGCCATGCAGAGGTTTACCGCCACACAGCGGGAAAACATACATTCATGGTTCCTAAACATTTTCTATTTTTAAATAGAAAAGCCTTCGATGACAAGGCCTTCTACATGGCTGAGTTCAACAGGTAAAGCATAATGCTAAATTTAGTTTCAGATTTGGTAGTATGATAAAGGACTACTTCAATTATTTATATATTTTGACAAGCTAAGATTAGCATTATTTAAAAATATAAAATACTTTGAAAAAAGTGGCTTATTTTCACTAAATACAGCACAGTTTGAGATATCAGATTTCTTTATTTTGTTTTGGGAAAAAAAACATACCAAAAGTAACGTCAGTGCTCTGCTGGTTACTCAAACCAGGCAGCTTAAGAACCTTCGGTCAAATTTAAAACAAAAAAAAGGGTTTAGTGACCACTTTCTGATTTGGGAGTTAAGGCCGCATTTATCTGTGGATGGTGGCAGTAGCTCACAATTATCAATGAAGTGGATAAAAACTTAAGTCTGACATTAGAAGGGAGACATTGATGGGAAGTTATTGTCTAATTATAAATTCATGTATAAAGTCATTTTATGTTAGAAAATTCAGAATTTGATCTTTCAGATAATAAAATAATCTGGAAATTAAAACATTTTCCATACTAAATTTTCTTTTTCCATACTTTCCCAGATTTGGAAAATGATCAAATCAAATTTCATATGTATCCAAACTTTTAAAGACTGTGTAGGAACCCTGTCTGGTGTACAAGTACATCCATCCTCTTTCTTTCAGAATCACTTTTAAGATTTTACTTTTGGTTTTTTAAATCTTTAAATGTTCTGGCACCGTCTTACCTCACTGAACTTTCCATAAACACAGTCCTCAAACGGCACTGAGATCTGAAAACCAAATGCTTCTCATCTTTCCGAGGACTCAGATGGTGACTGAAGAAGACCGAGCTTATTCAGCGGCTGCTTCTAAACTGTGGAGCAGCAATCCACAATCCATAAATAATAAATAAAAAACAAATCACTTAAAAACTCATCTGATTTTACTGGCTTTTTTTTACCATGTCCTGTCCGGCAGAGTAGCGCTCAGAATTGTAGTCTGAGAGCCAAGAAGAAGCACAACAGATTTACTTTCACAAGTGGAGCATTAGAGATAACATGTTAAAGCTCTGCTTGATATTTATAAAACAAACTTTATTAGAAACTGCTTTGGGATTATTTCAATTGTTACAGACAAGAGCGAGCTTGTATATAGAGGGTTTATCCATAAAAATATGCAATAGTGAGTGTGAGGAGCCACAGACCTGTCCCCCTGGACCTGGGACAGATACGGAGGAGATCCGAACCATAGACATCCAAAGGCCCCCCAGAGCACAGGAATCCCAGAAGAACCATTGCCCGGACTACCACAACCCCCCCAGAGAAGAGCAGTGGAGAGTCCCAGGGGAACCACCCAGCAGCCACAGTGCAGAAGCCCCAGGGAGCTGCAGCGACAAGCCCACAGGCCCCGCCCGAGCAGATCCAGCCATGGACCCAGAGACCTGAGAACCCAGGACATATCAATTCCCAAGCAGAGGTCCGACAAAGCCCAGGGGTCCAGGCAACCAGCCACCAGGAGTGAGCCGGCACACACCAAAGCACCCAGCCCCGGATACCGAGAACCATAAGTACACCAGCGGGCAGACACCAACCACCTCCAGGTAGTGTGGCGGGGAGGAAATAGGCCCCACATTTGATGGGGGGCCTAAACTGGAGAGGGAGCAGTCCAAGACCCAATCTGACACAAAAAACAGGCGTACACAGTCACAATCACACATTCCCACCCCCATGGGTATGCATAAAAACAGTCACACCCACGCACCCAACGTAAAGACAAACAATAATAGACTTCGTACACTCACTCACACTCCCCATACATACTCTATACTCCCAGGTCCAGGTGCCGATACCCCATAGGGGCAACCAGCCCCCTGACCCAGGAGGTGGTCCCCTTCCCTTCAGGGGTGGAGACAGGCAGATAGCCCTAGCATCTGAACCTGGGCTGGGCTAGCCTGGGCTGGTCCCTGATCGACCCCGTCCTGGACCCCACTCCGACTCCCCATCTCGACCCCAGTCCCCAACGACCCCCATCCTCATCTGGAGTGGGGGACTTTTACAAATGAGGGGTCAACATGGTCAAAACTAGCCCGCCACAGGATGAAATAGTCCCAACCACCCAATGAATTCCGATCCTAACCTCATGAACCCCCCACTCCCAATGAACACCAAAAAGAATTTCCCCACAGAGCCACCCCCAACTAGGACACAGCGAACACATGCCCCTGAATCCAAACACCATGAATACCTTCCCCACAGCACAGGGGAACACCCCCATAGGTGATCTCCATCCCCGAAAAGCCAACAAAGCCACACCCACACAGCGCAAGCTCCACACTAGAGGCCGACAAGGGAGTGGATTTTCTCTCCTGTCCCATCCCGCTCCCACAGAAAAATGTCTTGTCCCATCCCAATCCCAGGCCAGCATAAAAAAAAAAAATAATCCTGTCCCATCCCACTCCTGGTAAATTGACTCCCACTCCCGTCCCGCTCCCATTTAGAACGGCTCCCACTCCTGGGCCACTCCCATTTTTGTTTAATTCATTTAATCTTTTGGTAATTTCTTTCTTTGAAGGACCAGTTAGATCCCTGTTTTTAGCTGTAGTAAAGGCCAGTTAATGTAAAAAGAATAATAATGAAGAAATAATAAAATATCAAACAAGGAAACAGACCATGCCTATCTTAGTTGAATAAACAAAATGTACATATTTGTATTTTACTCATTTATTAAGTGATTGTTTCCTTTGAACAATGACATTACTTTTATGTTTCAAATTGCTGAAACGAAAGAAAAATGTACCTAGCAAAAGAACTGTACATGGTGAACAAAAGTGCAAAAAGGCATTACCTTCATAATTTAGAAACTGTAGCTCAATGGTTCACAGCCCTGGTCCTCAGGGATCCCTTCCCTGCAAGTTTTAGATGTGTGTCTGCTCCAGAACACCTGATTCAAATTCTGACATGACCTCCTATACAGGCATCAAGAATGGAGGGTCAAACTGGACAAAATCATTATTAAATAAATAAATGTTGTGAATGTCCCATTAGTGAAGTAAATGTAACATGAAAGAAATTTAACATAAAATGTGCCATTAAATTAAAGTTACCATTTTTTATTTAATGCATCATTTGAAACAATAAATGTACCATTATATCATGAAATGGATTATTATACAATTAAATGTGCCACTGAATAATTAAGCATAATTTTAAAGATGACATGACATAATTAGTGGCACACTTAATATTTAATGATGTATTAAATAAATTGTACATTTAATGGTACATTACATTTTTTTCTATTTCACAACATATTTATTTAATATCTTCCCTTGATGAAGCCTTTCCCCTCTACAGTGGCAAAGGCTCTTAAATCTTTAGTACACATGCGAGCAATTTTGTTGAAACGTGATTGTACTTTTCGTTTGACAAATGAAGAGATGCAGGGCTGATTCAATCCAGTGTGCCTTACTCACTGGGGTACTTGATCACGACTAAACACGTTTTACAAGCAGCAGACTGCGTGTTAACAGCGCTACATTCAAGTCTCCTGAAGTTCGGTAATATTTTCGACTATCCTGTCAGCTCTATGATTTTAATAGATAAGTCCTTATTTCTGACTTGCAAATCCAATTTTACCACGTCCAGTTTTCCACCTGCCTTTGCTCCCTCCATTGCTGCGTTTTGAACGCAGGTGGAAAATGGGTGGGTCGTGTAGGTCGTTTGACTCGCATTATAGTTTAGGCTTCTTGAAAAAAACTACACAATAGCGGCGTCGATCCAACATTTTTTTTCTTAAAGTTTATAACAAAGTCTAAGTTTTACATATCCAAAGACAATTGATCCTAATTTGTTTTCCCTCCTATTGGTTAGCTCCCGCTCCCGTTCATGTTTTATCCTGTACCTTCCCAATCACGTGATCTTTACTAATGCTGTCTCCCATCCCGCGGGATTCCCATGGGAATCCAGTGACCTGTGGGATTCCTGAAAAAATGTCAGCCTCTACTCCACACACAGCCCCGCTCCAAGCACCCCTGCCCCCACCACACAGCACGCTGCGATGGCAAGGGCCCCGCGCATCGCTACTCCAACCCCTGCCCACAGGCGCAACAAGGCAGACACCACAGAGCACTGCGCCCACAACAGAACCACCGCCCCCACACCAAGATGGGACAAAGTCACCCGGCAAGAGGTCCCCGGCCAGCGGCAAGCACCTGGGGCCAGCGTCCTCCACCACGCCCCAGGCAGCCACACAAACACACTACATCACCCCCACTGCAACAATAGCCCAAGGAGAAACATTATCTAGTTCCGATCTACCATCGCCGCTCAGCTGATACAAATGCCGGTGACCTCACATCTAGAAGAGGACACAATCCACCCCACACGCTGCAGGCCCCTCCACGCCACCCTCTAGCCCGCCACCCCGATCCCCCCCAGCCAGCAGAGCAGCACACCGCCAAGTCCGCCCAACCATCCGGCCAGCGCCAGCAGCCCGTCAGTCCATGAGAGGGAAACATGCACCAGCCGGGTAACGGGCCAGGCAGGCCAACCGCTGCAGGCCAAGCACAACCCGCCAGCCACCTCAGTGCAGGCACAAGACATGCTCCACCGCCCCACCCACCCGACCACCAACTGCAGCCTAGTGCCCGGGCAGGGGCCAGAGCCACAGAAGGAAGCACTGGAGGAAGGCCACCACAGCACGCCAAGGACCTGGCACCCCGCCAACCCCACACCCAAAACCTGGAGGTGATTTTACTGGCTAAGTGTGGGGAGCTTGAGCTTCAGGCCAGTTATATTATATTGTTTTTGTATTTATTGCCTTATCTATTCTAACTGTTACTATAGGTGTTTTAATTACTTATTGCTTTTGCCATTTTATTTTACCCGTGAAGCACTCTGGTCAATCAACCTTCATTTATAGAGCACTTAGTGACCAATGTGCTGTACAGGCCCATAAATTAAAGAAAGAAAAAAAAACATCAAGACACAACCACCTATAATAAAACAGAAAACAGTCGTTAAAAGAAGATAAAAGACTAATGATTAAAAACAGCCCGATTTTTCTGCTCAGCTGGAATCAAAAGCCGAGTTAATGAGATTGGTCTTTAAAAGTGACTTGAAATCACTCAAGGTATTTCTCCATCCTTACAGTCAGAAGATTGTTCCAGAGGTCTGGAGCAAGAGCAGAAGAAACTCAGTCTTCTCGAGTCCTAAGAACATCTAAAAGCAACAGGAGCTCTGACCTCAAACATCTTGTGGGAACATGATGTAAAAGCTCTGTTAGATGAGGAAGTGCCAAACTGATTGGAAACATTGGAAGAACATAGTGGTATACAAGTAGAAGCTGATTGGTACTGCAACACTGTGAACATGTGGGAGATTTGTAAATGGAATGACTTTAGGAAACAATGTGGGATAAAAGGAAGATTTCAGAAATATGTCCACTGCGATTTAAATACTCGCGATAGAGAAATTTGTTAATTCTTCTCCAGCGTTCACCTCTAGCCTCGGCAGCAACAGATTTAACTCTGGGCTTTTATAACTGCAATAATAGCAGAAACACAACAAACTCTGTTAGTGAAATCTGTAGCAGTTAGGACTTTCAAAGCATAGTTTTTATGGCAACAAATGTGTACTCTGTTTTCATTCATACAACATTGTGAACATGTTTTATTTCATGTCATATACAGTACTTTCATCCTGTTGATATTGCACAAAAGGGTATTATTTAATGTCAAGAGCAGTATGGTCCTACAGCTAGAGCCGATTACGGTTGTCTTTCAAGTGCTTTAAGAGGAAGCTTAAGCAGAGTTCAAAAGCTATAAGTAAAACTAAACATTTGAACAATGAACTGATCCAGAATTAATGAAAAAACCATTAATGGCTGACAAGGTCAAGTTTAATATCAAGGAAGAGAGGCCTGCTGATCAAACCGTCTGCATAGCCGAGCGTTTAAATTTCACGCAGGCATGTATGATGCTTTCATGAAGATATCTGCAGGGCTTTGAGGCAGCTGCTGATGCAACTGAGAAAGCGGACAAACTTGTGTGAAAAGTGTCTTTCATCTTGAAGAGCTGCAGTGTGGTGTTTTGGTGCAGCTTCTGTAAACAACTGGGTTATATTTTAGCTGGAGGAAGAAAAAAACATTTTGTGGAAATACTTTTCTCAGTTGAGATGAAGGATAAAAAAAATAATATTTTCATAACTAAATAGGATAGAAAAATATTTTACAAGATAAAACTGCTGAACAAGATGAGATATTTAGTTGGTTAAAGCCCAACCAGCTGAGTGAACCTTGTGGATTTATTAAAAGGGAAGTTCATAAGAAATAGCAGCCTACTCCACCTTAATCCGGGTGGATTGTACTCGAAAAGGTCCTCTCATTGTGAACGTGTGTGAAGGTTTTTCTAGTGCAGCTTGTTGTCTTCTGTGAACCACGTGGCCTGCAAAGATCGCTAGCTCTCTTTTCATGGCTGCGGATAAATAATTCAACATCTGAGGCAAGCAAGACCGGAGAGGGGCTACATTCCTGGCTACATGAATCCTGTCTCTTAGGAAAAAAAGACTATACATTTAATATGATGAAACTATTACAAAAACATATTCGAATATTCAATATATTGCCTTTTCGGAAGAACATCATCTATTTTCCATTGAGACAAAGAATTCAGTGCACATACCCAGAGGTAGTAGGTGAACTGCAGAGCAAAGATGGCGATCCCCTCGTTGTCGAAGGAGCCCGCCACCGAGCGAGAGATGTAGCCTGGGACGATGGCGATGAAGCAGGCTGCCAGCAGCCCTGCGCCCTGGTTCCACAGCTCCCGCGTTAGCAGGAAAGTGGAGACGGCCGTCAGGCCGCTGAACACTGGTGCCAGGAACACACACACATCCCGGATGTGCACTGTGATGTGGAGCAGGTTGAGTACATAGTGGATGAGGCCGGCAGTCACCATCAGCCCTGGGTATACCTGAGGGCAGACACAGAGTTTAGAGCGACAGAAAACAGGGCAGCTGAGTTAAACAGGCTGTGTAGGAGAGAACTCACAAGGGAGAAGCAAGGGGCAAAGTTACCTTTAGACATGCATAATAATGTTCCAATATTGTCTACACAGATACTTGTGTAATCATTTATAGTTTATCATACAAAAATCTACCTATTAATTTTTACTTTGCTAACTGAGGGGTAGTTTTAAAAGTAATAACATGTCTGCATATCATGGTCCATATCACTAGTGGCTTATCTGTGGTATAAGCAATAAAACAAGGTGCAATCCTCAGGCTCGTTGCACATAGAGAAAGGCATTCGATTAGGGATTCCAGTTGGACAGGAGCGCAAACTTCTCCATATTGCGCATATAGGCTGGATGTGGTGAGACAAACAGAAGATTTTTCCTCAGGTCGAAGTTTAAATACAAAATGCATATGCTCGGCTTTCTAAGAGATGCATGGTAGTTTAGAGAAGACGAGCAAGAAAGAAGGAGGAAGAAGAGGAAAAAGTGGTAGAAGTCAACTCACAGGGTTTGGTTTACTACATAGTTTAATAATAGTTGCAGCACAACACATGAAAACACAACAGATCCACTACGAATGATCAGTAAAAAGGTCAAGATTGTGTTTTCTGCAGCAGTTATAAGAACAAATGAGGCTGTTTGGAAATATTTCCAGTTACTGAACATGCAACTTCATGGTTTTCATTGTGTTAAAACTAGAAAAGGACTACCAGTGATCTCCCTTATAAAGATATGTCACCGTTTTAAAAATACAGAAAGCCGGACTGATAAACCAACTCTCAGTCAGTGTTATCCACGAGGCGCAGAAGAGTAAAAATGAGAAATTTCTGCACAATAAGTACATAAAACAACTACTATTACTGCTACAGTGGCTTTTTATTCTGTGTATCAAAATCAAAAACACTGCTGCATCCCTCTTGTTTAATTTTCACTGTGATGTGTTTAATCTGTAACATTGCGACTAGATCTACACTGTGTAAAAATAAAGAAGTAAAACATGTTTTATTCCAACTTCATGCTTTATTTTTAGCAGAAGTCCGATTGATTCCTGCTTAGAAAACCATCAAGTCTGCTGTGTTTCATGTTTTTATGTATATACCATGCTGCAGTGGAATTGTGGCATATTTACAGTTGCTATAAATTAAAACCTTCAAACAGTCAATGCCTAGTTGGTTCTGCTTTTTTTTTTTTTTAAACCGCAAATGAGCAGTTTGGTAGCCTTTCAGTTTTTGGAGGCAGCAGCCCTAGTCTTAAAATACAAACCCCAAAGGTGAATATAACAAGTCCGTCCCTGTAGATCTTTTTTTTTTTTGTTTTTTTTTTACAATGATTAAAGAAGAATCTACAATAAGAACCCCAGTTTGTTTATTTCCACACTTCAGCACTACCACGGTTTCACATTTAAAAATGCCTTTGTTTCCATGAACTTTATTGTACTTACAGTATGTATGGAATATGCACATCAAAATGCAAGTATGAGATTTAGAGACTTTGTTACACATTTTTAGCCTTTTAAAATGTTTGAATGACAATGTTCACTTCCATTCTTCAGATATTCAGTGTTGTGGAAAATGTTCAATTTGTGAGACCATTTAATTCTTTTGAGACTCAATTTAGCGGATCAGCAGATCTAATGTGTTAATATCCCACAAACTCACTGATTCAGACCCAGAAAATAGTTCTGCTCTGAATGTGCTCAAAAACAGCCAATACCAAACTAAACATAACATTTCAGTTTAAGTCACTGGTGAATTTGAAGCTTGGTGGGTGCAGGCACAGCTGGTGCTACAGTCTATTTAATCCTCACCTTTCCCTGTAAAAATGAGTTCAGTTGATTTTAAAGATTTGCATATAATACAGCCAAGGATAAAAACATGTCAGAGAAGCTGCAGCTCATAAATGCAAATAAAATTCTGTTTAAACCAAACCATCTGGAGCATTGTTAGAGGTAAGCATCAATGAATTAAAAAAAGATGCGTGTCCTCCGCAGAATGTATAATTATGAGCTCCTCGTGCCAAAGCGAACTGTGGCCCCTGTAGCCGAGGCCGAACGCCACTGTATCGTCTAACCATGAGAGATGATCCAATTAGGGCCCGCTGTAGTGTACTGAAGATGTCAGAAGGAAAAAAAAAAGGTTATGCATAAAAGTAAGTGATCTCTGATGCATATTCAGTGTACCCTCAGTCTATACACGCTTCCTGCTAATAAACTCTTGTCTCTATGTTTCTAATTAGCCTACAAGTTCCAAGCTTCGCCGGTCAATCTGCTTCAATGAAAGTCAACCATTTCTTGCCTCATGGTTCAGAGGATGTGATTCTGTCTATTGGAGCAAATTCCCAAAATTCCAAGAATTAATCTTCCGGATTAATAGCTAGTTTTAAGTCTGTATTGTAACCCAGATGTGCAAAGTGTTACCATTTAAAATAGGGTTGATTTTTTCTGATCAGGTTTGCCCTAAGAAATGTTTTGGTTTTCTAAATGAACAGACATAGCTAACATACAGTGAGCTCTCATTATGAAATTTTCAAAACCTGACAAAAGCCCTTACAAAATATGTATTCCAATTGTCCTCGCAGAGACAAAGAGTGGGTTATCGACTTGACAGCCCTCTGTTGTTACAGGCTGGCACATTAAAGAGGCTTTCCTTTCTTATTTGCAGCGCAGAAAGAAACAGCAACTGACAGCCGTCCTCTGGGGAGAGGAGAGTGGGCCGAGGGAGAAGAGGGAATAAAAGACAAGGCCAACTGGACCGGTCTTTGTAGCGAGGCACTTCACCATCACATTCACGGATATCAAGTCATCTATCCTCCAACTGGTGCAAGCTACCCAAGTGCTTAGAGACGTAATGTTTTCATACACGATTAATGAGGGCTGTCTACATCTTCCATCCTACTTTGAATTAAAACACAGGGCAAGGTAAAGGTTGGAAAAAAGAGGAGAGACTTTGTGGATGGATTAAAAGCTGCAAAATGGTAGGGCAGAGTTGGATACTAGAGATGTCAGCCAATTTCCTTTGTTTCTTTAGGAACTACAAATACCAGCAATCAAAATATTTTTTTAGCCTTCCTGGGGTGAACAATCATTAAGTGTTTATAATGCAAACAAAAGCAACCTCAACCAGGGTGTGTGAGAGAGCGGTTACTGTAAATCATTGCTTTACTTTTTAAATCAGACAAAAAGATTACGGATTTGACATTTTAACTTGTCTTTAGCATCTTATCTTGGCGATTAGCATGTTTAGCATTACTAAAAACAGCAGTGTTTGTTTTAATTCCCTAAAGAAAGATGGTAGACCTTTTTCTGTAAATATGTTCCATTACACACAGAATTGACGGTTCAAAATGATAAAACCATAAAATAACCGTTGAAACACTAAAAGATTGAAGTTGGTGTTGAAAGAGTTTATGAAATAACATTTCTGGGTGTGATACTGACCACAAAAATCTGCTGGAAACCCCAAATTCAGGTATTAAGAATCATGCTGGCGAAAGGTGTAGAAGTTATGGGAAAGGCTCAATACATACTGGACTATAATTCATCATTGATTCTGTGTACATCATTGGTTTAACCATTTCTGAATTATTGTGTGGAAGTATGAGGGAAACACATACAAAAAGCAATAACGCTGGGCGATAAGACAAATTTATCGACCATCAATGATCGGCTGAGCCCTTCCCCGTTCGATTTTTTTAATATCGGTGTTTTGTTATTTTATTAGCCTACGGGTTAAGGCCAAAACATAGACGGGCGTAGCCTGATTGACCTGCAGACATATGCGCAGAGACTCAAAGCGTACGCCTGCCGGACTTGTCCGCGCAAAGCAAAATTTTTTTGACTGCATACGCAGTGCTACGCAAACTGCTCGGCGGGAAAAAGTCTCCACATCGAACTGTTTTATATGTGACACACTGCTCAAAGGAGCCGGTCGTGAGAACGCACTGCGTCTCGTCCACTATCTGCACCGCAATGACAGGTGTATTCCCCTTCTTTGTCGCTAGTCAGGTTTAATGGCCTTTAACACCACCTTGTTTTCTATATGTTTTCCAAAAGCTACACGGCAAATTAGCTCAGCCCCCCCGTCAGTTGACGACATGCCAGAAAGTGTGGGAAATGTAGGAATTTGGCACCAGAATTGTAGGAAACTGGTACGCTCCACTATGAACCTCAAACGTCCGTAGACTGTGGGTGTGGAGTTCACGTGCTCACAGTGTGCCCAACTATGTTCTGCCCTTATGTTTCGTGTTAGGAATAACCTTTATTAATATGCTCATAGCTGTTTTTCCCTTTTATACAATAGTGAAGTATAAGTTCTAATGTTTCCCTTTTGTTACAATAGGATAAGAATGCTCAGACATACAGTACAAGGACAAATGGCCCAAGGATTGTCATAAATGACCTGAAGCTGGGGCACTGCGGTTGATAGTGGAGCAGCCGGTATAACTGGGTTGATTAGAAACCTACAGCACACTTAGATTGTGTAGTAGCGGGTGTCCATACTTAATCTAACAGATGGACACCACAATGGTGACACATAGTCTACTGATAATCACTGAGGGAGTGCTCATCCATTGCATTGGAGTGCCAGATATAAAACTACATGTGACCTTCTATTGGGGCTCTTTGTCATCCTCTAACAGACGGCGACGGTCCAAGACGGGAGCCTCAGCGCTGATCTCTGTAATCATTCCTCTGCCTTAATTTAGATTAAAAGAGCTAAAAGTTAGAAACTGGTTGAGAGTGGTTCCTTTAATAGTCTTTAGATAGAGTGAGTGACTGTTTCCGGGGTTCCAAAGGACCGAAGGGGCTCCGTGGCATCTGACCGCCAACAGGGTGCGGAAGCTCGGAGAAATTGGTGTTCCTGCCCGCGCCCCGGAAGCAGAAACCACTTTTGGATAGGATAGGGTTGCCACGGAAGGCCAACACATCACAGCAGCGGCCGCAAACAGGTAAAGAGATACTTATTAAAAATCTCCAGTGTTTTTCCTGTAAAAACGCTCTGGCTGTGTTGTTAGTTTTGAGTGAGCTGTTTTTGTAATTCTTGTAGGCAGAGAAATGGTTCAGAATAATTGTTGTGTACTCAATAATAAGTGTTAAGACGTGTTAATAAGCGGTGCAATTTTAACGGTGACAGCCCGGGAAGAACAGTACACTCTTCCAAATTTGGGCTAAAATCTAAGGTTGTAGGTTTAAAGTTCCTTTATTGCATGCAAAGGAAGATAGTTTTCCATCGCACACAATATGAAAGCGACCCCCTGAAAGAGGCACGCGAACTCAGTTAGGGTCTGTCGGTCCAGATCGTTCCATAAGAACAGTCTAAAGATACCACCGAGGGGAAGTATTAGGTTTCGATAGCTCCTTGGACTTCTTAAAAGTCCTTAAAGCGGCTTACTTCCTTGTGAGTAAAACATGCAGAGATAGATGCGCCTCCTCGGCATGGTTTAAAGGTCCTGCGGTTCTCGTAAAAAACCCAAAAACGCCGCCGTGAGGGGGTCTTGAGTTTAAATAGGTCTCTAATTTTTCTATAAGAAAATTTTTAAAGCGGCTGGCTCCTTTTTGAATCAACAGCTGTATAAATATAAAAGTATACCATCAAATGGCCAGTATGAATGTGTGTGTGTCTATAACAGTGAGCGAAAGGAAGTGACGGGGGACATATTACACTGACGGACATTGACTGACTACTACATGCTACATGCTAAGCTAACAGGCCCTAGCTCACTGAATAAACTGCGGTGAATAAGCTTTGGTGTCTGAGAGATAACGAAATACGCTGTCATGTGGACCAGGAAACGGTGCTGTACCCCCTGGTTAGCCAGTGTGTTTGAAAGCGTGTGTGAAGTGAGAGAATGACTGAGACGTCACTAGAAAATGAGCTCCCAGCTTGTTCTTTAGGAGCAATGCTTGGAGACAGGGAGGAGAAATATATTAGCAAATTTCAACCACAAAGACGCTTTAACAAGTTAAAACAACAGTTTGATGGAGCTTGTTTGGGTCCCGGAAATAATTGTAGCGTCACCAGAAAAGGGTAAGAAATAATTTTTAACCATTAAGTAACACAAAGTGGTTCCACTCTAAAATGCTATATTTACAGGGTAACCGGACTTTTTTGTGGCCAATGTCTGTCCATTTTGCCTGTCTGTTTTTGTGAAATGAATGTCTGTTTCATGTTGTGTAAAAAGTAGGGTATATGTGGCAGGATACATTTAATTTAAATTGCTTTCTGACATGAAACTAATTGGAATTTTGAGTTTTTAGGTCTGGGGAAGCAGTCCTGGCCATGGACTGCCTGCTTGAAAGGTAAAAACATTTTAGACTATCTGATGCTCTGATCCTCAGCAGTACCATAATAATATTAGGTCAGTTCTTTATGATAACACCAGAAAGGGACAACCTCTCCCCTCAAAACATGATTTTAATAGATGGCTTGACTTTTTCCAGTCAGGTTCAGAATAATCAAATTAGACTCAAATTTATCACAAGATTAAATGCACCTTAACAGAATTACTGGACTGGACTAAATGGAGAAAACTTTAGCTAAATGAAACAAACTTTAGTTACCTGAAATAGATACAAAGTGTAATTAAAAAGGAAACTGTACAGTGTGTTTATAAAACTGGGAAAGACAAACTAAGATTATAAGACATAACATGCCCTTAATTTTTGTGTTCATCAATTTCATTAAGCTTTCTAAACAGATGAGTGAGTTTTTTTTCCACAGGACTCAGTTACAGTTAAATGTAATTGAACCAGATTTTAAAAATGGTATCAATAGTTCAGATTTAATACTTACATTCACAATTAAATGAATACAATACTCTGACCCTTTTTGATGCCTACACTACACATAAAAAGAGACCAATCGAGGTATGGAAAGAGATTAAAATAAGCACTAGAACTAATGAAATTAGCACTTCGCATTATTAGAATAACAACAACTAATAAAAACTACTGACCCCACTCTTAAATATAATAAGGACTTAATGCATTAGAAAATATAGATCGATCTAAATAAAGCTAGATTAGAATAGAACATTCAGAGCCGTTATAATCTTGCTGATGAATACCACAAAAATTGTTATGGAACCAGATGATTTCAAGAGAGCAGCTTTATCATGGCCAAACAGAAACATTTGCAGGGAAGATCCAATGTCCTTCGATCTGATTATGACTTTATTTAACCCTATCATGGCACATATTATGTAAGGAAAGAAATAAAAGGTATAAGTGGCAGCACTGACAACTGATTATTTCAAGGATAATCCCTTGAGATGCACCATCTCATTTTTGACAGGGTCTTTGCAGAACAGAAGATAAAACAATCCAAATAAATATGAAAAAAATCACATAAAAATACCCATAACATTCTCAAGGACACACACTCTCACAAACACAGTCACATACACTTAACATCAAGACACAAAATAAGACATCACATACAGATGCAGAGTTCCTGTGCATATCTCTCAGGATTAAGTCCAGAATAAATTAACCTTTGTTCTTACTGAAAGCAAGAGTAAGATGTTTTACAATAAAGTAAATATGAATAGCAGTGATACAGCTAAGTAACTGAGGCAAACTATTCAAGCTGATGAAGCTTTAAACGGAAATGCAAAACGTCTCATTTTCCTTATTCTTGGTGTAAAACACATAAAGATAACTTATCAGTATTTCTCAGGCCATGTTGTGAATTAAATTGGGTTAAGTACTTCTAAATACATAGTATTTCAAAGTTTGAGGGGATGAAGATTAGTTTCTGTGGCATGGCCACACAAATAACATCTGCGTGTTCTAGGATCGGCAGCACCAGTTGTGGAAAACTCTTTTGCGAACTGGAAGGAAAAAACATTCTCAGAACGATAATGTGACAATTTTAAGGCAACAGGATTCCAAACAATATTAAATTTAGGATTTTAGCTCGACCAGTTAGACTCAGATTTTATCTGACTCCAAAGGATGACTTGTCAAAAACTTTACAACAAATAATTGCAGTGATTAAACTTGGAAAAACTTTCACTCATTTAAGAGTTTCAGCGGGAGGAAAAATGCTGTTAACTTTATATAACTTGAAAAGAATAAATCTACATTGCCTTCTGACAAGATTAAAATTAATGTCCTATCTGTAGCATGCTATCTGTAGCACACAGGCCGGTTTGTGTTCTTTCTATGTTTTAAAGTTAAGATAAACTTTACTTGAAGGATGATTTTAAACAGAACATTGATCATAACGCACCGTCCGCGCTTATGCATTTTAACCCTTTTATTAACCCTGGTATTTTAAAGGTATGTGTTGATTCTGGTGCTAAACTATTAGCTTCTTTGTTAGCTTAACTGCTAACGGTAAGAACACGTGTTTGCTAGCACTAAGACTAGTCAACAGAAAGGTTGTTGGTTTTCAAGCTAGTGAATAATAGTCCCTGAACATCATTTACTAGATTTGATAACTAAGTAAACACCATTTACTAAGTAAGCCCATTTCTCCAGAAAGATTTGGCTCTTTTCCAAAATACCCTTTTTTTTATATTTCTTTAAATATTATTTCAATAAGTAAAGGCAGCTAATTAGACACTGTTGAGAAATGGTCATCCAGAAGGTTGGTTTTATTCAGCAGATCATTATTTAAAACATTATTTCATTAAAATAATATTTGATCTGATCTTGCAATGTGAATGGTTGTCTAAACGTTTGCTGATTATTGTCTAAGTTGGTTATAAGACTAACTTAACTTCATTTCCAGATTTTTCAAGATAATCCTTGGTTCTCAAACATAAACATTGCATGGTAATGTTGCATCACTCTTTTTGGTCAGGATTTCCAATCATCTTTAATCAACTTGTTTATATTGTACATAGCCCATTAGTCTTCATTATTCTTTAATTCTGCTTGGTAGTTTAGTTGGATTGTTTTAGCATAGTAAAGAGTTTGTTGATTGAAATATGTTTGACTTTGAGTTGACTTATTTTTGTTAATAAATTCTTGTATTTTAAGAAATTGTGTGAATTCATTCCATATATGTGCAGAGTTTATGCTGTTCAATAATGTCGGAGCTCGTCTCACACCTTTCTATTTTGTCCTAATACCATCGCCTTACTGGGCTGGTATTCACAGGACAACCCTTAACAGACCGAAATATTATTTGATAAAATATTAAAATATTAATATTAAAATATTAAATATTAAATAATATTCTCAGATTCATATTTACAACACTAATTAATGATCTGATTCCACGTCACGGTGTTCCCCTTTGCATCTGCTCGGACAATGGAAGACACTTCAGCTCAGACTCCTTGAAAAAAGTGGAGGAGTACTTTGAGATCAAACACAGGTTTGGGACAGCTTACCATCCAGCCTCTCAAGGACTTGCTGAGAGAGCTAATCGCGCAATCAAAGAACATTTGGCTAAAGTTTGTGCTGATACAAAAATGAAGTGGCTGGATGTACTGCCCTTAGTGATGTTTTACATCAGATCATCACCCACTGAGCTCACGGGTTTAACTCTCCATGAGCTGCTGACATGAAGAACCATGCCCTGACCTTTTACCTCCTCTCTTCAGTCGGGGTGTGCACCCAGTCTGGATTCACAGAGAGAACAACTGACATGTTAAAAGATTTTAATCTACTGTGAGGCTCTAACCAAAGAACTAACGGGAGAAACAAACTCTGAATGAGGGCAAAACTAAGGTAAGCAGATCATATTGCAGGAAGGTAGAGCCATCCTCCGAAGGAAACCTCAGAGAAATCAGAAAGCACCTGAGGAAGAACATACGAATAGGTTTGATTGGATATCTTTTGACTT
The DNA here is from genome assembly GCF_021462225.1 of Girardinichthys multiradiatus. NCBI lineage: Eukaryota > Metazoa > Chordata > Actinopteri > Cyprinodontiformes > Goodeidae > Girardinichthys > Girardinichthys multiradiatus. The sequence continues at coordinate 39,132,427 of NC_061806.1, read as the reverse complement.
AACATTTCATTTCCAGCTAACATCAAAAATGTGCTTGTGGAATTAAATTAATTTATTCCAGTAACCATAAGGTCAAACGGTAAGATTAACTTATCTCTTTGCTTTCAACTAACAAAATACAATTATGTGGAATCTGTTTCATACATGTATGAGTGAGCTGGGTTACTTCTACAGAGGGAACGTGATAAAGAAATTAACAATAAAAATTCTATTTGTTGGGTTAAAGCTTGAAGGAGTATGTCCTGGTAAATTTCACAAAATCAAAAATCACAGAGGAGAAGGATTTCTAAAGTAAAACTGTGAATAATCAACAAACAAATGTTTACTTCTGTGAATGTGGGAAATTGTGGAATAAATTGTATGAAGGGTTAAAGTAGCGTTCAACTATTTAATCAACTAACTTCATGAATAGAAATTATAAATTCCTGTGTGCTTCTGAGTTATTTATTTATAGATGATGTTTGCAACTTAGATTGTAAATTAACTTGATACAAGGCCTTGAACTTTTACTTGCTGCTGAACAGAAATGATTTATGGGGAATAATTGCTTTAATAATTAATAATTGCTATTGACTGGACAGGAAAGATGTGCCCTGGTTACCCTCTCATCCAGGATGCCCTGACACCGATTGGCCTACTCCGTCAGTGGGAACCTTTCAGAAAATGTTTTTGAATTTGATATTTCTGCTAGAATACAAACTGCTTCCTGTTAGAATCGATTCTAATCTTTTAAATGACACCACAGCAAAACAGGAGAGACAGCTGAAGGCTGTGTAAACAGGATGTTGAAATTATTTCTTGTCAAATTAGAATAGCTTTGGATATTATCCTAGCAAAAGAAGAAGGTTGTGTGGTGTTTTTGGAGAGACTTGTTGTTCTTTTATTCCCAACAATTACAGCACCTGATGGATCTCTAACAAAGGCCCTAAATGAATTGCAATCACTATACATTGAATTAAAATCGCACTCAGGAATCGACGAACAATTCACAAAAACGTTTGAGACGTGGTTTAGAAAATGGGGAACCCTACTGGTGAGTATATTCACCTCATTGCCTGTTGTGGTGACCGCAGTTTATGTATGCTGTTGTGCAACATGAATTCGAGCTCTCATTCTCAGGTGTATTGATTGTGCGATTGGTTCCAGTGATACCAGAGGTTTGAGATTACCAGAATATCAAATGGATGTGGTGCCAGAGCACACTGATGTTGTCCACTGAATATTTAAGCACAAGTGATGATGTGGATCTCATGGAACCAAACCAAAGTGCTGGAGAAATTATAATACTGTGCTATGAGGAGAAGGACCAGACAACTGCAATAGATAATTGAACAGGGTTTACGATTCAGGGTCTACAATATACTGACACACATTGTGCTGCTCATTTCCGCTGTGCTTCTAGCTTTTTATTATTTTTGTTGTTTTAAATTTTTCAACAGGGCATTATCATCTATTTGCAATGTTTTAATCATTTAAATTTCAGACACACATCAGCCTAGGTCTGTTCTATGGGAAACAGAGGAGGTGCGCACACTGAGGGGCAGTAGCCGGAGAGATGGTACTCCGTTTGGGGGACGGAGTTACGCAACGGACGGAAGGAACTGCCGCCCATATTCTAGTTTAGGTCCATATGCACTAGACACATTGATGTGAGGTGGGTTTTTCCCACCTCAACAGGGGAATTGTTATGGATGTATGATTCTGTGGCCTTTTCTTATTATCTCTTTGCTGCCTTAGTTAAATATATCTGCCCTTGTTGCTTATCTGCCACACCACTCACTGCTACAGCTTACACAACATCCTTAGGTGCATGACTACAACCATGGGCTTCATGGACTCAGGGGGTCCGAGAGTGACAACCGCCTGTCAGATGCCGATGGTTAAGGGGTGGGGCCCCTCAAATCAAGGGTGTAAGAAAGAGGGGGCCGTGATCAGGCTCACTGGATTGACAGAGGATAACCCATAAGTGAAAAGGAGGGGCCGCCATCTGAGCCGATATCCTTTACAGTGATTTCTGTGACTTAATGAATAATGTTGATATTATAGGAATCAGAATATTTGATTTGATGGTATGAATGCTGTATCAGATAAGTTAATGACAGATTGATTAAGTGGCATTAGTTAAGCACATGTCACGAATGAAAGTATTAAGAGAATCTCGCAGGTTATTTTTAGTTATGTGTTCACCTTTCCATAGGTTGATTTTTAGGACATGTGTTAAGTAATAAATGGAGGCTGCTTTAAAGTAAAAGGTTTTTAATTGTGCTAAACAAGTACATTGTTTCTGATTATGATGAAATATCTTTGACGAAGATCCATTTGATTAAGCCACTATGTGGACTGCTTTAATGATAATAGTAATTGATAATTACCTACAATTGGGCGTAATCTGCCCGGTATGAGCATATGATTTTATATTATATATATATATATTTATATTATTTTATATTTCCATTTTAAGACTAACCTTTTCAGGTAGCTGAACCTGCCAAAATACGCTTGGGGATGGATGTCGCTCAGGGGGCAGAGAAGACAGACGAAGACAATCAACTCTTAGGGTCTACATTAACTGATTCACATGATGTTAGACAGAATTTTCTGCTGTGCTTCAGGCTGTTGTCCTTTCTCTCTCTTTTCTCTAAATCATACACATACAGGTTTGATGGGGTTAGACTTGTCTCCACTAGCTGTATCAACTGTTGCATAGACACAACCAGGGATCGGAGAGATGGCGTTCCTCCTTGGGGGGGGGGGAACCACGTGACAGCTGGAAGGAGATTCCCTGGTCATATATAGGTTTAACACACATACAGGGTTGAATGATTGTTTCGGGGGGTGGGTACCCAGTTGCAGGTGGTCCACTACCCAGTGCCTAGGGGGTTAACTGATCTAAATTAGTGAGGTGCCTTTAAATGACACCTCATCGGGGGGTTGTTAGGAATAACCTTTATTAATATGACTCATAGCTGTTTTTCCCTTTTATACAATAGTGAAGTAAAGTATAAGTCCCGTTTCCCTTTTGTTACAATAGGATAAGAATGCTCATAGACATACAGTACAAGGACAAATGGCCTGAGGTTTGTCATAAATGACCTGAAGCTGGGGCACTGGGTTTGATAGTGGAGCAGCCGGTATAACTGGGTTGATTAGAAACCTACAGCACACTTAGATTAAGGATGGACACCCACTACAACACAATCTACCAGATAGACACCACAATGGTGACACAGTCTCCTGATAATCACTGAGGGAGGGCACATCCATTGCATTGGAGAACCAGATATAAAACTACATGTGACCTTCTATCGAGGCTTTTCGTCATCCTCTAACAGACGGCGACGGTCCGAGACGGGAGCCTCAGCGCTGATCTCTGTAATCATTCCTCTACCTTAATTTAGATTAAAAGAGCTAAAAGATAGAAGCTGTTTGAGAGCCGTTCCGTTAATAGTCTTTAGATAGAGTGAGTGACTGTTTCCGGGGTTCCAAAGGACCGGAGGGGCTCCGTGACGTCTGACCGCCAACAGGGTGCGGTAGCTTGGACATTCTTAATAGCACTCTATGTCTGCACAAGCGGCACACCACTTTAGTTGCATCCTGTGGTTTACCTTATTCATCCAGTTTAAGCCAAAGTAATCCCAAATAGGTGACGTTTGTATTTTTTGGAAACTAGCGTCTCTGTTTTTTTGGACATTTGTGTACAAAATTGGCAAATCAGTCACAAAAAAGTCCAAACACTACCTGTGCTAAAATGTCACAGATCGTTATTTGTTGGATTGATTAATTACAGTTGGAAAAATTTACATATCACCCAACCTTAAAATTTAAAGCATGGGGCAAATTACTTCCAGGCAATATTCCAAGAATGTTTTCTGACAAAGATGGGAGTTACAATCTGACAGGAGATCTCAACTTTCAGAAACATTGTGCTTGTACCACAAAGACGAGCATGTGTGCATCTGTGTGGGGTGGATCTATGGAAAAGGCTGAATGATGAACAAAGTACAATTAAATAAAATATACATTCTTGGGGAGTACATGGTGTAAAATAATTCACCAGGGAGAACTACTGCATGTATATTGTCTTTTTAAATAGTGGCAATAATTATGGACTTGTACTGTAAATAAATAAGACCTGAAAAGTTGTTAATTTGAATTAAAAAACATACACATTTTACTTCTACCTACTTTTCAGACATCTTATTTTGTATGTTTGTGGACAAGTTTTTTTTTGTATATACGGTCAAAATAATCAAAAAACAAACATATAGCCTTTCTGTTATCTGCTGAAAGTCATACTCTCTTCCAGCCTGAATGAACTCTGGACATGCGTTTATATATCACAGATTATACAGTTTGCTTCCTACAAGCTTCCTCTGACTTTATGAGGTGCTGAATTACATCATGGTAACAGATGTCAGGCAGGGAAAGAGGAAAATCTTCAGACCAGTTCACTAGCCAATTTCACAGTACATTACTGGAGAAAAGGACAGAAGATATGAGAGATTAACATCGAACATTGTTGGAGAGAAAAATGGGGGTACGGATTTTGACTAACTTAACTAAAGTTTTGATGGCAAATACCGTTAACTGCATTATGGTTAGGACTGAGGAAAAACCCAGCTCTCATCTGCACTCCTTGATGTTTTAAAAGCACAGGCTTGATGCAAATGAGAGCTCTCACACAATCATTTTATGAGTTTGAAAGCAGTGTGGGAGGTGAGGTAAATTTCATGTCTCTGAAGCATGGTTATGTTCAAAAAATGATTCGTCTCAGTCATGCAAACAAAGCTGGATTTTCCACATTAACCTACAAAACCAAGTGGCTTCCTGTAACTCCTGCAGCTGCCATCAGGGTGTCTGTGTTCGTAGTTTGAGACATTTTTAGCTCAAACAATGTCTGGCCTTTGCTTCATTTCATTGGACTTAAAAAGTGATCCTTTTGATCTGGGAAATGAAAATGTCTTTAATTAAACTGGTTTGTTTTGTGCTTATTTGGTTTAGATGCAAAATATGACAGGTTACATGCAGCTCCAACTCAATCTAACTTTTGTTAAGCTTCAGCTTTCATGATTCTTTAGTTCTATATTATGGCTCTGCTACATCCTTGTGAACCACCCCTGGATGCTGTACAAATTTGCCTAAATTTGCATGTTTCACAGAGATATTTGCATTTAGTTTGACCAAATGCCTGGCATCAAAATGCCTGTAGTCTCAGTATGGCAAAATGCCACGTGCCATCTGGCATTGAGCGTCTGCCAAGTCAACTAGGAGTTCTAGAAGACCTTTTCATATTCAGACGTTTTTGACACTCAAAGACCTCACAGGTTTTGTTATAGTATGCAGGAACGAATACATGCACCTAAACTTGTTAAAACACCTGAAAAAGCAGCTCAATAAATGAAAAATGCTCCTTTTCACAGTGAATGACATGAATGAAAACCATTTCAGACCAGAAAAAAAACAAAAAACAACAAAGTCAAGTCTTTTTGCACCACAACTGCTGGCAAGATGAAACTTACTTTTACAAATCAGTCAAAGTACTTTTAAAAGGTTTGTAGGGTGTATTCACACTTGCCACTTTTGGTCAGTTTTAAACGGACCAGAGTTCATTTCCCTCTTTGGTCCGGACCTTTTGTGCAGGTGTGAATACACTCAAGCAAACCCTGGTCCGGACCAAACAACAGGACCGAGACACACTTTTTGAGGTGGTCTTGGTCCGCTTCCAAACGGACTCTGGTGCGGTTCGCTTATGGTCTGAATACAAACCAGCTCCGATCCGAACCGACTGCAGAAAAAGTACGTCTCTTTGGACTTAACAAGCCACCGTAGCCGGTAGTAAAGCTGTACGTTATACTCAATCATACCTGGCCAGCTGATTGTTGCAACACCGGGCACGCAGACCACAGCGTCTTCTTCGGCATTCAGCACGCATTCTCCAACGTTGTTCCAAACTTATAAATAGAACGTCTCAAAATCTGTGTTGACTGAGCTGCTCTTCACCCTCACAATAATATTACAGCTGTAATAATGGCACAAATATGCAGAACAGAGTTTCTGCACGTCGTACATCTACAGCTGTTTTCCTAAATTTCCGGGTCTGTGCTGTGCCCCGCCCCTGTCATTTCTGTCCAATGGGAGCAATGGCTTTGTTTACAAGTAATAGTTCCCACGCAATACTTTTGCTTTCGCTCGCTAAAGTTGTTAATCACCTTGAGAACGCTGCGCATTTTGGAACAGCAGCACAGATGACAAACTGCTCACAAAACAAACTGATATGGCATTGATATGGTTTATGTATCATATGCTGGTTCACATTCGGTCAACAAAGCGATTAAATGCTTAGGATAAGAAGAACCGTTCAAATCCCTATAAAAACAAAAGTGACGTGCAAAAAAAGTACACATCATGCAGCAGTAATAAGCAAATAAAGTGTCACAGATGTGGTTTCGGGCAGTATTATTGTCCAGAGTTCAGCAGTTTGACAGCTTGTGGATAATAACTGTCTTTAAGTCTGATTGAAGATCATTTTATTTAAGGCCGATTTCAAAATGAAACTCAATAAATCTCAAAACGGGTGTAGTGTTTGTTCCATTTTTGCAGTTATCTGGTTTGGAAACTCTCCCACAAAGTATTGCGAGATAACACAAAGACTATTGCGTGAGAACGCAAATGTATTGCGAGGGGACACAAAAGAAAATAATTTCCCCATGTCCCCTCGCGGGCTCCGTAGAAGGCAAACCACACCAAACCAAAAAAAATAGTCCGCTTTTGCTCCAGACCAAAGGACTTTAGTGACCTCAGCCAGCGGTGCCGCAGGTGACAGACACTGAGTATCAGAAAATATTTTATTCGTTTGTACATTTTATGTTACTATTTTTTTTTTTTTTAGAAAATGTACAATTTGGGTTTTAGACGTTACGAGGACTAGCTCTGTATTTAGGTTGACAAAGATTGGGCCAGTAACACTGGATTGTGAGAAATCCTCTGTTGAGGGACATCAGTGAATACGGACCTAAACAAAGTCCTGCTCCTGGAGATCAGTGCTGGCCAGAGACAAGTAGGACCTGGTTGCCCATATTTTACAACCAGCACTTTACTCCAGATATTTTAGACTGTGGAACTGCACCTTGGTTGTTTCTTTTTTAACCAACGCTGCAATCCGGTTGTGGCTAATCAACTTTGCATGTAGCTAAAGGAATATGGTGACAATTAGCCACAGTGGCTAATACAGTTTGGAGCGAGAGAGAGAACCCTGCTTATATAACTGGCAACGTATGAAGTCATCAGAACATACAACCCAAAACCCTCGCTGCCGGAGTCTGATCATGACGGTGCACAACGGTTCCGTTCAAACCTATCGTTTTGAGAACCATCATTGCTTCTGATAAAATAATCCACAGATTAAGTTCGGTGACTTCTTCTGTCATTGTCACATTCAGTTTGTAGCAGAGGCGCCACCTGGTGTCCTTTGCTGCCGAGACGAGGTCCCCTTTAAATTTGGTGCGACAAAATATAAGTTTGATTCACTTTTCATAATTGCTGAGCTCATCTTATAAATTATACAAACTTGATTTTAGCTCATTTTGAGCTCAGGTTAAGTTTGGTTTAGTTTATTTACTATAACTCTGATGCTCTAGTTGCCAGGACAGCACCCTAAAAAAATATTAATGCAAATATTTATCAAGTATTTTATTATTTTACTGCACTTTAAAGCTACTGTGTTTTCTAGCAAAATCATGGCAGATAGTCCAGTATTGGATCAGGTTAGATTAATATTGGCAAACCCCAATTATTCTGAGATTAGTGACAGGCTAAGTAAAAGACACATCCTCGTCTAAACAAACAATACACTAAAAATATCAGTTTAACTGCTGAAAGTCATTTTAAGAGCAACAATAATAATGAGTGATAAATGATCCAACAGATAAGAGCAAGAGTTGTCTTCTAAGCTGTAAACTCCAGGTCTGAATCAATGAAAGCTCTCATATGTCACAGAGAAGGAAAATATTATTCACACTAAACTAAATGTGTGCAGAGATCAGTCCAGCAAAAACTAATCTGCTTCACATGAATAATGTGTGAGTTACTTAGCAATCCTTTCTTAGAAGAAATTAGATATAACTGTGCAGAGTGCAGACGGGGCCGGTGGTTTAATTTGAGCAAAAGGAAAAGACTGTCTGCAAATACCATGAAAATTAAGTTTGGACTAAACATGTTCTAATTCTAATTACCTGTCTAATCAAGAGTTTCAGTTGGAGCCCTGTGGAAACTAAGACCTAAACCAAGTAGCCATGAACTGTAACAGAACCAATAAATCCATTATTAGATGGTTTTGCATATGCAATTGCCAGCAGTTGATTATAACACCTCACAACAAATGAGGACAATTTGGATTCCAGTTCTTTGAGCTTCTCAGACAATATGGGAGAACATCAGTATACTTTCATCACCGTTACATCACCGTAACTATAGTCAAGTCAAGTTTATTTATGTCGCGATTTTCAGCAACAAGGCACTCAAGGCGCTGTACATAAGGAAAAACATTACAATGATACAGAAAAATCAAACAACAGAGGTAATTAAAAATATAAAGAGAATAAATGATGAATAAGAAAATGAAAGGAAAATTGGACTGAAAAATTAACTAATAATGTTTAGAGGGCCCAGTCAAACAAATAAGTTTTTAATCTTGATTTAAAGCAACTTATGGTTTCAAAGCTTTTACAGTTTTCTGGGAGTTTATTCCAGATTAGTGGAGCTTAAGAACTAAAAGCTGCTTCTCCATGTTTAGTTCTGGTTCTGGTTCTGCAGAGTAGATTTGAGCCAGAAGACCTGAGAGGTCTGGGTGGTTGATCCACTGATAACAAGTCAGTAATGTATTTTGGTGCTAAGCCATTCAGTGATTTATAGACTAACAGAAGTATTTTAAAGTCTATTCTCTGAGCTACAGGGAGCCAGTTTAGGGACTTTAGAACCGGGCTGATGTGCTCCATTTTCTTAGTTCTAGTGAGGACGCGGGCAGCAGCGTTCTGGATCAACTGCAGCTGTCTGATCGACTTTTTAGGCAGACCTGTGAAGACACCGTTGCAGTAATCAATTCTACTAAAGATGAACGCATGAATTAGTTTTTCAAGGTCCTGCTGAGACATTAGTCCTTTAACTATATCTGATTGTTGCACAGTAACACCAGCTCAGTGATGCACACCATTAACATTCCTCACCATCCTCTGTGAAATGAATCAGGAGAGTCAGGTAACAAGGCTCCACCTCATTGTTCGAGCTGGACTCGGTGTTGGCAACACCTTAGGAAACGTTTTTACATTTATCTTGCACTGAGTACTTTAGATTATGAACTGCTGCTGCATCATTAAGGAGTGCAATTAGAGCTCAAGAGTGTAACCCCGCTGCGCCCATGAAACGTGGTGAAGGAGGTGGCGTTGTAATAGGTGGAGGGAGATGGATAAACCTGAGGTATTCAACGCAGATGAGCCTCGCAGGTTGCTGAGCTGGTGTCTGCAGAGGAAATCCAGAGAAGATGGAAAGTATAAACAACAAAAGACAAAAATGTGTTTGATCAGCACCCTGGATTCATAAAAGGGTGACTGTTTCACCACAGTAACTGTTGCTGGTAATCAGAGAAGCCAAGGGGAATCTCAAGTTAATTCATCGCAGCTGGATCGTGACTTCAATTTATGATGCCTGGAAGCAGCTTATTCAGCTCCATGGTATCCAAGAACTGCACCCGGAGAACCACTGATATATTTCTCTATTATGCACAGAGACTAACGTGTCTTTAAGCCAGCTGGAATACATTGACTATGAAAAGAAAAACTGTTTTCCCTTCACTGTCCAACATTAAATCAAACCAAACATTTCTTGCTTTAGACCGGACTGACAAAATTATTTCCATTTCCTGAATATCAGCTTGAAATCATTTTGTTTCTAATCACTTTCTTCATATTCAGAAGTTTCCATACATTTCCTTTGTATTTAGTAGAATTACGCTTTTCAATGAATGACTTGTGTGAAACGTTTTGGGTTTCACAAACATGTCAGGAGAGGACACAATTCTCTGTGAATAATGACTCACTTACAAACATCAGCCAGAATCTTCACACGGTCTTTTTGCTTTTGTTTGGAGGTTGATTGAGACATTTTACACTAATACATGTTCCTCTCGAGGATACTGAACCCGTCTCCTCCTTGGCTGGAAATTCCCAAGGTGTTTATCCTTGCATAGAAATGTTTTAACAGCTGATTGTGGCGCCTTCAGCCATTTGGAAAGTGTAACCCAGGATGAACCGGACTCTTCCTGATATATTGGTTCATTTCTTTTAATTTTGCATCGGCGTCACACAAGGAAGCGGTTTGTTTGAGATGATGCCTGACAATGCATCCATATGGGTTTTTCCAGTAAACTCAAACCTCGTTTTTATTCCAGCATTTAGCATACAGAAATAATTTTGTTGTTCCTAAGCAGGAAAGGGTCAGTCTGCTATAATAACACAAACTGAGAAAAAATGTTATATGCCTTTATAGAGCATATGTAAACATCTGTTTTCAAATGTCATTATGTTTAAATTCGATTACATACCAACGTGATAGTAGAAGCTGAGTGTAAGAACGTCTTCTGAACACCTACAATGACTGCTGTTCAGTTCTGTGAAAACCACAACTATTTGACAAGCCCGACTGCTCTGGTTTTTAGCAATACAACTTCAAGCCTTTCGAAGAAATTCGCAGCAGTATTTGTACTTTTCACTCAATACCTGGATGTCTGAAGGCATTTTCACGAGCAGCTTGTCACACAGAAAAAACATTAGCTTTTTCCCCCCGTTGCCTCTGAGAAGTAAAAAAATAACAAAACACCATTTGGCCTGGTTAAATGGTGTTTTTGCACGAACAAAAAGCTCCCCAAAGAGCACTTAGGTAAAAACATAATATCTCTACATAGTTTGCTGTGTATCAATAAAAATAGTTTAGGTAATTTCACAAGGACAAAAGAAGCAGCGGCTGGCTAATAAAACTGAGTAGAGCAAATAAACTCTCTGAAAGCCCTGCTCTTAAGAAATCAGAAAATATTACAGGAAAGAGAGGCAACAATTTTCAGCTGATCCATTTACCGAATGTCATGTTGCAACTAATAGCCGTCTGCTGGTGCCACAATCCAATCCTAACCATTTTAACCTGAGTTATAGATGCATCTAAAGAAAAACAAAAAGCGATAAATTGTTTTCTCCAGCAGACTCAAACTAAAGTCTGATTTTCAGGGCATTATGACTAACAAAAGACTACATTGTTTCAGTTCAGCTAATTGTAAAATACTTTTAAAAGAATCTTTAAAAAGCCTAAACAATGTAAGACTTGTTGGAGGCTGAATATAAAGGAAAAAAGGATATCAGACATTTGACTTTTTCAACTTCAAAGTCAAAGAAAAATAGTTTTTGTATTTAAATATTCCTGGCATAGAACGTGTCAGCTGGTGGGTGGCAGGAAGGAAGGGAAGGAAAGGAAGGAAAGGAAGGAAGGAAAATACTGAAGTCAAATGAACCCTGGCTATACAAACACATTTGACATCGACAGAAATATTGTAGTACCTTTTGTAGGGCAGGGAAAACTTTATGACCCTTACATGTGGAATCTGGTCTACTCTTTTCAAAGATCTCAGTCCTACTTTGTCTGCTCTTACATAAAAAAAGCACATTTGAGCCAACTTTCAACAGCCTGACACATTCAGAGCAAAAAAACCACTTTATGGGCATTGTTAAATGCAGCTATGGACGCGATAAACATATGAAGAAAAGCCAAGTTTTACAGCATGATTGATTTGCTTCAAAGAGACACTCACTGTTCCACCAACAATCCTGCCCAGGGGGTACCAGGCCCTCTCATCAAACCAGTTGAGGAACTCATAGAAGCCATTGGTGGTGAGATGGTGTGTTGATCTGTAGTTGAACCTGAAGAAACACAATAAAAAGAAGAAGACAGATGGTTCATTATAATGGCAAATGAAGCTGACACACTGCGTTAGGATCAATTCATCTTAGAAAGACATGCAAGTAAAAAATGAATAAATAAAAATGAAGGACTTTAGAGAACAGATTATTTTATTCACAGATTTTAAGAAGGATCTGAGGAATATTAAGCTACTTTGACTTGTTGGATCTGAGATGAAAAAGTTCTCCATTCACAATGTGAGCCTTTGTGGTGATGCCAACAGCTCTAAGGTCAGGCTTTGGTTTATAAAAACGGTTCTACTCATTCTGTCACGTCTTAAAAAAAGCCTGCTGACTGTACATGAAATTTAAATCCCAAGTACTGGTATGTGCAGAGGTTAAACAAACCAAACATGCCTAGAGTTTCCCCTAATTTAATCAGCACCCGGGAATAAATATGCGGAATCCCATTTAAAAGAGGACCTAATTCAAACTGTAGCTGAGCACAGGCGAGGGGGTTGGAACGCTGTCAAACAGCCGAGAGAAAGAGCTGACAGTCCTCAGAAAACTGCTGCCGAGGAGAATGGAGGAACTCCATATTGAGCTCTCAGAGGCAGCTTCTCCACCCAACAGCTAATTAACCCGGGATGCATTATGGTTCAAGCACAGGCTCAAACGAATGGTGCAAATACTCCAGGTGCTAGGCAGAGAAGTCAGCTAAAGGCCAATTACCTGGGAGGTGTACAACAGAGCGAGCATGATAACCTTGTCTGGGAATAAAAAGCTGTTATAAACCAAAGAAATTCTTTGATTCATATTTCATCAAGTGAGGCAGTGTTATTTAATCATCCCATGAGGTAACGTTGTGCTGAGTAGATCAAGGTACTGCTAATCTCTGCAAAGTCCTGACAGTATTTAATCTTAGGAAGCTTAGTTTATATGATTCTGTCAAACTGAAGAATGCACGCCCACATTTCATTTATGGTTCCTTGCACAAGTTTTCACATTTTGCCACACTGCAACCAAGAGAGTGATAGATGTTTTTTTTACAAATAAAAGTCTGAAAAGTTTAGATTTATTTATTCCACCCTCCACCCCCTGCTGAGTTAGCACTTTACAGGACCCCCTGGGGTGTCTCTAACAGCTTAGCACATCTACAGACAGACAGGAATCTTTGCCCATTCTTCTGGACCTATGCTTTGATCCAAACCACTCCATCGCAGCTGCCCTCTGATGAAGAAAACCATCCCCACAGCATGATGCTACCACCGCTATGTTTCACAGTGGGGATAGACTTGGCTGGACATTCAAATTGGCGCCGACTTTTAATGCCTTTGGTGTAACGTGGTAATGACACATGATGTATCGACAGTTAATGGCTTTTTGTACACTGTAGCTAACAAAAAAAGAAAAAATACACACCAAGTTAAATATTGCTTTACCATGAATCCCTTTTCAAAACAAAGCAGCACATTCTAAACACCTCTGTTGTTCCAGCATTGCACCCTATTTAGCTGCGCCCATCTTCGCATCAACTCTCTGCTGAAGAAAAGCATCTCCATACTATGACGCCATCATGATGTTTCACGGTGGGCATGATCAAGGGGATGTGAAGTTCTAGTTTGTTACCCACCGCATTTTATGCAACCAAAAAGTTACATTTTTGTCTCAACTGACCAGAGCACCTTCTCACACATGTCAGCTGTGTCCCCCTAAAAAGTTACCATATTTTCCCGACTATAGTGTGCACCCTATAAGCTATAAGCCGCACCCACAAAGTTTTTGTTTTTTTAAATGGAAATGTACATATGTAAGCCGCATCAGGCTAAAAGCCGCTGATATCGACTGAACTGATTACATAGTTTAACTGAGCATAACTGAACTGATTAGTTTCCGAATGGTGCCTGTAGCATAAAAGTAAAAGTGCTGATCAAACAAATCAGCTCCATTTCCTTCCTGTACTGCCAGATCGATGGCCTTCAACTTAAATGAACTTGTTTGTGTGGTTTCCATGATGAGCGGGTATGGGTTTGAAAAAAAAAAATCTCCATCGTGCCTGCTGCTTTCATGTGCTAAATGAAAATTAGCGCTTTCTTTTTCTTTGATTTCCAATTTTGACTTCCCACCCGTCTCGTTTTTTTCACTTTCTGCTAAAGCACCCGCTGGCAGGTGAAGTAAAATCCAAAGAAAAGCCGCACAGTTGAAAGCATGGGAAAAGAAGTAGCGGCTTATAGTCGGGAAAATACGGTAAATTTTTTATTTAGAAAAAAGAAAGAATTAGAGACTTCTAAAGTAAAAATATGTGAACATAACCCCTCAGCTGCACCACAATTTACAACTTAAAATACAGGTAATAATGAAATCTAATACAATTTAGCTTTCTCCATCAACATGTATGCTCATGCAGGTAATCTTACAAGATTTTAAACGTATGAGTGTGATCACTATGCATGGGGCTTGTTGTTTAGACACTGCGGCTGGAATCAACCCTAGAATGTAAGAAAGGGTAAAACTGAGTCAGCCCGGTGTGAGAGCTCTTCCGCAGAGACGCTCTGAAGGTAGATGGAACTGGTCAGGCACTTCAGCCTCACTGTACAGCAATTGTCAGTTCAGCGAGGCACAGACAAAGCAAATTCAAAGAAAGATCTCTAAAGAGATAACTCTGCACACTGCCAAGGAAAATCCACGAAACCCATTTTCCATTGAACTCATGGACAGGCGAACAGATCATTTCATCCATGCCCTTATCAAGTCGATGGGACGAATAATGTAGCTCTGCCGGGCACATTAGCAATTTAATGCATAGCTACCTATGTGGTTTCAGGCCACAAAGCCTTTGATGACTAGCAGCTTCTCTTAGTGCCAGCAAAGATAAGCAACAAACACCCCTAACACAACACCACACTCCTGGGTGGATATCAGTAAGGATAAAGGCGAGACACGGCACCTATATAAACTCATATCATACCAAAGAGAAGAAATCAGGAGTGGCTTCGTTTTGCCTCCGTTTGAGAGACCTCCAGGCTTAATTCAAATCACAGCCTGTTTCACTGATTAACAGTTTCCTACTATGACGGCGCCATCATTGTCAGCATGACTAAGTGAGCTTCACTGCCGTTTATCATCTACAGTGTGCTTTATTCAGTATCCGCCACATACTCAAGTGCCTCATAGTCCCCTGCCCCCTTTATAATTAGCTACATGTGTAACTTAAAGTGAATAATCTGCAGATTACTTAAACGATAAGGGACAGAGAAGACAAAATTCGAACTAAAAGACACCAATATGTTCTGAGAATTACAGGATCATGAGTTGGTTTTTATGCAGGGCTTCACACTATTAAATTTCAGTACTGGCATATGCAGTATCCATGCTGCCAAGGACTGCCAGGATGCAATGTTTAGTAGGCTACTGTATTTTTTAAAATGCCTTTACCATTTGGATGGCAACAGATTTCACCAGTAAGACTGACTCACTGTTGGAGCACTGCGGTTACACACTGGTGACCAGAAATGGTTGATCTTCCATGTGATTGTCCCTTACCAGTAACTAAAAACCAAAAATCAGTGAAGGCACCAGCTTAGCACTACTAGATCCTGCTAACTCTTCAGTGTGGACGCCGTTACCGAGTGAAGAAGACTTAACCTCAGCAACGTCCAGTATCAGGAAGGTGTTTATAACTGAAGCCAGCGTTGGATTCACACCTCAAACAGGCATCCTGAGTGATGGCTGGACAGCGTGAACTACGGGCGGCCCATTATCGTTCCGTCTACAGTTACTGTGAAAAAGTATTTTGATTTATTATTTGATGTGTACAAAAACAAAAAATTATTACTGAGATTGTTACTTTTACAGTTTTTTACACTTTTGGATCCAATAGATATGAATATCAGAGGAATATTTGTGTTTGTGGGGATTTGACTGTGATTCACACTCACAGCGAACCGGTCTGTTACCAGAAAAGACTGATATTCGTTTTTTCTCATTTACATAGAAAAATACAAATATTTAAATTAATACAATTGATTAATAAATATTTTGATCTCCCATCCCTAGTGTGACCACATTCAGAAGATTTTAGGGACAGTTACCCTCAGATCCTAATAACACCTGGTACCAACAGTACATCCTGAGTAAACCAGTTGTGTCCAGACAGCGCTAAATACATGCGAACACAGTGAAAACCGGTTTCCTTCAGAGGTGGCATGGGACAGGTTCAACAGATTCACCAGACAGCTCTCAGTAAAAAGGAGCATTAACTAAACCAGTGTTCCTGTCAGGAAATGTGAAGCAATTAAACAGGTAACTGGAAGGATCTAAAAGTAACACTTTTTTCCAGACAGGTTTTACTTGTTGGAATCCAACAACTACAGTTCATTTCTAATCTCCTTTGGAGCCCACTGGGCCTGATGTAGTAACCACATTATAAACTTGACTCATGCAAATATTCTGTGCATGTAAAATGTCTACTCACAAACTAATGCAGGTGGGCACAGGAGCAGCCCCTCCCCTTTATACTGTTTTATGGGTTAAAAACCCCAAATTTATCATTCTTTATTCCTTGTAAAGAACATTTTAACCAAAATAAAGCTGCATAAATTAGACTCAGATGTATGCAAGTCAAGATTATGTCTGAAAAACTGCGTAGTTTAAGTAATTTGATGTGTCTGAAGTTAAAGAAACATCAGAAGACCCCTGGATCTCCTTCTAATGCTCAGATGAAAGGCCACTTTGTGACATGACTGCATCTTTATTAGCATTTAAAGTGGGCAACTGAGGTCCAATCACTCAGGATGGATTTTAAAGTCAAGTTAATCTGTTGTTGCTAGGATGGCCCACTTTCATCCTGATCAGCAAGGACACTTGGTTAT
Source organism: Girardinichthys multiradiatus (assembly GCF_021462225.1). Lineage (NCBI taxonomy): Eukaryota > Metazoa > Chordata > Actinopteri > Cyprinodontiformes > Goodeidae > Girardinichthys > Girardinichthys multiradiatus. Next base: position 39,115,620 of record NC_061806.1, on the reverse strand, counting down.
ACCAGGTCTGAGCAGGTCCTCAGTCTGTCGTGGAACAAGCTGGATTTAAAAGTGTTTGTTCATCTTTTCTTTCGTTTTAAAACTGCCAATCTCCGTTGCGTTCACACCAAAACAACTGCTTCCCATTGAACTCAGTATGGTAAGATGCTAAAGATGGTTTAAAATGTCAACTCCATAATCATTTAATCTTTAAATATAGAGATATAGATATCTAACAGTAAAGCCCAGTTTTAGAGTTACTGCTGTCTCCCACACAAAGTTTCCCCTGTCCATAATATTCAGGCACATCTCAGAAAGACTGAATAGCATGAAAAAGCTACATTTGTGTCAATCATTTCAGAAAGTAATACATGAGTTTCACTTTCTGAAATAGGTGACAAAAATGATTGAGCCTTTTCATGATATTCTATTTTTATTTGTGCCTGTATAGTCTTATACTCCATATGCCAGTTCTTTAGGAGTAACTGGAATCTGTAAAAGTCATAAAGGCCAGTCAATGACTTACAAAAACCAGAGACTGGAAACCTGACATTAGATCCAAATGGGTTGAGATGCTCATGAAGAATGATGTAATAAACAAGTGTGGAAAATGTGGGTTAAACATACCCAATCTATTCATCTCACTATTCAACAATTATATTCTAACGACATTTCCCCAATGTTGGAGAAAAGAGTCATATGTTGCAGTTTGTCTGACGAGTTGAAGCATTTATTTCGTCGCCTGGAGTTACTACAAAAACTTTAATTTAAAAAACAACCCTGCTGCTTTTTTCAGGATGTCAAGGTTAGAAAATCTTATTTAGTGAGCCGTCTGGATTTTCAGGGTAAATTACATCACAAGTCCCAGCATATCCAGCATTTTGATTCCCTCTCAACTTCCAATCAGGCTGTATTCTCTGTACCTCTGAAGGAAAAAGCAAACCATATTTGAGCCATCTCTTTTGCTTTACAGTGGGCAGCAAATTTTCAGCAGGATTTACAGACACACTTACTGAGACAGTAATATGATCAAGTGACATTGTTTTGAACCAGTATCCACAGCATCCGATGTTTTAGATTGAGGTAATAGGATCACAGTTTCCTCAGGTTTTATACATCTAGCTTTGATCATCCTCTCAACAGGTTATCCCTGGTAAAGATATAACTTCCTATAATTCATCTGATATTTCTGTCAGGCCAAGCATGTTCAAAACCGCTAAATATGAAAAAACATTTTTATTGGGGGGCAGTGAACAGCAAGCTCTAAGGTGAAGAAGTCCAAGAGCCGTTTACTGCAACACTACAAGACGTGACAAAAACAGATTCAACTTTATCTGAAATGTGCTGTTAAATTTTCACCCAAGTAATGAATTCAGAAGATTAACTTCAGTCATCATAGTCAGAAAAGGCATTTTTATAGTAAGAAAATCTACTGAGCAGCAAAAAAAGCATAAAAACATGAGCAGTAAAGTCATACAAAACCATTTAAGATGAGCACAAGCAGAGTTCCAACAAACCGGACCTCCATAATTCTGACAACACTAATTTCTAGATTTTTTATGTGCTTTCCAGAGCATTCTGGACATTTGAATAGGTAATCTTCACCTACACTCACCGGCCACCTTATTAGGTACAACTGCTCAATGGTTGGCTGAGACTGATGAGTCTAGCTTTGTTTTAATATTTGTATTTTCCACAAACTGCTAAACAATATAGCTTCTTTGCATCTGGATTAATTTACATGACCTCATTTCCAAACCTGTGGTAGGACGGCCTACAAACAAACAACACTTTTATATAAGCATTGTTTATTTCCTCCAGTAGCTCATCATTCCAAGAGTCAGGATATAGATTCTCACATCCGTCACTTTGGTCTGTATGAAAAACAGGGCTGCTGGGATAGGGGATTATACAGTTCACAAATAGAGCAGCCTAAAGTATTTGTCTTAGTCTAGGTAGTGGGTGTGATATGGATCGACATCCTGTCATCTACTCATATTACAGTGACAGATGTGTACGACACTTGTGGTTTGACACTGGATTCGCTTCAGTAGTATTGACAGCCTAAATTATTTTACCCATGCACACAGGCTATTGCTTACACCTTTGCACAAATAGCTTGGCGGTATCCGTCACAACAGCGCTGACTTTTAATGCCTTTGAAGTGATACGGTGATGACACACATGCTTATTAGCACATGTCATGTGGCAACATTTGAAGGACTGTAGCTCATGAGAAACGGGGGATGGAAACAGAAACAAACCAAGTTAAATAAGCTTCACTATGAATCCTTTCAAAAATAAAGTCACGTTCTTACTTGAGTAAAATTAATTTAGCACCAATTAACTGAACCGTAATGCAGACCAGTTAAACTATTACCATACCATCTTTATTTATGACGCACTTTAAAATAAACCAGGGTTCACTAGGTGCTGCACATATACTAACAACATAGAGCATAAGAAAATCAGAAAAGGTTAAAATAGACATGTTAAAATAGAGCCAACCTCTCATAATATGCAAAATGCTTTAGCAAATACAGGGGTTGGACAATGAAACTGAAACACCTGGTTTTAGACCACAATAATTTATTAGTATGGTGTAGGGTCTCCTTTTGCTGCCAATACAGCGTCAATTCGTCTTGGGAATGACAGATACAAGTCCTGCACAGTGGTCAGTGGGATTTTAAGCCATTCTTCTTGCAGGATAGTGGCCAGGTCACTACGTGATACTGGTGGAGGAAAACGTTTCGTGACTCGCTCCTCCAAAACACCCCAAAGTGGCTCAATAATATTTAGATCTGGTGACTGTGCAGGCCATGGGAGATGTTCAACTTCACTTTCATGTTCATCAAACCAATCTTTCACCAGTCTTGCTGTGTGTATTGGTGCATTGTCATCCTGATACACGGCACCGCCTTCAGGATACAATGTTTGAACCATTGGATGTACAGGTCCTTCTCAAAATATTAGCATATTGTGATAAAGTTCATTATTTTCCATAATGTAATGATGAAAATTTAACATTCATATATTTTAGATTCATTGCACACTAACTGAAATATTTCAGGTCTTTTATTGTTTTAATACGGATGATTTTGGCATACAGCTCATGAAAACCCAAAATTCCTATCTCACAAAATTAGCATATCATTAAAAGGGTCTCTAAACGAGCTATGAACCTAATCATCTGAATCAACGAGTTAACTCTAAACACCTGCAAAAGATTCCTGAGGCCTTTAAAACTTCCAGCCTGGTTCATCACTCAAAACCCCAATCATGGGTAAGACTGCCGACCTGACTGCTGTCCAGAAGGCCACTATTGACACCCTCAAGTAAGAGGGTAAGACACAGAAAGAAATTTCTGAACAAATAGGCTGTTCCCAGAGTGCTGTATCAAGGCACCTCAATGGGAAGTCTGTGGGAAGGAAAAAGTGTGGCGGAAAACGCTGCACAACAAAAAGAGGTGACCGGACCCTGAGGAAGATTGTGGAGAAGGGCCGATTCCAGACCTTGGGGGACCTGCGGAAGCAGTGGACTGAGTCTGGAGTAGAAACATCCAGAGCCACTGTGCACAGGCGTGTGCAGGAAATGGGCTACAGGTGCCGCATTCCCCAGGTCAAGCCACTTTTGAATCAGAAACAGCGGCAGAAACGCCTGACCTGGGCTACAGAGAAGCAGCACTGGACTGTTGCTCAGTGGTCCAAAGTACATTTTTTGGATGAAAGCAAATTCTGCATGTCATTCGGAAATCAAGGTGCCAGAGTCTGGAGGAAGACTGGGGAGAAAGAAATGCCAAAATGCCAGAAGTCCAGTGTCAAGTACCCACAGTCAGTGATGGTCTGGGGTGCCGTGTCAGCTGCTGGTGTTGGTCCACTGTGTTTTATCAAGGGCAGGGTCAATGCAGCTAGCTATCAGGAGATTTTGGAGCACTTCATGCTTCCATCTGCTGAAAAGCTTTATGGAGATGAAGATTTCATTTTTCAGCACGACCTGGCACCTGCTCACAGTGCCAAAACCACTGGTAAATGGTTTACTGACCATGGTATCACTGTGCTCAATTGGCCTGCCAACTCTCCTGACCTGAACCCCATAGAGAATCTGTGGGATGTTGTGAAGAGAACGTTGAGAGACTCAAGACCCAACACTCTGGATGAGCTAAAGGCCGCTATCGAAGCATCCTGGGCCTCCATAAGACATCAGCAGTGCCACAGGCTGATTGCCTCCATGCCACGCCGCATTGAAGCAGTCATTTCTGCAAAAGGATTCCCGACCAAGTATTGAGTGCATAACTGTACATGATTATTTGAAGGTTGACGTTTTTTGTATTAAAAACACTTTTCTTTTATTGGTCGGATGAAATATGCTAATTTTGTGAGATAGGAATTTTGGGTTTTCATGAGCTGTATGCCAAAATCATCCGTATTAAGACAATAAAAGACCTGAAATATTTCAGTTAGTGTGCAATGAATCTAAAATATATGAATGTTAAATTTTCATCATGACATTATGGAAAATAATGAACGTTATCACAATATGCTAATATTTTGAGAAGGACCTGTACATGGTGCTCAAGAATGGTTCAGTAGTCCTTGGTAGTGACGCGCCCATCTAGCACAAGTATTGGGTCAAGGAAATGCCATGATATGGCAGCCCAAACCATCACTGATCCACCCCCATGCTTCACTCTGGGCATGCAACAGTCTGGGTGGTACGCTTCTTTGGGGCTTCTCCACACCGTAACTCTCCTGGATGTGGGGAAAACAGTAAAGGTGGAGTCATCAGAGAACAATACATGTTTCACATTGTCTACAGCCCAAGATTTGCGCTCCTTGCACCATTGAAATCGACGTTTGGCATTGGCATGAGTGACCAAAGGTTTGGCTATAGCAGCCCGGCCGTGTATATTAACCCTGTGGAGCTCCCGACGGACAGTTCTGGTGGAAACAGGAGAGTTGAGGTGCACATTTAATTCAGCCGTGATTTGGGCAGCCGTGGTTTTATGTTTTTTGGATACAATCCGGGTTAGCACCGGAACATCCCTTTCAGACAGCTTCCTCTTGCATCCACAGTTAATCCTGTTGGATGTGGTTCGTCCTTCTTGGTGGTATGCTGACATTACCCTGGATACCGTGGCTCTTGATACATCACAAAGACTTGCTGTCTTGGTCACAGATGCGCCAGCAAGACGTGCACCAACAATTTGTCCTCTTTTGAACTCTGGTATGTCACCCATAATGTTGTGTGCATTTCAATATTTTGAGCAAAACTGTGCTCTTACCCTGCTAATTGAACCTTCACACTCTGCTCTTACTGGTGCAATGTGCAATCAATGAAGACTGGCTACCAGGCTGGTCCAATTTAGCCATGAAACCTCCCACACTAAAATGACAGGTGTTTCAGTTTCATTGTCCAACCCCTGTAGCTCCATCATACATCAGAGATCTGGTTGTTCTATATGTTCCAAACAGAGCACTTCGTTCTCAGACTGCAGGTTTACTGGTGGTTCCTAGAGTCTCTAGAAGTAGAATGGGAGGCAGATCCTTTAGTTATCAGGCTCCTCTCCTGTGGAACCAGCTCCCGGTTTTACTCCGTGAGGCAGACACCCTGTCTACTTTTAAGACTAGGCTTAAAACTTTCCTTTTTGATAAGGCTTATAGTTAAAGTGGCTTAGTTTATCAGGGAGGGAGCCTTCCTTCCTCCCTGTTGGTTGGAGTAAGGGGGAGTCAGGTTTAGCCTAAACCGGCTCAGTTATGGTTGAGGTGCAAACACACCCTCCATTTCTGCTACCTGTATGCCCCCTTCTCTTTCCCAATGGTTATAATCAGTTTGACAGAGAGAGGTATCCCAATCATTGTGGTTTTTAGTATAACAATGACCATCAGATATATATAGGTGTTTCACTTTCATTGTCCAACCCCTGTAGATCATTAAGGGTTTTATATGTGAGAAGGAGAATTTTAAATTCTATTCTGGATTTAACAGGGAGCCAATGAAGGGAAGCTAAAATAGGAGAAATGTGATATCTCATATTTTTCATCAGAACTCTTGCTGCAGCATTTTAAATCAACTGAACGCTTTTAACTGCATTTAGTGGACATCCTGATAGTAAAAAATTACAATAGCCCAGCCTTGAAGTAACAAATGCATGGGCTAGTTTTTCAGCGTCACTCCTGGATAGGATATTTCAAATTTTGGCCATGTTCTGGTGTATATGCATTTTAAAAAGATTCTTAAATTCAAAGGGTGACGAGGCTCATCTGACATGCAAAGGCAGATCATTCCACATCTTTGGAGCAGCTACAGCAAAAGCTTGCTCCCCTCCGGGCAGCTGTTATTATTGTGCAAAAAGCGGGCAGGTATATGTGGTTGTGTGAGTTCGGGGGGTGGGGGGGGGGGGCAGTCCATTAAGAGATTTAAAAGCAAATAAAAGAACTTTAAAACGGATCCTGACATATACGGGTAAACAAAGAAGTGAAAATAAATGGGGGTAATGTGCTCAGACTTTCTTTTCCCAGTTAAAAGTCATACGGCAGCATTTTGCACAACCCCCAGATGCCTAATAGATGCATCGCTAATCCCAAAATAAAGTGTGTTACAGTAATCCAGCCTGGATTCAACACATGCTTGAATTACTTTATCAGAAAGATTCTTGATAGGGCATGGCGCCGATGGTGTAGGGGTTAAGCGAGCGACCATATACGGAGGCTACAGTCCTTGAATCTCAAAAAGATTCTTGATAGAATGGGCTTTATTTTGGCTAATCTCATAACATTTATCTGGCTCTCAAGTTTTAGATGTGGATCCATCTTAACACCAAGATTTGTAATGATCGGCCTAACATTACTGAGCCAAATTCCCATGATCTATGGTAGGGGTCTCAGATGTGCCGCCAAAAACCATCACTTCTGTTAATTGCTTGCTCAAGTGTAGAAAGCTTAAAGCCATCCAGGCCTTTATGTCATCCAGACATTTAAACAGATAATCTAGTGAGTAATCCTTGTCCTTTTTTAGACAGAGATACATCTGGGAGTCATCTGCATAAAAGTGAAAAGAAACCCCAGGTACTGGGTATGGGCACTGTATCGGTTCAGGTGTGACAGGTACCCATCCCTAACCACACCGCTCCTGCAGGTTAATGTACTGTCAGTGAGATGGTAGAGAAGGTTACAGAGCCACTGTATGGAACACAGAGTAACACCTATTGTTGCATACTGCCTATCAGCTGGCTAAATAAAAGCTGCTACACCTTTTCCCCTCACAAGACAGATTTTGTTTTTGTTGAAACATTTCCGGTTGCAACTAGCACATTTCCAACTGTGACCTTAGTGGTGTTGACCACTAAGGTCACAGTTGGAAAGCAGACAGACTGATTATTGAACCAGATTAATGCCAGCTTGTTATGCTCCCAGTCTAAAGGACAAAACATAGTTGCGCATACTTGACTCCTGAGACGTCAGCCAGGCATGTCCTGGCAAATCTCAATTTTTACAACATAGTAGGTGGAGCTCCACATCGAACGGTTTTATATGTGAGACACTGCTCTAAGCAGCCGGTCGTGAGTACGCAGCGTCACGGCCACCCTCTGCTTCAGACTGACAGGTGTATTCCTCTTCTTCATCCCTAGTGTGGTTTTATGGCCTTTAACACCACCTTCTTTTCTTTTTGTATTTCCAAAGCAAATTAGTTCTGCCGCACCGTCCGTTGACGCCATGGCAGAAAGCGTGGAAAATGTAGGAATTTATCACCAGAAATCTAGGAAATTGGTATGCTCCACTATGAAGCCATGGACAGTGCACGCAGAGTCCGCGCTGCTCACAATACGCCCAATCCTGTTCTGCCTTTTACTCTACAAAGAGTCAGAACAGCAATAAAATATAATATGTGCAATAAGCATGTGAAAACTACAACTAAAGTATGAAACATAAATCATTATCATCCTATATTGTTCCAAGTGGATAAATAATTTTAAAATCATTTTGGAGAGCAGATAAATACTTTTTTTTTTTTAAGTATGCCTCTCCTAAAAACAGGAAGTACCATATACGAATATCTACCCATCATCTGGACCCTCAGTGACTAATGGGGTATTGTTGTACACAGGACTGATCATTTCCTTGATTTATAAAAAAATAAAAAAATAATAAGAACAGTCTTTTGGGAATACGTGCTTCAGGATTAAGATTTAGGAAAGGGGACAACCTGATTCTGAGCGAAGATACACATGTCACAGCTACGACTGATACCTCAAGCAGACTCAGATAGACTACTGAGGTGGATTCAGCTGTTTATATGGTTAACATTCTTTAAAAAAAAGTAAGAAACTGATTTTTTCCCTCACTGGTTTTAACTTTGTGTGTCCTCTCTGATGTCGACGGTTTCTGATAAATCAATAATTACTCTTGCTTAGATTTGTTTGCAAGTCCTTTCTTCTTCAGTGTCTGAGCAAAATGAAGGAGAGTATTTATCTGCAGCTGCCATCTGGTCGTATATATCAGTACTTTAATTTCCCTTTCATGCACCACATGTGTAGCATTAGCCTGAAGTGACTTCTAAGGGCCAAAGAACATGCTGAGGGTAAGCCAGCTGCAGGCCGACTTGAGGTTTGAGTGGCACAACTGTAGCATGTTTTCATGAGGGAAACACAGACTGTGTGGAGAAAAGTGAGACTTGCAAAACCGCAGCTTGGATTGCCAGTGTTTAGTAGAAAACTCTGGTTACACAGTTGTTGGGTGGAATGTGCCGATGAATGCCTGTGAACATCAGAGTAACACTGTTGGTCAGAAATGCAGCAAAAATGTGAAAAGCAGTCTTTCCTACTATGGTGAATTAAAGGAGGACCGGGCCGACCCCAGAGTATGTTCTCCAAGCTACTGCCCTCAGACTTCCTCCTCCTCTCCGGATACATTACTCTTATAAAACTTTATTATGGAGGCTTTGCTGTCACTACTACCTATCCAATGGTATGTATTGATGCCAGAGCTCAATATTCCGCATGTAACATAAATCTTCTACAATTCTTAGCTGTCTTTCCGCACGCCTTGTATCGTCTTTACATTTTTGTACCACCATATCAGTATGTTTTTGGATATAAACATTGCTACAAGCCTGAACACATCTAAAATTCAAAAGTTGTAACAATGATAATGTAAAAGTCTTTTTATCCAATTAAAACTCATAAATGTTAAAGATTAATAACTAATATCATTTCAGCAACAGTAGGAATAACTGTTGAAACTGCATTTAAAAATTATATCTTGTCTTACACTTTTATTTTAGATATTTTTTAAAAACACCCTGATTTTGTAAAACTGGTGCCTTTTTGCTCAAGGTTATACCATTGGAATCTCATACTGGCCTTATGCCCGATGTATTGCAGTGCCTTTAGATTACAGTTAAACAAAAAAGATGAAACTGACATTTACCAAAGAACAGATACCTGAATGCTTTCTTCAGGTAATTGTTGACAAACTGAACGTTCTTCAAGCATCTCCTGACTTTTTTTTACCCTCTAGGACAGACTTGAACTCTTCTTTTAACAATTAATTATAAGCCCCAGTTCTCCTTTCTATAATATCAATATTTTATGTTAAAGTTTTACAAGTCATGATAGAACCCCTTTTTATACAATTAAGCACCATTGTGTTAGCCATCCTGCAAAAAAAAAAAAAAAAAAACTATATGAAAAGGTGTTCTAAATAAATATGGTATTTTACATTTTGGTCCAATACTTTGTCACTAAAAAAAACTCCAACTCGGGGCGCAGCTCATGACACAGCAGCAGAGTGCCTGACCCATGTACTCAGGCCTCAGTACTCGACACGGATGTCCCGGGTTAGAGTCCCGGCCCGGTTACATTTGCCACATGTCTACCCCCTCTTTCCACCCCATTTTCTGTTGGCCACTAGTGCCGCCAAAAAAAAAAAAAAAAAAAAAAAGTATAGCCTAAAATATGATTTGAAGTAATTAGGGTTTCTGCAGGTGGTCTAATAAAGCTACACAGAATAACATCTCAGCATGAAGTTGAATAAGACATAGAAGTAATAGTTATACTGCAAACCTTCACATTCATGCCATTATTCTTTAATGGTTTCACAAGTTGTTGGTAAAACTTTTAAGATGTGCACAGGAACTTCACAAGAAAGAAGAGGTTAAATTGCAGGTACCTGTAAGAGTTCAGAGGGCTGTAAAAATCAAGGTTTGGTACACCGAATCATTTCACACTTCACTGCACCCTACATTCTGATCTCAGCAGCTACAACAACATTTGGGATGTTAATAAATCAACGTCCCGAGCCATTTGGCTTTCTGTTGCGTTGTCGCAATGAGGAAGAAGCTGTCTGGTCAACTGAGGCCAATCACTTTTGTAGCCTTGAGGGGACCGATTTCCACCATCTCAACTGTGATTTAAACATTAAAAAAATCTAACAAGGTAACAAAATGATGAAAGTAGGCAGATCATGTGGCTGAGTGCAGTCGGTGCCTTGAAGGAGTTTTTATCCATTGGGTATTAAATTTCAATGCCTCATTGTTATACTGGCATTAAATCTTCAGCAGATAGACATAAAAAGCTTTTATGTTCTTTTTTTTTTATCCATCATTTATGTAAATTAATTTTATAATATATAATAGATGATCATTACAGATGACAGCCTGAAATATGTAAATTCTTCCTTAAAAAAAAAGCAAAACATAAAAAGCTTCCTGTCATCAAATATCAATCACTGAACTTGTTTTATTCAACGTAAAGAACGTGCTATTTTCTGGCTTTTCAGTGTGATGGGGAAAAGGGTGGTGCAAAGGCTTTACAATAAACGCACCTTGAAATAGCTTTAGACAAGCGACAGGGGCGAGGGTTCATTCCCGGTACGTCTGCTCGAGATTATAAGCGCTTACAAAACTGTGGCCTGACGTGCAAGGAATTCCTCGGAAACAGAACAACTAAGGATTTGGGCCTTCTGTTCAATAACGCCATTCAGAAGTGAAGCACACAATTAACCAACTAGGGCTTGGTGAGTATCGATCAGATCTTCGAGGAAACGCGACACATCTGAGCTTCAACAGTAATTACTGTGGAGAGAACCTTCTCAGAGAGGATGATGGTGTGGGTGACACTTTAAACAAAAACGCTGATTGATTGAGCTAAACTACATCTTGCTCCCATCACTGTCAAATATTCTGAATGCCTGAAGACATGAAGCCTACTCTGTCAGTGAGTGGCATCCCTGTGATTTCCCCACAGCGCTGCCCTCTCCTCAAAACACAGACGACTAGAAATGGGAGCACAGCTCTGGGTATGTAAGCAAAATATTCAAACATGAATCCCCACAAGAAAAGGCCAGGAAGAAAATGGTTCTCCTGTGAAATTTAGAGGTTTTACAAAAAACAGCATGCACTTCAGTAAGAATGTGAAATAATAAATGCAGAGCAGGGATGTCTCCATCTGATTACTGCTGCCCACTAGGGATTTTCTTCCTCTGTTATTCCAACAGCTAATCTTTCAAATAAGCAGTTATTCTAAAGAATTATTTTTCCTCCCAAAAACAATTTATAAGAAAAATAAAATCGACACACAAAAGCTTAAAATTGTACAGTTTAAAACATGAATAGTGTTTGAATGCCACCTCCATTATGACAAAAATCAATAAGCTTTTATCATTTATGCCTTTACAAGAAATCCCAGAATATTCAAAGTGTTAAATATTATACGACTGAACTTAAAAAAATAAACAGCCAGAGTGGAACTCACTTTAATTACAAATCTTGCTTAAATTTGATTTTATCCACCATGTTTAATTTGAAATGGCAGCACAGAAGGTCAGTAAGTGACTGGAGGAGAACTCTGCTTACCTAAAGGCACTGACACACACGTCCTACTGCAGACCGCAGGGATGGGAAACACACAACCACTGAACAAGAACTATTGTACATATTGTTAAGAATTTTAACTGAAATCATAGAAATTATCTGTCGTCTAAAGATACCGAAATCGTTTTTTCTTGTTAACGTCATCAATGATGAGGAAGAACTGTGGCAGGCCTAGAAGAAATCCATGGCATTCCTACATTATAACAGCAGGATGTTTTTTGCAGCGCTCCCTAGTGTTCAGGAAACAAAGAACACTGAGTGTAGTGCAGAGGTAATGGGCACAAATCACTTTCACACTGTATACAAATCAAATATGTTTTTGCCTTTTTATTTTATATCCTGGTAAAGCACCTTCAATGTTTAGAAACAGTATTACACAAATATACTTTTGCATGTTTTCGCAGTAATGCAGCAGCCACCAGATAGGACCAGGTAGAGCTGGAGAGTTGGCACGGAAAAGTTATCTGGCCATCTTATACAATTAAACCCTAGAAATGGAGGAGATGGCAGGTCACACAATGGAAATGGGGGCAGAAGTTGAGCTGACTAATTCCTGTAGGAGCATTTAATTGAGGAGGGTAAAGCTTGATGGAAATGTGACGAAATCCTAAATTCCACAAGTCCATCCATAAATTCAGATCATGCTTCAATAGAAGGCTTTGCAGCCTGTTGCATGCAGCATTTTTAAATTTCTTAGAAACCCTTGAAATTGTTTAAATCCCATTTAGTAAAAAAGCCTCACCTCTGCCCTTTATTACTAAGCAAGAACCAATATCACTAGGATAAATCAATAACTGACCTAATTTGACTTAAAATACCAATATTTTAAGTCACCTGGCATGGTAATCTTAAAAGGAGAAACTATGCTGTGTTGACTAGTGATGAGTGGACTTTAGTTGCAGCAGGTGCTTCGACGACAGTAGCTCCACATGACCAATGCATCAAAATGTGAAATTTAACCTAATTTTAAGCATAAAATGAAACCGCTTAGTCTCACACAGTGGCTGGGAACAATTACAAGGACAGCTCATATTTTACCAATACATTAATTTAAAAACGTAGAGAAATTACCAGATCCTGACACATTTCCAAGAGAGTAATTGCAACAGCGGGCATTTAAATGTCACTGAGCAGCCCAAAGCTAACGCCCAAGAAATGTCTCCATGCAAGTCTTTAGATGTGTATAATTATCCTCCTCCTAATAATGTAAGTACAAGAGATAAGGTTTTATGGCATACAAGATCTGAAGGAGAGAGTTTTACCTCCTGGCCGTTTGAGGAGATACAGGACCAGCCAGGCCAATCGTTTCCTCTGTATTCCAGGCTTACTTCGCTCTGCTAGAGAAATTGCCAGCTAGAGCTGGACTTCAACAGCAGCTTTAGAAAAGGCTGCATGCTGTGAGCCTCCATCTTTAAAAAAGGCTTTTTGCTCCCAGCGTTCTGTTATTTAGAAGAAAGCCAAGTTCACATTCATTGTAAAAAGAGTTAATCTTTCTGCTGGCCAGACATTTTGTACAAATCTAGGATAAGGTAGTTGGCCCCCACATTTGAATCGTTTAAAAGGTTAATAATTAACTTGAGTAAACACAAAAATGGAGTTTTCAAATGATTATTTCTCACACAGGTTGGTGTGGATAGCCTTTTTCCCCTAATGAATGAAAGTCATTTAAAACGCATTTAGTATTTAAATCAGGTTATTTTTCTTATTACCTAAGACATACAAGTGTGACCAAAAAAATTAATTAGCAAGTGGGCAAATGTTGAACAACATCGCTGTATAAAATAGCTTTTAAGAAATGCAAGGCATGTTATAAAAAAGATTAGGGACATAAGGTTCCCATATTTAGCTATATTATGATTTTAATTTATTATCTCACTAAATTCACTGGACAGGAGCATGCGGTTTATTTCAAGCCTGGAATGTGACATCTTCTACGCCAGCGCTACAGGTTAAACATTTCCCTCAATTCTTTCCAAAATGCTGCAGAGCCAACAAGCCCAACTGCAAAAAAAAACAGCAGATTGTCTATAAAAAGATGGATTCAGAGGCAAAGAGAGATTTGTACCGCCGGTCATTTAATACGTAAGGAGGGAGATGAGAAATGAGATGCTCCCAAAAGCACCAAGTCGCTCAATTTCCAACAGCAGGATCTGAATCAAAGAGAATGGATGAAAGGAAAACCAATTCCACATTTAGAAAAGGAGTCCACTGGGACGTAGGCTTCTCTTTTATCAAAACCTACTGTTACCACAGAGCAGAAATAGGAAAAGCACTGGGAGAGAGCCAGACAGGAACAGCGGGAAGTGGTGTATTCCAAAGACTGGGAGTAATTACTGGCACAGATACAGCGCTGCAGTCATAACAGAGGGGGCTGATCAATGGGATATCTGAAATGCAAACATTTGAAACAGCACCAGTAATTACTGATGTAATTATCAAAGGCTGATATCTGGACTGAAAACAATTCCAAAATAACTCATTTCTGAATATTTCATGTTAAGGTAAAAACATACTGGCACCTTTACGCTCAGGTGCATTTTTGGTCAAGACAAGTGCACAACTTGAAGTTTTATTCATTTGAAAAAGAGCTGCTCGATCAATTTGCAATCATCACAATATACATTTTACAGATCTACAATCACAAAAGGACCAGTTGGATGGATTATCGGGTTGGATGTCATATTTTAAAGTGCAATGTCTGCACACCCTGCATGCCAATAATCTATTTAGTAAGTTGGATAGTCCAACTGCCCTTGACGCACACCATGTGCTTATTGTAACTCTTAAAAGCCAATTATTTAGTTGCTCCAACTTCAGCTGACGAGAAACTTTGCAAAGCTGAGCACAGGAGTCTATGTGAGAAAAAGATGCACCAACATGCATCGGGAAATCAGCAGATTTTGAACTTGACCTTTTCCTCATCGGTGACAAGTCTGTGGGAAAAAATCCGATGGATTCCGATGGATAAATGCGTCATAAAAAGCACTACCAGGTTGCACAAAACGCTCCGTTGTGGAGGTTGTAACGAAGTGAAAAAGACTTAAAGTTGATTGTGCTTTGTAGCAGTGGTGTGTCAAAACTTTAGGATGTTTTTCCCCACAGAAGCACATTGATTGTTCATTCAGGGTGCCGTTTAACTCTACCAGGGAAAGAGACAGAGCAGAAACCAGGAAGCTGAACACGTTAACAGCAAACATGCCCTGTTTTTTCCTTCTGAAGAGTCCAATTCTATAACGGATAAGGCTGGATAAGGAAATGTTGGGTGCCTTTTAGAAATCTCACAGTTAAGTCAACAGCCAACTAAGTCTCAAGGGTTAGGGTTTATGGGTAGTAACACAAACCACAAAGAGCGCCCTAGCCGCCAACATAAGCTAGTTGCTTAATTCATTTTCTGAGAGATTAGTAACACGCGGTTTAATTCTATTCAAAGATACTTTATTGATCCCTGAGGGGGATTCCAGTACAACCCATCCAAACATACATCATGACACAAGACAAGAGGGGGACGGGTCACCGAGGCTTTGCTGCCCACTCACAAGTGCTGCCCTTGTTAGATGAGAAAAGAGACCACATTAGGTAAGTAGAGGGAAATAAATCATATTTCACACTTTATCCTTAGCAGGATACAGTTTGAGATTGCAAAAAAACCTCAACACAAAGAAGCAACAAGTTGACAAAACAACATCATGCCGGGAACGGTGAAGGTGGTGTGAGGGGTTGTATATGTTTATCTTGAGCATGTGTGTGTGTGCAACTAAGTCCATGAAGCAATGTCACAGAGGCCATTGTCCTTGATGGTACGTGGGAAGGTTCTTCAACCGGCCACAAAGTTCTGAGCAGGTCCACAGATGTCCTCAAGGAAGGGAGGGGGCAGAGCTGTGTAACCTTGACTGCCCTCCCAACACACACACACCCATCGAGTGACAACTTTGGTCCTAATATTAATAACTGACCACCATTCATGACGCTTAAGGGTCTTTGAGTTTTTCCTCAAACATTAAGTTTGTACTTATTAAGAAATTATTTCGTAAAAATTTAGATTTTTTAATTTTTAAGGAATCCCTAAAAGAAAAAGAGAGAGAAAGGGCTTGGTAAGAGTTATGTTTTATAAATATTTACCTTCTTACCATTTTACTGGTAGAGCAGTTAAAGTAGTTATCATTTTCATGTTCTTAAAGAAAACTGGAATTAAAGCTTTACAAAATCATTTATTAGCCACATAATAAACAAATAAACATAAGCCAGAAACATTTAGATTATTACACAATTCTGCAGGATGAAGCATTGTAACTGCTCCATCTCTGATCATAATCATTCTGCTCAGATCTGTGGAGTCACTGAGACACGATGGAGGAAGTCAGGAAGACATTTATGCCTCACTGGCTTAAATACCCGAGTAAGGTGCTCTAAAACAGCTTCGTCCTGAAGAGATGAGGCACGTTCCACCACTGCAAACTCGACAATCATTAAGACAGTGTGCCTACATCATATTACAAGTTATTGCTGCCCCAGAGCTGCCATGTCTGCATGAACAGGCATGCCAGTGTCATTCTAAAATCCTCTGGGGTCAAAATTTGCTGCAAGGGCTGAGTAATTATACGCCGTCCTCTGTACCACTGAGGTCTCCTCATCATTATTTCCCAACACATGGCTGCATCTGCTGTTTCATATTCTATGGCTATGAGATAATGGGAAAGAACAGAGGGGTGTGCTTCTTTCATCTTCCTCTCTGTTCTTCTCTTGCAGTAGTGGTGACAGAGCAATGCTTCACTTATCCACAGAGGGGGGGATAAGTCAATGCTTATAAGTTCAGCTAAATCTATGCCAGCGACTTCAAATACAGTAAGTGTGTTTTTTTCATAAAGTGAAAACCAGAAGCTGACAAGTCGATGCCAACTTTTTCAGAGAAATAATATTTTAAATACGACAAAGGTCTCCGAATCAGGACCTATAGAGCTGGGCTCATTGTCGCTGCAACAATAAATAAATCAACAAGTTTGTTCTTTTATGCCCACAATGAAATCTACACACACACACACACACACACACACTACAAGTCAAACTTTTTATATCATTGCAGATCACACTGATTCAACAGAACCAACAAAGACACACAGCCAATCAGGACATTTGTTACATTTAATAGACAATCCTATGGAAGCATCAAGGGTGTACTTAGTTTTCCCACGACTGTATGTGTTAACAGATGAACAATAAGACCAACAGCAGAACACCTCAGAAAACCAAGACATGCATCAACAGACTTCTAGCCATCAGAAACCTTGAGCGTCATGAATAGCTGGTTCTACCAGCCATTCGGGTCTTCCTTGTTAAAGCTGGAACTGAACATCAACAACACATTGAAAATAAGACAAATGCATGCAAACCCTAGCGTTCTTGTTTGATTTAGCCGCCTTTAATGATCCGGGGCACGTAATGAGCTACAGTGCCGTTTACAGCCATCCCTCTGGGGGCTTCCAGACTTTGTGAAACACAAAAAAGGCAGCTTCCTCGTAACTGTGATTCTGAATGCTTAATTGTACAAGCAGAGGAGAACACAGTACTGGGAGGCAGTGGTGGCTAAATTGCTGTAATAATACCCAATAAAGAAAAGACGATGAGTCTATTACTCTGATTAAATGTCACCCAAGACACATAGAGGCTTCCGCACTTAAGGACTAATGTGACAAAAAATGAGGGTCTGCTTGTGGCAATGTAGAAAATACTGCAGCTATATGCATTTTTACTTCTAATTCAGGTCAAAAACTCCCAACAGATCACTGCGGCCGTGCAGCAAGAGTTTCCCCAGCACATCCACAGGGTCGCTGCAGTCTGAGATAACAATTATGCGTACCTCCCGACTTGTGGTGTCCGCTAAAACAGATGCCTATGACCTATATTGGTCTCATGGCAATAGAAGAACTGAGAGCCTGGGGGAAAAGTTACAGGCTCTCATAAATTACAAAGCGAACCTTTTACCCATGTGGGTATGTATTCATTTTTCAAGTTTTATCCCCATCGGTGCCTTACTGCTGGCCATCTTTTCTCTTTAAAGTTGCTGCAGCCGATCTACTGTCTCAGATTATTATGAAGGTAAATTATTGAAGCATATGATCTTGGCATTAAAAGATGACATTAATTAGTAAAGCTGCTGTGCAGCAATGCTAGGCAACCTCTCCTAGGATATGTGTACACAAATTAGAATAATAAAGTATTCATAGACATTGAACTTTTCCCCATTTTTATCATCTTACAATCTAAACGTTACATGAAACATTATGTGATGTGATACGCAACATAAAGTAGAACATAATTTAGAAATGTAAAGCAAAGGATAGAGAAATAAATCTAAAACAAATTTGGCATTTAGCTCTTGTCTGATGGCCTCAGCTTCAGAAGATTGCTACAAAACCTTAACAAACAACCAGCATCATGAAGGAACACAGACAGGTCAGGGATGGTCCAAGTTATGGTAACATTTACAGCTGGGTTACGAACTCTGGTTCACCTCGGGCATCACAGAATACTTGGTTCTTCTGCGTGAACCATAACTTCGACCGTGGGCGGGTCGAAGCTGCAGACCATAGAAGCAACAAGTACGGCCGCGAAAATGGAGAGCGTACCGTATAAACTTTTAGGTTACCAAAAACACACTAAACATGCATTGTATAACTACTCGTTTCCATTTCACTCGCAAATGCCGAACATATGCAAATAAATATTCTTTACATACCATTGTTCTTGCACGGAGTCACTGCTTTCTGTATTAACTATAATTTATGGATGCTCTCTTTTTACATTAAAAGGAACATTGCATGCAGCTCAGCAAGCTCCGACGTCTCGCTACCAAGTTTCCCCCCGCATTGTGTAACTCCCACCATTGATGACTCATGCTTGGTTCCCAACACTGGTGGAAACACGCGTTGGAGCTCAACAAAGCACCAAAATTCAAAGGCACGCGAACCGAACCAGTTCATGAGGGTTTCTCTGGTGGAAAAATGCCAACTGTGAACGGTGGTGGCACCATCATGCTGTGGGGATGGTTTTTTGCAGCAGGGACAGGGAAGCTGGTCAGGGTTGATGGGAAGATGGATGGAGCCAAATACAGGGAAAGCCTGAAGGGAAAAACCTGTTAGAGGCTGCAAAACATCTGAGACTTGGATTAAGGTTCATCTTGCAGCACGACAATGATCCTAAACATACAGAGCTACAGTGAGAGGGTTTAGATCAACATAACCGTTACGAATCCTAGAATCCAGTTCAAAATTAATCTGAGAATTCGTCAGGAAACTTGAAAACTCCTGTTCACAGATGCTCTCCATCCAATCTAAGCTTTAATTTTTTGCAAAAAACATTAAGTGTCTAGATGTGCAAAGTTGACAGATACACACCCCAAAACACTTGCAGGAGGGTCAACAAAGTACCGAAATGCACACCAGATCATCACAACAAAACCCAATAAAATGCAGTTTGTGGTTGTATTGTGACAGAATATTAAAAAGTTCAAAGAGTAAATGAAACCTTATCATACAATCCAGACTGAAAAGACAGTAGCCCCAACCCAGCTTCCTTCTTCCTCTGAGCAAAGATAAAAATCAAGCAGCACAAGCACTCACAGATAACGCATCTGTGCGAGGTGCACATTGATAGCATCTCAGTAGAAAATCTGGCTGCGGGCAAAAAGAATGCATAAAAAGGGACAATGAGTTTATCCTGGATGAAAACTCTTGTGCGTTCTCACCCCATACCCAACATGGGAAGAGAGGTGAACGAGAGCAAAGGCTTCCGCTCACT
Organism: Girardinichthys multiradiatus; assembly: GCF_021462225.1. Taxonomy (NCBI): domain Eukaryota; kingdom Metazoa; phylum Chordata; class Actinopteri; order Cyprinodontiformes; family Goodeidae; genus Girardinichthys; species Girardinichthys multiradiatus. Next base: position 39,095,979 of record NC_061806.1, on the reverse strand, counting down.
GTCGTCTGGGAAGCAACTCTCCAAATCCCAGCCAGAGGCAGAAACAGATCCAGCACCCTATTATGAGGAGGTCTGAGAGATGGGAGTGCATTTCACAGCCAAAAAATAAAAATACATTTATAAAAATGAGCATTTTTTTGTTTGTTGGGTCTCATCAAACGGAACCAAACCTTTGCTGGGAGTGGCAACATGACATTATGCCAGCTTTTCCTTTAGCACCCTTAGGGCTGGGTTGTGTGTCTGTGTGTCAGAGTAAGGTGGGAGAACAGCGTGATGGAGGAAAGACTCCCGATTGAACCGTAACCCAGGGATCCAAAAGAGCAAATCGCAGCTCGGATTTTCCGCTGCAAATACACGATGCTGACGCAGACAGCAAGATTAATGTCACAAGTAGCACACATAACATCCACTAGAGAACAAAATCACTTCACCAAGGCTAGACTGTGAGGCCCTGTGAACACAATAATGTTTTTGGTGAAAACAGAGAAGTGTCGTTGCATTTGTCAGTAGAAAGTAATGCGCACATGCAGAACCAACCAGTTTAAACCCCAAAGAAGATAAAAATGAATGGCGGGTTTCAGAGTACTGTTTGGGCTGACTGTTCTTCAACAAAGGGCTCATTTTCTACCCAGTTTTTTTGAAGCAGGGAGTGGTTGTATGCATGTTTCCAAAAAAAAAAACATACTGGCTACTAGTGGCGTGGTGGGGGAAGTGCACCGTTTCACGTTTCTACGAGTGTCGTGTAGACAGAGATCACAATGAAAACGTCATGCAGATGTTTCAACAGAAACAGAAAAACAATCCCGTTTTCAATGGATTGTTGCACTAACAGGGCCTCAGATGGCCTCCTTTAAAGTCAAGTGGAGCTTGCTTTAAAGGATCACAGCATTATCCACTCAACCTTTCCTGCATAAGTAGCTATGAGACAGATGGTCAATAGAGCAGATCAGTAATACTTGATTATGGATATTAAATGCATCCAGTAAAGTACACGCAAACAAAATAGAAACAGCCTACTTTTAAAAAAAATTTTTTTATTCGCATTCCAAAATAGTCATACTTAAAAATGTACATAGAAAATATGATATCGGTTTTTATTTGTACAATCTATACTGCCTTAAACATTGTTTCTGAGAACTGCTTCACATCTGTATGGCATGGAGTTGACCAACTTCTGGCAGCTGTGAACTGGTGTTCCAGCCGATCGGATTAAGGTCCGGGAAATGTGCTGCAAACTCCAGAATATTAATCGTGTCAGTCTGTTGCATTTGAGACTGTTGTTAGAACATCCATCTCAAAGGTGTTTCTCTTTATGCACGAAGCAAGAGCTGTCGTCTACTTTGGCTTGCAGCACGCATTCACCAACGCCGTTGTAAAATATTAGTAGAACGTTGCAAAATCTGTGTTGAATGAGCTGCCCTTGACCCTCACAGTGATATTGTGGCTGTAATAACGGCACAAATATGCAGAACAGTGTTGCTACACACAGCACGTCTACAGTTGTTTTCCTAAATTTCCGGGTCTAGGCTGTGACCCACCCCCTTCATTTCTGTCCAATGGGAGCAATGATCGTCACCCACGGGCACGTGACTTTGTTTTACAAGTAATAGTTCACTTGCAAAAAAGTACAGTGTGAAAGCAAACCGCACCAAATAAAAAAAAATAAAGGGTGTATTCACACTTGCCACTTTTGGTCCGCTTTAAACGGACAGGGTTTCGTTTCCCTCTTTGGTCCGGACCTTTTGTGCAGGTGTGAATACACTAAAGCGAACCGGACCAAACAACCGGCCCCGATCCGTACCAACTCTAAAAAGCGTACGTCTCTTTGGACATAAAAAGCCACCGTAACCGGTAGCAAAGGTGTGTGTTGTAAGGTAATCATACCTGATAAGCTGTGTTGCTTAGCGACGCTACTGGCTAGTTGTGGGACAAGGCACGTAGGGAACGTCAGCATTCAGCACGCATTCTCCGACGGGGTTCCAACATTACAAATAAAACGTCTCAAAGTCTGTGCTGAATTAGCTGCTCTTCATCCTCACAATAATATTGCAGCTGTAATAACGGCATAAATATGCAGAACAGAGTTGCTGCACGCAGCACGTCTACAGATGTTTTCCTACAATTCCGGGTCTGTGTTCTGTCCCGCCCCCGTCATTTCTGTCCAATGGGAACAATGATCGTCACCCGCGTGGCTTTGTTTACAAGTAATAGTTCACTTGCAAAAAGTACAATGTGAAAGCAAACCGTACCAAATGAAAAAAATAAAGTTCGCTTTTGGTCCGGACCAAAGGACTTTCCTGGTGTGAATACACCCAAGCGGACCAAAGACATTCTTAAATGGAAAAGAAAGAAAAGAGTCCAAAATGTCCAACTATAATCAATATCTTTATTGCAATGTTTAGCAATAACATCACAATATATTAGTGATATTGTGAAGCCCTAAAACAAATAGTGCCTTTATCCAGTTGGATAGGCTCTCAATGCCTTTGATGCCCAAATCAGTTATAAAATTTAGTTTGCCAAAATGCAAGAAATCACAGAATGATGTGTGGTGGAAGAAAAAGTGTAAGCAAAGTATATTCTGATATAATATTGAACAAAATAAAGACAATGCAAGATGTTTCCTGAGCAGCCATGGTATATATGGTGTTTTAATAAACCTCTGACAAGTTAGCCTCACTTTAAGATGCAACTCTGAATAACTTCGGTCACACATGAGCTAGTTTACCGTTTGGGAGCTGCAAATACATGACTAAGGCAAGGCAAGTTTATTTGTGTATAACATTTCAGTAACCAGAAAATTCTAAGTGCTTTCTGGAGAGACGAGTCATCGATGTAATCTAAAAGATGCGGCTAATATAAACTGAGGCTGCCGCTAAGAAGAGTTTCTCAATCAGATTGGCACAGGGACTAAAAGTTTCAAGGTCACATTAAGCAGTCACAGTAAATGAAATCATAATGACCGGGGTAATTGCTGAATCGTTGGAACTATACCAATATGGATATGTGAAAGTTTGGGGTCACTTATTTCTCCAAAAAAGAAAATCCCATCAGGTGTCTAATGATCTCTTTCATATACTGTACTCCAATAAAGCACTGGGAGTATTTTAAAGGAGAGGTGCCATCCTCAGAGCGGGATTCATTTGGGAGTTGGAAATATCCCCCTTGATCTCGCTAACTAGAGCGCATCTAGAAGAAAAAAAAAAAAGCTTTTGAAACTCGCAGGTTGAGATGAGAAACTGGGAGGTGAAGATGACACCATCAAAGGCCTACATTAACTGCACAGTTGACTGTAGAGCTTAATGTAAAAGACGAAGGAAGGGGAAGCAAGGAAGGCAGTGCTTTTCACAAAAAGAACTACATCAGCTGTTTGAAGAGCTATTCTTAAAATATTTACAGCGTATTTTAGTCCAAGAAGTGCCACGGTGTTCAAGCAAACTGGGTATTATGGAGTTTGAAAACTATATACACTTTATTATGAAGAGGGAAAAGGTTGCATTCGCTGAAAAAACTATTTGCGTGAAGGAAATATTTCTATGAGCATAAAAACATTCACATAATTTTCTACACAATTTCCATTTCAAAATTCCACTTTTTCTAGGTTTCAATTTCAACAATTTTCCAACAATGTGAGTGGTTCAGGCTTTATTATCTTAAAAGGTGTAGGTGGTAAAACAAAAAAGCAGAATAATGGCCTTTTATAAGAAGAAAAAAATATCTTTTGAGTGTTTGTGTGCGAGTTCTCTCCCTTAGCAGCTCTAAAAACCAGACTTTGTTTCATCCCTTTGCCTTTTTCAAAACCTGAGTTATCTACATATTTTTCTGATTTTTGTTGCAGCGTAAAGCATAGAAGAAGCCTGCAATATAATAAACACATTTGTTAAATGCACAACTATAATTAAATCAGTGTGTCAATTATTCAATACTCACCATTTCATAAATAAAATAAAAACTTGGATTGATACTTTAAAACATTTTGGGATTTCATAGTTTATTTCATTCCTGTGCTGCAGTCCATCCTGAAATAAGTTCAACTGGACTCCTGATTGGTTAGCCTGCACATCATATCAACTGCAGACCAATCACCTTATGTACAGCAGTTGTAGCTTCGCCTAATAAGTTCGTGATATGCTTTAGCACATGACTATGAAATAATTAAATATAAATGTTGAAATAATCATATGCTTTAAAGCTATAACAGAGGTCTGTTAAATATTTACAAATTTAAGTAGCTGATTCTGTGTTTAATAGGTTACTGAATATGCCACTGAACCCTCTGACCACAATCTGCAATCAAGGTGGGTGAAATGTCTTGCCCAAGACATTTCACCCACCGGCAACCCACCGATTACAGGACGAACTCCTACCGCTGCCGCCACAGCCTCCACTTCTTATAAACAGAAGCAGGAATAAAGTCACGAAACGCAAACAATTTTCATACTCCATTTTCTTTTTTCCATACTTATCCATACTTGGAAATGATCAAAATAAACCCCAAGGGCACGCCGAAGCACGTGGCGTAGCGGTAGAGCACACATCCCATATAACCAGGTTTTAGTTCTCAGTGTAGCTGTCCCTGGTTCAAATCTCAACCAGACCAAACCAGAGAGCAGAGTAGATAAAAAAAAACCTATATACTCTCAACTTCAAGTGGGTCAGTCCACTTTGGAAAGGAAATAGAGAAGGACCCCAGCTGATATGGAGTACACCTGTGGGGACAATCATTCAAATTTGGAAGGAAAAGCCCCGCTTCTCCTGGTGTGCCACATGTCTCAGGGACACATTAAGTTGTAGCAGCAGGCTCGGAGGAAAGGAAAATAAATATCATTATATTCATTAATCTCAAAAAATGTGTTCTGAGGACTTGGCTGCATCAGGAGAAGGCTCCATAAAGAGGCAAAATGAGTAGGCAAGAGATGTGGCTCTGCAGACAGAAAGGCTGTGAGATGAGACAGTAAGTGGAGTGAAAAAATAAATAAATCTCAAACTGACATCTTGTTGAATATGTGTGAAATCAAGCTATTGTTGTGAAGAGAAATAATGCCTAAAGTGTTCGATTTTAGTGCTGGCATACTGCGATACACTCACAGCACACAGGAGAATATAGTAAATTTAGAGCAACAATGCTGATCTCACTGTTGGCTCCATGTAAGTCGAGCCAAAAATCAATAAGAGCCCAAGGTTCATGATATTCTGGAAGCAGCGTCCTTGCGGCAGCTGGACGGGTGTGCAAAGCAGACATAACGAACAGATTACAGTCCTCATCCTTCACACTCTAAACATGTCAAAAAACAGATTGCAGACAACAGTCCATCCCCTATAATCACACAAGATCAGTTTTATTTCTATATCTTAAAAAGGAGCCGTTGTTGCGGTCATTAGTAGCAACAGTCAAAACCAATCATCCATCCAATGGCCGGAAAGTAAAACCTAAAGCAGGCTGCCTGCAGCTACAATAAGTCTAGCAATCCTCAAAGCACCATTTAAGACTTTTATAGCAGGAGGTTTTCTTAATGCCCACAGTTTCCATTAGCAAAACCTTCTCCCAGCAAGCAATTGTATTACAGAAAACTGAGCCTTCCATCTTCTCTCTGACTAGCACTGGTTTGGAGTTTATTTGCTTAAAGCAATCAACCAGAACCTGACATTTAAAAATTAAAATGCAGCTTCTGTTGTGGTTGGTTGGACCAAACTTTAAATAATAATACAACTATTAACTTTTAGTCTAAAAAAACTGAGTTTTCTCCAAGTTTACTATAAACAAAAAAGTTGGAAATTTGCAATTTAAATTTTTAATCAAATGTATAACGTCCAAAGCATGTCTTTATTATTTAGAGATTTATAAATAATAAAAACTGACAATTGAGAATGCCAAATATGATGGGATACTGAAAATAAAACAGGTCAGTCATTAGTGCAAATAGGAAAGAAATGTTTACTTAAAATACAATATTGATGACTAACATTTCTATAGAACGTACATGTGAATAATATTTATTAAAGTAGGTTTTATCGTCTTTACCAGGTTTAAATTCAAAATTTGTTTAGAGCTGTCCAATATCTCATACAGCAATGGCCAAGGACTGCTTGGATTCAACATTTAGTAACATTTTACATTTCAAGTTACATGCATTCACGTTCTATAGGTCAATAATATATTTGGGAAGTTTGATGGACTCCATCTGCTACTGATGGCCACTCCTGAGCTACATTTTTAGTAGCAGAGACAATAAAAACCAGAAAACAGTACAGACGTGGTGAGAATGGAAAGAGAGTCAGGAAAACATGGGTAAATTGTAATCAGTATCAGTATCACAGTAACAATAGCATTACACTTTTTTCTGATCTTGTGGAGCCCCAAACAGAAAGTAAAATTGATTATGTCCGCTGCACAAAGCCTGCGTATTAAAACAAGTAGGAATACTGATAAACAACCTAACATGGCTTTAAAAGTTACCTGAAACACTTATTATGTCTGACCTCTTAGATCCTGTCCACATGGAGACAGAAATGGTTTCACGTCAAAAACAATTTAAAAATCCTGGATCAGCTTAGGCCCCCCATCAAATGTGGGGCCCATTTCCTTCCCCCCACTCCCTGTGAATGCTTGCCGGGACCTGGGCCCCCTGGCTCTGTCAGGCCTCTGCCTGGGGAGTGATATGTCCCGGGGTCTCGGGTCTCTGGGTCCATGGCTGGATCTGCTCAGGCGTAGACAGCTCCCGGCGGGGCATGTGGGCTTGTTGCTGCAGCTCCCTGGGGCCTCTGCATTGTGGCAGTTGGGTGGTTCCTCTGGGATTCTCCCCTGCTCTTCTTTGGGGGGGTTGCAGTTGTCCTCTTGGGGTTCCCGTTCTCTGAGAGGCCTTTGGATGACTGTGGCTAAAATCTCCTCCGTGTCCATCTCAGGTCCAGGGGGGCAGGTCTGTGGCTCCTCACACTCGCTATTGCATATTTTTATGGAGAAACCTTGTATACACAAGTGCGCTCACACTCAGACCCATGGGTGTTTGGATTTGGGTGTTAAGAGATACACAAATGTTCTATATTGAGCTGCAGTTGCCACTAAATACATTTTGCATTCATTAGCACCGTGCATTTTTTAGGAACATTGTTATATATGTTTCTGCAGGTGTAGAAGCAGTCTTCAAGGGTGTTATCTTGTTATCTTCATCCGTCTCTCTCCTCTTTTTTCTTCCTTTTCTCCCCTTTTACTTTTAGCCCAACCTCTCTCTCTTTCTTGCTTCTCTTTTTTTTACTTTTCGTTTCTTTCCATGTCCATTGCAATTTAAATAATGTCAAAGTAGTTTCTAAAAGTTTTTTTTAATACATATCAAGCATTATAGCATTTAGCCAAAATGCTCCACTAGTGAAAGTAAATCTGTTGGGCGTCTTCTTTGCACTCAGATACCAATTCTGAGTGCTACTCGTTACATATAATAAAAAAACGATTTAGAAAAAATGGAGCGCCCACACAAGTGCACGCAACACCACCTAAAACGCTGTAGTATGTATGCCAGGCCCAATGGTGGCGCTGTGACACCGCCACAGAAACACACCAAAAACAGTGGACAAACACAGCGGGCATGCGCAGACAGTTCATGCACGGTAAACATAGCAACATGGCTGCAAAGAGGCGCAGAGAGAGGTGTGGCTACGCATGTACACAAGGAAACACTGAGACCAAAAAATCGTTTTTGTCTTACAAAATACCAGATCCATGTGGACACAGCGCCTACATGACGAAATACCTTTGCAGGTAGACCTAAACTCGTCATGGTGTGGACGGGGCTTTAGAGGATTCTTAGGGTGGCTTTATCTTTTCTGCTGGCCCATCAGTAGCCCCTGGGTGTCATCTCTTCAGATGGTCTTCAGGCATGGTGCTTGTGCCTGCCTGAAGAACATGCCTGAGCAACAAAGCATCAAAGAGCTTCCTAACTTCCTTTTTTTTCACCTAATGAATAGTACTCCCATACTTTAGACCACTTTGGCCTTTAAAACCTTTGAAAAACTTATGGCTCTGCTCATTTGAGGTTGAATCTGGCCAGTTTGACTGAATTTCATATGGATTTCCTTTAAAGTAGAGATGGCTTTCGTTTTGTGTTATCACCCAACATTAAGTCTGAAATGGGGTCTAAAATGGCCATTATGAATTGGTCCCCAGTCGTTCCATTGAATTTGCATTTAAACTTCCAACTAAGGTTAGTTTGCATGTAGCACTGAAGGAGATGTCACTGACTAAACAGAGCAGGCACCTAATGGTGTTGGAGGAAAAGTGCCCATGCCCCAGTGACTCTTCAAGGAATCTGCTTGATTGGGTTACAGTTTTAGAGCGGTCAGCATAACAGTGGCTGTTTTATAAGTCAGTATGGTCCATCTTCTTTTATAAATATGCAGATCTAATGCTAAACCTGTCATTTTCCCAAAGAAAGCTTCTACAAGTTTCCATCTAAACTTCCTAAAGAGAGTTTTATCATCTACAACAGTCTCTTACGTCCATCCTTCCACAAGTTAAAGTGCCTCCCGTTGGCCATTTAATCTCTGACGAAGGAGCGATTTAAGGGGCTTATACTCGTTCAGGTGACTATTTTCCAGCTCAGTTTCCTCCCCTGTGATAAAGACATTTCCATGAGTCATGTAGAAACTACAGAAATGTAATCTCTTGGTGAAGACGGGAGAGCCACACAGAGAGGAAAGGTCTGTGTTGAAGCATGTTCTCTCAAATACAGGAATGAAAGGATTAGAAGGTGCAAGCAGTTATATCGGCGCTAACTGGAAGAAAATGGCTTTGAACAAACACTAATCTACTTCATTTATCCTACTCTGAACAAAGCTTTTATTGGATAATCCTTCTAAGGAATATTATTAGAGACCGAAAGCTGACTCATGAGCCTGACCTGTGCATTTCCATTTGGCAGATCTGAATTCAACTGCAAACCAAGCATTCATAAATATAATCTACAGCACTACAGTGTGGTTTCAAAGTCAGTGAATTTCAGCCTTTTTCCAGGTCCAAGCCCTCCCATCTCTTTTTATAGCCGGGCTACCTGCCAGTTGGTCAACTTGATAACCCTCATGATATAAAAACCTCCTGACTGGCTCATTTTCAGCAACCACTCAGATTTGACAACCTATTCCAGCTGTCGCCATGTCCTATCTGCCCTCGTTTCATCCATCTGCCATTTCACATCCTCTGCCCTGAGCACTCTTTCACCCTCTTTCATCCCTTCGACTGCTCCTCCGTTCACCCCATGCTCTGCACCAACAGGAAGAGACCGTGGGCTGTTTTTGTCCTTGCCTGACTGTCAGCTGCTGTAACGACCTGAAACAAAGCCACGGCCCCAGATAGCGATGATCTGTAATGTCACGCCAGGTGAGCATGCCAATGGCGTGGTTGGGATAATAAAGCCATCCTCTCAGAATGGACCGGTGATAATGAGCAGGAAAGCAGCCCACAATAGACACATCTGCAGCAGGAAAAAAAGATGGGATCCAGCCAAAATGGAGAGATGCCCGTTGTTGAGCAAACAATGGGCAGGGATAATTATACATATGTATATAATTACTCTAAAAACAAAACCATTCAGCACAATTAATGCTTACTCTGAAGCCTAAAACAGTTGCTGACCAGATAGAAATGATATTACAAGTTTTAATGTGTTTCAGAACATTTTCCTAAGTAATATTTGAAGTTTCCTCCTAACCCCTGATTTAAAGAGAAGCAGACAGAATCATAATCATCAGAACCTCAACAACGATCCATACTGAAGTTCCTGTTAATCTGGTAAAAATCTTTCACGTTCTCATACATGTTTGTTCATTCATTCATTCATTCTTGCCCAGCGACCTCTCTAGGGTGGACCCTGCCTCTCGCCTGTAGGCTGCTGGAGATAGGCACCAGCTCCCTCGTGACCCACTATGGAATAAGTGGTATAGAAGATGAATGAATGAATGTTGATATCAAAAGTTAAATTATGTTTTTTTTTCCATGCCATTACCAAGTAAAAAGAGCTATTATTTTAGATTTTATCTGTTTACATTAAGATATAAACCTCAGACTGATGAAACCATTTTAAAATCTAATTTCTACTTCACAGCATAGCATGTTGCTGTGAACACAGTCGCCTCAAAGCAAGAGGGTTTCCAGTTCAACAGCCGCCTTGAGGCTTACTGTGGAGTCTTTATTCTCCATGCTCTGGCGTAGTTCTTATCCACGTTTTACGGCTTCCTGCCACAATCACAAACTTGCATTTTATAATAAATGGAGATTCCAACGTGACTTTAGGTGAGCATGGATGTTTGTCTCGCTCGTCTTCGTTTTGGCGCTTTGAACACCTGGCAACCTGCTCCTGATGCGTTCTACCTCTTCACCCGAGGGAAGGTTGCAACTCTACTGCAACCCTCAACAGGAGGAAGCCGGCGCGGAAGCCGAGTGCAGCGTCGACACGGACACAAGTCGCAAAAATATGCACGGTGCAACCAGAACTCTTGCCAAGGAAGTAGGGAAATTCATTTTAGAGAATAAATAATAATATGATGGAAAGCAATAAAAGGCTTCCCATAAAAAAGGACTGAAATGAAACAAACACAAAGCATTCAAGATGTGCCAAAATGAACACCAGTCAGTCATCTAACCAGGGAGCTGGAAACTCAGACCGAAGAAACAAAATTTTCATGGCAACCAAAGAATCAGTTACCAGCTCTATGTGCAGGAACTTAAAATACAGCACCTCATAAAAGTATTCATACCCCTCAAACCTTTCTGCTTGTTGTGTTACAAGCAAACATTTGAAAGTACTGGTCCTTCTCAAAATATTAGCATATTGTGATAAAGTTCATTATTTTCCATAATGTCATGATGAAAATTTAACATCTTTCATATATTCATATATTTTAGATTCATTGCACACTAACTGAAATATTTCAGGTCTTTTATTGTCTTAATACGGATGATTTTGGCAAACAGCTCATGAAAACCCAAAATTCCTATCTCACAAAATTAGCATATCATTAAAAGGGTCTCTAAACGAGCTATGAACCTAATCATCTGAATCAACAAGTTAACTCTAAACACCTGCAAAAGATTCCTGAGGCCTTTAAAACTCCCAGCCTGGTTCATCACTCAAAACCCCAATCATGGGTAAGACTGCTGACCTGACTGCTGTCCAGAAGGCCACTATTGACACCCTCAAGCAAGAGGGTAAGACACAGAAAGAAATTTCTGAACAAATAGGCTGTTCCCAGAGTGCTGTATCAAGGCACCTCACTGGGAAGTCTGTGGGAAGGAAAAAGTGTGGCAGAAAACGCTGCACAACGAGAAGAGGTGACCGGACCCTGAGGAAGATTGTGGAGAAGGGCCGATTCCAGACCTTGGGGGACCTGCGGAAGCAGTGGACTGAGTGTGGAGTAGAAACATCCAGAGCCACCGTGCACAGGCGTGTGCAGGAAATGGGCTACAGGTGCCACATTCCCCAGACCTGGGCTACAGAGAAGCAGCACTGGACTGTTGCTCAGTGGTCCAAAGTACTTTTTTCGGATGAAAGCAAATTCTGCATGTCATTCGGAAATCAAGGTGCCAGAGTCTGGAGGAAGACTGGGGAGAAGGAAACGCCAAAATGCCAGAAGTCCGGTGTCAAGTACCCACAGTCAGTGATGGTCTGGGGTGACGTGTCAGCTGCTGGTGTTGGTCCACTGTGTTTTATCAAGGGCAGGGTCAATGCAGCTAGCTATCAGGAGATTTTGGAGCACTTCATGCTTCCATCTGCTGAAAAGCTTTATGGAGATGAAGATTTCATTTTTCAGCACGACCTGGCACCTGCTCACAGTGCCAAAACCACTGGTAAATGGTTTACTGACCATGGTATCACTGTGCTCAATTGGCCTGCCAACTCTCCTGACCTGAACCCCATAGAGAATCTGTGGGATATTGTGAAGAGAACGTTGAGAGACTCAAGACCCAACACTCTGGATGAGCTAAAGGCCGCTATCGAAGCATCCTGGGCCTCCATAAGACCTCAGCAGTGCCACAGGCTGATTGCCTCCATGCCACGCCGCATTGAAGCAGTCATTTCTGCAAAAGGATTCCCGACCAAGTATTGAGTGCATAACTGTACATGATTATTTGAAGGTTGACGTTTTTTGTATTAAAAACACTTTTCTTTTATTGGTCAGATGAAATATGCTAATTTTGTGAGATAGGAATTTGGGGTTTTCATGAGCTGTATGCCACAATCATCCGTATTAAGACAATAAAAGACCTGAAATATTTCAGTTAGTGTGCAATGAATCTAAAATATATGAATGTTAAATTTTCATCATGACATTATGGAAAATAATGAACTTTATCACAATATGCTAATATTTTGAGAAGGACCTGTATTTTATAGGGATTTTATATAGTCTAACATTTAGATTATTGAATTCGTTCACAGTCCGATCCATTTCTGAAACAAGTCGAAAGAAACTTGAAACTCCAGTCATGTTAAACTTCCCTGGTTGTTTGGTGGAAGTTTAACAGGTTGACTAAAATGAGGGGTGTGATTTTTTTATAACATGAAACATGGTTTCCAAACCTTTTCACATACAAATCTGAAAAGTGTGGCACGCATTTGTAATCAGGCCCCTTTACTCTGATGCCTCTAAATAAAAATACAACAAAAGTCACAATCACAAAAAACTACTTGGATGCAATATTATATAGACAATTATATTTTTAGTGCATTTTATTAAAACTCTGCAAGCCAATATTATAATGGGCATGAAACGGAGAGCAAAAGTTATAGAAACAACTGCACAGGTATACAGCTCAGGTGGGAGAATCAGGCGACAGAGCAATTAGTTGTGCACCCTAAAAGGTTTACCTTCGAGTAGGACAATGACCTTAACCATACAGCCAGACCTACGATACAATGGTTTAGATCACAGCATATTAACGTGTTAGAAAGGTCCAGTCAAAGCACAGACCTAAATCTAATGGAGTCTGGGAGAAGAGAGAAAAATGTATCTTTGCAGGCGCTAATCAACTGATCTTTGGAGTATTTTTGCAAAGAATGTGCAAGAATCTGTCTGCCAGATCAGCAAAACCAGTAGAGACATAAGAGTTGCAGCTGTTATTACAGCAAAATGTGGTTCTGCCAAGCTCCGACTCAGTAGGCTCAATCTAAATGCTGACCACAGTTGTAAGATTTGTATTTAGAAATAAATAGACAATTTAGCGAAATTTGTCTTCTTGAAAACATTTAAAGGGGTATGAAAACTTCACGGTGCACGGTGGCGCAGTTGGTAGCACTGTTGCCTTGCAGCAAGAAGGTCCTGGGTTCAATTTCCGGCCAGGGATCTTTCTGCATGGAGTTTGCATGTTCTCCCCGTGCATGCGTGGGTTTTCACCGGGTACTCCGGCTTCCTCTCACAGTCCAAAGACATGCCTGTTAGGTTAACTGGTCTCTCTAAATTGCCCTTAGGTGTATGAATGAGTGTGTGCTTGGTTGTTTGTGTGTTGCCCTGTGATGGACTGGTGACCTGTCCAGGGTGTACCCTGCCTCTCGCCCACAGACTGCTGGAGATAGGCACCAGCTCCCCCGTGACCCACTATGGAATAAGCGGTAGAAAATGACTGACTGACTGACTGAAAACTTCAAAGGCTGTATTTTTCCAGTTTGCAGAATGAGGCCAAAACACCTTGAAACCACACCTCCTTCTGAAATCAATCAGATTTTTCCAGCAGACCGCCATCTTATTAGTTTCTCTGCCAGTTTCAACTAAGTTTCTGCAAAATGTTAGAGGGATTAGACTGAAAGGAGAAAATTACTTAGGAATAAGCCGAGCAAAGCCGTTTCAACTATTCAGTAAGTCTTCAGAGATGCTTTAAGCAGCTGATCTTATTAAACAGGCTCTGCAGTAAGCAGCCTATCAGCCACAGAACACGTTCAGTTTAACCTGAGGCAGAAACCATATCTTCTTTCCACATAAACAGTAAGACATAAATACAGTGGTACATATGAGCACAAACTGATGAGGTGGTTTTAAGAACAATGCAATCTCTTTGGCCTCAACACCAAAACCTTCCTCAGTTTGAACACTTGGCAGGCAGTCATTTCTTTTCTCCTCCTCTGCCTCCTACCATCCCACCACTGTTCCTTTCTCTCTCCTCTCTGTATGCAGGTGAGCTCACCCACAGAGCTGCATGCCGACTTCTGTCAGTAAGAAGACAAGGATGCATAAGAACAGATCCTCCTTGTTCCCCTCCACCCCACTTTTCCCCTTAGACCACCCAGAGGGCATGCAAGACCACTTCAACAAAAACAACGTAGTGTGGGGGCGAACGCAGAGAGATTGAGTAAATTATTAAAGGACTGTCTGGCCAATAATGCCCCACAGTAAATGTAAGCGATTTCATGCATATTTCTGCCAGCTTTCTTTGAGATGAGCATGGGTTTTAGGTTGATGTTGCACATCAATTATCCATTTCTGATGCTCTCACATTGAATTTGAAAGGAAAGAGTAATACAATTAAAGGGTCAGATTAATATCTCAAGCCCTGACAACCTAATTCTGACCACTTGCACAGAACAATTCCTGCAGAACAAGAAATCAGAGGAGGAAAAAAGTTCACGTGCAGTTGATGCCTTTAATTACAGCCTTGCATCCGATGAGCATGCATTCTGCTCCGTCTGTTCTTCGAGGGGCGGATGGGTTCTGCAGACTGGACGGTCACGGAACAACGATCGCGTCAAAACAACCGTGACGGTGCAGAACAAACAGCTTGACAAAAGATGCATCAACCAGCACTCTGCATGGCAACACACAGATGTGGTGCTTTTCTTCTCGTGGACGAGGAACACGGGGGATACATTTAGTTCTGCTATCTAGGTTTTGCTTCTGGGCCAACTCAGTCCTGCTCCAGGTCTTGCGATTCTATTAGAGATGACAAATAGGGCAGTGTGTATTAATAAAAGTAGTGTCTCTTCTTGCAAATACATGTTACATCTTTTTTTTTTACAAGATATTTCTAGTTTTATGTTAGGGAGAATTACTCTGCATTTAAATGACCAAAACATATTAAGGCCAAGCTCCAAAACTACTTTCAGTGCACCAACTATGAGAAAAGGGCTCTCATTCATACGCCTGACTGTAAGAACTCCATTACTGCTCTTTTGTTCAGGACTGAGGCTGCTGCTTCTTCTGACACTGCTCTGTTAACAGCATTGGTGGGAGTGGTGTGCAGGAAAAATGAGAAACACTGAGATCTGAGTAGATAAACAACCTCCTGCACTGTGATTCTCCAAAGAAATGCAGAAGGAAAAAGTTCAAACATACACTGCAGGAGAGGATTAACGTACCATGATGGCACAACTGTGTCGTGGCTCTCTGGTGGTTGAGGTATTATGGAAAAAACAATTCTACGCCGAGGCGGATTCAATAATGATCTGAAACCTGGGAGACAACCTTACTACCATGCTGGGCTGTATTTCTTCAGTTAGATACAAGACCTGGGACTCCTACAGTTTTGGTCAGAAGTTTACTCATAAACATAATATTCATTCATAACTGTAAAAAAAACATTTTTTAAGAGTTGTTCTTGTTGTAGTTAAACACTTACATGAATAATTAAGAGAAACAGTCAAGACAAAAACTGCAAAACAATGCAGAATTGTTAATGCAATAATATTCACAACATGCAGCACGGTTCTGTCCTCCAGGAGCTAAAAGCAGCACACAGCGCTAACATCAGCAGAAGGCACGATGCTACTGCCATAAGAACAATGACCAGGTTCTCAACACAATAAATTCATGTCTAAAATAAGGTTTGGTGTCATTTTAGCATTATTTGCAGCTTACCGCTTTGCTGCGTCCATCACTTCCACTGACGGAAGAACTGACCCCTTAATCAGATGACCTCTTTCAGCAAATCCTTCTTGATACTGGAGGATGTTGCTGAAGGAACTCATCCTTAAACTGGAAAAATAGGAATTTCCACACTGATGTGGGAACATTTCCATGAAAAAAAAGATTAAACCAGGTATTTCGAAGAGGTTCTGATGCTGGGGCACGGTGTAACGAATTGCGTGGGTTGACACACCCAACGACCGAACCGAACATATCCTCTTTCAGCGTAGCCATAATTGGGCTTGGACTACAAAATCATTGCGAGAAATTAAAAATGGCGGATACACGATAATGATCAGCTGGAAGTCTGTGACCTTATTTAGCTGTTCAGCAGCTAAGACTGTAACGTAGCAGTTGGATGATAGATGAGAGAGAAAACTGAACGGACCAAACATGACCCAAATAGAACATAAAGATATCTCCACAACACCTGAAGAGACTAAATTCCACTTTTCTGCTCTCCTAACGACTCCAAGTACACAGCAAAATGTATTTAAGGGGTAAAACAAGGGGATTTTGCATGATGTTTCCCCTTTAATGTCATCATAATAGTAATAATCAGTCAGTCAGTCATTTTCTACCGCTTATTCCATAGTGGGTCGCGGGGGAGCTGGTGCCTATCTCCAGCAGTCTATGGGCGAGAGGCAGGGTACAGTAATAATAATAATGATAATAGTGTGTTAGAATGCATTATTTAGTAGGGCACTGAAACCCAAGTGCAATGCATGCATAGTCTGCAAACCAATAATATAGTTGGCCTGTTGAATGGATTTTCTTTGCCGTTGGTGCCCACTCTTAAAGTATATTATTATTATTATACATCATACAGATTATCAAAAAGGCTACTTCAAGACACCAGATATGCTTATTCGTACAGTTTCAACACTAGACACCACATAATGCACTGCATTTCATTTTACATTTTAGAAGATACATTTATTGCTGCCCTCATGGAACCAACAGCAAACATTAAGTAGAGTTGATAACAACGGCACAATAATTGCCTATCCCTCGCCTGTATGTACAATTTCGACCCTGTTTGAATGAGAAAAAAAATCAATTTAAGTTGTTTTTGTTTGCTATAATCATTCCACCCTCGCAGAAGCTGAATAATTAGGAGATGGAAATCATAAATGCCACTCATGCCCATGATGAGTGCATGCCCTCTGCAGTTAAGATAATGCGCACCGCTCATTAGGTGGCAATGTTGCAGAGGCTTTCAGAAAAACAGCATCAAGAACACCGAATCACAGGCAAATCAGGAGCTAAAAACTGGGGCATCAGCTTCAGTTCAGCCTGATTGAATCAAGCACCACCTCACACGTCTGTGCTGTAGAAGGTCTTGATTTAGCTGCTTGGAAAAGCTTGCTGAGGAGCTCAATTCACAACCTTGGTCACATTATCCACAGCAAAGACGATAACCTCAAAATGGGAGGTCATGAAAGATGATGTGGTCATGAAAAAGTAGCCTGCTTAAGGTTGTTAACATGCAACATAAAGGGGAGAGGAAGACATTGGTCACTAAAGCAAATAAGACTGAAACCAAATCCTAAATCTTTCTTTGTAATGGGTGATGGCTTCCCCTGGCCAAATGCTGCTTCTGCAAACAAAAACTCATCTGCGCATGAACCCAGTGGCCTGGATCAGCTCCCCGTTTCACATATGCAGCATACTGCACTTCTACAAATTTTGCTGCCATGTCTGACAATATCCTCCAGGGAAAGCCTGCCTGGGAAGTAGGGGCTTGACATGAAGCCTCTTGGCTGAGGTGAAAGCAGCGAGGAAAAGTTAAGATGTGGAGGAGAAAGTAACTCAGCACAACAATTGGCCATGACAGTCATTAACTTCCTACAAAAAAAGGATGCGTTTCTCCAAACTGACATTACTCTAGCCAACTAATAAAAGCTGATGGTTTTATAACAACCTCGGGGCAATTCCAGGCCTTCTTCCCCATCATTCTATGATTGAATGAACATGCTAATATGGCCCTGCCAAAACAGACAGCAGCCAGCAACAAGTCCTGGTAACCGGCAGCTCTTTCCCTCGCTAGCCTTCTCTTGACATCTGGAAGCTGCAAAAGTTTGTATTTTATTTGTTCCTGGCAGATTTTCCTGACAAATTTGCACTGGAGCCGGACCCCAGTAGTCATGGTGTAAAGTTGCACAAGAAGCTTCAACTAAAACATGACTTTTTGGTCCCTTAAACTTTTAACGCTACAACAGTGATCGTTTTATATACAGTACAGACCAAATGTTTGGACACACCTTCTCATTCAAAGAGTTTTCTTTATTTTCAATCGAAATGGTTTGGGGTGAGCTGGACCGCAGAGTGAAGGCAAAAGGTCCAACAAGTACTAAGCATCTCTGGGAACTCCTTCAAGACTGTTGGAAAACCATTTCAGGTGACGACCTCTTGAAGCTCATCAACAGAATGCCAAGAGTGTGCGGAGCAGTAATCAAAGCAAAAGGTGGCTACTTTGAAGAACCTAGAATATAAGACATATTTTCAGTTGTTTCACACTTTTTTGTTCAGTATATAATTCCACATGTGTTAATTCATAGTTTTGATGCATTCAGTGTGAAGCTACAATATTCATAGTCATAAAAATAAAGAAAACTCTTTGAATGAGAAGGTGTGTCCAAACTTTTGGTCTGTACTGTATGCTGAATGTAAGAAGATAAAAACTTAACCTTTAGCGAAGGGGAGCCCTTACGTGATGTGATTAAGCTTGAAAGTGAGAAGTCTTGTCTGAAAGCTGAAACTGGAGGCCAGAATGCATCCTTTTTTCCATGGTACGTAGCATTAAGTGATTAAAATAGAGTTTCTGTTATAATTAAACATACAGGAATAAAATGAGCAGAAAATCCAAGCGCCATATGATTATGTTTAAAGAATTTCCATTTCTATTGCGGCCAGGCTTGTAACTCACAGTGGTGAAATTCATATCCAAAGAGTGCGAACATTAAGCCTGGAACCTAGTCTCAGGCGTCTCCGCTAATTTTAATAAAAAAATCCTGATATTTACTTAGCAAAACACCACGTGACACTCTGGCATCTACTTGCAAACTACAGACATCATCTGGGTTATTTCAGCTTCATCTACACATGTGATGATGTGAAAGGAAAGCAGTTTATACCACAAACTCTCAAATGTTTAGCCCCAGTATTCTATTATTATTTTCTGCGTTTCTATCTGGCTAGTTGCTGAGACTTGATCCGTGTGCTACAAACGTCTGCTGCATCCCTTATTCAGACCAGATAAGGCTAAAACCCGGTAGCCCCGTTTCCAACCAGTGCCAGTATACACAACAGATTTATTCTGAAAGATTGCAAATGTTTTTTGGTCTCTTCATTGGTTTATTCTTTAATTATGTTATGTGGGGAAAAAAAACAGTTATATGTACCATCTTTAAATTTAGAAACTACATGGGTAAAATCTATTGCAAAACTTTAAAATGGAAACCTTCCAAGTAAAAAGCAACCATCAAAAGCCTTTGCAGGCATATGACAATGTATAGTAGGGTATCAGTTGAGAAAAGGCCTTATAGTATCAAAATAAATACTCCTCAACCCTTCCAAGAGTTAGGAAGACCGCATTGTATTCTCTGTTGTCCTCAACAATAAGTCCCTGTCCCACGTTTTGCAGCCCTTCCCAGGATAATCAAAACTGCTTTGAGATAATAACCATACCTTGCATGTGAAATGTGAAAATACAGAAAATGAAAAAGTGTTGGTAGGAGGAGTATAGAGGAGCTGCTGCTCCCACCAATTGTGTTCGACAGGTTTAAAGAAAAAAAAAAAGCTGAGGTGCAACATTTTATGTGAGGTTTTCTTTTCACAGCACTTAATTTTCTGCAGCAAAGAATAATTCACGACGCCTCTAAGAGACGCTGCGAAATCCCTGCAAAGGCGTGAACTGATATTAGATGTTTCATGAAACTGTAGAATTGAATAGAAATGTTATAAAAAATGTCTTATATTCCAGGTGTTGAGGCAGCACCAGAGAACATGAGAACCTTAAAAGGTTTGTTTTGGTCCCACCCTCACGTTCATCATGCAGATTCCTGGGCCTAAACCTGCCACAGAGTGCAGAGTGGGCAGAAAAATCACACCTTAATATTTCCCAAGCACATTTTAGGGAGAAATCAGAATCAGAATCAGCTTTATTGCCAAGTTCGTACATACAAACAAGGAATTTGACTCCGGTACACTTTGCTCTTTTGTTTTATTTTTGCATTACAGAATATACAAATTTACAATTTACAAGGTACAATATACACATATCTAATAGAAAAGGTGCATTTGCAACATCTGTATGCTGTTGTTCTGTACTCTATTGAATGTTCATCAGAGAAACAGCCTGGGGGAAGAAACTGTCTCTGTGGCGGCTGGTTTTAGCGAACAGTGCTCTGTAGCGCCACCTGAAGGTAAAACTCTGAACAGATTATGTGCAGGGTGTGTGGGGTCTGCAGAGATTTTAGCAGCTCTTTTCCTGACCCTAGACCTGTATAAGTCCTGGATGGAGGGAAGGTCAGCTCTGATTATTCTCTCTGCAGTCCTGATTATTCGTTGCAGTCTGGACCTGTCCTGTTTTGTGGATGAACCAAACCACACTGAGATGGATGAAGACAGGACAGATTGAATGATGACAGTGGAGAAGATGACCAGCAGCTCCTGTGGAAGGTTGAACTTCTTGAGTTGCCTCAGGAAGTACAGTCTCTGCTGGGCCTTCTTTCGAACAGTGTCTATGTGTGAAGACCATCTCATGTACTCAGAGATGGTGGTTCCTAAGAACCTGAAGTGGTCCACGGCCGATAAAGTGTTGTTGAAAAGTGTTTGTTTTACATCAGTTTCTCAATGAGTAAGATTTGAAAGAATTTGAGGAACACCCTTGCTGGGTTTTAAAGAAGACAAATAAAAGAATTGACATAAATGCTGCTGCCTCCAAAAAGGCTCAAGTTTATTTTAAATCAGTGTTAGGGGGGACCTGTTTTTCAAGCCCTCAGCCCCAATGATTATGCTTTCAAATTACAGTTAGAGAAAAGCTAAAATCTTTGCTACATTGCTCAGGTTTTCACCGAAAAAAGGAAAAATAACTTTTGCAACTAAATCTGCAAGCAAAGATCAGGCAAGTTGAAAGCTGAAACAAGGAGAGGAGAAATAAGACTTTGTTAGTTGTAGACCTCTTTAGGCATCCTTCCAATAGCCTTCAGGCTTCAAACAAAGCTGTGTAGTGAGGAAATGTGCAGCTGGTAGAGACAACAGGAGCAGATGGTGAAAGGACAACAATCTAACTTGCCCTTAGCTTAACCTCATATAACTACACCCACACTTCAAACTTGGGAGGCTTATGCATAAGTTTTGCATTGCAGCTATAACCATAAATTCAGCCATCTTCACCAGCACCAGTAACCAGAACTGCAGCATGTCCATTTTTAAAGACATAAAAAAAAAAAAAAAAAAAAATCTATATTTTGTCATCCATTTTGCGATGGGTCACAGGAATACTGTACTTGAATACAATCCCAGGCTGACGGGTATGAAAGGCTAAGTTCTATCGATCAGTTGTAAGTATGCGGGTCACACATCAAAAACATGCTCCAGATTGTAGAGTTCATTTATTCCATTCAGATACTTTCATCCAATTAGAAGCTGACGGATTATATTTCCGCAGTGGAGGTTGATGATTGACCAACTTCTAGTGTTCACTGAAGATGAGGCCTTTGAAGCAACCAGGCATTGAAAATAAAAATTGCTGGCAGTCGTTTCAATTTGATTTAATTATTTCCATAAACAATCGTGAGGCAGACTTCTTGCTTTGCATTGAGGCACAAAGCGTGCAGACAACAGCCCAACACGGCTCATTAACTTCTGATTACAGGAGCACTTTAGTAAAGCCAACTTAACCTATATTCGCACACACGCTGTTTAAAATAATACAAATATGCTATTACGAAATACTGGCTGAACAGCAGCTCTGCTAAATATGTAGAGCATCAAAAGCTCTGGCTGTGCTGTATGATAAATATGAGTATAACAGTTTGTCTAATAGGATCATATAACAAACTACACAGAATCTGCTGTGGAAACAAGACTCTTCCCAGCTTTACCCCAGCAGAAATGTTTAAAACCGCTCCGCTCATATCCGGGTGACATTCACTGCCATTACTACAGAATGAAGGAAGTTGGTCTCATTGGATCACAGATCAATTAACCGACCAATTGTCCTTTTATTGGTTCTGATCAGCGATCGACAGGTCAAATACTAAAAAGTTAATTATCGGATTTTTATTGCTTATTCATAAAATGCATCAAATCTAAGAAGTCTCACCATCTTCAATCTATAACCCATGAATCAAGACCATGTACTTTGATGCACTGAAGAATTTAAGAAAAATTTTAATATTTATGCAACATTCATAGTTGTTCATTACTGCATAGGATCTCTCCATAACTTAGTTTTTCTCATTGTTTAAACATTATACTTCATTTAATCATTTTTCTCTTTATGCATCTGTGCAAGATCACGTCTTTGCTGCCGCTACACTGAGAATTTCCTCTACCGATTGACAAAAGATTATTGAACCCACCATAATAAACGGCATCAGGTCGAGCTCACTATGCTTTACGGGGTGCAAGTCGTTAATAAGGGAATATGTTCCATTTTACTCATTTTGAGTATTAGTATGGTGTTTTTAAAAATGGAGTCAAAGGAAACACGTCCACACATGTCTTTGGTTCATTCTGGCTGCGAGACAGCGAGAGAGAGCAAGCTATCAAACTTTTACACTCATGGAACAGGAAATGTTGCCTTTTGGAAAAACGGGTTAAAAAGGTAAGGATCTACATTCCTCAGGGTATGCATAGGGACAACGCCCTAATGTACGCTAATGTAAGAGGCCAACTTCATAATATTGTCTTTGCTAGAAAACAGTAAAACCCTGTTTTACAGAAGCTGCTCCCTAACAACTGCAGTGCAACACCCTCTCCACTCCCAACAGGAAAACCAGAAAAAAGTATAGCATCTCCTTATAATCTGGCTCCCAACAAGTAAACTGGAATCTGCTGGATCCGACATTAGTAGATTAAGCGCTACAACAACATTCTGACTGGCGCATTTCTAGAACAATGGGGTCATTCTTAGATATCAGTGTGTAATAGTATGAAGTCAAAACAGCTGAAAGCCATTGGGTTAGTCATTTGAAAAAACCTTTATTTTATTTTATTTTATGCCTTTCCATCTGCAATAAGATCCAAGAGTCAAAATTCACTGTTGTCATTCAATCTATATTAGAAAGTCCAAGAGAGTGCAATAAAATAATGTTTCTTACACATTAATGTACAAACATCAAATTTGAATTATCTTTAACATAAAAAAAAAGACACTAAATACATTTGGAATGCCTAAAAAATTGTGTTACATATAAATACTTTAAATGGTTATTTCCTGTTAACAATAAATAGAACTTTATCCAAAGATAATTCACACAAAAAAAACAGGTACAATTAAGCGAAGAACGCCTTGAAAATAAAAAGGGAAGTTTTACAAAAATAAAACCCATTTTTAGTCTTCATCACCCTCCTGTTCAGAACTTCAATATCTGTATGAAACAGACTGAAGACAACCTGAGTGGTTCTGATAACTGCGTGCTGCGTAATTAGAAATCATGGAACAAGCTCTTGAAGCTCTTGTCACACAAGAACACGAAGGACGTTCGGGAGAATACTCACATGCACATGCACTTCACAGTGAGATTTTCTGCTGCAGATGTGCTCTCTCAGCATGATGAACGAGTGAGGAGGAGGAGTACATGTCTGGAAGGCTTAGGAGGACGGGTATAATGCAGATATATAGCTTGTAAAAGCCTGTTTTTCTTACAGTATGATTCAAACTGTGACTGAGGCTCCCTTTAGAAAACAGCTAAATATATCCATCAGTAAATATACAGATCAGCCTGAAATGTGAAGCAGAAATTGCTAAAATGTGAACACTTTTGCTTCAAATGCTCTGCAGGGTGTCCTATGTTTACATATAGTCTCAATTGCCATAATTCCATATATTTGTCAAGAATAAGTGAACCATTTTACCAATGAGGTCCAATTCAAATGTTAACCTATGTGCTACAAAGTTAACAAACCCCTGTTGAAATGCCAAGGTTTATTTGATTTTTTTCAAAACTTTCTGCCTCTGATTTGACATAAATCCTGCTCAACACAACTGAAAAAAAAGTGTTGAGCAAAACATAAATAGGAGAGCTCCAATAACCGGGCTGCAAAGTGTGCACAAGCGCTTTGCGATTTGATCTTAGAAGTGTCCTCTGCTATGAGTCTATTGCTGTGCTACATCTCAACTTGGCAAGATATGGCTTAAAAATAAAATCCCTCTTCAGCTTTCTGGCAGACACATCAAAGTTTTTCAGTCAAATCTGCCTGGTGGAAGAACAGCAAGTCCAGACCAATATGCCACCACCACTGTGTTTCACTGAGGGCACAGATTTCTTTTGGTGATGCCAGTGTGTGTTGTTTGTAATTGTGGGACATAACAGACGAGAACCTGTTGTCCCACGAGGTTTTCAAAGATCTCACACCAGGCCTGGAGGTTTCTTTGGAACAAAGTCTTTAACTCTACCCGTCAGCCCAGACGTAGGAGCACAGGAGATTGTCGTTACACGTAGAACACAACCAGTACCTCACAAATCTTTCTTCAGCTCCTTTACAGATCCCGACATTTCTTTTCAGTCCCCCTGATCGGTTTATATCCTTGCTCATCCATCAGGTTTGGACAAAAGTTCAATTTTAGTAGTGTCACCACTGTCCCATGTTGCCCCCAATAATTGATGCCTTCCACCACTGGGCCATTATGTAAATATAATGCTGTCAATCATTTGTACACTCTCCTGAATGTGTCCTTTGCACATAAAAGTTTCTTTTGATCCTATTAAATCTCTAAGCTAACCATGGATATACTAATGGCTGCAAACAACCAATCATCATGGAGATCCTACAGGGACAGCAGAACTTTATTTCAGGTCAATCACATTCACTGTAGCTGACAGCTGATGTGAACGCTGACACCAAATCCAAAGTGGTCTTAGCAAGTCTCTTATGTAACCAGGTTATTGCACCTTTTCACTTTTGATATTTTCCCTTAAAACATTTTAAGTTGTAGTACACAAGATGCATCACATTTAAAGTAAAAGTTTTGTATACATTTATCATGGTTTCCTTTTTCCTCCCCAATAATCACTTTCTGTCTCTGGTACCTCCCTGTGATAGAGAGGTCCGTGGGACAGAGAGTCAACAGCTTGCAAAGAAAACCATCTATAGACCACATTACACAGCTCAGATTTAAGCATCTGTATTCATCAAATACTACAAAATAATAAACAGAAAGAAAAGTCTGTGATCCAGAGAGCCAGAACTCACCCTGATCTTACTAGAGGCAGCAGTGGACACCTGGAAAACACTAAAAAATGAGCTACGTGCAGCAGCCTGATTTATATATGAGTATGGTGACATCTTCACGCAACACACTTAACTAAAACCACCAAGCGACAGCTTGAAAGGACCATTAAGTTAGAGGTTTGTTAAGAAAACCAAACTTTGCCTTTCGATGACGACAACTTTGCAGAGGAATTGCCTTAACCAATAAAGAGCAGAAGAAGAAATATTACAAAATAAACAAATATTTGACTGAAATCAGAGCAGCCAGAAAACAAGTGAAACTCATCAAGGAGTCTTTGACAAAATCAGCACTGCTTGCGTTGTTTTCATATTGCTGAATATGCCTGACATTTTTAGAGTTTCCACAACCAATCATAATCTCACAAATTGCTGGCTTGTTTGATGTGATTCTTATCTGCAGATACAGAGGAACAGAAAAACAGCCGAAGAACCACAGCACCAATCAAGCGTGTCCGAGAACGATGATGGCCCTGTCCAATCAGCAAACGGTACATATCAAACTACTTAGTTTCTTGCTGTCAAAGAGGTAACAGTTTTATTGAAAACAAAGATGTCTATTTTTCTTGGCCGCAGAAAAGCACTAACAGCATGAGAAAAGTGCACCATAAAATAAACATGGAATAAAAAATGAAAGAGGAATTTTAGATGGTGGTTTTAGGCACTGTTCAAGGTTACACATACTGTAGAGGTCAGGAGAAAAGCATGAGAACAGATAACATTTTCAAATTTATCAGTAGCTAACTACAGTACCCTGCAAAAGTGTTCACAACCATCGAACTCTTCCACATTATGTCATGTTGCAACCACAAACTTTAATTGGAATAGGGTTTTATTTAAGAAAAACACAATGGAATTTATCATTTTAGTGCTGAAGGAAAGTGCTAAATGCTTTGGCAAATTAAAATTAAACATTGTCATGCAAGTTTGTGAACTATGACCCTGAACATACAACCAGAGCTACAACAGAATAGTGCTGAGCCAAGCATAGTGTTCGAATAATCCAGCCAGAGTATCAGCAGCAAGATTCCTCCTCTCCATCCAAATTCAGCTCCAGTTATCTTGCAAAAAAGTCCAGTCTTCAGACACCCACAGCTCCAAAAACCCTGCAGCCATAATTGCAGCACAAGATGGACTCAGGGAGACTGGTTGCAGATGCGCGCCACACTTTTCAGGTTTCCCTTAGTCAGAACTGCCTGAAACCATGTACACTTTTCATCCAGATTGCAACTGTCTTGTGCTTAAAATAAATTGAAGAGGTACGAATATTTGCAGGGCGCTGTACAGATACACCTCTGCTGTATCTCTGAGCTTTAATCAAAGCCGAGATCAATATAGAAGCACAACACTGTTTTAGACAAACTTACTGTTTTGAGCATTTTTTGTCTAAACCAGACGGATGAATTAAAGAAGCACTGCTTTTTCGGGGTGAAAAGAAAATGTTGAGAACAACAAATCATGACTTTTCATAGCTGCAAGGCCTTTTAAACTTTTGAGTATCAAAGCCAGTCTTTGCTCTCTTTTCTATGACAAGTTGCCAAGAAGCTGCACCGTTCTGTAACAGTAGAAACCGGTGCCACTTTACAGCCTTACAACTCAAGCAAGGGAGCTCCAACTGCTACAGTAAAGTACCACATGTAATATACTATATGGATCTGCTAATGAATGTGACACACAGGACCACCCATGA
Source organism: Girardinichthys multiradiatus (assembly GCF_021462225.1). Taxonomy (NCBI): domain Eukaryota; kingdom Metazoa; phylum Chordata; class Actinopteri; order Cyprinodontiformes; family Goodeidae; genus Girardinichthys; species Girardinichthys multiradiatus. The sequence goes on along the minus strand of NC_061806.1, from coordinate 39,068,948 downwards.
TTAAAGAAAGGTCAGTCCTGCAAATTTACCTCCAAGTTAGACCAAGATCACCTGAACCATGCAGAAATCTCTGCTGGCTTTAAACCTTGGCTTTAAAGTGCAATCAAGTTATCAGCATAATTGAAAAGGTAAGTGTCACCCTGAACAAGATTGAGCACCTGCCCTTGAAAATGAATAAATGAATGCTTGTCATGGAGCCTGGCTAAAAGCCACACAGTATAGAAAACGGTGAAAGAGTGACGGTGCATCCCGCCAAGTCCACGCCTCACAGCCCATGTGACACAGTTACAGCAAAGAATAATCCTCCAAAGTGATGACAAACTCGCCAGACCGGATCAGTTGGCTTCCATGTCAACAGCCTGCTGTGATTACTCGGGGCTGGAATAGGGAGGTCCAAAAGTGACAAAAAGATCATGTTTTATTTTATTAATGTGATCATTTAAACCAAATTCAAAATACTTGCATTAAACTACACTCAATTTAAATATAAAAAATTAACTAACTCTAAAATTTTAATTTATCAAACAGTTAAATCATATTATTTTACTAGTTATTTTATGGTAATGTGCTGCAGCATGCCAGGTTTTTGTTTTATGTGGTCAGCTGCCAAACACAAGGCTACTCGTCTCCAGATTAATTACTGCCCACGTTGGCCAATCAAAAATAAGGGTTTACTTGACAAGTCACTTAGAGGGTTTAAAGTATTCTATGATGGAAAGTAGCACAAGAAATGTTAAAAATAAAATCAAATAATCAAATCTGATTGTAACAGTTATTCATAATTTTCAAATTTAGCTACTTATATATATATTTTTTATTTATATAATTTATTTCCCCATTGTTTTTACATTTTCACAAAATATTAAAAAACGTATTCATTAATTCGATTATGGCACTTTTTGGCTCTCCATAATTATGTCGATATGGTCCTGTGTACCCTGCCTCTCCCCAATGACTGCTGGTTATAGACACCAGACCCTAACCACTCTGCAGATAAGCAGGTGCATACATTGGATGGTGGGGAATTTAAATATAATAATAGTTTTTATATTATTATTATTATTTTTTTTTCCAATGTGTTTATTTTTAACCACATTGACAATGTTGTGGCACTCTTAGCCCTCCACAGAAACTCAATCAGCGTATAAAATGGAATATATCTCTACAGAAAACCAGCCTCAAATCAAGTATATCGACCACTAACCCGCATACAGGTCCTTCTCAAAATATTAGCATATTGTGATAAAGTTAATTATTTTCCATAATGTAATGATGAAAATTTAACATTCATATATTTTAGATTCATTGCACACTAACTGAAATATTTCAGGTCTTTTATTGTCTTAATACGGATGATTTTGGCATACAGCTCATGAAAACCCAAAATTCCTATCTCACAAAATTAGCATATCATTAAAAGGGTCTCTAAACGAGCTATGAACCTAATCATCTGAATCAACGAGTTAACTCTAAACACCTGCAAAAGATTCCTGAGGCCTTTAAAACTCCCAGCCTGGTTCATCACTTAAAACCCCAATCATGGGTAAGACTGCCGACCTGACTGCTGTCCAGAAGGCCACTATTGACACCCTCAAGCAAGAGGGTAAGACACAGAAAAAATTTCTGAACAAATAGGCTGTTCCCAGAGTGCTGTATCAAGGCACCTCAGTGGGAAGTCTGTGGGAAGGAAAAAGTGTGGCAGAAAACGCTGCACAACGAGAAGAGGTGACCGGACCCTGAGGAAGATTGTGGAGAAGGGCCGATTCCAGACCTTGGGGGACCTGCGGAAGCAGTGGACTGAGTCTGGAGTAGAAACATCCAGAGCCACCGTGCACAGGCGTGTGCAGGAAATGGGCTACAGGTGCCGCATTCCCCAGGTCAAGCCACTTTTGAACCAGAAACAGCGGCAGAAGCGCCTGACCTGGGCTACAGAGAAGCAGCACTGGACTGTTGCTCAGTGGTCCAAAGGACTTTTTTCGGATGAAAGCAAATTCTGCATGTCATTTGGAAATCAAGGTGCCAGAGTCTGGAGGAAGACTGGGGAGAAGGAAATGCCAGAAGTCCAGTGTCAAGTACCCACAGTCAGTGATGGTCTGGGGTGCCGTGTCAGCTGCTGGTGTTGGTCCACTGTGTTTTATCAAGGGCAGGGTCAATGCAGCTAGCTATCAGGAGATTTTGGAGCACTTCATGCTTCCATCTGCTGAAAAGCTTTATGGAGATGAAGATTTCATTTTTCAGCACAACCTGGCACCTGCTCATAGTGCCAAAACCACTGGTAAATGGTTTACTGACCATGGTATCACTGTGCTCAATTGGCCTGCCAACTCTCCTGACCTGAACCCCATAGAGAATCTGTGGGATATTGTGAAGAGAACGTTGAGAGACTCAAGACCCAACACTCTGGATGAGCTAAAGGCCGCTATCGAAGCATCCTGGGCCTCCATAAGACCTCAGCAGTGCCACAGGCTGATTGCCTCCATGCCACGCCGCATTGAAGCAGTCATTTCTGCAAAAGGATTCCCGACCAAGTATTGAGTGCATAACTGTACATGATTATTTGAAGGTTGACGTTTTTTGTATTAAAAACACTTTTCTTTTATTGGTCGGATGAAATATGCTAATTTTGTGAGATAGGAATTTTGGGTTTTCATGAGCTGTATGCCAAAATCATCCGTATTAAGACAATAAAAGACCTGAAATATTTCAGTTAGTGTGCAATGAATCTAAAATATATGAATGTTAAATTTTCATCATTACATTATGTAAAATAATTAACTTTATCACAATATGCTAATATTTTGAGAAGGACCTGTATAATCCCTTGACAAACCGCTTTTAATTTCATTCGCTCTCACTTGAGTTTGAAATGAATTACATTGCTCTGATCGAGAGCAGAAGAGCGTATATTCCCCGCAGTCTACAACAAAGTTGGACCTGCAGCTGAAGACTCCACACAGACTACAGCATCCTGCGGTCATAAACCACAGTTGCACAGAAGCCTGCAGCCTGGCCAGACTGGTTACCCAGTCAATCACGAGAAATCTCAAGGTCCCTCAGACACGCCGCACTCTACTCTGAAAATTAAAATGATTGTGCGAAGGACATGAGACAAAACCCTTACCTGATCATCATGGGGAAAACAAGCGTTTGTTTTCAGGAGAACGTAAAATCAACATCTAAATGAAGTTCAAAAACTTATGTTGTTAAAGTAACTTGCGCAAAGAGATTATTATGCGCCATGTTTATGTAAAAAAATAAAAATAAAAAATAGGTCGATTTAAGCATCTTTCATTGGCACACCAAGCAGCAGTTACTTGTAAATGGATCTGATCTGCTAGCTTACCATGGATCAAACTCGTGGATGATGCTCTCGAACCGGATCACAGCGAAAAGTCTGGAGCTGAATCCTGCCAGGCAGGCCAGAAAAATAATGCTGAATGAGAGTAGAGACTGCCACCCGGCCGGCTGTGTCAACCCGCCAGAGAGGCCTCCTTTGCCCCCTACTCCTCCACCACCGCCGGCACCCGGTCGGCTGTTTCCGTGCACCGAACTCCCGGAATTGCCGGACGCTTTGTGCTTGCCGTCGCTGGGTGCGTGGTGCTCCGCCATTTCTGCGTGCGATGTCGGTAGGATTCTAGAGCGTCTGTCCCTCCACTTTTCCTCCTCCTCCTGCCGTGCTCCCGAGTCTCCCTCCGCTCCGCAACCGCTGTAAACTCCCCTCGGTTGTCTCTGCTCAGGATTCCTCTCTCTGGAGACGCTCCTGGTGTTTGTTTAAACGTGTTTTCAGATGTGTACCGTAGCATTTATGTCCCTGTCCTCATACTTCTGCGCCACAGAGCAAGCACTGCTCGTTCACTCCGCTTCACGACTGAACGCCGGTGGGAAGAGGCGGGAAGGACGCGATGGGCGGAGCGTCCGGGAGAACTTGTGGCCTTTCACAGACCGACAGGTACGAGAGGGCGGGGCTTTAGGTTTATGAGCCAATAGCAAACAAGATGGTTTTAGATTGCCAAACAAGTTGACCAATAGATAAATAGATAAATTGTGGCTGGAAGTGATTGAAAATAAACGATCATCTGCTGCATAGATGGGCTCCATTAACCTAGAATAACTTGTTAAATTATTACTTATTAGCTAGCTAATTAATTACTTAATATTCTAAATCTGTCTGATGAAATGTTTTTGTTTTTTTACAAAACAGAGCCCAATTGACATATTACAATTTAAACCACGTGTCTGAGAAACAAATCACCACCTGGATTAATTAAATAAACTACATGGATTATTATGTCTCAGATGGCAAAAGGTTATTAAACCCTAACTGATGCAGTGAGTGGCTTCTCATTTCCTAACCAACCATGTCAACAGGCACATCCTGTGGTTGTTCAAAGGATGTTAGTCTGTTTCAAACCTAAAATACTTGCGTGTATCAAGCAAAGAAAACATCTATGGAATTTTACTGAAACTACTAACAATGGATTAAGAACTGTTCAACCAGAAAGACACTCGGAGGAACCAGTTTCTTTGCAGAAGAAATGTGGCTGGAGAAAAATTCCTGAATAAAATAAGTTACGATAGACTAACTTGTTACAGCTGCTCTTAGTAACACACAAGTCGGGTGCAAATAGTTATGAAAAAACGTGCAATCAAAGAAGTACAAGGCAAATGTGCAAAAACAAGTAGTAATAATAGAATGAAATAAAAATAAAATAAAATGACTTATGTACAGTAAAAAGTGGAGGTCATTTGTGCTAAAGTGAGAATAATTGTAGGTACAAATACAGCGGTTGATGCACTAGTTATTATACGGTAGAATTAAACAGTCAGACGGCAGTGGTGATGAAGGACCTGGGGTAGCGCTCCTTCCTGCACTGAGGGTGTCTCAGTCGGCCCTCAATGAGGCTGCCAAGTGGTCAGCCCAGGACAGAGCTGGCCCTGCTAACCAACTTGTTCAGTCTCTCTTCTGTCCCGCTTTGTGCTGCCTGGGGCCCAGCAGATGACAGTGCAGAGGATGGCAGAGACTACCACAGAATCATAAAAAGTCCTGAGCAAAGGCCTACACACTCCAAAGAACCACAGTCTCCTCAGAAAGTGGAGGCGGCTCTGGACCTTCTTGTACAGGACCATTGGTGTTTTGGAACCAGTCCAGTTTATTGTTGAGGTGAACACCCAAGTACTTAAAAATTCAATTCAATTAAAAAAAAGGTCAACTGTCTCAATGTCCTCCCACTGGATGTTCACTGGTGAGTGAGGTGGTGTCCTTCTCCTGAAGTCTATCATCATCTCCTTTGTCTTACTGGTGTTCAAGTACAAGTGGTTGAGCTCACACCAGTCCACAAAGTATTGATCAGTATCGACAACACTTTAAGATTTGGTGAAATCAAATTATAAAAATTCAAACAGCAAATCTCATGGCTGTTTTTAATATTGAAAGAGCATTTCCACAAACACACAATGTAAAAAGAACTCATGGGATTAAGACCAAACAGCTGTGCAGCCTTAAGAAAACCATCGAGTAGCAAGGCTTATTGAGAAAAAAGGTCAAATTTCCTAAGGAGCATAAAGATTAGACTCTGGAGCAATAGTAGGGCATGCGGTCTGATGAGTCCAGATTTACCTTCTTCCCTGTGCATAAGTTGACGCACCATCATGCTTAGTGCCTAACCTAGATCATGGCACTGCCCTCACAGGCTTGTATGGTAGGCATTATTTGAAGACATATTGTTGCTGAACTTAGAACTGAGGTCATGAATACTATGTGAATATACTGAATGGTCAGGTTATTCCATTAATAATTGTTCTTCCCTGAAGGCATAGGAATATTCCAAGATGACAATGTCAGGATTCTTTAGGTTCAATTCCTGCAAGAGTCTGGGACATAATTTTCACATATGGACATATGGATTGGCAACCACAGAGTCCAGACCTTGGCCCCATTATGAATCTTTGGGATGCGATTAAGAGAAATCTGCACAGTCTTCCGATGCTCCCATCATCTCTACAACATTTGACATTTTTTTGGATGGGAATGTATAACTTTACTCAAAGGTACCTACAGAATTTTTTCAAAAGTGTTAGCCAAATGGGGGCTGCTGATTATCTTGGGTGGACCACCAAAACTTAAAGTCATAAAAGAATTAAAGGGCCTTTATTATACTGAGATCATGTGTGTGGTGTGGGGGGCACGCAGGGGTAAAGTGTGTGACCCATATACAGAGATTAGAGTTCTCGAAGAAGTGGTCACGAGTCCCAGCCCTGTTTTCTCTTAAAATGGGGCATGGACATTGCACATTACCAAGATATGTTAAATAAATCTATTGGAAAATAATTTGACCAAATAAAAATAAAAAATCCTTACAAAATAACACTGATTTGTCTATAATTTACTTTCTAATTAAGAAATCCACATAGCTTCCAAATATAAGTTGCCTTGCTGTTGACATCAATAGGCAGGTGTGTGAAGATGAATTGTCTCCGTGAGAGCAATATTTCTGTAGCTCGTGGATGTTCAGGAGTGAGTGGCGAAGAGGTAAGAAAGACTGATGTGTTTCATCATCCTGTGTCCCACAGCAAAGACAACAACCCCACCATTCATCAATCTCTGAACGTTTTTATTGAGCTGAAACATTTTTTTCTGGCATTTCAGATAAATGCCTAAGTTTTAAAGCTGCTGGCCAGATCGTAAACCACTCAAACTCACTTTTGACATAGATTGTCACCATTAAACTAACATGTCATTGTCATTTTGTCTTGCTATTTTGTTGTAAATGATATAGTCAAGATAAAACATACCCTCCCAACATTTAGCTTCCAGGGGTCCATACCTTTTATGACATCACAGGTGGCATAAAGCCCCTGTCCTCATTGTTCTTTATCTTGGAATAAAAAATGTATAAAGAAACTAATCAGACTTTTTTTTAAGTGTATTTGTAATTTTATTGTTTTTATTGATTTTCCTCCTTCAAAGGCGTTTCCCTGTGTTATGTTCAGCTAAAATTAAAGGTCTGAGCTGCATGCATGGATTTCAGGAAAGGCTGGCAACAATGAAAACGGTTTGTGAAGACGTTCAGAGCCCACTGCAACGGCTAATATTAATTATTGAAGATCTTTAACATTCATTCCGAGGTGATTTGTTGGAAAAACACCATGGAGGTATTTTTTTTCCCTGTCCCAACCATATTTCCTGCAGAACTGAAGCATCACCCACAACATCTGCTGAAAATAATCGCCAGGCCAACGCCGGGCACTCCATCTTTCTCTAACAGTCCAAAAACATAAATGTAAGGGTTAACTGATCTCTCTCAATTGCCCCTAGCTTTAAGTGCGTGCGTGGTTGGTGGTACTCTGTGTCTTTGCCTACACCTGCAGTACAACCTAAAGCATCTTCATTATTCTAATCAACTCTAGAGCGAAGAAGTAAGACTGTTGCAGACTGTCACTGTACTGTTCTATACAAGGTGACAAGGAGAATACAAATTTTCCTCACTGTATGAGAGGTCAATATGTACTGAAACCAACCCGTTGGACACATTTACACTGGAATAGAAACAGATTCAGACCAGTTAGAGATCTGTAGATGACTATTGGCATGATAACCGAGTCAAGCCCCAGTTCAAACACGTAAGGCCAATGTAACCTAAAAGCAGGGCAAATGCATAAGAATTTATGTTGAAATCTGTTAAAAGGGGATTGCCAGCAGAGTATTATCTAAAGCCAACAAAATATTCGATTCTTGTGCCTCTTATGATGCAACACACACAAATTTACGCAAAACATAACCTAAATCCCTAGTGCGCTTTCTAAGAACACATGTTGTGAAATCCTGCACTGGATATCCATCCTTCATTACCCAGTGGGGTTTTTATGTGACTGTATATTTTCTGGTGGGAAAAAATTTATATTATCTGTACACTCATCATAAACATTAATTCTGTACTTGTAATGCATCATACAACCATGAAGTACTGAGGCATTATTGATTTATCAGAGTTGTGATCCTGTCCCAACAGAAAAAGGAACAGTATTCCTACCCTCCCCTACAAAACTATTTGTTGTCATGCTGTGCAGCATCTTCAACTTTTTAGCTCGAGGACATAGAGGTGCTTTATGTGAAAGCAACTTTAGTGAATAGTACAGTGCTTTATCCTTTATACCAAGGACATACAGGTCCTTCTCAAAATATTAGCATATTGTGATAAAGTTCATTATTTTCCATAATGTAATGATGAAAATTTAACATTCATATATTTTAGATTCATTGCACACTAACTGAAATATTTCAGGTCTTTTATTGTCTTAATACGGATGATTTTGGCATACAGCTCATGAAAACCCAAAATTCCTATCTCACAAAATTAGCATATCATTAAAAGGGTCTCTAAACGAGCTATGAACCTAATCATCTGAATCAACGAGTTAACTCTAAACACCTGCAAAAGATTCCTGAGGCCTTTAAAACTCCCAGCCTGGTTCATCACTCAAAACCCCAATCATGGGTAAGACTGCCGACCTGACTGCTGTCCAGAAGGCCACTATTGACACCCTCAAGCAAGAGGGTAAGACACAGAAAGAAATTTCTGTACGAATAGGCTGTTCCCAGAGTGCTGTATCAAGGCACCTCAGTGGGAAGTCTGTGGGAAGGAAAAAGTGTGGCAGAAAACGCTGCACAACGAGAAGAGGTGACCGGACCCTGAGGAAGATTGTGGAGAAGGGCCGATTCCAGACCTTGGGGGACCTGCGGAAGCAGTGGACTGAGTCTGGAGTAGAAACATCCAGAGCCACCGTGCACAGGCGTGTGCAGGAAATGGGCTACAGGTGCCGCATTCCCCAGTCCTGGGCTACAGAGAAGCAGCACTGGACTGTTGCTCAGTGGTCCAAAGTACTTTTTTCGGATGAAAGCAAATTCTGCATGTCATTCGGAAATCAAGGTGCCAGAGTCTGGAGGAAGACTGGGGAGAAGGAAATGCCAAAATGCCAGAAGTCCAGTGTCAAGTACCCACAGTCAGTGATGGTCTGGGGTGCCGTGTCAGCTGCTGGTGTTGGTCCACTATGTTTTATCAAGGGCAGGGTCAATGCAGCTAGCTATCAGGAGATTTTGGAGCAGTTCATGCTTCCATCTGCTGAAAAGCTTTATGGAGATGAAGATTTCATTTTTCAGCACGACCTGACACCTGCTCACAGTGCCAAAACCACTGGTAAATGGTTTACTGACCATGGTATCACTGTGCTCAATTGGCCTGCCAACTCTCCTGACCTGAACCCCATAGAGAATCTGTGGGATATTGTGAAGAGAACGTTGAGAGACTCAAGACCCAACACTCTGGATGAGCTAAAGGCCGCTATCGAAGCATCCTGGGCCTCCATAAGACCTCAGTGCCACAGGCTGATTGCCTCCATGCCACGCCGCGTTGAAGCAGTCATTTCTGCAAAAGGATTCCCGACCAAGTATTGAGTGCATAACTGTACATGATTATTTGAAGGTTGACGTTTTTTGTATTAAAAACACTTTTCTTTTATTGGTCGGATGAAATATGCTAATTTTGTGAGATAGGAATTTTGGGTTTTCATGAGCTGTATGCCAAAATCATCCGTATTAAGACAATGAAAGACCTGAAATATTCCAGTTAGTGTGCAATGAATCTAAAATATATGAATGTTAAATTTTCATCATGACATTATGGAAAATAATGAACTTTATCACAATATGCTAATTTTTTGGGAAGGACCTGTATATGGGAAATGTCACCAAAGGAATAAAAAAAAAAAACATGCATCCTTTTAAACATACAGCAGCAGTTATAAATGCCCTCGCTGACCTCAAAAACTTTGAGACTGAAAATGAAGGCCATGATTCGTGTATATGTGGCTAAAATAAAAGTTTAGAGTACAGCCTCAACCTTGAGCCAGCTGAGATGGTTCAAGTCATTTGATCAGGCATGTCTTGAAGATATAAAAACTTGGATGACTTTAAATTGTTTGCTTCTAAATTCAGACAAGACAGAAGTTATCGTCTTTGGACTGGAGTCTTTAAAAAAGAAACTGCTTAGTCAATCACTTAACCTGGATGGCATTAAATTGACCTCCAGTAATAACGTAAAAAACCTTGGTGTTATTTTTGACTAGCACATGTCAGTTAAATCCCATATTTAACAGGTTTCTAGGATTTTCTTCTTTCACCTCCGGAACATTGCCAAAATTAGAAATATCCTATCCAGGAGTGACGCTGAAAAACTAGTCCATGCATTTGTTACTTCAAGGCTGGACTATTGTAATTCTTTACTATCAGGATGTCCACAAAATGCAGTTAAAAGCCTTCAGCTGATTCAAAATGTTGCAGCAAGAGTTCTGATGAAAATTAAAAGAGAGATCATATTTCTCCTACTTTAGCTTCCCTTCATTGGCTCCCTGTTAAATCCAGAATATAATTTAAAATTCTCCTCCTCACATATAAAAAGCCTTTAATGATCTACAGGGGTTGGACAATGAAACTGAAACACCTGGTTTTAGACCACAATAATTTATTAGTATGGTGTAGGGCCTCCTTTTGCGGCCAACACAGCGTCAATTCATCTTGAGAATGACATATACAAGTCCTGCACAGTGGTCAGAGGGATTTTAAGCCATTCTTCTTGCAGGATAATGGCCAGGTCACTACGTGATACTGGTGGAGGAAAACGTTTCCTGACTCGCTCCTCCAAAACACCCCAAAGTGGCTCAATAATATTTAGATCTGGTGACTGTGCAGGCCATGGGAGATGTTCAACTTCACTTTCATGTTCATCAAACCAATCTTTAACCAGTCTTGCTGTGTTTATTGGTGCATTGTCATCCTGATATACGGCACCGCCTTCAGGATAAAATGTTTGAACCATTGGATGCACATGGTCCTCAGGAATGGTTCGGTAGTCCTTGGCAGTGACGCGCCCATCTAGCACAAGTATTGGGCCAAGGGAATGCCATGATATGGCAGCCCAAACCATCACTGATCCACCCCCATGCTTCACTCTGGGCATGCAACAGTCTGCGTGGTACGCCTCTTTGGAGCTTCTCCACAACATAACTCTCCTGGATGTGGGGAAAACAGTAAAGGTGGAATCAACAGAGAACAATACATGTTTCACATTGTCTACAGCCCAAGATTTGCGCTCCTTGCACCATTGAAATCGACGTTTGGCATTGGCATGAGTGACCAAAGGTTTGGCTATAGCAGCTCGGCTGTGTATATTAACCCTGTGGAGCTCCCGACAGACAGTTCTAGTAGAAACAGGAGAGTTGAGGTGCACATTTAATTCTGCCGTGATTTGGGCAGCCGTGGTTTTATGTTTTTTGGATACAATCCGGGTTAGCACCCGAACATCCCTTTCAGACAGCTTCCTCTTGCGTCCTTAGTTAATCCTGTTGGATGTGGTTCGTCCTTCTTGGTGGTATGCTGACATTACCCTGGATACCGTGGCTCTTGATACATCACAAAGACTTGCTGTCTTGGTCACAGATGCGCCAGCAAGACGTGCACCAACAATTTGTCCTCTTTTGAACTCTGGTATGTCACCCATAATGTTGTGTGCATTTCAATATTTTCAGCAAAACTGTGCCCTTACCCTGCTAATTGAACCTTCACACTCTGCTCTTACTGGTGCAATGTGCAATCAATAAAGACTGGCTACCAGGCTGGTCCAATTTAGCCATGAAACCTCCCACACTAAAATGACAAGTGTTTCAGTTTCATTGTCCAACCCCTGTAGCTCCATCATACATCAGAGATCTGATTGTTCCATATGTTCCTAACAGAGCACTTCATTCTCAGGCTGCAGGTTTACTGGTGGTTCCTAGAGTCTCTAGAAGTAGAATGGGAGGCAGATCCTTTAGTTATCAGGCTCCTCTCCTGTGGAAACAGCTCCCGGTTGTTGTCCGTGAGGCAGACACCCTGTCTACTTTCAAGGCTAGGCTTAAAACTTTCCTTTTTGATAAAGCTTATAGTTAGAGTGGCTTAGTTTATCAGGGAGGGAGCCTTCCTCCCTCCCTATTGGTTGGAGTAAGGGGGAGTCAGGTTTAGCCTAAACCGGCTCAGTTATGGTTGAGGTGCAAACACACCCTCCATTTCTGCTACCTGTATGACCCCTTCTCTTTTCCAATGGTTATAATCAGTTAGACAGAGAGAGGTATCTCAATCCTTGAGGTTTTTAGTATAACAATGACCATCAGTGGGACCCTTTGTGGGGTTCCTTTTGACGACATTGTTGTAAATAAGCGCCGTTTACCTAAATAATCTGAACTGAAACTATCTGTGTAGTTATGCTGCTATAGGCTTAGGCTGCTGGAGGACATAATGACCACTTTCACCCTCTTCGCTACATTCTCACACTACTCTCCAATTTTGCATTATTTGCTGTTATTTCAGCTGTTAACCTTGTTCTCTCCATTCTCTTCCTAGAAGGTACACCTGGCCTGGCTCTGTGTCTACCTGTGACACCTTTCTGGAGAGGGGAATTGTCCGAGCTTCTGCTGGCAACAACTTAATGCTCACCCTCTACCGATGATCCACATAGCCCTGTCTTTTAGTGTTTAACCCTTTCTCTCTCCTAGACATGGCGATTGACTGAGCTTAACTGTAACAAACTCTATGTGTTCTCTTTCAGACTCTAACCTTGAAAACTGGCTCAGAGTTTATCTGTTCTTTCTTTCTAGATGAAACGACTAAAGGAGCTACATCCATTAACATTTACTTTTCCTTCCCATAGAAAGTACTTCCGGATCAGTGCTTCTGTGTTCTTTTTGTGTCTCTGCTCTGTTCTCTCAAACCCCCAGTCGGTCGTGGCAGATGGCCGCTCACACTGAGCCTGGTTCTGCTGGAGGTTTCTTCCTGTTAAAAGGGAGTTTTTCCTCTCCACTGTCGCTACATGCATGCTCAGTATGAGGGATTGCTGCAAAGTCAACGCCAGTGACTGTCCACTGTCTCTACATGCTCATCCAGGAGGAGTGAATGCTGCAAGTCACTGACTGGATGCAATCTGCTGGGTTTCCTTAGACAGAAAAAGTTTTTATCCAATTTGAATAAATAACTAACTCTGACTGCACTGTTCAATGGTTAGGACTAATTGGAATGTATGAACCTGACTGTTGTGAAGTGCCTTGAGACAACATGTGTTGTGAATTGGCGCTATATAAATAAACTGAATTGAATTGAATCAGGATGTTGCCCTCAGAGGGGTTTTTCAGGCAGACATTGGTGGAGAGACTGTGTGTTGCAAAACGTTTGATACCTGTTTTCACATTTTGTCATAATATAGCCACAAACCTCAGTGTCATTTACTGGCATTTTATGTGACAAACAGGAAGTATTGCATACATGTGAAGTCAAAAGGGGAGGATCAGTGTTTTTAAAAATGTTTTGCAAATAAAGTGCTGAATAGTTGGGCATGCAGTTGATGTTCCTAAATAAAATCCAATGCAATCATGTGCCTTCAGATGTCCACCTGTGTGTATGTTATTCTCCGTATAAATCCAGCTGTTGTATGAAAGCCTCAGGTTTGTTAGAGAACATTAGAAAACAAACAGCATCATCAAGTCCAAGGGACACAGCGGACATCTCAGGGAAAAAGTTGTGTAGAAGTTAAAAGAGCAGGGTTAAATTGTGAAACAACAATCCAAGCTTTGAACAACTCACAGATCACAGCTCATCTGAAAATGAAATGAGTATGACACAACTGCAAACCACTGCTGAGGGCCATAAAAAGTCTTCTCTCCAGTTTGCTACAAGCCACGTATGTTAATGTCAAAATATATTAAGATAAATACAGGATGATGCTGCAAAACTTGTTATGGATGCAGATGAGATGATATAACGGTGGTAGAGACAATTCCTAAAACACCTGCAGCTGTAATTGCAGCAAAAAGGGGTTCTACAGTGTATTGCTATAGGGGACCGAATACAGATCCACTCCACACTTTTTTGATTGTTTTTATATAGAACCCTTTGCGGTGATGTATGGTTTTTGTCATTTTTTTACATTACAGCCTCAAAATGTAACATGTGAAAAAGTTGAAGGGGTACCCCCCCCAAACTTGTAACCTCTGCATCATATGGGATGGATGGATGGACAAATTGACAAATGGACAGATGATGTACACTCAAAGCACTGAGGATTGAGGATTATTTGGTTTGAAATCCTTCTAAAATGTTCCCAAATTCCCATTTGTACTGTGCACCGTCATTATGTAGAGTTTCCATTTCATCCATAAGACCATCATTTTAAAATGCAAATTGGATACCCATGATTAGATGGGAGATTGAGCCAGAGTTAACAAAGCAGTGGATCTACGCTGCCTTCTACAGAGACAATGAGGCAATAAGAACAAGATCAAAATAAAGATTTGGAGAGATGGGGAGATCTCTGGATAACAAAGGAAAGTCATGGGTGATGATTATAAAAACTCATGGGAGTCATCACTGATGGGAGAATAGATGGTGGGGCAGATATAGATAAGCATTTTAGGTTCAAAGAGGGATCACAAGTTGAATCTCAGTAAATACAAACAATCACATGCATAAGCCTCAGTTGGAAGTACAAGACAGTCAGCAGAGAGCGAAACATGTGTTTTACAAATACATGTAATCCAACAAAGATATTAACAGACAAATGCTGATGATTGCATCCCTGTGTGGGCATGCAACAATGTGTTTATGTGTGCATATACAGGGGTTGGACAATGAAACTGAAACACCTGTCATTTTAGTGTGGGAGGTTTCATGGCTAAATTGGACCAGCCTGGTAGCCAGTCTTCATTGATTGCACATTGCACCAGTAAGAGCAGAGTGTGAAGGTTCAATTAGCAGGGTAAGAGCACAGTTTTGCTCAAAATATTGAAATGCACACAACATTATGGGTGACATACCAGAGTTCAAAAGAGGACAAATTGTTGGTGCACGTCTTGCTGGCGCATCTGTGACCAAGACAGCAAGTCTTTGTGATGTATCAAGAGCCACGGTATCCAGGGTAATGTCAGCATATCACCAAGAAGGACGAAACACATCCAACAGGATTAACTGTGGATGCAAGAGGAAGCTGTCTGAAAGGGATGTTCGGGTGCTAACCCGGATTGTATCCAAAAAACATAAAACCACGGCTGCCCAAATCACAGCAGAATTAAATGTGCACCTCAACTCTCTTGTTTCCACCAGAACTGTCCGTCAGGAGCTCCACAGGGTCAATATACACGGCCGGGCTGCTATAGCCAAACCTTTGGTCACTTATGCCAATGCCAAACGTCGATTTCAATGGTGCAAGGAGCGCAAATCTTCGGCTGTGGACAATGTGAAACATGTATTGTTCTCTGATGAGTCCACCTTTACTGTTTTCCCCACATCTGGGAGAGTTACGGTGTGGAGAAGTCCCAAAGAAGCGTACCACCCAGACTGTTGCATGCCCAGAGTGAAGCATGGGGGTGGATCAGTGATGGTTTGGGCTGCCATATCATGGCATTCCCTTGGCCCAATACTTGTGCTAGATGGGCACGTCACTGCCAAGAACTACCGAACCATTCTTGACAACCATGTGCACCCAATGGTTCAAACATTGTATCCTGAATGCAGTGCACCAATACACACAGCAAGACAGGTGAAAGATTGGTTTGATGAACATGAAAGTGACCCCATGGCCTGCACAGTCACCAGATCTAAATATTATTGAGCTACTTTGGGGTGTTTTGGAGGAGCGAGTCAGGAAACGTTTTCCTCCACCAGTATCACGTAGTGACCTGGCCACTATCCTGCAAGAAGAATAGCTTAAAATCCCTCTGACCACTGTGCAGGACTTGTATATGTCATTCCCAAGACAAATTGACACTGTATTGGCTGCAAAAGGAGGCCCTACACCATACTAATAAATTATTGTGGTCTAAAACCAGGTGTTTCAGTTTCATTGTCCAACCCCTGTATATGCCCTGCACCTCTTCTCATTCATAAGTCAGAAGCCAGAGTCAGGAGCAGCACTACGGTTTGACACTTTCTACTCCACCTGCAAATTCTGAACTGACGACCTTTGAAGCAAACACAAATCAGACTGTGAAAATTGCTTTAGTCGGATCCATTGTCAAAAGGCCAGCCACCTCCTGATGAAAGCCAGCCAAAAAAGCGAGTTGTTGCCAGGCAAGGCAGCTTTGCTTTCCTCCATCTCTGAAGCCAGACTTCAGTGTTTGTGTTTGCCTTGAATTTTTTTCCCCTTAAGACAACAGAACAGATTTGCCATGTTTGCTTTGCGTTCTCAGACATCTACATTTTTATCAAGCCAAAACCAAGTCCTGCAGCAGAAGTAAAGTCTTAAGAAGCCAGAAATGAATTATTCTCCCCTATAATTTTGTTTGTTTTGATTGCTTGTTGAAATACCAAGCAGGGAGAAAGACATTATAGCAGATGGGGAATATCTGAATTAAAAAAAGGAAAAACATCTGTGAAGGCAGCAAAGGCTGTATTTATTTCTCTCAAAATACAAAAAATGCTCAAAATCACTTGGTAAGTTGTGCATATTATGTAACCATAGTAGAAAAAGATGATTCCTCTCTAAATAGTGAGCATACGTATCAAAAGGAGAGTCTATTCTCACATTTGCATTAAGTGAATATACACTTTTGGGTTCAATTTCACAATCGACACCCTGGCATGATTACTGCCAGACCTGTATCATGAAATAGGGTAAACGATCTCAAACATCAACACATCATGAACAGATCTAAAGAAACAAAGTCATTCACACCAATCAGTCTAGAAAGAGTTACATATACATTTCTCAAGACTCTTGAGCTCACATGCACCACAGTGAGAGCCATTATCCATAGATGGAGAAAACATGCAACAGTTGTGCACGATCCCAGAGAGCAAATCACTGACTTATTCAGGAGGTTACAAAAGAACCCAGAACACCTAAAGTTCCAAGGTGAAGACAACTAAACAGAAAGAACACAAAGGTCTGGCTTATTTGTGCAAAAATAACATCTTAATAATCCGTTAGACTTGTGGGATATTTTGTTGACTTAAAATTGGAACTTTTTGAAGGTGTCCATTCCTAAAACAGCATTTCAGAAAAGAAATCTACTTAAAAATGTAGGATTGTCATGTCCTGGATGACTGTAAATCTACACTAGCATATCCACAGTTAAATTAGAGCAGGTTGTCCTGGTTCAGACCACCACCATGTTTAAATATAAACCCTCATGGACAATTTGGAGCCATCAGTTAACAACCTCAAGCTTGAGCGATGAAAGACAATGATCCAAAGCAAACCAGCAAGCTCACCTCTAAATGGCTCGAAATACAAGATGGATTCAGACATTTTTTGGAGTGGCCTAGTCAAAGTCCGGGCTTAAATCCAATTGAGACGTTGTGGCATGACCCTAAATACAGGTCCTTCTCAAAATATTAGCATATTGTGATAAAGTTAATTATTTTCCATAATGTAATGATGAAAATTTAACATTCATATATTTTAGATTCATTGCACACTAACTGAAATATTTCAGGTCTTTTATTGTCTTAATACGGATGATTTTGGCATACAGCTCATGAAAACCCAAAATTCCTATCTCACAAAATTAGCATATCATTAAAAGGGTCTCTAAACGAGCTATGAACCTAATCATCTGAATCAACGAGTTAACTCTAAACACCTGCAAAAGATTCCTGAGGCCTTTAAAACTCCCAGCCTGGTTCATCACTCAAAACCCCAATCATGGGTAAGACTGCCGACCTGACTGCTGTCCAGAAGGCCACTATTGACACCCTCAAGCAAGAGGGTAAGACACAGAAAGAAATTTCTGAACGAATAGGCTGTTCCCAGAGTGCTGTATCAAGGCACCTCAGTGGGAAGTCTGTGGGAAGGAAAAGGTGTGGCAGAAAACGCTGCACAACGAGAAGAGGTGACCGGACCCTGAGGAAGATTGTGGAGAAGGGCCGATTCCAGACCTTGGGGGACCTGCGGACGCAGTGGACTGAGTCTGGAGTAGAAACATCCAGAGCCACCGTGCACAGGCGTGTGCAGGAAATGGGCTACAGGTGCCGCATTCCCCAGGTCAAGCCACTTTTGAACCAGAAACAGCGGCAGAAGCGCCTGACCTGGGCTACAGAGAAGCAGCACTGGACTGTTGCTCAGTGGTACAAAGTACTTTTTTTGGATGAAAGCAAATTCTGCATGTCATTCAGAAATCAAGGTGCCAGAGTCTGGAGGAAGACTGGGGAGAAGGAAATGCCAAAATGCCAGAAGTCCAGTGTCAAGTACCCACAGTCAGTGATGGTCTGGGGTGCCGTGTCAGCTGCTGGTGTTGGTCCACTGTGTTTTATCAAGGGCAGGGTCAATGCAGCTAGCTATCAGGAGATTTTGGAGCACTTCATGCTTCCATCTGCTGAAAAGCTTTATGGAGATGAAGATTTCATTTTTCAGCACGACCTGGCACCTGCTCACAGTGCCAAAACCACTGGTAAATGGTTTACTGACCATGGTATCACCGGGCTCAATTGGCCTGCCAACTCTCCTGACCTGAACCCCATAGAGAATCTGTGGGATATTGCGAAGAGAACGTTGAGAGACTCAAGACCCAACACTCTGGATGAGCTAAAGGCCGCTATCGAAGCATCCTGGGCCTCCATAAGACCTCAGCAGTGCCACAGGCTGATTGCCTCCATGCCACGCCGCATTGAAGCAGTCATTTCTGCCAAAGGATTCCTGACCAAGTATTGAGTGCATAACTGTACATGATTATTTGAAGGTTGACGTTTTTTGTATTAAAAACACTTTTCTTTTATTGGTCGGATGAAATATGCTAATTTTGTGAGATAGGAATGTTGGGTTTTCATGAGCTGTATGCCAAAATCATCCGTATTAAGACAATGAAAGACCTGAAATATTTCAGTTAGTGTGCAATGAATCTAAAATATATGAATGTTAAATTTTCATCATTACATTACGGAAAATAATTAACTTTATCACAATATGCTAATATTTTGAGAAGGACCTGTAGATGATACTATAAATTGTCTGATGTGGCCAACCAAAAGCAATTCTGCAAAGAACGGTGGACCAAATCGGTGGACCAAAAGTTTCAAAGTTATGTATATAAAGCCAAGTATTTATTTCCTGTTTGGGCAAGTTGACTTTGAGAGATTTTTTCATTTCAAATTAATCATTTGAAAAGTGCATTTTTTACTTGCTTAGGTTATTTTGAAATGTGTTTGTTGATCTGAAATATTTAGGTGTGACAAACAAAAAACCATGGGGCTGCCATTCTCAGGAATCATTGCAAGGCAGAAGAGCAAGTTGATTGATTTCCAATATAACTCAAACTGGGCCAAACACAGTCAGACACTTATGCAGTTCTCAGTTCACCAGTTATAAGTCTTCCAAAGCCTGAGTATAGCTTGGACACCAATAATTTGTTGTATCGCTGTGATCCATGTGGTTTGTTAAGAGTTTTCCTAAATGTATCTTCCTCTTCTGGTTCCTGCTTTTCATTGGAGCCTGTTTCTCAGTAGGTGTTTTTAACTAAATACCACAAATGTTTTAGTTACTTTTTACCTCCACCATGGCCAGACTTATGAAAGAACTGCGGTGCTTCTGCATAATGAAAGTAAGCCACATTGTCTTTTTCTATTATTTCTATCATTAAATCATTATCATTCTATCATAAATCATTATCCATACATCTAGAGGAAAATCTGCCCATATTCATTCAGCATGGCTAAGCTGTGTTAAACTATATTAGGGTTGATTAACCAGTCGGTTTCAGAATTGTAAATCAATCAGTCTGCAGTAATAATTCTTTCCCCCTTTTTGATTCATCTTTATCACAAAAAAGGGTTATTTAAATGATTAAAATCTAATAAATATCAGGAGCTTGTAGGATTCTTGGAAACCTGAGTGAAATGTTTTAGGCCTAATTCTGATTTTAATACCTAACTTCACTGAAAGGGGTGTCTTGGGGAAGAGAACCATTCAATCTTATTCACTTTCAGCACCAGACATAACTGCAACAGAACAAACAGCCCCCAAACCCTCTTTAGGACAGACTGGGCTTTTAAACCTCTGCCAGAGCCATCGTGGATGTCTGTAGGTGGTTTAAATAACCGGCGTGTCTGTGAGGGGGGTTCTGACACACAGCTGTTTAAATAAGGATGTGGTCGCTCTGCGGATGGAAGGTACCATTTCTCTTGGCACAGGTGTTGAATACTTAGTTATTTCTGTCTTTTAGGTCATACTGGGACAAGATATTAGAATGATCAAGTTAAAGCTTGATTCTCAAAGACCATTGCTGTTTGTGACATGCAGTGAGCACAAAAGAATTCCTGAATGCTAGTTGCAAATGTAACTCAGAAGAGAATATAAAATACCTCCCATTAGCCCCCTGCTTCTCTAAAATCAAGCAGGAATGCCTCAGATGGTATCTTTTGTCCTCTTATCCAGTAATGTTTCCTATTTTGAGTACACAATGTCTGTAATCAGCATACAAATTCACAAAACAGTGTGCAAAACCTTGAATCTGATATGCAAAATGCAAAACTTGATTACAATTCCCAAACATTCCAGCAGATAGTCCTAAGAGACATTAAGGACATCCTTCAATCCAACGAGGTGTGAAAATTTTGACAGGTGGGCGGGACTTCCGGTGGCTGGGCCTTCTTGTGACGTAACCGGATATCATCATTAATCGGATGTTGTCATTAACCGGAAGTTGTCATTACAAGGAAGCGAATCTTTCTAATTGTATGTTTTTAGATGTTTTTTACATCTAAAAACAAAACATGTAGTTTCTCCACTTTAAAGGAACAGTCAATTTAATGCAGGCACATCACACAAAATTCTGATAAAAAGAGAGCACCTGACAGATTGTAAATTCATTTTGTTTTAACACGGGGTTATTTAGATGCTATTTAGAAAAGAATGATGAATTGGCTTCTGTTGTAGAGATGAACTGAAAAAATAAAAAATAAAGGTTATAAAATCCTCAGACATGTCACTGTTTATTGAATTAAAGCAGACAACTTGTGTATTGTCTCAGACAGTCTTCACACCAACTGTAGTCAAAAGTAATTAAGAGGAAAATAGCACTTTCCTGGCTATAAGTCTGGAGCATTGTCTGACAATACACATCCACTGTTTAATGAATTAACGCGTCTGCGCTGTTGCTGAGGTGTCTCGGGGGGTATGGCCAAGGGGCGTAACTAAGCGCGCTGAAGGTGGTGTAGTCAGTCATCCCTGGTTCTATCGAGAGATACAGCGCAATCTTTACTGGGAGATCGGCTTCAAATCTGGTAGCTAAAAGTTTATTTTTAACCAATTACACTGAAATATTTTTAGAACACTTGTAAGGAGAAGCTGAAAAAAAAATGTCGGAAAATATTTCAGGAAACGAAGAAGGTGAACATTCTGCTTCTATCGAAAGATACAACGCAATCTTCAGTAGTAAGTATTCATCTTTAAGAATTCTTTAAGTGCTTGTGAATGCTCGTTGGATAATAATAATGTTTAACTTATATTCTTTAGAACCCACGAGTGATGAGTTGGATGGTATCGTTTTTACACAGTCTGACTATGGTAATTATTAACTGCAACAACAACATCTAGTTTAGTCAACTGGTGA
Source organism: Girardinichthys multiradiatus (assembly GCF_021462225.1). NCBI lineage: Eukaryota > Metazoa > Chordata > Actinopteri > Cyprinodontiformes > Goodeidae > Girardinichthys > Girardinichthys multiradiatus. The sequence goes on along the minus strand of NC_061806.1, from coordinate 39,047,327 downwards.
ATGCTATTTTGTGATTTAAAAAATAAATGAGATAAATTCTACTTACAGATTTAACAAGAGACATATTCCTGAACGTTGGAGAGGTCAGCGTTTGTAACCGTCTGCCTCCGAAAAAATCAAAGTTGAGATGGAAACTTGTCTTTAAAAAAGACAATCCGATCCCAGCTAAACATGAAATAGAGGGCGAAACCATTCATGTACCACAGTCACCTGACCGTGCGCCGGAAAAATTAACAGCTCCGGAAGAGGAGAGTAAGTAAAAAAATAAAATAAAATAATATATATATATATATATATATATATATATATATTTCTAAGCATATGTTTTCACAAGTCTATGCGATATTGCAGACTTGTTTTAAACCCTGATAAAATATTTTACAGATATAGTGAATGATTTAATCCAGAACCCAAGCCTGGATAACATTCAGCAGAACTGTAGCAGTTCAGTGCAGGAAGAGTTGGAACCGCCCGGAACCGTTCAAATACCCCGTGTACGGAGTAAGTTATAGTTATATTCAAATCTTCACAGAAACAAGATTTTTTTTTTTTTTCAAAAGACCTGCATTGTAAGGTAACTTTATTTTGTTTCACAGAATATCTTAAATTGAGGAAAAGACGGCGACTCTGTGCTCTTTATACCAGGGCAAGGCTTGTTAAAGGTTTATTGAATGGTAAGTTTAATTCTTCTTATACTCATTTACCTACTGAATTAATTTGCATATTTCATTAATTTATTTTTTTTCTTTATCTTTCCAGAGGCAACGTTGATGGTGGAGCAGATTTCATCGAGACCTGGACAGCAACAGCGCAGACAGAGAGTTCCCCTATCCTTACGTGACCGTTGTAATAAAGCATCAAGTTTAACGCTTCTGGCAGCATGTCAGACATTGTTAGTGAAACATTGCGCTGATAGCAAGGTAATTTAAACTGATCCCTGGGTCTTCTTCTTCTGATACTCATGTTAATATGGAAAGCCAGATCACACATGCGCTGAATGAGATAAGGAATGTTGTTGCTCATCTTAATGAAAGTCCTGTTAATGCTGATGTAGCAGATAACATTGGGTTAAATGCATCTCCTGCTAACAGTGAAAATGTAATAAATCTAAATCTGTACGGTGACTTTTTAAGCTCATTAGAACAGGCTGTTGAAGATTTAAATAGAACACCGTCTCCATCCAGCATTCAGCAAAATGAATAAGCTGACTTACAAATTCCTTCAACGTCACACGCCGCTGATCATACTGGGCAGCATGGCGGCAATTTCAATCCAGAGGTTGCAGTCAACCCTGATCAGATTGAGGGAGATCCTCCTGTGACTGTTGAACGTGAACGTTTTAATAACATTGAAATAAGGAGACCTTTTACCATCCCGCCTGCCTGCCCTGGTCATGTTCCTGATCTTGCTACAATCTATATAAACATCATGCATATTCTCACTGAATTAGCCGATACTGCAAGATCTTTAGCCAGACGTAACGATGTTGTGCAGCTAGAATTAGTAGGGGAAAATCTGAACCGTAACGTCACGTTTACCATTAACGATGATGGGAATATGATTCTGCCTGATTTTGAGGATTTTCTGGATGAGTTAGTACAGTCCAACGCTGAAATGCCTGCAGATAATAACCTGGAATTTGTTCTACAGGTAGTTAATGACCCTGCAGGAGGGTCAAAACGTAAGGTTAAAGGAACGTTAGACTGTGAACTGATTAATAAGAAAAAGCATCACCTGTATATTGTAGATAATACCGGTAATCAGTTATGCTTTGCCATAAGTCTTGCACACGTCTCTGACTCTAACCTTACTGATAATCAGGCTTTAGAGCTGGGGAGGGAGTGGCAACGCAGGGCTAGTTTAGATGATCAGACAGCAGTAACTTTCAGCGACATTGGTAAATTTGAAAACATTCTAAAGAGAAAAATTGTAGTGTTTCACAGAACCGTTACAGACTCTGCAGCTCTGTGTAAATTTGAGACTAGTTTCCCTGATCGATCAAACCCTCTCTTTCTGCTGTTATTTCAAGGTCACTACTATGGGATAAAAAATCTCAAGGGTTTTATAGGATCGAGATACATCTGTGCATATTGTTACGGGAGCTATGAAAAGCCAGACACACACCATTGTGAAGGCTATTGTCCGGTGTGTCACTCATACCAGTGTATGCGTGAAATTAACGAACCTGTCGCCTGTGCAGGTTGTCACAGAATCTGTCGTAACTCTTCTTGTTTCAGTAGACACAGGGAACTTCGCAAAAGACCTAGTGCTGACAGGCCCATGAGTGACTGTGAGTTGGTAAAACTGTGCAAGTTGTGCAAAAGGATATACGTTATTCCAATCAGCAAGCAGGATAATCCTATATGGATATTTTCAATATGTCTTCTGGAAACTGGAAGGTAGTGGGCAGGGTTAAACGTCAGAGTAACCATATCACTGAAGTCGCCTTGTACTTTGACGGTCCGCAGTAAAGGCGCAAAAGTGTCGCCTACTATTTGCGGGCTGACCACGTCGCTGTAACTGTATAGGTGATAGAAACCAGCCTTTATATCTGCCGGAAAAGGAGCCAGTTTTGGTTCAGATACATGAATCCATTCCCCTGGTTTCACGCCCATCATATAAGCCAGAGTGTTGAAGAAGCGTATTTCATACGGACCGCTTGCTTGAAATGCAAATCTCTTTTGAACTTTGCTGAATTTAATGCGGATACCCGAGTTAATTTTTTTGAAAAACAGTGCCATCTCTGTCTCGAGTTGAATAATGCTGTTATAGTAGCCACTTCTGATCCTTTGCGTATTGATCTCCACATCGCCAACCTTCCTCCATTCAAAGTAGGCATCATAATCCAGTAAATTATGCCATGTATGAGGGTATGAAATCTCTGCTAATGCAACCATCCATTGGCCTTCTAAATCAATATGTTGAGCTAAATTTACATGGAAACTCGAACTGGTATTATTTTTAAACACTTCCATGCTAGCATTAGAGGGAAGGGTAATGTAAAAACCGTCATCCTCTGCCTTGCGTTCCACGATGCTGTATGAATCATTAGGTTTTAGTACACACCTATTTTATACGTTTTGTAGTTCATCAAACTTGATCCAACTGTTGAATTTCTCAGGCCAATTTTTCCAGCGTACAAAAACCTGTTTGACACCCTTGACGGTGCGTTGATTTAATATTTTCTCCACTTGATACATCTTGTCCTTAAATATTTTTACTTTTTGAAGTTCCTCAGCGTAAAAAGAACCCTCAATAGGTTCTCAATCCAAATCTTTGAGTTTGTATACAGGAGGAGATCGGGGTATCCGCTCATACACTGTAAACACTTCATCTGTAAAACTCTGTATTTTTTGTCAAACACTCCACGTACCTTGGATATTCTGACAAGATCCCCCTGTTTAAACATTGTCACTGAGGCCCTGAAATATCTGTTGGAAGTAACATCGTACAGATTCTGAAACACTTGAAAGGCATTTTCTGAGGTCACTTCCATTGGGCTCATCTTAATGCTGGTGTGGTAGCTGTGGTTGTAGCTTCTAGTTAAATTTTGCAGGACGTCAATGTACCGCCGGGTGTTGTTAGCAGTAAAATATCTCCACATCCTTGTTTTTAACGTACGGTTAAACCTCTCAACCACAGAGGCTTTTGCTTCACTTGCTGTGGCAAAATGTTCAATACCGTGTTTCTCCATTAGAAGCTTAAATGTCTTGTTAAAAAATTCTTTCCCTGCATCAGTCTGAAGTTTTTTTGGGACCTGACTTTCTTTAAAAACTGATTCAAAAGCCTTTAGCACCTCTGCAGCAGTTTTCCTCTTCAAAACACGTACATACGCCCTCTTTGAAAAGATGTCAATGACTGTTAATAAATAATTGTAACCGTCATTTTCCTTGGCCAGAGCTTGCATGTCACAGAGATCGGCTTGGAACTGTCTCAATGGTCTGGTGACAAAAACTCTGTTTTTCGGGAACTTTATTCTCGCAGGTTTATGTAGAGTATAGGTATCTTCTCCCGATAAAAAATCTTTAACTTTTTCAACCGCTACCTTCTTCCCCGTTTCATCTTGTATAACCCTCCTCAACCTTTCTAAACCCCCTAAACTTCCAGGATTTGATGGGTTGTAATATACATTTTTCATGATCCTTCTTTCAGACATCCCAGTTTTATGCTCACTCTGACAACTACTTGTTAAATAATGAATAAAACAAACACCTGAGGGTATATTTATACTTCTTTTTTTATTTTGTACCCGTATTTAATAAAGAAACAGAAAAAAAACCACATTCAGATAATAAAGATCAATTCAAATATTGCAATCTTTAAAAAAAACCAAAACTGTTATACAGGTCCTTCTCAAAATATTAGCATATTGTGATAAAGTTAATTATTTTCCATAATGTCATGATGAAAATTTAACATTCATATATTTTAGATTCATTGCACACTAACTGAAATATTTCAGGTCTTTTATTGTCTTAATACGGATGATTGTGGCATACAGCTCATGAAAACCCAAAATTCCTATCTCACAAAATTAGCATATTTCATCCGACCAATAAAAGAAAAGTGTTTTTAATACAAAAAACGTCAACCTTCAAATAATCATGTACAGTTATGCACTCAATACTTGGTCGGGAATCCTTTGGCAGAAATGACTGCTTCAATGCGGCGTGGCATGGAGGCAATCAGCCTGTGGCACTGCTGAGGTCTTATGGAGGCCCAGGATGCTTCGATAGCGGCCTTTAGCTCATCCAGTGTTTTGGGTCTTGAGTCTCTCAACGTTCTCTTCACAATATCCCACAGATTCTCTATGGGGTTCAGGTCAGGAGAGTTGGCAGGCCAATTGAGCACAGTGATACCATGGTCAGTAAACCATTTACCAGTGGTTTTGGCACTGTGAGCAGGTGCCAGGTTGTGCTGAAAAATGAAATCTTCATCTCCATAAAGCTTTTCAGCAGATGGAAGCATGAAGTGCTCCAAAATCTCCTGATAGCTAGCTGCATTGACCCTGCCCTTGATAAAACACAGTGGACCAACACCAGCAGCTGACACGGCACCCCAGACCATCACTGACTGTGGGTACTTGACACTGGACTTCTGGCATTTTGGCATTTCCTTCTCCCCAGTCTTCCTCCAGACTCTGGCACCTTGATTTACGAATGACATGCAGAATTTGCTTTCATCCGAAAAAAGTACTTTGGACCACTGAGCAACAGTCCAGTGCTGCTTCTCTGTAGCCCGGGTCAGGCGCTTCTGCCACTGTTTCTGGTTCAAAAGTGGCTTGACCTGGGGAATGCGGCACCTGTAGCCCATTTCCTGCACATGCCTGTGCACGGTGTCTCTGGATGTTTCTACTCCAGACTCAGTCCACTGCTTCCGCAGGTCCCCCAAGGTCTGGAATCGGCCCTTCTCCACAATCTTCCTCAGGGTCCGGTCACCTCTTCTCGTTGTGCAGCGTTTTCTGCCACACTTTTTCCTTCCCACAGACTTCCCACTGAGGTGCCTTGATACAGCACTCTGGGAACAGCCTGTTCGTTCAGAAATTTCTTTCTGTGTCTTACCCTCTTGCTTGAGGGTATCAATAGTGGCCTTCTGGACAGCAGTCAGGTCGGCAGTCTTACCCATGATTGGGGTTTTGAGTGATGAACCAGGCTGGGAGTTTTAAAGGCCTCAGGAATCTTTTGCAGGTGTTTAGAGTTAACTCGTTGATTCAGATGATTAGGTTCATAGCTCGTTTCGAGACCCTTTTAATGATATGCTAATTTTGTGAGATAGGAATTTTGGGTTTTCATGAGCTGTATGCCAAAATCATCCGTATTAAGACAATAAAAGACCTGAAATATTTCAGTTAGTGTGCAATGAATCAAAAATATATGAATGTTAAATTTTCATCATTACATTATGGAAAATAATGAACTTTATCACAATATGCTAATTTTTTGAGAAGGACCTGTATATGTATACCAGTAGAAAGCCGAGAGAAAATACAGGTCCTTCTCAAAAAATTAGCATATTGTGATAAAGTTCATTAGTTTCTATAATGTAATGATGAAAATTTAACATTCATATATTTTAGATTCATTGCACACTAACTGAAATATTTCAGGTCTTTTATTGTCTTAATACGGATGATTTTGGCATACAGCTCATGAAAACCCAAAATTCCTATCTCACAAAATTAGCATATTTCATCCGACCAATAAAAGAAAAGTGTTTTTAATACAAAAAACGTCAACCTTCAAATAATCATGTACAGTTATGCACTCAATACTTGGTCGGGAATCCTTTGGCAGAAATGACTGCTTCAATGCGGCGTGGCATGGAGGCAATCAGCCTGTGGCACTGCTGAGGTCTTATGGAGGCCCAGGATGCTTTGATAGCGGCCTTTTGCTCATCCAGAGTGTTGGGTCTTGAGTCTCTCAACGTTCTCTTCACAATATCCCACAGATTCTCTATGGGGTTCAGGTCAGGAGAGTTGGCAGGCCAATTGAGCACAGCGATACCATGGTCAGTAAACCATTTACCAGTGGTTTTGGCACTGTGAGCAGGTGCCAGGTTGTGCTGAAAAACGAAATCTTCATCTCCATAAAGCTTTTCAGTAGATGGAAGCATGAAGTGCTCCAAAATCTCCTGATAGCTAGCTGCATTGACCCTGCCCTTGATAAAACACAGTGGACCAACACCAGCAGCTGACACGGCAACCCAGACCATCACTGACTGTGGGTACTTGACACTGGACTTCTGGCATTTTGGCATTTCCTTCTCCCCAGTCTTCCTCCAGACTCTGGCACCTTGATTTCCGAATGACATGCAGAATTTGCTTTCATCCGAAAAAAGTACTTTGGACCACTGAGCAACAGTCCAGTGCTGCTTCTCTGTAGCCCAGGTCTGGGGAATGCGGCACCTGTAGCCCATTTCCTGCACACGCCTGTGCACGGTGGCTCTGGATGTTTCTACTCCAGACTCAGTCCACTGCTTCCGCAGGTCCCCCAAGGTCTGGAATCGGCCCTTCTCCACAATCTTCCTCAGGGTCCGGTCACCTCTTCTCGTTGTGCAGCGTTTTCTGCCACACTTTTTCCTTCCCACAGACTTCCCACTGAGGTGCCTTGATACAGCACTCTGGGAACAGTCTATTTGTTCAGAAATTTCTTTCTGTGTCTTACCCTCTTGCTTGAGGGTGTCAATAGTGGCCTTCTGGACAGCAGTCAGGTCGGCAGTCTTACCCATGATTGAGGTTTTGAGTGATAAACAAGGCTGGGAGTTTTTAAGGCCTCAGGAATCTTTTGCAGGTGTTTAGAGTTAACTCGTTGATTCAGATGATTAGGTTCATAGCTCGTTTTGAGACCCTTTTAATAATATGCTAATTTTGTGAGATAGGAATTTTGGGTTTTCATGAGCTGTATGCCAAAATCATCCGTATTAAGACAATAAAAGACCTGAAATATTTCAGTTAGTGTGCAATGAATCTAAAATATATGAATGTTAAATTTTCATCATGACATTATGGAAAATAATGAACTTTATCACAATATGCTAATTTTTTGAGAAGGACCTGTACAGAAAAGACAAAACAAGTCATCAATCATCTGAGATCGGATCGTAGCACTCTGAGACAGAGTTAAGCTGCTTGAGACAATCATTACCGCTCATCTTATCGTACATATCAGTGATTGCACTATGGAAGCCTTGTACCGATTTCAGTTCATATAAAACCGTCTCAGCAATCGTTTTCACTCTGAAGTCATCTGCTTGTATGCCTCGAAGTGTCAGAAGTTTCCGAATAGCAGGAAGGAGCTTGGGGTTTACGAGTCGTCGCACGATGCGTTGAAAGTTGACTTGGTAATACTCCTCCTCCAATATCTCCAGGCACTGATGCTGTCGTTGGCTCGAGTGGTTCGTAATGCACCCATAACAGGTTTCTTTGACATAGTTCAAACAGGTTATGTTGAATAAATGAAGTATTGCTGTTTTCACCGTATTGATGAGAGCGCTTGAGATCCAGCCGTCAATTTCATCACCCTGATTACTCTCCTCCTCCTCTGGTGAAGGCTGAGAGGCAGGTATCGGGTCTGGAGTTTGTGGGGAGGTTGAGTAGCTGATGGTTGCCTCGTCCTCCACGATCACCCTCTTGTCTTCAGGTTGGATATCTGTGTGTACAGACTCAGCCACGCATAGCGGTGAATAGAGGTCGGGTGAAGGCGGATGATACGATCTGAGGTTGTATCCTGTCGGTGTCCCTGAACTGAATAGGGACTCAAAGAGCTGCGACGATGAGGCGGCTGGTGAGCAGGTCTGGAGAAGGTGGATGATACGGCCCAGTGTTGAAGCTTTTATCATCATGATCAGGAGAGAAGACTGCCTCTTCTTGCTGGCTGTAGAGGTCCCAGTATGGTGTTTTTCCGTACGCTCCATACATTCTCAAGGTCTGCCGCCCGCCGTTATGAAGAAGAAGAGTCTGTGAGCTCGCAGTTAGACCCTGATATATAGCGCAGGAAGGTGGGAGGGTCCTCAAGAAGGGGAGTGGGTCCTCAAAAGAGGGAGGGTCCTCAAGAAGGGGAGTGGGTCCTCAAAAGAGGGTGGGCTTTAGATCCACAACAGGGAACGTCAGGATTCTTTTCACTGACATAACATCAATCCAGCAGCGTGAGTTTTCGAAAAGGTTGGAAAGACGCTGTCCAATTTCATTCATCTTCTCAACCCAAGCATCATACGGTAGAGCCAGCACAGTCTTGAATACACCGCAGTTCTGATTGAATGCCTCCAACACAAACAGATATGAGGGGGTCGTCTGGTTATTCTTGCGTTTGCTTGCCTGAAAAGACCAGCGGCCATTTGCTGTGGTTTTTGACCCCCACACTGCACTAAAGAGAGGTTCTCTCGCAACTATTTCAACATCGGAAGGACACATTCTCATCCTTTTTGCTGGTCGAGGAGAGCTTTCATCTTCATCCTCCCTTTCGTACACTGAGACTGATTCAGGGTTATCGTTAAGGTGTGGGATTGCCAGCTGTAACACAGCCCAGTTGTTGTGGGTGAGAGTACACAGAGCCAATGATCCATTAAATACCTCGTCTTGATCCAATTGATACAGGCAGAGCTCTCCTATTTCGTACATGAAAATATACCCCCAGCTACCGCTCAGTCCATATGGTTCCAAAGACCACTCTTCCTGCAGAGTGTCGAACGGAGGCCTTTGTACCTTGCATAGGTAATATGTTGATTTCTTCGGGGCATCCATTTCACGGCGCGTATGCCTGTAGACGGTTACTGGAGTTTCACACAGAAGAGACGTACGTCTTAGCTGACCTGAGGCCTGTTTTTCATCCATTGTTGTTGGTGAAGTTGAATCATCATCTGCAGAGTATGTTACGATAGGAATTCCGATAGGTATCTCAGACGAGGAAATAGATGATGTAGATGGTTGTTCATCATCTTGGCACATCTTGCTTTTCTCCCCGGTTTGATGAAAAGCTCTCTTAACTCTAACCATTATTCAACAAGCGTTCTTTTCCAGCGAATGCTGCAGGTAAATTGTTGTGTTTTCCGCTAGTATTTAAAACAAACAATGAAGAACGCCCCTCTGTTTTTTAATTTGTTGATTCTAGCGCGCTTAGTTACGCTCCTTGGCCATACACACCCCCCCCCCCCGAGACACCTCAGCAACAGCGCAGACGCGTTAATTCATTAAACAGTGGATGTGTATTGTCAGACAATGCTCCAGACTTATAGCCAGGAAAGTGCTATTTTCCTCTTAATTACTTTTTGACTACAGTTGGTGTGAAGACTGTCTGAGACAATACACAAGTTGTCTGCTTTAATTCAATAAACAGTGACATGTCTGAGGATTTTATAACGTTTTTTTTTTTTTTTCAGTTCATCTCTACAACAGAAGCCAATTCATTGTTCTTTTTTAAATAGCATCTAAATAACCCCGTGTTAAAACAAAATGAATTTACAATCTGTCAGGTTCTGTCTTTTTATCAGAATTTTGTGTGATGTGCCTGCATTAAATTGACTGTTCCTTTAAAGTGGAGAAACTACATGTTTTGTTTTTAGATGTAAAAAACATCTAAAAATATACAATTAGAAAGATTCGCTTCCTTGTAATGACAACTTCCGGTTAATGACAACATCCGATTAATGATGATATCCGGCTAATGACAACATCCGATTAATGATGATATCCGGTTACGTCACAGGAAGGCCCAGCCACCGGAAGTCCCGCCCACCTGTCAAAATCTTCACACCTCGTTTGATTGAAGGATGTCCTTAATGTCTCTGTCCTACCTATACTATTCATGACCCAGCAAAGTTGGGATGAGCTAAGGATGGTTTGCTTTGGTCCGTTTCTTTGCGCTGAGGGCAAAGAGAGACCCAATGTTCTATATAAGGAGAGAGATTTCACCGTGCATCAATCTGTCTCCAATAGAAAACAAGGAAACTTATTTACGGAGCGAAAACTATGAGGGGTCAAAGTAACAAAAATTTATTTGAAATGAATTGAAGGTGTGAAATACTGAACATGGTAAAACTGAGTGCTGTAAAAACCACCATGTGTTTAATTTCGCCTCTGTGAAAATTAGAATCCGTGAATTTGCAGGTCATTAAAATAACATGGCAAATATTAATATTATAAATATAAAGGTTATCAAATTTAAATTGCCTGTTTTCATTCACTGCCTTGATTTTAACATCGCCATTTTTGCCACTTCAGTTTATTCATCGGGTTCACGGTGTAATTTTTTGTTACTTCCGGCAGATCGGAATATGGCAGAAGCCTGGGCACGACAGCGGAGTTGTAGTCCATGACCCACAATTTCCCATGATTGATTGTGTGTGGAATATGCGATGGAATTGGACGATGATGGCAAAAATTATGAATAATAGTGTCAATAATACACTTTCTGTGACCCAAAATAAAGCTTTAAGATGCTTGTAAGCGAGAATGTAGGTTTGTTGAACTCAAATATCTACTCGGTTTATCAAGATTCCACTTAATAAAAATAAAAAAAATGGTTTGGCGTTTCTCGGCGCCAGCTCGCTTGGGCGGCTGTCAGCGAACCGAGCAGTGTTTCCTCCCTGTTCCGGAGAAGGCGCCTGATTCCTGGCTCTTGTGTTGAATAGAGACTGAGGTGGAGAGTCTGGAGACCTGTCCCAATACTCGCACTTCCACCCTTGTGTCCCTGAATTGGGCGTTCCAGTTGATGGGTTCGAGTGCGTAGTGTGACCCAATTCTCCAGAGTGGTCCTTTGTGCCCTCAATCCACTCTTCGGCTACATGCGCATCTAAACGGACTTCGCCGAAGTATATTACCCACAGTTCACTGTTGCATATGACGTTCTGAGCAAAAACCAATCACAACTATCAATGTAATCAACCATCAAATGAGAATAATAAAAACTGCTTGAACTTTAGACAGCAAGCCGACTAACATATATTTTTTTACTGGTTTTCCAGGCTAAACATTGTAAGATACCAGTGGGTTCAGAGTGAGCCTGGGCAGTCAGGTCATAACACTGAAGTTAACGACAAGTTAACGACACTGGCGCGGAACTCCACTTTCACGCCGGGGATGTTGCCGTATTTCGATCTACCGGAAGTGTCAAAAATTACACTTAACGCGATGAATGATAAAACTGAAGTGATGCACTTCATGGTTTATTATTCAGAAAAAATTTGGATAAAATAAATCACCAATAATGATCCACAATTAATTAATTAATATCATCCACCTGTTTTTCATGTAGTTCTGTTCATCTTTGTTGCATTTAGGTCTGTGTTTTCTGTTCCCTCCTTGTTGGGTTGTATGTTGTGATCCTTGGTTCCTGTGTTTCCTTTGTGTTCTGTAAGTGCCTAATTTTTTTCAATAAATGTAACCATCCACCTGCTGATGTGCTGTGGTCCTTCACCACCCCAAACCTTGACAAATACGGTATAACTTTCACACAACGTAAGCTGCAGCTTTGCAGAAAAAACATAATTCCTTGTTGACACAGTATAATGTTGTTGCAACTTCACGGAGTATCTCTGTACTTTTACCGTTAGGCCCTGAAGCTGGGAGAAATCTTATTTTTTCCTCAACTGTGGGACCATTGTGTTTGTAGCAGAAGGTCATTTCTAAACTGAGAGGCGAAGACCACTGCGATCTGTTGCCAGACAGGTGCAAACTCCTCTCAGCTGCAAGTTTCAAGCTTGAACTTATTGTTCTTTCCATCTAAAAAGACAAATGCTTTTTTTTTTTTCAATGCACACAATGCAATTAAAACCTAACTTAAAAAACATTTAATAAAACAACTATTGATCTATAAAACATATATTGGTATCAGGCAGCATGGGATAAATTTTCACTTTTATGCTGATGATACTCAGCTTTACTTATCCATAAATCCTGATGAGCCCAACCAGTTAGATAGACTACAAGCATGTCTTGAAGATATAAAAACTTGGATGACTTTAAATTTTTTGCTTCTAAATTCAGACAAGACAGAAGTTGTCGTCTTTGGACCGGAGTCTTTAAAAAAGAAACTACTTAGTCAATCACTTAACCTGGATGGCATTAAATTGACCTCTGGTAATAAAGTAAAAAACCTTGGTGTTGTTTTTGACCAGGACATGTCATTTAAATCCTATATTAAACAGGTTTCTAGGATTTCCTTCTTTCACCTCCGGAACATTGCCAAAATTAGAAATATCCTATCCAGGAGTGACGCTGAAAAACTAGTCCATGCATTTGTTACTTCAAGGCTGGACTATTGTAATTCTTTACTATCAGGATGTCCACAAAATGCAGTTAAAAGCCTTCAGCTGATTCAAAATGCTGCAGCAAGAGTTCTGATGAAAATTAAAAAGAGATCATATTTGTCCTATTTTAGCTTCCCTTCATTGGCTCCCTGTTAAATCCAGAATAGAATTTAAAATTCTCCTCCTCACATATAAAGCCCTTAATGATCTAGCTCCATCATACATCAGAGATCTGATTGTTCCATATGTTCCTAACAGAGCACTTCGTTCTCAGACTGCAGGTTTACTGGTGGCTCCTAGTCTCTACAAGTAGAATGGGAGGCAGATCCTTTAGTTATCAGGCTCCTCTTCTGTGGAACCAGCTCCCAGTTTTGGTCTCTGAGGCAGACACCCTGTCTACTTTTAAGGCTAGGCTTAAAACTTTCCTTTTTGATAAAGCTTATAGATAGAGTGGCTTAGGTTATCAGGGAGGGAGCCTTCCTCCCTCCTTGTTGGTTGGAGTAAGGGGAGTCCGGTTTAGCCTAAACCAGCTCAGTTATGGTTGAGGTGCAAACACACCCTCCATTTCTGCTACCTGTATGACCCCTTCTCTTTTCCAATGGTTATAATCAGTTTGACAGAGGGAGGTGTCCCAATCCTTGTAGTTTTTAGTATAACAATGACCATCAGTGGGACCCTTTGTGGGGTTCCTTTTGACGACATTGTTGTAAATAAGCGCCGTTTACCTAAATAATCTGAACTGAAACTATCTGTGTAGTTATGCTGCTATAGGCTTAGGCTGCTGGAGGACATAATGACCACTTTCACCCTCTTCGCTACATTCTCACACTACTCTCCAATTTTGCATTATTTGCTGTTATTTCAGCTTTTAGCCTTGTTCTCTCTTTTCTCTTCCTAGAAGCTACACCTGGCCTGACTCTGTGTCTACCTGTGACACCTTTCTGGAGAGGGGAATCATCCGAGCTTCTGCTGGTAACAACTTAATGCTCACCCTCTACCGATGATCCACATAGCCCTGTCTTTTAGTGTTTAACCCTTTCTCTCTCCTAGACATGGCGATTGACTGAGCTTAACTGTAACAAACTCTATGTGCTCTCTTTCAGACTCTAACCTTGAAAACTGGCTCAGAGTTTATCTGTTCTTTCTTTCTAGGTGAAACGACTAAAGGAGCTACATCCATTAACATTTACTTTTCCTTCCCATAGAAAGTACTCCTTCTGTGTTCTTTTTGTGTCTCTGCTCTGTTCTCTCAAACCCCCAGTCGGTCGTGGCAGATGGCTGCTCACACTGAGCCTGGTTCTGCTGGAGATTTCTTCCTGTTAAAAGGGAGTTTTTCCTCTCCACTGTCTCTACATGCTCATCTGGGAGGAGAGAATGCTGCAAGTCACTAACTGGATGCAATCTGCTGGGTTTCCTTAGACAGAAAAACTTTTTATCCAATTTGAATAAATAACTAACTCTGACTGCACTGTTCAATTGTTAGTATCAATTGGAATGTATAAACCTGACTGTTGTGAAGTGCCTTGAGACGACATGTGTTGTGAATTGGCGCTATATAAATAAACTGAATTGAATTGAAATTGAATAGAAGGTATTCAGTAAATAATTCCACTTATTAATAACAAGAACCCTGTTTGTTTACCACCAGTGAGGATGGTCACTATTTGTAAATCATCCTCTCAGCTTGAGGAGAGAAGCTGTTTAACACTCTGGTAGACCTGCTGCAGATGCTCCTGTACCTTCTCCCAGAAGGCGAGAGGCAGAACAAGCTGTGAGAAGGATCGTGACACTCTTTAATGATGGATGTGGCTCTGAAGATACAGTTCTGGTTAGAAATCTTCCTCATAAGATGTTAGAGGGGCACCAATGACTTTGCTGGCCGTTTATACAATGCTGTTGAACTTTTGTCTGTAAGCTTTGCAGCTGTCAACCCAGGATATGAGGATGTAGGTCAAGCAGCAGTAGTAATCACATCAATGGCGCCCTGGGCAGCTCCCTTGCTCTGCCACCGCTCTCAACCAATTAAAATTCAAGAAATTATCTGAGATTCTGGGAGGGACAATATCTGTTGCAGCAAGCAGGTGGTGCTTATAGGGGTTCCAACTCTCCATTGATTGAAACCAATAGAAAACTTGGCTAGGGCACAACTGAAAAAGTGATTTTTTTTCTCTACATTCAGCAAACTCACTATGCCATTTATTAAAACCTACAAGAGTGGTGTCATCTGCATACATGAGGATAGGGTTAATGTCAGTAGTTGCAGCACAGACAAGGGATAACAAATTGAACAGCAGGGTGCTCTAAGCTCTTCTTTTTGTAGAACCTGTGCTAACAGTGTGTTATTGATGTTTGGCTGCTAACTTAAATGTCTGCCACTGCCATGTTAGGTGACCGTTCTAGATTGCCGTGTCCACCTCCAAGAGCCTGAGATTTTCAATCAGTTTTTGTGGCATAACAGTATTTAAAGCTTAGCTGAATCTAAAGACCATAGGCACAGGTGCATGTGGCAACGTAGTATAGTTATTTGCTTTGTAACTTAGATGAAGACATTAAACAGATGTACAATCTGACCTAAAAGTATTTATGCCACACATTGTGTTAAACTCACCAGCCTCATTCCACCTGTTCAAATGCTTGTTATCACAAATTAGCCGATCATGCAGTAGAAGCTCAGTGGATTTAAGCATTAAGACATGGTGAAGACATCTTGGTAAAGTTCAAACTGAGCAGAATAAAGAAGAAAGGGTATTTAAGATACTTTAAGCGTGGAATGGTCACTGCTGCCTGATTTTGACTCAATGACTTTTCAGGCTTACAGAGAATGGCACAAAAAGAGAGAATCTACAGTGGGCGACCGTTGTTATAAATGAAAATGTGTTTTTGATATCAGTCAAGAATTGGCAGTGGGCACTGGTTTGAGATGAAATAAAGTCAACAGTAGCTCAGATAACCACTCATCACAACCAATGTATGCAGAATACCATTTGTAAACAACCAGAATGTTAAACATTGAAGCAAATGGGCTTCAGAAACAGGGGACCACTCTGGATGCCACTCCTGTCAGCTAAAAGCAAGAAACTGAAGCTACAGTTCACACAGGCTCAACAAAAATGGACAATAGAAGATAGGAAAATCTTGTCTGGTACAGTGAGTCTCAATATCAGCTCCAATAATGAGATGGTATGCTCAGATTTTGAATTAAACACCATTATAGTATGGATCCATTTTGCCTTGTACAAACATTTCAGACTGGTGGTGGAAGATTAATGATGTGGCTGCTATTTTCTTGCCACACTTTACTGCCAGCTGAGCATTGTTTAAACACCACAGCCTATCTGAGTACTGTTGCAAACCATGTCTTTTCCTTAAGGAACACAGTGTGCCCATCTTCCAGTTGCTAATTTGAAAGTGGTGGAACAGATGATTCACATCATTAATGTGAAACCGACAGGTTTTCGGCAGCATAAAGCTTAATGCCACCAAGGGTCAAAGTCTCAGAGAAATGTTACATCTTGTTAAATCTTTGATACAAAGACTTAAAGCAGTTCTGAAAGAAAAAGGGGTTCTAATCAGAAACTAGATACTTAACCTTCCCATCAACTCTTAGGAGCCGTTGAGAGTGCATTTGAATCATCTTGTGGACTTTATACTGTTGTCTGTATTCTGGACCTGAACTCCACCCAAACACTGCAGCTTCTGACATTATGTTTGCTGGATTATTGTCTTCTCAATAACTTTGCATTGCACCCCACTAACCACCATCATCCACATATGCAACCCAGAGGGAACCTCATCATATTATTTTAAAAAGAATTATATAAAAGCATATTTTATTATTGTGAGTCCCGGAGGCTTGAAGATTCTCTCACTCTGTTCTGCTGTGATCCAGTTTAAGAGGATGATTAGTCCGGGGAATGCCACTGCACTCACTGATCTGCCAAACAGTCATTAGAAGAAATTAGAGCTCTTGAAGAAAACTGTAAAAATCCCAAAGCATCCAAGTATTATCAACTATTTATTTACTTGTAGTCAACAGAGCTGCATACATGCAGTTTGTTTAAATACTCTCCAAAAACTCATTCTATAAAGTAAAGCTTCAAAGAGCTTTCAATGATATCTTCTGTAATTAGAAAGCGTAATGAAGAGAAAGCATAATGACCTGAGATAACTTCAGCCTGATGGAGAGTTTCTCACTAAGCAGACTGGGTTACCTGTTCAGGCTCATCAGTGGTGCAACATTTCACACTGAGCATGCCTCATTTCCCTAACAGCCGGTCCAGAACACAGAGATAGTTAAATTTACAATACGTGAATCCAGCTAAGTCCCTCTTTACATATTTGCAGGATACTCCACAACTCTGCTCAATGTGTAAATTTTGGCTTTGATGGAGGGTGTGCTGGCAAACGTTCAGACATTTCTGTTCCCGTGGAGTGACAGAACTGTTAATCTCCATCCGCCTTGATCATCTACGGTGCTGCATTATTCGGGTATTCATATGCAAAATGCACAGTCGAGCTAGCAGACTACATCTTTAAAGTAATTTGTTTGTTGTGATGGAATATGAGATAGCACAATAAGCCTCTGTGTTTTGGTACATAATGAGGCATGATCTATCATCCCAGAGATCACAGAAGTTTTGCTCATTTTATAAAAGCTGTGCCCGTCTCAAGATGCTTTTGCATTCATTGGATTCCTCTGTCATTTTTCAAAGCGTAAAGGAAGCAATTTCTAATTCAAAGGATGTGAACTGTCGAGGCAGTGACAGTGTTCAATTGAAAATATTTTTTCATACGTTTTCTGATGAGGATAATACCTAAATCTACCAGACAGCCAGAAATGCTATGATGAAAGCATTGACAATGAGCTTATTTTATTCTTATTAAAAATGTCTCTGTAGTTGTGCAACTAGTGAAATGTAAACAAAGTCCATCATTTTAACATCTATTAAAACTTACAATGCCTTACAAAAGTATCCACACCCCTCAAACCTTATCACATTCGGTGTCGTATCATGTTCTCGAATTTGACTAGGCCATTCTAACACATGAATATGCTTTTATTTAAACCATTCCGCTGTAACTAGCTGGATGTCTAGGATTGTGTTGCTAAAGGGGGGCTCCGCCTTATTTTCAAGTCTTTTGCAGGTTTTCTTTGGGGATTTCCCCTTATTCAGTTTCATTTACCTTCCCATCAACTCTTAGGAGCTACCATGTCAAGGTTGAAATAAACCAACCCCACAGCATGATGCTGCCACCACAAATGTTCAACGTTTAAGGTGATGTGCAGTGTTAGTTTTCTGCTACAGTATTTGGCATGGAGGTCAAAATGTTTTAGTTTGGTTTCACCTCGCTCTCACCAGCTTCCATGTTCATTCTGAAGAAAAGCAATTCCACATCATTTTGCAGCCACCACCATGCTTCACGATGGGGATGGTGTATTTACAGTTGACCTCTAGTGTCAGTTTACTGCCACACAGGATTTTGCATGTAGGAAGAAAAGTGAAATTTTGGTTTCATCTGACCAGAGAACTTTGTTCCAAATGGTTGAAGTGTGCCCGTCGTAGCTTGTGGCAAACTGCAAACAGGACTTTTTAAGGCATTCATCTCACCACACTTCCCCAAAGCAAAGAGTTGTGGAGCGCATTACCAATTTTTATCCTAGAATCTCCCACCTAAGGTATGAATCTCTCCAGCTCCCCCAGAGTTACCATAAGATTCTTGATTGTGTCTCCTACTCACTCATTGCTCAACCTGTTAGTCTAAGTGGACTCAAGTGGCTAAGTACAGGTCCTTCTCAAAATATTAGCATATTGTGATAAAGTTAATTATTTTCCATAATGTCATGATGAAAATTTAACATTCATATATTTTAGATTCATTGCACACTAACTGAAATATTTCAGGTCTTTTATTGTCTTAATACGGATGATTTTGGCATACAGCTCATGAAAACCCAAAATTCCTATCTCACAAAATTAGCATATTTCATCTGACCAATAAAAGAAAAGTGTTTTTAATACAAAAAACATCAACCTTCAAATAATCATGTACAGTTATGCACTCAATACTTGGTCGGGAATCCTTTTGCAGAAATGACTGCTTCAATGCGGCGTGGCATGGAGGCAATCAGCCTGTGGCACTGCTAAGGTCTTATGGAGGCCCAGGATGCTTCGATAGCGGCCTTTAGCTCATCCAGAGTTTTGGGTCTTGAGTCTCTCAACGTTCTCTTCACAATATCCCTCAGATTCTCTATGGGGTTCAGGTCAGGAGAGTTGGCAGGCCAATTGAGCACAGTGATACCATGGTCAGTAAACCATTTACCAGTGGTTTTGGCACTGTGAGCAGGTGCCAGGTCGTGCTGAAAAATGAAATCTTCATCTCCATAAAGCTTTTCAGCAGATGGAAACATGAAGTGCTCCAAAATCTCCTGATAGCTAGCTGCATTGACCCTGCCCTTGATAAAACACAGTGGACCAACACCAGCAGCTGACACGGCCCCCCAGACCATCACTGACTGTGGGTACTTGACACTGGACTTCTGGCATTTTGGCATTTCCTTCTCCCCAGTCTTCCTCCAGACTCTGGCACCTTGATTTCCGAATGACATGCAGAATTTGCTTTCACCCGAAAAAAGTGCTTTGGACTACTGAGCAACAGTCCAGTGCTGCTTCTCTGTAGCCCAGGTCAGGCGCTTCTGCCGCTGTTTCTGGTTCAAAAGTGGCTTGACCTGGGGAATGCGGCACCTGTAGACCATTTCCTGCACACGCCTGTGCACGGTGGCTGTGGATGTTTCTACTCCAGACTCAGTCCACTGCTTCCGCAGGTCCCCCAAGGTCTGGAATCGGCCCTTCTCCACAATCTTCCTCAGGGTCCGGTCACCTCTTCTCGTTGTGCAGCGTTTTCTGCCACACTTTTTCCTTCCCACAGACTTCCCACTGAGGTGCCTTGATACAGCACTCTGGGAACAGCCTATTCATTCAGAAATGTCTTTCTGTGTCTTACCCCCTTGCTTGAGAGTGTCAATAGTGGCCTTCTGGACAGCAGTCAGGTCGGCAGTCTTACCCATGATTGGGGTTTTGAGTGATGAACCAGGCTGGGAGTTTTAAAGGCCTTAGGAATCTTTTGCAGGTGTTTAGAGTTAACTCGTTGATTCAGATGATTAGGTTCATAGCTCGTTTAGAGACCCTTTTAATGATATGCTAATTTTGTGAGATAGGAATTTTGGGTTTTCATGAGCTGTATGCCAAAATCATCCGTATTAAGACAATAAAAGACCTGAAATATTTCAGTTAGTGTGCAATGAATCTAAAATATATGAATGTTAAATTTTCATCATGACATTATGGAAAATAATGAACTTTATCACAATATGCTAATATTTTGAGAAGGACCTGTAAGTGTGTGTTATATCCAGAGCTGTGTTCAGCTTGGTGTCTTTGTGCTTCTGTGATAACCCCTCTCTCTGCAGGGTGTGACCAGTAGGTGAAGTCACTACAACTACAGCTCATTAAGGCTCATCAGGAGGAGCTTAAAGGGTTTCCGTGTCGACATGAGTGATAATCAGACCCTTTATCTCTGTGTTTTGCTTTTCCTGAGTATCTTGACTTACCTCTTGCTATTTTCCCCTTGACAGAAAACATTTTTTACAAAGAGGCTTAGTTCCTGGAGTTCATTGCTCTTCTGGGTTTTTCGGCCAAATCTCCAGACCGTTACTCTGGCTACTCTTCTAGAACTTACGGCTGGGATTTTTCCAGCAACCATCCGCTGTACTCACTTGCCTGTCCACCTTCCAATGTCATCACCTGACCTCACCACTGCCATAAACCTGCGGAAGGATTCAAAGAAATAATCACTACTAACACTATTCACCAAACACCTACCACCCTCAGCTTCTGTGAACATATTCACCGCCTTCTGGGAGGAGTCCACTGTCCAACAACCAGTAAGAACTTTTCCTCATCTACAAAAGTTTGAATATCGCAGAAAAATTTAAAATCTTTTGTCACCAATTTCAGAAATTGAAACTGTATAGATTTATTACACAGTATCAAATATTTCAAGCATTTATTCCATGTAAGTTTGAGGATTATGGCTTACAGGTAATGAAAACCCAAAGTTCACTGTTTCTGAAACTTAGAATATTGTGAAAAAGAAAAATATTGGAAACCTAATGTGTCACACCCTAATGAGCCAATTAATTGGAAATGCCTGCAAAGGTTTCCTCAGTCTCTAAATGGTCTCTTCTTCCTGACCCGTCTGCTGTGTTCCTTGGTTTTGTTCTCTCTTCTCTGCAGCCTTCACAGAACAGCTGGATTTATACTGAGAATCAATTACACATTGGTATGCTTCATTTTGCATTTAGGTGACCTCTAAAGGCTATAATGTTTACTGGATTTTATTTAGGGTAATCAGAGTAAAGGGATCTGAATTCAAATGCATATTACATTTCTCAAACATTAATTTGTGACCAATGACCACAGGAGACATGTCCCAGATAAGCAGGTATAGACACTGGATGGATAGTAGTAAAACAATTACTTTATATTTATGATTTACTTTGGGTTCTATAAAAAAAATTCCCAAAAATACATACATGTCGGCACGGTGCTGATGGTGTATGGGTTAAGCGCGACCATATACGGAGGCTACAGTCCTCAAAGCGGCCGTACCGGGTTCGAGTCCTGGACCTGGCATTTGCCGAATGTTTCCCCCTCTCTCTACCCCTCTTTCCTTTCTGCCTACTGTCAAAAAATAAAAATAAAAGGCCACTAATGCCGAACCCCCCCCCCCCCCCCCCCCCCCAAACAAAAACCATACATGTGGTTAAAATGCTGAACATTTTAAAGACTTATGAATAGTTTACAAAGTGTATGGAAAAATTCGTGATTAGGAGACTTTACAATACAAATATGAAAATCAAATTTTGGCATTATTTCTTGGAGAACAACATTCAGAAATATATATAAACAGACATTTTCGGAAAACATTCAGAAATCCTTTTGATCTGTCGACACTGCTGAAAACTCCAACAGCATTGCCTAAAATCCTGTTGGCACGCTCTGCAAAAAGGTACATAAAAGAGCGAGAGATGGTGATGGCTAAGGAAAACATAAGATGGCATGAAGCCTGAACTGTCTGCAGGCAGAGTGTCAATCAAGGAAACTGCCTCTTATTTCTGCCTTTTCAGAATAACAGCTGCTTCATCAACATTTCTCTGGCTTTGGTATGGTTTCAGCAGTACAAATGTCCATTGAGGCATTTGCCGTTCAGATATTGGAAATGTGATGTGCAACTTGGTTGAAAATCCCTGCTGGCGAGAAAAAAATATTGACTTGTGCTGAAAGTAGACAAGCCTCTCGATTTTCCAACTGTCTCTGCTCGAGAAATGATCTTTCTGCCACTTTCTTGAGTGACCAACATGAGATTTCTCAGTTCACAAGTTTGGTTTTCTGATATTACTTCAACAACTGCGATGAAACGTCTGAGGCAAAATTAAAGCTGCTGCACTCAATGCAAGTGGAGCAGACACATGAGATGAGCTTTTGAAGGATTTCTGTACTTTTTGGACATGAACGTACAACTTCAAATGTGTCTATAAGTAATTTGGCTGCAGCATGAAATCTAAACTAAAGATAATGTAACACTTCAAAAAAAAATGTGTTTAGGTGGATATATTACAAAAACAGCAGGTTGATTTTTTGTCTGTTCAAATAAAAAATAATTTCCAGTTTTGTTTGATCATTGCTTTTTATTTTTTATGTTTGGATCAGGATATTTTTGTAACTGAAATGAATTGCCTCATGTTTTAACATCACACTGCAAGGCTTTTCCATGGATTGCTGTATTTTTAAATTGAAATGAGATGAGGAAATTCAGCATCCCAGGAGATTTTCCTCCTCAGACATTCTTCTCTGTTTTAGTGATCAGATTTTGATTTGACAAGTCTTGACTGCAGGCAGGTCAGTTTATTACCCTAGTGTTTATTTTAGGACATGCTGTTGCAGGACAAGCTGTGCACCAGCTGCAGAACATCAAAACCCATCAGGCTAAGTTCAGGGATCCCCCAAGGGTGTGCACTAAGCCCACTAATGCAGAGTATGAATCAAACCTCATCATCAAATTCACTTATGACAAAACAAAAGAGACGGCTGTTGATCTGTGGAAAAGGCCTTCCAACCACCACCCCCTGTTCATTTGTGGGTCTGAGAAGGAGAGAGTCAGAATCACAGTGTGAAGCCAAATTCTTTAGTTCACCACATTTGACCAAGGTCTGGTTTCTGTCTGACCTGTGGAATCAAGAAATCCCTAAAATAAAACCTGTCTGAAAGCATGATGTAGGCTAAAAGGTCTCAAATGTCAACACATCATCCCCAGATTTAAGGAAATTCAGAAACAGATGAGGAACAAAGTTATTGACCTCCATTGGTGTAGGAAGGGAAACTAAGCCATTTCTAAGGTGTTGGGACTCCAGCGAACCACAATGAAAACCACTGTTGGAGGAAACATAGTGAAACTTCCCAGAAGGGACATAGCTGCCAAAATTACTCTTGAAAACCAGACTTCACTTTTCTCAGTTAAGATCAGTGTTCATTACCCAAAAATGAAAGTCTGGGCAAAATGGCCTCTATAGATAACCAAAAATAACACCCAAAAAGGCCCATCTCACATTTACTAAAAAAACATCTGAATGATCCCCAAAATAAAATATTCTCCAGACTGAAAGGTGTGTGTCCAATTACATCTGGTTTGGTCAAACTAAAGTCCTTTAAGGAAAGGAACATCAAACGTCCGGGGCAGTTTTGCTGCTTCAGGACCTGCATGACTTGCTGTGGCTAATGGAACAAAGACTTCTGCTCCACAGCAGGAAATCCTGAAGGAGAATATCCTGCCATCAGTTCGTGACCTTAAGACCAAACACACCCAAATGTGTTCGGTCTTCACTGGTTGATTTGGCACAACCAGTTATGAGGTTTTGAGGGCAATTACGTTTCACATTGATTTTGATAGCTTTTAACTTTCAAAAAAATTAAATCTGGAAAATGCATTTTGTTATCTGGTTATCATTGTCTAATACTAATTAGTTTTATGTTACATTTAAATAATACAAAAAACCAAACCAAAAGAATTCTGTAAAGGGGTAAGTACTTTTTACAGGACTACGTATGTTGTGCCGTCAAATCCATTGCAATACTATTTACTCTGTTGTACTTCTTACATGCACCTTGAGTCCACACAATATTTCCCATGTTTGGTAGAATGATAAGAAAGTCGAGTTATACTGTTGCATTTTTTAATGATTTAACTGAGATAAAACAAAGCTTTATAATAAACGACTTGGCCTAAACAGCAGTATATATAGGCTATAATTTTACTCTGCATTAACAGTGTTGACTGTCATTCTTGAATACTAATGCAAATTCTAATAAGCCAATTGTTCTCTTTTCCTTTTAGGCCTGGAGGGTTGAACTTCTTTCATTTCTAAAAAATAATGAAAAAAATTTCATTAACTACTTTCCTTTCAGCCTTTGCTTCAGTCCACCTTAAATGTTGGCCCAGAAAAGCCAGCTGCATGGCTTACTCAGTTTTATCTTTGTACTTCTCTTTTCATGACAAACATTTTAAGCTACACATTTGGAAGTGAACCGTGGTCCCCAATGGTGGTTATTAAAAGATTTTATTTGCTTTGATTTTTATGAAATCTTTTCTTATACTTAACTCAGCCTAAGGGTTTGTAGACAACACATAATCAATGTTTCCTTTTTGTCCCGTTGAGCTTTTTAAGAATGCTGCAAATCTTTGAATGATAAATCTCCCTACTTCTTTGCTATATTAAAACAAAAAGTGATATTGAACCTTTTGTCCACACAAGTCTCCCACAAAAGGAAGACACTTTCTCACCCTGTTACTAACCTCCCGATAAATAATCTTGTTAGATCTATTATATTCCACATTATGCATTAAGCATTGATACTACTACTTTTTAACATCACATCCAAAGTCAGGTTTTGTTTTATTTATTGATTGTTCTCCTTATTTTGACAAATTTGACATTTTTGTGATGCCTTTCCACCATATTAACACTAACCTGAATTTTCTGCTCCTTTGCTTTAATGCTCTTTTGCACATTGTGCAGATATTTTACATCACAAACCAGCTCAGGTATATTTATTTTACCGAAGCGCTCTCTCCAAAGGCCGTTCAATACCAGGCGGCTTCTTATTTAGAAGTATACACCTCTGTGCCCAGTCTTGACCCAATCGATTTTTCTCCTGGTTGCCCTCAATTGGCCATCCGACAGAGCTCTATTCCCACCTTTCATATAAAGTTAAACTTAGCTGGCCTTTTCAGTGGCAACAGAAGAGATGGGATGAGAAGGGGGAAGTGATAGTTGTAGAATAAACCAAAAAATATGAAATAATTTCACTTCTTAGCTTTTCTGTGTTCTGTTTACCTCGGAAGTCAGAAGCATGATCTGGAAATCGAGTCACATCCAAACCCAACTGTGTTCCAACTGCAAGTTAAAAACAGAAGCGAATTTTAGCAGTTTAAACTAAAAATGCTTTTCTCTGCATTAAAATACCATGGCAACATGCACAAACTTGCAAATTGATCGTATCCTAGTTCTATTTGGTACTGAAATCATTTATAGTAACCTCTGACTTTCCAAGTCAGAAGCCGCAATGCATACTGGTGGCAGTTGTACTGATTATTCGACAGATTAGATGGAATAAAATAAAAAGGAAAGCTGATGCAGTCAACATGAGGCTTTCAAACTTAAGAACACAGTATCAACTGCTAAGCATGGTGGTGGCACATTCATGCTATGGAGCAATTTTGCTGTCAGTGGTACTTGTACATTGGACGAGCTTAGGCTTTCAAACTTAGGAAGCGTGTATCAAACGCAAAGCAGGGTGGTGGGTGCATCATATTGTGGGTATGCATTGGTGCCAGTCAAACTGGTGTATTGCAAATAATGATGTGCTCAAGAAGTCCAGGTGAGGCTTTCTAAATAAGAAGCCTGTACCAACTATCACGCAAGGTGGTGGCACCATCATGCTGTGGGACGGTATTCTACTAACTCAACAGTGAGACAATTGAATCAGGGCACAATTGGGGTCTTCCAATTGGACAATGGTCCCAAACACACTTCAGAATTGGCTTTGGAATTGATAAAGAAGCTTACGTTTTTGGAATGCTCTGGCCTCGGCCATATGGAAAACATTTAGCAGAATGCTCAAAAGCCAGGATAACAACCCGTTTAAAGTAACTCTACCAGTTTTGCAACCAGTCAAAGAAGCAACCATAATGATGCCAGAAATGTGGTGGGGGTGAACTTAAAAGATATTTAACCAAATATTAGAGGTGGTGTGTCCTGAATGGATAGTTTTTGACTAGTGTGGATTAAAAAAGGAATCCACAATAAATTAACTGAATTTTTATGTTGTATGATCATGAAAAAGTAAAGTTGAAATAAATCATTAAAAGTTCCATATTAAAATACCATTTATGCCTGTATATAAGCGTCTCACTGGAGCTGTATTTCTACCTGTTTCTCAGCCTAAGGCTACAGACATGCTGCATCTTTATTTATAATCCAGATATAAATAGATATGTATAAGTACTAAACCCTCATCACATAAATCAAAAAGCATACAGGAGATCGAACAGACTGGCACTGCCTTTTTCTGCTCAAATAAAAAAATTCCAGGTTTTTTTTTTAGAAGAAAATTGCAACATAAACGGAAAACACTGTGAGAAATAAACAATGAGTTCTTCCAGGAGAAACACCTTCATATCTAACATAATGCCATTTGTGACACAGCCGTGTTTGTCCTTTTTTTCCATTAAGCACTCTGAGAAGCTTATAGCTGTGAACATAATGACCCAATAGTTCATTCAGGCATGAAAGAAATTAAAGTAGGATCTGAACCATCAAGCCTATTGCCATGAAACAGAACTATCTGAGAGGACAGCAGGGGTAATGGCTCCTGATGCTCCCGCAGCCTCATCTCTTCATCTCTCCATCTCTCTGCCTGCTGCTCTTATCTTGGCAGGCACATCATCCCTCTGGACAATTGCAGCGTACAATTTGCAGCTCAAAGCCTGAAATTTTGCTCAAGAAAAGCGTCTCCTGCTGCTGCCGCTGTTGATGGCAATTTCAAAGTTGTGCATCTTGAAAAAGAAAAACCCCCAAACCTGCATGGCAATATGTCAGGTAAGAATCTGAATCACACGAGTTAGAGTGGAAATACAGTAGATCTTTAAATGGCTGAGATGCTGGTGGGGGTTGGAGGGAAGGGGGGGGGGGGGGGGTGTTCTGATGTAACCAGGACCCAGAAACCTGAGAGAAGACCTCGTCATCTCCTTTACTGGAGCCTAAAATATTGTTTATAGGTTTTATCAACCAACGCAATCCGCCAGCAGATTTGATTGATGCACGAGGCCTCACCATGGCAACCTGCATGCTGGCAGGATGAGTGACTTTGGCAGAAAAGCATCTCCTTCTGGATCATCAGGACCACCTAATGGCTGTGTGAGTGTTTGCCTCTATGCGAGCACATAGGAGCAGAGACGGGTCGGGTTTTTTTCTTGGCTAACTGCTCGAGTGCCGCCCACTCGAAGGGTTAATCAGGTTTGGCAGTGTGAAGCTGACAAGGATTCATATTGTTCCACAGGAATGGAATCTGAGCAACATTAAGCTGAAAATGTCTGAAGGCTAAAGCTTACAATATCTGATGCATTTTGACAGATTAGTGATGATTAAAAGCAAAAAAATAGAGTGATTGATAATTCACAAGTGCATCTCAATAAACAACATACGAAAAGTGAATCACGTACTTCTGTTCAAAGAGTGAAACACAAAGGTTTATTACACACAGTGACATAGCTTAAGTGTCCATTTTGTTAATTTTAGTTGTTGTGGTTCCTCTGCTGAGGTGTTAAAGAATCTCAGGGTGCTTTTATAGCAGCCTTCAATGTGTCTGCAACGTTTGCTCAGGTCTCTCATTTTTCTCTTGACAACACTCCATAGATTTCCTGTGGGGTTGAGGTCAGGCCTTTATTCTTGCCAATCAAATGCAGTAACAGTAACATGATGGTCATTAAAGCAGGTATTGGTACTTTTTGCAGGGTGGTGCCAAGTCCTACCGGGGGAAAAACAGCCAAGAGAGAGAAAAATGAGGTGCCCTAACTTTTCCACTGACTATTGACTTGATGAAAACACAGTGGACCAACACCAGCAGATGACATACATTCCTAAATCATCAGACTGTGGAAACTTCCTAGTGGACCCCCTTTTAATTCTGTGCCTCTTCTCTCTTCCTCCAGACCCAAAGATTTAGATTTTCATGAAATTCAAACTTCTGTTCTAATCTGAAGAGGATATAAGACTACTAAGCAACATCCCAGTCCTTTTATCCTGTGCCCAGGCAAGATACTTTCTGATGCCATCTTATGTTCAGGAGCAGTTTAACATAAGAAATGTGACACGTGCAGCCTATGTCCCAGATATGTCTGTGTGTTGTGGCTATTAAAGCACAGAGTCCAGCTGCAGCCCATTCTGTTTGAAAGTCCCAGAAAACGCTTACATTTTGCTTCACAATCCTCTCAAGCCTTTTCACCCACACTTGTCCTTCCACTAAACTTTCCATTGCACAGGCTTAGATAAAACACTGAAGATTCTGTTTCTTTAGCAGAGACCTTTTGTCTGCAGGACAGCTGTCAAGTTAGCAGCATTTGACCTGATTGTATAAGTCATAACCTACCCTTCTGTCTTAATAATCCTTTTTAATTTGTCAGTCATTTTCTACCGCTTATTCCATAGTGGGTCGCGGGGAAGCTGGTGCCTATCTCCAGCAGTCTATGGGCGAGAGGTGGAGTACACCCTGGACAGATTGCCAGTCAATCACAGGGCAACACACAAACAACGATACACACTCATTCACACACACACCTAAGGGCAATTTAGAGTGACCAATTAACCTAACTGGCATGTCTTTGGACTGTGGGAGGAAGCCGGAGTACCCGGTGAGAACCCACGCATGCACGGGGAGAACATGCAAACTCCATGCAGAAAGACCCCCGGCCGGGATTTGAATCCAGGACCTTCTTGCTGCAAGGCAACAGTGCTACCAACTGCACCAACGTGCACTGTGAAGTTTTCATACCCCTTTAAATGTTTTCAAGAAGACAGCCCCCTTTTTAATTTGTCATATATGATTTTGTTATTTTAGAGAATTAGAATTTTGTTTTCATTAGTCCTGAGCCATAATTATCAAAATTAACAAAAATAAACAGTAAAAAAAAAAAAAATTACTCTATATTGATATATTGAAATGCATCTGTAGCTTTGGCCAATCAGATCTTGGTGTTCAACTCGTAGCATAAATGTTAGCTCTGTAGATCATGCACTTCCCAACCAGCTAGCTGAAGAAGACACCACAGGCAACACGTTTTGTATACAGCATCTAGTAGAGCCACTACGCCCTCTTCTGGCTAGAGTACTAACTGCAGGCAGATTTGGGTGCATCTGATTTCTCTGTAGCCTTCATTAAATCAACATCACAGGAAATAATTTCCATTGATCGACCATGTGTTGCTTTTTGTTACCACAAATTGCATCGTTTTTAGTACATTTAATTGAATTATGCAGGAATGTTGGACACATGCAGAGTTCAATTTGTAAGCTTTTTACGGTTTCTCCATACTGTTACCAAACTGCAGCTAGGAATATACTCCTCTCTTTTAAGTCAGTGTAAAGTAAGTTTTCCACAGGGTACCTGGAGGCTTTTTCTGTTATCTTCATCTCCCCAGTGGGAGCCTCTTTGCCATATGAAAACTTAGTTTTTCTCATAATTCTTAACCATCAAATCTCTTTGACTCTCCTATGGTAATCCACTTATAATGCAAAGATTATACACCATCCATCATCAGCTTACATATAAAAACGTCAGCAGCGTCTGTGGTGTATATTTGGTGCAACCCACGCAATGAATGCCTGTGGCAGAGTTTATGTAAATAGAGCATTTGAACTGTGGGAAGGGGCAATCAAAGAAACTCCCTGTGAGACAGCAACTCAGCTCACTGAAGCTGAAAAAAAGAGAAAACTTTCCAACTGTTCCCAAGTGCATTTTTTTACACCGTTGGTGGATTTTCAACCTTCAAGAATGCCGCCTTCATTCAGATGCTTTGTATCAAACAAAGAACCTTTTGATAGCAGAATCAGTCTTGGAAAGTAAAGCTTTGAAAAGAGAAAAAAGCATTCAGTAGTGTGCAAGTCTAGAGCGATGCCTTATTTCTCTAAACTTTCTTTCTAAACCAGGCTTTCCTCTGATCTCTTCCAGTGGCCTTATTGAAGAGTTCCTCAGGCTTCCTTGACATTTTTGAAGATTTCCTTTGGTCTTAACTTACTTTTATACCCAAAACCATTTACAGGGGAATGTTTTTGTTTTTAAAATTAAATCTGGTTAAATAATTATTTGGGAGTAAAACAATGCTGCAAAACACAAAGGATGGACCAGTGTTGTACCTGTCACAAAGACACAAACGGCTTCTTTTGAAAGAAAGCTGAAAACGTGGCATATAAGATGCATCTCGCAAGATCTCTGTCAGGTCTTTATTGAATGTTATCCTATTTTCTTAATCCTATAAATGCCAAAATGTGTTAATTTTGACATCCACATTTCTGGGATCACGTCTCTTTAACAAAGTTGGCCCTTTCCTTAAAATAACAATCAAATTATGTCAAACCCTATATGTGTCTCATGCCCTCTGTTGGAGGATGTAAGTGGGGAGTGCTTGTATTGTACAAAAATCCAAGATGACTAAATGCACCTTCAAGGACACTGTTGTGACGGCTGGTGTCCTGCAAGGTTTAGATAAATTTCTACGTCAACACCCCAGAATGAAAAAATTAATTAATTAGCAGACGACATGCTGAGGAGGTAATTCAGCCATTTGCTTCAGGTTTATTGGACCAGGGACATATTGCGAAGTTGCAGAGCCATTTACGTAGAAGACGCCGAGCTAGTTTTCTTAAATACATCACAATATTATACTAATAAATCATTTATTGACCATCTATAGTAGACAAATGTCAAATTCAAATAATATTTCTTGTGTATATAAAGTTTAAATGTATTGGAGTTTTTACTTTAGTATTAATGGACAAAATAAGCCATGAAATCCTCTAAAAACAACTTGTTTACTAAACCATAAAATATACCTATATACCTGAAGTATCACAGCAGATATTCTTTAGTATTTAAAAGACAAAGCAATTTTTTTTTTGTATAGCACATTTCAGCAACAAGACAATTCAAAGTGCTCTACATGATGAAAGGACATCGCAGTTACCAAAAAAACCAAAAAAAAGTACATTGCAGTAGCATGATAAAAGAAAGTAAAGAAAAGTCTCAAATTAATGAAGGCACTCAATGTTTTTAGGCCTATATGTTCTTAACATGCAGTCAGTATGAAGCATTTAATATTGTTTTTCTTGTTTGACTTTTTAAAAATGTTTTAAAAATAGTAACTTTCTTAGTTAACAAGGTCTTTATAGTACATTCAAAACTGCTTCTTAGATGGTGTGTGGAGCCATCTTGAATGCTTAAACACATGGCGCAGGTCACTTGTAGTACTTAGAGCTTCCAACAGAGGGCATAAGACAATTATGGGATGTAATACAGCAGATTTTCGAGGAAAATACGTACTTTATGTTACCATTTCCAGTACGCCCCTATTAAAAAGTATAATTTCTAAAACAATCAGTTATTTTAACAGAAACTTCTCAAATCTTGCAAATATAGGACTTTAAAAAGCTCCAGTTAGAAGTCAACTTAGAAGTGTACTGCCATCTTGGTTTTTTAACAACAACTAACACTTGCCCACTGTAGTACTCAGATTCTCCAGAGGGCAGAAAACAAGTTTATGATTAAGACATCAAGTTTCTGAGGAATGTACAAACTTTGTCATAGAGGTAGAAGTCTCAGAAATGAATCAAAATGACACAGCATTACCTGATTAATTTACATAAGAACCCTTTGC
This sequence comes from Girardinichthys multiradiatus, assembly GCF_021462225.1. Lineage (NCBI taxonomy): Eukaryota > Metazoa > Chordata > Actinopteri > Cyprinodontiformes > Goodeidae > Girardinichthys > Girardinichthys multiradiatus. The sequence continues at coordinate 39,015,542 of NC_061806.1, read as the reverse complement.
TATTAACAAAAATGGCACATTGATTTTGAAATGCAGTCAGTAAAACATAAAGAATAAGAAAGATGTGTAAAAAAGCAGACAAAGACCAAAGAAAAACATTGAAAGATCCACAGAAATCCTAGAGAACTATCGATCCATTCCAAGACTAGAAGAAAACCCGTCTCTCTCTAAGGAAAGTATAAAAATAATAAAGGTAGATTCAAACTTCTAAACAGCCGCCTGGTGCATCACTTTCAGACAGAAACCATCTCACTTCTCCTTTGGCTCTGAGCACCGAGGTATAGTTCACTGATCAGCTTGTGCTGAGTGCTAAAAGCAATACTGGGAAGATCTGGTATGCAGTAAGAGAATTAAAAGCCTACAGATTCTCGCAGAGGCACAATCTAAAGAAACTGAAAAACCGTGGCTCAGACATGTAGGCAAGATGCTGTTGATAGAAGCAGCTGGAGTCAGATATAGGGGCAGAGAATAAAAGGTCTGTCAAACACTGTAGATGTCATTTTAACAAACACTGAGTCGACCCACTGAAGCCCTCATCTTATCTCGAGCTTATTCAGCCCACTGTCAGTGTAAAAACACACAGCTCTGTCTATCCACTTTGAAGGTAGCTCTGAGCTTTGTTATATTTGTCACACCATGTCTTTGGGTACATCTGAATAAAGTAATATGAGCGTTTAGATATGTTCTGTTGGCTCTACTCATTACAAACAGATGAACATGCTCAATCAAGAAGTGGTAAGAAAATAGCAAAGATTTCATAAATCTGAAAACATCCTTTAAAGAATCTTTGCTCCCAACAATCCAGGTCAGGTTTAATCAGTCTAACTGAATCTACTCTGTTACAAATAAGTGAATAAGCTCATATTTGCACCTAAACTGTACATAAGAGCCTGGAACTCTTGCAGAGTTTAAAATGTTAGACCCAACAGCAGCTAATGTAAAAACGTGTCTGTCTTCCTTCCCACAGTTTGGCATATTAAAATACATGTTTTTTAATATATAAGTGTATAGAATTCTCCTTTAGCACAGAGAAGAAGAAACATTTATTTCCAGTGAGGAGTTTACATCGACTTATTGTGGGTATGATCCTCACTGATTTTAGGCATCCAAACATGTATCAGATTTATTGTTATTATGATAGAATAAGAAACAACTTCAATGACTTTTTTTATTAAAACAAGTTAGAATTTATCATGGACATTTTTCTAATGCACAGGGTGAAAATAAAGCTTACAGGGTATAAGAGATACATACACTCAACAATATTGGGAGGAAGTAGCACTTTAACCACTGGCTTTTCAAACCCATGAACACAACTTTTATGCATAGTTCCCACAATTTCAGTATAGTTGAAGTTAGAACTTTACAGAAGCTTAAAGTTAGCCTGCTTTATCAATCATTGTCATTCTAGGACACACAGGTGGGTCCAAATTCAAGCATCTAGCCATCAGTTTGAGGCTAAATTAAATAATTTGTAGGCAACTCCTCCATTATTCCACTCACTTTGTCCACTGCATGTAAAGAACAGGGAGTAAAACAGACAAGATCCTACCACCACAGTGCATCACAGTTACTGCGATGTTGCTGGTTTTGATAGTTTTACCTTCAGTCCGTCAAACATATCTTTATTAATCATGGCCAAATATCTCAATCTTTCAATTGTCAGAGCATAAAACCATTCTCAAGAATTTTTTACCCCATGTAGCCAACTTTTTTCTTGGTGAGGTCAATCTCAGTCAGCGTTGATACAAAACTGGATTCCCTGCAGAAAGTCACACGTGCACAGCGTAAGCTGTGGTGATTTCTAGGGTTGTTTCTCAGGCATCCCAACCATTTTCCTTTCGTCTTAGTTTGGGTCAAAAGGTTTAAACGTGGACAAAATTGGGGAATGCAACAGGACAATGATCTCAACATTACTTAGGCCATTAACTTTTGGCAGTGTCCTTCCCAAAACCTCAAAAAATGGACCAACGTTGAATAATTAACCACCGGATGAGTGGTTAAATATCAGAATTACTGCAAAAGCTTGTAGAGGTCTACAAAAACTGAATTAGGGGTGCTAAAGGACAACTGACCAAATATTAGTAGGAACACTTTTTTATTTTAGTCTGACTGTATAATTCTGACTCAATGTGGAATAGAGAAAATTCACAATAAAAGTTCAAACTTAAGCATTCAATGCTTGTTTTCGAAATCACAGATGTTTTGTATTATTACTAACCCTCCCTGGAAAATGGTTAAAAAAATATCATAAAAAGAACAAATTTGAGATATTTTAATGCCCATGAGGATTGGGTGTTAACTTCTCACCAAACCAATATAAAGACGTTGAATCTATTCATTGTAATCTATTCATCAAATGCTACTAACAAACAAGTTTAAGATTTAACAATTTTGGGGTATGGGCCTCTTCCTTGCAAGGTCAGTTTTGTATGCTGGTGCTGAAAGATTTCCTGTAAATGGGTACATAAATAGGAACCAAATCAAAACAATGAGCTTAAAGTTGCCAAAACATTTAGTTAATTAAGATTGGTAATATTTACAAAAGCTCCACTTATTAAATCTTAAAGCTCTAGTGATTGAAATAGTCATAAAATAGATTTCGTGTATCAAAATAACTTCAGGAATCTGTACAAAGTGTAACTCAGAAATGTCAAACCAAGATTGGGAAACACATCAAAACACCAGAATAATAATACAAAAAATATATATATTGACTTTACACTTCTATACAGAGGTCTGATACAAAATATTTCTGGAGATTTGTTGAGGCGTTGCTTTTCTGTATGAAAAAAGGCACGTTACAAAAAAAAAAAAAACTCATAGCATAGCATGCTCAGCTCTTAGAAAATACAGAAAAGTGGGTTTTTTTCTTCAGTTTAGCATCCTTGAGACATTATGTTTTCCTTATTCTCTCTAGTCTGAATAAACAGACCTAAAATCTAAAGTCCTCTGAGGAACAACAACCACATGCGCACACACAAACACATACATATGTATGGTAGATATCAATATATTACTGTGAAAAACTCCTGAATCACTCTTCCTAAATTTATGGTAATCTAGTAAAATGGACTTGATTATTAGTTGTACAGGCTTTCTACAGGGTTTTCCTAAGGTCATTAGCTGCATGTTCCATCATTTTCTGTCCAGTTCTTATTTGAGGAAATTATATGGATCTGCCAATAACAAACACAACTGCATCACATTACTAATTTCTTTGGTTAAATGTGTGAAAATAAGTATAAAATTCAGACCAGCTTAAGGATAAGGCTTTTCTTAGGTGTCCAAAAACAGGGCTTTGCTGGATTTATTCATCCAATTATTAAGGCTATTATATTTCATATACTGCTAACCTACTATCAATCTAGTGCCTATTCTTGTTGGGCCCACCAAGTAAAGATGAGTAAAGCACATGAAGCAGCATAATCTCACATTGATATTATAGAAAAATCAAACCTATTGTGGGGTCTCCATCTCCAGTCATCAAGAGCCACCATCCTGCAAAGTTAAGATGCATTCCTGCTCCAGCACACCTGAATCAATTTTTCCTGAATGATCTTCTGCAGAGTTCTGGTAACGAACCATTCATTTGATTCAGCTGTGTTGGAACAGGGGTGCCGCTAACAGTTGCAGGATGGTTGCTCTCAGAGATTGGAGTGGGAGTCCTTTGCTTTGTGTCAGTAAATTTATCCTGTGGGGAATAAATACCATAATAAAACACAGTTTGTAATAAAATCAATCCACTTAACTATTCCTAAAATGTGTGTAACTGAACCATTTTTGACAAAAACATCATTATTTACTTTAAGTTGATCTGATTGTCTAGGAATGTTTAATAAGGAATTCATACCTTTCAGTTTCAGTCTGATAATTATCTGAATTAATTAAAAAGTAGGCCATGTCATCAGTTAAACTTGCAGTTACAAGCATCCTGCATGCAGAGGCAAGTAAATCCTCATCTGTGCAGACAGCATAGCATAGCGTGAGATTTAGATATATTATTAGTCATTGCTGTGATATTTGAGTCCCAGCTGTGTCTGTTCTGTAGCAGTGCCATGTCTAGAAAAACTGTAGCAGCCTGGGTTATCGATCAGTGAAACTGTGTATGGTACAAAGTAATATTTGCTGAAAAGCATTTATTATTCTTGGGCAATGTGTCCTAGCCCGGGGTCTGCAACCATTTCTAACCCTCGCTCAACAAAAAGTTCATCTAGACCTGCAAAACCTAGGTTGCCAACCCCTATTCTAGGCCGTTAAAATGAAAGGCAGATTTGCATTAGATTGATTTAATGCTATGTCACTTCCTCCTGCAAACAGCTGTGCTACAGTTTAAATGGGTCATCATTTCTTCTGGCCTGTTTGGTGCAATAAAAGTAAAAACAAAATCCAACAAATGGGTTTTTTAGTTTTAAAATAAAATCACACCAGAAAAGCCAAACAATTATTGGAAATAGCTGCTAGTCTCTGATTTAAAACGTTTTCTAGAAAAGCTTGACAGGAAAGGGACCTTCAATGCATGTATGCTGAAGTGACATTTTGTTCTATTGGTTCAATATTTTTTTTAATAATAATTAAAAATCAGCAGGGTTAGCAAACGGAAACAACATTTATTGTTTAACTTGCCTGCCACGACATCCAAGGACCCAATAACCCTAATGCCTCAGAAGTTGCACTGACTGCCATTCAGACCACAAGGTCTACTTTCTCCCAAAAGGGGTGTGGATGTTACAGTAGAGCTAAGGACTAATAGGGGTACATGGGAGGTAAAAAAATCTCCAAAGCTTCCTCTTAGACACTTGCAGCAAAGAGCATTAGCAACACAAAAAGTATCCAATATATATTTTAAGGCTTATACACATCTTTACCAGGTATCCCAATAAAAGCAAAAGACCTGGTCGTTTATTAGTTTTACTTGTCCACTTTCCTGATATAGTTGTAAAGTCACACCATTCCTCCATTTTTTAGCTAAATGCTCCTTTAAGAAACTCAATGCTGGTGCAAAAAGACTATTTTATGCTTTCACAGAAGTTAACTTTGGCACTTTTTGCAGATATAAGTAACGTAATAAGCATAAACAATGTTACCCTATAAGGATACAGCTTTAACTGGTTCTTACCCTGTGAGAGTTCGATGCCTTTCATTGGTGAACGGAAAGCACACTTTTCTTTGGATTCATTTAAAGAACTGAACAAAAATTGAGCTAAAAAAGGTTACGATCTTCTGGAAAGATGGGAGAAAATTTGGTTGAAACAACATTATGAACAGAAGGAAATGAGGGTGGGTAAAGAGTTTTGTACAGAATTGCATCCGCTCCTCATTCACGTATTCATAAACAGTTCATAGTCCTTGCGAAGTAATAACCTCCCTTGCACATTACATCGCTGCATAGATTTTCATTTTTCTGTGAGTTATTTTATTCACAGAAATCCACCTTGCATTGTTTTTCATGACATTCATCCAAAACCATAGATGCAATTTAAAAACAATATAAGCACTTGAATACAAAATAAGCAGTATATTAGTGTATTAAATTTCTCTGTAATTTACATTGCCTCCTTTTAAAATGTGGGCAGTCCCTTTATTTTTTATACCTGAAGTTTTTAGCTAAAGCTGAAGGTTCCATCCACTTTAGTGTGCATACATATAAATTCTTATTTATAAAGTGCAGATAGTACTTGGTGAAAAATGATGCATTATTCGTTTTCCCATGTTTGTTCCTGACTTGATCCTGATAATTTGTCTGGTAACAAATCACTGTCATGTAGGTCATCTTCCAGTTCATCTCCTGTATCACACATCTGATGGAATAAACAACTCGTCTGCTGAAAGTCCTTCCTTTCCAAGCTGTTTGGTTGTAATGCCTCAGCCACCCTGGTGGGGGCAGCGATTCTGTTGAGAGGTTACTTCTCATCCACGACAATGATTTCCTCCAGGATCTTCTCCTCTGAGTCGGAGCAGTCTGACAGCTTGTCCTGGTCCTCTATGTCGTTAAAGCGCTCAGCGATGCACTGTGCTGTGAGGCGGGCCTCTGGGTCGTGGTCCCAGCACTCCTCTATAGAACCACACACCATCTGGATGCCCTGCAAGGTGACAAAAGTGACAGTCAGTCACAGAGATAGACTGTGGAGCGGAGGTGCAGACTGCTCAACACACCAACCTGACATTCCTTCCTACTTCTACTTACAATAGAAAATATTCAGAACATCAATATCAATTCATAAGCTATTATTTTTTTTAGTGATGAAACCAAGGAGAAAAAATTATTTTTAGTAACTGAGCAGGTTTAGCTGTACTTTTACTGAAGAAACCAAATCTGAGACAAATCAATTCTTTCTATTGTTGGAAACTTTGGAGGGCTGATTACCCCAGAAATGGACCCTTTGCCTGTACAAGAGGCTAATCTCCAGTTTTAAAAAAGGGTTTTAAAGAGAAAAAAGCACAACGATGGACCGTTATTATCTCAAAAGTTGAGTCTCAAAATTATTCATACCTTCATATTCATACCTAAAATTTAAATTTCAAATTTTATTCAACCAATATGTTCGTTTCTGGCTGGAAATGAGACAGGCATCTCATAATAAAACATAATGAGTAGAGAGCAGATTTAATAAAAAAATAAATTTTTCTCTACATTTGATTAAAAAAGACTTGTTGAAATTTATTTATACCCTTCTCCGTAATCGAATCTTTCTTGGCATTAGAGCAACCAAACGCTTCTTACAATCACTGACCAGCTTTTTGTCTGTTTCCACTTCTACCTCTTCAAGTCTGCTTCAGCTGCAATTCTTTGCTAGATTTTTCATTTCAAAGAATGCTACATGGTTTCAGTAATCAGAATCAGAATCAGCTTTATTGCCAAGTTCGTACATACAAACAAGGAATTTGACTCCGGTACACTTTGCTCTTTGGTTTTGTTTTTGCATTACAGAATATACAAATTTACAATTTACAATATACACATATCTAATAGAAAAGGTGCATTTGCAACATCTGTATGCTGTTGTTTTGTACTCTATTAAATGTTCAACAGAGAAACAGCCTGGGGGAAGAAACTGTCTCTGTGGCGGCTGGTTTTAATAAACAGTGCTCTGTAGCGCCACCTGAAGGTAAAACTCTAAACAGATTATGTGCAGGGTGTGTGGGGTCTGCAGAGATTTTAGCAGCTCTTTTCCTGACCCTAGACCTGTATAAGTCCTGGATGGAGGGAAGGTCAGCTCTGATTATTCTCTCTGCAGTCCTGATTATTTGTTGCAGTCTGGACCTGTCCTGTTTTGTGGATGAACCAAACCACACTGAGATGGATGAAGACAAGACAGATTGAATGATGGCAGTGTAGAAGATGACCAGCAGCTCCTGAGGAAGGTTGAACTTCTTGAGTTGCCTCAGGAAGAACAGTCTCTGCTGGGCCTTCTTTCGAACAGTGTCTATGTGTGAAGACCATCTCAGGTCCTCAGAGATGGTGGTTCCTAAGAACCTGAAGTGGTCCACGGCCGATACAGTGTTGTTGAGGATGGTGAGGGGGGTGTATGGGGGTGGTGTTCTCCGAAGGTCCACCTGGGGGGCACCAGTACTTATTGATCTGGATCGGGAGAAGATGCACCCCAGTCTCACCTGCTGCTGTCGGTCCATCAGGAAGCTGTTGATCCACTGACAGGTGGAGGCTGGGACGTTGAGCTGGGTGAGCTTCTGGTGGAGGATGTCTGGTATGATGGTGTTGAAGGCCGAGCTGAAGTCTACAAACAGGATCCTGGCGTACGTCCCTGGACGGTCGAGGTGTTGCAGGATGAAGTGTAGACCTAAGTTGACAGCATCATCTGCCGACCTGTTTGCTCGGTAAGCAAACTGCAGGGGGTCCAGCAGGGGGCCTGTGATGTCTTTCAGGTGCTTCAACACCAGCCGCTCAAAGGATTTCATGACCACAGACGTCAGGGCTACAGGCCTGTAGTCATTTAATCCTACGATGGTGGGTTTCTTGGGAACCGGGATGATGGTGGATCGTTTGAGGCAGGAGAGGACCTCACATTTCTCCAGTGACTTGTTGAAGATCCTTGTGAAGATCGGGGCGAGTTGATTTCCACAGGCTTTCAGGCATGATGGGGAGATGTTATCAAGTCCTCCAGCTTTCTTTGTTTTCATGCGCTGAAAGGGCCTATTTACCTCTTCCTCGGAGATCTTTAGTGCAGGCAGAGGATCTGATGGTGGGGGGTTGGTAGTTTTGTGGGAAGAACTTGTTCCTGAATGGGATGTAGAGGAGATGATTTGAGGTGTGAATGGCTTCTTGTCATGTCTGCAGTAGAAGCCATTCAGACGGTTGGCCAGGAGACGACTCTGTTCAGGATGGGTGGGGGGGCTCCAGTAGGCAGTCAGGTTTCTCAGACCAGTCCATAAAGCTGAAGTGTCACCAGTAGAAAGGCTGTTCTTCAGCTTCTCACTATAGCTTCTCTTAGCTGCTTTGATCTCCTTTGTTAGTCTGTTCCTGGCCTGCCTGTACCGCGCCCAATCTCCACTGCTGTGAGCTTCTTCCTTTTCCCTGCGCAGATTCCTGAGGTGTGGAGTAAACCATGGCTTGTTATTCCCAAAGGTGCAGAAGGTCTTGGTCTGCACACATATGTCCTCACAGAAACTGATGTATGATGTCACCACATCAGTTAGTTGGTTTAAGTCAGTGGCTGAGGTTTCAAAAACAGTCCAGTCTGTGCATTCAAAGCAGGCCTGTAGCGTCTGCTTTGATTCCTCAGTCCACTTCTTAACAGTGTGAACCATGGGTTTGGAAGCTCTTAGTCTCTGTCTGTAGGTTGGGATGAGGTGGATTAGATAATGATCTGAAAAACCCAGAGCAGCCCTGGTAACAGCATGATATGAGTCCTTTAAAGCTGTGTAACAATGGTCCAGTGTGTTTTTGTCTCTGGTGGGACACTTAATATGCTGTCTGTATTTGGGGAGTTCATTTGAGAGGTTTGCGCTGTTAAAATCTCCCAGTATTATGATGAAAGAGTCCATGTATTTTTTCTCCATGTCTGTAATCAGCTCAGAAAGATGTTTTTCCGCGGCAGAAGTGCAGCCATGCGGTGGAAAATATGAGCCAATTATATAAAAACTCTCTCGGTGAATAAAACGGTTTACAGTTTATATAAAATGACTCCAGATCAGGACTACATGTTTTCCCAGCACTTTTACATCTCTGCACCAACTTTCATTTATAAAAAAGCAGATTCCGCCTCCTCGCTTCTTCCCCGATAGCTCCGCGCTGCGATCCGCTCTGAGCAGCTGAAAGCCCGGCATCAGCAGTGCTCGGTCCGGGATGTTTTAACTCAGCCATGTCTCGGTAAAGTAGAGAACCGCTGATCCGTGGAGGTCCGTGTTTTTACAGGTAAGAAGAAGCAGCTCATCCATCTTGTTACTTAGAGAGCGGACATTTGTCAGGTGGATTGAAGGCAGTGGTGTGCGAAGTCCTCTTTTGCGGAGCTTTACCAGCTCGCTTTCCCCTTCGATGCTTTCGGCGCAGTATCCCATATAGAGCCGCAGCTCCGCTTGCCAGGAGCTCAGTGAACGTGAAAGATGGTGAAAAAATCCCAAGAGAGGACTCTCCGAGGTTGAGAAGTTCCTCTCTACTGAATGAGACCACAGGATTGTGACTCGAAAGACATCTATGTAACTGGGATATTGTGTGATAGGCCAGCATAAAGTAGCACATAATTGTGAAATGGAGGGAAAATGTTCTCAACCACCTTTTCACTGTTGAATTAATTTTTTGCAAAATGGCTGCAAACCTCAGATTGGACTGTGTGTCTATGTACTGTAATTTACAAGTCTATACATATTCTCAATTTGCTTTAGCCCTGCGCTTTGACTTGGCCATTCTAACACATAAAACCTTTCCATTGTAGCTCTGTCTGTATGTTTGGGGTCATTGTCCTGCTGAAAGGTAAACCTTCCCCCAAATTGTCCAGGTTTTCCTTCAGTATTGTCCTGTATTTAGCTCAGTTATCCTCAATCAAAAAGCATCCCCACAGCTCGAGGATGTCACCACCATGCTTTTACCAATGGTGTTTTCAGAGCAATGCACAGTGTGGTAGTTTTCTGCAAAATATAGCATTTTGCACATAGGGCAAAAACCTAGATTTTTGCTGTTGTCTCACCAGAACAACTTGGCCCAGATGTTTGCTGTATTCCTCTCATGGTTTGTGGTAAACTTTAAAAAACTATTCCTATAAGTTTCTTTTAACAGTGGATTTTTTTCTTGCTACTCTTCCCTGATTAATGTCAATTTAGGTGGATAAATAATCATGTCTTGGTAAGTTGTCCATTTCCAGATGATGGACTGGACAATGATCTGTGAGACGGTTAAAGTGTGTGATAATCTTTTATAACCTCAACCTGCTTTAAACTTCTCCACAGCTTCATCCCTGACCTGTCTGCTGTGTTCCTTGGTTTTCATGATGCTGTTTGTTCTCTAACGTTCCATAACAAACTTATGAGACCTCACAACAACTGGATTTATCCAGAAATTAAATCACACAATGGTGGACTCCATTTACTAACTATGACATCTGAAGGTCTTGGTTGCAGTTGATGTTGCACTACTTCGTGCTGGTCTACGACATAAAATCCTAATAAAAGACACTGAGGTTTGTGGTTGTAATGTGACCAAATATTGATGGGTATGAATACTTTTGCAAGGCGCTGCATCTGTATTTGAAAATAACTAAGTTAAAAAGACACGCATACAGATTTTCAAACACATCGTTATGAAAGTGTGGTGCCTCTTACTGTGTGACTCGTCCAGCTGTTGGGGATCTCAGGTCTTCCTCTGTCTCGGAGAACGCTGTCCTTCATGCTCTCAACACATGGGTGTTCCCTCAGGTTCCCAAACGGGGGCTTGTACTCCTTCACCTCTGTATGAAAGATCACACAAACAAGGTACAAAAACAAAAAAAGTTACCTTCACTCTTAAAAATTGTGGGCTCTTTTATCCAGGCAAAAACCTTTGAAACAGATCTTGCCAACTGGCAGATACAGCTCTGCAGTGCAGATGACAGTGGACCATTGCATGTTTCATCTTCTTAATGATCTGTTACGATTTTTTGTTCGGAACTTCTCTTGAAACCACAACAAAACATGCAACTGGAAAGGGAATACCGCGCTTGACTTTAGGCAGCAAAGCAATGTTCAGTGTTTAGAAAATCTGCAAAAAACTGCAAACCTTTTCTCCAGACTATAATGCGATTTTGACAACAGGAGTGAGAAGACGCAGCCCTTTTTGGAATTTAGCGACTCAGCTGCACTTTGCAGTTAAACTACTTATGTACCCACAGTTCCTCTTCCATCTATTCGAGTTTGCTTAATAACAAAGATTTTTGTGTACTTGCCTATGCCTGCCACATATGATTTAAACTCTTCTATAAATTGACCCCAGAATGCAGGGTACACACATCCAGCTCTCATTCATTACCGTGATGTATATGAGCTGATTGTTTTTCAAAACTGGAAGTTAATGCTATATTTAACTTGTTATATCCTTAACATAACATGTTTTAGACAAAAATTGATGTGTAGCTACTAGGAGGTTCTTCCAACTACAGTTGAAGAATTATTTTAAGATAGATGCAGTGGTTACAATAATAATGATCATTGATACTCCTGAAAAAGCTGCTTACAAAATCCTTAAAACAAGTAGTTTTAAAGGTGCTGTCAGTGGTTTGCTATATTACCACAAATGCTTGCATAATGAAAAATACATGTCACACAATTAAAGGGAATTTTTCAGAACATCCAATCCATTCCTGTCATGACTATGCTTTTGATGCACTCCCTGTTAAATCCAGAGTAGAATTTAAAGTTCTCCTCCTCACATATAAAGCCCTTAATGATCTAGCTCCATCATACATCAGAGATCTGATTATTCCATATGTTCCTAACAGAGCACTTCGTTCTCAGACTGCAGGTTTACTGGTGGTTCCTAGAGTCTCTAGAAGTAAAATGGGAGGCAGATCCTTTAGTTATCAGGCTCCTCTCCTGTGGAACCAGCTCCCAGTTTTAGTCCGTGAGGCAGACACCCTGTCTACTTTTAAGGCTAGGCTTAAAACTTTCCTCTTTGATAAAGCTTATAGTTAGAGTGGTTTAGGTTATCCTGAGCTATCTGTGTAGTTATGCTGCTATAGGCTTAGGCTGCTGGAGGACAAAATGACCACTCTCAATCTCTCTGCTACATTTTCATACTACTGTCCAATTTTGCGTTATTTGTTGTTATTTCAGCTTTTAACTTTATGTTCTCCCTCTTTTCTCTGTATGGCACCATGTCTTCTTACACAACTGAACATTAAGGAAGAAATACAACAGTCTAACGGCGTATATGGAAGCTTGGTAGCATCCAGATGCAATAATTTGTTGGAATATTTACAGTGAGAATAATTTTATTTTTCTTTAACCACACTCACCATCCTACTCACTGTACACAGTGGAAAGATAAACATGGGTCCTCGGGCAGCCTCGTTTGTTACTGTTCCACCTGCTCTAAATGCATTTATTCTTCTGATTGTAGATATGGGCAGGTTCAGGGGGGAAGCTATTTTCTCGTAGCCATTTCCTGACTAATAAAAATGAACAAACATCTGGCTTACTAGAATTGCATGTTCTCTTGTCTTTCCAAGTTTTTCAAAGGTGGCTAAGAAACTCTGTGTTTTGCCATGTTTACACCCCACAGCAGCAGCAAGTCATGGTAAAAAGGCTTCAGTTAGATTCCCTTTAAATGAATTGTTTGAGTTGCCACTAATAGTGAGACAATAATACTGATACGAATGATAAATTAATAAAAGAATAAATGTTATTAAATTAAATGTTAGATTTTTTAAAAACTGTCGGTGTCAGTGTTTGCTAATGCGATACAAGATTAATTTAGTTCAGGGCTTTACACACAGTGTTCAAGGGGACATAACTGTTTCAAAAATCAAAAATTTAAAAACAATTTAAACTGTTAGATCAAAATATATTTTTGCTCCAATGTAAAAAAAAAAAAAAAAACCTAACTGGGAGAATCTGCAAAGCTCATGGATATAAAAACAATGGCTTCAGGGACCCTTACAGTGGCTGTAATTTTTTTTTTTTAAAGCAGACATCTTTCTGTTTCAACAAACAGCAGCCAGCCTCCACGCAATATTCTGATGTTTGATTTAGTCTAAAGAGAGCGGAAACTCTGACCATCGTTGTAGAAGATGAATGCAGGGAGTAAAACTGTATCAAACCCTCGACAGAATATTATAGGCCTGCACAGTTCAACAAAACTGACACATATTTTCCCTTCTTTAGGTCTTTTTCTGAGACATTTGTCAGAAATGTCTGTACAAACCATCTGGGACTCCATATGAGAAATTCTACTTTTTGCCTCTACTGCAAACTTGGCTGATCTTTTCCCTAAACTCCCACCTTTTTCTTTTTCACTGACTAATGCTTCCCTGATAACTACTGTTTTTCTGCTCTCCTGCAAATTCATATTCAGTCTGTGAAGTCTTAAGAACACAGATACAGCCAGGTTTCTTGCATGAACATGGAGATAACTTTGTCTTTGGAGCCCTGACTAATCAACTGGATGGCTTTCATTGGGCTGTGGTGGCACTGACACTTGTTTTGCTTTGTGAAAGTCATGCAATACAGTTGTATGTGAGTTTATTACGCTTTAGTGGAGCTTAGTTTGGAACATATGGCACTGACTGAACTTACCATTATCTATAACTTATACAAGCTCTAACCCCAATAAAGACAATAATGCCACTTCAATAAAACCAAACGGGGTAGGCAAATTTTTCCCTTCACTTTCACAGATCAAGTGGTTAAAAGAACAAAGTTTGCTCCCACATGTGCAGTAGGGCAGTTAGATCCCCAACACCCAATCTCTCTGCTCAAACATATACATACACCACCATTATTCTCTACAGTTGCAGAGATCTTATTCTGACATCTGGAAAGCAGCTGCCCCCAAGCTCTCCGCCTACTCTCTACTACAGGCCAGCCTCTTCCTCTGGGGCATGAAAGCTTTTCTCCATCTGTAGCTCCACATCCCGCCTCACTCCACTATTATTCCCCTTCTTCGCCCCACCCGGCTGAGGAATGCCATTGCAGCCATTTCAAGCCCTAAATCTGGACCGCTAAATTAAACAGCGGAGAAATTCAAAGAAACAGAGAGAGGGAGAGATGTAACAGATTAAGTTTTGAATCCAGGTTTCCCGACTTTACAGTCTTGGAAGATAAAAGAGACAGCAAAGCAATGACTAATGCTTGACTGTCTGGTTCTGTGCACAGACAGAGCGGTTCTTCTTGCCTGTCGGGTCTCAGATCAGGCCATGGCTACAGAAAGTGAGAGGGGATCTGAATGCACCAACAAAATGCAAGCAAGGAATTTCAAAGAAAAAAGAAACAGCTTCATCCAGTCACCAGAATAAAACTCTCAGATATGTCTTTCTGAGACATATCTTGCTCTCATGTTGTCTTAAGCGAGTTGAGTCATGGGTGACTCACTCACTACTTGGGACAATTTAGGAAAAACAAGAGGCGGAGCATGGAAGCATGTAGCTCTTTTTTATTGCACTCTGTACACACATAAACGTAATGCTCGTGTACCTCTGATTCAGGAATAAAAACAGTATATGGTAGCATACCAGCTGCGCAAACATTTATAGCCATCAGTAAAAAACTGCTACAGTACATCAAGGTTTTAATGTTACTTTCCTCCTTAAATGGGTACTATAGATTTTCTGAAACTGGGATTTCAGGGGAGCCGTTGACAGCTGTTAGTATTTTACTTGCAGTAGACAGGGTTAAGAAACAGAAGGATGTTTAAAAACCCAGCTAACACCTGGTTAAACTGTGGCCAGTTGAACAACTGCTGCACTTTAAAACATGTTGAGGATGAACAACGACTTTGGTCGGTTTAAAAACACATTTGAAAAGTCTGAATGACGACCGTAATACTGCCTATTTGGAAATCACCTCACACATCTTATGCAATGCCCAGGTGAATGCTGTGTTATAGGCCACGCCTCTTTTTTGGACCTGCAGCCACATATCATGCTGTGTAAGGACACAGGACCCCTGATATTGACAGATTGACCCTCCTAAACCTTTGTTTCTAGATAAGGAAAGTCTTTTCAAGGGCTTCAAGGCTATTTCCTTAAAATGGGATTCAGCTTAAAAACCACGGTAACAGTGTGTTAATCCTTCAGATAATTTTACAACCCGCTCACAGGTAACATGAATTCTGCAAACTCTATTATTCCATAAAGCAACTCGTATAAATGCAAATAACTAGTTACTCATGAAATTGGCATCTGCAGACCACCAGATTATTATCATCAGAGGATCACTAATTGTTGATAAATGGTAAACAATACTATATTGCCCATCCCTTGTTTGTACAAAGATTTCATCTTTGGATATTAGCCCTTATCAGCTTCACCCTGCTGCCCATCTCGGAGAACTGCCAGGTCTGGAAAAAAGGGAACAGAGATACAGTATACAGAAGGCAGGAAAAACAAACTGCCCCAGTCGCTTCTATCTTTAGTCCGTAGGTGGGACGGGAACCCCTGTGCTTCCCCTGTCAAGAACATCCACCACAGCAGCCCATCCTCCCTTACCATCTGCTTCTGGCTGAATTAGAGAAGTCATGCCAAAAACGGTGGGACAAAAAGAAAGGAGGACAACATTTTAATACAGGGTATGGAAAAACAGTTTGGAAATGATACAAATATTTTTCCATTCTCTCCTTTTTCCATAGTTATTCAGACCTGAAAAAACACTAAAATCAGACTTTTCCAGACAGCATAGAAACCCTGTAACAAGTTTAGTCTTTAATTTCTGTTGTCGTTTTTGGCCTGACCTGCTGTCAAAAGAGATTGGCCACATAGTTCCCAATTAAAGAAAGGATAGATCCAAATTTCCAAACTTTTTCAAACCTCACACTAAAAACATTGTAACTCGGAATTGTGCTCGCTCCGAAATAGGATATGGTCTATTTTCTTTTCAAATGCACCCACAGGGCTCACATATTCTTACAGCTGGAAACGAAGAGAGGGTTCGGGTCACATGGGTGGCACAAGCTTGGTCAACATAACTGCACTGATACACTTCAAGGAGATCCCCCTAGATAGGGGTTGTGGGCGCAAAACAGGAAAGCACCAAAGCAGGAGCGTTCATGTTCCAAATGCGGCACTCAATCACTGCTCTGACACAATGTAGACAGGAGCAGCGGCAGAAATGAAACGGGACTGCAGAGACGTTGAGGGGAAGTGAAAACAAATGGCCGAGCAATGACATGAACTTCAACACAATGTTCCGCCTGCAGATAATCACTCATTTCTATTATTTGCATACATCCTGACCTTGCTGTTCCTGCAGTCTGACACACACACAAGTAACAACACATTAGTGCAGCAGTGGGCTGATCCCTGACACCTCTGCCACAAGATGGATCGCTTGTTTGACAATTTTCGACTTTGCTTCTATGACTAATGGGTCATTGATGGGGTTTTTGTCAGGCATCTTGCAATGAACACAAAGAGAAGCTTAATGCTGCTCAATGCTTTTATTCTCTACAGGTCAAATTTTATCTTTAAGCAGGACTTCAGAGTAAATTTCTATAGACTCCAAACGAAATTTGATCAGTATAGATTTAGCAATCCAAAGTAATGTTTAATCTGCAAACAAAAAATGGTCACACGTAAAATGGGAGAATTTGCTTATAGGACTATGAATGGTAGACTCCACAATCTAGTTTTATGGAAGAGTAGCAGGAAGAAAGCCATTGTAGGGGTCACAGCACACACGTGGAACAAGATGCTCTGGTCAGATTAGAGAAAAAACATGCGACTTTCTGGTCGGACCGAACACTGAACATTACCATGAACACAACATCTCAACAGTGAAAAATGCTGGTGGCAGCATCATGGTGTCTTCAGCAAGGACAGAGAAACTGGTCAGAGTTGATGGGTGGATGGATGGAACTAAACGCAGGACAGTACTGAGAACATTTTGTTGGAGCAGGGCATCCCAATCAGTGGAGACTGGACCAACACTGGGCCACGGAGCAATCGGAAAATATGTGTGGTAATTTCAGCTGTACTGACCAGAGAAGTATGTGAGCGGTTTTACTTACTGAAAAACTGGAAACGCTCTAGTACTTATGCCGGTGTGATTGTAAATTAGAAAGATTTGGAGTAAAAGGGTGAAAGAGACCAGGAAGACAATCATGTGAGTCTAAGGGGGGCTGAATGCATTACCTTGAGATAGTCTATCAAATAAAACATTGATTAAATACGTTGTGGTTGCAGTGTAGCAAAATATGAAACAGTCCAAGGGATATAAGTATGCACCAGTGAAAAATACCTTCATGAGATTATGAAACATTGCTCTTCACTACGTTTTAGCATAATTTATTCTACTGTCTGTCATATCGACATCAAAGATGTGATAGAGGATTTCATTTAAAAACAATTCAAAAATCTCAACAGGCCATATAGGTCCGGGGCTGAAGATGGATAAAGCGGTTCCCTCTGGCCCCAATTCAAAACAAACATGCAATCCTTTTATATGATTTTTATTTTTTTATAGGTGAACTGCTAACTTTTTTTATGATGTGCTGAGCTTCTTGCTTGAATCTCCAGTCACTCACTGCAGAGTAAATTAACAGGTAGGGATATTTAAAGGATTCATTGATATTTACTACTTGAAACATTTTCTGGCAGAAGAACATGACGGACGTCAGGAGAACAGGTAAGAGGGAATGTTTTAAAGCATTTTTAAAAATAAAAACCTCTGATAACATACAGCATTGTAAAAAGGTTTTAAATCACCCACGTTTCTTTCAAAACCAATAAAAAAAACAATAATATTCAACAGTTCTTCAGGCTTTCTATTTTGTCATATACTAATCCTTCCTTATTATGAGAACAAAACAACTAGTGAAAAGCCTAAAAACTATAGAGATTAAACCAACAGTATCCGAATGCCTTGTTTTATTTAGAAAATAGGTGGTACTTTTACATGGATTTAACTAAATAAATTAGAACCAATGATGCCTTTGTGACAGGGTGATGGTAAAAAAAAAGTATCTAAATATCCTATTTATATATGGTTCTTTGCTAAACTGTCCATCACGGCAATCAAAACACTGGTTGATTGATTGAGTGAAAGAGACTTTTTATGTCTGAATTATTCATATGTCAAAAAAATAGCCTTAGCAAACAAACAAATGTCTCCTTTTTACCAAGCCAAATGATAAATGTCAGATTTGTTTTTAGGTTTTTTGATAAATGAATGGATTTATGTGTATATGCATGGTTGTATGGTTAGGAATATCAGTCAGTCATTTTCTAACACTTCTTCCATAGTGGGTGGTGGGGAAGCTGGTGCCTATCTCCAGCAGTCTATGAGCTGGTTAGGAATAGGTTTGTGCTAAATATGATAGTGGACGAAGACCCTGGAGAAATGCTGATCAGGATCACAAGAAAGTTTAGCTGATTTGAGGAAAACATGGGTGTCTTAAGAGTTTTGCACGATCCTATTTCCGTATATATACATATATCAAGGTGTTATGCATTATTTGTCTATGTTTACTGGCTCTTACATAGTTTCCATCTTCCCATGACTAAATGTGACCGGGAACAAAAAAACCTATTTGTAATTTTCTTAAAGAAGAAGTCAAACATTTTCCCAAATGCTTGTCTGCTCTTTTTAATACATTTTTTTACCATTTCCAGTGGAACATGTGAGAAAGCTTACTGAACAACACATATTTATGGAAAATGTCTCTGAGAAAGACGGAACCAGTCAGCCGATCCCAAATCCCAGAATTCTGTCCTTTATCCAGACAAAATGAACAGGTTAATCCATTTATCCGTATGATTTCCCGTGTAATAACACGGAGCACTTTGGGAAGCCAGACCTCACTGCTATATCTGAAGCATTCCTCCTAAAACTCAACTAAGCTCATAAATACTGACTCACATAATCATCTAATAATGTTCTGCTGTAATAAATAATTCACATGAAACGTATAAGTGCAAATATTTTTGGTGAAATTCAAAGTAGGATTGCTTTAATCCTTATGTAACATACAAGGATTTTCAACAACGAGAATTTGGTGCTCAAGTTTAAATTTGGTGTGCAATTCCTTTAATCAAAGCTTGAACCATCTCATCCAATCTATCCACCTCAGGAGAAAGGAGATTAATTAGGACAGCTAGATTAAAAAGAATAACATTAAGTTGAAGTCTTCTACCCCATTAAAGTTAATGCTTAAAAAGCGGGGTCAGTGTCAGGAAATCAACCTTTTCATTCAAACTTTACAAATTCTGCCAAGAAGAGTGGTCAAACATCTAACCACAATCATGTCTTATGCAAGTCGATGGCTGCAGAAAGGGTGGAGCTTCCTCTGCGTCTTCTTATAGGACATTTATTCAAATATTAGCAGAGCTGTATGTATATATTTGAGCCTGTATGTATAATTTAACACCTTTTACATTAAAGCAAATCCACTAAAAAATTCAACTCAATTCCATTTGTGCGTTGCATAATCAAAGAACAGTTTCATAAGTCAGCAAAAGTGATTGACATTTATGCTGATGAGTGTATGTAAACCTTTGACTGGGATTGTATTTTTTAGCAGGAAACAATTTGTGTTTTGTATTAAAAAACACAATTTTCAAAAGCCTGGCCTCTTCACACTGTAGGCTGAAAAAGCTTCATAGATAGAGTTATTACCAAACATCTGTTCTTATTTTAAGCAGCATTTCATACTACGATGATAGTTTAGTTTGTGCTTTTATCCAAATCCTAAACACATGGAGTTTTCTTCTAAATGCACGAAAAGACCGTAAAACAAAACAAATCAAGACATGAAAACACCAGACACCTGAAAGCAACCTTTTGCCTTTAACTGCAAAACAAATTACCTTTAAAAAGAAAGAATCACATTTTAATGCCTGAATTTACTTGCCATGCAATATTTCCTAAAAGGTGTCCAAGAGTTTCTGTATTTCCCGCCATCTTACCTCCAATTGCACTGCACCTGGAGATCATCTCCCAGAGAACCAGAGCCATGGAATAAACATCTGCTTGTTTGAAAGACTCAATGTTTTCCAGATTGATTCTGGACTCCAACACCTCAGGAGCCATGTATCTAGCTGTGCCCACCTAAGAGAAATCAGAGAAACATTTATAAAAAGCCACCTTCTTTAACCAAAACTTTAACACAACTATTCTGTTGAAGAATACTTGTTGAGTAGAAAATCTTCAGCTGTAGTTGCAGGAGTAATTGTGTGACATGCAGTCACTTAGTGCCTGTGCATTTGTCACTACACATGTATTTGGATCAAAACATGATTGATATGAAGAATAATCAGAAAGTAAATGTGTCCCTGAGCTCATCAATGCAACGCTTCTCTTCAACAACCTTATTATAAACTCCTCCATGTGCATTGAAATGCATTAGCAGTGCTGTGATGAGACCTTTTCAAGATAAGTCATTTTAAAAACAGTGAGCCATTACATCAGAAAATTTAGTCCATTAAGTTTCAATGCTTGTGGTTATGAGAAAATAACCTGAAACAATTCATTAAGATATGAAAAGTTGATTTTCTTTCCTTAAACTACATAAGTGCAAGTGAAATATTTTTACCCTTTGAACTTTAGAAACAAAATTCACATTACCATCACAAACTTTATGATATTTTATTGGCATGATTCTTGGTTTTTATCATTCTTTGTATATATTTTTGTATCCAGACACCCTGAGTCAATAATTAGTAAAAGCCACTTTCATTGCAATTACAGCTGCAAGTTTCATTGAGTCTTGATGACTGATTCAGTGGAACTCTGCAGCTCCTCCAAAGTTACTGTGGGCCTCTCAGTCGCTTCTCTGATTAATGCTCCCCTTGCCTGGCTTGTCAGTTTATGCCCTGTTTTGGTTTGTAGTTGTGCCACAGTCTGTGAGATGTTCAAACCTTGGGATATTGTTTTTCAATCTAACCCTGCTTTAAACGTCTCCACAATCTATGTCCTCTGTTCCTTGCTCTTAATGATGCTGGTTGATCAATAATGTTCTCCAAAATATCTGAGGCCCTCACAGAACAGCTGTATTTACAGATAAAACACAGAGACCTTTTGAAGGTACCTGGTTGCTAGATGTTCTTAAGGGCTCTCAGAGTAAAGGTGGATGAAAACCAAATTAAATCACACTTTTCAGAGTTTTATTTGCAAAACCATGCATAGTTTGCGACTTCACAATTGAAATTGAAGCTTGCTAGTAATGTGACAAAATGCAAAAAGGTTCAAGGTGTATGAGAACTTCTGCAGGCCAATGTATGAGCACTACTTGGAGCACAGGGAGAGATTTTGGAACTGAAATAAAAGAATAAATCAAGTATTAGGAGGTCTTACCTGACCACTGTTGGCCAGCTCGTCCACAGACAGAGAGTTGTCCAGCCGCAGTGCGAGGCCAAAATCACACAGGCAGCAGGTCATGTCCTTTTTCACAAGTATATTGGAGCTTTTAATGTCCCTGTGAGCGATTGGCACCTTGCAGCGACCGCAAGACGTATGTTCACTATGAAGGTGCGCCACTACGCTGGCCAGCGAGCTCCCCAGCAGCCACAAGTCGTGCCAGGAGATAATGTGATTGGTTAGATACTCTTGGAGGTTTCCTAGTGACTGGTAAGCCGTGATCAGCCAGTACTGTCTCTGCCCCTTCCTCTCCTCTGCTGTCAGAAAGTGAAGCACGTTCTCATGCCTCAGGTCTGCATCTGAGAAAATGTCCTTCTCGTTCTTCCAGGAGGCGTACTCCTCGTACGGGAAAATCTTAACTGCCACCGTCTCAAAGCCGTGTTCCTCACTGGCTGATGAGCCTTGCTTCAGCTTGGCTTTGTAGACCTCAGCGAAGCGTCCTTTCCCGACCAGAACATCCAGCTCGATGGGCAGTAGCTCATTGTTGTGGTTTAGATTGTTGGCATGCATGGAGCTGCTGTCTGAACCATCATTGTCCATCATAGGCTTCTTGTCACTGTGCTGCTGACCATCCTTGTGTGGGTTTTGCTGCTGACGGTAGACCCGGTAACAGTAGAAGGAAGTGATGACAATGACGGCTATGACCAGAAGAGGCACCAGGCTTACCAGGATGACAGGCAACACCTGAGAATCTGTAATGAGGACAGTAAGAATAAGGATTAACGTTTGAAAGCTCCAGATAAAGGTGTTTCCAGCTAAAACTAACACTATGAACACACGTTAGAGTAATATTGTGTCAACATTTTGTTTAACCACAAAAGCTTAAAGACTACAGAAAAGAAATGTGCTTAGATTTTAGCATTAATCGAAAAATGATCTATACTATCGATTCAGAAAGTGAACATGCCCTGTTAAGATTTACAGGTCTTCGGGATGTAAAAATGAGACCATGATGAGTCTTTAATACATTTTCTCACTTTCAATGTAAACATCTTTTGGTGGAAAAACATAAAAAAAAAAAAAAAAGCTCAATAACCAGGTTAGAGTACACCCTTAAATAAATACTTAGTTTTTTTCTACCTTATTCAGTTTCCAAATTCTCTCTTCTTAGGGACAAACCTAACATCAAGCTGTTCTAGTAGGATATTTGCTGCCTTCAGCTAAATCATTAAAAACTTCCACTACATTCTACACAAAGCATGGTGAAAAAAATAAGGAACATAAACTTTCTGGTTCTCTAAAGTTTACTGAAACTAGTTGACGAGGGAAAACTGTTTACATGGCGCTTTTTGTGAGTTTGTAGAGGTTTATGTTTGTCCACTTTAATTCATCGAAATTGTGTCTTAGTCTTTTTAATCTTTAAAACAATGTTGATGCTAAAACATCATTGACTTTGCTGAATTTTTTCCTGGCTAGTGGAGTATACATACAAACACCAGCTGCATGGACTATTTGGTTCATGCAGCTGATGAACATTTTGTAAAATTCATCAGTTGCATCAATATTCAATGGATATTCTTGCCAGCGGTTTAATTTAGATCATTTTACATAGTTATCAGTAGAGAGTACATCCCAGTAAGTGTTTTTGTGATGCATATTATCCAAAACACATGAAAAGATGGACATTTAATTGGTGCAAATGAAGGTTTTGGTCTTCGCAATATGATCTCATGATCTAATAGGCATAAAGCAGAATGTCAAGAAAAATATATAGCTTTTCATTAACCTTGTTTTTCGCCTCTTTTGATGAGTATTTTATCCTTTTAGTAGCATTTGACTTCTCTACAATTATATTTAGCACAATTATAATGTGTTTAAGACTATCTAAGATTAGCTTGTGGCAGACTCATCTGTACCGGTTTAGAGTCCAGTATTATTCCTAGGGCAGCGGAAGAACTGGTTCTTGCTTATGGAATGTCCATTTAAGTTGATGTCTGGACCACAGATCTAAAAACAAGTCCAAACCCTGAGCCAGTCAACCACATATTGTGCCTCTTTATAGAATTTGTTGTTTTTCTGTAAGTTAGGAGAGTGTATCTGGAACCTGCAATGGTTCTGGCAAACAGCAACAGCTCAGAACTCGGCATTTATAGTACACTTTTTGAAGCTTCAGCTTCAGGGACGTATAAACAATATATCACCACATCCAGCGGGTAAGTAAGAACAACTTTTTCCAATTTGATCCGGTTCAAACTTACTTTCAATACTTTCTTTTTTTTTAAAGACATTCATATTTTAATCCTCCTTTTTCCTGCATTAAACCTAAAGTGCAAAAAACACATGTTAACATCTTCCATTTGTCTTAATAAATGACAAGAAAGCGTTTTTGGAGGTCACTGTAAGACAAAGGCCCAGAGTCAGACTGAACAAAGTAGGATGATGAATGGAGAAGTCATCTCGTTGACTACCCCGACCAAGCCCTCCTGCTCTCTATAATTTTTTTCTAAACAGGAAACCACATGTCTGAAATCCTCTGCAGGGCCCCAGACAGACAGTTTGTTTTGATTTTCGTAGAGTGAGAAGCTTTTTCTCAGAGTAACCTGTCACTGTGCCTCCCAACGCAGAGATTAGAGCAAAACCCTCAAGTTGTTGTCTAGAAAGTTAAATGGTCTGCAGTCCTTATGTTACATGAAATTTAACCAGTAAGATTAAATCTTCTTATTTTAACCTAAATTAAAAGCTGTTTACACATGTTAATGTAAGAAGCATTCACTATTAAAAGGTAAGGTTTACAGCATTAATTTAGTGCAGTGAATTGATTCCACACTATGTGTTAATAAATGCTATATATTTAAGACAGAGGATCATTGACAACTGTTGAAGTTACAACATCTCTAAAAGGAAAAAGTTAGGAATTAATCCATTTACTACAAATATGTTAAATTATCCAATGAAAAAAGGCTGAAAAGGAAATGTCCTGAGTAAAATTTGAAAAGACCTAAAACAGACTTTAATGACTTGCATGTACATGCATATCTTGCTCAAAAGTGAAAGGTGAAGACTATGTAAAAGAATTATTGGTTTCTAAATGTGGTTGTATATGTTATTTGGGTTGACAAATCAGCTAAATCAACCCTGACTTTCAAAGTCTTTTTGTTAAGGCCAAATTGTAGGGTAAAAATAAGCTAAGATTTTAACAAATCATTTAAAGAGATCAACTCAGCCTGAAATCAACAAAAAGGAGGAAATATAGTGTATGACCTGATTAGCCATCACATAAAAACAACAGGGTGAATAGGGATGTAAGGAGGCAACCATTTTAAAGCTGTAAACTTTCCAGGTGTGGCTGTGGTAAATTCTAATGATTGTACAACACAACAGTGTTGTTTTATAGCTTATCAGGGCATTGCGTTCTTTCAATACTCTGAATGATACAATACCTTTGAAGGAATACCTCATTTTAGTTGCTGCCTTTCTAACGCTTTGTAGCAGCTAGCTGTTCAGCAGTGGAAATGGAAGATAAGCAGAAATGGCGAGAAAGAAAAACTGTTTCATGTGTTTTTTTTATTTGTCTTTTTTCACAACAACAAGAATGAATCATATCAAAGTCTCATCACTTCGGAAAGAATCTCTCAAGGGCGTTTTAAACTGCAGCTTTTCTGACTTCCTGTAGAAGCTAGCTGTTCTGCAGTGCTAATGCTACCTTGTATGTAAACAGAAAAAAGTAGAAATTCAATTCTGGATGCTTTATTTTGTTTCTGTCCTGTTCTATGATAGCCATACAGCAACAAATAAAAGATATTGATTACACACAATGAGGGATTTTAGGGCCCCACTTTTTTTTGCTATCGGTGATAATTAGAGTACAGAGTAGCATATGTATATTTATTTGTTTAAAGATAAGAAATAGGTTGAAACTGTGATTGCTTATCTTTTGTTTGTCACACGACTAGTAATCCGGGTTTTAGCATTTTTGATCATTTTTATAACATGGAACATACCACAAACATCTTTTTCACTCTTGTAACCTGAAAACATGTTCGTGGTAATGTTGCAAAGTCAATACTTATTAATGCTAATCGCAGAAGTAAAAATAAAATGAATCTGCTTTGCATTTCAATGACATTCTCTTCGTCTTTTTCTGGGCAAGTGTTCCCGTTTACTACACCCACTTTGCTATTAAAAACAACAAACTTGTTAAACATGAGTTTAGACATTCTGTTCAGTCAGCCAATATGGTATGTCTGCAAAAAGAGCAGGTCAGTCTCTTTCTTGGGAGAGCAACAATATTGTGCCAAATTTGCTGAATTAATAAGGGATGCTGCCTTTTTAAAGTTCCTTCGTCTGGTCATTGAATTGACTTTCAGATACTTTTTATCTGGTGTGGATAGTTTTTTAGACCTGAGACTTTTGTCCTCCAATTGTCCACTTTTCTTGTTTCTTAACCATCGAATTGACTGTTATTGTCAGCTACAAGGACCGGAAAAAAATACAAATGTGGCCAAAGTCTTAAAAAAAGCTTTCAGGAAAACTATTTTTCAAGACCACTTTAAAAGATGACAAGAAAATCTGGAGTTTGGAAAATAACTTTTAAAGAAATTGGAGATGTTTTAAACAGTTTCCTGGTACAAAAATTCTTATGATGTTGAGAAAATATAAAATAATAATATGAATAGAAATATGATTTGCATCTTTCTTCCAAAAGAACAAACAGTACCCAAAAACAATTTTTTAGAACAAAGAGATAAAGAAAACTCTATGAAAGTCTAAAACAGCTGTCCACTGTTAATAAATAATGACGAGAGACAGATTCATTAGAATTTACTGGAATCCTTGCTTTCCAACTTGTACTTCATCCAAATACCCTTTATTTCTGCAATGCACCTCTTACTCACTGAAGTTACAGAGACTGCCCAGACATTCTCAAGAGTGCGCGAATGCATTTCCATGACGCGGTTTGCACTTCACAGATGCTTTTAATTTGGCTCTCTGCTGTTCTGAGCCTGGTCTCGGAAATGTACTGCTGTACTGTTACTGCAGAGATGCTGTTGTCAAAATATGAGGGATTCCAGTGGTAAGAACGTAACTGGAGACGACAAGGAAACGTCTATCCCGAAGCTGTTTGTAATCAGAAGGGGACAGCATCAAAGCGCACACGTGTACATGCTCTGGCATGACACCCTACATGACGAGCTGATAGTAACTGGAATATCGGTTCACACATTAATGTAATTTTTATTTAATAATTATACACAGATCCAGGATGAACTTTAACTTACAATCAGAGGCAGAGCTTGTCCAAGCATTGCAACATAAATATGTCATATGTATTTTATGACTTTTAAAAACACGTAACGTATGAAAAGAACCCTTTTTCAAAATTATTATAATTAATCTGCATGGATGATGCCAATTGACTTATATTAATTTAAAGTTATTAGTTTGTAGCTCTTAGCTTGTTCCATCTGATTGCTTTGGTTTTACAGGTTGTAATTTTAACGTTCAGGTTTAATCTCACTGCTTTCATCAAAAGAGTTATCTAGACCTGGTGAAGACAACTTGCTTAAGTTCAGGTTGAGCATCAGAATGGGAAGGAATAGGCTGGTCTGAGTACTTCAGAAACTTCTGATCTACTGGGATTTTTACATACAACTGTCTATCAGGAAAAGTATAAATTGAGTGGGTGTTTTGTGGACCAAAAAGCCAAAAGGTGACGTCAGAGGTCAAAATTGAATAGGCAGATTGGTTTGAAAAGAACAGAAAGGAAACAGTGGCTCAAATAACTAGTTGTCACCATCAAGGCATGCAGATTATCATTCCTGAGCGTACAAGTCTTTGAACCTTGAAGCAGGTGGGCTATAACAGACCACACCATGTGGCACTCCTGTCAGCCAACACCAGGAAGCTGAGGCTAAAATGTGCTCATGCTCACCAAATTTGGACAATAATAGATTGGAAAATTGTTGCCTGGTCTTGAAGTGTCTAGATTTAAGTTGCAATGTTCCGATGGTAGTTTCAGAATATGAGTTAAGTTCCAAAGTGAGAGCTTGGAAATCATTCTTAAAATGTGTCCAAGCAGTTGTAAAGAAACTTACTGAAGAATGAAAACCCTACCATCAGGATCCCCCATCTGCACTGCAATTAAAATACAAAAACAAAAGGCAAAAAGTCCAACTTACTTGGGTTAAAAATGATGTTCTCATTGCATTCTTCATCGAAGCAGGAGCAGATGAAGAACTTTGAGCCCATGCCCTTTTTCTCCTTCATAATACACTTGGTGTTGTTGTAATCTTCCAGGACCAGGCCATACAATGTAGAAACTGGATTGTGACACAGCGTTTCAAATGTAACATTGTCATCTTTCTTCCTCCTTGGAAAGACAAATCAGAGAAAACAAAGCATTTATTGATTAGCCTTGATTTGTGATCTTAAAGAGTTCTAATCCCTTAAACATATCGCTAGTGTGCTAATAAAATAATTTTTTTGGCCTACTCTTCTTTGCAGAAAATCTTCTGGTTCAGTCACATCGGAGGAATTTTGAGCATGAATGGCCTGTTTAAGCTCATCTCATAGCATCTCAATTAGATTAAGTCCAGACTTCAACTAGGCCACTCTAAAACCATCATTTTGTTTGAAAAGACATTTTCTTTTAGGATTTTCAGCTAAAAAGTAGAATTCCTGGTTCCATAAATTGTGCAAAGTTGTTCTGGTCTGACGCAGCAAAGCAGCCTCAGACTATTTATTATACTACTGCTGCTGTCAGAGGAGGTCTTTTTCGGAAATGCTGTTAGTATGATGGAAGAGTATGCTGTAAGGTGGGCAGGAAATTATCTCCATCTGCCCAAATGTATTTATGTCCTATAAACCTAATGTGGTTGTTTGGTACATGTTTTGTTTGCAGAATTTACACAAAAAACTAATCATCAATACATAAGAAACCAACAAAATGAAGAATAAATAATTAGTTTTTATCAATCCACACAAAAAGAGTTAATTTTCTCCCTGAACCCCCTGATTTTCTATTTTATGCATGGGATATGGCAATTTGCTAAAGCAGCTGGAATATGAAATCGCACAAACCAGTCAACAACCTCATATCTTACTCTGTATGTGTGAAGCAGCAGGAAGCAGATTTATATAGGTGGGAAAAGGCCACACTTCTGTTTCTCATTATATTGCCAATGTAGCGGTCATGATAGGAGCTGAGGTTAGCAGAAAGCTAATGGTACATGGACAGCAGTGCCTCTTTAAATTGTCCTTCAAAAGCCACAAATCCAGGACTGCTCAGCAGGAATTTAGAGTACAAATATTGTCCTGCTTGAGATTTTTCCAAACTTTCTATTTGCAGGGATTCTACACAGTGTGAAAAAGAATGGAACTTACTGTGGTGTGAAATGTACTTGCCCCATTAAAGATTTTTGTTTTTGCTTTTTTGTCACACTTAAATGTTTCAGATGAAATTGATTTTAACATCACACAAAATCAACCTGAGGCAATATGAAAAGCAGTTTTCAAATTATGATTTAATGTGGAAATAGCACTTACCAAATACTGACACACACTTCGTTATCATCGGCGCAGATGGAGGTAATTTCACAATCCACCTTGCAGACTCCCTTACCAGGGCAGCTGGTGGCCCGCACATCACAAAACTTGCACAGCTGATTTATCTTTTTAATGGAGGGCCCTAAAATGAGAGGGGTAAAAAAGCAAGAAGACAGAGAAGGACAGTTATATTATGGAACGACACAAAAATAATCTATCTAATCTAACAGCATTTATGATTTTTATAAGCAGAAAAAGCAAGGAAAACAAAAAAGGGTATTTGCCTCCGAGTTGAAGTAAAAATATTCAAGAAAGCTAGAAAAAAATCCAAAGTATTTGATAGCAGAGAGGCAGATGAATTTTTCTAAGACCCGTTGGTCTTGTTCGGGCATGACTTTTCTAGCAGGCACGCTCAGATCAGTCAGACAGACTGAAATGTGTGATGAGCACCTGCGGGCTTGATAATCACCTAAGACCTGAGACAACTGCCAGACGGGCAAGTACAACAAACAGAGGAAAAGCAAAAACATCTGCTGGCTGAGAACCCTTTAATTTGTCATCCTGATGAGTCGGTTCCCCATTTAAAATATGTGTTGTGCCAACAACTATAAAAGAAATAAAGAAAAAAAGAAAAAACAAAAGGATCCAATCTGTTATTATGAATGATTGGAGGAAGGAAGAAAATCATTTATTTATGCAGAGATTACACTTACTTGTCCTTCATGATAAAAACATAAAAATAGCATGCTCTTTGGACATGGAAAGACCTTTTTTCCTTAAAAATCAATTAATTGTTACTGGTACCCCTGGTAAAGATATTTAAAAAGCTTAAAAATAATCAAAACATTTACTACATTTGTATATTCTCACTGAAAAAGAAATGTAGAAAACCTTTATTTTGAGTACTTTTATTCATAGGGGAGAAAAAACTAAATCACTGGTGCCACATTTAATAAGACTTTTTAAAATAATAGTTTTGACGACTACCAATAAGTAAACCACGACTTTAAATTTGCCTGAAATATAAACTTGACATGACATAAAGGCCCATGCAAATCAAGTAAGGAAGGCATTTTTAACCCTCATAATCCATAACATGTATTCTTGTTCATACCTTAACTCAGAGTAATAACTGAAAAGTTTAAAACCACTGTGACAAACAAGACTGGGTGGGAGGATAAAGAATGTCAAAAGCTCACCATTAGAGAATGGAGCAAATTGTTTAGTGTTTAGATTATGCCACTGAATTAATGTTTTCATTTTACAGATCTCTGTGCCACCTCAAGATTAAGGACAACATATATTGTGTTTATCTAATCTAAGAATCCATGTGAATTTAGTGCCTTGCAAAAGTATTAATTTCCCTTTGTTGAATTGAGCCAAATTATATCATAATTTTCAATGTATTTTATTGCAGTATTAGGAGATATACCAACAAAAATAAAGCATTTTTGTGAAGTGGCAAGAAAAGAATACATTTGCAAATTGTGCTTCAGCAGTTAAATACCTTCTTAACAATAATCAGCCGCTTCGGGGTCTTCCAGTCAGGTTTCCGTGCTCGCCACAGTGTCAAGACAGTGGCAAGGTGTTCATAGAAATCCGCAGAAATGCAGACTGGAACAACCACAGTGCTGGTATTACTGGACGTCAGCGCAGCATTCAATACTGTTGATCATAGTGTATTACTGGAGCTACTAGAAAACCGGGTCGGTCTTTCTGGTACAGCACTTGAATGGTTTCAGTCTTGTTTGTGTCAATAGGTAACTGTACATTGCAGTTGACAAAAATCACATGTGGGGTTCCCGCCCATTCAACATCTACATGCTCCCCCTAGCTCAGATCATAAACAACAAGATAAGTTACCATACCTATGCAGACGATACACAGTTCTACATTACAATGTCACCAGGTTACTATAACACCATTGAAGTGTTGGCTAGATGCATAAAACAAATCAATGCCTAGGTATGCCATAATTTTTGTTAGTTGAATAAAATCAAAACTGAAGAAGTTATTTTTGGACAAAAGGACGAGCAGTCAAGCGACAGCACACAGCTTAAGTTATTTCAGCTAGAAACCACTGATCTGGCCCGAATTCTAGGCATAGTGATGGACCTGAAGCTTCACAGTCACATAAAGACAATCACTAAGTCAGCCTTCTATAACCTAAGGAACATTTCAAGATTAAAGGACTAATGTCCTAGCAGGATCTCGAAAAACTCATCCATGGATTTATCTGGAGTTGAATTGATTACTGCAACTGTGTCATCACAGGTCTGCCTAAAATGTTGATCAGACAGCTGCAGCTGATCTAGAACCCTGTGGGCCACGTCCTCACAAAAACTAAGAATGTAGAGCACATCATCCCAGTTCTACAAATCATTGTATGGCTTAGCACCAAAATTCTTTAAAGATTTGTTCGGGCTATATCAACCTTACAGAGCACTCAGGCCTTCTGGTTCAAAAGCAGCATTCAGTTCTAATGCTCCACTAATCTGGAGGAAACTCAAGATTGATGATGCTGTATCCCAGAGTTCGTTTAAATCAAAGTTATAAACCTATTTTTTTTAGAGTTACCTTCTACTGTTCTCTGTAGTACACCTTTTCTTTACTTTCTTTTATTATGCCACTACTGTACTTTTTTCTGTGTTTTCTTTTCTTGATGTTTTCATCATGTAAAGCACTTTGAGTCGTCTTGTTACTGAAACTTGCTACACAAATAAAATTGCATAGCCTACCGAAACCTGTGTTTGAAAGCCACAAGCCTTACAGAGGTCAAACATGTGGAAGAATGTGCTCTGGTCAGATGACACCAACATTTACATTTTATACACTTCGCCTGTCACTGTAAGGTTTGCCTCAGCCAAATAACAGGACAGGGCCAAACTCCATGAACAATCAAGTTTGCAGCAAGGATCATCAGGGTTGACCTTCTCTCCATTCAGAATTTGTACAACTCTAGGGTCAGGAAAAGGCCTGGTAATATTTCTGCAGATCCCACACATTCTGCACACAAACTGTTCAGACTTACCATAAAGTCAGAACCACAGGGCCATTTCCAAAAACAGTAGTCAAATTCCTTCTTTGTGGACACAATCTTGGGCAATAAAGCTAATTCTGAAATGGGTACAACACTATGAGTGTCAAAAAACTAACACTGCACACCCCCCTATTGTGACACAAGGTGGTGTGAGCTGTGGGATGCTTTGGTTTAGCAAAAATGGTGAAAACACTGATAGCTGATGTGAAAAATGGATGTTGCTAATTACAGGGCAATCCTGGAAGAAAACCTATTGAAAAATACTTGAGATTAGGCCAGATGATCATCTGCTAGAAGGACAAAGACGCTGAATATACTGCCAGATCTAGTACAGATACAAATGCCTTTGTGAAATGGTGGAAAAACTTTTCCAAGGATGGTCACCATCTGATCTTACTAAGCTTGAGCTATTTTTCAAATAAGATTAGGCACAAAACATTGTCTAGAGATAAATATAGCTGATGGAGACCTACAGCAAAAAACTTGCAGCTGCAGGTACAGCTGTATACTCCATGAAGCATTGACTCAGAGGGGCAGAATATACATACTGCAACAATGTACTTTTTTATTTGTAAAAAAATGGAAACCATGCATCAATTTCTTTCCAAATGATGCACTATTTTATGTTAGTCTGTAACATTAAATTGAACTTAAAATACCTTACAGTTCATAGTTGTAACACTTTTAAAGGGTGTGAATACTTTTGAGAGGCACTGTAAGTCTTGAGCAAAAAGAACTACGTAGAAGAGTAAAGCGTAGTAAAAACTTAGCCTTACGGCTGGGAAATAAGACAAACTGAAAGAAAATTTAAGAAGCAAGCAAAAAGGCCTCAAGCATGTGACTGCACTGTCTGCTAAAGGGAAACCACACAACCACACTTCAGCTGGATGCTAACTCTGTGCACAGGATTATCAACCTGCTTAGAAACCAAACGATTCAATGTGCAACCATACTGAAAGTAAGTAGGGTTATTTTCATCAACATTAGGTTTTTTAAGAGCATCGTG
Source organism: Girardinichthys multiradiatus (assembly GCF_021462225.1). Taxonomy (NCBI): domain Eukaryota; kingdom Metazoa; phylum Chordata; class Actinopteri; order Cyprinodontiformes; family Goodeidae; genus Girardinichthys; species Girardinichthys multiradiatus. The sequence goes on along the minus strand of NC_061806.1, from coordinate 38,982,519 downwards.
TGAAGGTTGCAAACTATGCAAATGTCCTTCTGAACCCTGGTACAAAAATTCTTCTGTGTCAGCCTAGCCATGATGCAGGGTGGGCTTATGGTAAAAGAGCAGAGCTTCTGCAAAAACATGAAGAGAAGAGCAGAAACGTTTAGAGTGAAATGCATCCTCACATCCTGTTTTTGCAGTGTCAAATAAAACCTGTCTCAGGAAATTGTGGGCACATATTGTTTTCTGAGCTTGTCTCCGCTTAAGCTCCCAAAGTCAAAACGCATCACTTGAACTCCAGACTAAACTAAATGACTTGGCAATTTAAAGTTGTGCCTGAGGCCTCGAGAGGTGTTTTTTGAAGTGGAACAGCAAGGAAAAGGGAGAACGGAAGGGGGGAGTAGTCCATGCCTGAGTGGTAGGAAGGTGGCTGAGCTGGAGTAATTATATCATTAGAGTAGCTCCTCTCAAAGAGCATGTCATTTTAACCCAGGAGGCGGGCTATGGAAGGGATGAATGGTGGTAATTGTCACCCAGGGCTGCATATAATTGCAGAGTAGTGGGGGGAAAGGGGATTAGTAGCAGCCAGAGCTACTTGGTGCCGCTGGGACTGAGTCTGAGACAGATGAAGGTAAAAATTCCTGGCAGCAGGGTGGCTGGGTCAAAGATAAGACAGATAGAAAGATAAGGAGGAGTATAAAGGCTCTGACAAACGTTTCAAACAGAATACAGCTCAAATGCAGAATAACATGCGGTTGGTCGAGTGAATATAGGACTTTGAGTAACTTGGGCCATGATGAGTAAAGAGCATTTTACTCCCATCTTGAAAATCATATAAGGTTGGCTCAACAGCATACCACTAAAGTCACACGTCACAATGGATGCAGCAGGCTGTGGCCAGCATCAAGCATGACCCTGACCCCTGGGTAATTTACCAAACGTAGTAATGACATTAACGTGTATTGGACCAAACAGCTGAATTAGAAATGATGTAAATCTATCTTTTAATTAGTTAGTTCCTGTCTCAAATTACCAAATGAGATGTAGCAGTTTGGGGCAGCATTTACAAAGCACAAAATGAACTCCATCATTCATGTTTGCACATAAAACCTGATCGGAAGCTGGAAATTTTAATTATAACATAAAACCTTTAAGTAGATGTAGATTCATTTGCTAACAGTCTGATTTGTAGAAGCAAGAACTAAAACATAATACCATGTTACCTTGTAATAAAAAAACTACTTTGTAGCTTTTAAAAGAAAATGTTATCATGTATTTTAATGCACTAACAAAAAGTACTATAGTTAATTTTGTTAATTTAATATATATTTAGTTAATTTAATATATTTTATATATAATATATTTTAATATTTAATATATATTTTTTTTATATAGTTAATTTAATATATATTTAAACAGACTTATACTTATGAATAGTCAGACTGCAAATACACTTCAGGATATCAAAACCTAAACTACAGAGAATATTTATTTTACAGAAAGGCCACCTTCCTCAAAATGTGGTACTTGGGCTGTCTTTAGTGGTCCTCAAAAGTGTTTCTTTGCAACATTTCTGCATTTTGTACTTCAGAGCACTGTAGCAACATGTTTGCTAAAGGCAGTATAGTTCTGATTTAACGAGACACAAAAGAGTATTTAAACGGTTTCTTATTTTGGGAACAACTGAGCTTTCTATGTCTTTAAAAATATAAAAATATTTCCAGTTCGTGTATGAATGAGTGTGTTGCCCTGCGATGGACTGGTGACCTGTCCAGGGTGTACCCCGCCTCTCGCCCATAGACTGCTGGAGATAGGCACCAGCTCCCCCGCGACCCACTATGAAATAAGCGGTAGAAAATGACTGACTATTTCCAGTTTGTTCATGTATGGACATCACAGGGCAACCATGCACACTCATTCATACACCTAAGGGCAATTTAGAGTTACCAATTAACCTAACAGGCATGTCTTTGGACTGTGGGAGGAAGCCGGAGTACCCGGTGAGAACCCACGCATGCACAGGGAGAACATGCAAACTCCATGCAGAAAGACCCCCGGCCGGGAATTGAACCCAGGACCTTCTTGCTGCAAGGCAACAGTGCCACCGTGCAGCCCGTTGCAGCAAGAGTTCTGATGACAATTAAAAAGACAGATCATATTTCTCCTATTTTAGCTTCCCTTCATTGGCTCCCTGTTCAATCTGACAGAGAGGTATCTCAATCCTTGTAGTTTTTAGTATAACAATGACCATCAGTGGGCTCTAGATGGACAAACTGTCTACTTTTAAGGCTAGGCTTAAAACTTTCCTTTTTGATAAAGCTTATAGTTAGAGTGGCTTAGGTTATCCTGAGCTATCTCTGTAGTTACGCTGCTATAGGCTTAGGCTGCTGGAGGACATAATGACCACTTTCTCCTTCTTCGCTACATTCTCACACTACTCTCCAATTTTGCATTATTTGCTGTTATTTCAGTTTTTAACTTTATGTTGTCTCTTTTCTCTTCCTAGAAGCTACACCTGGCCTGACTCTGTGTTTACCTGTGACACCTTTCTGGAGAGGGGAATCGTCCGAGCTTCTGCTGGCAACAACTTAATGCTCACCTTCCACTGATGATTCACATAGCGCTGTCTTTCAGTGTTTAACCCTTTCTCTCTCCTAGACATGGAAATTGACTGAGTTTAACTGTAACTAACTCTATGTGCTCTCTTTCAGACTCTAACCTTGAAAACTGGCTCAGAGTTTATCTGTTCTTTCTTTCTAGGTGAAATGACTAAAGGAGCTACATCCGTTAACATGTACTTTTCCTTCCCATAGAAAGTACTCCTGGATCAGTGCTTCTGTGTTGTTTTTGTGTCTCTGCTCTGTTCTCTCAAACCCCCAGTCGGTCGTGGCAGATGGCCACTCACACAGAGCCTGGTTCTGGTTCTGCTGGAAGTTTCTTCCTGTTAAAAGGGAGTTTTTCCTCTCCACTGTCGCTACATGCATGCTCAGTATGAGGGATTGCTGCAAAGTCAACGCCAGTCACTGTCCACTGTCTCTACATGCTCATCCAGGAGGAGTGAATGCTGCAAGTCACTGATTCGATGCAATCTGCTGGGTTTCCTTAGACAGAAAAACTTTTTATCCAATTTGAATAAATAACTAACTCTGACTGCACTGTTCAATGGTTAGGATTAATAGGAATGTATGAACCTGACTGTTGTGAAGTGCCTTGAGACAACATGTGTTGTGAATTGGCGCTATATAAATAAACTGAATTGAAATTTAATTGAATTTACACTTCTGAGTGTATGTGCAAGCACAGCTTCCACCCCTTTGCTTCCATTTGTGCAGCTGAAAAATCTCAATTTTTAAGGGCTACAAAGTCATTCCCATTTGTCCTTCCCCTGCTTTGTAGAAACAGCGTACTCACTGTAATTGTTATATTGAATGTTAAGAATGATAGAAGGGAAATGGTTGATTTTAATTTAACTTTTTTTTAAAATACCTAAATAGAACAGCATCCAGATCACAGAGAAAGAGTAAAGGACAGCGACAACATGTTAAAAAGTATTTGGGAAGAAGGAGAACAAGTGGAGGGAGGATAGGATGATGGAATCTAAGGAGTAAAGCAGAGAAATGGAAATGGCAGACCTGAGCAAGGACATGGAATATCCCCAAACCTGCGCTCCAAAGATGTTTCAAACATGTTATACAAACACACATTATGCAGAACGGAAGAGCATCAGTAACATTGTACTGACAGCTGGAACTACAGTACCAGCGGTTTCAAAATTCCTCAGCTTCTGATCTATAAAAATAAGAGTGCAAGAGACTGATAACCACAAATAGTGATGAATTATAGTACTATTAGTAAGTTAAACTGTTGGGATGTCTCCAGAAAGTTTTGAAAAGGTTTTTCCAAATGGGGGCCACTGATAATCCTGGGGAGGCTCATCAAGACTGAATACCACTTAGTTGTATGTTGCTGTTGTTACATATAGGGCTGTGGAGGATGGGCATTCAAAATTAGGAAAAAATAAATAACACGAGTAAAAATAATCAGATAAATGTTGCAACTAGTCATAGGTTCGATACCGGTGTCAAAGTATACCAAGGTTTTTAAAGCTACGGTTTAAAACCACCACCATTTCCTGTCATATATGTCCTACAGTCATTTTAATGAGATGCAAGAGAAAGTGCTGGAGTGAGCAGATTGTTTTTCCAGTTTTATGACACGTAGAGGAACACAGCACTTCCCCTCCCCCACTTGTTGCTGTGCACTGTCAGTCAGCTGGCTGAAAGAGGGTTACTATATTTCTACCTTGCTTACAATAAAGACAATTCAGCTGTTAGGACATATTTCCAGATATAAAAACCACAGACAGAGCATGTTACAGATCATTTTATTATAACTAATAATCAGTATGTTCTGTTATTGTAACATCAGCCGAATGTCAGTTGTTTTTTAGTTGAACGCCCCCCCCCACCCAAAAAAAAAAAAAAAAAAAAAACTATTAACACTGAAACTCTCATGCGGACTGTAACTAGTTGCAACTCATTCAAACCGTATCTCCTCATCTTGTATATTTATATATTGAAAGCATACTATGCGTCAGTACTGCAGCCCCCACCCAAAAAAAAAAAAAAAAACCCACCCTTGTGGGCACCACTGTTTGACGGATAAAAAAACGCCACAAACAGCACCAGGAGACAATATATTGTTTATATGTTTTTATAAGGATCTCATATATATAATTTGTCACCATAATTTCTGTCGTTTTCTTTGATTATGAAGATGCTCTCAGGACTCCATCTTTAGGAACCGTCGGACTGCATCACTGTGCCAAACATGCCTCTTAAAACTTGTCTTGTGTTATGTAATAAAGAACCATATTTTCGTAAAATATCATACACCTATTTTTTCACGTAAAGTGAGACAACACACCTAGAGGAATTCAAAGATTTATGACACCTTCGGTTAGTTTTTAAACGCCGATTTGCGATTCACTCTACGTTTGTGTTTACTTAAGTTTTTCTGATTTAATTTACACCGGTGCAGTTAAGGTCTGCATTAAACACGCCGTACAGTACCTTTATTGTCACGTTTCTTTTAGAAATAAGGAAGTTCTTTGTTGAAACTTCTGAGTTAACTCTTTTAATAAGTTCAACTCACCCGTCTCCACCGGCAGCAGCCCACCACTAACCAGAATCGCTCCACAGCAGAAAACGGAAAACCGAAGCAGCTCCATCTAGAACCGGACCACACGCCCCCCTTTCTTGCTCATTAATTGACCCTGGACAGAGGGGTTAAAAATCCGAGTTTCTCTGGGTTGCAGCCGCCTGTTGATCCTCCACAAAACGCGACTTTACAGCTCTGTGTAGAGGCTGAGTAAACACGCAGGACTTGCCCTATATGAGTCACAGTATGTGCGCTTTTCCTGAGACAGGAAATCTTCAGAGGGGCTGGACGGTTTCTCTCTTTCTCTCTCTCTCTCTCTCTCTTCTTGTTCTTCTTCTTTTTCTTCTAAGCCATGCTTATGTAGCTCACAGAGTTTTGAAGCATGTCATTAAGAAGCTCAGAGCCAGCAGAGCAAAGGCTTGAAATTACATGCTCTAGAATTGCTAAATTAAAGGCTTGACTTTTAGGCTACATGTATGTACAGAGTTACTTAAGAGAATTCATATTTTCATTTAAACGTATCAGACCTGGGCATATTCATAATAAAATGATCCTTTTTTAAAAACCCATAAACAGGGTGGCCTAAAGTTAAATAAGGCCCTGGGCAGGCTGATTTGGGGGGCCAATTCCTGTTAAAGGGATACTTCTAGAGATTTTGAAGTAAGGTTCTGCGAGAAGGTAATAAGTAGAGGTGTAACAATACATCCAGCTCACAAGACAAGACGATACCAGGTAGAAAGGATTGAGAAAAGACAAGATCGTAATATTTTTGGGGAAAACCCCCTACATAAAAGGTTTCACAGAACACAAACTGTGCTTATAAGAGACTGTAATCACTGGAAATAAGGGAGTTCAAGTCTGACCAACCTAAACATTTGAAATATTCAAACAAAAGCGCACAAATGTAGTCCAAAGACATATTGTCATGTTTTAGTAAAGCTTTTTACACCCCCAGCCATTTGAAACTCCTCTCTAACCTCTGCCCTTAATATAAATAATAATGACGTATCATGGCAGAGGACTGGAAAACAAAAATTTGAATGCTTTTCCTAGGTTTAAGTTGTAGTTTTAAAAGAGAAATCAGAAAAGGAAGGCCTAGGCATAGTTACAAGTAGTATGTTCGTCAGTCAGTCAGTCATTTTCTACCGCTTATTCCATAGTGGGTTGCGGGAAAGCTGGTGCCTATCTCCAGCAATCTACGGGCGAGAGGTACACCCTGGACAGGAGTACGTTTGTCTATTCTTTAAAAACCTAAATAGTCCTTTTTGGCTTTTATTTCTGTTCATTGACCTTTGAAGCAAATTTAAAAGCAGGGTCATATTTAACAAATGTACATGCACATTTTAAGTTGAGAGATCAGGTGCACCTTCAGGTCCCTTCCACATTTCCTGCTTTAATAGTTTTGGTTGCTTCTCATTCAGGTTTTTTAAAATGTATGAAATGGAACCGTCTGGCTAGGGACATTTCATACTCACCATGTCAGTCCTTTTAATACCAGCTCTGACAACCAATGATTTAAAGCAATTAGTTGTAATTTACCTTGAGTCTACTGTAAAATGGTAATATTTCACCAGTAAGTAATAAGTAAACCAGCAGGAGGTCACTTAGAGCCATTTTGGTTTGATTGAGACTAATCTGACCAGGACTGAATAGACCAAATTGGGGTCAAAACTAAATCAAACAGAAATAGGGTCCAACATGAGGCTTTCAAAGATCTCTTAAGCCCGAAGTGGTGTTCGTGAAGTTTGTACTCAAAATAACATGCCAAATCGAATTGAGTGTTTGTTGGCAGTTACAAACTATTTAAATAATCTTGGCATCAAATTAGGCTAACACTTAGGAGACTCCATTAGAAGGGAAAATATCACAGTAGCTACTATTGTTTTAGAGATAATGAGGATGGAACACAGAAAATAAATTAGGATATTTTCCCTCACCAGAAGTTTTTCTGCATTGCACAGTATATAAACCGTTTAGAAATATCATTAATAAGGCTACAAACGTTTGAAGACCCTAAATCAACTTGTGGCATTACCTGTGCAGCTGAGGTAAACTAAAGCAATGTTCCAGAGCTTTTAGTAAAGACATACCCAGGTGTTTGCCCATTGGCACAGTATGGTACATGTTGGCCCCATTTACAAAAAATGGTGTTTTTACTTGCAAAACTTAATAAATTTTTTTTACATGCCTAAAATGTTTCATTTTAAAATATTCGTTTTTTAAATTACCGAAATTTATTTTCTATAATTATTATAATTATCATATTCACTGACAGGCAGCTTTTCGCAAAGCAATAATTTGTTTGGTTGGTCCGAATTGCAAAAACAACCCCTCCTTTTCATCTGTAGAGCCAGTAGAATCAGATTATACTAAACACGTTTACATAAGTACCACCAATCACCAGCTGTAAAAAGATGAAGACCTGTGACGCAGACTAAGTGACTTTTACGATTTTCCAGTCAAGCAGGAAATGTGCAAAGCCTGCTTTCAAAGCACACTGGGGGGTGTAGTTGTTCAGTAAATGCAGTTTAATGCCGTTGGATTTAGGATTTTGGGAAAAAAAAGACACAGATAAAAAAATCTGAGATTATGTTTTTCATTCGTGAGTGATAATTCTGGTCCTTTGCTGCTCGTGTATTTGTGGAATCTGTGCTTCAGCGGTGGGGGTGAGGGGGCAGCTGAGACCAAGATTTGCTTGTGCTGACAACATTCTGTGGAGTTTGATTACTTTCCGATTCAACTGTTTTTAGTTTTAACTGTGTTTGGTGTTTGTAGAAGTGGTTTATATCAACTTTCAGCAAAGAGTGACGTTTTAGAGGATACCACATGCATATGTTTACCTGAGGGAACGTAGAGCAATGAACGTAGATTAAAAAAAAAAGGAATACTCCTTGCCCGGTTTTGGGGGATGAGACTGATTAATATACAATTAAATGAAATCATGTTAGATTTGAAAATTTGTATGGCTCTTTAGTAAATCCATCAACCCTTTAAAGCCCAATAATTTAAAATTATGTTGAACACATTTGCTCTAAAGCAGTAGTTTTCTATAGAGCATGAAAAATATTAAGTTATTTTTTGTATTATGACTATATTATAGACATTTTGTTAAAGAATAAGTCTTTAAAGAATAGACTTTAACTAGTCTAGTCCATGCATTTGTTACTTCATGGCTGCAATATTGTAATTCTTTACTATCAGGATGTCCACAAAATGCAGTTAAAAGCCTTCAGCTGATTCAAAATGCTGCAGCAAGAGTTCTGATGAAAATTAAAAAGAGAGATCATATTTCTCCTACTTTAGCTTCCCTTCACTGGCTCCCTGTTAAATCCAGAATTTAAAATTCTCCTCCTCACATATAAAGCCCTTAATGATCTAGCTCCATCATACATCAGAGATCTGATTGTTCCATATGTTCCTAACAGAGCATTTCGTTCTCAGACTGCAGGTTTACTGGTGGTTCCTAGAGTCTCTAGAAGTAGAATGGGAGGCAGATCCTTTAGTTATCAGGCTCCTCTCCTGTGGAACCAGCTCCCAGTTTTAGTCCGTGAGGCAGACACCCTGTCTACTTTTAAGGCTAGGCTTAAAACGTTCCTTTTTGATAAAGCTTATAGTTAGCGTGGTTTAGGTTATCCTGAGCTATCTGTGTAGTTACGCTGCTATAGGCTTAGGCTGCTGGAGGACATAATGACCACTTGACTCTCTTTGCTACATTCTCACACTACTCTCCAATTTTGCTTTATTTGCTGTTATTTCAGCTTTTAACTTTGTTTTCTCTATTCTCTTCCTAGAAGCTACAACTGGCCTGACTCTGTGTCTACCTGTGACACCTTTCTGGAGGGGGGCATCGTCCAAGCTTCTGCTGGCAACAACTTAATGATCACCCTCTACCGATGATCCACATGGCCCTGTCTTTCAGTGTTTAACCCTTTCTCTCTCCTAGACATAGCTACTGACTGAGCTGACTCAGCTCAGTTTATCTGTTTTTTCTTTCTAGATGAAACAACTAAAGGAGTGACATCCATTGACATTTACTTTTCCTTCCCATAGAAAGTACTCCTGGATCAGTGCTTCTTTGTTCTCTTTGTGTCTCTGCTCTGTTCTCTCAAACCTCCAGTCGGTCGTGGCAGATGGCCGCTCACACTGAGCCTGGTTCTGGTTCTGCTGGAGGTTTCTTCCTGTTAAAAGGGAGTTTTTCCTCTCCACTGTCGCTACATGCATGCTCAGTATGAGGGATTGCTGCAAAGTCAACACCAGTGACTGTCCACTGTCTCTACATGCTCATCCAGGAGGAGTGAATGCTGCAAGTCACTGACTGGATGCAATCTGCTGGATTTCCTTAGATAGAAAAACTTTTTATCCAATTTGAATAAATAACTGAATCTGACTGCACTGTTCAATGGTTAGGATTAATAGGAATGTATGTACCTGACTTTTGTGAAGTGCCTTGAGACAACATGTGTTGTGAATTGGTGCTATATAAATAAACTGAATTGAAATTGAATTGAATTTACACTTCTGAGTGTATGTGCAAGCACAGCTTCCACCCCTTTGCTTCCATTTGTGCAGCTGAAAAATCTCAATTTTTAAGGGCTACAAAGTCATTCCCATTTGTCCTTCCCCTGCTTTGTAGAAACAGCGTACTCACTGTAATTGTTATATTGAATGTTAAGAATGATAGAAGGGAAATGGTTGATTTTAATTTAACTTTTTTTTAAAATACCTAAATAGAACAGCATCCAGATCAGAGAGAAAGAGTAAAGGACAGCGACAACATGTTAAAAAGTATTTGGGAAGAAGGAGAACAAGTGGAGGGAGGATAGGATGATGGAATCTAAGGAGTAAAGCAGAGAAATGGAAATGGCAGACCTGAGCAAGGACATGGAATATCCCCAAACCTGCGCTCCAAAGATGTTTCAAACATGTTATACAAACACACATTATGCAGAACGGAAGAGCATCAGTAACATTGTACTGACAGCTGGAACTACAGTACCAGCGGTTTCAAAATTCCTCAGCTTCTGATCTATAAAAATAAGAGTGCAAGAGACTGATAACCACAAATAGTGATGAATTATAGTACTATTAGTAAGTTAAACTGTTGGGATGTCTCCAGAAAGTTTTGAAAAGGTTTTTCCAAATGGGGGCCACTGATAATCCTGGGGAGGCTCATCAAGACTGAATACCACTTAGTTGTATGTTGCTGTTGTTGCATATAGGGCTGTGGAGGATGGGCATTAAAAATTAGGAAAAAATAAATAACACGAGTAAAAATAATCAGATAAATGTTGCAACTAGTCATAGGTTCGATACCGGTGTCAAAGTATACCAAGGTTTTTAAAGCTACGGTTTAAAACCACCACCATTTCCTGTCATATATGTCCTACAGTCATTTTAATGAGATGCAAGAGAAAGTGCTGGAGTGAGCAGATTGTTTTTCCAGTTTTATGACACGTAGAGGAACACAGCACTTCCCCTCCCCCACTTGTTGCTGCGCACTGTCAGTCAGCTGGCTGAAAGAGGGTTACTATATTTCTACCTTGCTTACAATAAAGACAATTCAGCTGTTAGGACATATTTCCAGATATAAAAACCACAGACAGAGCATGTTACAGATCATTTTATTATAACTAATAATCAGTATGTTCTGTTATTGTAACATCAGCCGAATGTCAGTTGTTTTTTAGTTGAACGCCCCCCCCCCCCCACCCAAAAAAACAAAAAACAAAACTATTAACACTGAAACTCTCATGCGGACTGTAACTAGTTGCAACTCATTCAAACCGTATCTCCTCATCTTGTATATTTATATTTTGAAAGCATACTATGCGTCAGTACTGCAGCCCCCACCCAAAAAAAAAAAAAAAACCACCCTTGTGGGCACCACTGTTTGACGGATAAAAAAACGCCACAAACAGCACCAGGAGACAATATATTGTTTATATGTTTTTATAAGGACCTCATATATATAATTTGTCACCATAATTTCTGTCAATTTCTTTGATTATGAAGATGCTCTCAGGACTCCATCTTTAGGAACCGTCGGACTGCATCACTGTGCCAAACATGCCCCTTAAAACTTGTCTTGTGTTATGTAATAAAGAACCATATTTTCGTAAAATATCATACACCTATTTTTTCACGTAAAGTGAGACAACACACCTAGAGGAATTCAAAGATTTATGACACCTTCGGTTAGTTTTTACACGCCGATTTACGCTCCATCGTACATCAGAGATCTGATTGTTCCATATGTTCCTAACAGAGCATTTCGTTCTCAGACTGCAGGTTTACTGGTGGTTCCTAGAGTCTCTAGAAGTAGAATGGGAGGCAGATCCTTTAGTTATCAGGCTCCTCTCCTGTGGAACCAGCTCCCAGTTTTACTGTCTACTTTTAAGGCTAGGCTTAAAACTTTCCTTTTTGGTAAAGCTTATAGTTAGAGTGGCTTAGGTTATCCTGAGCTATCTTCCTTATTTTTTACCTCCATCTTCTTCTCTCCCTGTTGGATGGAGTAAGAGGGAGTCAGGTTTAGCCTAAACCGGCTCAGTAGTTGAGGTGCAAACACACCCTCCTTTTTTGCTTCCTGTATGACCCCCTCTCTTTTCCAATAATTATAATCAATCTGACAGACAGAGATACCCCAATCGTTGTGGTTTTTAGTATAACAATGGCCATCAGTGGGCTCTAGATGGACAAACTGTCTACTGTTAAGGCTACGCTTAAAACTTTCCTTTTTTATAAAGCTTATAGTTAGAGTGGCTTAGGTTATCCTGAGCTATCTCTGTAGTTATGCTGCTATAGCCAGGAGGACATAACGACCACTTTCACTTTCTTTGCTAAATTCTCACACTACTCTCCAATTTTGCTTTATTTGCTGTTATTTCAGCTTTTAACTTTGTTCTCTCTTTTCTCTTCCTAGAAGCTACACCTGGCCTGACTCTGTGTCTACCTGTGACACCTTTCTGGAGAGGGGCATCGTCCGAGCTTCTGCTGGCAACAACTTTATGCTCACCCTCTACCGATGATCCACATGGCCCTGTCTTTTAGTGTTTAATCCTTTCTCTCTCCTAGACATAGCTACTGACTGAGCTGACTCAGCTCAGTTTATCTGTTCTTTCTTTCTAGATGAAATGACTAAAGGAGCTACATCCATTAACATTTACTTTTCCTTCCTATAGAAAGTATGTTCTTGACTGTTGTGAAGTGCCTTGAGACAACGTGTTGTGAATTGGCGCTATATAAATAAAATGAATTGAAACTGAATTTTTACAGTTTACTTTCTGTAACCATCCATCAATTGTCTATACCAGCTTATCTATGCGGGTTACTGGGGACTGATGCCCATCTCCAGCGATCATCGGGCAAGAGACGAGGTACATCCTGGACAGGTAGACAGGTAACCTTGTACTTTGTCCTAAATGGAAACTATGCTTCTTCGAAAGTGCTCCCAGTGATCTTGGACTTTTGATTTCAAATAAGACTCTTGACAGTTGTAGTTCTTTGATCCTCCACCAGAGGCATAAGACAGTATAGAATTTTGTAAAGAAGGTTTTTAAGTGAAGAAACAACTTATAAGAGATAGAGGTACCAGAAATCTGCATTAAAAATGTATGTTTGGTGTTACAGAGTTAATCATGAAAATACTAAAGTACAAGGAGATGGCAAAAGCTCAAGTACATAATGTTTGTTTAAGTGTAGTGAACTCAGAAAGGCAAGGAATCCTGCTGGCTTGGAGTACCTACGCTGCCGCTTTCCATTTCCTTTTGCATTGGGCCAGCTCTGTCCATAAGTGTCCACTCCACATCAAAATGACTTTCTTATTCTTGTATGGTCCTCTGGAGATTTGCCAGTCTCCTACTTCAATGCTGACATAAGAAACTGAGTCTCTCAAACTCTCATCTGTTTTTTTGTTTTGAGGACGCAGAGGGGTTTAGTCCACTGGAACACTCACAAATTACTCATCTATTGCAGCTCAGGCATGTTTTTGCTCTGCATACTCAAGCAGTGATGTCAGGTTTTAGCTCTGACCCAATGACCCGCAAAGCTCATAATAATAAAAAAAAAAAAAACAACTGCTTTCTTAACCTCCGGTTCCCATCAGCTGTTCAGTTATGTTTTGAGCAAAAAACTTGCTTAACTGAAAGAGGAACTGCAACCTGCTTGTTAAGCATGCTTGTTTATACTTTTATTTGTCTTGATCTGATTTTCTGGCGTGAACCTTCAGGAAAGATTTTAGTGGCCTCATTTATTTTCTGTTTCTTCAATCTTGGCTCTCAGTCAGGGGGTGTGGAAAGCCATGTTTATGTCTGGGTGTCTGTTTTAAGCATACGCAGCCATTAGGCACTGCAAGGTGGGCTTCAAGCCACAAGGTGGAGATCCAAAAGCACTGTGAGCCGAAAACAGGCCACTGACCTCAGCACGTGTTGCAACATCCTCCTCAATGGCCACAACATTAAAACAAAACGTACTTATAAATATATCTAACTTTATAGCTTTATATGCTTCAGTTGAACAGGAAACCCCAGAGTACCCAGGCAGGCTTATTTTAGTTCGTGTGCCATTGTTTTTTCCTGTCAGCCTCCCTCAGACTTTTATTTTTACTCATTACTTTTCACAATCATCTCAAAGCTATTTCAACATGATCATTAACTAATGAAGCCATCGTCAATCCCGTTATGAAAGATTTACATTTCTGGTTACATGGTACCACCAACAAAAGTTTTGCTTAACGTTTTTTAACAAAGACAGTTCATTCATACTTTAAAACAGGGGTCCCAAGCTCCAGTCATCGGGGTTGTGTTATGTCTGCAAAATAAGACAATCTGGACTGTTACAAGATAAAATGGACTTGTTCTTGTAAAACACCAACCCCATACACCCCCCTCACCATCCTCAACAACACTGTATCGGCTGTGGACCACTTCAGGTTCCTAGGAACCACCATCTCTGAGGACCTGAGATGGTCTTCACACATAGACACTGTTCAGAAGAAGGCCCAGCAGAGACTGTACTTCCTGAGGCAACTCAAGAAGTTCAACCTTCCACAGGAGCTGCAGGTCATCTTCTACACTGCCATCATTCAGTCTGTCCTGTCTTCATCCATCTCAGTGTGGTTTGGCTCATCCACAAAACAGGACAGGTCCAGACTGCAACGAATAATCAGGACTGCAGAGAGAATAATCAGGGCTAACCTTCCCTCCATCCAGGACTTATACAGGTCAAGGGTCAAGAAAAGAGCTGCAAAAATATCTGCAAACCCCACACACCCTGCACATAAACTGTTTAGAGCTTTACCTTCAGGCTGCCGCTACAGAGCACTGTTCACTAAAACCAGCCGCCACAGAGACAGTTTCTTCCCCCAGGCTGTTTCTCTGTTGAACATTTAATAGAGTACAAAACAACAGCATACAGATGTTGCAAATGCACCTTTTTATTTATATATGTGTATATTTGTATATTGTATATATGTATATTCTTTAATGCAAAAAAAAAAAAAAAACCAGAGAGCAAAGTGTACCGGAGTCAAATTCCTTGTTTGTATGTATGAACTTGGCAATAAAGCTGATTCTGATTCTGTACGACATGAATATAGTTGCATTTCCATGTTGTTGGATGCCCCCCTTACCCCTGACTGATGGATCTCCACTAAGATGTCAATCTGAAAAGTGAACCTGCCTCAGGATGTGCCTCTTCAACTCTATATAACTTACTTTTGCCTCAGAGAGCTTAAGTTATCTCTCTGCGTGTTAAAGTCAAACTATTCAAGACACAGTGTAGTCTACGGCTTTCAGGGGTCTTCTAAGGACTTACGATGAGTCAAGACAGTACAAAACAACAGTGTAGAAACTGAAAGGTGAAATCAAGCTGGGAGAAGAGTACAGCAGAAACTGAGCAGAATAGAATTGATGATATAACCAATAATAACATTAACAAATCTCTTGGAACACCATTTCATTAATCTGTTTGTTGTAGATGTGCTCCTGTCTTGTTGTTTGAATCAAATATCTACTAAAAAAATGTTCAGACTGACTAGCTAATGTTTGATTGTAAAAGATTTTTGTTAGCATGAATTCTTTGTTTTCACACTGATGATTTCATCAGACTTGGCGTGTTATTTTAAAATAAAATATCCCTACTTTGGCTTTAAGTTGAAGTTTCAGGTTTCGACTGGGTCATTGCAACACTTTGATGCCTTTTGTTTTCATCTGTTCTGCTGTAGGTTTACTGCCGTGATGTTGGATGTATCAAGTAAGAAACAAAAATGGTTCAAATAGACTGCCTCAATTTTGAATCTAAAAAACTTTGTATAAGGAGGAGTTCATGGTGAAGGTAATGACTGTATGATACCGAGGCGCCAAACAAGCCCAAATTATCAGTAGTTCCTGTGAAATTCTTGTGCTTTTATGTTGATGGTTTTTAACCAGACTTGCTGTGATTAAAGATTTTCTTTTTAATCTATATTTTGGTCCAAAAATGCATACTCATACTTTACAAGGCATTTCTCAACTTGTACAATGCCTAAACTGCTAATCTTGGTATCAACTATCAGAAAGGTCCTGGAGGATGATGTGGATGTGAAAATTTGGCAGTCAATTATTCTGGACTCTTGCTGCAAAGAAGGAAATAAACACAATAAATTGTAACAACAACATCTGAGTGGCATCTGTAGCCAGTCTGGTGTCAACATAACAAGCACTGAAAAGTAGTTTGGTCAGATTGGAATGTGAAGAGTACCTGTTTCATACCAAGTCTTTTCCAGGTGCCCT
The DNA here is from genome assembly GCF_021462225.1 of Girardinichthys multiradiatus. Lineage (NCBI taxonomy): Eukaryota > Metazoa > Chordata > Actinopteri > Cyprinodontiformes > Goodeidae > Girardinichthys > Girardinichthys multiradiatus. The sequence continues at coordinate 38,966,617 of NC_061806.1, read as the reverse complement.
GATGGAGTTTTTGAATGAAATCTGATGCACTGGTTTATAAACTTTGTACCAGTAAAAACTGATCTGTTCAGATGACAGTGATGTTTTGTAGAGAAGTATGTAGCTCTTGCAGGACTCTTCTTCTGCTGTTATTCCTGCTGAGTGCTATCAATTGTCTCACAAGTGACATCTAGTGTTTCAGGAAAGAAATTGCATCGAGTCGGGTTCTCACTGTGATGCCAAGACAGGAACACACACACACACACACACACACACACACACACACACACACACACACACTCTTACAATGAACTGGCACAGTTATCTTAGTGCCACAACAGCTTTCCTCCTCCTTTCCCTAGCACGTGTCTCCTTGGATCAGACATTTTCAAGGTAAACAGGGTTTGTTCTCAAAGCTTCAGAGGCCGCAACCTTTCGTATTACAACTAATGTCTATTGTTCTCAGAAAGAGTATAAATAGGTGTCCAAAACTGTGCCAAAGCTTGTTTTAGACAGATTACATTGCGAGAGGAAGCAAACATCTAAACAAATACTGCAACATATGACTACTACACCCCGTTTGTTGTATTTCTAAAGAGCTGTTGGTACAGGATGCAAAATTGTGTCTTTAGCTGTAAACCTACCAAGATAACGATAAGAAATGTTTTTGACAATGGTCACAAACCCATCTCTTTGCACAGAGAATAATCTCACAGATCAACAATTTTAGGGTATACCATATTAAGGCTCACCCTGCTATTTGTCCTCAGCCTGTAACTACTTCTGTGGCTCAGCAGAGCGGAGAGAGGATGATGAAGATTAGGATCATGCAATTCACCAAACCCAGATTACAGAGAGCAGACCATTTAGGCAAAGAGGGGGAAAGATTTAGTTGGCCTGGCCCCTAATAAATATTACAATATGGCTCACTGAACGTGGCAGAGGATATGGTCACACATACGAGTAATGAAGTTCACTGATGTTGTGTGGGAATAAATGTAGTAAATCACAGGATTTCATGCATGCTAAACAGAGAAGAGAGATCCCTGCACTAACGAAAGCCGTATAAAAGCACAATATGTGGGTGCAGATGTGTACTTCATCACATCATATATCACAAATGCATTCACACAGAAATACTGAGGTGTGCAAAGTAACAGCTCAAGTTACTCCTATGCATTTAATACTAGCATGCACAATTTGATCACCAGATAATCCTGCCACAAATGTTTCTGGGCATGCCAAAAAAAGTCTACAGTATGAGCCATGCAGCTGCCACACACCTCATATACGGGACTCCCACTCTACTTCTACCAAATTTGAACAAATGCTACTAAAAAGATTGCAGCTCTGATCTAATAAAAGTATAGTTTCACTACCCGACCAATAAAAATAATAATAATAATAATAATAATAATAATAATCAATAACCAGTTAGGCTGAAGCTTATAGATGAGGATAATAAAAAAAAAACACTCAAATTTGATGCAACATCACAGGCTGCACTCAAAAATAAATCCACAGAGCGAGAGTCTAGTTATCATGGTTTCCAAAGAAACCCACTTCAATAAATGCTCAACATCAGAGTGTTTGAAGGGTGAGTCCTTCTGGGCTTTCAGAGGCATTGATGTGTATTTACAACCATCTGCAGATCCCCAAAGTTTCATCTGCACAATTCCCATGGGAAAGGCTGTGTTGAGATGGCGATGAAACAAAATCACAGACGATCAAAGTTTCCTTGGGATAAATAGGAACAGAAAATATACTAATTCGCAAAATTCTACCTTCAGAGGTCCTTTTGGCCATTACAGAGGAATTATTACTTTAAAGACTGATATTAAACAAGTAATGTTATTAATTTCATTTAATATCAAATTAAGCCCTTTGAAGTCAATGCTTAATTTGCATTGACTTCAAAGGGTTATAGTTTATTCTTTTTTAATTAAAAATAACGGTACATTTTTGTTCTCTACTTAAAAATGTCAAGCAGAAACGATTGACTATTTTTAAAACGGTTTTTCAGATAATACCTTTGTCCTGCCGCTACTATCTTTGACATCAGGTAAACAGATGCATGAGTTAGTGGTTGAGAACTTGCAGTATGAATTGGATGCAGCTCAACGAGACCGTCCCTCCCCCCCATAACACTTCCCCTCACCGCCGAGCGGAGTGGATGGGTTTGCTGGATACACGCTGGGTGTGCCAGCACAGGAAGCAGCACTCATCCTGTGCCACCTTCTGCTCTTGTTGCAGGCAGGAAATACCAACATTACCCGACACTGATAAGAGCAGAGAGCTCAACTGTGGCCACGTGGTAATCACCGTGGGACAATAGTAGAAGCATATATTTTGTGTTTATGTGGGTGCAAAGGGGAGGAAGAGAGAGATTAACTCAGCTGGGTATGTGAGCAATACTGGCAACACTATACTTTTTACAACTCGTGTAGGGTGAGAAGAATAACAGTCTGGAACACTGTAAATGGGGTTATGTATGGTGCCTTGCAAAGTGTTCATACCCTTTGAAATTTAACACATTTTGTCTGTAATATATTCTAACATTTTAAACAACAATCAAAAGGTATCTGTTCCCTTTAAGAAATTGTGGATAAGCGTCTATAAACCCAAGCCTTTAAAGCAATCTGTACTCACTTTTTCAAGCTCTGGATTCCAGGGACTGGAGGAGCTGCAGTCGATCCCTGCAGTCATCAGGTGAGAGTTGGGCTTCCCTCTAGACAGGTTGTTGGTCGATTACAGAGACAACACAGAAACATAAGATAAACAACTCCAACTCTTTACATTCATCTAAAAACAGAAGAAACAATGACAGAGAATTTATCACAGTCGATGTGGCTCTCTGTCAAGGCAGCATGGCCTGGGGGGCTCCATTAGTGCTCAAAATGAAACAAATCTATAAAAAAAGAAAACAAACATATGTGTTGTGTTTTTTTTTTTCCTAAACAAGCTTTCTACTGCTTGTTAGCATGTTCAGTCAACAAAAAACAAGTGTTTTGCACCATGTAAGCACTGTAACAAAATATGGCTGGACACTGAGGCTGGCTATTGACATTGAAGTTGGTGTCTGGTTCACAGTTTGGTTTAGTTAGGACTAAAGAGAAAGTTCAGTTCACTGTTGATCTTCGACCACATTTAATTCACCTTAGTTTTAAATCCAAAATCCTTACAGTGGTTTTACTGTGCTGGATTTTTCTGCACTGAACAAAACTTTTTGCATTTCCTTTTTAAAAACACAAAAAGCACATTTCCAATGTTTTTTGGGTGATCAGAATCACCTAAGACTGAGACAAACAAGTATCAAACAGATCATTTTCCTTGGTAGTTCTTAAAGTTTCTGAAAAAGTAGGGGCATTCCCAGAGCAGCAATCATTCAACAACCACAACTCGTTATGAGTGTCATACTTTAAGGTATTAGTGATGAATTTGACACATTGTTTCCCCAGATATGAATAATTTTGCAACACTGAACATTGATGGCCTTTAAAAACAAGCATTTTGCAAGTTTGAATTTAGCTTGGGTTTTCAAACTTAGATATACTCATTAGGTATAAATATATACATGGGCCCACATTGTGTTTCTTAGCAAGTTTCACTTTGGGTACATGTGTTCTGTAAAAACTGACAGAAAAAAAATTTAAAGCCCCCCCCACCAAAAAAAAAAAAAAAAAACAACAAAATCACCAGTTAATTAAGCTATGAATCAAGACGTCATGCTCCTGTCTTGGTAGGATGGAACTTGTTCAACATGGTAATCTGCACTGTTCTGCTGTGATGTCGTCTGCTGAAATAGATATGATGTAATGCCTCATTTCATGACGTTCTTCCTCAGTCAAGGCAGACGTTCCCCCTGTCTGCTTAGTACCCTGTACACATATATTACTTCCAGCCACCTAATGGAAATTGCAGCATAGCTCTGATCTTGACTTTGATCATTGTGAAAGTGCTCTCTATTCTTTCCTCTTTAAACACACTTTGCATGACACAGAAAGAGATATAGCTCTGAATGTTCCCTCGCAGCCTGCGCATCAACTTAGCATGCTGGATGACAAGAAAATTACATGTCTTCCTCTAAAGGAGCCATTGCATCATTTTGTGCGTTATATGACAGTTGTATATTAACTATCAGTTAATGAGGTTTCAGGCAAACTGCTGATTGAGAATCATAAGATATTCCCCACATGGCTGAATACCACTGTCAGAGCTTGTTGAATAATCTGCTTTCAGATAAATTAATTTTTCCATTAGGGCAAAGGCATCAGTTTCACATTTACACATTTTTATACAATTTACTAAAGTTCACCTCAACTGTCAGATTTAACTCCCTTTTTTGGGATACTAAATCTTGGTATGCTTATCCAAAGTGGCTGCCAGCTATCTTGCAAGAAGGAATTCCTTACAGAGCACTCCCACCTTAGCTCCAGAGGGATTTAGATATTTCAGGAAATCAGGTTTAGGTAGTAGGTTCATCTGCAATAAACAGGATTTGCGTCATAAGGTGGAGTGTTGAAAATGATGGTTCTCAGATGAATTACAGTGCTCTGCAAAAGTGAAGTCTTTCTCTTTTTATGAAAAAAAACACAAAAAAACCAAAAGATAATCATAACCGCAAACTTCAGTAGAATTGTATTTGGATTTTATGTGCCAGACCTGCATAAAGAAGTGACTGATTGTGAAGCAGGTGGAAACGACTACGTTTTTCAGACAAAAAAGTGTGTTGTGTATTTGCATTAACCCCATGAGTCGATACTTTGAGGTGGCCCTGTTCGGTGCAATTACAGCTGCAATGGTTTTTTTGGTATGTCTCTACCACCTTTGCACTTGTTAGAAACTGACATTTTACCCCATTCTTCTTTCCAAAAAAGCTCAAACTCTGTAAGATTGAATAAAGAATTTCTGTAATTTTCAAGTTTTGCCACAGATTCTTAATTGAACTTAGGTTTGGAGTTTAACTGGGCCTTCTAACATACATACTTTAAACCATGGTGTTGTAGCTGTGGCTACATGTTTGGGGTTCTTGCCATGCAGGAAGGTGAACCCCTAGGCTCAAGTCTCTTGCAGCCCCTGGAAGGTTTCGATCCTCCATTCTACTTCCCAACAACTTTGATCAGCTTTCCTGTCCTGCTGAAGAAAAGCATCCCCATGTGGTGTTGTCAAGCTAATGTACAGTGTTAGCTTTCTGCCACAAAAAGCGTTCTGCATGAAGGCCAAAGAGTTAAATCTGGGTCTCAAATAACCAGAGCACCTGCGTCCTTTATATGGCTGGTTGAAAAAGGCAAGTAGGACATGTTATGGCTTTCTTGCCACTCTTCCACATTGCTAGAATCATTGAGTACACAACCAATAGTTGGCATACAACCTAAACTGTGGATCTCTGCAGCTCCTCCAAAGTTGGCTTCTTGGCTGCTTCTTTGTTGCTCATTTGAACTCTTTCAATGTCCAGGCTTACGGTTTAGTGGGACGTCCAGGTTTTGATAGGCTTACAGCTGTGCCATAACTTATTTTCAGAAGATGGTTTTTGAGATGAAGATGACTTGTCCTCTTCAGGTTGGAGGGGAGTTCCTGCCTCAAGTGGAGGAGTTTAAGCATCTCGGGGTCTTGTTCACGAGTGAGGGAAGAATGGAGCGGGAGATCGACAGAAGGATCGGTGCGGCTGCCGCAGTAATGTCACAGGATGCCTCCTGGACGATTTCCTCTGGAGGTGTTCCAGGCACGTCCCACCGGGAAGAGGTCCAGGGGACGGTCCAGGACACGCTGGAGGGACTATGTCTCTCGGCTGGTCTGGGAACGCCTTGGGCTCCCCCCGGAAGAGCTGGAGGAGGTATCTGGGGAGAGGGACGTCTGGGCGTCTCTGCTGAGTCTGCTACCCCCATGACCCGGTTCCGGATAAAGCGGAAGACGATGGTTTTTGAGATGTTGAAAGTATGGGATGTTGTTTCCTTCTACACCTTGATATCTTTATTCCTTGATCTAGCCTGCAACAGGGTTTCTTCCAAGTATTTCTAACCTGCAAGAAAAGTATCCTCACAGTATGATGCTGCCATGACCCTGTTTAGCAATAAAGTGTGTTCAGACTGATTGCATGCCAGTGTTAGTTGTCCAGCAGACATTGCATCTTGCAGGTAACAACATACTCTCAACAGAACATCTGTATTTATACTGAGATCAAATTAGAAAAAGGGAGGCGCCATATTTGGTTATGAATTGTTTGCACTGGATTTTATTTTGAGGTGTCAGATTAAAACGAAGTGAATAAAAACAATTACAAAGCAATTATTTACCTTCCACTTCCTAGTTATACGCTACTGGTTTATCACATAAAACACATTTGAGTTTGTGATTGGAATGTGCTGAAATGGGGAAACCTCAAATAGGACGTGTATGTACTTCCTCTGATCAGGTCATTCATTTTTTTCTGCCGAAACCAGTGTCTTTATCCCAGTTGTTCATATTACACAGACCTCTCGGGGATACAGTTAGAAGATTTAAAAAGATTTTATTTTAAAATCAAATCAGAACTTACTTAAACCTTAATTTACAGAGTGGATTGTTGAATGTCTTCACCAGACTTTAAATTCCTATCCGTCTCATTTGGTTCTGCCACTGTTCATCACTGTGAATAGGAGAGAGAGGAAAAATGGGTCTTACAGCATAATCAGCTGCTTTGTGCAAAATACCAGCACAGTCAGAGATGTGTTGGTCTTTGTTGATGAGGAACACAAAATGAGTCTTAGCTTCTGTAAAAGCTGCTCTCTCTCTCTCAAGCTGTCTTTTTTTATCACCAGCTGTGAAAATAAGATCAAAATTGATTGGATTATTATTTTTTGGAAATATGGAACCTGATTTTGAAACATTTATGTGTCTCTTTAAAGGCAGCAGACCTCTCTTTAAATGTGTTTCCAATGCGCTAAGATTAAATGTTGTGTGGGTGTGGGCAGAGAAGTCCATTCTGGACCATATATTCTGCTAGAATGTATTTTACAAAAAAAGAAATGTTCTCCACAGCAGCCCATTTTCATTCACACAGGCTCTCATCCAAAAAACGACAAAAAATCTGCAAAGGAAATGGAGCACAGTGGGGTTTATTTCCAGGACATCCTCTGTGGTCCAGACTCATTAAAATCCACTGCCGTTATGGCACTACTTATACCTTTGGTTTCTGCCTAAGCTTTTTGTTTTGAGCTCAGCTGGTATGTGAATTGAAATTTTTCCTTGGCTTAACCTCAGCATGGAGAGGTTGTTCAAGGCACCTGAGATTAAAAGGTTTTATGATCCCAATCTGATAAAAATAACAGAGAGAGAGGGTGGCAAAAATATTGAATGTGTGTGTTGGTCCATCTGGCCTTATCGTATGGAGCTTTTCCAAATGACCCGACCCTTTCTGCATTATCCGACTGCTGGATGGGGAACAAGAACAATGACAGCGGCTGTGTGTAGCTGAATCATTGCAGCGTATGCACAGGAACTGCTGCTTCTACTGATGGGGAAAGAAAACAAAATATACAAAAAACATAATTCACTCAATGACTTTGCTTGAAGATGCTTTTTAGTGCATTTATTTAGATCAAAGAGGGAGTCCTGCTTTTGGACTGAGTGAGGAAGACAGAGTACCCAGAGAGAACCCAAACATACATGGCGGGAAATGTAAACTATGCAAGAAGACCCCAGGCTTGGATTCAAACCCAACACCGTCTTGCTGCAAGGCAACAGTGCTACCAACTGTGCCACCGTGCAGGCGACAGGGCAGGTGAAAAAAATAAATGACTGCATTAGCATTTCTTTGTTTTAAGTAGATTTTACACACCATCTACTGAAAGCATGAACAATCAAAACTAACAAATGTTTTATTTTTACTGGAAAGGTGGGTGGGATTGTCTGGTACTGTGCTAGTTTGGTCTAGATCTTACTTTGCAAACAGGTACTACTTTTTGTCATTCTGCAATCATGAATATGAGCACACGAATATCACATGTGGAGTTCCTCAAGGCTCCATTCTGGGGTCCCTTTTGTTCAATATGCTCGCCCTAGCTCAGATTATGGAGTATTACAGGTTGACTTACTATATAGTAGATAACACACAATCCTATACTACTGAGTCACCACATGACCTCAGTCCTTTAAAAATCAATACGTCTTTCCATACTATAAATGAGTATTGGTGTCCAAAATTACTCGAGTTTAAAGCAGAAAAGAAAGAAGTTATCATTTTTGGATTCCCACCTGAAACAAAAATCCATAAATCAACTGCAACTCATCCAACGTACTAGTGCCAGAGTCCTGAACACCTCCAGGAAAGATGCATTATATTAAATCCCTAAATCAGTGCAAAGTCCTTGTAAAATGCGTTAATTTAACATAGTGTTATAGGTCTTTAAAGAATAGAATGGTTTTGGGCCTAAATACATTTCAGAGTTGCTGGTCAGGTACAAACCAGTTTTAAACCTCAGGCCAAAGAAACCCATTTAGTCAGCATTCTCAGTATTTAAACTAAACAATGGGAAGCATCGTTTAGTTTCTGTGTTTTTCAGCCCTGGAACAGATTCCCTGAAAACCTGAGATTAGCAGAAACATTCAGCCCCTTTAAGACAGGACTGAACAAACATTACGTTTTACTGCAGTTTTCCCATAAAGGATAAAAAATTACTTCAATAAATTTTTTTCTTACCTTAGGTATTTTTTTATTTGCATTTTCATACTTTTGTGTATTGCCTGAATTTACCATCATTGTTTTAATGTATTGATTTCAATGTTTTGTTCCATGTTACGTTTTTTTCTTGTAAAGCACTTTGTATTAAACCTGTGTATGAACAGGGCTCTACAAATCAACTTACCCTGCTTTAGAGTTAAGAACATATTAGCACTCTTTTCTAGGTACCTTCTGTTTTTATGCCTAACTAAATCACCAGTTATGACCTAAGGTTCATGATGAGAATCAAAAGCTTCTATCTGACTGCAAAAATATAATAAATTGCATGAATCTCCTCAATAATTTTTACATATTTATGACCATCTGTCTGTTTCAGTCACTTTATGAAAGCTTTCCTTGTACTTTCATGGAAAAACAGCGAGGAATGTTCTGGCGCTCTAATGCAGCATCATTAGTCACATCGTTTGCCTCCTTGCCGCCAGATTTCAGCCTACATGTCTTAATCTCCACCACTGTGTACACTTGTTTTCCACTGGGTACCATGGAAACGAGGCTGCGCTCCATTGGTCATTTGCTATGATATCCTCAAACACAATTTTTTTACAGACCAACTGTGAGGAGGAAACAGAATAAAGACAGCCACTAAGGCTGGGGCACATCCTACAGTACATGCCGTCTAGATGAGGCTTTCTGAGCAGCTCTGTCAGTTCTGGCAGGTGTTCATCTGTTTGTGATGGCTGTCCTTTATCGCGCATCAGTTATTCACAAGTGTAACCTGGGTATAAACTACATGTCGGGAAAATGGACTCGCACTGTTTAAAACAAAAAACGGCATACTGTGCATACACTTTTATGAAAACCAGATCTGCACGATTATGGTAATGAAGTAAGGCACATACCTGAATAACAAAATTCCTACAGAGTGCAGGTTTCTCTGTAAATCCTTTAAAGAGCTGAAGGTTTGGGCCCAGCAAATGTTCATGTGGTCAGGTGGCGTAGATGACAGTCTTCCTTTACAAAATAAAAACCCATTCTGCTTCAGTTTTTATATTGCAAAGACCCATTAGAGCATGTGCCTGCAATAAAACATACTGTAGTAATACTAATTTATCTCCATGCACATCACCTGCTTGGAGCCTTTAAAAAGAAAGGCGGGGCGCAGCAGTGGGGCAGGGGTTAAAAAACGTGACCCATGTTCAGAATCTTCAGTCCCTGACACAGCTGTTGCGGGTTCGACTCCCAGCCCAGGCAACCTTTGCTGCATGTCTTCCCCTTCTCTCCACCCCTTTCATGTCAGCTTACCATCTGAAAAATGTGAAAAATAGAGTGCACCAGTGCTGCAAAAAAAAAAAAAACATTTAAAAAGACAGACAATAGTCACACAGGAAAAAGGTATATTTTCTGTCATAAAGCTAAGGAATAATAAGAAAAACCCAAAAAACAATGGAAGTATGACAAAAATACATGTCAAAGAAAATGCAAAATTATACAAAGAGATTTAAGAAAACAAATTTCCAAATGTTTCTGACTAATGGTTCTATAAAACGTTTGTTTAATGACAAGTTTTGTCCACCTACAAATATCAGCAGAGATGTCATATTTTAACCATGTTGCATGGCATGGTCCATCTTTGTCATTCATTTCATCTACTGTAAATACATAACATTTAAAATACAGTAAACAACACTGATTGTAAAACAAGCACCATCATGTTCATAAAAATCAATTGCTTTAGCATTTTATTTGCTTGAATCTCTGAAATATATATTTAAAAAGACATGGACTGCCACACATCAACCTGCTTCTACAAACCTCATCAAGCCATACTTTAAAAACAACCAGAAAGACACCCCAGTGCTGCCAAATTGGAAACTTGGTTTTGGTAATCTAGCTCTACTGGTTGCTGTGCTTGTAATAATTTTGTGGTAACTTGCTCCAAGACCGAACCAGGGTAATCGACCTTTGCACCAACCGCCTCATCGCACACTATACGGCATGGCTTAAAGACGCCAATATTACCAGATCATCTGTAAAAAAACAAAGATGAGACTGAGGTCTCACGAGTTACAGTTCCTGGTACCAAGGGTTACAGCATCAGCAGGTCAGCTAGGAATGCAGCTTTTTCAAAAACCCCACATAAACAATCCTCTCAATTACCCTAAAATCTTGCTTAAATATCCAAAGACAGCCACTGGTCCACCTTAGGGAGTTTCCCCTGACGGTGCAAAACTATACCATTTGCTAATAAAGTTCTTTTACACATAAACACACACATTTGGTTGCCAACTACTCGTACTCGTCGTCTTCCGCTTATCCGGGACCGGATCGCGGGGGCAGCAGGCTCAGCAGAGACGCCCAGACGTCCCTCTCCCCAGACACCTCCTCCAGCTCTTCTGGGGGGACCCCAAGGCGTTCCCAGGCCAGCCGAGAGACATAGTCACTCCAGCGTGTCCTGGGCCGTCAACTGGGCCTCCTCCTGGTGGGACGTGCCTGGAACACCTCCCGAGGAAGGGAGGCATCCGATATAGATGCCCGAGCCACCTCAACTGGCTTCTCTCGATGTGGAGGAGCAGCGGCTCTACTCCGAGCCCCTCCCGGATGGCCGAGCTCCTCACCCTATCTCTAAGGGAGTACCCGGCCACCCTATGGAGGAAGCTCATTTCAGCCGCTTGTATCCGGGATCTCGTTCTTTCGGTCATGACCCAAAGTTCATGACCATAGGTGAGAGTTGGAACGTAGGCCGACCGGTAAATCGAGAGCTTCGCTTTTCGGCTCAGCTCTCTCTTCACCACAACGGACCGGCACAGCAGCCGCATTACTGCTGCAACCGCACCAATCTGTCTGTTGATCTCCCGCTCCATTCTTGCCTCACTTGTGAACAAGACCCCGAGATACTTGAACTCCTCCACTTGAGACAGGAACTCCCCTCGAACCTGAAGAGGACAAGCCACCCTTTTCTGGTCGAGTACCATGGCCTCAGATTTGGAGGAGCTGATCCTCATCCCAGCCGCTTCACACTCGACTGCAAACCGCCACTGCGCATGCTGTAGGTCTTGACTAGAGGGGGCCAGCAGGACCATGTCATCTGCAAAAAGAAGAGACGAAATCCTCTGGTCCCCAAACCAGACCCCCTATCAGCCCTTGGGTGCGCCCAGAAATCCTGTCCATAAAAGTTATGAACAGGACCGGTGACAAAGGGCAGCCCCGCCGGAGTCCAACATGCACCAGGAACAGGTCCGACTTAGTACCGACAATGAGAATCAGAGTCCTGCTCCGCTTGTACAGAGACCGGATGGCCCCATAAAGGGCCCCCGACTCCATACTCCTGGAGCAACCCCCACAGGGCATCACGAGGGACACAGTCGAATGCTTTCTCCAGGTCCACAAAACACATGTGGACCGGTTGGGCAAACTCCCATGAACCCTCGAGTACCCTGTAGAGGGTACAGAGCTGGTCCAGTGTTCCACGGTCGAGACGAAAACCACACTGCTCCTCCTGAAGCCGAGGTTCGACTATCGGCCGGACTCTCCTCTCCAATACCCTGGCGTAGCCCTGACCAGGGAGGCTGAGCAGTGTGATCCCCCTGTAGTTGGAACACACCCTCTGGTCACCCTTCTTATGAAGGGGGACCACCACCCCAGTCTCCCAGTCCAGAGGCACTGTCCCCAACCGCCACGCAATGTTGAAGAGGCGTGTCAACCATGATAGCCCTACAACATCCAGAAACTTGAGGAACTCAGGGCGGATCTCATCCACCCCCGAAGCCCTGCCCCCGCGGAGATTTTTAACCACCTCGGTGACTTCAGCCTGGGTGATGAAAGAGTCCAACCCCGGGTCCCCAGCGTCTGTTTCCACCAGGGAATGCATGATGGCAGGATTAAGGAGATCCCCGAAGTACTCCTTCCACTGCCCGGTAATGTCCCCAGTTGAGGTCAGCAGCCTCCCACCCCCACTGTAAACGGAGTTGGCGAAGCACTGCTTCCCCCTATTGAGACGGCGGACGGTTTGCCAGAATCGCTTCGAGGCCAACCGGTAGTCCTTCTCCATGGCCTCACCGAACTCCTCCAAGGCCCGAGTTTTTGCCTCTGCCACCGCCCAGGCCACGGCACGCTTGGCCTTACGGTACCCGTCAGCCGCCTCAGGAGTCCCACAAACCAACCACAGCTGATAGGACTCCTTCTTCAGCTTAACAGCATCCCTTACTGCCGGTGTCCATCACCAGGTTCGGGCAATCCCCGAACCTGCTCAGCCCCTCTCTTCACCCGAGTGTCCAAAACATGCAGCCGAAGGTCTGATGATACGACAACAAAGTCGATCATTGACCTCCTGCCTAGGGTGTCCTGGTGCCAAGTGCACTGATGGACACCCTTATGTTTGAACATGGTGTTCATTATGGACAATCCGTGGCTAGCACAGAAGACCAGTAACAAAACACCACTCAGATTCAGATCGGGGAGGCCATTCCTCCCGATCACGCCTCTCCAGGTGTCATTGTCGTTTCCCACGTGGGCGTTGAAGTCCTCCAGCAGAATAATGGAGTCCCCAGGAGGGGCACTATCCAGCACCCCCGACAGGGACGCCAAGAAGGCCGGGTACTCCGCACTACCGCTCCGCCCGTAGGCCGAAACGACAGTCAGAGACCTGTCCCCAACTTGAAGGCGCAGGGAAGCGACCCTCTCATCCACTGGGGTAAACCCCAACAGGAGACGGCTGAGCTGGGGGGCAACAAGCAAACCCACCCCAGCCTGCCGCCTCTCCCCGTGGGCCACTCCAGAGTAGAAGAGAGTCCAGCCCCTCTCAAGGAGATGGTTTCCAGAGCCCACGCTGTGCGTGGAGGCGAGCCCAACTATTCCTAGTCGATATCTCTCGACCTCCCACACCAGCTCAGGCTCTTTCCCCCCCAGCAAGGTGACATTCCACATCCCTAGAGCCAGCCTAAGCATCCGGGGATCGGGCCGCCGACGTCTCCACCTTCGTCTGCCACCCAATCCTCTTTGCACCGGTCCCTCACGGTTCCCCCTGCAGGTGGTGGGCCCACTGGGGGATGGCCTCGCGTCTCTTGTTCAGGCTTGGCCCGGCCGGGTCCCGCGAGGAGCAACCCAGCCACCAGGCGCTCTCCGATGAGTCCCTACCCCCAGGCCTGGCTCCAGGGTGAAACCCCGGCTCCGCCGTACCGGGCAACGTCACGTGCCTCGATTTAATCATCGTCATGAGGGGTTCTTGAACCACTCTTTGTCTGACCCGTCACCTAGAGCCTGTTTGCCATGGGAGACCCTACCAGGGGCATTTAAGCCCCAGACAACATAGCCTATATTAGTTAGTTGCTAACTAATATAGATTAAATATACTAAATAAGATTCAAACCAAACTAAAGTTTCAGTCCATGTCCACCCTTATCTTGAGCCCACAGGTCTGCCCCAATGAGGTGGATAATTAGGGAACTCCTTACAGGTGAAGTCATTAGTCATCATGTGTGCACCTTATGAAACTTACCTTCAGGATGTAGACCTCAAAGAGAGACAGGTTAGTGATCTTCAAAATAACAGCATTACAAAAAGTAAATTCTTGTTAGTCAATGTAAGTGTGTGCTTCACCTGAGTGAGGGAGATTCTTTCCAGCACACACAGAGGTTCCCAAATCAAACACCTTCTCACCTTCACTTTCTTTCAGAAGTAGAAATCTTTTGTTTTGTGTGTAATGCAGCCATATTTTATTTTTAAGCCTGGGCAGGTGACAAATTCCCAATTTTCCACTTGGAATTGTAAAGGAACTGTGTTATTTTTCCCCCCCTTCAAACTTGGAAATGTAAATTTTTGAGTAAAGAATAGAGTTTATAACAAAACCACATCCTTTAACCTGTCATATAGTGATTTCATTTTTTTGTTTCTTTATGACATAGCACAACAAACTGAAAGAAAAATCATTTGTACAATAAAAATGTCTGTCAAGACAGAATGGATGGAGACCTTTTTCATTCTGTATGTCTACTTAAGCTATGGAAGTGTGCTGACCCAGAGTAAACAGCACTTACTTCTTGCGTAGTTTACATTCTTCAGTCTACAGAACCTTCAATCCAGAACCACCTCACTCAGTCAACACCGACCTTCCAGCACCTTAGACACAACATTCCTAGCGTATTTATAGTACGGTATTTCCCCTGCCTGTTGGTCTTATCCATGAACATTGTTATGTTTTTTTAAAATGGCTTGACATCTGCACTATGCGCTCTATTCTTTCACCGGGAGTTCATAGCAAGAGGGCAAAAGGGTACCCAGCTGAAAGATGAAGAGAACACACAGCGTTGAAGACAATTACAATTGAGACATTATCCCACAATATGAAAGTTTGCACTAATACCAGCAGTTTAATTTCAAAAAGCTTTTTAAATTCAACTAATTTATATAATGCCAAATCACTACAAATGTCAACTCAAGGCACAATACAAAACAAGCAGAATAATAAACAAGTAACATACGGAATGTATCATTAAATCAATCTAGTCATAGAAACAGATTCAGATTTAATCATACATTCTAGTCTGACCCCAGTTACATTACAATGTGCAGATTTAAGCAGCATCTCATAAAACCGTAGTACTTCTAGAAGCGTTTGATTTCAGTTAATCTTTTCCTGTGTCATATTTTCTAACATATAAAGATCACACCTGGAGGGGCAGCAGTGTTACTCATCCTGTCTTTTACTAACTCCCATGTTGGTAACTTATTTCCATCGCAGGACCACAGATCTGCGATGCTTTCTGCATACATGCTTTCCTCCAGCACATGTGTGGTCCTCCTGTTACCAGAGGGCTGTTTATCCACCTGTACCCTGTCTGGGAGTGATGGTGACCTCATCCTGCAGCCCTCATGAGCCTACATTTTATTTCTTAAACAAATTTCTTATTCGGTTTCGTTTTTATCTGCATCAGTGTAAATTTCGCATTGTCTTGGAATACTGTGTATTGACTAACATTAACTTTTCATTTGCCCATGAAACACAGGGTGAGGCAGAGTTGCATTATAGTTTGTTTTTGCATTATGTAGAGGAATATCTTCCGTAGAAATGTATTTTGCCCTCAGCTATGGCGCTTATGCTGCAGTGTGCATACTGTATCTGGAGGAACTAGTTCATCCAGGCTAGTTGAGACAAAGTAGCAGTTTTAGCAGCTTTAGTTTTTTTGCCATTATATCAGTAAGTAAAGAAGCAAAGTTTATTTATATAACACCTTTCACAGACATCACAAAGTGTTTCACAATAAAAGAAAAATGGTACATGTAGTTATACAATTAAACCATACATAAAACACATCAATGCGTACATATAAACAAACACAACAAAGGTCTGAAACAGACTGCTTATAAAATAATATGGAGATAATAATAATGGATCAACAGAGTCAAGATTGCGTAAAATTGGGGGCAGTGCATTACAAAGTCAGGGTACAACTACTTGGAATGACCAGTCTCACAGAGTTTTAAAATTTGTGCAGGATACCACTAGTAACATCTGACCCGATGGTCTTAACTTACTGGATGGTGTGTGGAGCTGGATCAGATCAGAAATGTAATGGGGAGCTTGTCTGTGCAAAGCTCTAAATGTTAAAGTCAGGATTTTAAAGTGAAGCCAACTGGGAGCCACTGAAGGGAAGCTGAAACAGAAGTGATACTAAAGCACCTTACAAAAGCATTCACTGATGTTCAAAGCCCCTTCTGACACATTATAACTGCAAACTTCAATGAATTTTGCTGAGATTTTGTCATAGACCAACACATTGTAAATTGCAACATATATCATTTTTCTTAGTACTCAGTTATTAAAAGGTACTTATTAGTTCGACAGACACTATAACTTTGAATGAAACCTAACAATTGCTTGGAATGGAAATATTCTTATCTCAAAGCAGACTTTAAACACTAATCATTTTTCATTATGTGGGAGTGCTACAGTTTGGCAGTCTCTGCTGAACTTTACATGATCTTTAGAGAAAGTATTGTATAAGTGTCTAGAACATCAGCTGCTAGAGGTGATCTAACTCATGAACGTGAACAATTGCCGTAAAGATTTGTTGTTTTCAAAGTGTCCTGTGTCATGTTGAATTTCATCCGACTTCAACATCATTTTTGTGACAGACTTACCGGACTACACCTGCGCCAGTGGTGGTGGTATACTTCAGGGCTGTTCCCTGTTTAGACTGGAGTCCAATGACGGTCACATATAAATTATAGTATTGGAAACCACTGGATCTCAGACAAAAGTCGGAACTGAGCATAAAAGCCTGCAGTGTGAACATGGCCCTACATGTTTCTGTGGTTCATCAAATCTGAATCATATCAATGCTTCATCACCAGTGCTCTGCAGACCCTCATGACATGCTGAGCAGATCATTTGAATCAGCTGTGTTTGAGCGGGGATACATCTAAATCATGTGGAATCCTGGTCTATGAAGACTGGAGATGGACACCCTTGTTCCACATGCATTTCTTATTGACAGAAAGAAACTTGGCTGTCATGACTTGGTCTGTTGAATATCCAAACAGGACCAGAAGAGATAAACAGAATGCAACTTAAAAGGCACATGGAAACTCTGGAGGAGCCGCAGAGATCGACAGCTCAGGTGGGAGAATCTATCAGCAAGATAAAAATTTGTACTGCCCTTTACAAATCTGGGCTTGGTGAGGAAGAAAGGTACAAAAAGTTTTGCTTAAAGTTTACCTCAAGCCAAAAATACGGAAAGGAGCTCTGATCAAACAGGACCAAGATTGAACTTTTGCCTACATGCAATAGGCTAAAAAAGACAACACTAACATTAACCTAGAACACAACATCCCCATGTGAGAACATGGTCTGGCAGCATCATGATGTGGGACTGTTTTTCCTTCAGCAGAAACAGGGGAGCTGGTCAGAGCTGATAGGAAGATTAATGGAGCTAAAGATTCTGGAAGAAAACATGTTAGAGACTGCA
Organism: Girardinichthys multiradiatus; assembly: GCF_021462225.1. NCBI lineage: Eukaryota > Metazoa > Chordata > Actinopteri > Cyprinodontiformes > Goodeidae > Girardinichthys > Girardinichthys multiradiatus. The sequence continues at coordinate 38,949,016 of NC_061806.1, read as the reverse complement.
AAGGACTTCAGACTAAGGCAGAGGATCACCTTCCAACAGGACAAAGACCATAAACATACAGCCGGAGCCACAACAGAGCTATTTACAGAACAGCATTATGATGATCCAGAATGGCCCATTCAAAGTCCAGACCTAAATAATTTTATTAATCTTTCACAAGAATTGAAAAACGATGATCACAGACACTCTCCATCCAATCTGAATGAACTTAAGCAATCCTGCAAAGAAAAATGCACAAAATCTTCAGTCTGTAGTTGTTAAAATCTGGAGGATACATCACCTAAAAAGAATTGGTTTGGGAAGGCTAAATATTTTGCAAACCTTGTATTATTTTCCTTATGCACTACTTTGTGTTGGGCTAGCACATAAAATCTAAATAAAATATAGCTAATTTTGTGGTTGCAATGTGACAACATGTGAAAAGCTCAAGGGTAATGAATACTTTGCAAGACACTGTATATAGAAGAGACATCAGGTGGCATCAAAGGGTTGTGTGAGCTATAGTAGCATCCTGCTAAGTTTTCTTTCCGCTCCGAATCATTTAAAAACTGAATACAAGACAGAAGTCTTAGATAAATGTAAGGCAATTTTAGCAAATTAAGCCCTTAACCAGGCAAGCACAGACTGTTTTTATTAAGTATTCAAACGGAGAGCTGAAGAAGACTAAAAAATGTTTTCATACTGTAACCCTTTCAGACAGATTACAGCTTATAACAGTTTAGCATGTCCAGATAGAGAATAAACAGCTTCCAACTAAACCAGTCCAAACTTTGATTCAGCTAATGTAAAAATTCTCAAGCTAAACTTTACTTTCTAAAAACAAGGTACTGAGTGTTTTATCAACTCACCTGAACCCCCAAATCTCCTTGGACTGCTTTCACTGTCCTTTATAAAATCAGTTTTTTAACTCATGGTTCCCAAACTCCAGTCCTACAACTTTTAGATGTGTTTCTGCTTGAACACACCTGAATCAAACAAACGGGTCATGAGTAGAACTCTATAGAACCTGACTGCTTGGTAAGGAGGCTATTCAGCCCTTTAAATCAGGTGTGCTAGAGACGGAGCTAAAGGTTGCACGACTGATTCAAGTTCTTAAAGAACACAAGAGCACATATTTTGCTTTCATTATTAATACAATTTTTTAAATGAAAGGTAATTTAGGGAAATCCAGGCACTAAATAAGCCATCCATTCATTTTTAAATCTGTCAGTATTGCCTTTATTTGATTTTAACACAATTGTCAAGCTAATGCATTACATCAGTCCCTGTGGTTTTCATGTAAAACTCCTGAGTTTCCTCATATTCTTAATAAAAACCCTTATTGCCACCAGTGTACTGGGAGCGGAGCCGGGCCCCAATCACAGACCCATTGTAATGCCACCTGGGGAACAATACCTCCTGCTCAGACCCCCCCACCAGTATCTCCTGGGATACAACTGTTCCCCTAATGTTACTGAAAACTTCAATAGGCTCTGGCTGAGCTCCGGATTCCCAGAACACAATGATAGTAATTCATCTTGTGAATATTGAAATGGAGCTGCTGTCTGAATGAGTGTGTCACCACATGGAACACTATTGTGGAACAGGGGCAAGACATCTGTGTTGTTCTTCTGCTGGCTGCAGAAGCACATCTGGCAAACACATTTGCACCTTGTTTCCTGACACATGCGCTCAACACAGGTGAAATGTTAAGTAGATTTAAAGCTGCAGCTTGCAGATGTTTTACCTGCTTGGGGCCAGTGGAAACAGGACAAGGCAATGTTCAAAGGAAGATGATGCACTGTGGAAAAAGCTTCAACAGCTGACGTCCTGCTTTAGCAAATTACTGACTTTTTATTAATCTAGGATAGTAGATACCATTCATTTAACTATGGAAGCCCTAAAATGGATTGTCAGAAACTAGTGCACCTTTGATGACATTTTAAAGGTCATGAGAAAAAACAAGTTTCAATCAGAATTAGATAATGGGTCCTTAGAAAAGAAAAAATATTTTTCGCTTCTACAGCTTCTGTAGTTTGATGATTAAATGGATGTAGAGCCACAGCTACTGGTAACAAATATAGAGTCTCTTAAAAATCTTAAAGGATGTTCAGTGAGAAAACAAAACAAGCAGCAAATTTATCAGGATACACCAGAAAATGCAGGATAAAACTGAATAAGAAAATTGTTTCCATTACTAGATTCATATTGCCTTAATAGATTATCAGTGTAAAAGGTGTTAACAACAAATGCAGACCGCACTTTTCACATTTTTATTTGCAAAGCAATTTAAAAATCAAACATCATTTTGCTTAAATTTCACAGGCATGCCATACTTCCTTCTGGTCAATCCTAACGGCACACTGACGTTGGTGGTTGTAACGTGACAAAATATTAAAGTATAAGGAGTATTATTACTTTTACAGTACTCCAGTTTTTTCTTACTGAAGGATATTTGGCACACGTGCGACTATTAGCAAACTCTAATTTTACATTTAGGCTCAGCTAATATTTATGCTACTCATCTGAAAACATCTCAGATCTAAATAGTGTCAAATTTAAATAAAGCAACTACAAACTATGAAATCCTCTCAGCTAATTACTACTGCTTGTTATGAGTCATGTTTGTTACATCTGGACTCTAATACACAAGAGGGAGCTATGTTTGCAATTATGTCTGTTTGATTAAGAAAGAAAATAAAAATTTTATGAGCCAATTAATCTGCTGCACTTTTTTGTTTGTTCTTGACCTCAAATCAAATCTAGTTTATTGTAAAGATGTTCCATTTGGGACGTGGCATCCTTGCAGGGGTTATCTTCATCTCCGAGCATCTAAAAGAGCATTTTTATCCCACATAAATTTACATCAGTCAGGCATATTGATTTTATGTGTCCAGACTCTTCCTTCATAATCTTTGTATATTTTCAGCTCACTGGAAAGACAAGCTATGTTGTTGGGCTGAATTTACCCCAGTGGATATGTCCTTGATCTGTATCCAGAGTGTGGATGTGCCTCTGTGTGCACACTGGAGATGGGGAGGGTTCCTGCCTCTGTGAAATGCACACGCAAGATAACATCTGTGTTGGTATGCTGCACCCTTGTGGTGCTCTGTTGCTACATCTCTATAAGCCCTGATAAGGAGGCAGTCGGCTTTGCTGCAAAGGAGGGGAGTGAGATTCAATCTGTGGCATTTCACTTGATAAAAAGGATGCCACTGCATTTTCACAGCCATTAAGTGTGAAGTTGGGAAAAATCACAACACACAGATAGGTCTCTCCTAGAGATGCATAAATGTTGCTGTAAATGTACCACACGGCCGATTATCTCTGTTGAGGGGTGAGTTGCTTCTGTATATCCAGAGATTAGCAAGAGGAAGGGAGAAGCACAACTCCTGACATCCAATCCAAGATCACCAGTCAATTGCACTCCATTAGGTTGTATTGGAGTGCTGGTCTTGTTGCTTTGATCTTGTAAAGACATCCCAGACAGCGGCTATAGTGCAGCTGCACGTATTGACAGTACATGCGTCCAAGGAGGTGACAAGGACAGCAATTGATTGTGCCTAAATGAGAGCGAAGAGGAGGATCGATTGCCATTGATCTACTTTTTTCCTACCGCAGTCTCTCCCTCGTCTTTGAATAGGACCAATTTACTTGCATTAAAGTCTATGTGAGATGCAAGAAGGAAATCCCATTGAAATGTATTAGATCCCTTTGTGAGGGCTGTAATTATGAAAGGATATAAGGAGCCAAGGTTGATGCGCAGCAGGTGCCATCAGGTTGGATGATAATAAGAGGCCTTCTTCTTGCTCCCCACTGTGATTTAGTCATATAGATAATAGGCTATCATGAAGATTTCTTTCTGCATGGATCTTCTGTGCACAATAATCGTTTCTTTAAAGAGTAAAACAATGTAGCCATGTTCAGTCACTTGAAATGATCATTATCATTTGTGTATCAAATGTAAAGCAGTGACACAATGTCGTAAAAATTATGATTAATTTCTTTCATCACGAACAGATGTCATTTATGTATGTTGCTCAGGATTTATTAGGAATAAACACTTAAATAAACGTTCAACTCAACTCTAACAACTAATCACTGACAGACTTGAAACTCAAATCTATTACTGATCAAACAAGGATGCACTGACTGATAATCAAGTAAAAGAACAAACAAACATTGCTCAACAAACAAACTAATTATTGTGCAAATTGAAACAAATTCAGTGAATAAAATCTAAGTGAAACCTTTATAACAGAGCTGTTTTAAATGGACAAAAATTTGTTTCCTCGGCTAATCCACTTCTCTTTGAGCAGGTGTGAAAGGTCATCCGAACTGTGGTGCAGGCCAAACATGGGAACCCTGGATCTACTGAAAATATGGATGTTAATTCACATTGAAGAGCACCCTGATGCGGTTTTATTACAGTAAATAAGCAACCCAAGTATCCAATGAAACAAAGAGAGAAAGGGAACCAAATAGAGAAAATGTGTCTCTTGAAGGTTTAATTTGCAGACAAATTTGAGATCTGAAAACTTAAATCCTCACTCAGCATCCGTGTAACCATAGAAGTGTGTCATAGTCGGCGACTGTTTCAGGGGGAAGAATAGCCATCTTGCAATCCAAAAGTTGGGTGTTTGATATCAGCTTCCTCCCACCACATAAGGGTCTGCCTCTGGGCAAGGCACTTAAACCTGGGTATCCGTGTATGAATGTGCAAACGATTGGGTGAATGTGGCTCTAGTGTAAAGCACAATGAGTCGTCACATGACTGGAAAACCGTTATATAAATTCAGTCCATTTATTCTCTCTGTTTTTCAAGTAAACATTAAAATTCTGATGTACCGATTGTCTTCTTTTCTACCCATGACACGCTTTTCAGCTATTTTAAACATTATTTTTCCTAAGATAAATGACATCAACTTTTTGGATTCAAGTATTGTCTTTGAAGCTGCATCTATCCACAAATACATTCTTGTTATCTGGAATAAACTTTGTGGATGGCTCAGTTTGAATTCTTACTTGATCAAATTCTCATATAAGACATATATAATTTAATTGAGAATCATAGGTTTGTTACTTGATAAAATGTTAAAATGGCATACCAAACTTGGCTACTGCTTTACCGGAGAGTATCTAGAGGTAGCGCCCAAAATAAGCAGCTGTTGTAACTGCATTACATTGTCATGGTGGTTTGGTCTCCTTTCAAATAAGCAATGTGAAAGTGAACAAAACCAAATTAAAGTGTGAATTTTTTGGGGATTTCCCAGCCAAATGGAACCAGTCCCCTGGACGGACTTGGCGTGAAAGCACCCCAAGATTTATTAGGAATTTATGAGGTTCTCTCATAAGTCAAAACAAAGGGGTTTAATGAACTAGTTTGTAGTTCTCACCTCCTTTACCTCCAGACTGTCATTTCTGGCACAGGCTTTGGATTTCTGAGAGTTCCCCACTTTATACCAAATTAATTATGTGAAGGGAAAAACATTTAAACAAACTAAATATAAACTGATGCTAAACACATGCACAGGTAATTGAAGAAAAATAAAATAAAATGTTGGGGAACTTTACCCAAAGAACCGATGACTGTAGAGTAGCGTATAAAGTAAACACAAATACAATAAAAAGCATTTAACGCAATCATATCACCAAGGGTGAACCAATCTTCTCCCTGACTTGGTTAGGTAAAACCAAATTCATTGGTTTGGTTTGGTCTGAGTCAAAGGTTTCCGCTTACTGTAAGCATGTGCTTTTGAGGAAGGAGTCGCCACGAAGGATTGCTTAACCAGTCCAAATATGTTTTCTAAAACATTTTTTTATACTTAGAGACTTATCTAAGATCCAAAAATGTCAGTAATAAGCCATAAAAACATTCTCATATATTTATTTATTTAATCTGGTTTCCAATTCAGAGTTTTAAACATGCAATCATTCTACTCAATAAAAGATTGGATGACTGTTAACACTGTCAACAATATTCTAAGTTGCGGCTAATTGTGGAGTATTCGAAGACTTGCTAAATTTCAAAATCACCACAGCAAGACTGTTCATAAGAACAGCTGATGAGTTCCTATGCCTCAATTTTCAGATCTAAAATTTCAGAAGCTCCCTGCCTGAATAAGAGGTCATTTGAATGGATCTATGGTTTGGCGAGGACCTTCTGAAATAACAAGGAGAAAAGCAATTCTTGTAGCTTAAGATTTCTGGTAAAACAATCACAAGACGAAAGAAATATGCACCCCTATTGCGTTTTCCCACATTTTTTTTTATTGAAAGCTTCATCAGAGAGAGAGAAAAAAAACAACTCATAAAACCCAAGTCAATTCCTAACATCCACAGATGTACAGATAAATTCTCAAAGATTGCACACACCAAGCAGCGCCTGTGTGCGTGTGTGTGTGTGTATGAGTGTGTGTGTGAGAGGCGTGAACATGTCCTCCCCAGCGCTGAAACAAAGAAAAGTGAAAAACAGAAAAAAGTAACAAAAACTTACACAAATGATGAAAAAAAACCGCTCTGCTGTCCCAATAAATCGTTTTCTTTACTGGATTCCTTTAAATAATTTCTCAGTAATTATCAGATTTTACCTTTTCCTGCGGAGCTGTTTGAACTCTATGTGTGTTTGTTTCTGTGGGGGCTGGCTGGAGCTCCAGGGGTTCTGCAGCGAATCGATAGCTCTCATCAAAGGTGGACCGAAGCATCAATTAAAAGCCCAGGGCCTCGCTCTAGCAGGGGGGAAGGTTGGTTTGAGCAATTTTCCCACTGCATTATGTGTAAGTGTGACTGTGCGAAAGTGAGTTATTGAGCCACAACTCTCCTTGACACTCTGCTGTGAGAGGAACTCTGAACTGTTTCTGCGAACACATGACAATCAATGAGGAATGGCTACGACTTCATTTACATAGGATGAATCCAGGAGAGTCTCACAACTGAGCAGAACATGGAGTAATGAGAGTATGGCTATGACACTGATGTGGCAGTGATTCTGAGAGATGAGGAAATGAAGGAGTGATTGTATTTAAAGGCAGTGAAAAAAAGCACCTTGCCTTGATGGACGGACATGTGGAGAAGACCAAATTGTTGGCCCAAGATCTGTATTTCGTCAGGTATGGATAAAACATCTGCTCTAGTGTTGCTTTTTTGTCTTGCCTCTGGTTGTAAAATTAACATTACAGCATTAGGTGAGTAAGATTTACTGCATTAGCACAGATTGGATCCTTTATTTATAACATAAAATGTAACGTTTCTTTAACAATGATTGCTTAAACTTTTTTTTTACAGCACTTCAATAGTAAAAAGTAAAGAGTAACAACATCCATGCAGCAAGTTGATTATTTCAGATCAAGTCGCAAGATTCAAATACAAAGTTGTGGGTCTTCCCAGTGGAACCTCCTGATCCCCAACCCGCTCTACTGGTTCTTTTCAGTGCTGAGGAGTAGTCGTAATACTCAGTCTGTGCCTCAAGGTAAGCCCAGCCATTCTATCACGATGAATTCAGCCTCTTGCAACCAGGATTGTGTTCTTTTGGTGTCCATACCATCTTAACTGACTTCCTTTGTGATGAGGAGGAGCAAAAACTGTCCCCGAGCTCCCTCCAGCTGATTAAGATTCTCAACTTATCTCCAATGTTGATTCCAGCCACAATATGGTGGATGCTTGTTTCACCGTCTTGCATCCAGGATGTTGTTCTTTTGGTCGTTATCAATACATCATGACCATAGGAGAGCATTAAAATATAGATAGACTCAGCTCTTTTTTTCTGGATGAATAGACCATTTGCAAGTGATCAGAGAAGAGGTTGAAAAGCTAAGTCATATTGTAATTATTTGAGTTAGCTTTGGAGGAGCAATGTTGCAGCTTGCAGTATAATGAAACTTGAGGACCAGAATGTTCCACCTCTGGTCTGTCTATCTACAGCGTTCTCCTACCATCCTTCTTGAACGAGAGTCAAGATTCATGACACATCAACCAAAACAATAGACAGCAATGGCCTTTTTCGAAATCCTCTTCATATTTGACTGTAAACCTCTCACAACAAAGGTCACTGCCCCATAATGTCAACTGAGGTACATCGTCTGCAAAACAATAGATGCTGCTACGGCCGACTCCTTTCTCCCTCCCTTATCTAACAGCACGAGTATACCATTAAGATCCAGGCCATTAACACCATGAACACAATTGATGACATGTAGCATAAGCCTTTTCCACAAGGCACCTTTGGACTAGATAACCCAAATCTTACACCTAACAGCAACTCTGTTAGGTGTGCTCCTGCTCCAACACACCTAATTCAAATAGCTGAGGTAGCTCCTCCGTTTCTCTTCCGGTTCTACAGGAACATTAATGATCATTTCACCTGATTCAGATCTGCTGGACTAGGGAAACATCTAAAACAGGACATCAGCCCTTCAGGACCATCTTTGGACACCGCTGCCTTAAAGAATGGATTTGAAGAAAAGGAAAGCAAAAGAGGTAATCTAGGTAGAAGGAACTGTGGCCAAGTGACAGTAAGGTGAGGAGACTGAAAACAATTTTCTCTTAAAGGAAACACCTATTTGGAGTGATGAAGCAAGAAACGAAGAGTAGACTCACAATTACAAAGGGGTCAAATTAGTCACCTCTATAAGTCCTTAACAGGAAAATTACTGTTCTCTGAACTCTGCTTCTGCCCAGCAACAAGAGCTAATGACTGCTCTCTCCTTTCGCCCATTGCCTTTCTCTCTTGGTAATGCTGGCTCCTGGTTTGTGCTGACACATGATCTGACTGGGGGCACATTTCTGCAACAGCCTCCTTAAAATTTCAGGCATGCCTTCTACAGACTTATGAAGAAGGTATTTGTATTCTGAGAAGGTACATTACTCCATTGTGCTATTAAGAAAAATCTATTTCTGCTTGTTGGGTAATCTTTCAGATCTATGTGAAATATTGGTAGCAAAACACCTGTCTTAATGTATTTTAATGTTTTTTTTCTTTTCTTTTTTTGAGTCTCCATTACCAAAATGGAGCTGATGTTCTTAGTTGTGCATTTTTTCCACATAATCTCCACGGCTATTCGTAATTCTGTTTCTCATAATGCTATTACTACTGAATCTTGGGCCATTTGTAGGACACTCTGCTCTCTGATGTGCAACTTATGCATTATGAGTCCTATTAGGCTTCGGAATATTCTCTGAACAGCAGCTGTAAAGGTCTGAGGTACTCTGATTCTGCTATACCATTACTGAAAGTTGTAACATGAACAAAAAACAGATTCTTCACAGTTGTACATTGACTCACAGACACAAACTTGCTTACAACTGGTATAGAAAATCATCTCTGCTTTAATGTGACACTAGTAGAGAAGAGCAGAGTTTGTGCATCAGTCAAGCCCTAAGGACCAGTATTACCTGTTAAAGACAAAACACGGGAGAAGATATTCAGTAGGAGATGAGAGCTAATTTTAGGCAGAAGTAGAGTGGCAGACTAGAAGAAGGGAAAGAACAGCTGGTTACTGTTTGATGGTCACAATTGGTTGCTCTGTTATCTTGCCACTACAGAATTCTTTGCTTTTGTAGTTTTGGTTCATTTGACATTTCATTTATTACCAATTTTATTACAATGAGGTAATTTATACCTGCTTTAGCAACCTTCAATTTCCACTTTGAGAACAGATTACAGCACTTTTTTCTGACCAACTCATAGTCTACTCTAAGGAAATGTGGTTATATGCCTGCAATAAATAACCTCTATCATCAGAATGATGCTGTAATAAAATAAACATTGAAAAATAAATGATAGATTCTATGAAATGTGAGGTCTGAGCATTTTTATAATTACTTTTCTTTTCATTTATCATGAAAATATTTCTCTGCCAAGAAAAATAAACTGATACGCAATAGTTTAAGAACACGGTTATGAAATAGTTTGTCTACTAGTCAGAATGCATGTAGGTAGGGGCCAATTGGCAACACATGGGAACAAAATATAATTTTAAATAGGCAAAGGGGCAAACTGACCTGGATGTTTGACCTGGATGTCATATCAAACGGATAGTTTGATATGACCTCTGGTTTTGCAGATGGAAGACAAAAATTGTTGGACCACAGAAAAAATAAAATTATATTATGGCTTTAAGCATGCACCTGTGGCCCAGCTTCATTTGCGCAATCTCAAGTTAACAGAGTTAGTTTGAGGTCCAACAATCCCATGCAGATCAAACAGCACAGCTTCATCTTTAGCACCATTAAGCAGACTCTATAAGTTCTTCCACAAGCTCTTCCATGTGCTTTACTACTGAGAGAACATGGAATCATCTGGAAGATTTGTTAAAAGGCACTAAATGTTCAATTTGATTGTTACTTATATACATAACCATGCATGATGACATAGCTTGTCTGCAATCTGCAGGCCATCAGTAGAACTGAACAATGAAACATGAGACCTCATTTGCAATTGTGACCAAACAAAATGCTCATCCTCCTCTCTTTCTCTTTCAGGAGAAAAACAATTCTTTTGAGGGACATTGAAGTGGATCCTATAGACCCAGAGGGAGACAAATTGGGCCCGTCAAGGCTCATTGCAAGAGTGACTGAAATTGGTTTGTGGTTCTGCTTTTGCACCACCTAATAAAGATGAGAAACCTCAAATACAAACTTTGAGAGGGAGAAGGCAAACAAGAAGGTAGGGATGGAAAATCAGAGCAGAAAGGAGCCTGGCCTGGCCATGGCACATAAACTGTGCCAGTTGTCATTTTTTAGAGCTGCTGCACCACAGCTGTGGTAAAGTAGGAGGGTGAACACTAAAAACACCAACAGGCTGATGTAATGTGGGCAGAAATTGCTGTTCTCCCACAGACAATTTTCTTGGGGACAGTCCACAGATGTGAAGTCACTGCAAGCCTCATGCTGCTCAGGAATGGAAAGACAGGATCAGAGGAAAGGGGGTTGTTTGTGCAACCTGATGGGATAACAAGGGGTGTAACGGGCACTCAGAGTAGAGGGCGAGCGAGGAGCTGCCATCAATGACTTGATATGGCTGGTGAGGAGCGCACTTAGTACCCACAGATCTGCCATAGTGGGCCCATAATCAGAAAGGTGTTCAGAACAATTTGTCCTTTTTTTGGCTTTAAACACACTTCTATGGTGGCTTGTTAGTGTCACAGTGATGGTGGAGAACTGATGGCAATGAGACACCATTGCTTGGTTTTAACCAGCCTTTTCTCTGCTCAATTATTTTATTTTTGGACTGGTTACAGTCCCGTACTGCACAGTAGCAGTTTTACAGCTTTTTGTAAAAGACTAAATAAAACATTGGTAGGTCATAAACTTCATGTGTTTGCAGTTAAATCAATAAGCAGACAGATGAAAAGCATGTGCTAGTTTATAATTCTGTACAAATTAATCATCTATTTTGTCTCCCATTTGCAGCTATTAAGTGCATTGTCTAAACATTTGTCAGCAACATTTCCAAAGCTAAATTTTATACATTTTTTATAGAATCCAGAAATATATATGGCTTCAATATCTTTGAGTGGATAGAATCTGGTGTCAAAATAATGCTCTGTGATAAATGCTGGTGTTTTAAAGACCATATTTAACCTTAACTTTATCTTCCAAATGTACATTTTTATGGCTTTTTCAGGTCAGCCAGTTACTGTCCTTACAACATCCTCTACAATTATTGGCATACCTTTAAAAAAACTGTTTTGCAGACTTGGTGACCACAAGATGCCACTAACAGTCTGTATTTACCTCCCATCCTCCTGACTGTGCGTGGCTTTAGATGTTTTAATAGGTGCTCTGACGTAACATTAGGGCATGTTTAGGTAGCAAACTATTTTGTGAAGAGCGACAAACATCTAATGTTTTGTGTTCTCATGTCCTTCCCATTTTAAGTAATAGGTAAGAGAAATTGGCTTCTTTGCCATATTTGTATCCCAGGGAGACAGAATTTGTGGATTAGTAAATCAAACTCACTAGATACCCTGATACATTAAAGAGTGGATAATCATACAAAATCTGTTAAACGTATTTTACAGGGGTTGCTCTGGGTGCCACAACAGTAATGGTGATACTGGTGAGGTTGTTTTTGTTAACGTCCAAAGTTTTCCCTACTAAATAAATGTACTCAAAATAAATTTTACTTTTTTTTAATTCTTAATGAAGTTTTGCTATTGCAATAAATGATTAATAAAAAAAAAAATGTTTTACACATCTTTATGAGGGGCAGAATGTTTTTAGCCAATAAAAATATGCTATGCTATGCTAACCATGCCTAGCTCATATGTTGTTCTCAAGTTAACCCTAAAAAAAAAGCCTCACTTTCAGCGCCACAAGCCTACTTCACAACTAAACAACACTTAGACATCAATAGACATTGCCATGTCAGGGTCGTTTCACTTTTCCATTTTGAAATCCATTTACATGTTTAGATGAAAATAAGTCTTCCCTGAATTGAGATGCCTGACAGCTGGTGACTTCACAGGAAAGCAAACAAATTGAAAAATCCTATAAGGTGTAACAGATGTCAACCAAATTTAGCATTACCTGGCTACATGAGCAGAGATTTTGTGCAGCTGTTGAAAGATCTGATTAACTGAAATTCTTGCTGCTACGTTCTATATGAAGATGTCTAAGTTATTTTGAAACTTGAAACCAAACAGGGAGTGCAAACTAAAGCATAACAAAGAAGGAATGGAACTTTTTAAAGGATTTTAAAAAGAAAATCAGACATACAGAAAGTGGTTTCAGTCAATGCCTTTCCTCCAGCCTCCTACTGGTGCCTTGCTGCTGTTGCATTAAGGTATGAAGACGTTAAGGATAGAGCAACTGCAGCAAAACACCTTTTGAGAACCATAAAAATGAAGGCCAGAAGAGTGCCATTCGGTGTCAAAAAGTTTATGCAATCATTTCTGGATACGACAAAGCCTGTGTTGTATAATGTTCTTACCTGCCTGAAAAAAATGCAGCAAATTCAACTCATCTTGTTTAAATACAAAGAAAGCTGCATGTTGGGATGTTATAGTAATCAAGACAAAAAAGCAGCAAACAGATTCTCAACGCAACATATTTTGCTCAGAAATGTTTGCGTTAACATTGGTCAAATGGACAAGATTAAGACAAACAGAAACCACAGAGAGGAAACACCTCAGAGCACTTCCAGCAATTTCCCTCCTCTCTTCAATCTAATGTCTTTCTTGCAGGATGTGGGAGAGAGGTGAAACACACCCTCAAAGCATCAAAACCTCCACAGGACAAAAAAACAAAAAACACGTGTCACACCTTTAAATACTGTCTGATGATTTTTGAGGTTGTAGGTGTGTTGTGTGGGTTTACATTATCAGCGTGTGTGTGTGTGTGTGTGTATTTGTGTGAGGAAAAGAGAGACAAATTGGACAACCATGAGAAATGATCCTGACTCTGAATAAAGGAACATGTTGAGAAGGATTGTAGGACTGGTCCGGCCATTAAGGTAGAAAACAAACCAAAAAAAGGAGAAGCAAACAAACAAATGACGACAACTGCAACAACAACACCTGCATCAACAACATTAACATCAACAACATCAACATTAACAACAGGAAAATCAAACTGAAAAATGAAAAAAAGGAAAAAAAGAACTAAACCAAAACTCTGGTTCAGAGTGTCTCTTCATCTTTGGTATAAAAATGGCCATCCATGGGCTGCATTTGATCCACAACTAGGAAAGACTACAGAAATTGTCAACAATTTCTTCTATTGCTTTTGCACTGATTGGTTTAAACCATAAGCTCCTACTGAATCTACTGCCAGGATTTCTTAGACTTTTTGCACTTTTTTTTTTTGCATTTTATGTTTTTTTTCTTTTTCTTTTTTTGCAGTGTGACAAGCAAAGCGGGCTAAAAACATCTTAAAGCTCATAAAAAAGGTCAAATGTGGCCGATAAAAAGCACTAATGTCATCGACAGCGGCATGTAAAATGATAATGAGAATAAAAAAACAAGTTCAGCATTTGCAACAGACTGCACCCACAGTGCAACGTGTCTTCTTATGTTTTCTGTTTTTCCTCATTGTGTAAAATCTCTTCAATGCATCTCCCTCTCATCCCACCCCGACAACAGACATTTTGTTTACTTCTGACACTTAGTTACCTCTGACATAATAATTATCAAAGTTTTCTTCTAATGAAGAAAGGAAAGAAAAAAGCTTTTCTCTATTAAATCTGTACAGCTTATGTGATAGATTCTTTTTTTCATCTTTAGAGCAACTTATTCAGCATTTTAAACCCCTCCCCATAGAGGTCCAAGAGACGGTTTGCTTTTTTTTAACCCTCCCAACAAGACGTCAGACTTTAACTCTGTAAAAAGTTTCTGGCGCCCTTCAAATTAAGGCCATGAAGATTCAAGAAAGAAAACAAAACGTTTTTTGAAATACATCTAGAAAACTAAGCTTTAACACTAGAACATAAAAAAGACTGAAAAGAAACTGTAGCTTAATATCTGAGGAAGACAATCTCTGTGTATCTCAAACTTTGACTCCCCCTTTCTAATTAGAAAATAAACGTCATCACCTACCATCGCATTCAACCTTTTTTTTAATTTTCTCTATTTATTTTATTTTTTTGCCTTTTCTATTTTTTGATAGTTGGGAATTTTCTTTGAGAAACTTCTCAAGCTTCAGCCCAGTCCTTTCGGCAGGTTTCGTTCCCAGACTAAAACAATTTACTTCTTTGCACTGTGCCCAGTAATTTCCCCCACATCCCCCCTTTCCTCAGCACTCTTTGCCTCAGTCTTAACTTTTTTTTTCTTGTAGGCCAGGTAGGAAATGAAAAAAAATTGTCTCTTTTTTGGTGCCTGGGCAATCTGGAAGTAATCTCTTTCTTTTCCTCACATTCACAGTGCAGCCACCCTCTGTCTCAAGGCAACGCTGTCACAGGAACATTCGCTCAGGCCGTTGCTATCTGATAAAAAGAGCAGAAAGAAGACAGAGGGTTGGTGGGAGTGAAATTGAAGAATGATTTTACAAACACAGCAGAGCAACAGAGATGACAGCTGACAACACAATACAGAATTAAAAGGCTGCCAAAAATGATACTAGCAGACTGGTATAATCTGAATATTGTCTTAATGTTTTATTTTAGAATCAGCATGAAATCCCTGTTCTGTTCAAGAAAACATTCAACAGACAGAAATACCTGACAATCTGGTTGTTTTACTTATTCTTTTGAGTGAGAGAATACAGCACCCTCGACATTTTTTGGCACCACTGGTCAGGATGTGTGAAAAGCCTAAAAATAGATAACTCTTTTGTGAGCGTCAGCTCACAATTAAGACAAATCCAATCTTTAATCTAAGTACAAAAGGAGAAAATGGTAAATTCTGTCTCCCATGTGAGTCTGGGAGTGTAATAATAATAATAATAATCTACCCCCTCCAAGTAAATTCTTAAATATATAAGAAAAATTATAATTTCAGCACGTGTATACCTTGAGAGTTGAAAAAAACTACAATTTCTGCAACCCTTACAATTCTTATAAAGTTCAAGTAACTGAGGCATTTTAAAATGTATACTTTTTTTTACCCAATTAAAGTATATATGGACCTTTGATCAATAATTTATGACTTCCTGTTTTCCGTGGGTATAAATATAAACTGACTGAGAGGCCTATTTCTCTTAGCCACTCTACAACATAAACAAAAAGAGAACCTGCTTTTTAAGTAAGATAAATGTGAATTGATCTTCAGAAGTCTGCAAATGAATACAAGAAACGAGCATCTAATCAATATTTGCCCAAATTTTATACTGTGAAATAATGCAACTGCAGTAAAATAATAATTTAAAGCTTTTCACACATTTTTACAAGGGAGGCTAATAAATGTAGAGGGCACTGTATTCTGCAGTGAACCACAAATATCCTGACCGAGAGCTGATCTATGAAAAAGGTGAAACAATGAAAACTATGATCTATGATCATAGTAATCTATGAAAGTTTTCATAGATCACCATAGTTGTGATCTATGAAAACTGAAACAAAAATCATTTCATATTCAATTCAATTCAAATCATATTCTATGCATTTTTTTTTAACTTTAGAGCAGAAGGAAAGGTAAGTTGCATAAAACAAAACCAGTGGGCTGCACAAAATAATTTGGGTTAATTAGCCTATTAAGGCAATGCCTTGATCACAACTGTTTTCTAAGGAGGCCTGTTGGAGCATAAATTCATGAATAAAAGAGACTCTAAAGCTTGTTCGAACTGTCAGCAGCTGTAGGTATTTCTTATCAGCTTTCTTGCTCTCTGAATTGCAATAACTGATACCCACAAGGCAGGGAAAGGCAGGAACTCAGCAAAAAGTTTTCTTACCCTTTATTTTCACAATGAAATGTGCAGCAAAGGTATCAGTTAACATAAATTCTGAGGTAAAATCCTGTCAAATAAATGCTTTAAAAGACTAATCAAAGCCTTAGTCTGGCTGGAATAGAGTATGGTGAAGATTTGTTTGTTTGTAATGATTTGAAAAATACAATTTGGGGAAAAAATTACTAAACAGATGGAACAGAAAAGATTTAACTCATTGATAAAAGCAGAAGAGACTAAAGAGTAAAGGTAATGGCCCCATCAAATTGATGACCCCTAACACAAGTACCACAAGAAACTTGAACATGAAATGAAGGAGATTTTATGGAACATCATGTTCTGTCAGGTCTTCAAAGTATATTTTTATTGCTTTTAATGCACCAATCTCTGAATAGGGCATGGATAATGTTTCTCCCTGGGCTGTTGCAGTGGCAGTGATCTGGTGTGTTTGTGTGGTTGCAGGGGGCGTGGTGGGGGGATGCCGGCCTCAAGTGCTTGCCACTGGCCGGGGACTTCTTGCCGGGTGAGTTTGTCCCGTCTTTGTGTGGGGTCGGGGTTCTGTCCCTGTGGCGAGGGGATTCATGCCGTTTGGGTTCATGGGCATGTGTTCGATATCTGTGTCCTGGTTGGGGGTGGTCTTGTGGGGAAGATCATGTTGGGGTTCATGGGGGTGGGGGACTCATGGGGTTGAGATCGGAACTTATTGGGGGGTTGGGACTGTTTCATCCTGTGGCAGCTCTGGTTGGCGGGCTCTTTTGGACCAGGTAGACCCCTCTTTTGTACATGGCCCCCTCACTGGATGAGGATGGAGGTCTTGAAGATTGGGGTTGGGGTCTGGGCTGGGGTCACTCGAGTTCGGGCGGTGCCAGCACTAGTCTGAGTTGGTGCTGGGGCGGTCTGCCTGTCTCCACTCCCGGAGGGAAAGGGACCACCTCCTGGGTCTGGGGGCCGGTTGCCCCTATGGGGTATCAGCAACTGGACCTGGGAGTATAGAGCATGTACTGGGAGTGTGAGTGACTGTACGACGTCCATTGTTGTCTGTCTTTAAGTTGGGTGCGTGGGTGTGAGTGTTTTTATGTGTACGCATGAGGGTGGGAATGTGTGATCTAACTGTGTGTGCCTGTTTTTTATGTCAGGTTGGGTCTTGGACTGCTCCCACTCCTGGATCAGTTTAGGCCCCCCCATCAAATGAGGGGCCTATTTCCTCCCCGCCACACTGCTAGACTGGTTGGTCTCTCTGCCCGCTGGTGTACTTGTGGTTCTCCTGGGGTTCCTGTGCTTTGGGGGCCTTTGGATGTCTATGGCTCAGATATCCTCTGTCCCAGGTCCAGGGGGGCAGGTCTGTGGCACTTCACACTCGCTATTGCATATTTTTATGGAGAAACCTCGTATACACAAGTGCACTCACACAGTGTGTTTCTGCAGGTGTAGAAGCAAGCAAGGTGTTTTCGTGTAATCTCTTCATCCTTCTTTCTCTCCTCCATTCTTTTCTCCTTCTCTTACTTTTTCCTTTTTGCCCTACCTCTCTCTTTTGTGCTTCTTATTTTCCTTTTTGTTTCTGTCTCCGTGTCCATAACAATTGAAATAATTCTAATAAAGTGAAATAATTTCTAATAAAGTTTCATTTATAAATATCAAGCAGAGCATTAAAGCGTTAGCTGTAATGCTTCACTTGTGAAAGTTAATCTGTTGGGCTTCTTTTTGCCACTTAGACAACAGTTCTGAGCGCTACTCTGCCGGACAGGACACGGTTAAAAAAAAAGGAGTGTGAGATGTGAGATGGAGGTATGAATATGGTTGATGTCAGGGCTTTGGGAGGAGGATTATAAAAGCATAATTGTAGCCTGCACTCCAGAATTAGTTTTGTCATGTGTTTGAGATTATTGACCTGATAGAACATCCAACTGGGTCAAAATTTCAGCCATCTGATCTAGCCCGTCACCCGACAAAATGTTTATGGTTTTTTAAGTTTTTATGGTCAACAAGACAAAGATTAAAGTATGTGGCCACAATGGCAAGAAAAATGTTTGCAGAGTCAAAGTAATGCTTTAGACCTAAGAATACTGTGTCACCTGTCAAGATTGGTGGTAGTAGCATCATCTTGTGAGTAAAGAAGAAAGAGGACTACCCCCTAACTTTTCAGCATCATTTAACATCAACAGATAGTTAAAACTTGGACTCGATTGGGTGCTCTAAAAGGAAAATTATACCAAACATACATCATGCATGCTAACATTACTTTGTGGGATGACTCTGACCTAAACACTAATGGACATTTAGCAAATACCATTAAAAGCTGCGTTGGGCCTGGAAAACAATCAATTTAAAAAGAGACAATTGTCCAAATGCATGATGAGTGAAATTGGCTCTAAAAGGTCAAGGGAATCTGTTCTTCTTCGTTGTCTAACTTACTCACTTGGACTGGTATGAGTAAGCAGGAACATGATCGGCACTGTCCACCTGGATCTGTTGCTGCTGGCCAGCCACCTCCTGTGATGAAGGAGCCACCGTCTGGGGTGAGGCATCTGTCACCACTCCCTGGAAGAGACACACATAGGTAGAGAAAATGTCCTAGCTTAGAATAAGACCACTGTGGTCAGGCAAACCTCTGCTACTTAGTACTCTATATGAGTGTGGTGTGTATTTTTACAAGTTTATCCAAAAATACTGATAATAATAATACACTAGATCAAACAGTTTTTACCTTACAGAACAGTGTAGGAAATTACCTGGCACTTTTTCAAAACTCACAAGTACTTTCCCTTTACATGGTACCTTCACAGACCTTACAATGTACTTTCCAGAATTTACAAGGTACTTTTCTAAAACTTTCCTAGAACCCACCAGGTACATAGCTAGAACTTACCAAATATTTTCCCAGACCTTAAAAAGTACTTTATGGCATTAACCAGCTAGTTCTCTAGAACCTTTATGAAACTTATTGGGTAATTTTAGGCTGTATTAAGAGCTGTTTTTGACCGTACTTTCTCAAAACCTAACAGGTAATAAAGTTTTTTCTGTTTATCAGGTACTTTCTCGCAAACGTTTGCAGAATGTGGTACGTACTCTCCAGTTCCAGGTTCTCATACCAGTCCAGTTAGGTATCTGGTAAATCACTGGGAACATTTCAGTGACGGTACTTAGGTTTCTGGTAAGTACTTAGTATGTTCCAGGAAAAGTACCTTGTAAGTTTAGGGTAAATCTCAGTGAAAGTAAATAAAAAGTTTCAGGGAAAGTATCCTACATGTTCCGCAAAGTACCTGGTAAGGTTTGAAAAGTACCTTGTAAGTTCTGGGAATGTTCTGGTGGGTAACTAAGAGGTTCCATAAAATAACCTTTAACTTCTAGGTAAAGTACAAGCAAGTACTATGTAGCTCTACAAGAGTTATTTTTCAATTATGCTTGTCAAATAAATTACAAATTACAACACTAGTAAAAACTGATTTCTGTGATCTGGTTTGTGTGAGGGAACGGTCTGTTTCGGGTGAAAAACCTCTTTACAGATGGCTGTCTGCTCTAAATCCATCACAAAAACCCTTTTGGCCTTTTGTGTGTGTCAAGCGTTACTGATTGCCCCCATCACTAAGTCATCTCAATCACCTTTAACAAGCTCTCAAGGATAAGGTGTCCAGTCCATACATCAGCCCTGCAGACACCAGCCGATACAGTGATCTACACCCCGCTGCTGATGCTGGGACTGAGACGACAGTGGTGAGGATGAAATAGGAAGAGGGCGCTGCAGGCTATGCTACAACTACATCTCTCTTCTCTGTACCACTCCTTCAAAGAGAAGGCAACAACTTTCCGAGGAGGGGGGAGTCTAAAAAAGGACAAAATAGGAGAAGCGAGGGGCGACTTATAAATGTGTCATTGTCCAGTGTCTTGCGGGGGCTAACCAGGCCTTTGCGGCTGACGAATGTTCCAGGTACCTACCGGCTCGAAGCGGCTGCGGAAGAAGAGAGAGACAGCTCTGCCGGCGCTGTGTCTCACTTCAGCTCATGTCGTCTGATACACGACTGATAGTCCATCTGAATATGACCGCACTGTCAGCTGCCAGACAGCTCGCCTGCTCTCCCGCACTGCCTGCCTGCCTGCCAGCTCTACGTGGTCATCATTTCTCAGAGCGGACCGCCTGAACCTGCCAGAGTTCAGACAGGTGCCGAGGAAGTGAGGAAGTCTGTGCTGCACTTCAAGTGCCTTTCCCAAACACTGTAAAACTTCTGACTCCTCCTGCTTTGCTTGCCAATTTTTTTAATTTGTTATTTTTTTGTGGTACAAGACAAGTAGTTTAGAAGAAATATAATCAGAGCTCAGCATGATTTATTTGATCACCGTTTTACTTTACTATCTCACATTTTTTCAAGCAACACCCCACAATACGTGTTTTCTGAAAAACAAAATTAAAATATGTCAAATATGTTAGCTTTTTCTCAGTTTAATAGCTACTATTGCCTTAACATTTTACTTTTCTTTCACATAAAAATTACTCTTGGATCAGGGCTTCTGTGTTCTTTTTGTGTCTCTGTTCTGTTCTTTCAAACCTCCAGTCAGTGGTGGCAGACAACACTGAGCCTGGTTGTGCTGGAAGTTTCTTGAAGGGCGTTTTCCTCTCCACTTTTGCTACATGCTCATCCAGGACGAGTAAATTCTGCAAGTCAGTGGCTCGATGCAATCTGCTGGGTTTCCTTAAAAAATCTTTTAACCAATTTGAAAGAAAAACTGAATCCAACTGCACTGTTTGATAGTTATGATCAATCACAATATATGTACCTGACTTGAAAGCTGTATGATTCGATTTAATTGACATTGTAAAGTGCCTTGAGACGACATGTGCTGTGAACTGGCGTTATATAAATAAACAGAATTGAATTTAAGGAAATCCGATTAAAGAGGGCTGAATAAAATTGTATGCCTCCCATTTTCACATGTTAAAAAATGTTACCATGCATCTTTTTCTGTCAACTTCAAACATGTGACTTTTACATACAAGGTTATTAACACATTAATGTTTGTTATTGGGTCTTACTTCGACAGGGACGGCTGTTGGAGGCACAGGAGTGTACTGGGGAATGTAGGTCCCTTGCATAGGCGCAGCGGCGGCAGCAGCAGCAGTCATGTACTGAAAGGCAAACACAAAAAAATTGCATGTAGTTAAATAAAATCCTTTTAGAAGAAAATTCCTAAGACACTCATTAAAATCACAAGTCCCAGAATCATATTAAAATACATTCCTGACATCAAAAACAGATCGTAATACTTCCCCGGAACACTCATTCTATGTAATTATTCCCACAACTATTAGGAAAGCCCACACTGCTATGCACTGAGCATCCTTCAGAGGGCGCTGAAAGAATATGAGTACACTATGAGGAGAGCACAGCAGATCAGACAAGTGTGTGTAACGAAAAGAGAGGAAAAAGAGGGGGGGGGGGGGGGGGGATGTTCTGCTGTCCCACCACAACTTCAAAAAGGCCAAGCAAATACACCGGGTAACTGCTGAAGAGATAGAAAAAAATAAAAATAAGAGTCTCAAGGGAATTAACAGTGTGTGAAGAAGAGCAGGAGGTCTGTTGCCTGTGGCCTACATTCCTTTAGTCACGCTGCCTTGGTTTTTAACAGGCTCGCTGTATGGTAGGCATTTTACGGGCATGGTTACATGATAGGCAGGTGGGGTTTCACTTGCAATGCGGATGAGGATGAGACTTTTCCTGCATCCTGATGAAAACGGTAACATGAGCCTGGTTTTAATTAGCAAACACCTTCATCAGTTCTCGTCATTGCAACTGTGTGTATCAGTGGTGCATGTGTTCTCCTTGTGCAGCTGCATGTGCGACACATTCATCACATGCCCCTGCTTCTTTTTGCGCCAAAGAAAGACAGACAAAGACAAAGTGGCTTGGAACGATAATGTTGTGGTGCAGCACCAACGGATGTGATCAGAGATAAAAACCGCTGGAGAGCGTTCCCTTGTCTTCCTGCTGCCTTCCGGACTGAGGGAAAATGGAGGTCCGATCTGTTTTCTTTCTCTTTAATTTTTTTTCCTCTGGCTCTCCATCGTCTTTGCACGGTGCCAATGTGCAGCAAGAGGGGGTTATAACAGGCTGCGAGGCCCTTTTTGGCTGCAGGCCCGCCAATGCTGGTGGAGTGTCATTACCGGCAGCGTTGCTAATGGATCGGGTACGGCTCCACCGCTCACTGCTAATGAGAGCAGCTAAAGGCCACGGACACGGGTGATTAACTCCCCCACCGTTGCTACACGGAGCTGGGAGGATGCCCCGGGATGGATGTTAGTCTGTGTTCATCAGTGAGCGTGACTACGCAGGTCTTTAGACGTGATTTTAAGGTTATCACACCTCCGGGGCTGTCACACTCAGGACAGGGTGAGGCAGTGTATCCAGACCTCCTGACATCACATCTTCTCTTTCCTTCTTCCCTCCAACCCTCCTGTCATGCTCTCTTTCTTCCCTTTCTCAAAGGGGTCCTATCAGATTGTTGAAGTGACCTTCTCCCCTTTGAATCAAAACCATGCATACCAATTTCTTCTTGAGACTTGAGGTCTTCGCCTCTCCTCCCCATTAACTTATTCAGTCAACTCACCTGCGAGGGCTGCATGAAAGCAAATGAAGGAAAGTAAGAGATAATTAGCCATTATCACAATCTCCCTGTCATGGGGAAAATGTCAGTTTGAAATGTGAAATTCCTCTGCAGGACTGGGAAAGGAATTTAGATTATATCTAGCAGGAAATTTAATAAGATAAGATTTTTCCTCTATCATGACCATTAGTTAACCTTTTTAATTTGGCAGGTTGAGAAAGGCATATTTCTGCAGCCGGCTGTGTGGCAAGTCAGGGAGATTAAGTTTTGTCCACTTTCAGCTCTCTTAGTCCTTCCTTGTCCAATCAGGGGACAAGTTGGGGTAATATAAAGCATCCCTAATTGGCGATAAATGTCGTCTCGTCACACACATTTACGTCTATGCTCATGCACGAACACATGCTGGCCCGAAGCAAATGGTGTGTGTGTATTTGAGATGAACGGTAGGTTTGAATAGCTCCCTAACGAGGCTGGTGTGAGTAGAGTCCTTAAGCCTCCCCACTGCCATCACTCTCCATGACACACGCTCGTGACTCCTGTGTAAATTCAGACTGCAATGCAGCAATGCCACAATAAAAATCCATAGAATAGACTGAAATACACTGTTACCACAGTGGTTTGGGACTCTGCACCAAAATGACTCGGATGACAATTTATGTTTGGTGGCAACAAGTGGGGAAGAAGGAGTGTGACTTAAGCATTTAGCTCACCAAGCCAACAAGACATTCCCATTAAATTGCAGCTTTGGCACAACAGCATGGCTAAATGTCCAATGAAATTCACCTCCCCTTGTTTATCCAAATTGAACTGAGTGTGTAAAATGAGGAGAACATACATACATACATTTTAGCTTGTTTGCTCTACCATTCCTTACCACACGCAATGCGATTCATCAAACCTGAAACGGATTGCCGGTGCTGTTTTTGCATTTATATTTAGTCTATTTCAAGATACGTACACACTGGCATGCAACCATGTTGTGCCATGCTATTTAACAAACAACACTGAACATTAACAGTCACCAGAGACCAGAAAACCATCACAGAGACAAAGGGACACTTTGAAGGGAGAACAAATAATCCTTGTGCTCCTTGGGTGGAGCACAAGGAGCATTGGTCACATAAAAATCAAATAAAATACTTTAAAAGTTTGCAGCTGTAACTTTACAAAATGTGGAAAAGTTCATTGGGGATGAATACGTTTTTATTGCATTTCAGTCTCTCAGTGTAGGTCATTTGTGGTATCGGGTATAGGCACTGATTATTATTGATCTATGCTGTTTTTGTCTAACACTATGGGTTTTTTTGAAGAAAAATACAAATATTTCCTTTGGAAAAATACCTTATATTCTCATTCCTGGGCTTCCTTAAGCACTAACATTAATTCATGCCTGTGTTGTTAGTTAGTAGATGCTAGTTGTGCTAGAAACATATTAACATTTGTCAGCAAACAGCAGCAAACTAACTGTTTAAAGTGTTTTATTCTAACCACCATTGGAGCAACAGAGGTTGTATTTGGGCTAAAGAAAACTGAAAAAAGGCACAGCTTCTAAGTGTCTGTGTTCCTGGTTCCTCAGCTCTAAGTAGTAGTTAAACTTCTGAATAGGGGCAACATTCATCCACACTGCCAGTTTCAGCAGAATATACACAGTAATGATAAAAAGAAATTAAATCCCCACTTTGATTTCTAGACCTAGTCTTTACCAGGTTGTAAAATTATTTTAATCTAAACCAAAGTGTACAAAAACAAACAACAGGTTTCACTGTTATATGTTGAATGAGATTAAAGCCAAATAAGAAAGTACACATTTACTGCTTTAATAGAATTTAAGAAACAAAACAGCAGCATCAATTGATTTACTGATCACCGGTGTGTACACCTCCATTTAAGATTTAAAGAAGAGCTGCAGTTTGCTGATCTGGATACAGTAAAGATGGAAAGACCAGTCAACTTACAAAAGCAATTGTCACTGTCCATCCATCATAAAAGGGTTTCAAGGTAACATCTAAACAACTTAAAGTCAGTTTTTCTGTAGAATGTGCAATGCTCAGACAAACTGCACACAGGAGCTCAATCTCAAACTCCACAGGTCTCAGTTAGCATGTGAAATGGTAATTTATTGACCATACAATTATAAAAGAACATGCCAGCATGGCTTGGGCTTGCAAAGCTGCATCTGAATGAACCACGAGAATTCTGAAACAAAGTCCTGTGCACAAATGAGACCAAAAAATTATTGTAATGCACAGCACCATGTCTGGAGAAAGCCAAACACAGCATATCAGCAAAAAAACCTCATACCAGCTGTCACTATGTTAGTGGAAGAGTGATGCTTTGAGCTTGTTTTATGGCTTCATGACCTGAGTCGACCATCAGCTCCTCTCTATACCAACGTACTTTTGAGCCGAATGTGAACCTATCTGTCTGACTGCTTGGCAGAAACTGGTCGGGTAATCAGGAAACGTTGTAAGGAAGAGCTAACCAGTACCAATACAGTGTCTTAATTTTGGCTCTGCTTTTGTTTAACTGAATGAGCGGAATTTGGTTTGTGTATTTGTGGACTTGGAGTTAGATACAAATACTTTTAGCCTGATTATAAAAGTACCCTAGCTTGTAATGCTACTTTTTGTAAATTTTTTACCACATTCTAATAAACTGTGATAATACTGATGACTATAACAGATTTGCACAAAATAATTTTATATGAAATTTTATCAACATTAAATCCCTATTTTTGTTATTTCTCTTTTTCAATAACTGACAACAGAAAACTAGTCATGATTCTTGTCTGTGAAAAGTTTGAAATGCAATGAAAGAGTTGTTCCTTTCTAAAACTTTTCCTTAAAGTTATTGGAACCATTCTTGTCTTGAATGTAATGACAGAAGAAATGTTACATTCCCAGGGTCGGAGAAGGTTATTTTACATAGAGAAAAAAGTTAATGGTTGTCAATCACTGCCGTCAGCATGGCAACATAGACACGAATTGTACGCGCCATGACGGGAATAGGATGAAGGGCACAGAGGGAAGGTCACCTCTTGTCATGTTAAACATCAAGTTGTTCGCACACAGATGTAGACACTGACAGGCCTACAAACGCACGCAGACACTAGTAACGAAATGACAACAGGAACATATGCACTTCCACACATGCACAGCAGCTAACAGGGGCACACTGACATGACAGATAGACTCCTGCTAAGTGCTGAGACTTCAAAGACTGTAAATAAATCAGTAACAGAGCAATATGCACCAAACATGGTGTCATAAATCAATGAGCAGCATGGATGGCATGTTTATGTGGGCTATCCATAAACAGAAAGCCTGAGGTTCTTTAGTATTCTGTAATCAAATTGTTTGTGCCAAATAGACACCCAACTTTTTCCTGAGAAACAGCTAAAATTCCAAGGCAGTGACCGTTAGAAGCTGGTGATGTATGCTCCCTCGTTATGAAGCACAGTTTTCCTCCAGAACCACACTGCTAAATACCACGGTGTTCTCGGAAAGCTACGGTCACCATCATAGTGTCACAGACTGGGCGGACGGAGAACATTCGGTTCTTTTTTTGGAGAGGGGAAGGAAGAAAAACAGCCGCAGCAAGCCGGGGAACAGCCAAGATTATTCTGAGGTGTGGCTTCTCCTGCCAGAGCCAGTCTGGATAAGTTGTTGACTCTGGAGACATTACTCACTGAAGGTGCTTTGTTGCAGCCAGGACAAAGTCAAAAGATCTATAGGGGCCATCAAAACAAGCCCCCACCACCACATGTGCATGTACATCTGAGGAATGTGCTCGAAGAATATGTGCTGTCAAGTCCAGTTCACCACATAGTTGAACATCCTGGGTTCTAAGTCCCTTAAACAGGCTTAAACAATTAGACTGAATGAAAGGCCTTTCATATCTGGCTTAAGGATCAACTCTACAGGAAACCTGTCTCAATCCCCATTGATCATCGAGTGTGGCATGCTGTGTGAGCCGCGATGGAGATCTGCTGGGCTATACATCGCCCCGGGAAAGCTAAGCAGGCAGAAAGGGGGTAAACCAGACATGGAAAAAGGAGAAAAAATGACTTAACCCACTTTCTGCTATAACAGAACCAATCAGACACCAGAAGCCATCATCATAGATTAGCCTGTCTCTAATCCTGTCTGTTAGCACAGCTGTGGCAGATTAGGAAGAGGGGGGCATTCCTGACAGAGCCAACATGGCGTCACAGTCGCTGACAGCTCACCTGGAAACACATGGATAACTGTACAATACAGCGCTGTTTCAATCAAACTCACACAGAGAGATCAAATGTAGCACTGGAGCAAAGCTGTCTGCTTGTCTGCCCCCAGGCAGCAGGGTTAGGGTAGACAGTCAAGTTTCAGAGCCGTGTGACACCTCTAAGTCGACTTGATCCTGAAATGTGGGGTTGGGGCGTGGGGGAGGTGGGGGGTGGGGGGTATGGTTGGGTGGAGGGCGTCAACTGTAAAGTAAGTGAATGAGCACATTGACAGTTACTGATGCAGATATACGTCTAATGTGTAATTTGCAAAGTGTGAGAAAGAAACTGAAATCAAAGGGTGAAAGTGAAAAAGGTGAAGAGCAGAGCAGTAAGCTCCACAGGAAATCTGTTTAATGTCGAAGATTAGGGAGGAAATACGCTCTCTCAATATGTCACGGTGAATGCAAGTGGTTTAAAACGAAATAATATGACAGATTTATGGCTGAGAACATGTGGCGACAGTCTAACACTGTTTGGCTTTTCTGAGAGGAAACGTTAAATCCATCTCTTAACTTGCGTTTGGGTTTCTGAACTAAATTAAAAATGTTTTCCAAGATAAAATGCCTCCAAATTAGTTGCCCTAACTTAATCCCAGCAGTGCCATTTTGCACCAATGGTCACACTTGCTGATGACCAAATAATAAATTGCATTTGATTAGCTGCTCCTGGCAGCTACTGCTGCAGTAATTTCTAATAAAGCTGGAAGAGTCTGGTTAGTCAAACGCCACCTTCATCTTTAATTAAAAAATGATGGCATGGTACAATATGTCAGATGTTTATCTGAAGTTATATTTTAGGACTTATTAAGAATTACATGTTTTGTAGGTTTTGATGATCTTAAATTATTTTGTCTCCACATAGAAGAATATAGATAATATGGGACTGACTTCATACAATATTTAAAAATATATCACTAATTTAGCTACTGTCGCATCTTACTGAATGTTTTAGATACAAGTAATACTGAAGTGGTGAGTAGAAGAACCAGATCACTACCTTGTTTCTTCGTATCTGGTTTCCAAGGAGCCAGACTACATTTTGGTGCCCTAGAGGGGTTCTAAACAGGTTGGGTTGGAGTTGTTGGCAGGTTCTAAGCATACCCAAGTTACTTGAACTACCTCAGCTTATTCCTTTTACAAATCAATTGCAGCCTTTTTGGAATTGTGGAAATAGAAATTCTGGAGGAGAAGTGTGGCTTTGGAATTATGAACCAAATCCATACCCTCATGTTGCTGAGGGGGTCAGCTCCTGTAAGTCTGAGGCTATGTTTCTTATCTGGACAAAGGGTGATTGTCGGGGGTCAGTGCCTACCTCAAGTTGAGGATTTCGAGTCTCTAAGAGTATTGTTGATGAGTGATGAAACCTGAGGTGGATAGACTGGTTTGGACATCATCTGCAGTAATGTGGGTTCTGCTCTGCTCTCTCGTGGTGAAGAGGTGAGCTAAAACTCAATTTAACAGTCCAATGTTCTCGCTTTTACCTTTAGTCATGAGATATGGATTATGACTGAAAGAACCAGATCCCGGCTGCAGTGAGTGTTCTTCTTAAAGTGTCTGGGCTCTGTGTTAAAGATGCTCCATCATCTGGCTGGATATTTGACAAAAACTACTGCGCCTTTACATTGAATGGAATCAGCTGGGGTTGCTTTAGCATTAAAAAAGATGACATCTGTACACAAGTGGTTGAACTGAGCATCCTTCATAGTGTTGCTGAGCTCAACCTTACAAATAAGGTGAGGAACTCTGTCTTCTGAAGGAAATGCCTAACACAGATTTTGTAAGCCCATGCTACACAAAATGCAATTGACGCCTGAACTTAAAGTTAATACTGAATGAAACCGAAAGATTTGATTGAACAAAATAACACTGTCATTGAGCCTGTTTATGCAGCAGAGGGCAAAGTTGGTGCAGTTTCTCTTTTTTAACTTAAAGTCATGACTCCAACTATGAGAGTGTACAAAGAAAAACCGAGCAGCAAAGTCCGCTAAAGAAACCTTGTCCCTCATAAATCTTACTACTGTGATCACACAATAATGACTGAAGATGACCTTGTTTATCAGAGTGTATCAGGGTTTTCCTGTGAGCTCAGAAGTTCCTTTGTAAGACATTTATTTTGTGATTCATGGTGGCGCAATAAGGAGTACTCACACTTCCTGTAGTGCCCAGGGACAGATGGTTCATCTGCTGGGTGAGAGGGCCCATCATGCTGGCAGGCTGCATGGACATAGTATGGTCCATGGCTGGCGTGATCACTGCACCCTGGAGAAGGAGAAGAAAAGATAAGGATAAGAAAACGATTTGGATTTATTAATTTCCTATCAAACTTGACCTGTTAAGATTTTTGCATATCAGAAAATCTGCTGGTCAAGATAATTTTGAGCCATTTTTTAAATCAGGCAGCTGGTTTTATTGCACTACCTCATCCTTATGTTTTAACCTCTCTCTGGAAACAAACACAATTCCTAGCGTCTTGAAATCTGCTTTAGTAAGGGATCATGCTGCAAACCTAAACAATTACAGCCCTAAATTGAAAGTGTCTGTTCTTAATAAAATAGATATAAAATGTAACTCTAAAGGAGTATCTGAATGGTAATGATATTTTCTTGTGGTTTTAGCAAATGAAAGACAACAATACAACTACGGCAGTCTTAAAAGTAATAATTTCATTAAGGCTCTAACAACAAACAGCACTGCATACCTTTTTTTCCTGACCTCTCTAACACATGGATCATATTTTACTAAAACTAAAAT
The DNA here is from genome assembly GCF_021462225.1 of Girardinichthys multiradiatus. Classification (NCBI taxonomy): domain Eukaryota; kingdom Metazoa; phylum Chordata; class Actinopteri; order Cyprinodontiformes; family Goodeidae; genus Girardinichthys; species Girardinichthys multiradiatus. The sequence continues at coordinate 38,919,112 of NC_061806.1, read as the reverse complement.
TTAGCAGTACTGAACGGCAGAAAATGTTTTTGAGTGCTTAAAAATGATGACCAGAAATCTGCCAGTGAAATCTCAAGGCATCTTTTCTAGCTTTCTTTATGCAGTTAGTGGTTCCCCATGGATCAGCTCTGGGCCCACTTTTATTCATTTTGTTTATAAAATGCTAATTTCCATGCTTATGCTGATAGCACCATAATGTATTCTGTTGAATACACACTTCATCAATTACTCTATCAGTTTCAACAATGTTTTAATGCAGTCCAGTGGACCTTGAGCAATTCATAATTAGTTTTGACTGCTGAAAGAGCAACACCTCTGTTGTTCTCCAACTCAAAATCCAAGTCTTTTAATCTTTCTTTTAGAGCGAAGAAAAGATTTTTATGTCTTTGTTTGATTACAGACATGGAATTTAGATGAAAGCCTCTTTGCTGTGCTGACTTGCTCTTGACATAGTCTTCAAATTTTATTGCATTAGATGTTCTGCTTTGTTGAAGAACATCGTGCATATTCTAATTTACACAGCTTTCTTGGCATTCTACCTTAATTTCCAGCATCCTGAATCCTCTAAAACGGTACAAGAAGTTACCAAATTCAATCACATGACCAGTTTTTATTGAGGTGTCAAGGTCTAATACAGAGTTTGTCAAAAAAAAAAAACCAAACAAAAAAAAAACATTCAAATATTATGTCTCTCTTAATATCAACTCTAAAATCAACTGTTTGTAAATGAGTGAATTAAAACAAAGATTAAACATTGTTAATGCTCAGACCTTTGGGTTTAAATGTTTTCACTGATGGTTTGAATGAATGAATTGGACTCATAATACCAGTCTTATCTTTTGCATTTTCAATGACATTTTATGTTTCATAATGGGTATTTTTATGTGTATGATGTGTGTAAGGGTTCATCCTGCTTAAGTAATGTATAAAAAATTATACCACCTTTAAATGATCCCATCTAGATCCACAACATTCATTTGATCATCTTTGAGTTGTTTAAAATAATTGCTAGGTACCTGTAATATGGAAAGAAAATGTTTCTGAGTGGAGACATCAGACACAGACGCATAAATACAGAGGGGCAGTATTGATAAGCAGTAGCAGAACACAGGTATATTTTGAGATCAATATTGCCACCTTCAGTTCCTTCAGAATAATCCATATCTGTGGTTGACACACCAACGCTGAGGGTTTACTCTCCCTCTCTGGTTGTTCTCACTGTCTCTCATAGGCTCACTCTTCAGCATCCTCTTCTTGGTATAATGCACATCGTGTTTTCCCTAATGGGCGGATGAGACCGTTGGAAGCCTCTTTTTCATGGTGCAGTGAAATATGAAGAAAAGTGATGAAAACATTGTTGCTCTTTCATCCCCTGTCATGATAGCTCAATTTCCCCAGAACTGAAGCTTTGGGAGGAGCACACTTAAAATCAGTCCTTTCCACAATTCCATTCGCCCATCTTCCCACTTTGTCTATGTGTGTGTCTGTACTATAAATGTGCCTCTGTGTGAGTGTGTGTGTGTGTGTGTGTGTGCGCTGATAGGTCTGCAGCACACTGTGTGCAGCTTGACTGACAGCGTCTGTGAGTGCGTGAGCGTTCGACTCAATAGTGCGTGTTTGTGAGAGTGTGCATGTGTGCACCCCACTGGTGACTTTGTGTGGGCCTATTGGAGAACAAACTGTGCAGACACAGCCTGTCAGAACCGCTCTGCTTGTCTACACCCTGCATTCACAACACAGCCAGCTGACTCTCTTTCCTTCCTACTCCTCCTCTTCCTCAGTCTCCCTCCCTCTCCAAGTCAGCATGCAAACCTTCTGTAATACCCCTTGGAGTTACAACTGCAAAATATTAAAGCACTGGGTGGAAAACTGAGATCAGCGGAGGGTGATTTTTTCTCTCTCTCTTCAATTACAATAAGTTACCAGTTATTAGCTGTGAAAGAGACAAATCATGTATCAGTAAAACTTCATTATCTTATATGATTTTCCATGTTTTAAACTCAAGATTAAAAATAGTAAAATGTTTTTACATGCATTCAGTTACATGCAGTTTTTACATTCTATATTTTAAGAGACAGCATTTTCACAGCATTGTTTACATTCAACATTATTTGTTGCTGTATTTGGTATCTGTTGATGACCCAGTTTAAGCTAAGCTCCAGCTGCTTAAAACATGGCATCACATTTGACCACAGAATACTTTTGTAAACGGAGAAGTTCAGATCCTTTGGCTGCAAAACAATCCCAAATCATCAGCCCTCCGCCACCATGCTTAACAGTTGGTATGCAGTGTTTATACTGATATGCTGTTTTTGGTTTTCTCCAAACATGGTTCTTTGCATTATGGTCAACCAGTGGTTACCAATGGTTACTTTTAAATAGTTGGATATTTGTCCCTGATGCAGCTGCTTGGACTTTGACCATCAACCTTAGAACATTTGCTGTATGTCTGTCTCCTCCTTTCTTTCCCCCCCTTTCCTGTTTGAAACACTGCGAATGAAGGCCACAAGCACCACAACATCGAAGTGAAGAAATCGGCAAATTCAGTTCAGAAATATTTTAAAATCTACCAGTCTTGCCATACCAAAAAGAAGCAAACAACAAGATGAAGGCTTTATCCTGAATACCTATTGATATGACCATTGTAATCAATCAATCACATTTGGTCAGTAATCACAAAGAAACTAAAACACATTTTCAAGGACACATTTTTATTCTTTTAAATACAACAAATTGCATTAAGTATTCCACAAATAATTACCTCACAATGCAGGTTCAACTGCACATTTTCCATTGTAGGCAACAAGACTTTTGTTTTCTATGTAGTATGACCCAGCAAATACTAGTAGCTGTTGAAATGCTACAGCGGAGGGGGAAAAACGCCATTCATCCATTATCCACAGCCTCTTTATCCTGCAGAGGACTAGAAGAGTCTGGAGCCTGTTACAGCTGACATTTGTGGTGCATTTTGTAGCAGAAGCCACAATATGCAAACCTTAAAGTAAACCAGCAATAATTGCTAGTGTACCAAACTTTTTAAAAACACCAGAACTTGGGAACTTATGAACAGTGTTAATACATGTTTGACTCAAATCAAAAACATTATTTAGGCCATCACATCTTATTTTATTCAATCGAGAACAATTTTTTTCATGTAACTGCTTTAAATGTTTGACCTTTTATAACATGGTTGGTTATTTATTGTATTCCATGTTTACAGCAGAAACTTTGTTGGTGCCGATATATTTTTTATGTTTGTCAAACTGTACTAAACTTTAATTCTTTGAATAGCTTCAACGAAAGAAATGCTGAGAAATATTGTCTTTGCGTCAGGCTTTTGTTATCAAAGATGCAATTAAAATTTTTTTTTGCTAAATTAGCTGTTAGATTTAGATGCTTCATTCTTTGTGACTGGTGTAGATTCTCAGTCATCCAGAACATGACAGTCATAAGTAGATAAATAGAGCACAACTTTACTTCTTCTCTTGATTCTTAAGGATGTTTCAATTCACATCCAAAGGCTTCAGACTTAGTAGACACAGTAGTAAATCCCTACCATTCTTCTTGTTTCTTTTCAAGGACACAACTTTAGTTTATTTTGACAAATTATTTTAGATGAATTGTGAAACGTCTTGAAGGACCAAGAGAAGACATCTAGTTGACTTGTATTTAAGCACTTGGGTTTCCTTTCGATTATAATAAAAATTCCATTAATCTTACATAAAAATGTTATAAAATATTAGCAAATGAGCCCAGTCTCAAGCACGGTAAACAGAGAAAACAAACAGAAATGCCTGAAGAACTGCTGAACAAGACCCCTTAAAAAAGATTATAAGAAAGTCTGATTCTTTGAAAGTATAAAGAAATGAGAGATGAACAAAAATGCGTGCCTAGTATATCTCTGGACCTGTCTTTATTGGTCTGGAGGAAGTTCCCATGAGTGACTGTTTTTTAATAATGCTTTTAGAAATGGCAACTGTAAACAAAGGCTACAGTAGGTGACTCAGTTTCCAATATTATGTAGGTGTCAAAACCTGTAGAACAACATTTAAAGTCATTGCAACAAAGAAAAGTAAAGCAATTTAAATGAAATGATGTATTAAGACCACTGAAGTGATTTTATAGAAAAACTGGCTGAGCCTTTACATCACCAGCTCCATGCTTGGTGTGGCATTAGTTACGTGTCAGGATATATTTAAATACTTTACCTGTTCTTGGTATTTATTGCTTCATATTAATCTGCCAGCTTGCAGAAACCAACCATGTGTATTGTGTTAACATCAGAAAATAAAAAAAGATAATTCAAATTCAAATTTAGATTTTCTATAGAGCGTAGTAAAATACAAGAATAAAATAGTATCATATGGGAAAGATCTGCTGTCATTCCTCTGCTGGTTTTGATAAAAAGGAAAAGAAAGGGTGGAATAAGAGAATAAATAGTAAAACTGCATAAGGACAAGGGAAAGTTATTCAGAAAAGACCTGATGGAGGTCATGCTGAAGACAATCAGTGGAAAGACGGGCAAGTGGAGGGATGCAAGACAGAGAAGCAGGGGGACACTGGTAAAAAGTGAAGAAGGAGACAACTGGGAGGGAAGGAAATAGAAAGGAAATGGTAAAAAGGAAGCAGCAGGACCTGTGGGCAACCTGTTACTGATTTAGCTATTGACAATGGCTTTATAATGGGAAAGGGAGAGCAACGGAAAAGCTTAATTCACAGACATGTCAGGGAGAGTTAAGCCGATTTGTGATTTCGATTTTTGTGTTTGTGAGACCGTGAGAGTGTGGGTTTTGACTGTGTGTGTGTTGCTCCATTGACAAGCTTGAGAGGAAGGAAATGAAAAAGAGATGGACACAAATAGACAATATATGTTTCAGATTTGTCCTGTGTGTATATGAGGAGAGGAAGATAGATGCTGCAGATCCAAGATCTGTTGCAAATGTATGAGGTGATGTTTACAGAGCTCCTCAGTGTATGCACATGATTTGGTGGTGGTATTGATCCTGTTCAAGACGAGACGAGACGTGATAAGAGATCACTCTGCTGGCTGTGAAATACATTGATGAAGGCTCAACGACCAGAGGAAATGTAGTTTAAATAAGTAATCCTGTAAAAAATCACATTAATAAGCCCTCATTTTGAGTAAAACACTCTGAATATTGAAACACTGGTCAGTATCCGCTAATATTTATTACCTGCTCTGTAAATGTGCTGATTAGATATAAAAACTGTAGAACAGGTGGGACACACATAAACGTCAAACAAATAGTGAGTGTTTTTACTGCTGGAACCATTAGGGCTGAAGGATGTCCAACACACTCAATGGGCTGTTAAAGTGATTTACATTGAGGACTGGTGTTACCCAGACTTCAGACGAACAGTCTGCTCGGGGAACTAAAATCAAACTAACGGACCTTTTCACATCAATGAAAGATTCTGATTTGGAAAAAAAAAATAGTGGGATTCTGATTGCTTTCATGGTTAATATTTGTTATTTCAATTCAATAAATTTATTTAGAATTTTGCAGAAATTTGTTGGGAAGCATAAAAATTTATTTTATTGCAAACAATCATCTACTCTGCCTAAAGTGGCACTGCTGGCTGGCTAAATGAACAAAGATTGCATGAATAAATGCATGTATGTATTTATGTATGTACGTACATGTGTATGTATGTTTATATGTACGTATGTATGTATGTAGGCATGCACGCGCGCACAGACGCACGCGCGCACGGACGTACGCGCGCACGCACGCACGCACGCACGCACGCACCAGGACACCCTTTTTCAGGAGGTCAATGATCGACTTTGTTGTTGTATCATCAGACCTTCGGCCGCATGTTTTGGACACTCTGGTGACGAGAGGGGCTGAGCTGTCCACTGATCACCACCTGGCGGTGAGTTGGATCCGCTGGAGGAGGAGATAGCCGGACAGACTTGGCAGGCCCAAGCGCATAGTGACTCTTTCATCACCCAGGCTGAAGTCACCGAGGTGGTTAAAAATCTTCGCGGTGGCAGGGCTTCGGGGGTGGATGAGATCCGCCCTGAGTACCTCAGGTCTATGGATGTTGTAGGGCTGTCATGGTTGACACGCCTCTTCAACATTGCATGGCGGTCGGGAACAGTGCCTCTGGACTGGCACTGTGGTGGTGATCCCCCTTCATAAGAAGGGTGACCGGAGAGTGTGTTCCAACTACAGGGGGATCACACTCCTCAGCCTCCCTGGTAAGGCCTACGCCAGGGTATTGGAGAGGAGAGTCCGGCCGATAGTCCAACCTCAGCTTCAGGAGGAGCAGTGTGGTTTTCGTCCTGGCTGTGGAACACTGGACCGGCTCTAAACCCTCTACAGGGTGCTCGAGGGTTCATGAGAGTTTGCCCAATCGGTGTACATGTGTTTTGAGGACCTGGAGAAAGCATTCGACTGTGTCGACTGTGTATGTATGTATGTATGTATTATGTGTTTGTATGGATATACAGTCATATTCAATTTATTATGCGTTTATATGAATTTCAATGAGGCTTGTTTGTCAGATTAAAAGTACTAATTAAAAATAAGAACCTTTTAGCAGGTGTTAAACATAATTTTCATTAAGCCAATATTTACGCATTCAAAACAATTTTTCATTGGTCTGATGTAATATTCCAATCTTTAATGTCATGTTTTCATCAGCTGTGAATTATAACTGATAATCATAATTAACTGAAATGAAGGCTCGAAAATATCAGACAGTATAAATAAATTATATAATAGGATTCACTGAGTGAATTGAATTACTGGAAAATGTCACGTTTGAACAATATTGAAATTGTTTTAAATATGAATGTATGCATGTATTGATGAATGGATGGACGGTCTGACAATTTGGATTAATGCGTTTATGGACAGATAGATGGACAGACATACAGAAGGTTTCCTGGAAGGATACAACACTGAGACCATGGGTTAGGGTGTAAAACCTCGACATTTTAACATTTTTCTATCCTATCTTTTCATACCCATCCAGACCTTAAATCAAATTACATGTTTTTCTAGACGTTTGGAACTGTGGTGACAAAAGAAAACCATGCAATGCTAAAAAATGAGGGGAGTTTTACATTTGTCTTTGCAGAAGTTTTCTTTTAAATCCTGGTTTGTATCTCAGTAATTCTTATTGTATCATTTTATAATAGTATTCCAATATCAAGCCAGTTTAGTAATGTCTTCTCCATAATTCTGCCTCAATAAGCAAACTCATGGGGCTGCTACTACTCTGGATTTAAGGAGTCATATTAATCTAAAGAAGGGATTACAGATATTAAACAGTGAACTGATTCACTCCCACCCCAATCAGGGCAGAAAGGTCAAAGCACGGCACCTACAACCTTAAATATTCATCACTATTACCTGTCTAGAATGTTGCTTGAGAATGCTGTTAATGCAATATTGCCTTATACACTCTGAGGTAATGCTCACACTGACGGAAAACACCTTGAGGCCACATATAATCGAATCTTGTAAGTCTGAAGCTGATAACTGACTGTTTAAACTATGAACAGAGCATCGCTGCTGGCCTGGTAAGAAGGAAGCCGGAGAAGTAAGAACTTTCAGAACTGAATGCGCTTCAGAGTAGTGGGAACATGAAAGTTGGGAAGGCAGAAAAAGCAGAAAGAAGTCACATTAAAAGCCTCAAGAACATCAAAAAATGACCGTGGTTGTCTTCCCTAGTGTTTTGCTAAAATAAAGCATCTCTTGTGAACGGCTCACATGAAGGGAACCCGACTCAACACATTCCACACAGCGACTGACAGTTGGTTTCTCTGTGTGGTTCTGCTGTCGGGATACTGCTGCTAGTGTATGCAAGGCAGTGTGCTTTATGTGCTTTATGTGAACACTGCAGGGTATAAATAATTCTGCTAAAAACGTAGCATGACAGAGCTGTTTCTCAATCTCACACACACATACACAAAGAAAGCCTATTCAGTCGATCCCTCTTGGTGTGGAAGGAACATCTGCTGATGATTGAGTGGATATTTTAAAGACTGAAGAATTGTACAGATCCCTAAGTATGCAGGCTGGCCCACCTGAAGGTTGACAGGTAAGGAAATCAATCCAAAAAACAAGCAAAAAATAAAATACTTCAGTTTTATAAATGAAATGTTGTAATGTGAGCCCAGATCTAATAACTGTACTGTTCCACCTTATGAATGTGTGTACTTGCACCCTTATTTATATTGTTCTGTTGCAGTCAAGCTTATAGCAGCATCCCTCAACTTCCTTCCATTTTACTAAAAGCCTTAAGATACCTTTCTGTTGGGGTAATCCCCACAAACAGAGCCAACTGCCTGAGTCATTCACTCTAATCTGGAGCATGAATCCTTCCTTGGGGCAAACAGATTTCCGGGGTTACCCTGCTATTAGTATCAGAGTGTGGAAGAAAGGGGATTGAAGTCGCTTTGAATGTGGCATTATTGTTGATGCCAGATGTGCTGGTCTGGGTATTTCAGAAATTGCTGATCTACTTGGATTTTCACATACAACCATCTCTAAGTTGCACAGGACGTGGACAGTAAAAGTGAGCGGCACTTGATGAAAACAGACAACATTAGCTAAAATAACCACTAGCTCCAGTCAAAATATTCAGATTACAATCTCTGAACACATAAAATGACAAACCTTAAAGCAGATGGGCTACAGTAGTAGGCGATCTCACCAGTTACCAGTGTCAGATAACAACAGGAAACTTATGCTGCAATTTTTACAGATTCCCCATAATTGGTCAATAATAGATATGAAAAATTTCTTGAATTCAGCTGCAACATTCAAAAAGTAGGGCTATAAGTTGTCCTAAACAACATAAAAGAATTGGTCCATCCTACCTTGCCAATGGTTCATGCTAGTAGTGATGTTGTAATGGTGTGATGAATCTTTCCTTGGCAAACGTTGGGCCCCTTTGTACCAACTGAGGATCGTTTAAACACGGCAGCTACCTGACTTTTGTTGATGACATTACCCTCCCTTGTACCATGCCACAAAGCTCAAATGATCTCCCACTGGTTTTTATCAACATGACAAGTTCACTGTACTCCAATAGCCTCCACAGTCACCAGATCTCAATCTATGAGACCACAATCTCTGTGTATTGATTCTCACACTTTGCTAAATCTATGCGAGCAAATTGGGGTCCAACCAGGTACAAGCAAACTCTGCTTAATAATGTGGTAGGTGAGTATATGGTATAGTTTAACAGAGCAGTTATGATGCCAGAACATGTAACACTTTATAACCTGAAGCCTATACAGGAGAGGGAATTCTGATTTTTGGGAATGTGACAATGAAATTTACTCAAACATTTGTTGCCAAACGTTTTGAAACTGGTATACATTTAGCTTTTAACAAACTTTGCTGCCCTGATGTTGGCAGATTTTTGTCAGATGTTTCTGTGGTATACTAAAATAATAAAAAAAAAAGATTCAAAGGCTTTGTTTCTGAAAATATTGTGAAGTTTATGAAAAGCCATAGGTTTTATAAATCTAAGAACTTTTCAGGCCACAGATTTGAATTTTCCTGGTTTGATCCCTGAATAACTAACTCACATTTGTCTTGTGGCCTGTTGCTCCATCCTGCTAGACAAATAATTATTTTTCACTAAATAACTCCAAGATTGTTAAGCAAAGTTACTCTCTGGTGATTTTCCCATTGCATTCTTTATTCATGGCAGTGATTATTGGCAAAAATCGCCTAAGATCATTGCCAAAATTGGTTTAAAGATGCTCTAAGGTCAGCATGACACAGGCTTTATATACACTGCTCAAAAAAATAAAGGGAACACTCAAATAACACATCCTAGATCTGAATGAATGAAATATTCTCATTGAATACTTTGTTCTGTACAAAGTTGAATGTTCTGACAACAAAATCACACAAAAATCATCAATGGAAATCAAATTAATTAACCAATGGAGGCCTGGATTTGGAGTCACACACAAAATTAAAGTGGAAAAACACACTAGAGGCTGATCCAACTTTGATGTAATGTCCTTAAAACAAGTCAAAATGAGGCTCAGTATTGTGTGTGGCCTCCACGTGTCTGTATGACCTCCCTACAACACCTGGGCATGCTCCTGATGAGACGGTGGATCGTCTCCTGAGGGATCTCCTCCCAGACCTGGAGTAAGGCATCCGCCAACTCCTGGACAGTCTGTGGTGCAAAGTGATGTTGGTGGATGGAGCGAGACATGATATCCCAGATGTGCTCAATTGGATTCAGGTCTGGGGAACGGGCGGGCCAGACCATAGCTTCAATGTCTTCATCTTGCAGGAACTGCTGACACACTCCAGCCACATGAGGTCTAGCATTGTCCTGCATTAGGAGGAACCCAGGACCAACCGCACCAGCATATGGTCTCACAAGGGGTCTGAGGATCTCATCTCGGTACCTAATGGCAGTCAGGCTACCTCTGGTGAGCACATGGAGGGCTGTGCGGCCCTCCAAAGAAATGCGACCCCACACCATTACTGACCCACTGTCAAACCGGTCATGCTGAAGGATGTTGCAGGCAGCAGATCGCTCTCCACGGTGTCTCCAGACTCTGTCACGTTTGTCACATGTGCTCAGTGTGAACCTGCTTTCATCTGTGAAGACCACAGGGTGCCAGTGGCAAATTTGCCAATCCTGGTGTTCTCTGGCAAATGCCAAGCGTCCTGCACGGTGTTGGGCTGTGAGCACAACCCCCATTTGTGGACGTCGGGCCCTCATACCATCCTCATGGAGTTGGTTTCTAACCGTTTGTGCAGACACATGCACATTTGTGGCCTGCTGGAGGTCATTTTGCAGGGCTCTGGCAGTGCTCCTCCTGTTCCTCCTTGCACAAAGGTGGAGGTAGTGGTCCTGCTGCTGGGTTGTTGCCCTCCTACGGCCTCCTCCACGTCTCCTGGTGTACTGGCCTGTCTCCTGGTAGCACCTCCAGGCTCTGGACACTACGCTGACAGACACAGCAAACCTTCTTGCCACAGCTTCCATTGATGTGCCATCCTGGATGAGCTGCACTACCTGAGCCACTTGTGTGGGTTGTAGAGTCCGTCTCATGCTACCACGAGTGTGAAAGCACCACCAACATTCAAAAGTGACCAAAACATCAGCCAGAAAGCATCGGTACTGAGAAGTGGTCTGTGGTCCCCACCTGCAGAACCACTCCTTTATTGAGTGTCTTGCTAATCGACAAAGATTTCCTCCTGTTGTCTTTTTCATTTGAACAACAGGATGTGAAATTGATTGTCAATCAGTGTTGCTTCCTAAGTGGACAGTTTGATTTCACAGAAGTTTGATTTACTTGGAGTTATATTGTGTTGTTTAAGTGTTCCCTTTATTTTTTTGAGCAGTGTATATACCTTCTCCATTTCTTTTTCGAACAATCCTTTTTTTCCAGATAGGCTTTATATTCTGAGTGGGCTTCATTAGAGAAAATAACTTTGATCAGGTCTTCTGAATTCTAATCCTGGTATGCCCTGTAGAATTTCAGTCTATCTAAGAAAATTATCAACAAAAGACTGACATTCTGCATCAAATCCAATCCTGGTGCTTCCTGCAGTAAATCTGTCCTTAAACCTTTTCATGGAGAAGAGGGACTTAATTGTTGCCCTTCTAAAATCACTGTCTCCCTGTGCATACAAAAACGCCCTGCTGCTATTTCTGAGGACGCTTTGCACAAATGGCAACGAGAATCCTTCACTGAATCCACTTTAGCAGACGGTCCTGGCACTAGCTAGCCTTTCTTGAACACCTTGAGCTACAACTCAACCTCTCTGCTTGAAGTTACTGACAATGAAACAAATCATTGATGTGGGTGCAGAGAAAAAAAGACTTCATTTTAAAGCAAGTCTTCTGTTCTTTTTATTCAGTCAGAATAAACAAGTGGTATCAGCTGCTTTGCATTCATTAACAAATTCCACCAAGACTCATTGCAATGATGATAGCTAATTTACTGGCACAGTTAGAACACAGTGCAAATGGTTTTCGTGATAAATTACATTTTCATTTACTTTTATTACCTTTGCAACTAACTGCATTTCATCTGATCACTCTTCATTGCAAATCAGTGTAAATTGCTGCCATAAAACTGAATCAGTAAACAAAATTTCTATCAGTCTCAAAACCTTTAGCCATAACTGTAGTGTATTTATAAACCTTCCCCAATAAAATTACAATACAACAATTGCTAGAGGAACCTTTCAGTTTAGTTCAGTTCCGTTTATTTATATAGCGCCAATTCACAACACGTTGTCTCAAGGCACTTCACAAAGTCAGGTACATACATTCCAATTAATCCTAACCATTGAACAGTGCAGTCAGATTCAGTTATTTATTCAAATTGGATAAAAAGTTTTTCTATCTAAGGAAACCCAGCAGATTGCATCCAGTCAGTGACTTGCAGCATTCACTCCTCCTGGATGAGCATGTAGAGACAGTGGACAGTCACTGGCGTTGACTTTGCAGCAATCCCTCATACTGAGCATGCATGTAGCGACAGTGGAGAGGAAAAACTCCCTTTTAACAGGAAGAAACCTCCAGCAGAACCAGAACCAGGCTCAGTGTGAGCGGCCATCTGCCACGACCGACTTTCCACTTCCTGAATTATTTCAATAAATTGCCTTTTTTATAATCATATAGATATCCAGTTTATACACATATGTACCACAAATGTGTTTTCTTTACCTACTTTCTGTTTTTCTCACCAAACAAACTAGACAAGAAGTGCAACTGGAACACAATAAATCTCCATTTTGCAAAAGAAATCCATGTTAGTGTGGACAGGGCTTAAACATAACGATTTGAAGACAATTTAGACATGACTGAAATTCTTTAATGCAAATGATCCACCTTTTTATTCCCCCGTTTCTGACTATACAACGCATTTATGCTTTGCATAAAATGATTTATGAATTAATTTTCTTTTTATAAGACCTTTCCATAAACTATGGTGGAGGATAGTGTTTTGATTGATTTGTGATGTGTTTAAATGTGTACATATGTGCATATGAAAGAAGGATGGTGCTTAATGAAGCATGTTATTACATTTGTCATGTCTTCATGGGAGATCTGTTCTTCTCTGCAATCAGACTGGGATCATTTATCAAGAGTTCCCCAAAAAATTTATTCACTCTGCACAAAGAAAAATAGCAAACACAAACAGTTTTGTCTGAATTTGTAGTTTATTGCAACTGTAAACGTTGTCAAAGATTACAAGTAAAAAAATAAAGTTGCTCAGTATGCTTTTTAGATGCATAATCATCCTCTGAAAGTGCTTGAGTAGAAATATACAGAGGATTGGAAAAAACAAAAGAAGAAAAAATGACAGTGAGATGTTTATAAAGAAGTAGAGAGCAACTGAAAATAAGAAATAGGCCTTAAAAAAACTAAGAGACAAGAGAGATAGGACAGAGCTCTCTCAAGGACGAATGTTGCCCTGTCTCAAATTCAGCCTCAGCAGGTAAATTCATGAGGCCAACGTTATGTCACCCCCCCCCCCCCCCCCCCCGAATCTGCAGAGCGTTTTTAATGTCAAGTGGGGAGATGGGTATCACACAGTGCACTGATTCACCCATATCCGATGAAGGCAGAAAGTAGGGGCTCAGTAAATGTCTATTCAAAGCCTGTGCCAGAAAGGATTGGCTAGGGTGAAACGGAGAGGAATTCGATAATTCACCTATGTAAGGACCAGTGCACGCTGGCAAATGCACACTTGACACAATGACAGCTGTGAGTGAGAAGAAAAAGAAGAGGGGGATGGATAAGTCACGAGGAAAAGACAGCGCTGCTGTGCATGGCTGGCACTGCACTTACCCTGGCTATCAGAGGCAGTGTGAAGTGAATTTGAGAGTCTGGCTGTGATTGATGACCTGTTCGTAAGTGAGATTTACCATTATGTGGAATGAGTTTTTGCACTCAGACAATATGTGTTTTAGGCACTTGTGTGTGTGCAAGCTGTGTGTATGAATTTGTCATTTGGAGCTTCTAGTTCTTCAGTTTTCTCTAAGGTCTGCTGACCAAAGTACAATGAAGAAAAGGGGAAGATATTCCCCTTCTAACTGAATAGCGAAGCACATGTCCAATGGAGGGGAAAAAAATGATAAACGGGAAAAGAAAGGAATTAGTTTCACATCGTCTCCATATTACTCAGTAATTGAGGATAAATCCAATATTAAAACTGTTTGATACTCTCAGTTTCTCCATGCTAGGCAAGTATAGTGCCTTGCATGACTATGCAAACCCTTTCAACATTTTGTCACATTACAGCCACAAATCTTAAATGTATTTTAAAGAGGTTTTATGTTAACCAGTTGTACATAATTGCAAAGTGGAAAAAAAGGATGCATTGTAGAAAAAATCTAAAAAGAATGCTGTGCAATTGCGTTTCGCTCCTCCAAGTTATTACTCTACTCTTTAGGGATATATCTCTACCAGTTTAGCATATTTCCAAACTTAAATTTCTTCCAATTCTTCAATCTCAGGCACATTTGCTGGACATCATATGTAAACAGCAATATTCAAGTCCTGCCACAGATTCTCACTTGGTTGTAGGTCTAGACATTGACTGGTTCATTCTTACATATTAATATGTTTTGTTCGAATCCATTACATTACAGCTTTGGTCTAGACAGGCTATCTTTCAGGGTTGCCCTGAATTACAGTACAATAAAAAAAGAGCACCTGACCTCTTACAGAATTAATCTGGTTCAGTTTTTTTGTTGCCCTGAAAAGGTTAGGACCATCGATTGTTAAATCATGAATAACTGCAATTAACATTAACATAACATAACAAAACATTATTTAGAAAACTGAACTAAATTTCACAGTCCAAACATTTGCCTGGTTATAGCCTGGCCTGCAGATATAAGAAATAACTTAAATAGAACCTCTCTGATGGCTGAGATATCTCAGCAACACATCATCTAAATATTTTCTAAAACAGTAGAAAAACAAAGCCACTGAAATGTATCAGACTGGAAAGGATTACAAAGCAAAAGTGAGAGTCATTATCCACAACTGGAGAAAACATGCAGCAGTGGTGAATTTCAACCAAAATTGCTTCAAAAGCACAAAGATGATTCAACCAGGAGGTCACAGAACAACACAGAGAAACATTTAAAGCACCACAGACCTAATTTGCCTCAGTTAAGGATAGTGTTCAAGATTTAACAATTTACATTTACCAAAAACATTGTGATGGTCCCTAAGACATTTGAGAAAATATTCTGTTGACTGATGGGACAAAACCTTAACTTTCTGAGAGGTGTGTGTCATGTTATGTCTGACCTAAAAAACTAACAGCATTTCAGAAACAGACCATCATCCTGACAATCAAACATGGTGGTAAGAGTTTAAGACTGCTGCAGAGGAATGTCCAGCCATCAGTACAGAACCTTAAGCCCAATCACACTCTGGTTATGCATCAGGATAATGATACCAAAAAACAAAAATACGTTTTGGAGTGGCCAAGCCAAAGTCTGGACTTAAATCCAATTCAGACACTGAAGCAATTACTTTTTCATACAGGGCCAGGTTGGTTTAGAGAGCTTATGTTCCCCATAATTCATATCATTCATTCATTAAAAACTGCTTACTCAGGTTATCTTCATTCAGTTATAAAATTAGTTTGATGATCTGAAATATTTAAGGATGAGGACCTGCAAAAAAAAAGACATCTGTAAGGGTGCAAACACATTTTACACGCTACTGTAGCCCCACCAAGTCTGCCTAGCTTCCCTGTCCCAGCTGAAGAATAGTATCCACCCAGCATGACCCGGCACCCACCAAATCCTTAAATGTTTGTAAAACATTTTGTAAACCACATATTATTTTCCTTTGGCCTCATAACTATTACTACTATAATAATTAGTACTATATGTTGGTCTACTGCATATATATCTGCAGATATCTGCCTACAATACATTAAGGTTTGTGGTGGTAAAGTGATAAAATGTGGAATACTTTTAAAATGCAATGTGCTTGTTGATCAGCACACAGTTTTGTTTCAGTGCAATTCTCTCAGTACTGCCTGCTAATTCTGGCTTCCCCTGAAGTTATCAGTGTAAGCAGCTTGATTTGTTGGTATACAGCACACTATCTATTTATTCAGAACATTAGTGTCTTACAAACATTTTGATTGAACGCACACTTTTCGGTACTACAAAAAAAATCTAAACCAAGCCACAAGTTTGTTTAAAGTATGCAACTTTTCCCTTTACAATGGAGTCTGGTCTTTGCAGATCTTTGCAGCCACCTCTGTTAAATCTGATCATCTTCCAGAAGATGTGCTTTATTTATGGCTACATGTTCTTTTTATATGATGTAAAGTTGTAATACAGATGGGCTTGAAAGAGAGCCAGAATATGGTCAACTGTTCCAATTTATTATAGCTGGAGAGAAATCTCTCTTCTTCTGTGATGGATGTATTGTCTCTACAAACATTTGGTTTCAGTTCAACTTTATGTTGCTGGTGGTAGGAACATGGTTTTGTAACAGTCAGTTGTTTGTAATTTACTGTTTAGTCATTTGAAGAAATAGCACATAACAAATGGTACAAGTTGTAAAAAAAAGGAAGATGCTCCTTCCTTTTCTACTTATAAATTTGTTATTTTAGCTGACGTAAGAAACTATAAAATGGCTGATGGTGATGCCATTAAAATTAACAGATGTTTTATTTGGTATGATGCACAGCTCTGTCTTCTATGTGTGGTGGACTGTGGTAGTTCAGCGTGTGTGGTGAAATGAGTTACCCTGATGTTCATACTGGCTTCTCTGAATGCAGACTCGTTTGACTGATCTCTGCTTCAACTGAAACCATCAAAAGCAAACTAAAAAAAAGATCCTTTTCCATCACCTGCGTTGTAATGTGCCAGATTGCATATTGGTTATTCCTAATGATGGTTGCTAAATCATATTTTTACTTTAGTCAAAAATAAATATAATGTTTTAGTTTGTGTTTTTACTGCATGCCACATGATTTAAAATGCTTAGATAGATAAAGTGATTTCCGTGGCTTTGAGGAAGATGAGTCACAAAGGAAGGGTAAACATAGAAGTTATAATTTACATGCATTATTCACATGCATGTCGAAGAACACAGCGTTTAGTTTATCCATTTTGTTATTTCTGTTTTTATTTAGTTTTTTTTTATCATGTTTCATTTATTTCCGAATTTTATTTCAATTGGCTTTATTTTATTCTAATTCAGTTGATATCATTCAATTTCATTTGAGTCGTTTTACCATTTTATATTGCATAAGTTTTTTAAATTTTCATTTTAAATGTGTCTGATATATTTTTGAATGTTGTTTTATAATGAAATTAATTCATTTTATTGTGATTGATTTTCTCTTTTCCATTTTATTCTGTGTTTTATTACATTTACCAGCATGTATAAAATGTTATTTTATTGTGTTTTAATTTAATTGACTACCTGTGACCTCTTTCTCTTCCATGCTCAGATACCTCCATATTGTCTGTACCTGAGGAGCACCACAGCACAATGCTCCATTGGTTTAACACGCAACACGAGGAAGGAGCTGCCAAACTGCCACACAATCAATTGGTTTTTAATGTTTTGAGTGGCCCCCTTCAACCATTTAAAGCTGGGAAGCTTGGCTAATTTGCTGTGATTTACTGAGCTGCTGTGTGTGTAAAGGGTGGTCTGCTGCGTATGTAACTTGTATTCGATAAGAGCGTGAGTCATAAAGGGGGACAGATTGGATGCCATGATCCACTGACGGCTGTGACAGCTGGGGTTAGTTCTGAGCAGCCGTCTGGTTACAGAAAGAGCCACTGGAAGACAACAGGGACGGGGGCACAGGGAAAGATTTGGCCACATGGCTACTCCTGGCATGAACGATTGATGGGATGTAGAGCAGAGCACAATGTGGCTGCTGGTTAATGGTCGATGCCAAGCACTCTGAGAGGCCCTGTGACAGAGGGGCCGGAAGATGGATGACCATCAGGCGTTGCACAGGCTCGATGGGAATAACCAATATGGAGTTCACATATGGTAAAACAAAACACAAACAAAGCACACAAGCATGTGATGGCAAACATGACCAATCACACAACAAACAGTACTATGCAACAGTCTTAACTCATCTCTCATTTTTGTATGCTTCACTTCTGAGGGGCAAGGGCTCCTTGTCCTTTTTTTAACTGGCCTTGACAAATATTTCTCTAGACTTTCAGGTGGAACGATGTTTAGTTTGTGAAGTCACCAAACTAAATCATTAGTCATCCATAGATAGGCTCATAAACTTAAAGCAGAAACCCATGTTTTGCTGACACACAACAGACGATATACTGTAGTAAAAACTAGGATAAATAAAGTCTTTTTTTTACAAGAACAAAGGTATCATTTCAAATATACAAAAGCTAAATGGTGGTCAGATAGTGCTGTGCTGATCATGCTAATTGTTAATATAAGATGCTAAACAAAGGTTAAAATGTGAACTCTGTAGGCATTTTGAAATCCTCTTTACCTGTTGAGCTGAGTAAGACTGACTGCTCTCTCTTTGTCACACAGTGTGACGTCACCTCTACTTCTAATATGAATAATAGGCACCAGGTATAGAAAAGCTTCTTAAGGCTCCTGTATAATTACAATAAATGAATAAATATTTAATAATATAAAACCCAATAGTTAATTTGAAGCTTTTCCTTCTTAAATAAATAGTTTTTTTTTTGCTTTGACTGAATCTTATGGAAAAAACTGATCTTTGCTATTGTCAGCTGTGCGCAAAATAAGTTAAAGAGCTATAATTTTACTTGTAAGAAAGTAATTCATTTTAGTTAAAATTTTTGTTAAAAAAATAGCTACCAGTGCTCCATACATCCAAAATTTTACTGTATTTCTAGATTTTCAGTGATACATTCGAAAAAAAAACAATATTTTACTGTAAATATTTTATTATAAAGATGGATCAATTTTCGATGTATTGAGAAAGTACATAAAAACATTTTGTTTCATGTATAGTTCTTAAGGAGAAACAGAAATCAATATTTATTGGAGGATCAGATCAGACAAAAATGAATGATTACAAACTGTTCACACAATCTGTGATTTGTGCTACCTCTGTGAATCATGTTGTGCAAATATTACCACACAGGACTTGAAATTTACAACATGACAAATCATCATCAGTAAAACCAAAACACTTGTTTTCTGCTCTAAGCTTACCAGAGCAGAAAGGCAGGATGATGCAGCAGGAAAGAAGAGGTCAAGTCAGCTGCAGAACTCACACAAAAGCTGGAAATTGTATGTCTGAAAGGCAAACTGAGAAGCTCTGAGGAAAGCTACCTCAGGGTGTGGTGTGTGTGTAGCTGGTTGGTGGCCTGCTGTGACCAGATTACATGTTCACTGTCCCACAGTGGGGGTGGGGGGGAGGGGGAAGTGAGATGGTAGAACCGAATGGTAAATGGCCCTAGCAGGGAGTCGCACGGCTGGTTAAGCTCCCCTCCAGTGAGGGAGTACCGCACCATGTGTGGCGGACTCCAGCATTAACTAATTTGTTATGTTGCTGGAACTCCCAAGCACTAAGAATGAAGCCTAACAATGCTACTAAAAATCAGACTAATTAATCTGGACAGGAATCATCTGTTATTTAAAGCTTTGCCTGTAGCAACTAACAGATAATGGGACTTAAGCTTTACCAGGCCTTGTTGCATCAACACCTTAATCAACAATTTCCTGTTCTGGTAAACTGATCTCTCTTGCAGCTTCTTCTGAATACAATTAAGGTATAGCTGAGAAATTGCACATAATAATATTTGGCCCATAAGATACAGTACAGACCAAAGGTTTGGACACACCTTCTCATTCAAAGAGTTTTCTTTATTTTCATGACTATGAATATTGTAGCTTCACCTGAAGGCATCAAAACTATGAATTAACACATGTGGAATTATATACTGAACAAAAAAGTGTGAAACGACTGAAAATATGTCTTATATTCTAGGTTCTTCAAAGTAGCCACCTTTTGCTTTGATTACTGCTCCGCACACTCTTGGCATTTTGTTGATGAGCTTCAAGAGGTAGTCACCTGAAATGGTTTTCACTTCACAGGTGTGCCCTGTCAGGTTTAATAAGTGGGATTTCAAGCCTTATAAATGGGGTTGGGACCATCAGTTGTGTTGTGCAGGAGGTGGATACAGTACACAGCTGATAGTCTTACTGAATAGACTGTTAGAATTTGTATTATGGCAAGAAAAAAGCAGCTAAGTAAAGAAAAACGAGTGGCCATCATTACTTTGAGAAATGAAGGTCAGTCAGTCCGAACAATTGGGAAAACTTTGAAAGTGTCCCCAAGTGCAGTCGCAAAAACCATCAAGCGCTACAAAGAAACTAGCTCACATGAGGACCGCCCCAGGAAAGGAAGACCAAGAGTCACCTCTGCTGCGGACGATAAGTTCATCCGAGTCACCAGCCTCAGAAATCGCAGGTTAACAGCAGCTCAGATTAGAGAACAGGTCCATGCCACACAGAGTTCTAGCAGCAGACACATCTCTAGAACAACTGTTAAGAGGAGACTGTGTGAATCAGGCCTTCATGGTAAAATAGCTGCTAGGAAACCACTGCTGAGGACAGGCAACAAGCAGAAGAGACTTGTTTGGGCTAAAGAACACAAGGAATGGACATTAGACCAGTGGACATTTGTGCTTTGGTCTTGTGAGTCCAAGTTTGAGATCTTTGGTTCCAACCACCATGTCTTTGTGCGGCGCAGAAGAGGTGAACGGATGGACTCTACATGCCTGGTTCCCACCGTGAAGCATGGAGGAGGAGGTGTGATGATATGGGGGTGCTTTGCTGGTGACGCTGTTGGGGATTTATTCAAAATTGAAGACATACTGAACCAGCATGGCTACCACAGCATCTTGCAGCAGCATGTTATTCCATCCGGTTTGCGTTTAGTTGGACCATCATTTATTTTTCAACAGGACAATGACCCCAAACACACCTCCAGGCTGTGTAAGGGCTATTTGACCAAGAATGAGATTGATGGGTTGCTGCGCCAGATGACCTGGCCTCCACAGTCACCGGACCTGAACCCAATCGAGATGGTTTGGGGTGAGCTGGACCGCAGAGTGAAGGCAAAAGGGCCAACAAGTACTAAGCATCTCTGGGAACTCCTTCAAGACTGTTGGAAAACCATTTCAGGTGACTACCTCTTGAAGCTCATCAACAGAATGCCAAGAGTGTGTGGAGCAGTAATCAAAGCAAACGGTGGCTACTTTGAAGAACCTAGAATATAAGACATATTTTCAGTTGTTTCACACTTTTTTGTTCAGTATATAATTCCACATGTGTTAAATCATAGTTTTGATGCCTTCAGCGTGAAGCTACAATATTCATAGTCATGAAAATAGAGACAACTCTTTGAATGAGAAGGTGTGTCCAAACTTTTGGTCTGTAGTGTATGTGTTAAATTTGTTATTAATTGAGAACAGTTTTAGCTTAAACTGCTGTTGTGGATTAGTAAAATTATTTAATTACTTTTTAAAAAATGGAGCATTTTTTACAGCTTGACAAAAAAAAAAAAAAAAACGCAATACCATGGTGCATTCTTAATTGTACTACATTAAACCAGGGATTCCCAAGCTTTTCCATAGTTTGCCACTGAGTCCATGGTCATTTCACCCCTTCAACCTATTGTACTTTTGTGGATTTCTTACCCGAATTTTGGGGCAAGAATGGGAGCCATCGACCACAGGACATTTCGTACTAACTAGGGATCACATTGAGCCCACAACAGTGAGAGGTTTCTACGTACATTTACAACTCTTGATTTTAAGGAA
Source organism: Girardinichthys multiradiatus (assembly GCF_021462225.1). Lineage (NCBI taxonomy): Eukaryota > Metazoa > Chordata > Actinopteri > Cyprinodontiformes > Goodeidae > Girardinichthys > Girardinichthys multiradiatus. The sequence continues at coordinate 38,897,303 of NC_061806.1, read as the reverse complement.
TTACCTATAATCTTCTCATACTTCTGTAGCAAAATAGATTAGATGGCTCCAATAGCTAATATTGAGGTTGCTTGCAGTTACTTTGTTTTAACCAGAGGTCACAATCCCTCATATTTTATGAGTGTCAGAACCACATTTAATGTACACAGGGTGTCATATGAATTGTTCATACATTTAAATGGGATAATATGACATTGGAGATGATTCATGTCTATCCATCTATCTGACTTAACCCACTCAAGACTGTGGAATGATGGTGGAGACAGAGCGCTGTCTGCTAAAACCAGCCACCACAGAGACAGTTTCTTCCCCCAGGCTGTTTCTCTGATAAACACTTTCTGACAGTAAAAACATTCTGACAGTTATAGAACAACACCATGCATACTTTACTGGTCTCACATCATATTCCATTGTAAAGTCATTTGTGTATAAATGTACATTTAAAAATATATACTTTATTATTGAGAGCAAAGTGTACTGGAGTCAGATTCCTTGTTTCTCTAAACGAACTTGGCAATAAAGTTGATTCTGATTCTAATCCTGACTGTGAGTCCATCCATCTGTTTGTCTGTCCATCCTAGAGATAACAGGTTCAGGAGGCAATCCCTGACATCCCTCTCCACAGAGATTATACAATGCTTCTGATGAACGAGGCGCACCCAGAAAACCTTAAAGGTCAGGTGTCCAAGATATTGTACATCTTAATCAGATCTCTGAACCACTTCCACTGACTCCTTTAGTTGCAGTGAGGTTGTGACTTTGAGCTATCTGCAGATGACAGAGCTCTGCACCTTATCTCTAATACAGAACCCTACTGCACTGTGAAAGAAGCACATTTCAGCTGCTTGTATCCGGGACCTTTCAGTCATGATCCATATCGCATGAGGCTTGGAACAGAGATGGACGTGTAAATTGAGAGCATCACCTTTCGACTCAGCACTTCCTTCACTTGGACAGACTGGACCAATGCTTTCGTTACTGCAGATGAAGCAACAATCCAATTGTCCATCTCCCATTCAATCCTGCCATCATTTGTGAAAAAGACACAGATATACTTCAACACTTTTGTAAAACCAACCAGAAATGGAACAAGGGCAAAATAAGTGGAAACATCACAAAATTGCATTGGAAGTCCATGCCTCAGGACAAAACGGCTCTGCATCCAGTGTTTGAAACTTCCCAGAATATTGACGTAACCAAACTACAAACTCAAAGATAAGACATGAGAGTAGTACATCTTTTATACAATATAAATAAAATATTTTAGAGTTTTAAACCATTAACAGACTTTTCAGAAACATGGTTCTGCTGCTGCGTGTGGGATTCATGGTTCTTTTGGACACATCCATCTGGCCTAATTTAATGAATATCTGTGAAAGTTCAAAAGTTCCCCTGACTTTAAAATGATTGTAATTGTATTCCAACAAAAAAAAAAATCAGGTTTCAAAGTCGAAACAAAACGCGAGTGGTGAGTTGCTGAAGATTATTCAAAACTGTCCATTAGATATTTCTCTGGTTTGTGATAATGTGATAAAATCACTGATGCACACTGTTTTTCTAGGAAACTAAATCCTTATAGACATTTTATATACTATTTATTTATATTTCTATCTTGCTGGATGATTTAACAAATGAGCAAGGATCAACAAACTGTTTTGTCTTGATCCAATGAATATATCTCATTGGGAAAGATGTGCTGGCATATAGAAGTTTGTAGATATCAAAAAGGATCACCAAACTATTTATACTAATGGTAAAATCACAAAAATATGTGCTGCTTCCATCATCATCTAGCAACAGGAAAGCTAAAAATCACACAGGCTCACAAATATTTCACAATAACAGGTTAGAAAAACCTTGCTTGGTGTGATAAGTCTCAATTTCAGACTGAAGTGTCAGAAATTAGTCTAAACAACATGAAAGCATTGGATCCATCCTATCTTGTATCAATACTTTAGGCTGCTGGTGGTGGTATAACGGTGTGGGTCAAACTTGGCACACTGTAGGCCCCCTAGTACCAACTGAACATTGTTTCAGCACCATTGTCTACCATAGTATTGCTACTGACCATGTCCATCCCTTTATGACCACAGCTTTCCAATCTTCCTATGCCTACTTCCAGCAAGATCATGCAACCTTACACAAAGCTTAGGTAATCTCAAACTGGATTCTTGAACATGACAGTCAGTTCACTGTACTTTCATGGCCTCCACAGTCACAAGATCTCAGTCCTTGAGACCAACATCTCTGAAAAATATTTCTGCATCTTGCTGAATCTATGCCACAAAGAATTAGGAAACGTCTGAAGGCAAAAAAGAAGATCCAACCCAGTACTAGCAAGGTGTACCTAATAAAGTGGGTGGTGGGTGTATGTTATATGATGGCATGTTGTTCATTTATGTGATGTTTAAATAAATGTATTTATTATTGTATTATTTGGTTCTTGTAGCTAATTGAGATTTTAAACAGAAGTGGGTCTGCAATGGGAACTAAAGGGCAGCTTCAGTATAAAAATGTTGGAGTTTACTTACTGTTGGTTGCATAACATATTGTTGATGAGGCATCCATGACGTACTCTGGACCTGAGGGGAAACAGATAAAATGTGTAATGACGTCGACAGCGTACATTTTTACGAGTCTTGGATCTAAATAATATCCAACCTAAACAAATAAAAGCCGCAGTTTGTTCAAATAATGTTCCGGTCTGAAGGTTTTAAAACTACTGCACGGGTTTTAATGCACCAAAATGGCTCAGATTCACACAGAGTGAGTTATGCCAAAGAATTACTGAAAGAATTTAAAAGTCTGGAAGTAGCAAATCTCCTTCCTGCTTTGAGATAACTGCCAAAAGTTTGACTTGTGCATAAAGTAGAGAGTTCACTTCATTCCTAATAGTATAATATTACTCTCCAATTCAGGGCTGTTGCAAGGAAAGGTGAAAGTTCTTCCAAGGACAGGCCTTAAAATAAGAAAACAGCAATAGAACATTACTTTTGAACTATAAAATAATTATTACTGTTGAAGAGAAGACAGAGGAGAGACTTGCCAAGCAATTACCAGAGGGATACTCACAGAAACAAGCTAATTTACAAAATGAAAATTAGGGTTGATGAAGCAGTGATAGTGACAGTAATCATGAAACTGGAAGAATAGATGTCGAACAAACAGAACTTTTCTTGATATGCAGGAGAGAAGAATTGGACAGCTTGTAGCTGACAAATACACAGACCGGCCACAGATCCCGGTAAAACGATTGGATTAAACAAAGACAAACATGGAATAATCTGCTATAAGAGCAATCAATCCTCTGAGCCAACACAAATGCGGGATTTGGATCCACACCTAAACAAGACTGATATTCGAAAATACGCAGCCAAGTCGGCTTGTTTACACATGGCAATGTTTGTTCTCTGCAGCTGAACAGGACAGCCGACTGACACAAAGAAAGCTTATCTTTGATCATTCCTCTTAAGCATTTTCTAACTAAGAAACTGCATTACCACCATGACACCATTTTGTGCCATTTGTTTGTTTATAGAAAAGCTACAAGGCCAGAATGTTGTGAAACTAAAAGAAGAATCCATTAAACCTTTCATCCGATCTGAACCACTTTCTTTAAAACTGAGACAGAGTGCAGGCCCTGGCAGGGGAAGAACATTCCAGCTTCCCTGTTAGTTTAAGAGATAAAAGAACTGCAGTCTTGAAACTAATACTTATAAGACTTAGGGCTTTGGTTTTGGCTGTACCAGATCAAAGACAACAAGGAAATAATGAGAGATGTGGTTAAAATCTCTGTTTGTTAATTAAAATGGTAGTCCTAAAATGTGAGAGATGGCCCTTTTAAAGCTGGCTTACAGCTTCAGATAGCAAAAAGCAATTAGCAAGAAGAACACACCACCAGGCTGATCTAATAAAACTGTAAAAGAGTAAAAAAAACAAAACAAAAAACAAAAAAAACACTCACGTATCCATGAAACACTTAGCGAAAATTAACATTTTACATTGCTTAGCCTTCGCCCACTTTAAAAAAAATGTTTTTTCCTTACCCTGTTTGTCAAAGCACTAAATCAAGAAACCTTTCTGTTTCTATACAGGTCCTTCTCAAAAAATTAGCATATTGTGATAAAGTTCATTATTTTCCATAATGTCATGATGAAAATTTAACATTCATATATTTTAGATTCATTGCACACTAACTAAAATATTTCAGGTCTTTTATTGTCTTAATACAGATGATTTTGGCATACAGCTCATGAAAACCCAAAGTTCCTATTTCACAAAATTAGCATATTATTAAAAGGGTCTCTAAACGAGCTATGAACCTAATCATCTGAATCAATGAGTTAACTCTAAACACCTGCAAAAGATTCCTGAGGCCGTTAAAACTCCCAGCCTGGTTCATCACTCAAAACCCCAATCATGGGTAAGACTGCCGACCTGACTGCTGTCCAGAAGGCCACTATTGACACCCTCAAGCAAGAGGGTAAGACACAGAAAGAAATTTCTGAACGAATAGGCTGTTCCCAGAGTGCTGTATCAAGGCACCTCAGTGGGAAGTCTGTGGGAAAGAAAAAGTGTGGCAGAAAACGCTGCGCAACGAGAAGAGGTGACCGGACCCTGAGGAAGATTGTGGAGAAGGGCCGATTCCAGACCTTGGGGGACCTGCGGAAGCAGTGGACTGAGTCTGGAGTAGAAACATCCAGAGCCACCGTGCACAGGCGTGTGCAGGAAATGGGCTACAGGTGCCGCATTCCCCAGACCTGGGCTACAGAGAAGCAGCACTGGACTGTTGCTCAGTGGTCCAAAGTACTTTTTTCGGATGAAAGCAAATTCTGCATGTCATTCGGAAATCAAGGTGCCAGAGTCTGGAGGAAGACTGGGGAGAAGGAAATGCCAAAATGCCAGAAGTCCACTGTCAAGTACCCACAGTCAGTGATGGTCTGGGGTGCCGTGTCAGCTGCTGCTGTTGGTCCACTGTGTTTTATCAAGGGCAGGGTCAATGCAGCTAGCTATCAGGAGATTTTGGAGCACTTCATGCTTCCATCTGCTGAAAAGCTTTATGGAGATGAAGATTTCATTTTTCAGCACGACCTGGCACCTGCTCACAGTGCCAAAACCACTGGTAAATGGTTTACTCACCATGGTATCACTGTGCTCAATTGGCCTGCCAACTCTCCTGATCTGAACCCCATAGAGAATCTGTGGGATATTGTGAAGAGAACGTTGAGAGACTCAAGACCCAACACTCTGGATGAGCTAAAGGCCGCTATCGAAGCATCCTGGGCCTCCATAAGACCTCAGCAGTGCCACAGGCTGATTGCCTCCATGCCACGCCGCATTGAAGCAGTCATTTCTGCAAAAGGATTCCCGACCAAGTATTGAGTGCATAACTGTACATGATTATTTGAAGGTTGACGTTGTTTGTATTAAAAACATTTTTCTTTTATTGGTCGGATGAAATATGCTAATTTTGTGAGATAGGAATTTTGGGTTTTCATGAGCTGTATGCCAAAATCATCCGTATTAAGACAATAAAAGACCTGAAATATTTCAGTTAGTGTGCAATGAATCTAAAATATATGAATGTTAAATTTTCATCATTACATTATAGAAAATAATTAACTTTATCACAATATGCTAATTTTTTGAGAAGGACCTGTATTACAAATGAATAAGAACGGCACACCTCTATGAAGTCTTTTTACTTTCTACTTACACATTTGCATCATTTTCTGGTCACCTATTTAAACTTTATTTGGAAAATGTACTTAAATAGTTTTTTTTGTCATTATTTTTACCATTAAAATAATAAGTATAAAATGGTCAATAACTTCACTATGGCATGTTGTAGTACCATCAAACTCTTAACACACATAGAGTACATCATCTTAATCATACTACAACTATTACTTTAAGAAAATGTACTTAAATAGATTTTATGTCATTTTTCTTACCATTAAAATATGTATAAAATGGTCAATAACTTCACTATAGCATGTTGTAGTGCCATCAAACTCATAGCACACATAGAGCACCTCATCTTGAATCTTTTGAATAAACTTAACATTGCCTTTATTGATGCAGACTTGCTTATACTGATAATAACTCTGTATTACAACCAAATAATATTAAACTTTTCCTTTACTGTTTGCAGTGTGTCACAACCTGAGATCGGACGCCATTACATGAGCACACAAAAAAGTCTTACAGCTTGTTCATGCAATATCTCATAAAATAAAATCACAATAAATAATACAAATCCCAATATTAAAGAAGCCCTTACAGCTGCACACAAAATTCTGTTCACCTGAATACCATTTTGTGTCTTGTTTCTTGCATTATGAGGGAGTACATTTTCTTAAAGTAAGAGTTGTAGTATGATCAAGATGAGGTGATCTATGTGTGCTATGAGTTTGTTGGCACTACAACATGCTATAGTGAAGTTATTGACCATTTTATGCGTATTTTACTGAATATTTGGCTATTTAGGCTGTAGCCTTTGGGAAATTCCAATTTTTTTTAAGTATTAATTTCCAATCCAAGAAATGTATGAAAAATGTGACATCACATACACATACAATGATTTTAATGACAATACACCTCTCCTTGGCGACTTTATTGAATATTTCTCCATCATATTTTTCTGGTGTTGCAATTTGCAGACGGTCCCTGCGCATTTGAGGAGCAACGATCTCTGCACAGAGGCCAATGCAAGTCTCCCAGCGTGGTGTTAGGCTCGTTTTGAGGAAAATACGATTGTAGCTCACTGTCTGCCTTGCTGTGGTTGCAGAGAGGTGTTGGTTTTCTAGAGGCAATGTTCCGCTGATGAGTTATTGATCCGGAAAAGCCGAATCTGTGAATATCTTTCTAACTTTATTGAAGTAAGTTGGCGACCAACTTCCTCCAGACTGTCAATATAGTGGAGTCAACCTCCACATCCATCTCAGCTTGGAGCTGATTGAAATTCTCCATGACCCGTGCAAAAGGAAAATGGAGGTAGTCATTTTGGTCAATATTATTTGCCAATGACCTTAAATCATTGGCAATGGCTGTAAGAAAACCCTCCATCGTGCCTAAGAAAAGAACTTCGGTACCGGAGTCTAGGCAGTAGCAGCAGAATCGGGATCCTACACACAATTGTAACCAATGGTGCTGAAGACAAATGTTAGAACCACCCACCTCATTAATATACGGAGACAGAAAAGCAGAAATAAATAAATGTGGAAATGTAGAAATACAGAAATAAATGTAAACGAATTAATTATGGCAGGATCGATCCCCCATACAGACTAGCCTGGCCACAGAGTGCTTTTAAATGCCTGGGTTGGATGCCTATTTGTTAGGTCTTTCGGCCAGTGTGTTTTTCTGACTTTCTCCTCTTCACTGGATAAATGGTCATATACATCTTTTACCTCATGAACTCACATTTTAGCTGCAGACCTTGCTATCATTACTTTCATGGGTGACCTTTTTGTAAAACACTTATACCCTAGTTTGGTGTTCCATTTGCATTTCTTCTCTCTTTAGCAACTTTTGGATGTGTGTGACTGCTTGTTTTTTTTCTATAATGATATATTCTTTTAGTTTGGATATTGAGATGAATATAACTGTTCCAAGCTATATGCAAAAACATAATTGAAAGGAAAAGCAAAAACATATAATGTTTATGAAGATGTAACTGGGATTAAGTTTATGAACACGTCCAGACAAAACTCCAACAAAGTGGCTTGGCTTCTAAATTACAGCAGTTAGTGGGATAACCGTCATACAGCCACCCCAGATTTAGTGAATGGCAAAATGCATTCAACCTAAGAAAGCTCCCTACCTCTGGCTGAACTTACTGCTTGTTTTACAATTTAAAAGAGCTAATAAACCAAAAAGCTGGTCAGCCGAGTGTCCAGCAGCGTGGTTAGCCAGTTGGCAGCCCATCCAACCAGTCACACGTAAAGCCAAACAGCCTGCCAGTTAGCTAGTTAGTGAGGCAGCCAGCTCCACTCTCAAACAGCCAGTCACATATTTAGTCAGACAGTGAAGCGGTCTGCAGAGCCAGTGATGGAAGCCAGGCCACGGCTGACTGGCGACACAACAGCTGAAGCCTTGGTAGTGATCTGGTCTGGACCGGCTCCTGTCATGTGTATCATCAAAGCGTTTTTTCCAGCATACAAAGCCAATCCTCATTGAAGCCCACAGAAGGCAGAGCCTAGCTGTTGGAGCTGTATGGACCATTTGCTGATTTGATAAATGCTGCTGAAAATTAGAATCACCTCAACAGAAACATAAAAGAGAGAATTGCATATGTCATAACATCTATGCACTTGGAGATTTTCATAACAAAAGGTAATACTTTTCATCATAAAAGGAAATTATTTCCTTTTGTTTGCCATGCCGTGTATAACTGAATGTCTTGTCGTCTCCCTTCACTTCTCGCTGTGTCTCTTTGTACTTTAGCAGAAGATGAAGGACTCACCTTCCCACCGTGCCTGGCTGAAGGGCAATATTACAAGAAGCGGTGGCAGAGCTGGCCGATATTGAAACTGTGAAGATTAATATTCCTCAAAAGCTTGGGCATTGTTTTTGATAAATCAATTTGGGAAGCCTTCCGAGAGCAGATTAGAGATGTGCCATGGCCCACTTTTTCCCCCTTTCTCTCCCCCTACACTGCAGGTACTGGACCGGAGTTTTAATCAGCCATGCATCAAAGACGGGCACAGCAACCTTCAAGAACATGTCTCCTCTGTCCACCAACATGAGCACTGCCATCGCTGCCACATGAGTAATCCTTCCTCCTCTCCCAAGATATCTTACACTAAGATGTTCTCACCTCTCCTTTATCTTCTTTTTATTTCTTGTGTTCTCATCTGTCTGTCCTTGCATATGAAACAGAGCCCATGTTAAATGATAGTGTCAGAGTGAGAGGGCATGGTGTTAGGGCCTCTTGATGTTTAGATTTAGCAACGGATGTTGCATGAAATGTGCAGCGACGGAAAATGGTTGACGCTCCTAACATATCATAGAGCCAATTTTCACGTTCCTGTTCTGATCTGTTGCATTACTCCACACATCAAAGCCATGGGAAATGTGGAAACTTTACTCTGAAAAAGGAAGGGATTGTGTTAAAGTGGAGAAAATAAAATTAAGAGAGCACGAACAAGTCAGAAAACTGGATGTGAGGAAACTAGATACTTTTCACCCTTTCACCAACAAGCACTTCGTTTCTTCAGGTGCCTTCCACAGGTCATTGTAGGACTTTTAAAGCAAATCTTGCATCCTTACATCTGGCACCTCATGGTCTTAAAATATAAGTATATAACACTGTCAGTAGTATGCTCAAAATGTTTTGTCTGAGTGGTTGTCAATAGAAAAATAATAGATTTCATTGTTCTTTATTTAACATGATGTATTTCTCATGTTACTCAAAGTCTGATCGACTGATTTCTTACCCAGAAAAATATGCCGCCAAAGTAGTTTATTTCATACTCAGCTTAAACCTAAGAACTGATCAAGAAAATTAACTCAACAGGCTCAGAGAGGACTGATCAAAGTTTTGGATTTGGTTGTGTTAATTGTTTTATGCTAGTATCATATACAATGCTAAGTTTCCAAGATTTGAGTTTTTTTGTAAAACAAGCAACTGTACTATTGTGTCTGTTCTGGTGTGGAAAATCCAAGAATCAAGGCGAGTTTGGAGTCCCTTTTTATTTTCTCAGATTAAGTATTAAAGTAGAATTTAAATTTAAATTAAAAAAATAAGTTAGAAGAAAATTAATCCATAAAGATTACTTTTAGGCTTCTTAGAAAACCTTTTAAGCTTCTGGTAATTTTTAGATTTTAATCAGTAATCATAAAGCTTCCCATTAATTTGTAGGTGTGAATTAGTGTAATTTCGTTGACTTTTTTATAATATGTTTTGATTGTTTTTTTTTTCTTTGAGTATATATTTGTATATAGACCATACCTTGATTAAAAAAATGATTATATTCATAACTAGTTCTCATTTATTCTTTTTGAAATTCTTGTAGGTCTTTTTGATGGATTCTAAATAAATCTTAAATAATAAGAAATACACAGAAATCAGGCAATTCTCTGTGTGGAAGAGATCACTCAATGACAAGATAAAAAGAATGTACTAATTTTTATAGTTTATGAAACAGGTTCATATCAAAATAACCTGCGGATAAATATCACTACTGTTGATGTATATTTTCCCTTTTCTGCCTTCTCTTTTTCTTAACATCCATTTTTATGTTGCTCGTTTTCTTAGGCCTGTTGTGATGTCAAGCAGATGTTATCAAGCACAGCTGGGACGGTGGAGTGGTAACCAGAAAAGAGGAGAGGACATCATGCTGTGTTGCAGCCCATTTCCTTTCTAACATCCCTTATACAAAGAAAACTTCTATGTAACGTATGCAGGCAGCGATTTACCCATAACGTGGCACATTATGACCTACCTGATATGTGGAAACAGGGGAAGCAGCAATGAAGGGTGTGATGGAGGTCTGTGCGATCATGCGGTTGGTGGCAATGCTGTAAGGCGAGGAGTAGAAACTAAGAAGAGAGGACAAATGGAGAAAAAAGTGAGAAAGTTAAAACCAGGCCAAAGCTGTATTAATTACATCATGTAATCATCATGTTTATTTAATGCACAAAAAATTGTTGAGATTTAAACTGAGACTATAGGAAATACCTCAGTACAATTCATCTTGAATGATGAACCATACTTTTTAAAATAATGATATAATCCAAAAGTCAAGTAACATTGGGGTCACCTATCAACGACATTTGCACTTCTCAATGTTTTTATGTCAGACCTACAGTCATAATAAAAACAAAGCACACATTTTTTCACATCTTAGATTTTAAATATAATGACAAAACAAAAATCATCTGGTTCTAAAATTATTTAAATGTAACCCTCATACAAATCTGCCCCCTTTTTTGTACAACATTTCTTCATTTAAAGTAAGTTTTGGACACATGTTTTAGCACAGCTTTTTTAAGGTTCCATCGCAGTATTTCAGTGAGATTGAGGTCTGGATTCAGACTAGCTGCAACCCCTTAAACAATTCCTTTTCAGACATTCTGTTGCAGTTGTGCTGCTGTGTTTTGGATCATGTTAATGACTCAGTTACAGCGAAACTTCAGCGGTCAGACAGATAGAATAACCGTTGACTCCAGAATACTTTGGTATACAGAGGAAGTCATGGTCGACTCAATAGCTGCAAGGTTTCCCGGTTCTGAGCCTGTGTGTTCCAGGTTCTTGTGTGTAAAAATAAACCCAAATTATCAGGCCTCCACAGCTGTGCTTCAGAGTTTCTATGAGCTGTTTGTGCTAAAATCCATCATTGGTTTCCTCAAAACATGGCAATATGCATCAAGTCATCTCTACTTTGGTATTTAGATTTTTTCTACCCTGCTTTTCCATTTGTTTCCCCCATTGTTTTCATAAATCATGGCATTGAATCTGTTGGGTGTTTTTTTATTTATTTGAGGATTTATTTGAAAAAATTTGGACCAGTTAATTTTTGTTTAGATTGTTCTTTCTTAGGCTGCAAATCAGATGGTGTAGATTCTCTACAAAGAATGGGGCTCTACTTTTGGGTAAATTGGTAAGTTGATCATTTATTTTAATTATTTGAGAATTGACAAGACACCCTTGCAACACAAACAAATTACTACATTTCACTGTAGGAAGCATAATAATTGCTCTACTATCTGTCTCTTAGTCCACCTGTCAATGGACAAGGCGTTACATTTGATTATTTGAACAGACTTTAGCTGCAGCTTGTCTAATCTATAAACTGCCTGTTTAGAAATCTACAAGCAAGTCAATATCTGGTTTCAGTTAAGCCTCTGTTTGCTTAAAATAATAATAGGATGTATTTTCTTTGCATTTGATTCTGTAGAAACAATTCCCGCTATTGTAGTAATGGTTTTAAATTTTTTTTTAGCATCCTTAAAGAAGAGCCATATTTACAATATGAAAGGAAAAGTTGAAACTTTTACACAGATGCACACATACGCATGGATGAATCTTATTATTTGTCTAGAATTAAAATTTGGCCATAGTGGTACACTACAGTTTTATCCATCATCTTAAAGTATTCTCATTTGAAAACATTACATCAAACTGAGCTTTGTAGTTTGTGTGGATTCAAGAAGTTAAGCCAAACTGCGATGTGCTTCAGTAGCATCTGTGGAGGTTCAGTTTGGAGAAAATTCTGCATTTTAAAGCCGAATCTTATTTCCTACCCTTAATTTGACCCCTACGCCGTTTTCCTATTGCTAAGATCCCAGTTCAGGTAGTTGTTCATGTAGTTGGACACTTCTCCAAGGGGCTGATACATGAGTAGTTCTCACTGATCGCTTGTACAGAAAATCAAAATATTAATATATTTCTATGAGTCATGTAAACATTTATAAATCATGCAGCAGAGGTCAGAATATACACTGCTCAAAAAAATAAAGGGAACACTAAAATAACACATCCTAGATCTGAACGAATGAAATATTCTCATTGAATACTTTGTTCTGTACAAAGTTGAATGTGCTGACAACAAAATCACACAAAAATCATCAATGGAAATCAAATTTATTAACCAATGGAGGCCTGGATTTGGAGTCACACACAACATTAAAGTGGAAAAACACACTACAAGCTGATCCAACTTTGATGTAATGTCCTTAAAACAAGTCAAAATGAGGCTCAGTATTGTGTGTGGCCTCCACGTGTCTGTATGACCTCCCTTAAATGCCTGGGCATGCTCCTGATGAGACGGCAGATGGTCTCCTGAGGGATCTCCTCCCAGACCTGGACTAAAGCATCCACCAACTCCTGGACAGTGTGTGGTGCAATGTGACGTTGGTGGATGGAGCGAGACATGATGTCCCAGATGGGCTCAATCGGATTCAGGTCTTGGAAACGGGCGGACCAGTCCATAACTTCAATGTCTTCATCTTGCAGGAACTGCTGACACACTCCAGCCACATGAGGTCTAGCATTGTCCTGCATTAGGAGGAACCCAGGGCCATCCGCACCAGCATATGGTCTCACAAGGGGTCTGAGGATCTCATCTCGGTACCTAATGGCAGTCAGGCTACCTTTGGTACCTCTGGCCATGCGGCCCTCCAAAGAAATGCCACCCCACACCATTACTGACCCACTGCCAAACCGGTCATGCTGAAGGATGTTGCAGGCAGCAGATCACTCTCCACGGTGTCTCCAGACTCTATGGAGTCATGGAGTCGGTTTGTGCAGACACATGCACATTTGTGGCCTGCTGGAGGTCATTTTGCAGGGCTCTGGCAATGCTCCTCCTGTTCCTCCTTGCACAAAGGCGGAGAGTCCGTTGTAGAGTCCGTCTCATGCTACCACGAGTGTGAAAGCACCACCAACATTCAAAAGTGACCAAAACATCAGCCAGAAAGCATAGGTACTGAGAAGTGGTCTGTGGTCCCCACCTGCAGAACAGTGGCGATTGCTCTAAGACTGCAAGGGAAGCTCAGCTTCCACTAAAATGTCAAACAATAAGTGATCAAATATATACTGTTGTGTGTACATGTCATTGACTAAATATGCGCTACAACGCGCTCAATTTTTGTTCAGAATCGGCTTCTTATCACTGGTAATGACACGGCTTCACAGTGCTTTAAACAGTGACTGAAGCAAAAAAGCTGGGGTTTGTCTCGCCCATCGGATGCTCAGCGTCTCTGGGGGACTATGGGGCAGTGAGCTGGCCTTGGCTGGCCCGGACGCTTGGCTTCTGCATGATGATTTGATGATCTGTCTGAGGCTGAATCCCTTTTTGATTGACAACGAAATGAGCAAATGAGCGAATGAGCAAATCAGCAATCTTGAAATTGAGCTTCCCCTCCTTGAAAGACCAGCATCCACCACTGCTGCAGAACCACTCCTTTATTGAGTGTGTCTTGCTAATCGCCAAAGATTTCCCCCTGTTGTGTATTCCATTTGCACAACAGCTGTGAAATTGATTGTCAATCAGTGTTGCTTCCAAGTGGAAAGTTGGATGTCACAGAAGTTTGATTTACTTGGAGTTATATTGTGTTGTTTAAGTGTTCTCTTTATTTTTTTGAGCAGTGTATTATTTTTATGCTTGTTTTGTCAAAAATATCTAAACTAAAATGTCAAATGTAATGAATCAGAATGGACTAAAATTTTACTGTGGTTTTTGTAACAACATATGTTAAACAGATAAATATGACTTTACCACTCTACAGATGAGTTGATAGACAATGAGGTGTTGCAAAAACATGCCTCAAGCTGTTTTTTTCTTCATTTACAAATGGTATGTGGTGGGAAATTTGTATTAAAACAATCCCAGATTAATCTCTTTGAAAAGAAAAAAAATGCTTCTACAAGTTTCTTGCAGATGTGTTTCCACAGTGGTGTTGTGCTTACAAACCGCAAAGCAGCCAATAAACGTTTATCTTTTCAGCTCTGCCCACCAGTTTACTATCAGACTGAGATCAGGGCTTTGTGGTGACCACTCCAAACCATTGACTTTATTGTCCTTAGGTGAGTTCAAAAGCCACTAAAATCTTCCACCATAGCATTCCTACAGACTACAGTCCTTAAAATCAGATGTCACAGAGAGTGCCAAGCTTTCATTGTGGTTCATACCATTCTTAGTCGACCACAAGCCTGTTCAAAGGCATGATTTGTTCTCTTCAGTTGAATTAATGCTAGAGATAAAACAGTGTGATAAGCAGATAACTGTATGTTAGCACCAACAAGGTGATTCTCAAAGAGCTATTAGCTAAAACCTTGCCATATAGCAGGTGATCAGCTAAAAGGAAATGGATCTTTAAAGTCTTGTTTTAGAAATTTTCATTCATAACAATGCAACCAGACTCCCAAGAACATTTTTCAAAGACCTTCAGAAAGCCTCCAAATGTACTGATTCAGATCACTTTAAAGAAAATGCAAGAAACTCTAGATCCTTTTAGGTAAAGCTTGAAGAAATCAAGGGTGGTTTAAAACTTTTCCACAGTATATGCATTAGATGTGAATATTGTGGATTACAAGTATTGTATATACATCTACAAATGCCAATATACATTGGAACAATACTGCATCTGTCTGTGAAAACTAATATTTTACAATTCTGCTGGATGATACACTCAAACTGGTTACTCTGTTACTTCATGTTTTTAGTATTCAGGCTAAAGGTTTACTAGACTGTCTGAAAATGTAAGCATTACTTTCCCAGAAATTTTTTTTCACTAAATATATCTGTGGGATTAAAAGTCTGCAGAGCTCCGTCAAACAGAGCATCTACATTGCAGGCTGTGTAAAGTGAGTGATGCTGTTTGTGTAGGCTGTTGGTTGAGACTGACTTGTGGTCACTGGGGGATAAGTGGTTTAGGAAGTGGGAGTGAGGAGTTTCCTGTGAATGACTGAGGTCAGGGGTAGATAGAGGGGTGGTGGGCTCGGCATGATCCTTCCTGTCTCAGAGGAACAGGGAAAATAAAATATGTTGCTCGGGTCATTTATTTCCAGAGCATCATTAATTCATTACATAAAGACATAAAGCACACAAGAAGACATAAACGAGTAAACACACACAAGAAAGCTCCCTCAGCTTCCCCTCTGCCCACATTTCTCATCCAACCCTACCAGTGAAAACCAATACCTGGAGTCTGTATAGATTTCCTTAATCAAACCGTAACAAAGTGCAGACGCTACATTAATCTTTATGTATGACAGTGGTATTGACTCTGTTTCTATGAGCCAAGAGGTGAGAGCATTAGTTGGTGCCAAAGATAAATGGTAAATGGACTGAACTTGTATAGCGCTTTTCCAGTCATAGAGACTGCTCAAAGCGCTTTACACTAGAGCCACATTCACCCAATCGCACTCACTAACGCTCACACATTCATACACCGATACGCAGATAGAGTTCTTACCCATTCTGCATTGCAGCAGGATCGTATGTTAACGCCATGCCAGTCTGAAAGAAAAAAAAGCGGGAAGAATGTCAGATTAATCCCTAATAGCCATAATTATGTGGAAAATCATAAAAAACAAGAAAGAAAAAATAATTACACTATGAAGTTATCTTGTATTTGCTTTGTTTTAGCAATCCATTATTAGGAAATTAGCCTCTTCGGTTTATTAGCTGTTACTGTATAAGTGACGGGTTTTCTGATTTTGACTTCTTTCTATACAAATTAATGAGGAAATATATTTAAATGCCACAAAACATAAAAATCTGAACAGTTTGAGGCGTAACTAAGTCACAGTATGTCTGTGTTTTTCAAAACAGATAACATTAAAATGCATTTTTCTGACACAAAAGAGCCAAATACAAATACAAATACATAAATCCCACATACATCCCACAACCAATACAAACAGGAGAAAATAATAAATGTGTTTTAGCTGCTTTTTAAAATACTGAAGAGTATGCAGTTCTTAAGCTTGGTTGTAGTGAGTCCTGGAACTATTGTTGAAAAGTTCCTTTAGTTTTCAGTCTTGTATGTGGCACAAGCAACACACCCTGGTCACTGAACCTTAGAGTTCTGCTACGATTTAAAAGTTCAGCAATGTATGCCAGTGCTTGTCCCTTTAGATCCCTGAAGCTAATAACCAAGATCTTGTATTCATAAGTTACTAGGGAACTAATGCATATGGACTATGAGCCATGTAGCATGTGAAAACTTAAGACAACCTTATTGAAAGCCTGGTTGTAGCGGTGGACTGGAATGGCAGGGCACAACTGCCTGTTATTATAAACAGAAAAAAAACTGTGAAGGAATATATGAAATTAATATATAGTTGTTTATTGGCAACACAAAACGGAAGGAGTGGCCACTCTTATGTTCTAAAGATCTTTTATGCAGGAAATACATTTGAGATTTGTGAAAGTCAATAAGATGGTAGATTTCTCCTCATGCACAAAAAATGCACTTCTGTCTTGGACACACTTTTTACACCAGGATTCTGCAACAACTGGAGTCTTTTTATGCTACCTCTTTTACTCAAAAAGATCTATTGGCATCCATTATTACAATAAAACACGGACATCAATCTTCATATTCACTCACAGCAAGTTTTTTTTGTTTTTTCTTTTTTTAGTGCTAGAAACTTTCAGCTGCTTTAATTCACTGCTCCTTTGTGCTCCATTGCAAACCTCGCTAATGTAAAGCATACTGGTGACAAAGTTTCCAAACAACTTTTGTCTGATAAGGAGCAGAAACTGCAACATCTACCCTGAATACTGCCAAAATCTTTTTTTTTTTTTTCAATTACAGGTTTTTTCACAAGCATTCAGTGACCATTGCAGAAAACTGGCCTCATTATAAGATGCTTCTAAATGTGTAGCTAGGGTTGCAGTCTGCAAGCATCTGCTGTATTGCTGCTACTATTTCCTCAGCCTCACTGAACAAATTATTCATCCTAAATAAATTATAACTTTATATGTAATATATTTATTCAGTACACAACATCACTCTTCAGGAACGTTTGGCAGCTTAACAAAAGTTTCTGTCTTATCATTTAAACACATTCTTCACTTAAAAATGCTAAATAATATAAACTTCACCAGCTACAAACACAATTGAAAACAAAAAGTTGTAAAAATTATAATCTACACATTTAAGCAAGCCACATAATATGTTACAATCTTTGTTGCTTTCTGAGTGTTAATACAGACCCCAGCTAGCTGTTAGATATTAACCTTTTGGAGGTGCAGAATGTCCTCGGCAGTCAATAGTTTCCAATGTCACATCGATCATTTTGTAGCTCCATGTTTATTATATTTAAATACTGCTTCTTTATGTAGGAAATAAATTAATTCAAACTTAAATCAACTCGTTTGAAATTGGAAAAAACTGACAAGTGCCAAAGTTGAGGTGGGACTAAACTCAGTCAATAGGACAAAGTGAATTAGTATCAAAGACACTCTTTCTATTTAAATCACATACAATCATGTGTTTATGAATAGGAGGAAAGGAAGGAATGTCTTTTAGAGGGAAAAGTGAGAGTGAAAAGGTGTGTATGTGTGTGTGTGCGTGTGTGTGTGTGTGTGGGAGACTGAGGGCATCCTGGAGACCAGGAGAGGAACCTGTGCTGCAATCCTTCATCTGCATTCCTGAAGGCTCCCTCCTGGAGGAGAGCTAATCCGATTTATTTTAACAGGAGGCTGCTGAGGATGGCAGATTTCATCGGAACACACACACACACACACACACACACACACACACACACACACACACACACACATATACACACACACACACTTTTTTGGCCGTCTTCTCCCTTACTTTGTGTTTTCTACTTGTCTTTCTTCAACATCTTGTTTTCTCCTTCTTTCACTCTTCATCTCTCACTCTCCTTGTCTCCTAAACCCTCCTTCCCTCTTCCTGTACCTCTTTTTGCCCTTGTTCTTCCTGGCAATGACCTACACACACAGTTATGGGAATAGTGGCTCAGAGGAGCTGTAGAATCAGTGAGTCTGGGACCAAACCCTTAAGAATGAGCAAAAAACACTGAACCTACAGCGGATCGGATAAAAAAGATGTTGGTAAAAAGGGATTTGTGGAATCAGGCATCCTTTGTAAGGCATTTTGTACAGTTTGTGAAAAAAACTGTATAACAGTTTAAAAGAAGCTTATTAGAAAAAAATGCTATAACTGCAAAGGTTGAAAGATGAGTTTTATCATTCCATTACCTTTGAGATCTTTTTAGGGTTGCCAAAACATTTCCTTTAGAGCTTTTTCATTTCAATGGACATCTAAAAATTTATTATTTAATTCCCCTTTAGGTTTAAGTATGAATGTCTACCATCTTTTTAATCATACAGTTTCTTTCTGAAGTGTTCATACTCACTGAAACTTATTCCATTTTTCAAACCACAAACTTTAATGTATTTTATTGGGTTTTTAGATGGCAGAATAACGATGGGTAACACATAATGCGAAGTGGAAAAGATTTCCACTTAAGACTTACAAATAAAAATCTGAAAATTGTGGGATTCATTTATATTCACCCTCTTTTAGTCTGATGCCCTAAAGCAAAATCCTGTGCAGCCAATGAATTAAATAATATCCCAAACTTTTAATACCTCACAGAGGTCTGTTCAAACTGTCATATGAAATGGAGCAGAGCATAACACAAGTGCAAAACTGTTCAAGATACAGCTTGAAAGTTAAATTAACAGGCAAGACATGGAGAGCATTTATCAGGGAAGCAGCCACAAGGTCCATGGTCACACTGGAGGAGCTGCAAATCATCACAGTTTAAGCTACTTTCGCTTTGGCAAAACCCATTAAAACACTTTGGATTTTTTCATATGAAATACATTTTTAATATATGACAAAGCTTAAGTCTTATGAATTCTTTTGCAAAGCACTGTTTGAAATCAAGAGACTGCAAACATGTTTTGGTCGTGAGCACGGTTGAATATGTGCTAATAGCTTCAGCAGATATGGCCAGTTGTTTGGTGGGGCTGATAACTCCCCTTGATACTGTGCTTCCTTTCATGTGCTGATGACTTCCACAGCAGAGAAGCTCCTGACCAGGGACTCTGCAAGGCTATGAACTGATTACTGATGCAGGTTGGTACTTTTGCAAAGAGGAAAGGAGGCAGCCAAATTGTCTATGGTTCTGAGATGCGTCCAAAATTGTTTTCAAGTCTCTTCCATGCTTGCTGCAAATAAAAAATGTTTTTTAATAATCCTTCTAGAGAGTTTGATTTTTTTAAGGATATACTTAACTCTGCAACTTATAAAATCTCTGTCCTAATACACAGTGGCATCATGCCTGCTTGTATTTTTCCGTTTAGAAACCGATTTGCTTTCTGTTTTTCTTCTGCCTGGTGGCCACACACACACACACACACACACACACACACACACACACACACACGGACATCTGTTAGGCTTTCACACAGAGTGAAAAGCCGGATGTTTTTTTTCATGTGCTTGCATTCCCCAAGAGTAGCTGCTTGAGAAGTGTGACTTTCAAAAGTTTTTTTTAAAATAAGTGTGTGTGTTGGTGAGAGACAGCAAAAGAGTAAAGCGTGGGGGAAGGGAAGGGGGTTGAGCACCTACAGAGCTTGTGTTTGTGTGTATTGAAAAGAATTGCAGTGACTAATATGTTTGTCAGCATGAGACAGCGAGAGACAGCACTTTTTACACTCCCACATTGGGTAGTTTACAAGAAAATCTGTCATATTCCTCAATCCTTGCCACCAGCCACCCTGTAGCACTCAACCCTTTGCAACTCCTGACTGATCATGCAATGTGTTCCCTCTCTGTTTCTCTGTCTCCGTCTCAGTGAGTCACTTGCTCTCTCTCTCTCCATATGTTGCTGAGGGGTCTGGGAAGACTTCAAACACAGGGAGGAGGACACAGGGAGGAAGTGAAAGTAAAAAAAAGGAAGAAATTTGTGCAGAAAGCACTTAAAGGGAGAATAAGAGGAAGAGTTAAGGGAAATCAAAAAACCCAAGACGAAATGAGAAATTATGTAGAGGCAGATGTGGTGTAAAAGATTAATGGATGATGTGGACTGTTTCTCCCCGTCATCTGCATGCAAGAGGCAGCTTGGTGAGAAATGTCTTCGGTCCTGATAAGCAATTGACATGTGATACCGGTCTTGCAGCTGATCAATGACCACATGGTGCATGGCAGACTATTCATTGTCCTATTAAAATGCTTTTAGTTCAACTAGATCATATCTGGAGGTGACCTGACATGCATAGTGACTGATTAGGTGCAAACACAATCTGGCCCTGCAGATGTCAAAATCTGCATAATTCATCAAAATAAATACTAATATAAAACATGGCAAAGATTTTTGCAAGTTTTTTTTAAATGGTGACGGAAAAATCTGAAGGCCATCTTTTCATTTTAACAGACTGCATTTCACACCCCTGATCTGAACTGTGGATGTGCAATTCAGGTCCATGACACCAGGAGTAAGTTGTGAATTGTGCGTTCTGGCCACAGCAGGTGATCTGTTTATATTTCAATTGCACTCGTTAAATTTGAATGTTTATACATAGTGACTGGGTCCATAGTCGTGTTTTTTGTCACTGCGGAGACATGTATTCATCTGGTTGATGTGTATTCTCTGCTCAGCTTGTTCAGACTGAATATTAGTTATTATCATTAAAAAAATACTAATGTCACGGGCAAAAATAGATAATGACAGGACTTTTTTGACCCTGTCAAAATGACAAGAAAAAGGTGTAATTCAACCTCCTCTGTTTCCAGGATTGTAACAATCTTTAAAACATTAGTCCACACAACATTTCTCTTATGTATATTATGAGATGTCCAGTATTCATACAGAACTGGTAGGGATTAATCGAGAAACACTAATCCGTCTTTTCTGCCCCAAAATCATTTCTGTTTTTATTTGAGATCTGTCCTGCAGATTCCAGTTTCTTTAAGGACTATAACAAATAAAGAGCAAGATCCCCTCGGGGATCAATAAAGTATCTTTGAATTGAATTGAATTGAATGTACAACAGCTTCTTTTATAGAGGTAGTAGATTTAAATCCATGCAGTAAATTAGTGCTATTTTAAATCATACTACTATTTAATTTAACAAGTAAATCAGTCTTGTACATTAAATGAATAATTAAATCTAATTGTCAATCTGATGTAAATCATTCTCCTTTCTGATTGAATTATCATTTATTATATATTCCAAAAAGACCAAAAGTTAATCTTTTTCTTAGCACTCTAACTTGTTTTCTCACAGATAAGAATATGTTCCCTAAGGCCTATGAGAAAGCTTGAATCAAGGAATGAATTTATTGTTACTTAAACCAGCTAAATTAAACAAACCAGACTAACAAAAACAAATACAAACTTTAAAGAACACATAATCTACTTTTACTGATCGGAAATTTAAGCCAGAATAATACATGAACTCTTGGCTACTTATCAGTCAACCAATTCAAACTCTAAGAGCTGTACGACGTTTTAAGGCAATTCCTCAACCCTTTGTGGGAAAGTCTCCTTGTATTATTTTTGATAATTTAGCTAAACGTCAAAGGTTGGCTAAATCGTAAAAAAATATAAGGAAAAAGGACTGCCATCCATCCCATCACATTTAGTGGTCAATAAACAACCCCACCTGTGTGGCAAAGGATTTCAGCCCCCCCTTCAATCAGGGGTCAAACACCGACAGCACATTCCAGTAGCTTAGCATCGTGTCTAGACGCTGAGAAATACTGGCATAACATCCTTTGAGTCAGCCTTGAGGATCACTTCACAGGGGGTTAGCCACAGTTTATTTCTCTCACAGAACATACTTTCTAGTTGAAGTTGGAGCTCTGACTACTGATGGACTTATAGCATTTTCAGCTATAGAAAGCTACATTCTTCCAGAAATCCCGCTTATTTCAGCAAGAGCACAACCAAATCAGCAGCTGACTCATACAGAATATGTGTTGCACTGGGTTTGAGTCCTAAACCTATCTTTATCAAAATGGGAGATGTCTCCGCACAGAATCAGGGAAAAATCATCTGCAGTCTTTGACCATCAAACAATAGCACATTTAAACATGAAAACTGTCCGGACAAATATATTTAATTAGAATTTAAAAACAGAATCTAGAATTTAGTTCAGAATCATATCATTAAATTAAGCATCACCACAATTTACTGTATAATCAATTCTTTTCATTTCAAAGTCTGAATCTTCCAGAGAGTCTGTAGAAAAGCAAATTATTCTGTTTCAAAACGCAATGTACTGCAGGTGACATTATACATGACCTGAAAAAGGGAAAGGAAAACGGTCCAAATCTGATCTCTTTGAATTATTCTCCATCTCTACATCTGACTTTATTAACACAGATATACTGCACATGCACAAAAAATGCAGTTTACAAAAAGCTTGAGATGATCAATAATCTAAGATGTTTAACTATATAAACGTTTTTGTTCAGTTCAAGGTTCCTATTACTGGAAGTTGTATTGAGGCCAAATTAATTGATTTTATTTCCAAATTAAAAAGGTTCTGAGACGACATCAGACAGAATTTATTATTCACATAATGAGAGTAAAAATGAAGCTTGTTAAACCTAGTATCTCTGCCTCAAAGAACGTAAAAATAATACCAAATATATGCATCATTCAGCACTAGCAATAACTCCATTGTTGGTGATCCAGTTAAGGCTTTGAATAAAGACATCAATGGAATTAGAAAAGTGTTGAGGGTATAGTTAGACCTCACTAAATTTAAAACTGCCTGGGCCACATAGTTGGAACAGGGTGCATGGTCTTCCCACATTTGAAAGTCAACTGACCCACCTGAAGTGCCTTCTCCCTGTGAGCTTCATTAACACGTTTGGTAAAGTTCTGCACCATGTGGAGGGGAACATCTGTTATTAGCCTCTCCTTTTTAATAGGGTTAGTGGACATTTACTTGGGTAATAAAAGTAAGCTTTTAAATTAGTTTTCAAAGACTTGGACTTGTTCATGTTTTGTCACGTTACAACCACAAACCTCAACATATTTTATATTAATTTTATGTTGTAGATCAGCACAAAGTAGCCCATAACTGTGAAGTACAAGGAAACACAGAGTCATTGCTTTGTACAGCCTCCCTTTGCTGCAATTACAGCTGCCAGATTGTTAGGGTATGTCTCTACCATCTCTGCACATGTGGAGACTGAACGTTTTGTTCATTAATCTGTGTAGAATGGCTCAAGCTCAGTCATATTGGATAAGGCAACATCTGTGATTTTGTCAATTTGAAGCTTTGCCACATATTCTTAATTGTACACAGGTCCGGACATTGACTAGGCCATTCTAACATTTAATTACATTTTGATCTAAACTATTTAATGATAGGTCTGGCAACATGTTTATAGTTGTTATCCTGTTGAAGGATGAACCTTGCTCCCTTTTCAAAGGACAATGACCCTTTCGGCAACATATTTAGTTCCCCACACTTGAACTTCACCACATCATTTTGTAATCCACAAAGTAATGTGAAACAATGTGAGCGGAGGCCACCAGAGGGGAAGACTGAAGAGAGGAGATAGCTACCAGGAAGAAGGAACATGAAAATATTTTTAACTGACACACAAATCCCTTCCCTAAGATTTTTAACTTGAGGTTTAAATGGGTCATCGGTGTACATTTGAATTAAGCTTCAATTCAACTAGTTTATAATAATGTGCCTGGGCTTTTTTTTTTTTGTTCAGCTTAGCCTTTGGCTCAACTCAGATCTATGCACAAACTGTGGGTCTCTGGTATTTCTCCCCAGTCATTCTTGTTTCCCCTCTTCTCTGTATGTTTATAAAATCTAGGATGCACAATTTTTTTCTCTTTAGATGAAACTTTCTAGAGCTACAGTAGATTGCGTCAGAGTGCAAAATCCTGGACATTTTAATCAGTCTGTGTATCCTACAGTAGGGTAACTTAAATCAGGACATCTTCATGTGATGAAAAGCTGAAATACATCTGAATAACCAGAAGTGCATGCTAAATATTTACAGGGACCTTATACAGTTCCAGCAAAAAGGATTAAACACATGTCCCTCTTATTTCTACAGTATTGCCTTGTTACACCCACAAGATGCAAACAAAGCTCAACATGTTTTATGAAGTCAACTGTACTGCCCTTTATTAATAACGTGGGATGTTGCAATTAAAAATGTTTTATTTGCAAATACAATTTTGGGCAGAACTTTGCACCTTGGGCATGGATTTAAATACATTTTTGGTTTTAAATCATTTTTTGACATGTCATTTTTTCCAGGATGGAATCATTATATAGCATAAAAGACAGGGACAAAGGTTTGAATTTATTGTTGTTTATTGCATTGTTCTGGTAGGTTTTTGTTGTGAAGTGGAAAATGTTTTATTTGTGTGAGTGTGGGATCAGCTAGCATGCTGAGGTGCCCTGGGGTCCTTAGATAGAAAAACTTTTTATCCAATTTGAATAAAAAGCTAACTCCAACTGCACTGTTCAATTGTTAGGATTACTAGGAATGTATGTACCTGACTGTTGTGAAGTGCCTTGAGACAACATGTGTTGTGAATATAAATAAAACTGAATTGAATTGAATTGGGGCTGCACAGTGGCGCAGTTGGTAGCACTGTTGCCTTGCAGCAAGAAGGTCCTGGGTTCGATTCCCGGCCGGGGGTCTTTCTGCATGGAATTTGCATGTTCTCCCTGTGCATGCGTGGGTTCTCACTGGGTACTCCAGCTTCCTCCCACAGTCCAAAGACATGCCAGTTAGGTTAATTGGTCACTCTAAATTGCCCTTAGGTGTATGAATGAGTGTGTGTATGGTTGTATGTGTGTTGCCCTGCGATGGACTGGCGACCTGTCCACGGTGTACACTGCCTCTCGCCCATAGACTGCTGGAGATAGGCACCAGCTCCCCCGCGACCCACTATGGAATAAGCGGTAGAAACTGACTGACTGAATTGAATTGGGGTTGAGATGTGGGATTGGTGAGGTTTGGCGTGCTGTGGAGTTATTCCTCCAAGGGGATTCGTGGCGTTTGAGTTCGGGGGCATGTGTTCAATATCTGTGTCCTGGTTGGGCGTGGCCCTGTGGGGAGATTTATGTTGGGGTTCATGGGGGGTGTCATGGGGTTGAGAACGAAATTCATTGGGGGTTGGGACTGTTTTATCCTGGTACGGCTCTGGTTGGCAGGTCTATTTGGACCAGGAAGACCCCTCTTTTGTACCTGTAGTACTAGCGGTGGCCCTCCTGGGGTTCCAATGCTCTGAGGGCTTTTGGATGTATGTGGCTTCAATCTCTTCCGTGTCTGTCTCGGGTCTTGGGGGCAGGTCTGTGGCTCTTCACACTTGCTTTTGCATATTTTTATGGAGAAACCTTAAATACACAAGTGCGCTCACGCTTACACCCACAGGTGTTAAGATTCAGGTGGTAACAGATAAACACATGTTATATATTGAGCCGCAATTACCACTAAATACAACTTGCATTCATTCGTACCATGCACTTTCGGTAACACTGCTGTTGTTATACATGTTTCTGCAGGTGTAGAAGCAGTCTTCTAGGATGTTATCTTGTGTTCTTTCAACCTTCATTCTCTCCTCTATTCTTTTCTCCCTCCATCCATGTTTCTTTTGTGCCCCACCTCTCTCTCTTTCTTGCTTCTTTTTCTTCTTCTTCCCCTTTTCGTATCCGTCACCGTGACCATTGCAATTGAAATAATGCCAAAGCAGTTTCTAACAAAGATTTTTTTTATACAGGTCCTTCTCAAAAAATTAGCATATTGTGATAAAGTCCATTATTTTCCATAATGTCATGATGAAAATTTAACATTCATATATTTTAGATTCATTGCACACTAACTGAAATATTTCAGGTCTTTTATTGTCTTAATACGGATGATTTTGGCATACAGCTCAGGAAAACCCAAAATTCCTATCTCACAAAATTAACATATCATTAAAAGGGTCTCTAAACCAGCTATGAACCTAATCATCTGAATCAACGAGTTAACTCTAAACACCTGCAAAAGATTCCCGAGGCCTTTAAAACTCCCAGCCTGGTTCATCACTCAAAACCCCAATCATGGGTAAGACTGCCGAACCGACTGCTGTCCAGAAGGCCACTATTGACACCCTCAAGCAAGAGGGTAAGACACAGAAAGAAATTTCTGAACGAATAGGGTGTTCCCAGAGTGCTGTATCAAGGCACCTCAGTAGGAAGTCTGTGGGAAGGAAAAAGTGTGGCAGAAAACGCTGCACAACGAGAAGAGGTGACCGGACCCTGAGGAAGATCGTGGAGAAGGGCCGATTCCAGACCTTGGGGGACCTGCGGAAGCAGTGGACTGAGTTTGGAGTAGAAACATCCAGAGCCACCGTGCACAGGCGTGTGCAGGAAATGGGCTACAGGTGCCGCATTCCCCAGGTCAAGCTACTTTTGAACCAGAAACAGCGGCAGAAGCGCCTGACCTGGGCTACAGAGAAGCAGCACTGGACTGTTGCTCAGTGGTCCAAAGTACTTTTTTCGGATGAAAGCAAATTCTGCATGTCATTCGGAAATCAAGGTGCCAGAGTCTGGAGGAAGACTGGGGAGAAGGAAATGCCAAAATGCCAGAAGTCCAGTGTCAAGTACCCACAGTCAGTGATGGTCTGGGGTGCCGTGTCAGCTGCTGGTGTTGGTCCACTGTGTTTTATCAAGGGCAGGGTCAATGCAGCTAGCTATCAGGAGATTTTGGAGCACTTCATGCTTCCATCTGCTGAAAAGCTTTATGGAGATGAAGATTTCATTTTTCAGCATGACCTGGCACCTGCTCACAGTGCCAAAACCACTGGTAAATGGTTTATTGACCATGGTATCACTGAGCTCAATTGGCCTGCCAACTCTCCTGACCTGAACCCCATAGAGAATCTGTGGGATATTGTGAAGAGAACGTTGAGAGACTCAAGACCCAACACTCTGGATGAGCTAAAGGCCGCTATTGAAGCATCGTGCGCCTCCTTAAGACCTCAGCAGTGCCACAGGCTGATTGCCTCCATGCCACGCTGCATTGAAGCAGTCATTTCTGCAAAAGGATTCCCAACCAAGTATTGAGTGCATAACTGTACATGGTTATTTGAAGGTTGACGTTTTTTGTATTAAAAACACTTTTCTTTTATTGGTCGGATGAAATATGCTAATTTTGTGAGATAGGAATTTTGGGTTTTCATGAGCTGTATGCCAAAATCATCCGTATTAAGACAATAAAAGACCTGAAATATTTCAGTTAGTGTGCAACAAATCTAAAATATATGAATGTTAAATTTTCATCATGACATTATGGAAAATAATGAACTTTATCACAATATGCTAATTTTTTGAGAAGGACCTGTATATGTAAAGCAGAGCATTATAACGTTAGCCCTAATGCTCCACTTGTGAAAATAAAAAAAAAGGAAAATGATTTATTTGACATTGAAAAAAAGCTTGAGCAAACAAATATTGTCTTTAAAAATCATTAAAGCTTTTTGTGTAATATTCTTCCACCCTAAAAAAACAGTTTGGTTCAAATAAATAATTTAAAGCCCTATATTGGAATGACATATATCCCCATAATGACAGGAAATAAACTAACCAGAACTAAAGCTGTTAGTGAAGTTAATCATGTAATAAAGCACTGAGAGACAACCAGAGCCTAATTTATAGTCCGACTATCAACAACAAACGCACACATTGAGGCAGTGCTTTCTGAAGGACAAACATTTAATCTCTCCTGATCTTCCTACCTTGCCATTTCAGCATAACTGTCAGCCTCACTAAATGTGTGGACTGTGTTTAGTCATATGTTCGCATTCTTTTTCATCTATATATTCCAGTTTAAAGGCTCCCTTAGCTTTAACCTTGTATCTGCATGTTATCACATTGGATCTAGTTTTGGGGTTTCTGGCATTCTGATGTATGGTAGAAATATGTGTTCAGTGAGGCATTCAGCTTGAGGTGCAATTTACATGACAGCTCATGTACATTCAGGGTCCGTTCCACTGTATCTCAGATATTTATTTCTATTTTTCCTCATACTAGCTTCGTTTGTTAGAATGGACAAAAATGGCAGACAGCTTTTTGCATAAACATGCTGCCCCTGAGTTTCACTGTAGAGATGGTGTGTTCAGGGTTAGGTGCATTGTTAGGTTTTCTGTTCATCTGACCAGAAAATCTTTGTCCAAATGTTTGCTGTGTTCCCCACATGGCTTGAGGCAAACTGCAATTATAACTCTTGCAGTCCATGACTAATAGTTGTCCTGTCAATGGATTCTCCCACTTAAGCTATGGGTTATGCAGCTCCTCCAGAGTTACTTGGAGGCTGCTTCTCTGATTAAACATTCCCTTGCTCATCCTGTCAGTGTAGGTGGGTAGCCATGTCTTGGTAGGTTTGAGGTTGTGCAATACTCTTCCTAGTTTTGACAGCAGTGCTCTGTGGAGTATCCAAAGCTTGGGGCATAATTTTTTTATATGCTTTAAACATTTACACAAATTGATCCCTGAACTGACTGCTGTGTTTCTTGGCTTGCATGATGTTCAGGGACGGCCGGTATAAGTGGGCTAGTAGGGCTGAGCCCTCCCTATTGTTTAAAATAAAAATGTTAAAATACTTAATAAAAACAAATGAAAAATATTGTATAACATTTTGTGAAATTTATAACAAAACTGATGCTTGATAGGTCGGTGAAAATCCCAGAGTCTTTCCAAAGAGCTAACTTCTCACAGCCCCGATCATTTTATGTCTTTCATGGTTCAGAATGATTGACAGATGTCTTGTCACGCCCCCTCAATTTGCGGCTCATTGGGGCTAATTTTGTTCAACCCAGGGTCAGCCCAAGGCCACAGGCTTTAGCCAATAAGGGTGGACGTACAATCACGTGCCTCGAGCGCGAGTGTACGTTGGTTTGGTTTGGTGGAGACTGAGTGGGTATGATGGTGAGCAAGATTAACGTAAATGAGGTGGATTATTTAATTTCTCACCTGTTTTCCTTAATGTCTTTTGAGGAAAAAATGGAAGTGAAGAGGTTGGGGGCGGATAGACCAAAGGATATTCAAAACCAGCAAAAAGAAAAGTGGCAAAACCGGAGTTTTTCTGTGACCTGGTTTCAGCGATAGGACTGGTTAACGGCAAGTCTAGCTAAAAATTCTCTTTTCTGCTTTCTGTGCCTGCTGTTTGGAGGAGACACAGCTTGGACCCAACAAGGAATTGTTGATCTAAAACATTTATCGGACAAAATAAAAAAAAACACGAATCCAGCACAAGTCACATTGGGAACAGTGTAAAATTGTCCATGTAGGGCAGGGTTATCATCGCCTGTCTGCTGGATGAGGGCCACAGCATCGCTGTACAGAGGCACAACAAGATGGTGAAAAAAAACAGACATGCGTTATCACAGATTTTGGATTGCATTAAATTTTGCGGGGCACATGAGCTACCCTTACGTGGGTCTGATAAATCTTCCTCGTGACTGAATCGGGGTGTTTTTCTGGATCTGGTTAACCAGTTTTCTTTTTTAGACAATCAGTTGGCAGATCACCTGTCAAATACGAAGGTGGCCAAATACACCTCTAAAACCAGCCAAAATGAGCTGCTTTAGTGGTTTATCAACAAAAAATTAGGGATGAAATATTAGAAGCGCCCTTTGTTGTGGTGCAAGCAGACGAAACCACAAATGTGGCTTGTGTGAGCCAGTGTGTGATTGTGCTCAGGTACATCACTGAATGCACAGCAGTGGAGAGATTCCTGGGCTTTTTCCTGCTAGAGGACAGGTCTGTAGAGGGATTTGAAAAGCTTCTGAAAGACAAGCTCCAGCCGTTTAAACTGGAAAATAAACTAATTGCCCAGACTTATGATGGAGCTGCGGTAATGAGCGGCGCATCCTCCGGTTTGCAGGCTAGGCTGCCTTTCCTCATGCGCCCTTTGTGCACTGTTATGCCCATCAATTAAACCTGATCATTCAACAGGCATGCTCATCAATTACACCTGTCAGAATATTTTTTGCAAATCATTTAGCTTTAGGAACTTTTTTTTCCAAGTCCCCTAAAAGAACTGCTGTCCTCGACGAAGTGTGCAGCAGGAGAATTCCAGCATCGGGCCAAAAACTTCAAGAGCCGCATTATGCACACTGTGTTTAAACAGGAAGAAAACCTGAAGACATGCTTTGAAAAGATCTACAAAGATCAGTCTTGGGACAGCCTGTCAGTCCAACAAGCTCATGGTTTGTATACACTGCTCCAGAACAAAACGTTTATTTTCTTTTTGTCATTTTTTCACCGTGCCTTTACGCCTGTGGAGATTCTCTATAATATCCTCCAAAAACGTGCCAGGGATCTTACAAAAACAAAACAGGCCTTGGAGAATTTTACCCGGTCCATAAAGGATCTGAACGAGTCGCTGACGACGGAGCAACCAAAATCAGATGTAGGCGCTCTGACACCACGCCGGATGCAGAGTTCAGATAGTGCCTCCATGGCAGCTCAGTGCTGCAAAATAATGATTGAGCAGTCAAAGGGCCGCTTTGAGAAGGCCCGACATTTAAATTAATTTGAACTTATTAACCCAGATCTGTTCTCAGATTTTAACACCTGTTTTCCCCTGAAGCAATTGGACCCTGCAAGTGGACATTTCCCAATGATTTGCAAAGAAAATCTGAAAGGTGAACTGATGGTGATGTACAGCAGTGCGGAGTTTGAAGGGTTAACCTCTGCCCTATCACTGTTGAGGATGCTGACAGAGAACGGTCTTCAGAGCACTTTTTCGGAGACCCTTAAGTTAACTCAAATAGCCATCACAACCCCGATGACATCTGTAGAGTCAGAAAGGTGTTTCAGTACACTGAAGAGGATCAAGTCGTTTCTCCACAGTAACATGGGACTGGAAAGGCTGAATGCGCTGGCCGCACTGTCTCTTGAACAAGAGTTTATCCAGAGATCACCTGACTTTAATGAGGTGGTTATTAACCTTTTTGCATTCCAGAAAAGTCACCGGAGTGAGCTTCTCTTTAAATAAGGTAGGCGTCATTTAAAAAAATATTGTATGTCTTGTTTGATTTTATTTTAATCATGTGATTGTGTAAAGGAGTGCAGTGCAGTGTTATTCAAAGCTGTTTAACTGGGACAGAATCTGAAATAATTACAGTTGAAAACCTTGATGCAGAGGAATTAAGTTGGACAATTGACAGAGCCTGCTTGGTTGTTTATTTTACGGTTGTCTTTGAGCTGAAAAAGGACATGTCAATTTATAGCAGGTTTTCTTTCATTCAAATTGTATGCTTCTGTTGTTGGAATCCAATCTGCAGCATTTTATGATCTATATATATCTGTTAGCCCACCCTACAGATATCACCACCAGCCGCCACTGATGAAGCTGATTGTAACCTGACAAAGTGTGAAAATATTCAAGGAGTATCAATACTTTCACAGGGCACTGGTAATGCTCCAGAAAACGTGGGTAAACATTTATCTATCTTGCTAAAATAGCATATAAAACACTTCAACTATACTTGAAAAAAATTATCCCACAGGAATGTTGCAGTGATTCTGTCTGTGGTCCAAGAGGAAAGCATGGGGATGTTGTTTTGTCTGCTTTCCAGGAAGTAGCTCATATTGTTTCAGTATGTTAATGTATTTCCTTCCAGTAACTGTTTGTTTTTCTTAATCTGTAGATTTCGGCATTTTTCATTAATTTGGTGATAAATTAACTAAAAGTACATTTTCAAGAGAATTCACTGGCAATATTTGACAAATTTAATCACAAGCCTCATTGTTGTCTCTCCCTGCAGCTTTGAAACACTTCTTGTTGCATATGAGGACAATAATGACTGAATTATGAAGCTCCTTTGACCTTTGAGCAACTGGTTCACGACACTGAAGAATTAAAAAGTAAAGTAGCCATTTGGGGACAGCTACAGAAAAAATATTATAGATTGATAGATTCCTTTGCTTTACATTTGTTTCAAGCTAAGACTCAACTCAACGAATGTTGGCAAAGCTTAGCATTACTCAACATTGGACTCCATCCATCTGTATTGTCCCAACATCTTACCTCGCCTTCTCTGTGCCACGGTCTCCCATTCTGAGGATACTTGCTCTGGCTTTGGCGTTTCTTCTGCCCTCCGTCTGCAAATTTGCACAGCAAAGGCTCTGTGGGGGCTGCAGAGAAAGAGAAATGGAGGTCAGAGACATGTTAGAAGGACGGCATCTTGTGACCCTGCAGAAAGGCAGATGCCCTTTTGAACCGCATCTCATTTTCTTTACTTCTGCCACAGCATTTATTTCTCTGGCACATTCCCTTCCTCGTCCCTGCTGTCCTATGAAGCTACAAGAAAAATTCCCAGGTCAACAATGTTGGCAAGCCCTCCCCGTCCGCGCTCCGGCTGGCAGCCCATGAAAGAGCATGGCAGGGTATTGTTGAAACAATAATCACAGTAATCACGCTTGTAAATACCTGTTAGATGGTAAAGACTGCTCTGTCAGCTATTTTTTTTTCTACAAGGCATTCTTGTTCTTGATGCATAATCCTTGCATGTTTTACAATAACAGCCGTCTCCCCTTTTCTTTGAAATTTTATTGCTTTTTCCTCTCAGAAGACGGTAGTTTCAGGACCTCACTGCCCTGTACTTTTTTATTAAAGTCATATTAAGATATTAATTCAGCTGTCCTTTTTGCTAACAGTAGGGGCAGTACTAGCATTTTAAACATTATAAGGAAAGGATTATCATGCAAAATGCCTTCCAAAAGAACAACTGTCTTTCATCAGCAGCAGGAAACCCTGACATAGCTTGAGCTAATTTAGTAAAAACTAAGAAAATATTATAGTTCTCTCTCTATCAACAGCCTTTTGAGTACATTATTACCAGTCAAAGGTCAATGAAAGTAGTGACCTACACTGGACACTTCAAAGGGCACATTCTCACGCTTGTGCTGCAGGTGAGCACTCACAAAAGCCAAATTAGATTCAGGTAGATGAGAGTGCATAAAAATCTGAAGAAAGACATTCTTAGGGATAGAAGAAAGTTGGGAAGGGGGTGGGCGAGCCTGAGAAACTAGCGGCTTTCTTGGCTGGTGACCAGAGGGTCTTGACAGAGTCTGTCCCCCTTTTTCAGTATGCGTCAACAAGATCAGAATCTCTTGAGCGGCTGAGAGTGGAGATGAGAGAAGGGACAGAAGACTGTTGTATAAAGCCAATAGAAATGAATAATTACTGAGGAAGAAAAACTGAAAAAAATAAATAAAGAAGACAGAGAAACAGATCTGGGAAGTAAAATAGCAAAAAATGTGGGAAAGGAAGACAAATTCTTAGGTCACAAAGAAAAAAATCTAATGTTAAGATGACAGAAATGCTATATACAATTCAAATGTATTGTCTTAAGACTTTTCAAGAAGACTCAACAAACAACTTTGATTTGGCCTATTGCTTTTTCAGAAATACGATTTTCAGCTAAAGAAATTGTCATTTATTTATACCTCCAATTGTTCAAATCCAGCATTATAAATGTCCCTTTAGAAATATTTCCCTCTTTATATAATGAATTTACATAATATACAAGTTTTACTTTCTGAAATAGGCAACAAAAATATTGAACTTTTTCACAATATTCAAATTTATTCATTTAGATGTACCTGTAAATTGTGAAGTAGAAACATAGCATTCACAAAGATCATATTATTGATTTAAAGTTCAGCACTTCACTTTTGTCACAGTATTGCACATCTTTTCCTCATTTTAATGCCAAATAAAGAAATGCAGTATTAAGTAAATGTAAGTAAGTATGTAAATAGTGCTCCAGCATCATTTTCAGATGAACCTAATACTATAGTGCATTTAATTTACTGCATATATGCTAAGAAATTCACATAGTTGTATGTGGCCCTATATTGACCTGATAATAATGTTAACTAATGTCAAGGTGCACTATGCAGATACTTTGTCTGCAAATATGAAGGTGTACCCACATTGACTTTGCCAAATGCTTGAAGTGGTTGATAGCCAGGGGAGTTGGTTGTTATGTTAGGTTAATTCTGCAAATAATTACTTCAGCCCTCAGAGGCACTCATGGACTGTGTATAGAGCATTAGACTTTCAGCCCA
The DNA here is from genome assembly GCF_021462225.1 of Girardinichthys multiradiatus. NCBI lineage: Eukaryota > Metazoa > Chordata > Actinopteri > Cyprinodontiformes > Goodeidae > Girardinichthys > Girardinichthys multiradiatus. The sequence goes on along the minus strand of NC_061806.1, from coordinate 38,862,747 downwards.
AGATGTTCAGTAGATATATGGCATATAAAAAAAAAACAACACTGGGACACAATACAAAGATTTAATTTCCTTTTTCCTGAAGCTATTGCATACTGTAAATTTTAAACACTTTATCCTACCAAATGAACAACATATATTCCCTGGTCCCTTTATTAGGAACACATTTGCTTTTTAACACAAATATTAAATAAGTCAATCACATGGCACCAGCTCCATACATTTATTTGTATAGATGTGGTAAAGATGCCTCGATTTAGTTCAAACAGAGCAGGAGAATGTGGAAGAAAAGTCACTTAGAACTGGCATGGTTGTTGATGTCAGACAGGGTGATCCGACATGCAATCCTCTCTCAGGGACAGAGAGAAACTATAGTGGCAATTGTGTGAACAAAATAGCTCTGCTGATTTCAGAGGTCAGACGAGAATGGCTATGTTGGTGTGAGATGACACAAAGGCAACAGGCAAGTTACTCACATAACAAGTTGTTACAACCGAGAACTGGAAATGCACAACATGTTGGACCTCAAAGCAGATGGGCTACAAGAAGGGAAAGACCACACTGGGTGGCAGCACTGTCAACTCTCAACAGGAAACTAAGGCTATAATTCACATAGGCTCAATAAATTTGGACGTTAGGTTATTGGAAAGGCTTTGCTTCAGCATTCAGATGGTAGGACCATTTTGTGCAAACAACATAAAAGCATGTATCCAACCTGTCTTGTGTCAACAGTTTAGCCTGATGGTAGTTATATATTTTTCTTAGCACACTCTGGGCCCCTAAGTACCAATCGAGCATTGTTTAAACGGCACAGCCTACCTAAGTAGTGTTGCTATGTCGATCCCTTCATGACCACAGTGTACCCTATCCTCTGATGGCTAACTCCAGCAGGATAATGTCACAAATCTCAAATCATCTCAAACTGGTTTCTTGAACATGACAATGAGTTTCCTTTACTCCAAACGGCGTTCACAGTCATCAGATCTCAATTGAACAGAGAACCTTTGGGATGTGGTAGAATGGAACAACCACATAATGCATGTGCATCAACTGGATGACACGTTAATATAAACCAAAATCTCTGAGGAATGTTTGTGACAACTTATCAAATCTATCCCATACAGAATTACATTAGTTCCAAAGGCAAAATAAGATCCAACCTGGTACTGGCAGTGTGTACCTGAAGATACGGCTGATTAGCTTATGTAATACGGTGCATCATAAACAATACCTTACGTGGCTTGATGTTTTTTTTTTTCTTGATGTCTTTTCTTTCCTTAACATTTGGACACAAGTAAAAGGTTTTTTGATAGCTTTTCTGACTCTAACCCACTCCTGCCCAGCACCTGGTAGCCTATAGGAGTAACCTGACAACCCTCATGTCATCGCATTCACATTATAGGCCTGGTAGCTCATAATGTGGCAGCTCTGTGACGACACAGGGCAAAGGTGGGGCTACCTGAAGGAAATAATTCAACTGGATCTTTCATCAAGTAAAGCTGGTTAGAAAAAAATAGCTGACACTTTAATCTTTGCTTGCAGATGCAAAAGGTGGCTAGACCTCAATAATAATAGCACTGCATCATATGATTGCAGAGAAAGAAGCTTTGTTCAGTTTAAAAGCAATACTGTTGAAAGTAACAAACTGGAGTGGAGTGGCAGGTGGCTTTTGCAGTTTGATGAAAGGTTTCAGCATCAACAAGCTCACAGGTCAGAACTTAAACCTGCTGCCGAAAGCTACAGATAACTATATTTCTGGCTTAATTTTAGTTTCTGGGATACTAATGAAAACATTAGAGAAAACATTAGTATCCTAACTTATGTGCTAACACAGCTGTGGGCTTGGCCATGAAGTCAAACACAAAGAAAAAATTCCTTATGAGAAATTAAATACTTAGTGTGTGTATTTATGTGTCTTTAGGTTTTGGGATTAAACCCTTCAGAGTCAGCTCAGGAGAACGTAGCAACAAAGGGAGAGTGAAAGGGGGCTGCAGAAAAAACCCCCAACAAAAGCTCCTCCAAACCTATTCTCTGGCACTTTGGGAGATAATTAGCTATTGGAGAAATTTAAAGAACCTGACACAGAGCAAGCTGACCTTCCCTGTGTGACTACATTCCCAGTTCCCACAGCGCACTGGCCAATTTGTTAAAGACTGAAGCCCAAGATCAACAGCTTCACACCACCCCACCCACTCTGTGAACACACACACCCCTCTGTTGCCCTGACACACAGATACACTCTTTTTCTGCCCTTGAAGTCCCTCTGCACTAACTATTAAACACACACAGTATCAGAAACATACAAAAACCATCACCACACAGAAAACAGAAAGTCATCACTGCAGAGCTCAGCCTAAACTAGGGCACTGTGTTGCTGATATTGTGCATTTAGCACAAAATCTTCAAGTGCAATGGACCAATTGTTATGGACCAATTTTGTTTCCAATAAATGATCTTATCATTGGTGAAGTACTTTTCATTGGAGGTCAACAACAGCTGCTAACAAGGTCCACCATGGAAACTCCTAATTGTTTTTAATGAGGGTTGCCTTAGGAACCTGTAAATAAATTCATGAAGAGTGAACACAAACATTAACATTGGCATCTGGGCTGTGGTAAACACACTGCAAAACTAACCACTATTCATGCGCACACAATAGAGGAGAAATTCACAGTGTCTTGTAAAAGTATTTACACGCCCAGTCCTTTTTAAAATTTTGTCACTCTTTATGTCACCATAATTACTAAGCAGAAAAATATTCTACCTTTTTTAAACATTTATTTTGGAAAAAAAAAAATCTGAAAGTTCTGTGTATACTTGTATTCAACCCCTTTAACAACCATTAATAAAATCTTGTGCAGCCAATTACCATCAGCCACCAGATACGCAAAAAGCCTCCATCAATGCAAAGTGTCAATACAGCTGCTTTGGGAAGACCAAGAAACACACAAGTCAGGGATGAAGTTAAAAACTTTTAAAGTTTCACAATAATCAACTAATTATTCCAAATTAGAAAGAAAGCAATAGCTTAGATGTAAAAGGTTGTCAACAGGAGAACTATTTGTCATGCACTTCAAAAATCTGACCTTTATTCCCTTGCAGACCATTTACACATTTTTGCCTCAAACCGATCTTATTGCATCACAATGATGTCAGTTGATGCATATTCCACACATATCAGATATTGTCTTAGAAGCACTTTGCTGCCATCTAGGGGTCGTAGTTATGCCCAATTATGTCGCTAATTTGCTCAATAAAGACATTTTCCAACAGTGCGTACAATTCCAGAGTGAGATGTTAAGGCAGAGTGGAAAACCGCCTTTCTAGTTTGCCAAAAGTAATGTAGGGGACACAGCAAACATGTGGAGGAAGGTGCTCTGGTCAGATGAAACCAAGATAGAACGCTTTGGCCTAAATACAACATAGCATGCATGGCAGCTAACTAACACTGCTATAAACCCTGAACACTCCATCCAATGCATCTTCCCGCCTTTTCACAGTTGATGAATAGAGCTACATAATGGGGCAATCCTGGGAGATGGAAAATACTTGAGAATGGGGGAGAGTTTCATCTTCCCACATGGCCAAGACCCTAAACATAAAGACAGTGCTACAGTGGAAGGGTTTATATCAAAGGCTACTGATGTGTTAGAATGTCCCAGTAAAGCTCCAGACCTAAATCCAACTGAGAATCTATAGGAAGACTTGAGAATTAATGTTAACAAATGCTGTTTATCCAACCTGACTGAGCTTGAGCTATTTTAAGAAACTTTCTGTCTTTAGATGTGTAGAGCTGGTCAAGTCATGCTCCAAAATACTTAGCTCTAATTGCAGCAAAAGCAGGCTCTACAGATGGATGGTTCAAACACATTTTGAAATACACTCACCGGCCACTTTATTAGGTACACCTAGCTAGTACCGGGTTGGTTTTTTTTATTAATGTGCAGTTGGACAGGTGTACCTAATAAAGTGTCCGGTGAGTGTACATACATCATTTTGCTTTTACTTTCCAAATATGAAGTTCTTTAATATCAGATAATATCCCAACAAAATACATTGTAGCTTGTGGTTGTAGCAATAACAAAGATTAAAAGGTTTGTAAGCCACTATAAGACGGTGAGTGAAGACACTGAAATGAACCACAAAGTATGCACAGACTTGCAAAAGAAAGTGCAATTACAATGGGAATTTAAATGGAATCTTATTGAACCTTTTACTTGCTAGCACAGGGTGCAACAGTGATTATTGCTGTTACTGTTTCCAGTGGACCAGCATCTGGTCAAAATCAATACTTTTCTCCGTCTCTGGCAGATAAAGAGAGAATATGCTCTGGATTGTTTCACAAAGGCCAGCTGAATACCATCTTGATCCATGAATGCAAATCAGCACATGTATTACTTGCACATGTATTACTTGAAGTGCCGTAAATTCCCTTGCACGTTCTGAATAGGACTGTACATCTGTTTGGCCTGAATGGTGAAATCAATGTAGGAATGCCCCAGATTTGCAGAGCAGCTGAATAAAAGCTTTTTGCGCAAAGAAACAGCCATCTTTCCAACCTTATGACAGTTACAAAAGAGGCTTCTCACAAGAATTTGGAGTCAAACAGGGCTGGGCTCAGTCCGCTCTTCATGGATCCAGAGCTAAAAAGGGCAAACAGAGAGAACTGCTCAGCTGCTTCCACCAAAATATAATACAGGATAAGAAGCTACAGTGAAAAAAGACTTTCAAATTTTCACTCACTTTAGTTATAAAATACTGCTTTGCCTTGTAAGATGTGTGATGATTTAGGTGTTTCTGAAAAATCTTTGCATGTCCTTGCATTTTGCTGCAAGGACATATTGAGTGAGATCATGAAGAAGTAGGAAAGGAGACATTACTTTCTCTGAATTCTGCTGCACTCTGATGCTGCTTGAGGGGATCTCTAATTGGATCAACAACTGTCCAATTCCCATCAGCCGGATTGACCTGTTTGCCCAGACTGAGGAGAATTTATCTTAGGGGTAACAGAGGGAATAAGAGTGAGACTGAGGCTGAGAGAGAAACACTAAAACAAAATGTGGTGGACAGTGTGATCCATCCAGATAAAAACAAGGAAAAAATTGGAATTATAGTAAGGATATGTCAGGTGAGGATCGTGGAATCAAAACTACAGCAGTGCTAAATGTATGTCGAAATTTTCCGAGTCGAACGAACAAGCTCAGTTTAGCTGCCATTGAAAAAAGCAGGAGGCAGCAGCTTTTCCTACAGGGAGGGCTTTGACGGATCCCAGTCGATAGCTCTCACAACTGCTACACTGGCTTCACATCCTTCAGCATGAAAATGAAGACAGTCTGCCAGCCGTTTTGCTGACAGGGACGGCACACATGGCTCAATGACACAGCCCAATAAATGGAGCCGGCACTGGCAGGGAGCGACATGGACAGGGAGAGGGTGATAGACGGATACGGTGTAATAGACATAGACAGGAAGAGACCTAGACAGAAATGGACAGAAGAGGGGATGGCAAGAGATTCACAGAGGGTATAAGTGACAGGTAAAGTCCAGTTTTCCCCTGTTTTCCAATCCATGCTGTCAAGCTCATCTACATAAGTGTGATGACCAAAGGGAGAAGGTTGTCAACAACCCCTTGCTTGTATTTGTTACACATGCTCCTTGACTATTGATCATCTCTTGGCCAGACTTTTCACCGAGGCTCAGGCCTGAGATCATATTATGGATTACTGAAGGGAAAATGCAGGAAAGAGCCCTGCCGTCTGATCGATGAGCTATTGCACTCTTAAAAGGAGTAATGTTATGTAGGGACTCTCTGACATGCTAATCCATCTTTCACTCTCCCTTTATTACACGTCTGTCTGTCTGTCTGTCTGTCTCTCTCTCTCTCTCTCTCTCTCTCTATCCATCCATCCATTCATCTATCTATCTATCTATCTATCTATCTATCTATCTATCTATCTATCTATCTATCTATCTATCTATCTATCTATCTATCTATCTATCTATCTATCTATCTATCTATCTATCTATCTATCTATCTATCTATCTATCTATCTATCTATCTATCTATCTATCTATCTATCTATCTATCTATCTATCTATCTATCTATCTATCTATCTATCTATCTATCTATCTATCTATCTATCTATCTATCTATCCAGACCACATTTGCACAAACAAAAATGATGGATGACTTGAGCTCCATGTGTCTGGCTTTCAGCTCGTCCAAAACACAGCAGACAACCTAAATTGGTGGGAGGGTTTCTTCTGGGAACTGGAAGATTTCAATATGCTTTCATGCAGACATAATAAGGGAAAAATCAATGACTTAATCTAACTGACAGACAAAACCGTCTGCTTTGAAAGAGGTGTAATTATTTTAGCAGGAATGAAATTGCACATTTAATTGCTGACTCATGAGTTAATGTGCTCTTAAACAAAGATTAAATACTGTAACTGCAGTTTAGTGTCAAGCAGGCGGCGAGTTTCCAACTGCCAGCTAACCCGTGGGATACCAGCTCTTAAATGAGATCTTCATTTTTAGCTAAATCAGCTATTTCCAGCGTTTCAGACACTAACATTGCTATGGAGATTAGACAAATAACTAAAAACACCAGAGCAGGCAAAAAGAAGTGTGAGTAAGTTGAATTTCTTGTACGCTGGGTTTGCCAACTCCAATAAATAGTTCATCCATCCGGCATCCATATATTAAAATAACATTTACACAGGCAGACAATCTTTACCACATTCACTCCAAATGGCTGGTTTTGAGTGTTGCTGGGTTCTGCAGACAATGGCAATGCTAAAGTGGTAGCCACAGATGTTTCTAATGATAAAGCCACAGATGCAGCTACACACTGCCAACATCTCTGTAGCTGCAGTAGGTCTTAATATTGCAGGCTGCTTTATACAGCTGCCCAAGATGGCAATTACAGTACAAGTGGCTGCACTGTGGTTAGTTTGACATGGAATGATGGTGAGAGACTGAGAACACTGTTTGCAAAAGAGGATTCGAAAAATATGTCAAAACAAGTAAATATGTGAACAGGGTGCAGGACAGTGAACGCCGCATATTAATTCAACAACTAATGAGGAAAGTAAGATGAATCCAAACAAAGAGTTAAAACATACTCTTTGATTTTACTTAAATTCTTTATTTTAAACAAGTAATGTTTATTTTTTTAAATAATTGTTTGTATTGGTAATAATGCTCTTGACAAATAATAGATACAAATCATTATACAAATGCTCAAATCTTAAATACAATTTAATAATATACAACTTTATAAATTGTATATTATTATATGAATACTTTATATTGCAGTGAATTTCCATGAACTGTTGTACTGATTCTATATAGGACAGCAGACACTATTATATGTGACATATTATTTACCCAAAATCAAACTAAAGTGATTCTAAGATAATGGTAGATTTTAATGGTGTCACATGGCCACATTTATTTCCAGTAGATGATGTGCAAATGATAAAAACTGACAGTTACAGCCAAATCATTGGTACTCACACGTTCTGCTGTAGATGGGTCCTTTTCATACCCAAAAAGTTGGGTATAGAAGACAATTGAGAAAAGACCTAGAAGTCACTACTGTGCATGGCATTAGTACGTCTTCTCAGGGAAGAAACTGGTTTATACAATAGAATTGTTCTTTTTTAATTTTTTTATTGTTATACCTTTCATTGAGGTTTATTTGTTCACATCTGAATGTAAAGAAACAAACCCTCTACTGAGAAAGGCTAGAAGCTAGTTCTAAAGCTCTAAATCTCTGAGAAAATACTGAGTCAAGAAATGTTTTCCACAAGTGATCACAGAGTCAAAAGCGACTGTAGAGTCACTTGTGAAAATTCTGTCAATCGTCTTACAGAAAATAATTACATTATTCAACAGATATGCTTTCAACATTCTTTGTCAAATAAGCTTTTGGGAAATGGTTTTCAGTCCTAACTGCTTGTCCAAATATACTCTAACTGGGTTACAAAAATAACATTATAGGGATAACCTGCTTTAATCTACAAAATGGCACTTTAGGAATAAGTAGGTCTAATCATAATGAAGAACATTATGTCTGTGATTTTAGGTTCTGGGTTTTAAATTCCTCTGTTTGGGTTTCTTTGGTTATATGGTAACCTTTAGTAGTTTTCATAATTCAGTTCAGGTATGTTTTTTTCTTTCTATTTAGCTCTGTACCAGCAACCAGATGTTAACAGTTTTCTTTTTTTCAAGCACTCAATTGAACACCAACCTCTCTTTAGGCTGCCATGGATTTTTGGCCATTTCAAAAAATTTTGCTGCAACTCATACATCCTATATACCCTGCGCACCAATCAACAAAAGGGACATCTGTGCCTCAGATATCGCAGCAAAGATCCAATAAAATAACATGACTTAATCTCATGCTACACTTTGCAAATGCTTCACTCAACTTGGTGTGAAGGCTGCTTGAAAATTAAAGATGAAACTAACATGAATAACTTTTCAATTAATTCAGTAAAAACAAATCTGACCAGTTAAGGGCACTTACTGAGCAACAAAATTAAATTCCCAGACAATTAGTTGATCTGTCAATCAAAATAAGTAAAGGAGACAGAGACACCCAGCTAAAGTAACTTACCCTATTCTGATGCAGCAAAACAGTGTGAATTCCACACACTAATTCTAATACAATTAGGAAACACAGATAATTCAAAGATGAGGACTTGGGGGGACTTGATGTTCCACAAAATCTCCTTAATTTCATCATGCTTAGACCCATTTATTATGTTTTTTAATAATCCAATGTTAATGGCCGCATAGGAAAAAGGGTGACAGTAGCTTCAGTTTAGGTATTAACGTGTCAGTGGTAAAAACACAATTATTACTTACGCTGGTAATTCATTATGCTGTTCAATTTGTTAAAAGATTATATTTGTCATGTTACAAAAAGAAGACATTAAAAATCTACCTTCAAGTCTTATATTAAATAAATATTGGTAAATTCTTGACGTATAAGTTCTAGCATTGTTTTGCAAGTTGCCATTATACTACACAAAATGCTTAAACATTTATGAAATACAATGCATAGAAAATTAAAGTCATCTATAGGAAAAACAGCAACTACATTCACAATCCTTTTGTAGATGCTGTGTTAAAAAGCATGCAGACCTGTTGCATGCAGAAGGAATTATCTCACTAATTAGCTGTTGTTGCTGTCGCTACTTCAGCTCTCTTGGCTGAGAAGAGACAACTGACTACAACGATTTAAAATGTACCAAAATGATAACAGCCTGCCGAGCCATATGTGCTACTCGCTAAATGTGTATGACAGGTAATTGCAGTCCAACTGCATACATTTTATGCTTGGGGTATGTTAATTTACCAACCTCAAACAACTTCAAGCCCATCAAAGAGATTATTATCAAAAGAGACACATTAAGTGTTTCTATCAAAACACTAGCTTGTTAAACTGAGCATACAAAGACATGTAACACATACCAGTTTGTTATTCATTTTGGAATAAGATCAGCAGTGAATTTAACATGGATAGATTATATCCTGAACTCATTACCAAACAAAAAAGCCATTCATTGGCTCTTGTTGACCTTGCAGTGTTAAACTAGCTGTAGCCTGCAGTGCTATCCTTTCATGGCAAACAGTTCTGGCTGTGTCAGAGGGACTGAAGAGCGGCTGTTGCTGGACGTTGCCTGTGGGGGTTGACTTGTGCTCCCACTGTCTGTATCACTACCTGTGTGGGCAGACAGTGCAGCTTGCTCTGTCCCTGTTAGTGCAGCATTATAGCGCTGCCAACGCCTCCACTGACCCATGAAACCTTCCATCTATAGAGATGAATCACACAGGTCGACGCTTTGTAATTCAGCAAAATGGCCTATCTACCAGACCAAAATCAAATGCTTCTCTGGAAATATGACATGACAGTCTCCATAAGTCAGTTTTAAGGGCAAAAAGTATGCAGTAGGCTTGGATGCATTTTCAATAAAATGATCAAAATCAAGGTTGATTGAGCTGCACAAAACAGCTTAATAAATTTTGTGCAGCCTACAACTAACAATCGTGCAAAATAAAGGAGCTAATAACTGGGGGCTTTTTTAAGTCTCTGTTCCACAGAGTGTAGTATTTTACATGCTATTTATTCTTGACAATTTAGATCAGCATTTGTTGATATCAGCAGATATTTCAATTCAGATAATGCAATTGGATTGCAACCTACAAAAGCCTCTCTAATCTTTCCTGTCTGAGAATCTATGAGACGGTTCAAGTTATCAGCTTTTTATTTGCTTGATTAAAGAAAAAATTCTTAAAACTTTTAGGTCAAAAAATTAATAAATATATTGAGACAGAGTTGGACATGTTTGTTTTTCTCATAAGCAAGCCATGTAAGTCAAAACAGCATTGTAAAGCAAACAAAAGCTGAAGTGTCTGTTAACTAAATTTCCACTATAGAAGCTTCCAGTAACAATGTAATGGACAGGAAAGAAAATGAAATTACAGCACAATAAATGAATTATCAATAAAGAACCCTCAATACTGCATCAGAAGGAGGATCAATACGCCAGAGCTGCAGCTGCAGTGCAGACCCAGGGCTGAGGGGAGGACTGTAAGTGAGGGAGCAGCTGCATTGATAATGTCACTGAGTGTGATTGACGATCAATTCTACTAGTGACGTTGATTTATGATCATTGTAAGCTGAGCACTCGACTAACGGGGAACGTTATGGAGGTAGGAGGCATGTGTATGTGTGTGTGTGTGTGCAAGGGAAGGGGGGAGTTCCATATTGTCCTCTTTACTGTAACCAATTGGGGATCAATGAAGGGTGGCATCGTGGCTGATTAGGGATCAGGAGAGTCTGGGGCAGAGAAGGGCAGCTATGTGTGAGAAGATTTGGTTGGCTGCGTTCAGAGCAGCGAGCAACGTTTCTGAGCCAAGCAGAGCTGCTGAGACTGTAATTAAACATGTGCTGAAAGGAGCTTTCCACTGTTGATAGGAGCTGCAGGTGCAGCTTTATTTGCACTTTTACAAAAACACACACTATTACACACCAAAATATGCTTTATACACTTAAACCCACTCAGACATATATACATAAAGAAAAGCTACCACTAAAAGATCTGGAATATTTTCTGAAGTTCATCCAGGTCATGATTATAAAACTCTAAATTACATCTTATATCTGTTTTTCTGTGTTTTCTCTACATCTTAAGAAACGACTAGAGCTTTGGGCTATTGCTACTAGCCCTATAGAGTACAATTTTTGAAGATGATGATGTATGTAAAAGTAGTTCTCAATGTGCATGTGTGGTTCTCCTGAAATTCTGGTTTCCATTAGTGGTCCAAAGTAGAGGTGGGCAATATAATAAGAAATCATAAAGGATTAAAAAGTGTTGACAAGCTGCCCGAAAACCAATGTAGTTACGCTTCGACAAATACCAGGTTTTTCCACAGAAAGACATTTTAGGACTGTTTTTTAGTTTGTTCTAATATGTCATAAAAACAACACACAAAATGGTTGAAGAGTTAAAGGATCTGGATTTAACAGACATTTGATTTTTACTTTAACAATTTAATATCCCAATAATTGTTGCTTCGCTGCAGTTGCAAGAAGAGGACAGTAAATGTGAAGCAATGATATTTCAACCAACAAAGAGCACCAAATATGCAAGGAAGGCTTAACTAGCGCCTGACTCAAGTTAACTCACCTTTTAACTGGATAAAAGGAGTCTCTTTCAGTGGTTTAAAGTATAGTAACCACAAACATCCCAGGTCTCACCACATACATATAACCACTTCCTCCAAGGCCAGGTAAATTATCTCTGAGGGACCTCTTTTCCAAAACCAATGGTGTCCCCGATTCTTTTAAAAGCAACAATGTTACTACAATCCACTGCAGTTTATTTATCAAATGACAAAAGAAGGCTTATTGGAATGCCTAATTATAGATGTAAGGGTATCACTTAGAGCTTATTAATTCATCCATAAATAATTGTTTTAAAAAGTGATTCATATGTTACACTGTAAAATGTGTGCTCCTCGTTTTAGTTAATATAATGAAGGCATGTTGGGAACCTTGAATGTGAAGCAACTCCAGCACGGAGGACGTATTTTATGTACCATGGTAAACTGTTTACATTTTTCGCTCACACATTGCAGTAACCATTTTTCCTATCACATGCCTTAGATCTAAGTACCAGTGACTTTGTCTTCTGATTTATGTGCAAAAGTGTTTGCTGTTACAAATTCCTTTGCTTCAACTGATTTCACCCAGGCATTACCATTTCATACTTACCAAGTACTTACCATGTTATGCTTATGCCTTTGGCATTGATTTGATAGAATACACACAGAGTTGCTTTACGCACATTGTATAAACAACAGATAAAACTCACACAATTTCGGTGTAGTAGGCCTTGGGTAAATGATAGAACATTGCATGGAACGCTCAAATACATTCTTAATGAGTGGCTACATTTATTTTCCAGTAAAAGACTAGTTTGAAAAGCAAAAGAAAAATTGCAAGTATATGAAATGGTGACCAAATCAAGTAGGAGTCCCAGAATTAGGGCCGCTTGACAGCATCTGTGGAGGGTCAACATGAAATCCTGTGGAACTACGACAGCAGAAAAATGACCTTGCATCAGACATCCCCAAGCCTCATAATTCATTCATTTCCTGGGTCTTAGCTTTGTTCTCAAGCAGTCATGATATTAATCTTCTGCTTTAATTAAAAAAGAAATCCTTCAAAATAAAACATGTCTCCTCTTTTCACAAATGTTTCGTTGTTTGTTGTAAAAAAAAAAAAAAAAAAAAAAAGCCCAACTGCTTCAGTAGGAATTACTAAATAGTTAAAATGTATTATGCTTTTGATACTAGAGTGAATGTCAGTTGTTTAAATAAATAACAAATATTCTCACTGTTATATTTTAGGCAGTATATGTTGTGTTCTTATTAATTATGGCATGCTGATAATTATCAAATTTAGTTTGAATTGGGAATGGGATGTGAGCTATAAAATTAAATAAGGACCATACTTAACTTTCCTATCTCTGGAGACTACTGTTTTCCTCAAAATGTTCTGTTTTAACCCACTCCCTAAAAAAGCAACATAAAAATGGAAGTAGTTTGAAGCACATTCCTCTTTTACATGAACAAAATGCAGAAAAAACAGCTTCGGCAGATATCCTCTTCGTCCCTTGAGATGGCAATCTGAGAGCAATAACCAGGAAGAAAGGTTGACCTGTGCAAAAACAGCTCTGTGTAAATCCTTGCCTAAACATCTCAGACATGATGAAAGGCTTTGTTTTTCCCAGTGCATGTTAATGGGCTGCAATCAATGCAGGAGGGCTGTGTGTTTTCCTCACATGTCCTGACCCCTGGAGATACACAGGGAGGCAATGTGAGAGTGGAGAGATATTGACAACATCGATAGCACCAGGGTTTAAAAGCAGGAGCCCTCTGGAGGTAAGTCCTTATTTAAAGTTGAGGTTGACAGTCAGGATTCTTCTAATGCAGCATCAAGGACAGATGCGCAGTGTAAATGAGCCAGGCCAACAGAACCTACTCTAAATTAGCAGATAGATATAAACAAATATTAATTTTCAGAAAGGCAGAAAGCATAAAATTCACCTGAACAATGTCAGTTACAAGGGGCAACTCCACCACTGCAAAAGCAAACACACCACCATGCAGAGTCTCATCTGTCACAAGCAGCAATGAGCCCACCAGCCGCCATGATGTGCAGCCTAATTGGGGAGCTGATGAGGTCTGATGAGGCCAGTACTTATTGAATTCCCCAGCCTGTTATTTAGATAATGCAGGAGAGGAGCGATCCCCCCTCATCTTTCCCACTCTCATCCATTCACTGTCCCAGCAGGAGGCGGCTGGCTAATCTGCTCTTGTTTATAATGGCTGTTCAAACTCAGAGAATTTGGACATGGTTTCCCTCTTGCTTGCATAACTTTAACACTTCCCAGTGTTGATTTTACCTCATAATGTGTCTACTAGATTCCCAAAACCCGGCAGACTTTTTTTCTCTTATTCTGAAAAGACGTGTGGGGTGTTTTGGTATTCCTTTTCCCCTACTTTTCCTAAGGCAATTACCAAACCTTAAACAAGGGGCTCTTTAGTAAGATCTACAATGTGTGTGTGAAAAGAAAAAGGGAAAGTGTAGAAAAAAATGTGAAAGCAGGAAAAGTAGACCATAACAGGATTTTTAGGAGCAGATAGCTAAATGGCAGAACAACAAACTATAGATGAAAACACTGAAGTAATAGAGGGATGCCAACAGTACTTCTCAGTATGGGAGAGGACGTCCAACTGCATTACAGCTGATGACCACCCTGTCGTAAATCTCTCTGCTGCTTTACACTGCCCCAGATTAGAATTTTAAAAACAACTTTATAAACGTCAGTATGCTTCAGTTTTAGCTACAAATTTACTTTACGATGCATATAAGTTTCTTCTGTCTGATGCATGCATCAGATTTCTTACACTGAATGACACTGGAAATTTTATTATCACAACTTTGAATGTGCATTACTATAAATGCAGTCAAAATATATTTAGCAGGTTCATGTTAAGTGGTTACAGTATCATACTGCGGTGCAGAACGACACAATATAATGAATCACAGTTGTCATCGCAATATCAATGTGTGCAATATTGCAATTGCAAAGGACTACTTGCATGCAACATTTAGTGGGTTATTTGGTTTTTAGGTAACATGCATGTAAATAATATCAAGGCCAGTAGGGTGGACTTTCATCACCCATGATGTTTATAGAACGACATCAGCATTGCAATATAAAAAAAAATATCACAATTGTATGTTTTGAGAAATATTAATAAAGAAAGAAATGGTAGGTTTTCTCTTAGTACTGGTCATTTGGTTCTTTGCCATTTCATATTTTAGCAGTTTTTGTTTTATATTTGTATAAGGTTCCTTAGTAATTTATATGTTCTTACAACCATGAGTTCATTCTTACACTACATGCTTTGGAATCGTTTTGTATTAACAACCCCTGATGTAGAGTACTTTTAATCTAGTTATAGTGTCCTGGAGGAAATGTGCTTATGTGTCTCCAATGCATATGATCTACCAGCAAGATGTCCCTCGTAGTTATTTTGGTTCAATCCAGGAGTCAAATTCTCTCATTTTCTTTGGAGTCAACTGGTCCAAAGGGGATCAAAACCACAATTTATGTAAACAGGAACATCTTTACATGAGTTTGAGTATTTTAATGATATTTATTGGCATAATTCATCACAAAACTTTGGTAACAAGAGAAATAAACTTATATGCAATACTTCAGTGATTAGTTTAAGGATGGGTAAAAAGCTTGAAAATTGTATCACTTTTTTATGGAATAGGTGTACGTTTTGATGATGGGGCTGGGACGAATAATTTTAATTTCCATTATTTTCAATGGGGAAACATGTTTCCAGAAACCAAAATGTGTATTTAGGAGGTCCCCTTTTCTAAGAGTCAACTTGCCTAAACAAAGCTGGATTAATATACAATTAAATAGATTTTTCTGAGATTTAAGCATTTGTACTCATACTCATAGTCTTCCGCTTTATCCGGGACCGGGTCGCGGGGGCAGCAGACTCAACAGAGACGCCCAGACGTCCCTCTTCCTATGCACCTCCTCCAGCTCCTCCGGGTCGAGCCCAAGGCGTTCCCAGGCCAGACGGGAGACATAGTCACTCCAGCGTGTCCCGGGCCGTCCCCTGGAACACCTCCCGAGGAAGGCGTCCAGGAGGCATCCGGTATAGATGCCCGAGCCACCTCAACTGGCTCCTCTCGATGTGGAGGAGCAGCGGCTTAAGTATTTGTTTTATTATTTATTATAACAACACTTTATGAAAATAGAAAATAAATCCATATGCTACAATTAAGTACATGGGGGTAAAATAGTTTGCTCATAAATATAAAGTGCATTAGTGCAATAGAACAAAAAAGGAAATGTGAAAAGAAGCGAATTAACCGGGAGCTGTTTCCTTACTGTCCTTACTGCTGTATTTACAGTAATGTCTAGAAAAGCAAAAGGCAATTTTATAGAGGTCAGTTGTTGTGGCCTACAGATTAGGGAACACATTGAAAAAGGGGGGCCATTATGATTGAAACATTTAACAGCTTACACTGTAAAGGTACAACCTGGAGTTCACCAGGGGCACAGCAAATCAATATTACCTCGACTTAGAAATCAGCTGTATAATCCTTGATCTCCAAGGCCATTTGCTTGGCTGTCTAAAATTGGATATACTCTGACAGCATCCTCCTCACATATCCCTCACTGTGTGGAGCCTGCTGCTCGCAACTCAAATAAGACATCCTGTAGAATTGATCTGGATGCATCTGGGGCGAGATTGTGTCTTGGGCTGAAAAATAGCAATAACTGGCTCAAGATAATTCATAAATCTTCATGGTTCTGTGTAAGAGGATAAAAAGGGCACTCCCTGAATGAGATAACCTTGTAGTATTTTCCTCTGATCTCAGACTGCTACTGAATGAAGACCATTAATTCAAAACCTCTTAGAAAGTTGGTAAAGGCTACATGTTGAAAGATAATATAAACTCTAAACTGAAGGTATAATTTAGAGTTGCTGGAGGAAAACAAATGATGTTTTTCAGTTAGCCTTTAAGTAATGACACATTTCATAGTTTAAGACATTTTTGCTGATAAATGCCTAGATTAGAACTGAATTTTTTTCTACACATTTTCATTTTCAGATGTCTGTGGTATTTTCTCTTTTCAGTTATTTGGAATGAATATGTATCCCTCTTTGGATTTCAGATGATTAACATCCATTCTGAGGTTTTTAGTCACACCTATAGTTAGAGATAGGAGTATTCCAATCTGATATCTGAGTAACACCTGATACTGACGTCAATTTTACATCTAACATTGTCTTGAGACTACTGATCCATCCACTGATGCAGATGGCACGGTTCTGTGCTGCTGCAGGTAATGTTTAAGCTGATTTTCCTCTGCCAAGTCTTGCACACCTGGCTAATATACAAAACAATTTCATACATTTTATATAAACAGATGTTGTAACCAGCACCCCCTTCCTCTCACAGTAGTAGTTCAGATTTAATAGCTCTGCAGCTGACAACAATGTAAAAATGGGGATAAAAGAATCATTTCAAGATTTATACAATGTTAAAAAAAATTAAAGGAACACTTTTTAATCAAAATATAATAGTCAGCTAAAGTCAGCTAAACTTCTGGATTATGGATTTGGTCAGATAAGTAGTAAAGGGGGTTGTTAATCAGTGTCAGCTAATTGGGTATTAATAAAGTTTACAACAGGTACACTAAAGGGGCAACAATGAGATGACCCAAAAAAAAAACAGGAATGGTTTTACAGGAGGAGGCCACAGACATTTTTCCCTCCTCATTTTTGACTGCTTTTCAGTAGTTTTGCATTTAATCAGGGTCAGTGTCACTACTGGTACCATGATGCGACGCCTGGACCCTAAAGAGGTTGCACACTAGGATGTCACATCAATATACAGGTCCTTCTCAAAATATCAGCATATTGTGATAAAGTTCATTATTTTCCATAATGTCATGATGAAAATTTAACATTCATATATTTTAGATTCATTGCACACTAACTGAAATATTTCAGGTCTTTTATTGTCTTAATACGGATGATTTTGGCATACAGCTCATGAAAACCCAAAATTCCTATCTCACAAAATTAGCATATCATTAAAAGGGTCTCTAAACGAGCTATGAACCTAATCATCTGAATCAACGAGTTAACTCTAAACACCTGCAAAAGATTCCTGAGGCCTTTAAAACTCCCAGCCTGGTTCATCATTCAAAACCCCAATCATGGGTAAGACTGCCGACCTGACTGCTGTCCAGAAGGCCACTATTGACACCCTCAAGCAAGAGGGTAAGACACAGAAAGACATTTCTGAATGAATAAGCTGTTCCCAGAGTGCTGTATCAAGGCACCTCAGTGGGAAGTCTGTGGGAAGGAAAAAGTGTGGCAGAAAACGCTGCACAACGAGAAGAGGCGACCGGACCCTGAGGAAGATTGTGGAGAAGGGCCGATTCCAGACCTTGGGGGACCTGCGGAAGCAGTGGACAGAGTCTGGAGTAGAAACATCCAGAGCCACAGGCGTGTGCAGGAAATGGGCTACAGGGGCCAGGTCAAGCCACTTTTGAACCAGAAACAGCGGCAGAAGCGCCTGACCTGGGCTACAGAAAAGCAGCACTAGACTGTTGCTCAGTGGTCCAAAGTACTTTTTTCAGATGAAAGCAAATTCTGCATGTCATTCGGAAATCAAGGTGCCAGAGTCTGGAGGAAGACTGGGGAGAAGGAAATGCCAAAATGCCAGAAGTCCAGTATCAAGTACTCACAGTCAGTGATGGTCTGGGGTGCCGTATCAGCTGCTGGTGTTGGTCCACTGTGTTTTATCAAGGGCAGGGTCAATGCAGCTAGCTATCAGGAGATTTTGGAGCACTTCATGCTTCCATCTGCTGAAAATCTTTATGGAGATGAAGATTTCATTTTTCAGCACGACCTGGCACCTGCTCACAGTGCCAAAACCACTGGTAAATGGTTTACTGACCATGGTATCACTGGGCTCAATTGGCCTGCCAACTCTCCTGACCTGAACCCCATAGAGAATCTGTGGGATATTGTGAAGAGAACGTTGAGAGACTCAAGACCCAACACTCTGGATGAGCTAAAGGCCGCTATCGAAGCATCCTGGGCCTCCATAAGACCTCAGCAGTGCCACAGGCTGATTGCCTCCATGCCACGCCGCATGGAAGCAGTCATTTCTGCAAAAGGATTCCCGACCAAGTATTGAGTGCATAACTGTACATGATTATTTGAAGGTTGACGTTTTTTGTATTAAAAACACTTTTCTTTTATTGGTCGGATGAAATATGCTAATTTTGTTTTCATGAGCTGTATGCCAAAATCATCCGTATTAAGACAGTAAAAGACCTGAAATATTTCAGTTAGTGTGCAATGAATCTAAAATATATGAATGTTAAATTTTCATCATGACATTATGGAAAATAATGAACTTTATCACAATATGCTAATATTTTGAGAAGGACCTGTATACCACTGCCCGAAGGTTTTCTGTGTCTTCCAGCACAGTCTGAAGAGCAGGAGACAGGCAGTTTCTCTAGAAGAGTTACAAAGGGCCGTCATAGGTCCTTTACCCTCAAGAAGGATCCGTATTTGCCCCTTTGTGCAAGGAGGAACAGGAGTACTACCAGAGCTCTAAAAAGTGACCTCCCCCAGGCCAATGGCGTGAAAATCTGACCAACCATTAGAAACAGACTTCATGAGGGTGTCCTGAGGACCTGATGTCCTCTAGTAGGCCCTTCGCTCAATGCCTGGCACAGTGGACTGGCATTTACCACAGAACACTGGAATTGACAGGTTCAGCACTGGCGCCATCTTCTTTTCACAGATGAAAGCAGGTTAACTCTGAGCTCATGTGACGTGGAAGGGTCTGGAGAAGCTGCAGTGAATGTTCTGCTGACTGCACATTGTTCAACATGATCGGTTTGGTGGTGTGTTAGTGTTGATCTGCTAAAGCACGTTTATGGAGGGACACAGAGAACGGTACAGGAAAAATGATGGATAAACTGTGACTGCCATTAGATATCAGGATGGAATCCTCAGACCCATTGTCAGACCCTTCGCTGCTGCAATGGGTCCCGGGGTACTCCTGGTGCATGAGAATGTCCAGCCTCATGTGGCAAGGCTAATTCGGCAGTTCCTAGAGACATCAAGTTTAGGTGCATTCAACGCCAACAGGTTGCACCTCAGACTGTCCAGGAGATCAGTGATGCCCTGTTCAAGATCTACGAGGAGATAGCCCAGGACACAATCCATCATCTCATAAGGAGCATGCCTCGACATTGTCAGTCATGCATACAAGCACATGGGTGTCATACAAACTACTGAGTACCATTTTTAATGTTGCTACAATTACATTACAGCAAATTGGACTAGTGTGCCGCATCAATTATTCAGTTGAAATTTCATGGTGACTTTGGATTAAGCTCTCTGTGGGATTGATCATTTTCATTTTTATCAGATGATGTGACATCCTTTGGTTCCTAACTCATTACCTATTCCATATCAGTGTGGAAATTCAACATCATGTTTTTTTTTTCAAATTGAGATCTGGTGTGTTTTCAAAGTGTTCCTCTAATGTTTTTGGGCAGTGTATAATATTCAACGTTGTAAACATAAATATAAATGAAGAGATGGGGGCAAAGATAGCAGCAGTATAACTAAAAGTGTCTGTGCAGTTTATTTATCTCAGTGAAAGCGTTCCGGATCAGAATATCTTGGTATCGGCTGATAGTTAAATTCAGATATCTGTATCAGAATTTGACTGCTTCTTTGATAAATGGTATTCTTGTCTGTCAGTTTAGATGGACAGCCATGTCTTGGTAGGTTTGCAGTTGTGCAATGCCCTTTCCATCTTCATGATGGATTGACCAGTGCTCTATGATATGCTTAAAGCTAGGGATGTTGTTTTGTAACCTAACTATGCTTTAAACGTCTTTAAAACTGTATCCCTGACCTTTCTGTTTTGTTCCTTGGTCTTCATGATCCATGGTCTTCAGCCGTTTGCTCACTAATCTTCTCAAACAAACCTCTGAGGCCTTTAAAAAAAAGCCACATTTATACTGAGATTAAATTACACTTGCAATTAATTTATTAATTACTGCTTTACAATTATACACTGCTTTGTATTAGATTATCACATAAAATCTGAATAAAATAGAAATATGTCTTGTTCTCAGTGTTAGATGTATTTACTCACAAATTTTCAAATGTTTTGTTTCGCAAGTCTTTATTTTTATCATGGAAGGTAGGACAGAGAAAACAAAATATGTCTCAAAAACTACTATACATTGGCAACAACAATAATGTTGTGACAAGCATAACAAAAAACTACGGCTACGGCTGTGTGCACTGTCAGAGTGACAGTTATTGGACTCTCTGAGGCCTTTAAGCTCCCTGTTTTCCCTCTATTACTTGTGCCCAGTAGGGGACAAGCAGCTGCAGCGACATGCATTGCAGCGCTGCAGGGGTGGTCCCCAGACACCACGGATTCATACTTTCCACCTGACGCACAGGATGAAGAGAACAGAGAGCTGACAATTACCAGGCTCCTCTCTCTGTATATACTGCAAACCCAGCCAGCTCTGCTCCACTGTGCTCCACTGTGAAGTCTGTCTCAGGGCCAGGCTCGAGGTAATGAAAGAAGCAATGTCCTAATGGACTATTGATGCGTGCGTGTGCATGCTTGTGTATGGAAAGAAGACAAAACAGAACAAAGAAGAAAAAAAGAAAATGTAAAAAATCTTTCTGATTGCAAATTGGTGTTCTTTCCTCCTGTTTTGCAGTGGCAAAAAGGGAGCATCCGTGTCTGTTAGCTACTGTAAATCATTTATATAGGCTGAGTAAAACCGGCAGAAATAAAATAAAAGTGTGATCCAATAGCAATAATGTGCCTTACTGTACTGCCAACAAATAAAAAGAGAGACAGTCAGAGACACATTGTCTGAGACATTAATTTGCTAAGAACCAGGTGTGTTTCCACTGTGCTCAAGCTCCACTTAAATAAAAAAAAATGATAGATAGCTAATTTGTACATCATTACCGTACAGCACTTTGCGAAAATATTCCCATCTCCAACTTTTCCAAACTTTCTCATGTTACCACCCCAAACCTTAATGTATTTTACTGTAATTTTATGTGATAGATCAAACACATGATTTATTTGTTTGAGAAAGTAGCTTGCATTTGTATTCAGCCACCATTACTCTCATACCCCTAAATAAAATCATTGCATAGAGGACATTAGAGGGCAAACAGCAGCCCAAGGAAAGACCAAGGAACAGAGCAGACAAGTCAGGGATTAAGGTGTGGAGAAGTTTAAAGCAGAGTTAGATTACAAAATAATAACGCAGAATTTAAACATCTCATGGTGCATTCTTTAATTCATCAACCCACAATGGAAAGACAATGGCACATCTGCAAACCTACTGTTTTCCATCTAAACAGACACTCTGGGCAAAGACAGCATTAATTAGAGAAGCCTCCAAGAATCCCAGGGCAAGTTTGGAGGATCCCCAGAGATCCACAGCTCAGGCGGAAGGATAAATCAACAGCACATCTTCATAAGTTATGAGCTCCACAAATTCGGCCATTATGGCAGGAGGAAAGCGGCTGTTGAAAGAAAGTCATAAAAGTCCAGTTCCTGTTAGCCATAAGCAAATGTGGAGAGAGAGGAAATATTTACATAAAAGGCGTCCTTGTAAGATTAAACCATAATTCATCTATGAGGCCTACATGTATTAACACTATTTGAGGTGTAAAAAACGTGAAATGTATGCTGTAACTTGGAATCTCTCTGTATGATTGCATTGAATTTACTATTTTTCCGTACATTTGTTGTGAAGTGGCGCTATGTAAATAAACAAGACTAACACCGAACATTCCCTTTGAATGAACTATCCCAGCGGTGAAATATAGCATGATCCCGGAAGAAAAACCTTTTAGAGGCTGCATGATTTGAAGCCCAGTTGGAGATTCCCCTTCCAGCTGGACAACCTGGACATACAGCCAGAGCTACAATGGCATGGTTTAGATCAAAGTATATTTATTTGTTCAGATGGCCTAGTCAATGTCCAGATCAAAATCCAGCTGAGAATCTTTGGCAAGAGTTGAAAAATGCTGTTAACAGACTCTCCTTTCAATGTGACCTAGCTTGAACCTTTTGGCAAAGAAGAATGGGCAAAACAATTGTATGTGTAAAGCTGGTAGAGACAACAAGACTTGCAGCTGTAACAGTATTGAGTCACAGGGCTAAATATTAATGCACACAGTTTAATTTTTAAACATTTTTGACAACCAAGTTTTCTTGTCCTTTCACTGCACAGTGAAACTTTGGCTGGCTATGTTGCGCAAAATCCCAATAAATTACATCAAAAGTTGTTCTTGTAACTTGACAAAATGTAAAAGCATTCAGGGGTGTGAATACTTTTGTGAGGCACAACAGATTTCTCTTAATGAATCTTGTAACAATGCTGCTGGCACATTCTTCCGTGTCTGCTAACCTGCTGGCATGCTCTCGGGTGAATGTGTGGGTGTCTCCTCCTCAAGGTCTGGTGACACAACAGAAATAACTCAGCTGACCACAGTGACCTCAGCCTGTTCTCACATAGCCTGCATCCTGTTCTAATGGAGGCTCCGGCTCTATTTTGGGGGCATCAACTAGATTTATCTCACTGCCCTCTGTGTCCTGAGCGGTGACAATGACGTGGAGGACTGTAACTGATGCCTGCTTTTTTTTTCCTCTCCTCCCAGCTTCCCTGACGCAAGAACACACAAAGGATACAATCCAATACAAGTTAATTCTGAGCATTCAAACAACCTGGCTCCCACTTGCTTTCTCAGTTGATTTATATTTCTATTCTAAGAATATGCTAAAAATATACTCCAGTTAAAAATAGAAAGCTGTGATGCACTTTGTTATAATCAAACCTGATAGTATTATCTCTTATAAGAAAAGATGAGAAGGGAAAAAGAGCTCACCATTAAATCACAGAAAGCAACCCTGCTGAATTGCTTGCATACCGCAGAGACCTTGGAGCCTGATTATCCTCCTCAGCAAACTTAATCTTCATTCAGGAGGACGGGCAGGCTGTCCGGAGGGCTATGAGCTCAGTGACCTACAGTATCTGCTGAGAGGCTGCATATTATTCTTTGGATAAAAAATGCATTGCCTGGGGTCCAACATTAGATTAAGTTGACTGATAGCTTAAAACTTAGAGTCTACGGATCTGGGAGGATAACATACACATCTTAATACCTCACTCCTGAAGGAGTGGTGCGAGCACTAAAATAAAATGAGATGCTTTTGTTTAGGTCCATAAATTCTGCTTTCACAGGTTACCAAGATAAACTTTCAAGTAGCTGAGTGCCAATCAGTAAGACAGGGCTCAAAATGGACCAATTTACCCATGACCTGCATCCCAATAGTTAGCTTTGACCTACAAGAAAACTCAAAATTGATATTGGCCAGAAAATAACTGATTGGAACATCTGTACTTCAAATAATAATCTTCCTAATGTTTTAAAAGGGAAATTGTGTAGTGCATGTAAGTACTGTCCTGCATATGGCATCACATTCATGGTTTTCATCTTTACTGAGAGTTCTTACAGTGGAGACTCATTAAAGACAAAAAAAAAATCTATGAAAAATATTTTAATTAAGCTAAAAAGGTTAATCTTTCTGAATTTGCATATTAAAATTAGGAGATAAATATGTTTTTGAGCTGTTTGAAAGTATTGATCTTTTATTTTCAGATTCAGCTTTTTAAGGTTGAGGTCAGACACTGATGTTGGATATTTGAAGGCCTGGCTCACAGTCTTCTCTCCACTTCCTTCCAAAGCTATTTCAGACTCAAGCATGAATCATGTTCTTTCCCATCAAACTCATTCACCCATGCCTTGTTTGATACACTTAAGTACTGACATTTTCTTTTACTGGAACTAAGGGGGCGAGCAGCTCCTGAATTACAGCCCACTCCATAATCCACTCTACCATGACCATTCCATGAAGCTCTCTATGCACGTTATTGAGCTAATCTGAAGTGGCACACTAAGATTAGAGGTCTGTAGCTATTGAAAGAAATTTGGCAACCTCTGTGCACTATTGGTTCCAGCATCCACTGACATCATAGCCTACCACTTTATGGCTGAATTACTGTCATTCCCAATCACTTCCACTTAATTACATTACAATGAACAATTGACTGTGGTAAATTTAGAGGCAGTGAAATTTCATGACAGGACTTATTGCATAGGTTGCATCCTATCTTGGTTTGCAGATGCAGTCTGTATGCCTAGGTACTTTTTTGGAGGGTTGACCCCCAATACATTTGGTGACATAGTGTATAAACACAGAAAATATAATTATAGAAAATATTACATTCAAGCCCCTTGTGATTGTGATGTTATACATTTGATGAATGAAATTTAACGTATTGTTCAGCTCTAATTTAACTTATAAATTAAATGAAAACCAGTTAGGGAAATTGCTTTTCTTTTCAACTATTAATTTACTCAATGTTTCACATTTTGTTTAAGTCCAGAGAACACAAAGACGTAAAGTTACAAGTCTGAAGTTGAATGGCCTGAATAAATATGCTTTGCTACTACTGACTGCCTGTATGTGAACCAGTCATAAAAGGTCCTAAATTGCAACCACAGTCCATCACAACACAAATGGCTATTATTATCTCTCTCCAGATTTAGAACTGGTGACAGCCCAAGCTGGGCCAGACTTCAGCCAAATAATAGTAATAGCCACGGTAATGTAGGGATGAACAAACACCTCCCGCTCAAATCAGCCCTTTGCCAACTCTATTTTTATCCTAAGTTGTCTATAGGTTAATTACAGAAAATGTATTTAAATCACCATTTACCTACCTGTAAAAGTCACGTATGAAATGACCAAAACTTTCAAAGTTTGAAATGGCACAGAGGTGAAATTACCAGACTCTCAAAAACAGGCGGAGAAAATAAATTCAGGAAAATTTGACATTGAAGAGCATTTTTTGATGAGCCATACATTTCCACCTTACTGCTGATCTTTGGGAGAAACGGTTTATAATTAGAAGAGAAAAAAAGATTAAACTTTTGGTCACAATGACAAGCATTATAATTGGAAGAGCTGAGGGGAGGTTTTCAAACTTAACAACATTTGACCGGATGTCAAACATGGTGGTGGCAGCATTAGGCTGTGGGGCTGTTTAGTGGCCAGTAGTCCTGGTGTTTTCGCAAAGTTGATGGAGTAATGAAGGAGTATTAATTAAAATTATACAATTTAAATCAACAGCTCAAAGGTTGAAACTTGTTCACAATTCAATGTTTCAGCAGCACAATGATCCCAATTGCACTTCAAATGTAATAAAATTGACTAACACAAAGTCTCTGGAATGTTTTTGGCAAGTGTCAGTCTCTGTACAGCATAGTTGAGGATGTTTAATCTACTGCTTCAAACAAAATAATGCACGAAATTAATTGTTCCACTTTGCTGGTCCTTCAGATTTACTAAACAGAAAGACACTGCCATTTCAACCTCAGTGCTGATCTACTGGAAGAAATTTGGTTTTATAGTGATACAAGACAAAGGTTGAACTATTTGGCTAAAATTACAAGAAGCTGTACAAACTGCAAAGCATGGTAGTGGCAGCATCATTGAGTGGGTATGTTTTGCTGCCAATGTTATTGGCGCATTGGCATCAATGATCCTGATTTTAACTATACCAGCATCTAGCTGAAACAGGAGAGCACAACCCTTAAGTTCACCCTCTCTAAGGACTCAAATGTACACTAGTGGGTCACTATAGTGCAAACTTAATAATTTTATATCTACTATGAACACATAATGTCCAGAAGTGATGGTTTCAGACTGTTGGTTTTTGAAACAAATAAAGAACAGACAGCCACTCCAACAGCAATATAACCAGTGCTGTGTACATCAACTCATTCTGCATTGAAGTTACATAATAAGGCCACATTCTTGAAAACTGGCTGAAAGAAAAAAAACATGAAAATTTTACAATAATTCAAGACAAGCCACAGTTACATTTCAACCTTGTTCCTGATCAGCTTTGTTAAAAGGGAGTTTTTCCTCTCCACTGTCGCTACATGCATGCTCAGTATCAGGGATTGCTGCAAAGTCAACACCAGTGACTGTCCACTGTCTCTACATGCTCATCCAGGAGGAGGGAATGCTGCAAGTCACTGACTGGATGCAATCTGCTGGGTTTCCTTAGATAGAAAAACTTTTTATCCAATTTGAATAAAAAACTAACTCCGACTGCACTGTTCAATGGTTAGGATTAATTGGAATGTATGTACCTGACTGTTGTGAAGTGCCTTGAGACAACATGTGTTGTGAATTGGCGCTATATAAATAAAACTGAATTGAATTGAATTAAAAAAATTAAAACCTGCATCATAAATGTCAGCTAATCCAGAACATAAAAACAGTAACACGTCACTGAACAGCAAAACACATCATACAAAGATGAGACGAAAAGGCTTGTGATAAATAAAATAAGCCTTCGATGTCCAGTAACACAAATGAGCATAAGGGAGACATTTGCAGAAAAATGTGTGTGAAGCTTAGTTTAACGTGTATGAAGGTGGATAAGTGCCTCCAGAAAAAGTGAGGGATGAAACACAGTGTTGACCGGGCAAATAAGAGCAAGAGAGGAATGGATGAGAGAGAGGAAAAGCATAAAAGCAAGGACAACAAAAAAGTGCAAGGAGAGGTGGACGTGTGAGGTGAGAGGAGGGAAAAAAAGAGGTAGAAGGGGATCAACATGGTGAACAGCTGGGCTAGTGTCACAGAGGTCAAGCTTAGGAAGCAGTCGTATAGTCAATGTCATCCTTTCATCTCATCTGTTAGAGACCCAGCAGCCTAAACTGCGCTCATGTCTAACCTTCCAAAAGCACAGGTTGATCCAACTTTCATGCCTTTCTCCTCTGCACCACCCACATCCTTCTCTCCCTCTTTGCCCCTTTCCATCTGTTCCCTTTTATCTTCCTCACTTTTTCCTGTCAGAGTTCTTTAGCTATTAAACAGTTTCTCCATTGCATCCTTGCTGTTTTCCTCTTTCCTTTGTTATGTATCTTTTTTCTCAAGGCAACTGTCCTTCAGTCTGCTTGTCTTTATATTACACGAGGTTGCGTGGAGAGCAAAGTTAATCGCTCCTATCTCAACCCCTCCAGGAGTCTGAGCTCTTCTTCTCCACCTAAACAAACTTTGAAGCCAATCAAAGGGCTTATATTATTTTCCACAGAAGGGGAACGCAGTACGTAGGTGAATAATTTCTGTTTCAGAGAGAGAGCCACTCAGAGCAGCCCGTCAGCTCCTGCTGTTATTGCTGCAAACCGTTGGCCTCGCTTGTGAATGATACAGCTCAGTGGCAAAACAAACAAAGCGTGACAAATCCAGATTATTGTCTGTAGGCAAGATAAGGTCATAATGAGAAAGTGCATCTGCGGAAATTGATCCTTTTTTCAGGAAGCTGTCTGAATTACTTAGGATGCCAATAATAACTTCCTGTGTGTTTAGTCTCTAATGGGAGGCAAGATAAATTAGGGACTGAGGGTGGAAGGTTCTTGCTAAAAGAATACATTTTATTATGATATGATATGCAATATCCTGATAAGGGTGTTTTGTGCTTTATTATTTACAATGCCAGTCAGACGTTTACATACATCCATCACTGACACGAACACCTTCAGATTTGTGGGCCCTAAATGATTTATTTAAACTGCTACTGAATTTTGAAAAGAACTGGATCGACACAACAAGGATGTGTGATGAATCAGCAATCCACCCTGAAAAATGAACAACTCAAAATAACCCAAAAAATATTAATACGAGTGCATGTAAACTTTAACCAGCACCGTATCTATGTTATACTGAAAAGCTGCCTTCGTGCCACTGGCTATTAAAAACTGAGAAATAAATGTTTAGAAGCAGTGACAAGAGCAGTAACATGACATATCAATACATGATGCATTTGACCTTTTATTTCTTAACAAAAGAAATGTGATTAAAAAGCCTAAAAAATAAATATTTATCAAATTAATTTTATACACAGATGCATGGGAACAATAGGACTTTGAATACTCGCATAAGAAGCCATGTCTAAGAAACACTGACAGCCAAATTATCAACCTACTTGGCTGCACATTATATCTACACGCCATAGGGGGAAAAGAAACAGGCCCACCGACAGGCCAGTTATTAGCCAGGGGATTGTGGGAGGGATGGCAGACATTAACATAGATTACTTGAGTATGACTGACAGTTTCAGAGGGGCTTTTTGGGACTTACCAAGTGATTTGGGACTAGCCATATTTCAGCAAGGGATGCTTTAATATTGTGGGCTGTCGCTGTTATCTCGGTGCCATTGCCTTGATGAGGATGCCAGCAGGGAGAGAATCATTTTCTTCTTCTGACAACAGCACCCCCAGCAACAACCACCCTCAATCGTCTAGTTACTAAGGCCCTGTACTGTCTCAGAAGCCATAATGAATGGGTTCTATCATGTTGTACAGATCTCAACAAAATTTAAACCTTCAAACTTTTATCAGTATTTTATAACAAACTCATTAAAAAAGGACTCTAGAAATGCACAACTAAAAATAAATGCAGCCTTTATTTTACTTATGGGTCTTAAAGAACACCAGTCATAGATAAAATCAGATAAGAACAGAAAGAGACATGAAAAAAGATATAGTAAAAACAGATTACATTAAAAAGTGCAATGCCAAAACAATGTACTTAAAAACCAAGAGACTCGAAAGTTTGAACATACCACATGTTTCTGCTCTGTTCCATCTCTCAGGGCCAATGTGGCTCCTTCCTGATGCACTTTTTATTATTTATCCAACATCTATTGGACAAATTTGGAGCCAGATCTCAACTCATTTGCCATATTGGCAGCAGATTTTTGGAGCAAGCAACAACAGCAGAAGTGAAAGGCAAGAAACAGCCGTGTTGGTACATATTCAATCTGGACTGAATCTTTGTTTGCACAGTTAAGACATTAAGATGAATGCTAACTTTATTATTGTAGTCTGGGAACTTTTCCCTTGTTCCAAGACCGCCTATACCTTCTAGCAACAAAGCCTAGATGAAATCACACAAGAACCGGGACAATGACGGAGTGGCACAGCACAAACAGTTCCCTAAAGGTTATCAATTTTTACTCTTCCACTACAGATAGAGAGCATGGTATCTACATAAGATAACTCATCTGCCAAAACAAAGGCTAATGTATCTCTTGTTCAAATTACGTTCACCGTAGGGTGTCATCTCTAAGCTGTTTTAATGCATTGTAGGACAGAGGGCTTTAATCAGCAAGGCTCTGTGGAGCCACCGGATTAAATCACTATTTATCTGCACTTACTTTGACTTTCCCTGCGCACATGGTTGCAATGTAAATCCTAATGCATCCCTGTAGGGCTCACTTTAGTATAGTTTATAGCTGTAGACACATTTCATAAATTCTATTTATTTTCTGTATTGTGTAAATTCACATTCAGTAAAAAACAAGGATGAATCTTTTCTCTCCCCTGACCAAAAATACAAAGTGGGTCCTTTCTTATAAAGGAAGATCTTTGAGTGCCATCTACAACATGCACCTTTAAATGTTTAAGGTCCATGTAAAAACTGATGTGCATGCAGCCGTATTAGAAATTATGCATGGTGCACACATTTCCGGGCATGTTTGATGAGTTTTTATTTGTGCACGGTTGGATGCATGCTCAGGGCCGGACGCAGCGACAGGGAGAGCGGCTGCCGCATTGCACAGAATATCTAAACAGCTGTAGTGCTCCATCAGGGCTATCGATCATGTCTCTCTCCCTCTGAATCACAATCAGACGTGGGCAGAGCGCAGCGGCTGGCGCAAGCCTTTGTGACTGGCTTGTTGGACAACTGCTACACACCTCTCATATCAACCAGGACTCGGCAAACAAACCTGACCTGGATAAGTGCTTGGATGCGTCTTTATGGGACTGCCACGGTGCAGATTTTTGTCGGCAGACGAACAGATTTTATACAAGCAAGAATTCAGTTTAAGCTGTTGGCATGTTTTCTGGAGAGGAGCTGACAGAATATAAAAGCTACCTCATGTTTAATGCATGTATCACTTAGGCTGCAGTTTTAAGGGATGTCTAATAATCACAATAATTGTGAGAAGATTAAATTCGAAAGGATGAATTAACACAAAAAAACATACAAAAAGTCTTTTAAAACTTGTCCTTTTACAACCACAAACATTAATGCATTTAATTGAGTTTATCATGAAATGGAAAAAAATTATATATATGTTTTACAATTATTTCACTAGATAAAGATCAAGAAAGTGCTGCTTAAGCTGGTTGAACTATAGTTAGCAAGTAACCAAGTGAATAAATAGAATCCACTGATGAACATAAGTCTTAATAATGGGATGAGTATGAAATAAAAACCAAAACATGGCCGTCTACCAAAAATTACAGGTTGGGTTAAGAGAGCTTTACTCAGAGAAGCAGCAAAGAGGAGAAGAGCAACTCTGGAGGAGGTGAAGAGATCCAAAGCTCAGGAGGAGCAATTTGTTGATAACTATTAGTCATGCGTTCACTAATAAAATAGTTGTAAAAAAGAAAGCTGCTACAGAATAGAATAGAATAGAATGGAATAGAATAAAAACAGCCTTTATTCTCCCTCAGTGGGGAAGCTCTACCAGCAGCAAAGTGAAAGGCAAATAGAAAACAAAAAATAAAAACAAAAAAAACCCCAAAAGAATAAGACACTACAGTATGGAAAATGTTACAGCATAGGAAAAAAAAACAATGCTGTATCAATTTTAACCTCATGTTTCCAAATAAATACAGGTCCTTCTCAAAATATTAGCATATTGTGATAAAGTTCATTATTTTCCATAATGTCATGATGAAAATTTAACATTCATATATTTTAGATTCATTGCACACTAACTGAAATATTTCAGGTCTTTTATTGTCTTAATACGGATGATTTTGGCATACAGCTCATGAAAACCCAAAATTCCTATCTCACAAAATTAGCATATCATTAAAAGGGTCTCTAAACGAGCTATGAACCTAATCATCTGAATCAACGAGTTAACTCTAAACACCTGCAAAAGATTCCTGAGGCCTTTAAAACTCCCAGCCTGGTTCATCACTCAAAACCCCAATCATGGGTAAGACTGCCGACCTGACTGCTGTCCAGAAGGCCACTATTGACACCCTCAAGCAAGAAGGTAAGACACACAAAGAAATTTCTGAACGAATAGGCTGTTCCCAGAGTGCTGTATCAAGGCACCTCAGTGGGAAGTCTGTGGGAAGGAAAAATGTGGCAGAAAACGCTGCACAACGACAAGAGGTGACCGGACCCTGAGGAAGATTGTGGAGAAGGGCCGATTCCAGACCTTGGGGGACCTGCGGAAGCAGTGGACTGAGTCTGGAGTAGAAACATCCAGAGCCACCGTGCACAGGCGTGTGCAGGAAATGGGCTACAGGTGCCGCATTCCCCAGGTCAAGCCACTTTTGAACCAGAAACAGCGGCAGAAGCGCCTGACCTGGGCTACAGAGAAGCAGCACTGGACTGTTGCTCAGTGGTCCAAAGTACTTTTTTCGGATGAAAGCAAATTCTGCATGTCATTTGGAAATCAAGGTGCCAGAGTCTGGAGGAAGACTGGGGAGAAGGAAATGCCAAAATGCCAGAAGTCCAGTGTCAAGTACCCACAGTCAGTGATGGTCTGGGGTGCCGTGTCAACTGCTGGTGTTGGTCCACTGTGTTTTATCAAGGGCAGGGTCAATGCAGCTAGCTATCAGGAGATTTTGGAGCACTTTCATGCTTCCATCTGCTGAAAAGCTTTATGGAGATGAAGATTTCATTTTTCAGCACAACCTGGCACCTGCTCACAGTGCCAAAACCACTGGTAAATGGTTTACTGACCATGGTATCACTGTGCTCAATTGGCCTGCCAACTCTCCTGACCTGAACCCCATAGAGAATCTGTGGGATATTGTGAAGAGAACGTTGAGAGACTCAAGACCCAACACTCTGGATGAGCTAAAGGCCGCTATCGAAGCATCCTGGGCCTCCATAAGACCTCAGCAGTGCCACAGGCTGATTGCCTCCATGCCACGCCACATTGAAGCAGTCATTTCTGCAAAAGGATTCCCGACCAAGTATTGAGTGCATAACTGTACACGATTATTTGAAGATTGACGTTTTTTGTATTAAAAACACTTTTATTTTATTGGTCGGATGAAATATGCTAATTTTGTGAGATAGGAATTTTGGGTTTTCATGAGCTGTATGCCAAAATCATCCGTATTAAGACAATAAAAGACCTGAAATATTTCAGTTAGTGTGCAATGAATCTAAAATATATGAATGTTAAATTTTCATCATTACATTAATGAAAATAATGAACTTTATCACAATATGCTAATATTTTGAGAAGGACCTGTATAAGTAAGGGTTACAAGTTTCAAATAGGCACAATGGTTTTGTTTAATGCATTAAATCTGGGTTTGGTTTGCTTATACTCTAATCTTTCTGCTCTGGAGCACACGGTGTGCACGCGTATGTTTCACAATAAAAACTCTGTTAAGAAATAAATGGCTTCTGTTCATTGGCATTTCCAGGGGGATGGAGTTTGAAATGCACAGCTTTACAGAGCAAACAGGAGTGGTTCAACATGAGGCTTCAGTATTACCAATTATACTTTCCAAATAGAGGAAATTAGAACTAAAGACCTGACTCTAATTGAAGACCACTTCAAACAAAATCCTAAATTAAGGCAAATAAAGGCACTGCTCACCATTTGAGAAAATATCTGTCCAGACAAAAGCATATTATTTCATTAAAAACTTAACACTGAGAGAATGGAGGCTGTTAAGTATCATTAGCTGCCATCTGCTATTTTGTCTCTACACTGTAATGCAGCTCAGTATCTCATGTAATCACAAGGAAGTTGGATGTTTTGGCATTAAAATTTAAATAGGAAAAGTATGGACATTTTCTGTACCGCTATTAGCTACCATCTGCTTGCATCACGACAATAGTCTTCTCTAAATCTTTATGCTCCCTGTGCTGATACGTTATCTGTAACTCAGAGTTAACTTCCTGCCAATATGGCAACTTCCTTTTCATTTGTTTTCCCATGGTCGGTTGAATTTAACACATGACCTGGCACTTGACATCCAGATATTTACTTCCTACTATGGGACAGCAAGGTTACGACTCAATATCCCTTTGTTGCCACTGGATACACCTGAATAGAAGAAAGCAACAAATCAATCCAATTAAACACATAGGGATGGACACTCTTGCACATCTAAATGTGTTAACACAGTGATTGTGTAGAGAAGAAACAAATGCAGAGAAGAGTTGTATACATTTCATTACAAAAATTGTAGCACTGCAACCAACAATTTCAACTTAAGGAAATGTAGCACATAATTGTGAAGTAGAAGGAAAACTGTAGAGTTTTTTTTATTAATGGAAATCTGAAAGTGTGGAGTGCTTTTGCACTGAGCTCCTCTAAGTCACTGCTTTATAAAAACACATTTTTCAAGAATTATAGCTGCATCAACACATATGGAATTATGTAGCAAACAAAAAATTGTTAAAGAACAATAAATATGTTTTATATTTTAGGCTTCTTAAAGTAGCCACCCTTTGCTGTGATGACTGAAACATTAACATTTGGCCGTTTCTCATTGCACCTCTGGGAGGTTCTTTCAAGACAATTTGGAAAACCATTTCAGGCGACCACCTCATTAAGCTCATGGAGAGAATGCCAAGAGAGCAAAACAGTAATCAGAGCAAAGAGTGGCTATTTTGAAAAATCTAAAATCTAAAAATGTTTAGAGTTATGTCACACTTTTTGTTTATTATATAATTCTGTTTACCTTTACATGTCCATGAATTTGATGACATTCTCCTCTTAATCTATAAGGTCTAATTTGTTGATGAACCCGTTCTTGCCAGCAATAGCAACTTTAACTATTCTGTAAACATCTTCTTCAAGGTTTTCATAGTTACATGAGAAAACCAGAATATCACCCACAGTTCTAATTCATCCCAAAAGTGTTCAAGAAGGTTGAGGATAGGACTCTGTGCAGACCAGTCAAATTTATTGACACCAAACGTTATACACCTGCAGCCATGGAAGTTATTAGAACACTCCATTGATTCATTGATGTGGAAATGTGACCAAAAACATTTGGCAATATTGTGTATATATAGAAACAATTGCATTTTTTAATTAGATTAAACTGATCACAGGGGGGGTGGGTCTGCACGGTGGCGCAGTTGGTAGTACTGTTGCCTTGCAGCAAGAAGGTCCTTGGTTCGAGTCTTTCTGCAAGGAGTTTGCATGTTCTCCCCGTGCATGCGTGGGTTCTCACCGGGTACTCCGGCTTCCTCCCACAGTCCAAAGACATGCCTGTTAGGTTAATTGGTCACTCTAAATTGCCCTTAGGTGTATGAATGAATGTGTGCATGGTTGTCTGTGTGTTGCCCTGCGATGGACTGGCGACCTGTCCAGGGTGAACCCCACCTCCTGCCCATAGACTGCTGGAGATAGGCACCAGCTCCCCCGCGACCCATTATGGAATAAGCGGTAGAAAATGACTGACTGATCACAGGGGGACTCTATGAAGTATGATGAATTTAACTGAGGGGTGAATACATACTGTATGCATATTATATATTTCAAATTATTTATAAAAAAGAAAATATTGAAAACCATGTATAATTTTTATTCTACTTCACAATTATATGCTACTTTGTGTCGGTCTACCACATAAAATTCCAATAACATGCACTGAGATTTGTGGTTGTAAAATGATTTAATGTGGACATGTTTAAGGGATATGAATGTTTTTCCAAAGCACTGTTTTGGCTTGAGAGGATCAGGGAAATGCACTGAGAGGAATGCATGCATCATATTTAGAGTTTAGGCGGATATCACATTCACTCCAAGCATGCCTCTGGGCTATGTTTAAACACTAAATGGTAAAAAAAACTGCTTCTCATTAACTTTCAGATGACATTCCACCTAGGCCAAAGTGAGGGGTTCTTGACCATCTTTTTGCATTTTTGTAGTTCTTTGCATCTAGGCTCACTGTGTTTAGTAGTCATGGGATTTGCACAAACACACACATGCACCTACAGACGATCCTGCTGTCTGTGTGTGGTGAGAGCACCCGGAGGGGTGCTGCTGAGCTGTCAAAGCACAATGGATGAAGCTGGCCTGCATAGCTAAGGGCTCAGGGGAAGTCCCACCAACATGTCACACACACATAGAATGCGCACACACACACACACACACACACACACACACACACACACACACTCTTGTTTTGCTATATGTAGTGAGGACCATGTGTTGACTCCCATTGACTTCCATTGATTTTCAGTCATTTTCAACCCTTTCTATGCCCTAACCCTGACAATAACCCTAAACCTAACCATTACCAGTGCTACCCTAACCTTAACCTAAAGTCAATTCATACCTTAGTCCTAAACCTAACCGTTAGCAAAATAGGTGGTGAGGACCAGCAAAATGTCCTCACTTTGGTACAAACGGTCCTCAATTTGATGGTGAAATCGGGAAAATGTTTCTCACTGTGATGCCAAGACAGGAACACACACACACACACACACATCCGTGTTTTACTATCTTTATGAGGACTTTTCGGTTACTTCCATTTACTTCCATTCCTTTTCCTTGATTTTTAGTGCCTAACCCTGACCCTCACCCTAACCCTAACAATAACTCAATTCATACCCTAGTCCTAAACCTAACCCCTGTCCCAAGAACGGAATTTGAAAAAGTGAGGACCAGGAAAATGTCCTCACTTTGTCAAAATGTCCTCACTTTGCGATAAAAATACGAAAAAGGGTTCTCACTCAGCAACAAGTACAAGAACACACACACACACCTAGTGTAGACTATGTTAGTGTGTGTACCTGCTTTAGACTTCAGAAATGTAAATATGCAATCTTTAATCTGGACAAAAAACAAATAGGAATGTAGCGAAAATGTAATCAGCATGTCCACTTGCATGGAAAGATTAGCTGTGCACTGTGTCAGTTTGAAACCAAAACAACCCCTCTAGTCTTCTGGAACATCTGAGTCTGATAAAACAGGAAAGTCCTGGGACCTAAGTGTAGCGAAGCACCAGTCAACATGGATCATATCAGAAAGGAAAAGCAATACACTTTACCCTCAGGCAAGGACAGCCTCTATTTATTAAACAGCGGCTTGCAAAATTTTTAATACCTCTTGAACTTTTCCAATTTAGTCACATTACAATAGCAAACCTGAATGTATTTTGTCAGGATTTTTTGTGATG
This sequence comes from Girardinichthys multiradiatus, assembly GCF_021462225.1. Classification (NCBI taxonomy): domain Eukaryota; kingdom Metazoa; phylum Chordata; class Actinopteri; order Cyprinodontiformes; family Goodeidae; genus Girardinichthys; species Girardinichthys multiradiatus. The sequence continues at coordinate 38,825,758 of NC_061806.1, read as the reverse complement.
GCCCAAGACAAAGTGGTACATAATGCCAGTGCAGGCTTTCAATTTTCTACGCATAAAATCTGAAAAATGTGACATGCATTTGTATTCAGCTCATTTTACAACATATACCCTAACTAAAATCAAATAATTATTTAATTAACAATACTTTGCAATAATCAGAGATACAACCAGGATGCTAATGAAAACTCTGGAGGAGCAGGGAAGATCTACAGCTCAGTTGCTAAAATCTGGCCTTACAACTGGTAAGGCATTGTTAAACGAAAGCAGTTTGACACAAGCGTTGCCATTCAATTCAATTCAATTCAGTTTATTTATATAGCGCCAATTCACAACACATGTTGTCTCAAGGCACTTCACAAAAGTCAGATACATACATTCCAATTAATCCTAACCATTGAACAGTGCAGTCAGATTCAGTTATTTATTCAAATTGGATGTTTTTCTATCTAAGGAAACCCAGCAGATTGCATCCAGTCAGTGACTTGCAGCATTCACTCCTCCTGGATGAGCATGTAGAGACAGTGGACAGTCACTGGCATTGACTTTGCAGCAATCCCTCATACTGATCATGCCATATACAGCAAACATGTGAAAGTAGGTGCTCTGGTTAGATTTGACTAAAATTCTCCTTTTTGTGCGTGCAAAATGTTGTGAGAGACATAAAACTAATGTCTTGACAACACCCACCCTACAGTAAAATACGGTGGTAGCAACATCATGCTATGGGGTCACATTTCTTCGGATAAAACCCCAATGATGCTCATCCGAGAGGAGGGAATGCTGCAAGTCACTGACTGGATGCCATCTGCTGGGTTTCCTTAGATAGAAAAACTCTTTATCCAATTTGAATAAATAACTGAATCTGACTGCACTTTTCAATGGTTAGGATTAATTGGAATGTATGTACCTGACTTTTGTGAAGTGCCTTGAGACGACATGTGTTGTGAATTGGCGCTATATAAATAAACTGAATTGAATTGAATTGAATGAACTACATAGAGGTTTGTGATTTTATTTGACAAATTGTGGAAAAGCTATAACAGCAGTCAAAAAAAGGTGTTGATTTCATCCAACTTTGGCAGGCAGTTTCCAAGTGGAAATGTTATTGACATTGCTGATGATCATACATTTAGTTTAATTTAGAAACCAGACTCTGTATAACTTGTCTGATCTACTGTCTGCTTGTGCATCTTTGCCCTCAGGCTATATGTTACAACAGCATTTCCTCAGAATCACAGACTTCAGAAATGACTGCAACTGAAATAAACACCACTGAAATAAAAGGTCAACCTGTAACAAACCATACAAATTACCTTTGTAAATCACATTAGCTCAGTCACAACTTGACAAGAGGAGAAGGTAACAGCTTTCTTTAACAGGTACTTCTTTGAAGCTTCAGGGAAAAACAAGATTTCATAGTTCCCCTTAGAGATAATAGTGGCTGCAAAGCAAACCTTGTAAACGTAACCATTCCTAATTCACAGAAGGATTTCCTTGATGAAGGCAGTACATCTCTAAGCTTGGCAGAAGCCTGAACAATCTATTAACAATAACAAAGGCTGAACAGTGGGGAATTCGACCCTTAAAGGCCAAGGTCAGCTTTATTTTACAGGTTTAAAGGTTTCCCAATATGACTAAACTTAAATAAAGCTGCTCACCTCACCTTTAATGGCTGTCGGCTATGCACTGGCTAAGCATGTATGGACATTCTAAATTCCCTTTTCTGCAATATCACTGGGTAGTGGAGAGCATTTATGGGTGTGTTTCTGTGTGATTGGTTGACATGGTGAGCAGTAGCAATAAAAACTGCCACGGGAAATTTCTGGATATCAGCCTACCTGGCCAGCACATCTCAGGGAAATTTAAATACTGAACCACCTGGCCTCAATAGTTCTTAAGCAGCACCTCTCCTTTCCTTAGGCTTTCCCGTTTGACACTTCAGTATCTTTATTCTCCTTCCAGCTTACTTTTTTTTCCAGCCTACTGCTTCTTAAAACCTTTCCAGGCCTGAAGACTCTCATTGTTTCCTTAAACTCTAATCCTACTTTGAACACCAACAAATTTCTGTGCCAACACATCCAATCTAGTCTCTGTGACTTTTGCTTCAATTCTCCTTGACTGCTCTCTACAGGGTGACTCCAGAAAAGCAGAACAGGAAGAGAAGAGGACACTGCAACAGAAAGAAGGAGCAGAAGTGAAAAGAGGAGAGAGTGCAAGCTCTTAAATATATTGCAAAGAACAGCACAGAGGCATGAGTGTGAATATTAAGAGGGTTTTCGCCTGACCAAGAACTTCCAGCCTGCAGCAAGTCCATCACCAGAGAGAGAAAGAGATGGTGACACAGAAATTGAAAGAGGCAGAGGAGAAGAGCCTCATAGAATAACCAGCTATTGAAATGCTGCAATGATCAGCTTAGGTGTCAGAAACCACTGTGTATACCCTGCTATATGTCTGATCTGGATATTAAATTACAGCAGCTGAAATAAATGCCAGATTCATTTTAGAAAAGGTGACATTTTACCAGTGAAAGAAATGAAAAGGCTCAAAAGTTATGAAAAGCAAAGGATAAAAGACTCACCTGGAATGCCTGGTGGGGTTTTTAGGTATTTGCCATTGAAATGCTGTATCACGACCTCACACTTCTCTGTTGACTCCATCCTGCAACAGAAAATGTGAATAAACTTCATTTTATACATATTTAGTATTCAATTAGGCGTAGAGAGAAAATGGGAAATTTCTTGATTCAGTAGTGGATGTTTTCAAAAACTGGCCAGCACAAAGTTGTCCAGACCTGCAACAGCTTCAAGCATGGGGTGGGAGACATTGTCCAACAGTGATCATATTTTTGTTACGGTTGTTCTGTCTCCCAACATCTGCACTTTGTCGAGCGGGCATCCTAGGATGGAGCCAGCTTTCCTGATTAGTTTATATAACCACTTTCTCTCAGCTGTAGATAACAATGGCTGATGCCACCAGAGAGTCAAAGATGTATTCAGGACGTTGCACTCCAAAAATCTCAGCCTCCTTTGCAGGTAGTCTGCACTGACTCCTTCTCGTAAAGAGCATCAGTGTTATGACTCCAGTCCAGTTTATTGTTTAGTTGAACACCCAGTTACTTTTAAGAGTCCATTATCTCAATGTCAGTTCCTTGGATGTTCACCGGTGTCGATGTGGTGGGTCTGCACCTGTGGAAATCCATCACCAGTTCCTTGGTTTTTCTTCCGTTGATCAGATGTTTGTTTCACTGGCACCAGTGCACAAAGTCCTGTGTCCACTGTCTGTACTCTGAGTCTTCTTCAACTGTGCTGAGGCTGACATCTTCTGAAGATGGCAGCCAGGGGAAGTGAGGGAGAAGTCTGTAGTGCAGAGGGTGAACAGGAATGGTGCCAGCACAGTTCCCTGCAAGGCCCCCATACTGCAGATCAGCTTGTCAGACACACAGGCTCATTTGAAAAGCCAATCAGTGTCCTCACATATTGTGGGCGACCAGTAAGGTTGACAAGTATCCACTGGGACAGGTGGTGGTCCACTCCTGACAGTTCCAGTGTGTCCTTCAGATGTCCCAGCTGGATGGTATTAAAATACCCAGATCCTCACATTGCTTCCAGGTTTCTCCAGGTGGGGCAGAGCTTGGTGCAAAAAGCAGATGATGGCACCATCCACCCCAATCCCAGGCAGGTAAAAGCAAACTTCAGCGGATCCAATAAAGACCTCACCAGGGGGGTGGAGATGGTTGAGGACCAACCTATCTTTATCAGATGTGACGTCAGTACTACCAGTCTGTAGCTGATAAGGTCTTTCCAATGTGTGGTCTTATTGGTACCACACAGGAGGTCTTCAACAGCTTTGATACTTTCCCCAGCTTCAGGCTCATGCTGTGGGTGGCTGTCTTCTGAAGTGGATGGGGTGGGTGATGACTGAGAGCAGAGGTGTGACGTTTGGGAAAGAAAAGCAGGCATTCGTCATAGATAAGGAGGTTTGCGACAAGGGGGACTGGGCTGGGGAAATAGTGAGTGCCTGATCAAGCCTGTTGAAGGACTAATTCAGATCATTCACCCACCGTAAATCTCCTACAGCCTGGGAGTTTGGTTTGTGATCTGAAATTGTTTTCAGGCTTCCAAACCCACTGATGTTGTTCTGCTGCAGTTGGTCCTCCATCTTCCTCCTGTAGATGTTTTTCCACCAGTGATCTTCCTTCTGAGTTTGTTAGGCACAGCTCTCAGCTCATCCTTGTTTCCTGATGTAAAGGCTCTCTTCTTCTCCTTGAGGGGAGCCTTTATCTCAGGGTTGATTCTGGGCTTGTTATTAAAGAAACACCATGCCTTTAAGAGGGGCACAATATTGTTTACACAGAAGTTAATGTAGTCCGTGATGCTGCCAATGTCCTTTCCATGAGCAGCAGGGAGCTCTTCCCACACTGTGAAGCTAAAACTGTCCCTCAGAGCTTCTTTAGTCTCATCAGACCATCTCTTTCCTGTATGTCATAGTTAGTTTTCTGTTAAAATGTAAAATGACCTGCACTTGTATAGCACTTTATCAAGTCTCCAGAGACCCCAAAGCGCTTTACACTACAAGCAGTCATCCACCCATTCATACACTGACACTACACTGAGCTACATTGTAGCCACAGATACCCTGGAGCAGACTGACAGAAGTGGGGCTGCCATACAATCGTTGCCCTATGACCACCATCAGCAGGCAAGGTGGGTGAAGTGTCTTGCCCAAGGACAGAACAACTGAGACAAACAGAGCAGGGGTTCGAACTGTCAACCCACCAGCTACAGAATGGTCTATGGTTCTGTCGGTTCGTAACAATTGAAAACTGTCTATGTTTTTCTGTGTGTCTGGAGCTGACACCGTTAGCCAGGTCTCAGTCTGGATAATTAAACAGCTCTCTCTGTAGTCTCTGAAAACTCTGAAACTGTTAAATATAATAAATAAAAAATTTTATGGTTGGCAAAGTGTAACTAATAAAATGACCACTGAACGTATGTTAAATATGTTGTTTTAAAATAAAGATCAGAGATAATGTATGAGTAAAACCTTCTGTAAGAGTTTCAATTTTACAATTTTGAAAATTGCTACTGACTGAGTAATTCTGGAATAACCTAAAATTTACATAAAAACCCTCATCATTTCTCTTTTTAAAAGGGCACACTTTTGTTCTGCAAAAACTTCAACTATGTCCCCTTTGGCAGAGTAGCATCAGCTTGTTCTTTCAAAAAAGGTCCAGTGTCTGTGTGTCTACTGTGGAACATCATTGTCTGCATGCATAAGAAGTTGATAATAAAATTCAGGGCCTTAATGGAAAAAGTTATTATTCAGCCTGTGTGCATAATCAAAACTTCAAGGCACAGAAGGACTGAAAGTGCAATTTAAAGGTGTTTAAAGATGTATAAGAAATGCAGCATGTTGTATGGATAAAGTATGAAAAGGTTGTGAACACAACAGCTTACGCATAGTGTATTATAGAGCAGACAGAAAAGACACCAAGCAGAATGACTCATCTCTACTCTAACAGGCACTGGACCAAGGTATGAGAACAAGCCAAACAGCTGGCCAGCCGGGGGACTCTGATCTTTTACATCACATGCCCACAGAATATTGTGTCAGAAAAACATTACATAAAACATGTGCAGTAGTACCTCAAACACTGCACAAATGTACAGTTTGTTGGGATACATGGATCAACAGACATCAGCTGTTAGTGTACTGTGCTGTGATGCTAAATGTCTAGTGCATCATGCAATACCCAAAAGATAAGACAGTACTTACAATTATGAAGAATATTGCGTTTTATACCTAGTTTTGTCATGACTAAAAAGGAGAAGCATTAATCAAAGTAAGTTTGGGCTTAACTTATTTACTTATTTAGGTCATTACTGCTTTATAGCACACATGGTATCATAGCTCATTACTTTTTTTCTATCCATTCTATCTGAAAGTTGGTAACTGATTGATTTTGAGTTTAAAATGTGTGTAGGATAATTTATGATGTTTGCTTTAAAAATTTATTTAAAAATCCATTATTTATACTAAACCCATTTTTCTTTCTCTGGGAAAAAAAAAATGCTCATCTTCCGGCTGCTTGCAACACAAGTCAACACCTGATCCATAAATGATCAATTCACCTCTGTGTGAAAAATGGAAACTCTGCAACAGTTTTTCTCACAATATTTGCTTACCACAGTTCTTTTTTACCTGTACTATTTCACTAGATTATGTTGCAGAAATGCTATATTTAAATACACCTAACCTTAAAACCCTTAAGGAGCTATACCTTTCTTTCACTGTAAGCCAAACTAGCTTTAAAGGATATCTCAACATGTGCATCTGTCTGTCATCTATAAGTTTCTCACTTGCTGCATGGAGCTGCAACGAATTTCCATGGGACAAGGTAGCTATTTCCTCCTTTTTTCTAATGATTGGATATGATTAAACTACAAACAAACTATGATTTGTCAGGTACATAAAACCTATTTGACACCATCTTCACCATCCATACATCAACATTCACAAAAAGATTTAAACATTGAAAGTGAATTGAAAGGAATGGTCTGTAATTTGGTGCATGTGATTATTTGATTTGTAAAAAGACAGTGAAAGACAGTCAAAATGATGAGTGAAGGTCACCAGACACAGAGTCTTGTAGTCTTGTAGACAGCATTAGACAAAATTATCAGAACCTGACAGAACTGGATGTGGGTTGTATTCTGGGCTTGAATGAGACACGGTGATCAACAGCACTGATGCTGGCCATATAAATCAGAATCGGAATAAACTTTATTGGCCAAGACTATGTGCGCAAACAAGGAATTTGAGTTTGGTTTCAAGCGCTCACAGCATTAAGTATAGAGTAAGTACAAATAATATACATTACATATGTTAAGTATAGATATATAAACTTTAAAAGGAACAATATGCACATTTATGTGTATTTACTGGTAATTAATTTTTTTAATATATAAAGAAAAGAAAAAGAGTCAGACATGGTGAGCTGCATGAGCTTCTGGTGGAGGATGTCTGGGTTGATGGTGTTGAAGGCCGAGCTAATGTCCACAAACAGGATCTTGGCGTATGTCCCTGGTCAAGGTGGTAAAGTGGTAGGCTCAAGTTGACTGCATCATTTGCCAACTTCTTTACCCGGATTGCAAATTACCGGGGGTCCATAGAGGGCGCCTGTAATGTCCTTCAGATGCTTTAACACCAGTTGCTCAAAGGATTTCTTGACCACAGATGTCAGGGTAACAGGTCTATAGTCATTTAATCCTGTGATGGTGCGTTTCTTGGGGACTGAGATGATTGGGGAATTCATTGGTCCAACACAGCTTCCTCAGATGAAGCGAACCAAGGTTAATTGTTGTTGTATTGTTGTTGAACAGGTCTTGGTCTGCACACACATGTCCTCACAAAAACAGATGTATTATGTCACAATTTCAGCTAGCTCATTTAGGTCAGTGGCGGAAGCTTTAAAAGCACTCCAATCTGTTTAGTCAAAGCAGGCCAGAAGCTTTTGTTTTGACTCATCACTCTACTTCCTAATTGTCCTAACCACAGCGTGTTTTCCCATCTGCGTCTCCAGTAAATCCCACAGAGAGCTGCCGCACTTCCAACCAGGACTTCCAAAAAACTCTCTGGATTGATGAAAAACCGAAGAAAAACTGCTCTGAGAGGACTGATGCTTATCAGTTGCTCGCTAGTGAAAGTGACTGAAGAATAGCTGCAAAGTACAAAGCAAATACAGAAAAAAACCCCCAAAAAAAACAATGTATGTGGCACCATCTTCAATTACACAGAGACCCAATGTTAGAATCAGTGGGTGCATGGGGAGGTCACCCATATTTATTCATGTTGGAAGGTTCAAAGTTGTCAAAATCAGACCTTACAAAGAGGGGGTGGATGAATCATGCAACAAGAATTACAGAAACCTCATGAAATCTTTCCCAAAAATTGTATTGGATTTTTTACTTTATTGATCCTCGGGGGATCAATAAAGTATCTTTGAATTTGAATCTTTGACTCTAGGGTATTTGGAGATCATTTTTGCCTGTCTCAAACCTTTAAATGCGACTGAAGCACGAACCAGTTTTAGTCAAACTCAGTTTCACAATTTTAGGAAAACCAAAATTGCTTTCTTGTCCTGTGTATGTAAGTTCACTGTGTTAATTATTTATTGTTTGTGTCCAGAGACTTTTAAGAGTCCGGTGACTTCTTGTAGTTTTCTCTTTTTGTGAATTGTTTTTTAAAAAAAGTCTCAAATAAAGGGAGGTACCTTGATATAATGGCTGGAAATGTATTGCTACTTTATAGAGCCAGGTTACTTGTTGCTGGTGGGAACACAATATAGTTCACAGATGGGCATTCTTATGCAGATCATTGTTTTCAGCACAGAATGATTTTCCACAATATTACACTAAAACAAAAAGGCAGCAGAGGAAGCACAGGCCCCTCTTTGACCTCTACTTAGTTGGCTAGCCTGCTGAGTAGAGGACATTTTTGTAGCTCACTGATCATCCAAACTGACACATTTTGCAATGGGATCAGTGGGTAAAATCAAAATGTTCCCAACCTTGGGTGAGCTTAGACACATCAAATAAACTAAAGATTTTCCTAAAAAATGGCAATAAATGGATTTAATGTTTCCATCATTACACAAAGGTCAGTTCGGTCAAATTTGAAGGTTTTACAGAACAAATAACGCCAGTCAAACAGTAGGATTTGCTTTTCTGTGCATAAGGAATTGCTATCAGAAGCTAAATTATGTTAGGTCACAGTAACATTAAAAACAAACATTTATATGCATGACTTTGTACACCTACGCAGTAAATACATTTCAGATTTCCTTAGACAGAAAAGCCTAATATCAAAATGAGATTGTTTTTCAATGCAGGCCACAGCGACTGCAGTGCCTTTATTATAGTATGCTCCTGGAATGTGCAGAATTCATCGCATTCCATATTTTCATGCTTTTTCATCCACACCACCCTGAAATACTCATATCATCCTGTCAGCCTCTCACTTCTCTGTCCTTTGTCTCTCATCCCTCCCCTATCGCACCCCTCATTCTTCTTTTTTTTTTAAACCATAGCTTCTTTATCGCTCTCACCGTCCCATCCATCTTACTCCCAGCCCATCTACACCCTTTCTTTTTGATGTCTCTCTCTTGTTCCTCCCTGTCTTTCAACCTTGGTTATTTTCTCCATCTTTCACCATTATACTCACTCTCTTTTGCCAGGTCTCTCATACTATCCATGCCCTTCTTTTCTTTCTTATTTCTCCATTCCTTTCTTTTTATATAAAGCTCATTTAACAGCAACATCTGTCTCTCTTTTCTCTATTCTTACTATTATCTTTCAGAATAAATAATCTTTCACACTTCCTGGTATGATTTCATATTAACCTTGTAACCACCCTCTTTCACATCTTTCTTTATTTTCCCACAAGGCCTCGACTGATACCAACAGGTCAATCTGGCTTAGCTAATCAATAATTATGGCTACTGGCCTCGAGCACATCACTAGCACTCAGAATCAAGCAATTAGCTCAGTAAACAACTCAGCTGAGTACACGGAGTTTACTGAAGGGTGGCTACACTGTGGAACAGCAAAAAGTGTTGCTTTTCTTTACATATGTTTGTTTACATTAAAAACAAACAATTAAAACTAATATGATTTGATTGATTAATGATTTAGGTGATTTTTAGACATAGAAGTCTAAAAAATCTCACTGTTTAGTTTCAAGGCTGACTGATAAACAAAAGAGTTTAACCTAAAAATCAAATATGTCCACAAGATTCCCAGGGCACTAAAGAAAGAAACAGGCCCACAGCATCACAGATCCTCTACCATACTTTACAGTGGCCATGTGATGACTGTTGTTTAGCACCAGAGCTACTTATAGTTTGTTGCCAGAAAGGTCAATTTTAGTCTAATTTGATCAAGGCACACAGTTCCGGTTAAAGTGTCAGTAGTACTCCAGGCATTTACATTTGTTATGGTATGACAGAAGAAGCCTCTGATTGTCATTGTCACTCTTTGCTGCCATTCTCCAACAGTGAGTTTTGAAGCTTTTTACCTCCCTTACTATCTTCCTCACTCTCTGTGGGGTTGTTGTGCATTTTTAGCTTGGAAATCAATGTGCACGGTAAATATAACCTTTTTCGGAAATTTGGACCTTGTCGTGGAACCATTTCCTTCTGAGATTGACACATCTAGAGCTCCATGGATGCAGAAAAGAGATCTAGGTTCTCATCTCCATCTCTTTCTAATCAACCACAAGTGAGGAAGGCCACCAACATCCCTTTGCCAGCTATCTTCAGATCCAGCTCTGCTTGGTAAGGGGGACCAAATATCTCTTTCCCCTGCTTCTGTTTCTAGGACAGGTAATAATTGTGTTAAGATAGGGTCTTGCATGCAAACCAACCCTCCTTTGTTTTACCTGGCATATCATTCAGGAAAAGTACTACACCCTCTCTCATGAACCAGGACCGGACCTCAAACGAGATTTAAATATCCGGCTCTTTTCAATATCCACTCCCCTCTGTGTTGAAACACTTTTGGGTAACAGAGCATGGTCTTACGTGCTACATGTGGTTCATCAGATCAAACATCTTATAACTATGTCATTTGTTTAAGTCACAGAAGCCATCTTGTTACCAGACCAGATTGACCACACGGCGTTTGGTGTCTTGTTGTTTCACACCTACCCTGGCATACACACCCAAACACTCAAGGACACACACTTACATTATGTTTATAGTAATTAGTAAATGGTGTTCATTAAGTTCCAAACCATAGATTTTATTCCTTGTTCTAACTTTAAAAATTTCTGTTATACGTTTTAAAGAAGTGGTTTGTCTTCACTTGTGTTTGTGTTCTGTGAAATGTCCTGGTTGAAAAGCCTTTGATTTGAAACCTTCATTAGTCTGCACTATAGGTGTCATATTGGTAAAGCCTGATGCATACATGCCAACAGACATTTGAGACTTATTATTTTTATGTATTAGTTGGTGGTTTCCAGAGGGCTAAATCTTCTGTTTAAATAAACACAGCTTTGTGATTCTTAAGGGACATTAATTAATGCTTTGGAGGACTGTTAAAAAACCTTCAAGACATTTATTAAACAATGGTAATAAGTCCTAATGCAGAGACCGTTTTAAAAACCTAAACGAAACTTAAAATGTTTGGTTTCCTCAACACCATCTCTCGTTATTGTCTCCGGAGCTACAGCAGGTAGAAATCTGCCCAGACTAGAAGGCAGTCACTGAGAAACAAACCAGTGAGCCAGACTGTCTGTTGGTCAGTCAGTTGGAGAGTCAGGCAGGTAGACAGGGTGGCAGGTTTGGCTTTTGTGAGTATGCTGCTGGTTAATGGCATCAGGTGCTGCTGTCTGCAATGATTAGTGCTGGGGCTGGAGTAATGGGTTCTGATAACAGTAATGGATCAGCCCACAAACACTTAGCTCAGTTTACTCTCTCTAATGCCCCTCACAGTCCAGCCCTCAGCAGCTGCCTGTCTGTCTGTCTGTCTGTTGACACAGCGAATGGGAGGTCCACGTTTTATGAAATACATCTGTTTTGTCTTCTGCAGACAGTTGTCCTTGTGGCTTCTTTTAGTGACACATTTTACCATTATTGATTATTTCTTCATCCAGCTAAGCGTGTATTATTTTTTTCTTCCATTTTACCTCTCTTACTCATTTCACTTTCTGAGCCCTAATAATTGTCACATAAAACATTCTAATCATCTCTGTTTCATAATATTTTGTCTGTTCATAATGACCTCTACATTTACTGCTTTCTCTGAGACGGATGTGTCACACCCATGTCGCTCTCACATAACTGCTCTCTCAGATTCCCTTTCTATTATATCTGCTCATGTTTCCACTGAGGGCTGCTTGAACAGGTGGTCTGTGGCAGGTTGTTGCTGTGCTCGGTTTGCTGGTCTGCAGGAGGCTGCCTACTTGTTTGAGGGACTGAGACTAACAGGCTAGTTTTTAATGTGTGTTGGTATACGTGCACAAGAGCTTGCATGTGGGGCCTATCTATGCATACGCTTATTTGTGTGTCTGTTTGGGGGTGTATGTGCTCGTCTATCCTGCTTTAACCTTTCAGTAATAGAGCAGGGAATAGGAGAGGACTTTAGCTGGAGCAGGTGATTAAGAAAAATCCCTGCAAGTTGGTGGTGGTGTGGCCGTCACCAGTCTCCTCTGAGTAAACAGGGAGGAATGAGAGCCTGGTGGCTGCTGTCGAGAACAAGGACAGAGTGGTTTATGTCTTTGGGGGATTAATAAGCTGTAGAAAAAACTTTCTAAAGTAGAAAACGGAATAAACTGTTAAATGACAGACTTAGTTTTAGAAATACCGCAGCAGTGACTTTACATCATGGAGTAATAGCCACATTCCAAGAAAGCTTGTGAAATGCGTGGACACTGCAGTTGCTTTGCAAAGAATTCAAAACCTATAACATTTACTCACTTTACAATCACAAACTTCAGTGAATTTTATAAAGAGCTTTTCTGAGAAACCAGCACAAAGTAGTCCATTATGGTGAAGTGTAATGTATTTTTTGTTTAAAAATGAAAACCTGAAAAGTGTGGCTTCCAGTTATTTTAAGCTGCCAAAGTAAATAGTTTGTGGAACCATCTTTTTCTGCAATTGCAGCTGTTGGTCTTGGGGTCCCTCTCTACCAGCATTGCACATCTAAAGACTGAACTTTTTGTCCATTCCTCAAATGTTGGAGAGTGTTTGTCAACAGCAAATTTCAGGTGTTGACACATATTTTCAATTGGATTTACAAATTCCATACTTTCCATTTTTGGATGAAGGATTGGACAGTGCTATGTGAGATGCTGATAGCTTTAGATATTTCTTTTTATAACCTAACCCTGTTTTCAACTTTTCAAAAACTTTATCACTGACATGTCTGCTGTGTTCCTTGGTCTTCATAGTGTTGTCCAACAATGTTCTCCAAAAAGCCTTCACATAACAGCTGTATTTATATTAAGGTTCAATGACACACAGAGTGTATTCACTAATTAGATTTCTTCTAAAAGCGTCTGGTTGCACTGGATGTTATTTAGGAATATTGTGGTAAAGGGGCAAAAAGCAAATTAACTCTATACTCTTGTGAATATTTATCAGTAAGAAAATCTACAACCAGTGATCATTAAGTAAGTAATTATGCATTAGTATGAATTGGTTTCACATAACAATCTAACTAAATTTATTGAAGTCTGTGGTTTTAATTGTGAAAAGTGTGCACAAAGTTAAAAGACAATGAATACTTTTGCGAGGCATTTTATATCCCTAAACATGGAGGTGTGCAAATACACAAAAACACATGGTGCAGAGGATTGCAGACACAAAACCATCTGACTTAGTGAGTAAATAAGTCTCTGTACATATGATGCCAATACACCTATACGCAAACATATGCACATGCATCTGTTCTTTTGCATATCAAATGTGTGTTAGATACCCAAGCTCAGTTAACTCATCAAGAACAATACTTCCAACCGTGTGTCTATTATGACTTTAGAGGAAGCTTCTCAGAGTTCAAAGAACCATTACTTTTATAAGTGTATGGCATCAAGATATATCGATGTACTCTGGAGATATAACATTTCAAATTGAAACCTCAAGTTACAGAAATGCTGCAAGGATTTTTTAAGATAACTGTTTCACATATAAAGCTTATAATGACCAAAAAGTAAATTTTTCTCATTGATTCATGATTCTTCTTTACCTGGCGAAGCCGACTCCTCTGCTGACCCCATTGGCATCCCTAAGTATCCTTGTAGAGATGACGTGACCCAGGGGCTTCAGCATGTTCTCGAGCTCCTGTTCATCCATCGACACTGGCAGGTTGGAGATGTACAAGTTGGTGGGGTCCTGCTCTTGTTGCTGCAGCAACAGAAAGGAAGAAAAGGGATACAAGGAGAGAGGAAAAATGATTTAGAAACAAACAAGGTCACAGTGGATTTTAGAACAGAATTGTAAAAGATTATCTTTAAATGGCTTGAAATATGTCAAACTGCAACATATCTCTGGTTAAGGCACATGGCATTTGGCCTCTGAGACAAACACATTTATCTGATCAAATGCTGAATGGATAAATCAATAATTCACCAACGTCAGGCTCTGAGCAAATGTGTGGGGTCATTTTATTGATTCCTGGAAGTGGAAGGTATAACGGCAGTCTAGTCCGTATTAACATCTCACGTTATGCACATGTTTTCAAGTGCAGTATAGGGCTGCCTGTTTGTTTAATGGTCAAATTTAGAGATCAAATGAGAGAAAAAGATTAACTCCATTATTGAGCAACAGAAGTTTCAACGTATTTTTTAGAAGCAGCTGCTTGCTAGGTGAAGCTGCACTGCTGGTGGTGGGTTTAGCCTGAGGTAATTGTGAGTTTCCCCCATGAAACAGCTTGAGAGCACCCAATCAGTCAATCATCCACTGAGCTAGGCAGTCACAATGCAACGTACTATACCATCTACGTTTCAAACCACTCATTGCTTAAATTAAGCATGAAATGCCATCCCTACTGCTAATTATGGATTTATGTTGTAGGCTGTAAGCACATTAGCATAGCATCCTTCCTCCAGGTAGTAAGTGACTCATCCGATCAGGCAGGCAGCCAGCCAGAGTTTCACTGTTTGTGAGATACATCGCTAAACCCTTTATTGAGCTGCAGTTGGGACCACCATGAGTTTAACACACCAGGGGCTAATGCAACACTACTGATACCCAACTATGGTGTGGTAACAAGCTAGTAAAATATAACGAGAGCAACAATTTGATGAGATTGTAATGAGATTTACTTTCACTACTACAGACACATCAAGTACAGAGGTTGGACAATGAAACTGAAACACCTGTCATTTTAGTGTGGGAGGTTTCATGGCTAAATTGGACCAGCCTGGTAGCCAGTCTTCATTGATTGCACATTGCACCAGTAAGAGCAGAGTGTGAAGGTTCAATTAGCAGGGTAAGAGCACAGTTTTGCTCAAAATATTGAAATGCCCACAACATTATAGGTGACATACCAGAGTTCAAAAGAGGACAAATTGTTGGTGCACGTCTTGCTGGCGCATCTGTGACTAAGACAGCAAGTCTTTGTGATGTATCAAGAGCCATGGTATCCAGGGTAATGTCAGCATACCACTAAGAAGGACGAACCACATCCAACAGGATTAACTGTGGATGCAAGAGGAAGCTGTCTGAAAGGGATGTTTGGGTGCTAACCTGGATTGTATCCAAAAAACATAAAACCACGGCTGCCCAAATCACGGCAGAGTTAAATGTGCACCTCAACTCTCCTGTTTCCACCAGAACTCTCCATCAGGAGCTCCACAGGGTCAATATACACGGCCGGGCTGCTATAGCCAAACCTTTGGTCACTCATGCCAATGCCAAACGTTGGTTTCAATGGTGCAAGGAACGCAAATCTTGGGCTGTGGACAATGTGAAACATGTATTGTTCTCTGATGAGTCCACCTTTACTGTTTTCCTCACATCTGGGAGAGTTACGGTGTGGATAAGCCCCAAAGAAGCGTACCACCCAGACTGTTGCATGCCCAGAGTGAAGCATGGGGGTGGATCAGTGATGGTTTGGGCTGCCATATCATGGCATTCCCTTGGCCCAATACTTGTGCTAGATGGGCACGCCACTGCCAAAGACTACCGAACCATTCTTGAGGACAATGTCCATCCAATGGTTCAAACATTGTATCCTGAAGGCGGTGCCGTGTATCAGGATGACAATGCACCAATACACACAGCAAGACTGGTGAAAGATTGGTTTGATGAACATGAAAGTGAAGTTGAACATCTCCCATGGCCTGCACAGTCACCAGATCAAAATATTATTGAGCCACTTTGGGGTGTTTTGGAGGAGCGAGTCAGGAAACGTTTTCCTCCACCAGTATCACGTAGTGACCTGGCCACTATCCTGCAAGAAGAATGGCTTAAAATCCCTCTGACCACTGTGCAGGACTTGTATATGTCATTCCCAAGACGAATTGATGCTGTATTGGCCGCAAAAGGAGGCCCTACACCATACTAATAAATTATTGTGGTCTAAAACCAGGTGTTTCAGCTTCATTGTATATGTTCCATTTTATTTAGAATTTGGGCTCATTGTTTTAAGGTTGAAAATGAACAGATCTGACATCTGTAAAATAGCCTTTTATGCCTTGTGTACTGTAAACTGTTAAATAATATTTTCAAAACAACTTCTAATACTCTTTTATAGTATTTATCAAAAGATTTGAGTTCCCTTAAAAACAGCACTTTGTAGAAATGAATTATTATAATTGTCTTCAATCAAATTATGAAGACATAAGTTGAAATGATCCAGAATAACCACAGTAGTTTAAGACCTGAAGTCATAGCAGTCCTTGTAAAAATGAGTTGAAAGTTTTAAAATAAATTCCTCTTTCACTGCAGTAGCATAGCATAACACACTGAATATGTAAGAAAGATCAAACGTTTAATTTGAGTACATTTATTGAGTAGGTAGAAAAACAAAACACCATAATAAAAAGTATTGGTGTCTGTTGAACATATTTTTTATGTAGATTAAGCCATATCTTTTGGATAATTTTTCTGCTGAAAGAACAAATGATTGCCCATTTTCATTTTTATGTAGAATCCATCAGATTTCGATTAAAAAATTTCGGGCATTTTAAAGAGTAGTGGATGCCATGAGCTCTCGTAACATTTTTGGAATAAAATATGCTCTCTGCATCAAAGAACTTTCACTACTTCTAAAAGCAGGCATAAGGAGGTTTTCAGCATGTTCTTCTTTTATTTTACACAAACTCATCTAGAATGTTTGCTGCCAAAATCTATTTAAGGTTAAAGCTTTTTTGCTATATAAAGAAGGTAAATATGTATTTGTATGTATATATATATATATATATATATATATATATATATATACCGAACCTCTTTGATTAAATTTGATAAACTTAATGTTTATAACATTAATATTTACAGTGTTATCATATTATTGACCACCAAATCCACAAATTCTAATTTTCACAGATTCAAAATTAATCATGTTGGTTTTTACGGCACTCAGTTTTGCCATATTCAGTATTTTTCCACCTTCAATTCATTGTTACTTTGACCCCTCATACTTGCCCACAGACTGCTGGAGATAGGCACCCACAACCCTGTATGGAAGAAGCGGATACAGAAAATGGATGGAGGATATTTCATACACACATTAGGATCTGTAAACAGCAGTGCCAGTAAGTCTTAAATTCAGGAACTGTCATCCTATCTGCTGGGGGTTGTGGAAAAACGTCAAGCAGCATGAATGTCATTTTTCAAAAGACAGAGCCTTAAATACTGTGATTCACTACAGGCAATCTTGTCTTTCGGTTTTTTTCTGCATCCCACTGATGATCAGGAAAAGTTGAAGGAGGAGGGGAGGATGTGCCTCCTCCAATGTCCTGCCTCCATATTTTCATCTGTTAGAACAGAGGACTGGCCTCTCCCCTGATTAATTAGCTTCCTTATCTGACAAGACATGTTTGATCTGATTAAAACCTTTGGGAGCAGGCTGGTGCCTGAGATCCCAGTGATTCCTCCCTTTAACCATGAAGTGGATTATCTAACAAACTCCTCCTTCCTCTGCATGTTCTCTGCTTTCGGGCGCTTTAGAGCACCTGAGAAAAAAAGAGCACGCAAGTTTGTATGATGCAGGATCTGACACCTAAATGAGACTTAATTAAGTCTGCGTGTGAAAATAATTTTACTGTACATGTGTCACTCTAACAGCTAAGTCCTGTGAGAGTGTGTAGCTCTGAAGTTGCACTTTTTAGATTCTCACTGGTTGCGTGAGCCAATGTTTTTCAAGATTATGTCAAATAGGCTTCATATCTGAAAGCAAAAAGGAGGTCTGGATCAAAGAGTTAACTGACTTAGAAACTCACTCACTGGGCTAAGCCAATGATAAGTCACTGTGTGTGTGCAGTCTGTACTGCGCATGAAAACATCAGAATGTGAAGTGGTAATTTGGATGCGTGGGCTAATTGTAGAGGGGCTCCGTTTGTGCGGGTATTATCATAGGGAGGCCTCCTTTAAGCGCGGCTGCCACACTAACTTTTCCTCTTTGATGATGTTCCGCACCACAAATCTCTAAATACCCAGATGAGAAGGTTAGGAGAGAGGAGTGGAAATAGGAGTATTTTGACGGGGAGGTGATATAGGCTGGTCCATTCCACAAGGAGATTTAATTTCCTTTAATGTCAGCTCTTGCACAAGCACTGCTGTCAGGCTATGAATGAAATGGTAATTGAGGTGTGTGTGCTTGTGTGTATCTGATTTCAATGTGATTATATGGGGCTTTTGTTCCATTAAAGGTACGCTTTATACTGTACGACCGTGTATGTGTGTTGGCATGTATGGTTTTAAAAGCCCCCTTTGCTGCGTGTATCCATCCCCTCGCCATTGACCAGTGTTGTATAAGGTTAATGGAAAGGCTCGAGGCTGCACTGAGGCTTTGATGAGCATAATTCCTTCACCTTGCCACCAGGAGGAGAAGAGGAATCAAACTGTGTGTGTGTGTCAGGATGGGGGGTGAACGACGTGTCATTTCCTGCTGACAGATGGCTCCCTTGCCAGACCTGACAGCCCTGTAGCAGTTATTTCATTTCCACTCCCCTGCTCTGTTTACCTCACTGTAATTTCGGAGAACATTACCATGCTACGGTAAGGAGGATGGGGAGCATTAGTGGAAAATAATATAAAAACTGAAAAAAAGCTATGATTTTCAGCCCGATTATGAGCAGGGGGTTAAAGAATAATAAAAGGTAGAAAAAAGAATGAGAGGTGGAGGTAGCTAAAATGACAGGCAGGTATAACACATTAAAGGAAGCCCTTGCTGCCTTTTGATAATGCTTGAGGAAAAAGAGACATCAAGCTTTAGAAGCCTCTTGCTGTGCCTATGGGGCTCTCAGGGCTGAATCACTTTAACTGTTAAAGGTTTGAGAGACAGATGCGTGTCTTGACCTGGGGCTCTGCATGCAACATTGTACAGAGTATGGGAGCTGCCCTCACTCTCGTGCCAACACATTTATCTCACTGTATCTCCATGGTATTTGTTTGACTTCTTTCACAATTTTCGTTACACATCGTACCTTGGATAAGTACTCATTATGAACTTTTTAATATTTTTTCATTTCAACATGTTTTACAGTGATTTTATAAGACAGAACAACACAAAATAATGCAATTATATTTGCAGGTTTTTTGAGGTATCTCCCCACCAGTTTTGCGCATCCAGAGAGTGGATGTTCTATCGATTCTTCTTTGTAAAATAGCTCAAACTCAGTCAGATTATATGGAGACCATCTGCGGACATAATTTTGAAATCTTGCCACAGACTCTTCATTTGATCGGGACTTTGATTGAGCCATTGTAACAAATTAATATGCTTCTTTCAAAACCATTCTATTGTAGGAAGATGTCTTGCCCAAAGTAAACGATACTCCAGCATCGCATTCAAGCCCAGTTTACAGGCATTCATTGTGGCATGAGCTCAGCAGTTCTCACCATTTATAGCATGCACATGTCCACTATTGCCACAGAATCGATGCAACTGCTTCTCAAATTACACAGCATTAAGTCAGTCATAGCATTACTTAATCACTAGCTAGTCTGTACAGAGGTTTTCTCTGTATTGATGAGGACTGAATCACTTTGGGATGTAGAGGGCTTGAAACTGAAAGTGAAACCAACATCATGACCTACCTTCTGATTAATTCGGCTCACAGTTACTTAACGACCTGTGTGACACTCATACAACATGACATTTCATGCCCAGACAGCCAGTTGATCATCAAATATGAATATCATAAATAAAACGAGCCACTGATATCATGACAAAAGCAAAATACCTCATTGTAAAGCAGGGAAACACTTTAACTTCCACACCTATAATCTTAATACACATTCACTATTCAAGCCAGAAACCTTTTATAAGCATCACACATACTTTGCATCCGTGGCAAGACTTGATGCTCCACAACATCTGCTTTATTTCCTCATGTTTAGACCCACATAACACACAATTTTCAACATTCGAACATTAATGACAAGATACATCGTGTTTTCATCTTAAGTTAAATACTCTGTGTTCCCCTTCTGAATGTAAAAATCCTCTATGAATAAAGATTGATTGATTAGTCAATTGGTAACACCTGGTTCTGTTTAGGGGGATTGGAGTTTAGAGACTGAACAATTATGCACCAAAAAGTTAGGGATTTTATTTTTACCACAATTATTAAACCATGTAACATTTTCATTTTACTTCTATTACATTAAACTAACATAAAATACACTAAAGTATTTGGTAGTAATGTGACAAGATTTATAAAATTTCAAGGGGTAAAAATGCTTTTGTAAGGCTATGTACTCTCTAGCTTTTTGTTCTCACTTACAGTCCTTCCTCCATCTGTGATCTGTTTCTCCTCTGTCTTCCCTCTTTTTTTCACATCAGTTCACACGCGTCTAGCCAAACCTTTCTGATACTACTGCCGTCTCTCATCTCCTCATCCCTCTATCCATGCTTCTGTCTCTTCTCCTTCTCTATGCATCAAGCTTGCTCAAGAAATTAGAGCTGTATGTGTAATTGGTACTACAGGGGATCCTTGCTGCTTCTCTTGTGTGCAAACCAACATTCAGTCTGTGCGTTCTTTCGTATCAGGCTGTCAATCCTTGGGATAACAACACATCAGTTACTACCCTCAGGTATGCCATTTTGGCCTGGTGTGTGACTAAACAGTAGCTCGGAGGAGAGCAATAAAAGCTAAAGACAAAGGGCTATGTGTCAAGTGGTTGGATAAAACAGTAAAGATGGTGTAGCTGCTTTGTTTCTGCATTTGCAAGATGTTGTTTTGTATAAAGATTAAGGATTTCAGAACATGCAATTTGAGCCCTGATATACAGAATGCATTCAACAGACAATAGCCCAACCAAGTGGAAGAAGGACATATGGGAAAGGGAGAGTCAAATAAGCTAACCAAATGCTTAAATTTGATTTTTGAGGAGCAAGAGAGTGAGAAACAAAATGGTAACACTACAAAGGACCTATCATTCTGTCAGCTGGTTAATCAGGTGGTCAGATAACAGCAGGCAAAGTCATAAGGGTAGTTTGCTGCTTTTTTATTTGAGTGCTTCTTTACATCACAGCTTGCCTTAATTGTAGTAATAACTTACTGATCAAACAGGCAGGGGTCTAAACACTACAAAACCACAGAACGTTTCATAGCTAACTTATTAAGTTGTATGTAAATGTAACAACACCTTATTTGCAGTACCCTTTACAAGTATTCATACCCCTTGAGCTTTTACACACTTTGAGAAAACCACAAATATAATGTATTTTGTTGGGACTTTATGTGACAGATCAACACAAGTGCATACATGAAAAAATAAAACCTTGTTGTCATAAAAAAAAAACAAAAAAAAAACTGAAAGGTACAGTGTGTATTGGTGGTAATTTATAGTGGACAAATAATGCCGCACCTTGCCCTGATCACACAATGCCCAAAATGAAACACGGTGGTGGCAGCATCATGCTGTGGGGATGCTATTCTTTAGCAATCATGGAGGAAAAGCTGTTAGAGGCTACACAAGTCTTGATACTTGGGCAGAAGTTCACTTTCCACCAGGACAACTACCCCTGGCAGAGACAAACGTATATTCATGTGTTAGAATGGCTCTATCAAAGTCCAGACCTATTTTCAATTGAGAATATACATGATTGAGCTTCAGCTATTTACTACAAATCAAATTCCAATGAGTTAGACTAGCTTTCTCGGGTTCTGTTCAGTACCATATGGTTTCTTAAAAGCCTCTCTTGTTTCATGGATAACAGTTATATTTAAATGAATAATAATTAAAAGATCCTTACAAGGAGACAATAAGCAACACATTCAGGTCTTAATTTTAATAAGGTCATTATATGGTAAATATTTATCTGAGTTGTATACATATTTACTGAGACATGCGACACAATTACATGTTTCATGAATTAGTAACAAGATAAGTTAAAAGTGGAAGAACGTTTTTGGATATTTTTAAAGCAACTAATGCAAACTTCTCATACAATATTACAGTTTTTTAAGGTTTCAAGTTGCTAAATATTAAGATGCACACTGCATCTCTGATTATGAAAAGTAGAGTATGACAGAAATTTCAATACTTATTACTGTATGCATACATAGTCTGTAAAATCAGTTATGTGTCAAAGAAGCAATCACTTTATATCATCTGTCCTATTTAGGACAGATGACATGTAATACGTCTCTGTAAGATAATAAGCTGATCGATCACATTGGTTACACATCGGGTTGCTGCCATGATTAATCAACCTTTGAAACTGCAACAGGATAATCCACTCACAAACAGATGGTGGATACTGAAACATCCATAACTTAATTTATTGTTTTTACAGCAAAAGGCAGATTAAAGTCTGTCATATGGAACAATGCTCTTCAAAGCAAATTCCTTTAAAAGAGACAAAAGATAAGAAAGCCTGAATTTGAAAGCTCACCTTGCTCACGCAGCGTTCCGTTTGGCTAGTATTCAATGGTACCAGATTAAATAAAAGTCTAACAAATTACCATACATTGCTGCAGAGCAAACCTTAATATATCACATCATTCAGACACACAATTCTTCCCTTGAGTGCAATACAAGCCAGTGACACTGCTCTGTGTCCTAGCACCCCCAGGCACTGAGGTATTTAGGTTTTAAGGCCTACACCCTATTCACACACATTTTTACACGTAATACCTTACTGCACGAAGCTCCAACCGTAAGTCGCACATAGATGCATAGACACACGGGTTTGTACACAAACATACACACATTGTCATTTTTTTGTCAAATTAACAGGTATGGAAAATGGCTGTTCCATCTTCACTGTCTTACACTATGATGATAGATGCCATGTAAGAAACAAAACTAGGTGACGTTTTATTTATCCTTTGAGTACAATAACACAGTGGTGGTGCTTTGCTTCACTTATTATCTCAGGTTCTTCTCTTTGCTGGATTAAAATATGCCGAATACTGCATACAAAGAACCCAACAGAACAGTCATATTCAGTAAATTAGAATATTATTGAAAAGTGAATTTATTTCAGTTACTGAGTTCAGTGAAACATATTATATACATTAACTACACGCGATACATTTTTCACAAAAATTGTACTGACTAGCACATACTTTCTTCAGTTAGTAGAAAATGTCAAACTTTCATAATCAGCTTGAAACTATGAGTTTAAAATGATTAAAATAAAAGAAATGGAAAGTTTAAATTATGTTATCTATATATTATAACATAATTGTCTGGTCAATAACTGTGTTTCCAATGACTAATTTAAACTAAAATACATGTAATTACAGTTATTGTAATATTTCATCTTGATATGAAATAGATGTTTTTTCATATTTTACAGCAAGGAAGGTATATGGCCCTAAATGATAAACTACACATGGTCAGCTCTTGTTGTACAGTATATACAATTTACCAGGTTGGTTTTCAGATTGCTGACATTAAAAAATCTGAAAACCCCAAGTTGCATCCTTTTAAATATCCTTGCATCCTGGAAGTCCCACATCCAGCCTCATTTTCACTTTTTTGCAGATGCGTGATGAAATGATCACACCTTTACTTTGCAAAACAGACATAAAACCACTAAATTATGTCTGCCATCAGTGTCACGGCTCATACATTTTCAAGCTGGGTTAATATGAATTTAAATGGGTCGATATGGGCTTCGCCTGCTTAATCACGACCCTGTGATTTGATTTTGTATCTCCCTCGGTGAGCTAATATTCCAGAGATTAAAATTTCATGTGGAGCTTATATCAAAAATCCATTATTAACATGGAAGATGGGCATGCCAGCCTTAGCACTGTGCTCCTCCAAAAAGGAGACAAACTAATGCACACATAAGTGGGCAGTAAGACCTGCATATAAAAATAGTTTTGGTATGCTCCCTGAAGACTTTAGTACAAATTCATCCATACTTTGTAGAAAAATTGAGTTTTTCTATAAAGACATTTTGCCTTTGCCGATACTCCCTCAGTTTGAAAGAAGACAACATTTACAAATGTCTTCCTGGCTCCATAATATATTTTCATCACCATAACTTTCGTATTTTTACATTATGGTGTTTGCAACAACAGCTTATTGTGTTGTCGCCAGGGTAAATGCATTTTTCCATCTAATGCATCATTCATGATATCACATTTCTGAGATTGAATTCCTTCTGGCTGACATCATATGAAGGTGGAGACTGGTGGGGAAAGTTGTGGTTTTTTGAGAAGGCTTGTGGGGTTGAGAATGCGTTTGTGGGGGGTTGTAAAAAGCAACTGCTTTGATATCCACGGCTGACCAAAATAAAGAAATTAGATGCAGGAAAAATACGTTTTGTGAAAATCATGGATGTCTGTTGAGTTCGTTGCAGAGCTTTTCTTTTCATCCCGATTTGTCTGTCAACATCAGATATCTTTCAGATCTTTTACTTCTCATTTTCTCTTTTTTAAAACCACTGTTTCACTGTATGAATAATTCCCATCTTCTTACACAGACCACGCATTTGATAACAGTCGATTTACTCTTGGCTGAGAGGAAATAGAATACTCAACTGAATAAATGACATTCTGTAACTGCTGTGTAGGACATTTGCTAAAAAAAAAAAAAAGTTATTTGGCAGAACAGACTTATTGAAGCCCATGAAGAGCTAAGACTCCAATTTTGGAGTTGTATTCTGCATATAATTCTTTGTATTTGAGAAAATATGTGATTAGGAATGAAAACTTCACTCTTTTTATTGGGTCTACTGATTTTAAGTAGAGACAGGAAGGGCAAGCATTTAAACACTTTCCATTAGCGAAACAGAAGAATGGCTGTTATTCTTGGCAATTAGCCACTTTACGCCCAGGAGGACCATTCAAATAAGGTCAGGCCTTCTCTCCTCCGACTATGTAGGGCAGCAGTAATTTTTCTATTTTTGTGTTATAAATAAAATATACATGTATAATTATTGAACATATTACACACAAATGGAGTTTTAGCAACTCAAAGAGAGATTTACATTTAGAGAGACTTAAAACTTTAAAGTCCAATTAAACCTAAGCAAGATTCCATTGGAAACATTGGATCAGTGTTACAATCAAAGCAATTTTCAAACTAAACTCAACAGTTCATGGTCTACTGACTATGATTTTATGACCTCCAACAAGAAGGACATCCCATATTTGGTTGGACAATATTAAAAAACCACTAATATGCACATTATTGGCTAATATATCAGGGATTTCTTATAAAATCTCATAAAAGATTTTTCGCTCTTCATAATGATGTCGACTGTAAAACAGAGACTTTACTGGGTGCTACAACGACCTTGCTGTCTGCACTGTGCTCAGATATAACCAGGCAGCTGTCAATGTAAGGGAGAGCACAGCTGAAACAATGGATACGTTTATGAAGAAGGAAAACAATAATTTCTTTGGCTTTTGCCTGTAAACAATTAAATGAAACTGGACTTAGAACCGGACAAGCTGATTCATGACCAAAGAGAGAAGGTCAATGCTAATGTCAGGCTTTTCAGCAGTAATTTCAGCAAATAGCTCGACAACAAAACATCATCAGCTGGAGCAGGACAAGCTTTTATTAAAGGCTTTAGCTGTATGTGTCTACTCATATATATCTCTAGAAATAAATAATAAAGCTGTTGGTGTTTTCAGAAACATGCTACAATGTTATAGAAGCATTGTTATTCAGGTTCCCCCCATGCTGTAGCAGCCAACATGGGGGGAACATGGGGGCTAGATGTTGGGACAAAGTTTCAGTTGCTGAGAAGAAAATCAGAAAGTAGAGACTGTGGCATCTGATTTAAGTGGGACACAATCACAATAATAAAGTACACAATGGTGAAATGTGTGTTATTTTACTAAACATTACATCTGCAGAAGTGTTAAGCATTCATTTTATTACTTGACTGACTCAGAATCAGCAAGTGCCTGATTTGAAATGATTCAGATTGCTATCAGAGAAACATAAAACTTCCCACTGAGTAGTTTAATCTTTTGGTGACAAAAGACAACTGTAACAAGGTAACAACCACGTAAATGAAATGATGCAGCTTTTTCCCAAGGATCATGGTGTTGTAACATGGAGACCAACGTTTATTACTCTAGCTGTCAGTAAGCATAAATTTGTCTGGTTGATGTAACCATTTAACACAGAAATTTTAAACTCTAATGTAAATGTTAGTCATAAGAGATAAATTAAGTAAAACCACTGTAAATGCAGTGTTAAGTCTGTAACCAAACACAGAAACCATGGTTTGTCTGCTATGAAAACCAGCTAAACAATTGCTTCCTGGCAGTCTTCACAACATGCAATGCTTGGAGTTCTGAACCAAAAAGATGCAGAAAAGCTCTTGAACCAATACTATCCATCTAGGATTACAAGAATCCTCCAACATATTAAATTCTCATCTTCATTTCAGAGAAGCTGTCTCATTCAGTACATGCTACCCTGAGAGCCACATGCGTTCCCCAGAAGTACCCTCAGTGAGTTTTACCACATCATAAAATAGTCATACGTGTTAATGCCATGGTGCATGGGTCAAATGAGCCATGGCAGTGGATGTTAAGTGGTTTCAGAAGGCTAAACATGTCTGTGGGAGGAATGTGTGTTCAGCAGACAGGCTTGGTTAGAGGTTCAAAGTTGAAAGATCATGCAAAATCTAATCTAAGAAATGCAGTTCGTATCAAGTACTCTTAAAAGATAAAAAGCTCCCCAGGGTTGCATGAGATTTGGATGAGATTTTTCCAGAAGGCTCTGGACAGTTGGCTGTTGTGGTTGACATGCTTCTTCAATGATGCATGTAGGACTGGAAAAACACCTGCAAAGTGGGCAACTATGATGATGTGCCCTGTCCTTCAGAAAGGAGACCACAAAGTATGTTTCAAACTATCAAGAGTTTAAATTTTTCAGCCTCCCTGATAATGTTAACCCTTAAACATTGAAAAGGAAGCCCCAACCGGTTGTTAAACCTAAGACTCAGGAGGAGCAGTGTGGCTTTCATCTGCAGGTGTTGCAGATGTATGGATAACATGGGCTGCTTTAAAGAGCAATCTGAACTTTTCACACCCAAAGTAAGAAGTGTGCCTACATTTTTGGAACAAAGTCAAGGTTGTTCTCAGTGCAGGCTGGACTTGTCAGCACTTCCTCTTGTTACAAATGTTGTTTGTGGTGTTCATAGACAAGTTCTTAAGGCATAGTCATGGAGAGAAGGTTGTCTGGTTTATGAACCTCAAGGTCTCATCTTGTGCAGGAGATGAATAAAGTCATATTCAATAAATTAGAATATGGGTCCTGATCAGGCTTGTTTGTCAAATTAAAAGTACCTTTAAAAGAAAGCAACCTTCAAGCAGGAATAAAATGTTGTTTTTATTAAGCCAGCATTTCTGTATTAGAAATGTTTTTTAATATTGGTCTGGTGTAATTTTCTAATCTTAAATGTTGCCTTGTCATTAGCCAAAAAAAGTTCAAAAAACTCGATCCAAGATGCAAATAGCTGAAATGAGCTTCCTCTGTAGGGTGGTCAGATTCAGTTTTAGAGATAGGGTGTTGAGCTCCATGATCCAGGGGGTTTTGGAGTAGAGCAGTTGCTTCTCTACAACAGACGGAGTCAGTTAAGATAGTTTGGGTCTCTGACTGGGCTGTCTCCTAGATACCACCATTTGGAAGCTTTCTGGACACATCTTACTGGGAGAAGCTTCCATGGCAGAGACCTAGAACCTACTGGAAGGTGTACCTTTATCAATTCTGGCCTATATATGGGATGCTTGGATCTATTACTCCCATGACCTGATCTCAGATAAGTGGTCGACAATGGATGAGTGAAGAATTTTCTCAAAAACCTGAATTACACATGATCCTAGTTTCTTTTCAGCTGTGTTTAAAAGCAGTCACATTTAATATGTTGACAAGTCAGATTTGTTAAGATGACAGTCAGGATGTGTTAGCCTTTCAGTGGTGTGGTACACCGTCATCAGAAACCCAGCGAGTGACAATCGCTTTGTTTCCCTGTGTGCACCAACACCTGCTCCCCAAATGGAGGCACAATGCAATTTTCACTTATGAATCTACTGCAAAGCAGATAGCATATGCTGTTTTCCTACTGCACAAACACATCCTGGATAACTACCACAGGTCATGGACTCATTTGTTATTCCTTAATGTGACACTGCTCACCAGGGAACACTACGACTGGCACGTGAAACTGCACAGTGAAGTTGAACATCATATGTCTAACTGCAGCAGAAATATTTTTCTTTAGCTGTGTTACGTCTGTACAGAGAAATGAACGCATAGCCGAGGAGAGAACCCCGGAAATATTGAAATATTTATTACAGAATTATTTCTCAATGGAAAACAGCAACAAGAAAAGTAATAAAAAAGCAATAATGGAAGTGTTGTGCACGGGGAAAACCACTCAGAACAAATCAACATTTATGTGAAATCAGTCAGTTTCAGCAGTGGAGCTGATTTTCAATTACAAAAGAGTGATGTAGAGTGTTAGTTTCATTTCAATCAAAGGACAGGTTTTTATGAGCTCTTACGTATGTGCGTGTACATAAATTTCTTATATATTTTAGACAAATAGTTCAATAATTTGAGTGGAACAACACAGAGAACAATATACTCCTACTTTCCGCCTCTCTTAATATGTGAAATATGGAACTTGTAACAAGTTATATTGTTACATTTTTACTATTTAAATATCAGCTATACATCTGTGCATACAGATATCTTGTGTGTCAGGACACATCTAAACTTTCCACGTGTACATTAAAAGTATATACATTTTATGCATAATATATTTAAACTTGGAAAGGAAAACAACATAAATAAGTATTATATGTACTATCCTGGTAGAAAAGCTTGGTAGAACTGTCAAAATGGCGAAAACTAAGTACACCTTGGTTGCTTGCATCAGCTTTAAGAGGTGAAGTAGCACAAGGGTGATGCACCTCTATAGAGCAAGTGTGTTGGAAGTTTGCATACCTGGAGCACAAAGGTGTGTGTGAAAACTATGCCAAGTCAGAAGTTCAACAGCAATGACTGAAAAGGAAGTGTTGCTGTGTACCGGTTTGGAAACTGGAAGCCAAACCTTTTAAAGGGGATTATTCCACCTGGAATTGATGATTAACAAAGTGTATTCATTCAAGACACTTGCTAAAATTTGCCCCAGCAAATTTATCACAAGATCAGAGCGTGTAATACTCAGAGAAAATACTCCCAAACGTTTATTTTATTTTGTTTATTTTAGACTCTGCAGGCCTGAGCATTTCGAAAGCAGACGTTCATGACATACCATACTGAACATACCAGCATGCACCTCAATCTAACTGTGAAGCATGGTGGAGGACTGATAATTTGGGCTTCACTGGCAATCATGGGACTTGGGGCCCTAAAGTCATTAAGTTGACCAAGAACTCCCCTGTTTACCTCAATATTCTAGTAAAATGTGATTTTATATGTCAGACAGGATAATTATCTACCATACCAGCATATCAATATGATGGCTGAAAAATAAACAAAACAAGGGGTTGTAATGGCTCTGTCAAAGTCCAGGGCTTAACCTGCTTCAAATGTTTGGCTAGGATCCTAAGAAAGCTGTGCGTAAATTATTGCCTTCAAATTTTAATGAACTGAAGCAATTATGAAAATATGAGTATTTAATATTTCCTCCAATTATATGAGACACTGATACAGTCATACAGAAAATGACTAATTGAAGGTGGTTCTACAAGCAGTGTAAACATCAAGTGTATTTAGTTTTTCCCATGACTGCATTGATGATCATGGAAACTACTAACTGTACATAAAACTACAAAGTTCATGTGGTTTTTACACACACAGCAACTGCCTCTCTGGCCTGGTGTGATATACTATACTATTTCCATTATGACTTTGTTCTTAGTATAATTCTCTAGCAAATACTGTTTATTTATCCTGATTGAAATATATTAGTACTTTTATATTTGTGGTATTTGTGGCAAATTAGAGCTGTCTCAGCCTGAAGAACAAAATTGAAAGCTTCATAACTTCCACTTCTGCACATGAGGAAAGAACCAAAACAACAAAAAACTAATCAGTTATGGCTTCCCTCTTCTAAGTTGTCCAGCTTATCCATCAAAAAAAGTATATAGTTTGAGCTTACAGAGAATGCCGAGTTGTACACTAGTACACAAGTGTCATTAGAAGCTGAAGACCTACATAAAAGGGATGACTGCTTGTTACAGTCTAATTATCACTCTTAATGGCCTGGAAGTGTGGTGGTACAGCAGGAGATAATGTGTTTGCTATGGTCACTAATGACATAGTGGAAATAAACCAACAACACACCCAGGGTATCCAGTAGATTTCAGTAAATTCATTATTTCTGTTTTGTGAAAAACAAAAACAGCCTATGCTGCTTCTCGAATAAAAAAATTATTAAAAGTAGATTTAAAAATATAGTAGTAATGCAAACAGCAACAAAACAGCTTTGATTGATGATCAGTTGATGTACAAGTAGGCTTAAAGAAACAAAATGTAGTGACATTATGCTGCTGTTATACATTCAGTACAGATGTTTCATTTGTGCCTAAAATTCTTCTTTCAACCTGAAGCCTTTTTGTCAGA
Organism: Girardinichthys multiradiatus; assembly: GCF_021462225.1. NCBI lineage: Eukaryota > Metazoa > Chordata > Actinopteri > Cyprinodontiformes > Goodeidae > Girardinichthys > Girardinichthys multiradiatus. The sequence goes on along the minus strand of NC_061806.1, from coordinate 38,795,025 downwards.
GCGCATCAGATACCATTTTAGCATTATAACATGCAAGATCAATCTGTTTGGATTTTATGAGAGTGAAGTGATTTTTATTCCTAACCTCAAAGTTAACTGTGAAGGCTAAATTTACCCAAACAATAGATTTATCAGAAAAGTCTTGCATGGGAGTTTTAAAAAATATAGTTTAAAAAAAAGGCTGTTTTCATGTCATAATGCACATTTTCTCAATTCTTAATAGGGCGTGTTCTGCCTGTGATGGCATATAACCGTAAGGAATAAATTACATTATTATCAAATCAAATGTATGAAATAACATGTGACTACAGAAATTTAACAAAACATTGAAAGTCAATGTTTACCCTTAAAAAGAACAAATTCAGTTCACATAGGTTAAAACGAAATGAATTTATGATCATAGTTCATTGCCTAAACATTGTTAAACTAAATTAACATTCCCAACATGAACAACTTTTTGTTTTTTTAAAAACATTTTTATGAAATAATAAAAAAAAAATAAAGTTTATAAAGTCATGTGCCAATTAGAATATTGATTACATCTGTTTACTTGTTTCCTGTCCTATTTACTTTTATTAATTGATTTTAGTAAGACTAAAAAAGCTGCACTCATTTACATAATTTTCCTACTTTAGTTGTCAGAAAGCAAAATAAGTCAAAATGTTTAAATGAAATGTTGCAATACGATGTTGATACACTTTGAGGTTCTTGCTCGACAAAATGCTTGTTCTGTTTAAACACATCTGCTGACAAAATCTTCATCAATATTAACAGCAACATCTGTAGTTTCATTTCAGCTGTATTTACCTGTAGAATGGTTTTAAAGAAAAGTGAGAAGGGATATACTGCAATACGAGGAAGCTTTGATCCAGTGCTCGTCCTTTTAGCTGGACTCAGTTCCTGCCTGCAGCAGGCTCGCATGCACTAACAGAAACTGCGGTTCCTAAATACCTCAGCCTAGTCTACCCAGTTTGAGTGCTAGCGCACAAGCCTTCAGTTTGAAGTTAGGGGATAATAGCTTCCGTTAACTCACCAATGGAGCTCAGTGTATGGCACCAAGAAGAGATGTGCTAAATTGAAATGTGCCAGGTAAAAATAGTATTGCTAAGTTTAAAGTCCTTCAAAAAAGCTATCGCTCATGAACATGCTCCTACCATCATCATCATCACCATCAAATACTCGACAAATATAATTTACTACGTTTATCAAATGTTAAATTATTTAAATCCAACTGCTTGATCGACAAAGTATTACACAGCTTGGCCCCACCACCTATAAGTGAGTTCATTAAACAGAAATCTGTCAGTGGTTCCACACAAGTGACTCGAGCCTGTCAGAGGAGACTATGAACTTCCACTCAGATGCACAACTTTTGCTCAAAACGTCCTGTCTCTTCAGGGCACAAAATAAGAGAACACGCAAGTCTCCCTACATTTGAGAATGATGTGAAATTGTAGCTGTGAAACTCATAAACATGAGCATTTGTGACCTTTAGCAGTGTCTACAAGAGGTTCATGTGTTACACCCTGTATTTTATTATCCTCACACAGTTATGACAGCATTGTTGGCAGAATGCTATACAACTGAGTACGGCAGGGTATCCTCTTCATGGTTGTTATTGTTTGGTACATGTTTGTTGTTTATGTGTATATGTTCATTTGTTCTCTTATGTCTAATTGTATATAGTAGGTATATTCTGTGTAACATCTGTTTTGATCTTCCTTCTTATTCCTTCATCAACCTGCACCATCTTCTCATGGCCCTTTTCCTGTTTGCATGAAAAAGTCATGATAGAAAAGAATAAGATGAGAAGAACTATCAGTAATTTAATGTACATCTACATATATTCAGATAATAAATTATCATGTGTTCTCATTTGAGAATTGCAAAAATTACTCCATCATTATTATTGCTTCTCAGAGGATATCTGATCAAAGTAAATGACATTGTTATTGCAGTCCCCAAGCTAATTTTGTCTTCATTAAATGTGTTTGACGATTCCAAATTCAGTTAATAGACACAGAAAACAAATCAATAAGCAGTCAAAAGGCAATGCTAAGCTCCACTGCACAATGCTGAGCAACAAACAGCAATTTTAAGTTAGAACCACAAACCTTTCTCATAAAGCCTGTATCAAATCATTTTCTGCTCATCAGTGAGTTGTCTGTGCAGCATCTAATGAGTTCTCAGTTTCAGAGTATAGCACATCATAGCTGGTGTCAGAGCTGTAATTTAAAACTTTCATTTTAACATGATGAGAGGATCCAAGGCAAATGTGTGTTTGCATGTCTTATTTACTGACATACATAGGCATGTCAACTTCTCACCTTAAAATAGTCTGGATTGAAACAAAACATGAGAATAAGGTAATAACAGAAGGTGTTTGGTTTATAAATTGTTTAGGTAATTTATAAAACAGAACATCTGTTTATAGTCATACACTTCATGATTCATTAGGTTGTAGACCCAGTTTAAACAGCAATAACTTTTTCAAATTATGAGAAATTTTGGTTCAATCCTGTTTAATACAATGCTTCCATTTACTCAGTTGTTTCAAGGCATTTGTTTTAGCACAGCTCTCTTTTCAATCAGGATGATGTCTAGTCTTTGCAACACCATGATTCCTCTCGTTTTCAGTTTTTCTGCGCAGGGTTCTCGCTTTTTCAGCTTATCGGGCCGCAACGCTGAAAATTGTTGCCGCTACGCTAAAATTAGGCCCCTACGCTCATTTTCTATGAATGACATCTGTCCTCTCCGTGTGGTTTTTATGTCGGCTGCAGCGAATGCGCTGAGTCTGCTCCCGCTTCCTTTCACCCTATGCGACCGCTAACGGTAAAGCTTTCTAAAATCATGTCAGCTTCGAAGGGTGCGAACCCTGCTGCTTTATGTTTTTTGAGTGTGCTTAGAATCATGTGCATGCAAAACAAGCCCGAATCGTTAATCATCCACCACCATGGTTGACAGCTGGGATGAAATGTTTTTGCTGATATACTGAGCTACTGAGTTTATAGAAAACATGACAACATCAGTTTTTTTTATCTCATCTGTCCAAAGGACATTATTCCAGAGCTTTTATTGTTATTTGAGATGTAACTTTGCAAACCTACATTGTGCTGCCAAATTATTTAGAGCAGACGTTTTTCCAAAAAAAACACTATTTTGACAAAAATTTCTACAGTCTAGAATAGCAAACTGGCTATTACTTTCCTTCTGAAAATCTATTGAAGCAGCAAGGGTGTACTTAGTTTTTCCATTGACTGTACTCTTACAAAGAAAGAAACAGGCTTATTATTTGAACAGGTCTTAAAAAACTGGGCAGTCCAGTGGCCTCATATCTCCATGTGGGCAGTCAGCTGTGAAAATATTCACGATTACCTACAGCACTGTTAGCTCAGTGTTGTTAAATATGCTTGTTAGATTGTCAAAGATCGCTATGGAGACTTACAGATGTCAAACATGACTTCATAGAGTAATAAGAGATTTGTTAGACAGTATTCTTTTACAAGCCAAACCAGGGAGATTATTGTTCATTCCATCACAGCGCGATTAAAAACACCCTGAGTCCTTGCATTAGTCTGACCTTGTTAAGAATGTGTGGTGTGATTAGATGGTCTGTCACTATCATGCGTTTCCTGTGATTATCAACTTGCATTGAGTCTTCACAGCTGTTGCAGTGATGTTGCAAGCACTTTATGTTGTTAGTTACTGTTGTTGTTGTTGCCACCGGAGTAGCCTTAAGGCTCCCTGGCTACACTTACATTCCTGCTCTGTTAAGTGTGAAGGCTCGCCATGTTCTCTTCACTTTCAGTCGGTTACTCCAGTTTTCTGTCTCTCTCTCTCTGGTTCCTGCTCTCCTCTAGCTCACAACCCTGGCTGGTATAATTAGAGTAATTGGAATCAGATGATGCTGGCTTAATTGGAAAGGAATGCAGATGGAGCTTTGGGGCTTTTCCGCACGGGAAAATCATCTGGCAGAAAAAAAAAAAAAACATAAGACAGTGGGGAGGGCAAAGCAGAGGACGAGGTTAGAGGTCATGCATTTGGAGACTCCAGTTTTGATAAGTGACAGGATTTGGTTGTAACACAAAAACAAATTGTTAGGTCCACACATTTTTATATTTGCACACAGTAATAAGAAAAACATTGAACTTCAATCTCCACATCTTTTAAGCTTTGGGTAGCAGAAGTGCACAAAAATTTTATAATAAGAGCAAAAAGGCCACAGGGATATATCAACACATATTGCATGATGAAAGCTGGACATACACTTGCCAACAAAGGGCAATAATATTAAAGGTTAGAATGTGTCGGTAAGAGGGCAAGTTTCATTTAAACAGTGCCAGAAGCAAATTCTTCTTCTAAGTGTAAGAGACTCAGAGAGAGATAGAGTGAAAAGAGAATGAGAGTAAGGAAGAATGGCAGAAAAGGAGGAAAGGGTGGTTTCACTTTGCTGAAAGTCACAACTGAAAGTCAGCCTGATTGTTTCCTGTTTGAGTCCACTGATGCGTAGGAAGAGTGTTAGATTCCCTGCAGGCACTGGGAGCTTAATGAAGGAATGACACACTCCTGCTTCAAGAGATGGGACTTCCTCATTTACACCTAACCCTGGGGGGATCTAATTTTGCAAGTTGGCCTCCTTATCAAAAGGTGGCACTGTGTGCAACTTTTCTGTGAGTGAAACTGTGTTTATGTACTCTCTGTTTGCCCAGTGAAAGAGCTGGATCTGCAAGATGTGAACAGAGGTTGATTCAATTATCCCAACAGTCCCAGTGTCTCTACACACCTCATTTTCCACCACCAGAGTTTGCACCCTCTGCCTAGAGATCTTGATGGATTGGTTCATTTGTCATATTTAGGCTCTATAACTTCTGCTACATCTCATTATGCTTAACATGGGGGTGGCAATCAGGGAGGGCTTGGAGAAATCTGTAAGGCTATCTCCTGAATTTTCAGTCTCTCACTCTCTCTTGTGTTTGTTTATGTAGGCTTTAAATGTGTGTATGCAGCGTTTTTGTTTAGCTCAGTGCTTGCTGCTGGACTGCTCAGAGCCTTTGTCTTTCTGTGATGCTCCCTAGATCTCAGTTCGTTACAGAGCGTAATTAGCGTGGCGCAAGCGGGCTCCCCAGCTGACACACCAAACTCATTAAATTTCACTAGACTTCTTTTTGCTGGCACACTCCTCTCACCCCATATTAATCTCGCTTCCAACCTAAACTTTAATTCTCTGACATAATATTTATGGGAGGAATTATATAGCTTTCCGCCTGCACATGCAATAACAGTGTCCCTAATAACTTAGCTTTTTTTCTGTTTTGTAATGATGTCATCAGAAGTTAGATCGAAGGGTCTCGCTAATCAGATTCAAGGTGCAATGTGTTCTACTTGACCGCTGCAGCAAATTGAATATGAAACAATTGCATTTCCTTGCTCTTGGTGCCCTCTTCTCAAAACTATTTATTAAATGCAGACACCTGTGAGTCAATATTTTGTAGAACCACCTTTCACTGCAAGTCTTTTGGGGTCTGCATCCAGCACCTTTGCAGAGAATTTTTGTCTATTTCTTTTTGCTAAATTGCTCAAGTTCAGTCAGAATGGATGGAGAGCATCCATACAAATACATGTCTTGCCACAGATAAGCAAAAGGATTTAGGTTTGCACTTTGACTGGATGAATCTAATGCATAAATATATTTAAAATCAAATCCATTCCATTATTCCTGTATATTTAGGGTTGATGTCCTGCAGGAAGGTGAACCTCCATCCCAGTCTCAGGGCTTTTTAAGCCTCAGACAGGTTTTCTTTCAGGATTACCCATCATTTAGTTTCATCAATCTTGCCATATCTAACCTGTTTCCATGCCACTACCATGTGTTAGAAGGGGGACTGTGTGTTCAGCGTTATGTGCAGTTTTCGTTTTCTGCCACACATGATTTTTTGCATGTAGGTCAAAGAAGTTAGTATTAGTCTGATCTGGCCAGAGCACTTTCGAGTTTGCTGTCTCCTTTACATGCCTTGCAGCAAACTGAAAACATGACTTCTCATGGCTTCAACTTTACAATAGCTTTCTTCTTGCCACTGTTCCAGAAAGGCCATTGCACAATCATAGTTATCTGGTTGACAAACTATTTGACCTAAGCTGTGGATCTCTGCAGCATCTCCAGTACCATGAACCTCTTTGCTGCATTTCTGATTCATGTTTTTCTTGCTCCGTTTGTCATTTTAAGTGGGCTGTCACAATTTTGGCAGGCTTGCAGTTGTGCTATGCTCAAAATGTCAAGATAATGGGTTGAACAGTTGGACCGTATTTACTAATTAGTGAAATTCTTATAGCAGTTGGTTGCTATTCAATCATTTACAGGTATCAGATTAAAAGGGGTTAAAGAGAAGAACATGTCATATTTTTTAGTTTTTCATTTTGATTTTATTTTTGAAATCCATATATCCTTTTCCTTCCACTTCACAATTATGTGCTATTGTTTATTGGTCTATCACCTAAAATCAAAACCAAATACATAGAAGTCTGTGATTGAAATGTGAGAAAATTTGAAAAAGAGATATGAATGCCATAACAAGCCCTTGAATGTGTTTGTTTGCACCTTCAGACAATGACCAGGCTCATTTCCAGTCTCCCTCCCAAAAGCACTTCACTCCTAACACAGCCACACAAACAAGGTCATTCAGGCAGCTGTAAGAGAAAGATGTAGCATTTACTGGGAATGGATGACATGATGCCTTTATTTTTGACTAGGAGTATTACTGCAACCCTCCAACTCTCTCCCGTCTAATTGAACAAAGAGGCAGAAGACAACTGCCACTTGAGCTACAAAGAAAATTGCCTCTTCAGTATTGTAGAAAATATCTGACCTACTGTTGGAAAATTGCTGTATTTGTTCAACAACCTGGCTTAAGAGGTCTGAAGACAGATTGGGTAATTTGGAGGATGGCGTTTTTCATGACCCATCTACCCACTGGTACAACGGCCAGTAAACCTCTTTACATCACTTTCCATATAGTTCATATTTGTCATCACATACATCAGATGTCTTTGAGAGGCTGTAAAAAACTCAGCCTCACATCTATCACTCCACATTCTTTGTTCTTAACCCTACATTTATGAAGGGAAGAGTGTCCCAGTTGCTAAAGTGAAGTAGGGCTAAGGGGCACAGCTTTCTTGCCCCTAAAAACAGTGATGATTTTTCAGGGGCACATTTAGTAATGAAGGAGTAGGGACCTTTGTTTGCAAAAAACAGCCATGAATGTACATATTTTGTCAGTTAACATAGTTTAATTGGCACAATAACAACCGTAATGTCTAATGTTTAAATTGAAAACATTTTACCTTCACAACAACCATTATTATCTGTAGGTATTCACATATATTTCTCTGTTTAAAATATGACCATAAGAATAAAACAAAAAAGGCTGCAATATTTTGTCTGATGTACTTTTTGGTGTTATAATGTTATTCTTTAATTGGTATGAATAACAATATAAAATCAATGTCTGCTGCTGAAACAACATATTTCACAACATATTTAGGAATATTAGATCACCTTTTTTACAATTATTGAATTACCTATATGATCACCTATAAGGAATCAGTGAAAATCAGTGATGTAGCAGCCTCATTAAAGTGTCTAAATTTCTAAGTTGAATATTTTAACCGCTAGTTGAATAATGTGCTAAGGGAAAGGGCTACGGGTGTGGGTTGACCTACAGTAGTGGTTCCCAAAGTGGGGTCAACAAGTGTGTTGTCTTGAGATCCTCTTCAAAATTTAAACTAAATAAAAATAATGAAGATGATTTTTGTGAGATGTCAGTTAAGAAGGAAAAGCAAAATACTGGATGTTGATGCTGTTTGTGTTGTCAATACACCTATGCTTAATTTACAGTGCCTTGCGAAAGTATTCAGCCCCCTTGAACTTTTCAACCTCTTGCCACATTTCAGGCTTCAAACATAAAGATATAAAATTCAATTTTTTTGTGAAGAATCAACAAATGGGACACAATCGTGAAATTGAATGAAATTTATTGGATGTGTCAAACTTTTTTAACAAATAAAAAAGTGAAAAGTGGGGCGTGCAATATTATTCAGCCACCTCACTTTCAGTGCAGCAAACTCACTCCAGAAGTTCAGTGAAGATCTCTGAATGATCCAATGTTGTCCCAAATGACTGATGATGATAAATAGAATCCACCTGTGTGTATTCAAGTCTCCGTATAAATGCACCTGCTCTGTGATAGTCTCAGGGTTCTGTTCAAAGCGCAGAGAGCATCATGAAGACCAAAGAACACACCAGGCAGGTCTGGGATACGGTTGTGGACAGGTTTAAAGCCGGATTTGGATACAAAAAGATTTCCCAAGCTTTAAACATGCCAAGGAGCACTGTGCAAGCAATCATATTGAAATGGAAGGAGTATCAGACCACTGCAAATCTACCAAGACCCGGCCGTCCCTCTAAACTTTCATCTCAAACAAGGAGAAGAGTGATCAGAGATGCAGCCGAGAGGCCCATGATCACTCTAGATGAACTGCAGAGATCTACAGCTGAGGTGGGAGAGTCTGTCCATAGGACAACAATCAGTCGTACACTGCACAAATTTGGCCTTTATGGAAGAGTGGCAAGAAGAAAGCCACTTCTCAAAGATATCCATAAAAAGTCTCATTTAAAGTTTAACACAAGCCACCTGGGAGACACACCAAACATGTGGAAGAAGGTGCTCTGGTCAGATGAAACCAAAATCAAACTGTTTGGCCATAATGCAAAATGATATGTTTGGCATAAAAGCAACACAGCTCATCACCCTGAACACATCATCCCCACTGTCAAACATGGTGGTGGCAGCATCATGGTTGGGGCCTGCTTTTCGTCAGCAGGGACAAGGAAGATGGTCAAAATTGATGGGAAGATGGATGGGGCCAAATACAGGACCATTCTGGAAGAAAACCTGTTGGAGTCTGCAAGAGACCTGAGACTGGGACAGAGATTTATCTTCCAACAAGACAATGATCCAAAACATAAAGCCAAATCTACAATGGAATGGTTCACAAATAAACGTATCCAGGTGTTGGAATGGCCAAGTCAAAGTCCAGACCTCAATCCAATCGAGAATCTGGGGAAAGAGCTGAAGACTGCTGTTCACAAACGCTCTCCATCCAACCTCACTGAGCTCCAGCTGTTTTGCAAGGAAGAATGGGCAAGAATTTCAGTCTCTCGATGTGCAAAACTGATAGAGACAAACCCCAAGCGACTTGCAGCTGTAATTGCAGCAAAGGGTGGCGCTACAAAGTATTAACGCAAGGGGGCTGAATAATATTGCACGCCCCACTTTTCAGTTTTTTATTTGTTAAACAAGTTTGACACATCCAATAAATTTCATTCCACTTCATGATTGTGTCCCACTTGTTGATTCTTCACAAAAAATTAGAATTTTATATCTTTATGTTTGAAGCCTGAAATGTGGCAAGAGGTTGACCAGTTCAAGGGGGCCAAATACTTTCGCAAGGCACTGTACTTTGTGGAAACTCATGGCTTGGATCAGGAGTCTCTTCCACTGTTATTTTGCTGGTCAGAAACTGAAACTTTTTTGGAAGTGCAGGGCTAAGAAGATAGTATTCTGACTTGAATAGTACCCTGTTTTTCTTGTTTTTTCCAATGATATTTTAAAACTAATAAATGCATGGTGAATAGTAACTAAAGGGTATCAAAGTAAGGTGAGTTTCAGAAAGCCCTCTTGTTAGCACATAGTAACTTGCATCTCTTGGCTGTTTTTCACTGTTGTTTTACCAATAGTTCAATCGATTTGCTCTGCAACCAATCTCATGTAGCAGTATGACTGTAGCCATTTAATTACTTGTGAAGCTACACCACAGTCAAGAAAGAGTAAAGAAACGGCTGAGGTGCCTGACAGCACCTGCATTGGTTTTGGGCCGAATATAAAAAAAAAAAAAAGCCAGAGCTCCCATGGGTCCAGCATCTGCCAGATTCAGCTGGATGTAAGGGGTGGCAGCGGGGTGGCGGAACCGTGTACCCTCAATCAGCAATAACAGACAGACAAGCCTCACTTGAGCTGGTGGGAAGAAAGCCACCTCTGGGACTTCCACACTGCTGCCTAGCATTTAATTTAACCTACTTGATGGGCGACTAGCTGCATTCACTTGATATTTGCTTCTGCACATCATTTCAGTTTGCAGAGGATATGAGCAAATTAGCAGACATGCTATGGTTGCATAAAGTTTTGCTATGAAGTTTCATAGTCAACATAATATATATATTTTTTTATTACATTATCTTTTCATCACGGCAATGATGAGTTTTAATCAGGTGTATAATAATTTTTATCATGAGCAGTGACCTTGGAGGGCACAGGCTGATAATATAAAAATGGAGTAGAATTAAACAGAAATTAAAAGAAAGGAGGAAAAAAGTAAACACTGCTTTGGTGTGTACTCAGAGTACAGCTTATAATAATACAAGTCTCAATCAAGTGAGACATCAAAGCAAATATTTGAGTAAAAACAGGATCACACTCTAGAGTATGAACTTCTACAGCTCCCATGGCTCCCGTTCTCAAGACAGGTCCATTCAGTCCCATTAGCAAACTGCAGGTTTTGCTAATGCTTAAAGCCACCCGGGCAGGGGGCAGTACCTAGTTATGGCAATGGTTTCACCCAAGTCTTTGAAGGCACACTAGCTATAATGGTGTCTGAAGAGAGCAGTTTCATGATACAATCCTCCAGGGACTCATTAGCAAAGAGTGGAGTTATTTGAAGAAAGTTGAACACTGGTCGACTAGGACAAACCTTTTGACAATAACTGTGGTAGTAGCAGTTGGCAGAAAGGCTGGATAGCTCAAGAATTACCATAGGCCACAAGAAAATATAGAATAAAGGGCTGTGTTGCGTAGATGGCTAAGAACACATAGAGTAAGTGAGTGGGAGAGAGGAAAAGCTGCGACATGCCAAGTAGTAGCTCCAACACAAATTCACAGCAGGGTTCTTAGCAGGGTGCCATCACAAATGTTCCAGGGCAGCACACGCTGAGAGGATCTTTAGATTTTGGTTTTCTGATCCCTGGTGACACAGTTACTGTGATGTGGGGCTTCTCCTAAATCTTGACAGTAGGAAATATAAAACTATTCAGATATAATGGTTTTGGATAGGTTTAGAGTCAATCCATTCTCAACATCCATTTGTCCCAACCACCTGAATTCAATGGGTTGGACACAATTGGACACAATTGGATCTGACTTGAATTGACATTTGATATAAACAGGCACTAAATCAGAGAAAGATAAGCAAAAAGCGGAAGGGTTAAACAATTATTTGCTCAGACTTGCTTCAAATTTAGAGTAAGAAGTATTGCTTGCAAAGAAAACTTCCAACTCCAGCATTTTGCTGGTAACAATTTTGTAATTTTCACAAAACCATCATTATGCTTAGTTTGATCCATTTGTTTGGTGTCAATGACATTTGACAAGATATCTGATGCAAGCTAGATAAAACGGCTGTCTCAATTCTTAAAGAAACATTTTAACCACCATTATCCCTCTAAATAAACAGACAGAAAAAAATGACACTACTACTGACATCTAAATGTGATTAGGGTGTTTACTACAATTCATGGCACATGAATTGTAGTAAACACCATCTGCCCCCAGTCGGTCGTGGCAGATGGCCGCTCACACTGAGCCTGGTTCTGCTGGAGGTTTCTTCCTGTTAAAAGGGAGTTTTCCTCTCCACTGTCGCTACATGCATGCTCAGTATGAGGGATTGCTACAAAGTCAACGCCAGTGACTGTTCACTGTCTCTACATGCTCATCCAGGAGGAGGGAATGCTGCAAGTGCTGGGTTTCTTTAGATAGAAAAACCTTTTATCCAATTTGAATAAAAAACTAACTCCGACTGCACTGTTCAATGGTTAGGATTAATTGGAATGTATGTACCTGACTGTTGTGAAGTGCCTTGAGACGACATGTGGTGTGAATTGGCGCTATATAAATAAACTGAATTGAATTGAATTAAAATTCATAGACCATACCAAAACCTACATGTTCCGTTTGGAAACAATGCAGCCCCATCTCACACCGGAGTGCCAATTGCCCCAAAATGTCATCCACAAACAATTAGTATGAAAAGAAAATTAATTATAATAAAAACAAATTAGCTGCTCCTTTCCACCACACATTGAAATACTGTTTAGCATGCATACATTTGTTCAAGACTAAAATTCTGTTATGTTTTCCTCGTCCACTGAATTAAACTGAACTGAATCAAAATAAATTTATTTTCTTGTTTGTGTCACAATATTTCATCATCCTAAATTGACTGAAATCAATAAGAAAGGTAAAAAGACATCAATGAATTACTCTTCATCCCAACTTTGTCACATCAAGGAAAAAAATAAAAATTAGCAGTTCAGAAAATGCTGGAGAGTAAGGTGTTCGTTAACTGGAAGATCTCTTCCTTTTAAAAAAGACCCGACCATTTACATTCCCCTAAACCCTTGCCTTTCATTCCAAGCCTACTTTCAATATCAAAGCTTCTTTTGAGAGCCTCTGGTGGAATGATAACAGAGAGAAGGGGACTTTAGTGAAAATGTAAGATCTTGAAAAGAGGGAGAGATGAGGAGAAGAGAGGAAGAAGCATGGGGGGGGGGGGGGGGGGGGGGGGCACTGAGAAATCAATCGCTCCTTGAAATGACAGTTTTTTTTTGGAGTGAGGTGTTTTTTTTATCTTTTTTAAATATGCATGGAAATGTGAGCACAATGCCGACCGTGTGATAAAACATCATTAGGCATCATGAAAGAAGCAGTCTTACAGTGACAAAAGCATCCTTCTGTCAGATACGCTGAGGATTACATACAGCAGCTTGGTGATATGACTTTAGGGAATCAGAAGAAAGCCTGTCTTGTTCCTTAAATGGCATGTGTGCACTTCTATTTGGGCATGCATATGCATTGGTCTAGCTGTGTATTTGAGTGGGGGTATGGAATGAAATTAAGTGTGCATGTTTATGTTCAGGGTCTTTCAGGAATGTGTGCAAGCTGACTGCACCTGGAAGCTGTTTGAGATAAAGTCAAGCTGTTAGGGATTACTTCAGACAGAGCAACATGCATGCCAATTTCACTACACATGTCAGGATCTGTGTGAGCGTGTGTGGCCCGAAAAACTTCATTTGTAGGGCTTCTTCGTCCAGGTGGTTTAAATGAGACATACGTATCATAAATCAAAAAACCTGCCTTTCACCAGAAAATAAGTACCCATCGATTGTACCTATTAAAGTTAAAATATAGCTGAAATATTAAAGAGCACTTTTTTGTTTTACATTTGGAAGGATAAAAAAAGAATTAATCTGAAACATTTTTGTCACTTATGCTTGTGGAAAATGACAAATGAAAATGTCCTGGGATTTCAGTTACCAACAGTACATTTTTTTTCTTTATTTGTAAGTAAAAAAAATCATCCTTTCTAACAACTAACAATGCAGATTTTCCCATGAGAAAAATGCAAAATCTGTTGAAATTGTATTCTCAGTTTAACTCGCAGAACAAAATTTTGAGTGTTCTCTTGGCTTTTGATTGGAAGTCATAAGCAGAACCCTTATATACCTTATGGCCCGTGAAAGTCTCTGGATTCTCCAGTATGAATGGTGGGATACCATCTACCAAGTTTACTTTGAACAAAATAAACCAGTTGAGCTACAGAACATTCATATGAACAAAAAGTAAATTACTAGATGAATAAGTAAATGATGACATTGGTGCTTCTCATGACTTTACTGATGAGTTTCATCATCAGTGATGTCATGGTATTTAAAATGATAAAGATTGCAGCAAACCTTGTCACCTGTGGAAGTTTAAATACAACCCAGTTCAATCAATTAAAATAAGAAGCTATGTAGATACCTTAACAAATATCAAATATGACTGATAAAATAAATAAAAGCTATCAGTAAGTATATTTATATTATCAACAAAAAAGCAAACACCTGATGAATTTTTTTATCTGTCACCCATTAATCCAAGGGGAAGGCTCATAACATTTTAGTCAATTTAATTGTTTTAAAGTGGACTTCCTGTGCAGGTTAACCAATCAGACATTGGGGTTTATTTGAAAAGCCACAGTGACTGTTTAAATTATTTAATTTTATACTTCAGCTCAGAAACCCTGGGAAAGAAACATGTTTTTCCCTCCATATTTATAACTGTGGATACATTTATTTTATTTATTTACAATTTTATTTTAATCATGGCATAAATAAATTATTTATTGATACCGTTATGACTATTATTTATTTATTAAATTATTTAACAAACTGTGGTTCTTTTGACACTCAATAGTCAATGACAAGTATATTCAAAATTAGTTTTAGTACAAAATATACACTCTATAGTTTGTTCATATAAAGCTTTAGACTATCTTTGAGTGGGACTACTAAAATAAGTTCATGTTTTGCTGGATATTCTGTTTTTACTGTTCACAACTGCATGTATTGTCCATCTTCTCCATTCAGTCGGAGACATTTCAGCTCTGCTAAAGACAGCTAGACGTATTCAACTAATGTGTAAGCAGAGTTGTTTGTGTGCCTTTGTTGCCATGTGACCTCAGGTCTTGCATTCTAGGCATCAGGGAGCACGACATAGGAAATGTGCCTTCACTCCCTGTCTCCCTCTATTCTTAGCATGATCACTCACTCTTAAGCTGTAAACATCACATTCCAGGTTGTGAGACTGATCAGAGAGAACCTTACAACACAAGAAAACCTGCCTCAGCAGAATAAGCCTGTGGTCTGCTTTTAAAGTGGCACACCTATATTTACTCATACATGCAGCAGTTTCCAAATTACATCTGAGAAAGCTTCTAAGTATATTAGTTTTAAGAAAAGGGATAAATATCTAACAGAAAGCAGTTTGTTTTTGTTGCCTAAATCCAAAATTTCAGACCAGCAGTTTCCAATTCTCTTCTGAACATCCAGTCTTCCCCTGGAGGCATCTAAATAGGACCTCCACACAGTTAATGACTTCTCCTGCCTCTCCTTTTCTTCCAGCTCTGTGTTCTAACAACTGTGTAACTATGCCAGCAGAAGGACACTGACCCCATCATGTTCTTTAGCTTCCTGGATACTATTACTCAGAAGAATTGGATAACCAGCAGGTCTGGATAGCTCTAATGTCAGCTTGAGCTGTGTTCCATCACAATCAAATCCTAAACTCAGGTCTGTAATGTACCATCTGCACATTTTGGAGAAACAGCACCTGCAATTTTAAAAGGGAGACCAATCTGACAATCTTCAGCTTGATCAGCCATGACCGGTGACAGGGTGGTTGAACATCCTCACCCTTCGGTGAGAATACTCACACTAAGTCAAGAAGACTCAAAGGTAGCCATTTTCAGGATTAACGAGCGGTTTAATATCAAGTCAAAAGGAGTACAAAGATGTTAGAATTTATTTATATTATCTAAGAAATGTCTAAACATGTCTGCAATTCAGTCACGCTACAAGAGAAAGCGAGACTTACAGCAGATAAGAATGCTGAAATGACAATCCCTAGGAAATACACATTCTCCATTTTTGTTGCACTAATCACTAATATAGGCTTCTAAAATCAGTTTACTATCAACTACCATTTACCACTTTTCTTCATTTTAAAATATCTAAATCCTTTTTTAAACTGAGACCTCTCACACACGTGAGCCAAAATGTTACCTTGGCTCCTAAAATAAATGATTTTACACCATACAGTATAAAGGGTAGAAAGAGACTATTTGAATTGTTATCATCAGGTCAAAGTTTTACAAAAACCAGAGGCCAGATACAGGCCACAAAATTCTGTTAGGTGCATCTCTCCTTCTTGTTAAACTTAACTTGTTACATGTAACTTTTGTTCCCGCCTTTTGGTTTTGTTACTCTTTCTTCTTTTTACACTTCGTTATTATCTACAGTCTGTGGTTCCTCATTTACTACAAAGGGACTTAACATATCACTGTCCACTTAGACTATATGGTATGACATTTATTGATCTCCCTGCACACACAGGCTCTATCAGCAAGCAAGTAGCTAAACACGCAAGAAGTCTGTAAATTTTCAAGAAATAATACAAACAACAGAGAACCCGAATCTCGCTCTGTACCTCCTGAAGCAATGCAATGGCAATGGCAATTTTCTTCTATTGTGTTTCTGACAAGCTGCACACCCAGGAGGAGGGAAAGACAGAAGCTTCCCTTTGGGAGGGAGTTAACGACATGCCGAGGGCTTTTCAGATGGAGGAGAGGGTTTGACATGTGCCACTGTAAACACGGTAAAATACTCCGAAGTTTGGTGAGTGAGCAGTGCCCTGAGTTAGGCTGTTCCAACATGATATCCCTGCTTTCGATGTGATGGCCATATTTTTAACCTTTATGACCCTTAGAAAAACGCAATACTCGAATAAGACAACAAGATGTACATAATAAATTATGAATCGACGTAAACACATGCACTGCTCCAGCAGGCGTAATTATTTTACACTACGGTGGCAGGCTCCCCTGCAGACCAATTAGTCAACACTATTCTTAGTCTTTCTGATGCACCATCCCTGACCTGGAAGGCAGAGCTGCAAACATCTCAAGCAAGTGCTTTTTAAAGTACCTCTATTTGATGAGGAGGATTTTTACTAAAAAACTGACAGATTCATAGCAGGGATGGATTTTTACTTGCAAAGTTTGTGGGTTGGCAATAAAAACATTTGGTTAAAACTTGACAAAGGTTCAGCAATCAGAAACCTATCACTGAAAACTACTGGATGCTTCACCTGATGGATAAATTCAGCCAATATATCACTCTGACAGGTTTGAGCCTCTCTGGGTTTTATCCAAACTAAACAACAGGGATAAGCAAACTGCTGGGGGTTGCATTTAGTATTTTTTCCCACTCCCCATCGTCTATATAATCTATCCACATCCTATTCTCCTACCCTACAGCATTGTGTGTACAGAAAAACTTGCCTCGACCAAAACATGATGAGCCCACAAATCTCCTGCGGCTGACAGAGGGAGATGTCTGGCATCCTGTGTTGGAGGAGGCCACGATTTGATTACACTGTGTCACAGAACACTTGGATGGAAAACACAAACCTCTGCCAGAGCCAAAATGGTGTCTGGGATATGGAAACAGGCCTCCTATGGTGATTAATGGAGAAACCATGGAATATGGGCATTTCAAAGGTGTTGGAAAGCAAGACAGAAGACCAAAAATACAACACATATTGTTTTACTTTTACAGAAAAGAGTCCATAGTTTTTTCACATGGGCCATGGCAGTTTAAACCTTTCCTGAGAGCTTGGATAAGCTGTCCTTTTCTTTTATTATCAATCTAAAAGTCTAAAGCTGAAAGAGCAAAACACAACACATGTATTGATAGCTCTAAAGGTAAATTACTGTACAGGAATAAAAAAGAAAAATCCTAGTTCATTTAGGAATGCAATTAACAAAGAGATAAGTCATATTTAAGTGATTTATATATTGCAGTGTAGTTTGTTCTCCCCTTTTGAAGCTTACCACGAACACCTGAGGTAAAACAGCACTCCCAGAGGAACAGAAGGGGAAGTATTAATAGTGTGTTTTTAGTATTTGATTATTTTCCTGTTTTTACGACAAACTTTTGTCGGGTTTTGTGAAACTGTGAGAAATATTGTTTATCTGTGGTTAATTTCATGTTTTCTTAATTTGATTGGATTTTTATCACAACAATAAAGGATGCTTTGCGATTATATGACCATCCAAAGTTAGTTAAGATCATTTTATATTTTTCTTCTCAGACACTAGTTGCACTTTGGTGTCAGCTTCAGATTCCTCTGTTTTTCTTATTTTATTCTTCTCATACCCTGGCAAATTTTTATTTTACAAAATGCTGGAGCAGGTCTCTCTTGAAAGTGAGAATTTATTTCTCAATAAGATTTATCCTTCATAAATAAAAGGTCACAAGATAAACGTCATTTTGTTTTGCTTTTTTCGTGTAAAGCTGTAATGACAAAAACATTCTATCTTAAATTGAAACTGCTAAGGAAACTGTGATTAGGGCTGCCTCAGCAGAAAAGGGGAAGCGGGGGCTGAGTTGGGCTGTGAAACAACAACCAGCAACTGCAGGTAGGCTTAAGTGAGCTAAAATAATGTACCCATACAGCATTTTCCACATGGAGATGTAAAAAGGCTTGTACAGTGATCTTTTAGTTTCTGCTAATGCACTAACAGGCCTGAATGAGCTAACATATGAGGCAACTGACGCTATGTTTAATCAATGTTTGCTCTGGATTGATTTATATGTAAGTAGGGTCAAAAGGTAACCAAACTACACCACAAATGCCTGGTTCTGCTAAGGAACAAGACCATCAACCATAACTCCTCTAGTAAAGCTGTATGAATGGCCCTAAAACAAATCTTTTCTAACAGTACCATAATTGCACGTTGAAAATTTTAGTAAGAAAACCAACTGTTTGTTTTTGTACATTTATTCAGTGGGGAAAAAAATCTTACATTAAGATATAACAAAATTTGAGGTGCCACCACCGATGATGCTCAGACTTTAACTAGAAACATTTCAATTTGGTGTAGTGAGCCTAAGATTGACCTTTTCAGCAACAATTCCAGTTGTGTCTGGTGCCAACCAAGTGCCCATTTTTAAGTACGGTGGAGGATGTGTTATGCTATGGGCCTGTTTCTCTACCAACAGTCTTGGGAACCTTGTTGGAGTGCATTGTATCTTCGTCTGAAAAATATTTTGTGTAATGTACTAGAAAACTAAATTTGGGCCATCATTTGGGACCTTTAGCAGGAGAATGATCTAAAAGCTATGGCCAAGTAACATAAATATTTTCCATTATTATTTCATTACCCAGACCTAAGTCCTCTCGAAAACCTTTGACATAGGCTGTAGAGAAGAGACCATGGACTACACCATGGACTCTGGAAGATCTAGATATTATGAAAAGAAGAATGACCAAACATCCTTTTCTCTGTATGCTCCAACCTTGTCAAATACTTTAGGAGAAGACTAGGTGCTGTCCTATTGACGAAGAGGTTTCAAATAAGTAAGAAAAGGTGTGAATATAATTACTGCAAAGATGGTTTTGTAAAACAAATATGTCCCTACATATTTTTTTTCACTGATTCAATCCAGTCAGATTAAAAATTGTATAAAAATTCCAGTATAAAATTACAGCAGCAAAAGATAAATTTAATTTCAGGGCTTTTTTCACATCTTTACCAGGGATGCAGATAAAAGAGACAGATGCTATTAGGATATAAAGGAAACCGTGATCAACTAAAAAGGTCTGATGAGAGATAGACAGAGTCCTATAAATTACACATACTGTATATTATGTATATATATATATATATAAATATATATATATATATATATATATGTATATATTTATGTATGTATGTATATCAAATCAGGATCAGGCATATGATAATCGTCATAGCAGTGACCATCTGATTTTCCTGTGTTTACTTTGGATTTCATCATGTGTTTGCCTCTCTATGTATGAGCTGTCTATGGTCCCTGCTTATGTGTTCTATTTAGACAATCTGAACAGACTTCAAATGCATTTAAAAATGCTCTTGTTCTGGATAAATCAATACTTAATCATCTTGGTAATAGTTTAAGTATCTCTGTTCAGAAATAAAAAATTCTAGACGACCACTAAGAAAACCTGCATATTTGCTGCAGCTGCATGGCCAGACACATACACATGCAAATAAATAATGATTTCTTTCCACAGTTGGATTGAGTTAGTGGGATTAAAATACATCATTTGGTAATTAAAATAGCAGATGTTTCTGCAGCCAGTCACGCTAGCTGGATTAGCTGGGTTGCAGCGTGGATCCCAGGAAGTGCAGGACAAGGTCAGCCTGCCAACCTGCCATGTGCTGCGATGTGTCTGCCTGACAGCAGTGAATATAGGCACACTAGGCTGTTAGGGTGTGGTATGCAGTAGGGAGATAGAGAGAGGGATAGGGGACAGGTTGAAAGGAGGATAAAGAATTAGATGGTAGACAGTACAAAGCCAGATGGTGTTGTGGGGGTGGGTTGGGGAGGTGGAGACAGATGATGTATGATAGAAAAGCACTCTAGAGGAAGGGAGGAGGAAAGGAAGGGAGAGTCACAGTAACACTTTTACTGAGGCTAACTGAAAAATAATTTCAAATATATAAATAGACAAAGAACATTTTTATTTATAATCATATATGTTAGATAGGAAGACATGAGGACTTGTAAACAACCTGGGAAATGGTGCAGTGATCCAGATTTAGCAGAGCTGCCCCAGTGACATGATCGAGACCCTGGACATGATAAAAAGCTGTTTAATCAAATTTTAACGAATGAACAAATTAAAATGCAACTTGTACTAAAATTTTTGATGTGTTGAGCTGATTTGATTCTAAGTATCAATTCAGGGTCCTGATCAAAGCTCTTTTACCTGACCAGCATTGTATCTCTTGATAAAACCCCCCGATAGCTGTTGTTTATCTACTATTTGAGATTCTGTTAGTTTAAACTCAGCGATCTAACAAATATAGGTTATCCCCCTACAAACCAGATGTTTTCACCCTTTCCAATGACGCTCACAGTTAAAGAGAGACTGTACTGGATGCTGTTGCTTCTGTTCTGACATTAATAAATAGCTTGTACCAGGCATTTCAACTACATTGTGAGTATGCAGCAGCCATATTGGAAGATAGACTCTGGGCTGATTTGTGACCTCAGACTTCACAGGTGGACTTCAGAACGCATTTTTATTGCATTTCTGACTGGAAAACCCAAACAATCCGTCTTCCCGGAAGAAACATAATATGCAATTTGTCTAACCTGCAAAAATTCCAGTTGGGAGAAAATATTTATTGCTGAAACAGCAGCATCTAAAACATCACTGGAGAGTAAGTTATGTTCAATGCAATCGTCATACTGACAGAGACTATGCAACAATGAAGAAATGTACTATTATATTTGACAGCACATACCTGGCAGTTTTAGGTGCTGAACTGAGACTCTGTATCAGAAAAAGTAAATTCTTACTTTGATTGGTACTGTTGAAAAACATCTCCAGTAAAAATGTATATAAAGCTTGCAGAGAGCCCGATACTTTATACAGCTGTCTAAAATAGAAATATAACACTACCATTTTCAAAGTGTTGTTTCAGTTTTTACCTTGCCTGTGTTTGCTGCGAAGATAATGCAAGCATGCAAAAAAATGTGTTGTATTTTAATTCCTTTCATAGATGCAACATTGTTTAACAAAGAAGACTCAAATGACCTGTAGGCCTTGAATGTACTCTGTAATCACATCTGCTTGGCAGAGGAAATCAATATTTTTTGGAACTTTTGAAAGAAATGTAACCTTCAAAGTAAGCTTTGTAACAAAAACAAGCTGCATTGAAACCTTCGTCCATCAAACAATTTGAGTGACATAAAAGATAGTGGGAGAGAAAGGCAACTAAAAAATAACTTAGTAGAAGAGTGGTACCAGAGGACCTTGCAACATTGGCCATTGAGACATAATAAGTGGTCTGGCATGATGGAAAGTCAAGACCCAGCCAGCCTGCAATGATGAGGTCGTAGGATTGGTGAGCTAGCCAGTTAGTCAGTTAGGATCCCGGCCCATCCATCAAAGATGGTACAATAATAAATCTTAACTGACAGCCATCACAGCCACGCTTGAGCAACAAAAGACGGGCCAAAATGGTCCAGGCAATGAGGTGTGGAGGATTTTGTGAATTTACAGCTTTTTTAGCAGACAGTGTCAATCTGCCCCGCATGGAAGTTTCTTGCACAGAACTGACAATAACATTAAAGACAACCAATAAAATTAACAGACTGCTGCTCTCACCCTTGATAGGAGTTTGTTTCTTTCGTTGCCCTTATATTTATCCTGTTAGCTCCTAATGCTATCATCAAACCAAAATGACTGTTCAGTTTGCAACATGAAGACTGCAACAGTCTGGCATTATCACCATAAAACGTAACTGTGTAGGGTTCCACCAGACACTTCATCAGCTTCTGAGCAGCCAAGTGGAGAAAGTACCCTTTCATAAGTGGTACATAAGAGGCCTTCAAATCACTTAAAGCTGTTGAGGTCTAAACAAAGATGAGGTGCTGGCATCCCTAAGGACATGCGGCATTGTGCCTTTTTACACCAGCATGCCATCTGTGTGCAAAGTGTTGTCTGTGACAGTTGAAGGCTCTATCAGCTAACAACAAGCTCAGGGAATTGAACTCTAAACCCCTCTGGTAATCTATGAAGTATGCAGTATGATGACTGTAGCACGTTGACCAGAAATGTCACCCTGCCCTTTCCTTTTGTCAAAGAGAGCTTGTTGGAGTCCTGAGGGCACAAACTAATTACTGTTCCTTCTGCTGGGTTGGCAACATGGAGGAGGCATGTGTAGATGCTCTTACTGTATGTGCGTGAGATGTCACTTTAATCTTTTGTATATGTATGAGCAGTGTTTGAAATATGACTTCACCGCCTCTGTAAGGTCAAGCTCTACTTGTTCATCATCTCCTTAGTAGTTGATGAGCAAATGGGCTGCAAATAAGTCAGCCACAAGCACTCAGTACCTGTATATGCATAGACAATAGAGGTTCATGGAAAGATAGATGATAAAGTACAATGGAGGTTCCTAAATGTGAATTGTTCTCTTTTTTAACAGACAAAAAGATTTAAGTCTAATATATTTATAGTAATACAGTTTAGAATACCATTGGTGATTCCAGTCTTATCTTCCACATCTGTCTTTTCTTTCAATGGCATGAGGACATGCTGCTTTATTTAAATAATAACATCACCTTTTCACGTCTGTTACTTTTGTAATATGATGTCCTAACAATTCAGACTGCACCGGAAGTTTTAATAAGTGCTAAGCAGAGGTTGTGGCAATTATCTGATAACAATGTTACTTCTCGGCATGCTGAGTACTTGGTAGGGCTGATATAGTGGGAGACCTATTTACTGAATATTACAACTTACGATTACTAGACAAATCAGGGGCACTCAGAGACTGTGCACCAAGAGCTTAACTTTCAGCCCAAGATGGGCAGGTGATCATTAAGTATGCGAAACGAGAGATTAACAGCATGGCAAAAAGTAAGCTAACTTTGTCCTTTCTAGACCCTTTATCCAAATCTACAAAATGGGGGCATAGCAGAAAAGATAAGCATATATACACAACATGACGTTTCACAAAATAATCTTCATTCCATCACATCTGGACCAATGTAAAGAGTTTTTAGATTCACTGACATAAGGGGCTATATGAAAAGCATTCTGTACTGGAATTTATTTTTTTTATTAATGGTATTACCTTCTTGTGGCTATGTATTTCTTCTTTCAAAATGTAACAGTTATTTACAACTTTCATGTCAGCTATCAATGGTGATGGTATTATCCATATTAGGAAAAAGATTTATAGGGCTCCCACACATAAGAAGAACACAATACAATACCTCAAATATGAAATTGAAAAGATAACAAGGTAAAACTGTAAGCAATTATGTTGGCTTTGACTCATCACTGAATTAAAATCTAAATCATGATTAAGTTATCATTGGTTGACATGGGTGATGTGATTCTGATACTGACAAGTTTGTTCTGACAATGCAGTCAGCAGAACTGAAGGGCGGTAGTTTTGACCACCTTGACATGTTCATGTTTTGTTGACTACCAGATCACAATTAAATCATTATCATTAAAAAAGAACATTCCACCTGAGCCCCACAACCCTGCTGAGATCTACAGTGGGGAGTGGGCCTGATCAATGGGAATTATGTGTGAACACATTTTACATCCTCATATGTTTTGCTGACAGTCAAAACACATTAACAACATTCTGACTTTCAGCAATAAATAGCCTGCTGCCACTACAGACAATACATTTCCATTGAGAAATAATAAATGTCTTGTTTTGTTTTTTTCTACTTTTTACTATCATTGGGGAAGACTAATATTAGGGTTATTTAAGAGGAAAAGACCATTATTCCACACCAGGATCAACAACACCTGGCAAGATAAAGAATGAATAAATGGTAATGAATGTTTAGTCTGAATTTATTTGGGTTTACTGAATGTATAAAATCCTCCCTAAGCTAATAAAACACATGCTACACCAGCTTCAGTATTCAGCTGCACTAGGAATCTCTCACTGGACACTATATCGAGTCATCAGCAAGTTATCAGCCTATATGGACAGAGAGCTTCATTAGCACAAACAGTGCTTGCCAGCTAACGCTGCATAATTTTACACCCCCACTTGCCTTGTGTGTGTGTATGAGTGTGTGTGTATTTCGTAGAAGTTCTTTGAAGGTGTATGGAAATATTTGCACGAATGAAGTTCATCATTTTAATCTCACACCTAAATATCTGCATGGAAAATGAGAGTTCACTTATTATTTAGCCTGGATATGCATCTTAAGACTAATTGTGTTAACACCAAACACTTGTATGTTATGTAAGAATAAATTGCTTTCTACTTACACAGGTTAGAATTTAAAAATGTTTACCTCGTTTTACCTGATAACTTGTTTATTTTATTTGTTAAATATTTTAGCCACTGTGACATGTTTGAATGTGACTCATTTTTGTTTGCAAGTGGGTGTACGACACCTGTGTTCTTTATCATACTTGAGTTGCTGATTTAGACCAAGGTGATTTAGTGTGTGTGTGTTTGTGTTACAGGGGCAGAGGCATGCTATAGTCAGCAGAACAGGGTTGTGCCTTGCTGTTTGTCCCTGCAATGTGTTTAATGGGTGCTGCACACATAGCTCCTCCCTGGTGAGAGTGATGTTAATTACTGTACAGCGCCTTGCGACTCTTTCCTGCTGCTTATCACAAAGTTACACAAACATACACGAGTGCATCTGCAAATATAGATCCGAGTGCCTAGGCACTGCAAAGATCCATCCATTAGGTAGGCAGCAACATGCAAATCCTACAGCTAATAAACTCACAATAATTTCTGTCTATACACAAAAACCACACGCTGAAACAAAAAATAGCTAAAAAAGGTTGCATAGTGAATTCTCAGGAAAAGAGTTTTTTTTTTCTTTCTACCTTAATCTATCATTAGATCAAAAATACTTAATGAATCTAGCAAGTATGAGATTTTAGCTATATTAACCTTGAGTAAGAATTTCACTATATGATGGTAACACAAACATTTAAAAAACATATACCATAATCAAATGTCCTTGATTTAGAGCAGAAAAGCTATCATTACTGTTGCTAGAAAATTAGATATTCTTTATTACAGTGATGATGTTATTTACAATATTTCCTGGTATTTTAATACATATACTTAGGCAAAAATACAGAAAAAAGTTGCAGTAGTAGTAGTACTGAAGTGCTTCTTGCACATAATTCTATATGTTTTTGCAGCTTTGCTCCTTATAGAGTAACATTGAAAGTATAGCTGTATGACCAAGTACAACTAATTATGATGTTAGCTGGTCAACCACTTTAGAGACATGGTACCCTGCCAACTGTAGCTTTATAACCAGTGATTGCTGGCGCTCCTGTTGCTGTCTGTGTTTTTTTCTGACCTAAAACAGTTCCAAACAGTTGAATTGAGCATTGAAAGAAAATAAACCCTGTGGTAGCCTTTCTTTCAGTCATCTGACTTGAAGTGTGCAGCAACATGTAGGGAAATCGGCCACTCTCTCTGGTACTTAATAAAATGACTTAAGATGGTAGAACCTGAAAATGTTTAGAGTTTTGGAGGTTATCGTTGTCAATAGCGTGTTTCTATTTTCCACTGGTTTTCAAAAAAGGCCAAATGGGTGCTGATGGGGGTGTGTGGTATTATTATAAAAGATAGTCAGATATTTTCTCGACAGGTCTCGATATGATGTCAGGTGAACTTAGTTCCTTTGTACAAAAGGTTGAAAGTGTGTTGGGAGATGTCTGAATATAAACAATGTAGCTTGTCTTCAATCCACAATCCAAAGAGTCAATTTAAGAAGTCTTTATACTAAGAAAAATTTGATAACATTATTAGGTTCTTTATCATTGATGATATCATCTACCTGTTTAATGACCAGATAGATCTGTGTCAGATGATAATTGTTTACCATATTCAAGTCCACAGGCATTACAACACTGTGTCCACAGACATTACGCCAACTGCTTGAAGAAGCGTTATGACTGAGGTGCAGTCTATAGAGTCTTGGTCAAAGGGTGCGATCTAAAAAAGTGCCACACTGACTGAGTGAATGATGTATACAGCCTGTGCATCACAATGATTGGAAAACAGTGGAGCTGGTGTGGGTTAAAAAACTGATGTATTCAGCTCAAATTCAGAAAAATCAGTCATGATAAGCCAATTCAAAGGGGTAGCCTTGGGGAGCATAATATCCATTCATGTGGACCCAAAAAGAGGACAAAAAGATGTCTGAAATCAAAATAATAAGTCCCAAATAAAAAAAAAGAAGGGTTGTTTGGAAGAAAGTCTTTGAGTACTTCAGGTCTTGACTTACCATCATGTGAATTCAACATTGCAAGTGGATGAGGGGACAGTGCAATAAGGGGTGTGTGACCTAATCGAAGAGGATCAGTGACAGCCAAGAACAACTGCTTGACTGCTGTTGTCTGCAACCACAAAGAAACGTAGACACCAGGCCGTAGCTTTTTAAAACTTTGGTATAGCTTGATACGAGTCCTGTTCGATGCCTTCTCTGATGGAGTTTGCATTTTCTGCCTGTGCTTGCAAGGGCTTTCTCCTGCTTTTTAGTGTCCACCATTAGCTTCAACTTAAAATATACAGTTCTAATCAACCCATCAGGGACTGAAAGCCATTAGACCAAGAAGCACAAGGATAATTGCAAAGGGCTCTCTTTTGTTCCTGTATGTAAATACAATGGAGTCAATCATAGGCTGAAGTCTAGCAATCAAGCAACATAATGATGTAAAACATGTCTTTAATTCCTTAACAGCATTTATAGTTCTTTTAAGCCTCTTGAATTAATGCCAAAAGTCTACACTTCAATCTTATCTTGATTGCGTAACGTAAGGTTTTATCATAATCTAATGCTAAGTTGGACTGTTCACAAGTAAAACTGTGAAATCTGTGATGTTTTTTGCACAACTGATTTCCCATCAGGCCACTAATGAAAGAAAGAAGCCTCATCTACTATCTAAATGCACTCATCTGAATATAAACTCTCTAATACATAAATATAATCATTGCTCCTGTCAAAGACATAATTATCCATCCTTGAGTCTTGTTCACCGAGCCACCGAAATTCAAAATACTTTATTATGACAGTTTACCTTCAAGGTTAAAACCTAAACCATTAGGCGTAAATAAACTCATTACTCTAAGAGCCAACAAAAATAATGCTAGTTCAAAGGTTGTCCTTGAACATCAATCAAAAGAAAGCTGATTAACATTTTTAGTTATGTTAGCTAAGCCCAGCGACTTAGCCTAAAATCTAAAGCCTGCAATGAATAAAGGCTTGTTATCCAAACGAATGCACAGAGGCTTGTATGGATATTTCAGTGTGAATGTGTAAACTATAAATGAATGAACATCTGACTGTCCGTGTGTGCATGTGTGAGGATCTTCCCTGTCTGTGTGTTTGGACGTGTGTAGGCAACACACACACACAAGTGCTAATAGGATGCAGAAAGTGGTGCAGGCCTTTAAGAGCGAGTTTGAGTGTGAGTGTGTTCTGTCTATGGCTGCAATCAATTACAAAGCGTTGGGGCTTCATGTTCTAATCAGAGGCATAAATGTCAGCTCCTTTCCCTCGCACACGCCTCCATTTGCATCTATTAATGCAGAGGGAGAAGGAAAAGAGCGTGAGAGTGAAGTGAAAAAGGGAGGGAGAGAAGCTGCCTCGTGTTTCATCTGGAGGAGGTGAGAGGAAGCTGGGTGATAAAAATCTGTGCTAAAAAATGCTGGTCAGGCATCAATAACCGGTCATACAGGTAAAACTGCACTACATAAGGCAGGATAAATGATAATGCCCTGAATAAAACAACACTATTGTTTTTCAAAAAAACCTAATGAAACTATTCTGTTTTTTGTAAGTGTATATAATTTGGTACAATGATTGTCAGGCCTTTTTATGCACTTCTCACTGCTGCACTTGTGATTAAATTGGTTGAACAGTTGGTATTAGCCTTGGGTGTATCTGTCTTATACCTGAAATATAATCAAACATATCAGAATCCCAACTTGCTGTTTTATTTACATGTCAACTTCAAAAAGTAGAACTGTTTTAAAAAAGTAAATAAAACAGCAAACTTTCATTAGTCACCAAATGCTTTTAAGAGCTTTTTTTGCAGTTGGGATTCATAACTGTTGATCTCCAAATGACATATGAAAATGTAGTCATAATAATTGGTCAAATCCAGTCAGACTAGAATCCAAACCTGAAAGCTGCTGGCAAAAAAGTCAGATTCAAAGTAGATATTTACATTAGTAATGGAAGGAGTTTATGAAAAATAGGGGCTGTTTCAGTGTGGGATGTGTGTCCTGTTCAATTCAGCACAAAAATCAAAAAGGTCTTTCTGTCAGGCCCATATCTAAAGCATACACAAGCAGGAACATACTTCAAATACTGGATCGACTTCATGATTAAGAATCTAAGGGAAACTGCATTTTACCGAAAACCACAAACCAAATTATGTATTTAGTGAACCATTTGTACCCCTAATTTACAAAAATGAACAAATCTCTGAAGTAAAAATAAAAAAATACTGCTTTGGCAAGCTGTGACAGGTTTGACAACATATGGATTTGTAACATTTTTAGTACCATTCAATTCCCCTAAATTCAGCTGAAGGAATAAGAAACCTTGTAATACTGGATGATCCCACACTACAGTGAACAATATCTATAAGAGAACAAATAGATTAGTAATTTAAAAATGTTCAAGTTAAAGCAAAATAATAACTGTGTGCCCTGTTAGTGGTTTTTTTTTTGCCTCTAATAAACAAAGTTTTCATTTTAAAGGTGGATCCTGGACCTGCAGTGCTCAGAAGAACAAGTGCTAGAGCTGCAGCTGTAATCATATTTATCCTTTTATGTTTAAAACATACCTTTGTAGAGACTGAAGTCATGTTGGAGAAGAGGAAGAGAAGGAACTGGAGTAAAAGAGGAGGTGAATAGTAGCCAGAAGAGCAACAGAAGCAGATCGCTTCCTCTCTTCCTTCCTCTCTGTCTCCCTGAACAGCAAAACAGTAAAAGCTATTCCCTGAGCTGCTGTACAGCATCTCAAACGCTTCCTAAGTGATTAAAAGTGTGACAGAACACACTTGTATATGTCTGCATAGCATGTAAACAACCATCTCGTTCTCGTGCTGACTATTTGTGTCTCTTCCCAAGCCAAAAGCTGGAGGAAATGCTCAGGGTTCATACAGTTCGTTGTCTGGCTCCTCTACATTTTTTTCATGGACTAATCGACCCTTTCCCAGATATAAATTGATGTTGCATTGGTGAACCCTCGCTTTTGGATTTTTCAGTCAAATATGTTGGAGTAGTTCCCAGAGAACACCTGGGAAACATCTTGACTGTAATAAACTAGTCAAGATAGAATAGTATTTCAGCATAAAACATGAAACCTTAACCAAACCATAACGATAAGTAACTTTAAGTTTATGAAAAGTCATCGAAAGCATAGAGGTCATTAAAACATTTTTCCTTTCAAGCCACATTGTTCTTTATTTTTAAGTTACAAGCTGAATTATTATTGCTGCAATCATTTGGTGAGATTTTTCAGGGGCACAGCACATCCATCAACAGAATTTTCAACTTAATTGTGAAAGAAAACAGCTTGATCTTGTACCAGATGTTAAAAGATGCATAAAATCTTCAAAGCGTAACAACATTTAAAGCTGCAACAGATAAAAGCTGAAAAACAGCTTCTTTCCGAGGAGTAAAGGATGTAAAATGGGACACACAAAACTGTAATATTTTGCACATGACATCAAAGCATAAGAAAAAAATATTACAATGACAGGTGAAGACATACTTTACAAAAACAGACTAAACATAAATGATAACAAGCAAGGCTAGTATACAGCAGTCAAATGAGGACTGTTTCTTTATTGTCTTTCACTATGTACTGAAAGCTTAAATTGTGAAATGTTTCTTGCAAAATAACTTTTTTCTTCTTTGGCCAGGAATTTCTTAACTACTTCTTGGCCCAGCAGACATTGTTCTTATTTAGAAATAGCAAAGGAAATATAAACTTAAAATACTAACACAATATTTTGGATAACATTAAAAGAGGATAAAAAGTGCTCTTTTTGGCTATAAATCTGCTACTGGATACAGCTATTGCTTTGCTACTAAATCTACATTAAATTCAGTTGTACTTAAATGAGTTTAACAAAATATAAACTTTGTATAAAAACATCTAGATATCATTGTTATGATTGATGAATTTGTGTAATTAGGTTGTTTCGCATGTCATCTGACGTGTTTAAGTAATTGCAGTCTCAAGCATCAGTTACAACTATTAAGACCTCCAACATCCAGTTGTAATCAGTCTACCAAAGGCTGAATGACACTAGATAAAGGAGTGTAACTCTAAGTCTAAGTATAACGTGGTGCAGAGGTGTATTTGTGAAAATTGTCACTTTGCTAAGTATTTATCGTTTATGAGTAAAACTGGTCTGTGTTATCTTATTTTTACTTATTGTTTTATAATTAGGCATTTTAAGATGAGTAAGCTTGGGTTATTACGTTTCCCTGAATAATGCTCTCCTTGTCCAGCTTGTCAGTTTAGGTGGACGTCTTAGACCACCTGCAGTTGTTTATACTCTTTCTGTTTCCACATGATGTGTTGGACAGTGCTTCATGAGAAGCTGAAACCTTGGGATATTGTTTCATAACCTAACCCTGCATTAAACTTCTCCACAACTTTATCCCTGCCATGGCTGTTGTGATCCTTGGTCTTTATGATGCTGTTTATTTCATAATGTATCCAACAACCCTCTGAGGCCCTCACTGAACAGGTGAATTCATACTGAGCTTGAATCATGCACAAGTTGACACTATTGATTATTTTCAGTAGGGGACATTGGAAGACAATTTGTTACAGCTGATTTTATTTAGGGGTATTAAATTAAATGGGGCTCAATAAAAAGGCAGATTTTAAAATGAGATTTTGAAAACAAGGCATTACACTTCACTATTAGGCTCTACTTTGTGTGGGTCTGTCAAAATAAAATCCCTCTAAAATAAATGAAAGTTTGTGGTTGTAACTTGACAAAATGTACAAATGGTAGGGGGCATTTTCATGGGGCCTTAGACTGATAATATCCTCTATATGCTCATTAAATAATGATTTGGCTCAATAATCAATAACAATGAAAAAATATTTCTTACTGATACATGTGGTATTTTAGACTACAAAGTATTGTAGTTTCTACCTGCTTTATAATTAACACTAATGATTTTCTATTATTTTATTTGTATGATGATTAGATGAGAAGCCATTTCATTTACAAGGTTATTAACAGATTGCCGTGTGAACCAGAAACACTCCTGAACCTGTCACTTCCTCTTGAGCTGACAGGCTTTATTAGAGGAAGTAAGGACTCTCCTGTTTATTCATGCTGGCTGTGCGGCACGTGGAATGTGTCAAACTAGATCCACCATGCATAAGCTTGTTACATTCGTTCAACTTGTGCTGCATTGGTACAATGGCTTTAGTCAGTCATTTGTGAGGGAATCAGATTTGTTCCTGAGAATGAGTGTGTGGGAGAACAGGGACACATGCCACAATATTGTGGGAAGATTGGCAGATTGGCAGTGCTCGAAAGAAAAAAAAGGTGATTGCTCACTTATTGGGACTTGTTGTGGTATCACAACAATAAACCTGACTGTCATCCACAAATAAGCATATGGCTGAAATAAAAAATAAAATGTCAGCACTCCAAGAGCACATTCACACAAAAACACACACAGAGGAACAGAACTTCATTTTGTTTGGTTGCTGCTGTTGTCAGTTAATGACCTAAACCCTCCATTGTTGAATTAACCGCAGAGAGAAGAGTGGGTGGCTGGAGCCACGGTGCCAGACCTACACTATCGCCACACACACAGAGATGCCACAACACAAACTAACTTCTGGCAGGGGACAGAGAGGCAGTATTTTTTTTCCAAAAACTGATTACATTCATTCTCCTGAGTTACTTTTTCTCAGCGACAAGCTGTTCCCTTGGCAGCTGTTTCCACAGTGTTGATACCCATTCGCGGGAAGAGATCAGGGACTATACGCGCCTGTAAGGGTCCGCATACGATGAGGAAAGAGGGGTCAGGAACTCTCTTCATGCAAGTCAGTGTGGAAACATGCCAGGCTTTTTCCTCTCACCAAAGCACTGGGACACTGAAACTGAGCACAATTAGCACTCATCACCAGTGTATGATGCCGGAAACCCTTTTTTATATCAGGGTTTGGCCTTATTATTCTTTGACCCCCTTCCATTCAGTGGTTGCCTCCATTGTCATGTTTTTCCAGGTGTTACCTCTCCTGGTGATCTACTTTCATTACACCAGGCTCAAATGCTGAATATTCTCCAGATAATTTCACTCAGTTTAGATTGCTGACACGTAGAGGTCAGCTGTTTTCATTATACTCTATTTGCACATTAAACATACAAAAAAATTGCTAATGAGTTCTTGGAAGGACTCATTAGAGGATAGATGATACTTTTCCTTAAATGCGGCCACGGACCCTAAGGGCAGTTCATGAGCAGTACATCACAACCGTTCTCTGTAATTGGGAATATGAAAAAATGTTGCCATTGGAAACAAACCTAGAGCAGATTGTAACAGTAAGATGATGTGAATGTCTAACTTCTCTTAATGTCGCATTTTTTTTTACATTTACATGATTAGTCCAAAAGGTAGAGACAGGCATCATTTCAGCAGCACAACAGATTGCCTGTCTTACACATATAAACACTTTACCAAAAGTAAATCTCTCTTGTTTCCTATCAAAGCACCTTTATCGCCAAGACCTCCCATTGAGCATGCTCGCTAGGAGCCCACATTTGAGCCCCTAATGCACAAGCAATACGATTATGGCTGTCGATGTACGCCTTGAATTACTCACGTTATGACTTGATTGACCAATAATTTGATTGGAGTCACATCTCTACCTCCCCTCCTGGTTTTTCAGATCCCATCTTCCCTAACCCTCCCTTCATTCCTGTTTCCTCCTCCTCTCTAGTATCCTTCTTCCGTAAGGAAGGGGTCCTGCTGTCAGCTTTTAAAGCATGGGCGTAACGGTCTCCATGGAGATTGCTAAATTGATTTATTATTGGAGACAAAAAAGTCCTTCATCTATCAGTCTAAGAATAGTAAACAAAAACATGTTATTGTGTTATGGCTATAAAGGACTGCTTGCTGTGTTTTAATGGATTGCGACAGTGTCTATGAATACTCAATAAATGGTCTAAATTTGACTAAAATAGACAGCTGGACAGCCACAATGCCAACAAATGTTGGAAAAAGAAAAACTGAAGATTATCATCAATACAGATTAAAAGAAAAGAAAGAAATACATATCAAAAGAAATGTATCTCTTAAAAAACACAAATCATCAAATAATAGCAGAGAATAATCTTAATACCACTGATCAAACAAACAGGGACAACTGCATGATATTAACCAAGATCCTGTTGATTAAAACTATTACGGGCTGATCAGCTAATTTATAGTATAAAGAAATGTAATACAAATGTAAACAACATAAAATCTAGACAAATTTATGTAGAAATACTAATAATAAATAAAGGATTACAAAACATCTGGAGTCTTGAATTTAAAGGAGAGAACTAGTCTGAAGGACTAGTTCATAGCACAGTTACAAACAGTCAAGCAGGAAGTAAGCAATGACACCAGTGTCATTGTGAGCAGTTTATCAGGTAAGAAAATGCTTCATATTGCTTAAAAATGTCTGCTGACATCCACTGATCGCATTAAATCCATTACAGCTCTCTCCAAACCACCGCTACATCACGTGTAGCCAAAATGATTAACTTCCAGTCTCATGTAGCTTGTTATTTTCAGAGTGTTGGGCCAAATGAATGTCTGAATTTTTGACTGCAGCTACAATCTGATTGTAAATCAGTATTTTGACTCCCTTCCACCACTTAGTGAGTTTAGTTAAATCATCATGCATGGAACACAGACTGATTAGGCAGAGAAAACCAATAGTTGTACAATCACTAGATGGTTGGCTAAAACGAAGTATTCTGGTGTTACATTGTTGAGAGTTACCTGGTGACGCTTTCCTAAACACATCAGAGTAACAATGCTGGACAGAACTAGAGGAGAAATGACCGTGTCATATTGCTGCCCGGATTTCCGTGTTTTAAGCTACAGCATTTTGTTGAAAGCGATTATCAACCACTGTGAATTATAGGCACACTGGGCTCAACATATAGAACTTTTATTAGCTAATGCTTTCAGACTATATTTCCTCCTGGAAAAATTGTCATATAAATCTTCACTTTATAAGCACAAATTTGAGCTGGAGACTTTGCAATCATTTCTTTTGCCTTGTGTCTTGGATTGTGTTATGCATTGATACCTAAGTTTGGCATTACAAACATACGTAAAGTGGTAACTCTTCTGCAACTTCTGGGTTTTGGAGTTCTCAAATGCCTTCAGATCTTTTTTTATCCCACGCTCTTTTATATCTTTCTTGACTACGGACATGGAAATGAGCATAGCTACTTTGAGCTACCAGCCTGACAAGAAATGAAAAAAATGTTTTACATGCCCTTTAAGCAAATCATAAAATGAAAATGTTCGTTCGTTCGTTCGTTCGTCGTCTTCCGCTTATCCAGGACCGGGTCGCGGGGGCAGCAGACTCAGCAGAGACGCCCAGACGTCCCTCTCTCCAGACACCTCCTCCAGCTCCTCCAGGGGGAGCCCAAGGCGTTCCCAGGCCAGCCGAGAGACATAGTCCCTCCAGCGTGTCCTGGGCCGTCCCCTGGGCCTCCTCCCGGTGGGACGTGCCTGGAACACCTCCCGAGGAAGGCGTCCAGGAGGCATCCGGTATAGATGCCCGAGCCACCTCAACTGGCTCCTCTCAATGTGGAGGAGCAGCGGCTCTACTCCGAGCTCCTCCCGGATGGCCGAGCTCCTCACCCTATCTCTAAGGGAGTGCCCGGCCACCCTACGGAGGAAGCTCATTTCAGCCGCTTGTATCCGTGATCTCGTTCTTTCGGTCATGACCCAAAGTTCATGGCCATAGGTGAGGGTAGGAACGTAGACCGACCAGTAAATTGAGAGCTTTGCTTTTCGGCTCAGCTCTCTCTTCACCACAATGGACCGGCCCAGCGCCCCCATTACTGTGGCAGCTGCACCGATCCGTCTGTCGATCTCCCGCTCCATTCTTCCCTCACTCGTGAACAAGACCCCGAGATACTTAAACTCCTCCACTTGAGGCAGGAACTCCCCTCCAACCTGAAGAGGACAAGCCACCATTTTCCGGTCGAGTACCATGGCCTCGGACTTGGAGGAGCTGATCCTCATCCCAGCCGCTTCACACTCGGCTGCGAACCGCCACAGCGCATGCTGTAGGTCTTGGCTAGAGGGGGCCAGCAGGACCACGTCATCCGCAAAAAGAAGAGACGAAATCCACTGGTCCCCAAACCAGACCCCCTCCGGCCCTTGGCTGCGTCTAGAAATCCTGTCCATAAAAGTTATGAACAGGACCGGCGACAAAGGGCAGCCCTGCCGGAGTCCAACATGCACTGGGAACAGGTCCGACTTAGTGCCGGCAATGCGGACCAAACTTCTGCTCCGCTCGTACAGGGACCGGATCGCCCCTAATATAGGGCCCCCGATTCCATACTCCTGGAGCACCCCCCACAGGGCATCACGAGGGACACAGTCGAATGCCTTCTCCAGGTCCACAAAACACATGTGAACCGGTTGGGCAAACTCCCATGAACCCTCGAGCACCCTGTAGAGGGTATAGAGCTGGTCCAGTGTTCCACGGCTGGGACGAAAACCACACTGTTCCTCCTGAAGCCGAGGTTCGACTATCGGTCGGACTCTCCTCTCCAATACCCTGGCGTAGGCCTTACCAGGGAGGCTGAGGAGTGTGATCCCCCTGTAGTTGGAACACACCCTCCGGTCCCCCTTCTTATAAAGGGGGACCACCACCCCAGTCTGCCAGTCCAGAGGCACGGTCCCCGACCGCCACGCAATGTTGAAGAGGCGTGTCAACCATGACAGCCCTACAACATCCAGACACTTGAGGTACTCAGGGCGGATCTCATCCACCCCCGAAGCCTTGCCACCGCGGAGCTTTTTAACCACCTCGGTGACTTCAGCCTGGGTGATGAAAGAGTCCAACCCCGAGTCCCCAGCCTCTGTTTCCACCACGGAATGCGTGATGGCAGGATTGAGGAGATCCTCGAAGTACTCCTTCCACCGCCCGATAATGTCCTCAGTTGAGGTCAGCAGTCTCCCGCCCCCACTATAAACAGTGTTGGCAAAGCACTGCTTCCCCCTCCTGAGGCGCCGGATGGTTTGCCAGAATCGCTTCGAGGCCAACCGGTAGTCCTTCTCCATGGCCTCACCGAACTCTTCCCAGGCCCGGGTTTTTGCCTCTGCCACAGCCCGGGCCGCAGCACGCTTGGCCTCACGGTACCCGTCAGCCGCCTCAGGAGTCCCACAAGCCAACCACAGCCGATAGGACTCCTTCTTCAGCTTAACTGCATCCCTTACTGCCGGTGTCCACCACCGGGTTCTGGGATTGCCGCCACGACAGGCACCGCAGACCTTACGGCCGCAGCTATGGGCAGCAGCATCGACAATAGATGCAGAGAACATGGTCCACTCGGACTCTATGTCTCCAACATCCCCCGGGATCTGGTCGAAGCTCTCCCGGAGGTGGGAGTTGAATACATCCCTGGCTGAGGGCTCCGCCAGGCGTTCCCAGCAGACCCTCACTATGCGCTTGGGCCTGCCGAGTCTGTCCGGCTTTCTCCTCCTCCAGCGGATCCAACTCACCACCAGGTGATGATCAGTGGACAGCTCAGCCCCTCTCTTCACCCGAGTATCCAAAACATGCGGCCGAAGGTCTGATGATACGACAACAAAGTCGATCATCGACCTCCTGCCTAGGGTGTCCTGGTGCCAAGTGCACTGATGGACACCCTTATGTTTGAACATGGTGTTCGTTATGGACAATCCGTGACTAGCACAGAAGTCCAATAACAAAACACCACTCGGATTTTGTCAGAAAATATTTTGTAAATGTGTGACTTATAAATATCAAAACCACTAATTTATTTTTCATAACATACTTGGCTTAACATTGGGAGCAGTTGGTCCAGATAGGGAGTGATGTGAAATAGTTAAGCAAAACATCCCTATGTTGGCTTAATCTCACAGAGACTGAGCATTATTGGACATGGCAGTGTCTCCCTACCAACTTGCTTGTCAATGCTGCCTCGTCCGTTTACTGACAGTTATGAGGTGTTCGTTTAATAACGGTGTACTGGCACTGCAGTAGATCCCCCATCGCTATAGGGCAGAATAATACTGCCAAAAAGCATATTGTGTACAAAACTCTGACTTGTTCTCATGAGTACTAAACTTTTCTGTTCAGATATCTAATGAAGCAGCAGTTCGTAAGATGTTGCGCATAAGGGGCAAAAAGGAAGGAAAAGAGGCATTAGCTGTCAACTGCTGTACAGACAATCTTAAGCAGATACTTAGGGGTCTTATATCAACACATGCAAGCTAAAGAGCTGATTCTGTTTCACTACTTACATCAAATTTAATTTGTGAAAAGTGTGTTAAACGCTACAAATTAGCCAGGGAGAGGTTTTGAATCTATGTCACACACCAAGCAGAGAAGGAGGATGTAGATGGATACTCGCTCTACTGAGCTGGTGGTTTGATAGTAATCACATCTCAATTTTTTTCCCCCTCCCTTTCCTATTTTGTCAACCATTCTCAGTTTTAATGTTCTTCTGCTGTCGGATTCCTTTGGAAGAAAGCAGCCATCTGCTACGAATCACATCATGCTTTGAATCAAATGTAACAACGCAAACATGCAGACATGTAAACACAGGCGTACCAAATGATGGCAGCAGACAAATCACAGTTGCCGAGAAAAACAAAGACATCGCTCAGAACTGAACAGGTTTGAAATATATGAGAAGCCACAACTGGTGCAGGCTCTGAAATAAAACAGTTTAAAATGCATTTGAAGAAAACTAAAACAGTTTCACAAGAATAACACCTTAAGTATGTGACAGATAATATGCATGAAATTCATATAAACAATCAGCAGCCAACAAGATGACACCCTGTGGTGCTGCTAAGACATCTCAGAGAGCGGTCACAGAGAAAGGTCACCTCCTTGATTGTATCATGTGATAGGAGGGAGACAATGTCACTGGGATAACCAAAAGATAGCAGAAAGATAAAATGTGAGACATCAGCACAGTAACCTTCTACGCAACACACGAACAACGCAAAGATACCCAAAAGAATCTGAACATAACAAGGAAAACAAATGCATCAAAGAGAAATGTTGGAAAAACGGCAGCCAGGCACAACATCAAGTATACCACAAGTGAAAGAGAATGTTTGCTATTAGGGTAAAGGATCTACCAGAGACAGTGACAGGCATAACAAAGACAAACAGAGATATAGGAAAGATATAGAGTGAAAAGGAAATAACACAAGTCAACATGCATTTACAAGACTGATATCACAATGCCTACATGCAAAACATCGACACTGCAGAGAAACAAAGGGCAGCAGAGAATCCTGGAAGCTCTAGATAAGACATTCTCTGAATGCATGTGCAGAAAGGCAGTTTTGATGACAATCTATTCTAATAGATGACATATGCAAATAAGCTGTGTAGTAAAATTGTGACTTTCACATAATTGTAAATTGGAAGGAAAATGAAATACTGTTTTTCCAGATTTCTATAACTAGAAACTGAAAGTGTGGCGTGCAAGTACATTTTTAGTGCCCTTTGCTCTGATCAGATGAGACCAAAAACTAACTTTCTGGCCTATTGTAGAGACCATGTTTGAAAGAAAACTACAACCACACTTCATACTGAGCTCAACATTTATATGGTGAAACATTGGGGTGGCAGCATTATGCTGTGGGGATGCTCTTGGTCATCAGGGGCAGAGATGTTTGTCATACTTGAAAGTAAAATGAATAGAGCTAAATAAAATTAAAATAAAAGAAAGGAGTTGCTAAATACTTGAGACTGAGATGGTGGTTCAACTTCCAGCAGGATAATAAACCAAAACATGCAGCATAAGCTACAATTGAATATTTTAGATCAGAGGCTCTCAAACGTCTTAGAACAAGTACCACCTCAGTCACAGATAGATTTCCCAATTACAACCATCTCAACATATTTTGAAAAGATCCTGAACTTGTTCTTTTTAGTTTGTTGTGCCATGTCATGAAAGCAAAACCACAATGTTCTTATCCATTATCAAAACTACACCGATATGGCTGCCTTTCATATAGAAGTTAGTAATGCCGACAGTAAAAAAACATTATTTTCACTTCTAACAATTTGAGTCTCACTAAATCTTTCACACAAACAGTAACATACAGACTGCTTTAGTAAAGAGTTGCTACAGTGTTTGAAAGCACAAACTGCACAGAGATCCAACGTTTTTAGCTTGGATTGCTCACAGTAGTTAGCCTGGTCACTGAGCATACCAATTAGCAAATCCCACAGGCCTCTAGACTTGAGACTAAAACATTGTAACGATGGGTTTGTAGACATTTTTACCTCCAGGTTCCACAGAGAACAGCATTGGTACCTATAGTACTTTTCTCTTGCTCTTGGTGGAAGACACATGCGTTTTCTCCTTCTCCCTCCCTGCTGATCTCTGCTTCAGCTTTTGTCTGTATTTTTCTCAGAGCCTCGTTTTGCATATCCTCCAAACTTTTAAATTATGTATTTGGTCAGCTGGACTCTCAACGTAATTGATCACATTTTTTTTTTTTCATGGGGAAGACAGGGTAAAGGAGACCCCCTTGTCCAGACGGGACGTTCTTCTCTAGATACACAATGGATTCTTGGCAGCAGTGGAAGATTGTGTGCCTGACTACGATATTACTCAAGTACAAAAAATGTCCACATATTTGGACTTTTGATAACAGAATTTCTGCTTTTTGGAGTTGGTGGTTACCTGGCTTATTGAGTGATTCGCAAAATATGGACGGCTGTTCAAAGCTTTCCAAAGCTTCCTGCAATGATGGATGGAGTCTGTAGAGCGATCAACACTCAGACTGAAATGTTAAGAGAGCAGAATCGCAAGCTGGACACGATTCTTGAACACAATTGCAGCCTGGCAGCGATTGGACTCAGAGGTTAAAGGATATAATCTTGGAGAAGTTGTATGCTCAAGATCTGCGAAAAGTACCAGAAATTTGGCTATTTGGATTCGCAATTGAGACATACCAGTAAAACTCTTAAGGTGGTTGGAAATTCACAACTGCCTGAACCACAACATTTATTGTTTTTCTAAATCTGGCACATGTACGACAGTTTGAGAGATATGAGTTTAGATCAAAGCCTGTTTATTGGTGAGAATGACCCATTTCACTCTTGACATAAATCCATTTGAGAATCTATGGCAAGACTTGAAAAGTTGTGTTCACAGACTATACTGACTTAATTTGAGGTACTTTGTGAAGAAGAATGGGCAAAGATTTCACACTAGATCAGAGGTTGCACTACACTTTTTTGTTGTCTTTTGACTGACAGGATCAAAATATCCTGTCATAATCTATTTTTAGCAGTTACTTTATATTTTTTAATGATAATAATTAAACATTCAATAGCATTTATTTTAATTTATCTCGTACTCGTCGTCTTCCGCTTATCCGGGCCCGGGACGCGGGGCATCAGACTTAGCTGAGACACCCAGACGTCCCTCTCCCCAGACACCTCCTCCAGCTCCTCCGGGGGTAGCCCAAGGCATTCCCAGGCCAGCCGAGAGACATAGTCCCTCCAGCGTGTCCTGGGCCGTCCCCTGGGCCTCCTCCCAGTGGGACGTGCCTGGAACACGGACCCAGGAAGGTGTCCAGGAAGCATCTGGTATAGATGCCTGAGCCATTTCAATTGGCTCCTCTTGATGTGGAGGAGCAGCAACTCTACTCTGAGTCCCTCCCAGATGGCCGAGCTACTCACCCTATCTCTAGTGCCGGCCACCCTACGGAGGAAGCTCATTTCAGCCGCTTGTATCCGGGATCTTGTTCTTTCGGTCATGACCCAATGTTAATGGCCATAGGTTTAGGGCAGGAACGTAGACCGACCGGTAAATCGAGAGCTTCGCTTTTCGGCTCAGCTCTCTCTTCACCACAACGGACCGGTACAGCGCCCCCATTGCTGCAGCAGCCGCACCAATCCGTCTGTCGATCTCCTGCTCCATTCTTCCCTCACTCGCGAACAAGACCCCAAGATACTTAAACTCCTCCACTTGAGGCAGGAACTCCCCTCCAATCTGAAGAGGAGAAGCCATTTATATTATACTATTATACTATTTATTTTAAATAGTATTCAGTCCAAACAAGCTGAACAGAGAATCCTCATCAACCAGATGTGGTTTCAACCAGGGTCGACCATGGCAATGGTGGTTGGGGGTTGTCCTGTAACCAGTGGGTTGCTAGTTTGAACCTCCCGCTTTGTCTGACTCATTTGTTGCGTCCTGGGGCAAGACACTTCACCGGACCTGCCTATTGATGATGGTCTGAGGGCTCGGTGGCGCCGATTGTATCCATTTTGTCTCACCTCTGTCAGTCTGCCCCAGCTGTGGCTACAATGTATTCTACCACTGTCAGTGTGTGAACTCATTGTGGTGTAAAGCACTGTGGAATCCTCAGACTTGATTAAGTGCTATACAAGTGCAGGCCATTTACCATCTACCAGATGAATACACATAACTTTATCCGCATTGACAAAAAACGTTGACTGCGCCCGCTTGTCTGCAATCAAATGTCTGTAGTGAAATTGCTGCAGAGGCTATATGTCATGAGGTTTCGGACCTTTGCCTCGGACGGACTGCTTCTCGTGGCTGTTTTGATGTTGTCCTGGAGGCTGAATCTGCACTCTGCTTTCACATTAGCCACTGGAATTACAAGCACCACTTCAGCCAAAGTTTTGAAATCAGGAAACATTTCTCCAATTGAAGTGATCAGAAGTCAGCAAGACTCTCGGAGCGAGGGGTTTCCTCATCCGGCAAGCACTTGCTTCAGTGGGAGGAAACAGCTAATTATTTTGCAAACTTGCGACCTGCTTTAGATGTATTAAGGAGCTAGAGAAGTACCGAAAAGACCTGCAGCTGTAATTGTATTAAAATGTCTTTCTACAAAATATTGATTTAGACAGAAATGCATACAACAGTTTTAAGATTTTCGTTTCTAAACCACATTTAAAAGCCATTTATCCTTTTCCATCGACTTTACAATAATGCTCTACTTTGTGTTGGTCTAGCACATAAAAAATCCAAACTCACAATGAAGTTTGTGGATGTAATATGACAAAATGTGTAACAGTAAAAGAGGCACAAAGACTTGAACATGGCACTGAAACTAAGCTGATAGATGGTAACAATTTTCCAGAGAAAACTAATATAAAGAAAAATTCTAAAATAAGGTTGGAGAAATCAACAAATTCATAGTGTCTCTTTCTTTTTCAGCCCAAAACACATTTGGATCTTTGGAATGAGCTTTAAATGTGCTGATGTTTAGTTTTGTTAGTAATACACCTTGATGGAAAGGCAATGATCTAAAGATCAGCTCACAGGGGGGTAAGACACCCATTCACCATACATCTACCTCTCCCTATTCGATTTCCCTGTCCAAACTGCTGACCATCTTTAACTACATCCAGACCCTGGAGAAAACTGTGCGAGGAAAAGGATCCCCCACTTCACCCCACTTTAAGCTCTACACTTAATCTTCCTGTTCTCCCCCTCATCCATTTCTTCTCCTCTCATTCAAAGTAACACCATTGGAATAGGTCTTGAGTGCTCTGGCCCTTCTGATCTTAGACTTAGATAAACTACACTGACACTTCTTTATATCTTTTGATCCTTTTTTTGCACACAGACAGAAAGGGGAATAATTAAAAAAAACAAGTGTCAAGTGAAAATGCACAAAATATTCAGGAAACAAAGGTGTTTCACTCTTATTCGAAGTGTTGAATAATCTGATACGCAACCTTATTGCAGTTATTATCACCTCTTCTTTCATACCCATGTCCACATACTGAGCAACTCTCTGGAGCAGAGCCAATGAGATGAAAAGAAGGAAAAGAGATCTGTTAACTGCGGCTTTCCTCCTGCTCATCAGGCAGAAGGAGCGACTGACTTTGTGTCAAAGAGCTGATCATCAACTCCAACCCTGATCTGCTCTGCCTGGACTCACAGCTCCCTCTTACTACAGACCTCTCACATATGATTGAAGCAACTAGAAATAGAAACAGTCAGGATAATTTAACTTGGCATATGTGTTGAATTCATTAAAGACGAATATGCTGGGGGCAAGAGAAGGTGGTAGTAGAAGGCAAAAAAAGCATCTATGTGTCAAGTATGTAAATCAGTGTACATCAATGGCACTTTTTGAAGACAAGTACAAAAAATTAAGCCGTACATTTGATTAATTTGTCTATTTACTAATTTTAATATTGATTTTTGTCGCAACACAGACCAGTCAGTGCAAAGACAAATAAAGTGCCTTGCATCCACAAATTCCATTGTACTTTAGTGGGAGTAACTCAAAACTACTGCATAATTATAAAGTGAAAAGAAAATGCTCTATGGTTTTCTAAAAATGTTAAGATTAAAAAGCAGAAAAATATGGTATGCATATATATTTAGCCTCCCTTTATTCTAATACCCCAAAAATAAAATCCAGTGGAACTAAGTCAATATAGATGACGCTGTTTTGTGAAAGCCTTAGACAATTGTTAAAGAACGTAGCTGAACTGAAGAAAACAGAATTTAACTCTATCCCACAGCATGACACTGCTACCATCATGTTTCACCATGGGGAAGGTGTGTTACGGGTAATGTACTATTTCAGTTTTTTTCATACAGTCATTTGAATAAAGAAAAAAAATAATTTTTTGTTTTCATCTATTTGGAAGCACCTTCTTCCACCTTTTTGCTATGTCCCCTACGTGACTTGTGACAAACTGCTTACAGGACCTCTTATGATTTTCTGTCGATAATTACTTTTATTTCGCCACTCTTCCATCAATGACATATTTGATGAGTACACAGCTTATCATAGCTATGTGTACAGATTCCTACACCTGATCTCTGTATCTCTGCATCTCCAGAGTTAACATGGGTCTGTTGACTGCATCTCTAGAGACAAAACATGAAAAAGATCCAGAGTTATGGATTGTTTTGCAAAGTACTGTATACTAAAAAGCTGCTTTATCAGTAGGATAATGCTACAAATAATTCAGATTTAGATAGGTTGAAAACTTTAGAAGAATAGAGGTGCTGAAAAGATTAATAAAAAAGACAAACAATGAAAAAGTCAAAAACACAC
Organism: Girardinichthys multiradiatus; assembly: GCF_021462225.1. Classification (NCBI taxonomy): domain Eukaryota; kingdom Metazoa; phylum Chordata; class Actinopteri; order Cyprinodontiformes; family Goodeidae; genus Girardinichthys; species Girardinichthys multiradiatus. The sequence continues at coordinate 38,750,451 of NC_061806.1, read as the reverse complement.
TTAAACAAAGCCTAAGACAACAGCTGCACTTTGGAATCTTAGGGTTTAACACCTACCTATGGCTGCAAAATACTAAGAAAGTATTCAATTGGAATATTATTGTTAAATATTAAAGCATTGGTATTAGATGTGTTCAACCCACATTTCCCTCACTTCACTTGTCAGTATCTGCAAGCTCTAGCATCTCGTGCAATGGGAGTCATATGTTGGGGGAAAGACAATCAGACTATAACTGTATGGCACTTGCAGTACAGTAACCAAGAAATGTCTCCAGCCCATTGTACTGTATTTCAAGTAGTCCTGTGCAGCAATCCTTTTGCACACATTGGAGTTGCAATTACAACTCCAATTTAAAATGTCGTGCAGCCTAACACTTCACTCTGCCTCAGCATAATAATGGAATTTTTACTTTCTATCTTTTCCCAAGCAGATTAAAGTTAAAGGGCAAACAACACTGCAACACTAGGAGTACTGGCTGCTCCAATCAGGAGCAGGAGTCAGATCGGTACACTTATTCCTGAGACTAATTCCTATAACATGGAGACAGGTTTTTCCAAAGTGCAGAAGCAGATTTGACAGAGAACATATTCCACCCTTAGTCGTTCATAACTTTAAAGCTGATCAGTGAATGATGAACGGGAGATTTGCTTATCCTATCATATTGTCTAGTCCTTGTACAGTTGTTAAAAGACACATTTCTTATAATGACTTTTTTACTACTTTTTATTAGACAAAGAACAAACGTCTCCAGTTTCATTGTTATCCAGCTATAGTATTTTAAAAAAGCTACTCTGTTTTGTACCGTAACATGATATTATTGTTCTGTCAGAACCAAACTGTCAGCTCACAGAATTTGGAAGATATACTAGAAGTGATGCTTAATTCAGTGTATACTAGTCAGGTGAAAAAACCCCAGAAAGAACAAAATATAATTCAATCCTGTAGAGACTCACAATAAGAAACAAAAAATGCGATTAGAGAAGTTACACGATGGATATTTATTTGTTTGGCGCTCAGACCCCAGAGGAAGACATGAATGCTGATAATGCATGAACTGATGAACGTTTTAGGATTAGAATTAGAATTGTCTTCCCCCGGATCTGGTACTGGTGATGGAGAGGAGGCCTGATGGTAATGGAACTGAGAATCCGATGGAGGTGATGGGGTGGAGGAGGGTTGAAGCTCGACTGACAGCTGAGAGATCCATGGATGGGACACTTTAAATGTGGAGCCTTGAAGGATCATTGGCTGAGGATTATTGCAGACTTGAAGCTGATTAGTTGGCGCGGAGACGCCCGGAGAAGCCATTGGGTGAAGCTGGAGGAGGGGTGAGTCTCCCAGATTGAATTTACGTCTTCGACTCCATTTACCATCATGACAATAATACTGACTTGTGACATGTACAAAAGTTAAGTAACTCTTCAGGATCGCCTTTCTACACATCTGAAACTGTATCGTGTATGATTTCCAGGTAAGCCAGGTTGCTATTTCTTTTTCTATTTCTTTGAAGAAAACAAAAGGAGAGTTGGTGATATTTTCTCATAAATTCAGATAAAAACTAGCTAAACCACCTGAAACACATCCTAAACAATACAAATACATTATATACACACTAGGACTTGATGTTTAAGAAAATTAGATTTTTTTCTTTATATTTAGACCAATGATTTTTTTTTTTTTTTTGAGATTTGCTAACACACTACTGCAAGAAGTAGTATAACAGCAGCTTTAAAATCAAATTAGCACCTCATCAAAGTAGTAAAGCTTAAAATCTAAAGCCATGGAACAGTATTAAAAAAAATATCTGTAGGATAATTTACAGAATAAGCTTAGTAGAAACAGGTTTAAAATATACTTACTGCTACTTAAGTACACTGAATTCTATGGCAGGCACGTGTCACAGAATTCAATCTTTTAATGTGTTGTAATAAAATCTATACAGTGTGAGACCACAAGTAGGTACATCTATCTTCTCCATCACCTGGAGGGACTAAAAACTAAACCTGGAACTGTCAAATGTCTCTATCCAAAAGAAATCTGTAATTGAAGCCAAATGCTGGAAGGCCCTGTAGGGATTATGGGTTGAACATCAAAAATGTGTAGGGCTGACACTGCTAAACAGATATAGGAATGGAAGGAGGTACAGCTAGAGGGAATGCATAGATGAGGATATATAAAGGGGCATGAGGGTAGCTGGTAAAGAGGATTCCAATCAGTGAGTTAATTAGCATGTCTGATGAAGACAAATTGAAATGGGTTATCTGAATCAGGAGAGAAACGAGGAGCAGAATTTGACATGCCTTCAGAAAAGCCTAAGAAGCACATGCAAATATTGTGGGAAGACGTTGAGGAAAAACATTTAATATCCTATTCAAGCCTAAGGTTGTGGGAAATAAAAAAAAAGAATTCCTAAAAAATGCCCCAAACTTTCTTGGTTAGAGGTTTGCTTAACACTAAAGCTGTGCCATTGATTTTCTAATACTCACGTCTGTTCCCTGGTTGTCTTCTCAGGGCCAGCTGAGTAAATTAATGGAAAATGTTTCACCTGGTCTATGTGTGTCAGCGTTGAGCGTGGAAGCCCAGTCCTTTGAACGCTGCCTCTGTGGGCTCACTAATTGAGCCAGATCAATTCACAGAGACAGCAAGCAGGTTGGCACAGTTGCCACATCAAAGAGATTCTAATAACTGCACACTGTGGCCATTACTAAGCCTGAAAAAGCCATATTTATGTTTGCTTCAAAGCAAGCCTGGTAGCATTGAACATACTGAGAATGCAGGCCTTGAATGTTCTTTTTAAGCACATGATCTGGACACAAGACTATTTTCTAACACTTTGAGAACAGTATAGATAAAATTCACATAGGCATAAATACAACCCTTCAAAAATTTGCTTTAATTAGGTACAGTTTTGCAAAGAAAGTGAAGAGTCATAATAAAATTGACAAACGACCCTAATGATCAACTGATATTCAACAGGAAACTATCTTTAATACTTCTATATACGAAGGGGGAAAATCACAAATATTTCACATGGACTAAACTTTTGCCAACCAGTTTGCCCATCTTTTTAACTTTCAAGCTATTGACAAAGAATACAGAATTCAGCATCTCTAAGAAGCAAAAACACCTCCGTTAAAGTGAGACCATGCTAAATAAATTAAGAACCTTTTCAACATATAATGCAACATTCATCCTGTACAATTTAACTGAACAAAACAATCTGTCCGAAGGAAAACTAAAAGCTCCAATAACCTTTTTTCATGAGTGTGCCAATCTTTAAACTAAAGAATGGACGATTCAATTTTACCACTTAGTGTTCTGTGACAGGAGGGTAAGTATCCTATCCTCAATATCACACAACTTGACCCAAAATAGTTTTACATTCTACCTTGCAAAAGCTCTCAAAATCAATCAGATTGTGATAACATATGACCCCACAGATTTCCTGTCATATTAAGTTCCAGAATTTGGCCAGGCCGTTTGAAAACTTAATTATTGCTTTATTACTTTATTATCATGCTGACCATCTCTAATTGCTGTATGCTTTGCATACATGTTGAGAATTGAAATCCCTCTTCATCTTCAGCTTTCAAGTAAACATTTAAAGGTTTTGTGTCAAAACGGACTGCCATTTGGAAGCATTAATAACTCTATCAGCCTTGACAAAAACCTCAGTTCCTTCTGAAGTAAAGTGACCCCTGAGCATGATGCTACAATCTTGTTTTCTACCATTTGTAATCTTGACAAAAAGGATCAACTCTGATTTCATCAGACCATAACACATTCTCCAACATTTTGGGATATTTTCATTGGAAGAAAAAACTTCTGTCCCTTTGTTATATGGAGAACACAACAGGTACTTACTGGAAATCTACACAGCTCCTTCAATGTTATTATGCTATTTTATTGCATGACATAAGTATTTGACACATAAGAAAAACAAAACTTAATATTTGGTACAGAAACCTTTGTTTGCAATTACAGATATCAGATGTTTCCTGTAATTCTTGATGAAGTTTGGACCAGGGATTTTGGACCACTCCTCCATACAGATCTTCTCCAGATCCTTCAGGTTTTGGGGCTGTCGCTGGGCAATATGGACTTTCAACTCCTTCCAAAGATTTTTGATTGGGTTCAGGTCTGGAGACTGGCTAGGCCACTCCAGGACCTTGAAATGCTTCTTACGGAGGAACTCTTAGTTGCCCTGGCTCTGTGCTTCGGGTCGTCATGCTGGAAGACCCAGCCATGGTCCATCTTCAATGCCCTTACCGAGGGAAGAGGTTGTAGGCTACAATTTCCCGATACATAGCCCCATTCCATATTCCCCTCAATACGGTGCAGTCATCTTGACTTGACCCCTTCACAGAAAAGGGGTCAGGAAAAGGGGTCATGCCCCTGTTAAAAATCCCCTGAATTTTTAACAGTGGCATGATTACTTTTGAGAGCAAATATAGATCTAGCAAGCCAATAGGATCTCAGTGTGAGACCAGGTCGTGGGGCAGCAGGCTCAGTAGAGGCACCCAGACTTCCCTCTCCCCAGACATCTCCTCCAGCTCCTCCGGGGGAGCCCAAGGCGTTCCCAGGCCAGCCGGGAGACAGTCCCTCCAGCGTGCCCTAGGCTGCTTCCTGGTCCTCCTCCCGGTGGGACGTGCCTGGAACACCTCCCGAGGAAGGCGTCCAGGAGGCATTCGAAATAGATGCCCGAGCCACCTCAACTGGCTCTTCTCCATGTGGAGGAGCAGTGGTTCTACTCCGAGCCCCTCCTGGGTGGCAGAGCTCCTCACTCTGTCTCTAAGGGAGTGCCCGGCCACCCTACGGAGGTAGCTCATTTCAGCCGCTTGTATCTGTGATCTCGTTCTTTTGGTCATGACCCAAAGTTCATGGTCATTGGTGAGGGTGGGAACGTAGACTAACCGGTAAATCAAGAGCTACGCTTTTTGGCTCAGCTCTCTCTTCACCACAATGCAGCGGCACAGCGTCCCCATTACTGTGGTAGCGGCACCGATCCATCTGTCATCTCCCGCTCCATTCTCCCCTCACTTGTGAACAAGACCCCAAGATACTTGAACTCCTCCCCTTGAGGCAGAAACTCCCCTCCAACCTGAAGAGGACAAGCCACCCTTTGCGACTTGGAGGAACTGATCTTCATCCCAGCCACTTCACGCTCGGCTGCAAACCGCCCCAGTGCATGCTGTAGGTCTTGACTAGAGGGGGCCAGCAGGACCAGGTCATCTGCTAAAGAAGAGACGAAATCCACTGGTCCCCAAAACAGACCCCCTCTGGCCCTTGGTTGCGCCTAGAAATCCTGTCCATAAAAGTTAAGAACAGGACCGTTGACAAAGGGGAGCCCTGCCGGAGTCCAACATGCACCAGGAACAGGTCCGACATAGTGTCGGGAATGTGGACCAAACTCCTGCTCTGCTTGTACAGATTCCGTACTCCTGAAGCACCCTCCACAGGGCACCACGAGGGACACAGTCAAATGCCTTCTCCAGATCCACAAAACACATGTGGACCATTTGGGCAAACTTCCATGAACCCTCAAGTACCCTGCAGAGGGTGTAGAGCTGGTCCAGTGTTCCACGGCCAGGACGAAAACCACACTGTTCCACCTGAAGCCGAGGTTCGACTATAGGCTGGACTCTCCTCTCCACCCCCGATGCCCTGCCACCGTGGAGCTTTTTAATCACTTCGGTGACTTCAGCCTGGCTGATGAAAGAGTCCAACCCCGAGTCCCCAGCCTCTGCTTCCACCAAGCACTGTGCTCCCCTCCTGAGGTCCCGGAGGGTTTGCCAGAATCGCTTCGAGGCCAACCGGTAGTCCTTATCCATGGCCTGACCGAACTCCTCCCAGGCCTGAGTTTTTGCCTCTGCCACAGCCCGGGCCACAGGACGCTCGGGCTCACGGTACCTGTCAGCTGCCTCAGGAGTCCCATGACCTAACCACAGCTGATAGGCCTCCTTCTTCAGCTTGACAGCATCCCTTACCGCTGGTGTCCACCACCAGGTTCAGGGATTACCACCGCCACAGGCACCGCAGACCTTACGGCAACAGCTATGGGCAGCAGCATCAACAATAGACGCGGAGAACATGGTCCACTCGGACTCTATGTCTGCAACCTCCCCCAGAATCTGGTCAAAGCTCTCCCGGAGGTGGGAGTTAAATTACATTCTTGGCTGAGGGCTCTCCCAGACATTCCCAGCAGACCCTAACTATACACTAGGGTCTGCCAAGTCTGTCTGGCTTTTCCCTCTTCCAGTGGATCCAACTCACCAACAGGTGGTGATCAGTGGACAGCTCAGCCCCTCTCTTCACCCGAGTGTCCAAAACAAAGCGATAGAAAATGACTGACTGAACCCATTTTTTTAGATTGCTATATGTTTATACCTAATTCTGTTTTTCATCTCCAAATTAATCCGTCAAAAGCATGAAACGTTTGATTATCTTCTATAATGTACAATAAAAATATGTGCACAACTTGGAGACAAAATTCTGAATTTAATTCTTCCATAGATGTTAATCTCTGTGGCTAAAGAGAGGAGAACTAATGTTGCAAAAAAAATACAAGTTGGACTCTGCAGGTCTCCATATTCATATATTTAGTGCAACCTGCGCTGTGAATCTGACAATGCTTAATGCTGATCTCTGAAGCTTAAATTGTTTTTTCACAAGGGGATTCACTTAAGGATTAAAAATGATGCCTACTACAGTCATCACAGATGTTAAACATGAATTAAGTCAAGCTGATGGCTTTTGCAGCACGGTGTGGTCCATGTATTGAGGCTGCACAGCTTTGGTAAACTCTGGAGAACATGTACAGACAAACCTGCACTGCTTAAATAAAAGCTTTGATGCACTGCACTCAAGTCACTGTATTTATTCTTCCATTAACACAGCTGGCCATTAGTTTGCTAACATGTAAAAGCAGAGTAGGCAGCAGAGGGTAAATGTAATTGTCATGTCAGACTTTCTAAGGTAAGTACATGGCCATTTTCTGGAAACAGTAAACCTAATCCATATTGTAGCATGAAAAATAAAAGCACTTTGTCATTGGGTTCTGGACACCACCACTCTAATTCATAGAATCATTAGTTATGCTGATGCTGTCTGTTGCCAGTTATCTCCTTCTCTCCATGATTCATTTTCTCACTCGCCTCTCTCTGCTTGATAAGTGATAAGTTTGTAACTTTGTTCATTAGTGTTGGCCTGTCTCCTGCTGTACAGGCTGTCTGAGGTGATATAATGGGTTGTAAAGCTCTGGCTCTCCTCTTCCAGCTCACACTCTTTCTGCAGGGTCTCACTTTTTGTCCCCCTCTCAACTTCCATTTTTCTTGCAATCCTTCCTACCTTTTCTTTTCACTTCATCTCTTCTTCACTCTGACTTGCTGTATCTCCGTTTTCTCACTTTCTCTCACGTTCTCAGCTCGGCACGTTGCCGCGTTGCTCTGCAAAATAATTTACCACATGCAGTGCTCCCGCGTATGATTGAAGCATAATTAGACAGCAGAGGCAGGGGAAGCCAGCAGAGGTGCTTGGGAGCCAGCGTTGTCAGATGGTCCGTCTCACTCTCACTGGCTTTGCCCTTCAAAACTATCACTTCTGCAGTAGGAGCAGGGAGGGGGTGTTGTGATAAGCCACTCCTGAGCTAACTTTGGCATAAAAAGTTAGACTTTGTCTTTTTGGAGGAGTAAAATTATCTCCCAGCACTAAAGATACTTCCAAATATTGTTCTTATTTACAATGTCTTGCCAAAGTGTTTTTACCCCTTGAATTTTTCACATTTTGTCATGTTACAACTATAAACTTTAAAGTATTTTATTGGATTTAGATGCAATAGACCAAGAAAAAGTAGTGCATTATTGAAAAAAATCGATTATTTTCAATTGTATTTTCCCCCCCAAATTTTGGAAGGTGTGGCATGCTTTTGTATTCAGCCCTCTATAGTCTGATACTGCTAAATATAATCCAGTGTAACAAATTTCCTTCAGAATCCACCAAACAAATAGAATTCAGTGGTGTGTGTCCACTGCTGTTCTGCAAAGCATGAAACACACACCAAAAAGGTTAGGGACAAAGTTAAGAAGAAGTTTAAAGCGGGGTTATAAAACAATATAGCAAGCTTTGGACATTTCTTAACATGGTCTTTCTCCTAAACTGCAGACCAGGCAAGGAGTATAAATAATCAGAGAAGCAACCAAGTAGCCCAAAGGTGCTCTGAAGGAGCTGAAGATATCCACAGCTTGTTTGGAAGAATCTGTCAACTCTAAAACTGTTAGTCATGCAAACCACAAATCTGGCCTTTATGGAAAAGCAAGAAAATAGCCATTTTGAAAGAAAGCCATAAGAAGTCCAGCCATGTAGGGGGACATAGTAAACTGGCAAGAAGCTGCTCTGATCAGACAAGATCTCACAAGGTTATTATGCTTACATGCAAAATCCCCATGTATGACAGAAAACTAATACACCGTTTCCATGGCAAAACATGGTGGTGGTTGCATCATAAGGTGGGATACTTACCTGCAGCAGAAATAGGGAAGTTGCAAAAAACCTAAAGAGTGGGATACAGTTTCACCTTACAGCCAGAGCTGCATTAGAGGGGTTTAGGTAAGACCTAATAATGTGTTAGAATGGCCTAGTCAAAGTCCAGACCTAAAGTCATCTCAGAATCTGTGAAAAGACCTGGGAAACTGCTGTTCACATGTGTTCTACCTTTAATCTCTCTGACCTTGAGCTATTTAGCAAAGATACATAGGCAAAACTTTCATGGATATTTGAATATATATTTGTACTGTATTGCACCGGCTACGCCAAAACAAATTCCTTGTATGTCCAAAAACGTACTTGGCAATAAAGCTTTTCTGATTCTGATTCTGATTCTGAATATTTTTGCAAGACACTGTAAGTTATTGCCTTTATCAATAATGAAAGTCTTGAAATCATAAGTGTCAGATTTGTTCCTAAAAATATATTCATGCATGGTAAACCAAAAGCTTCGGGTTTCGACCTGAAGGAAGCCTAAGTTTTGTGTTGCTTTTTATCTGAATGCTTTTCTTTTTAAAGTGAAATGTTTTCATGCCATACTTAGGCAGTGAAGGGCATTATTCATGTTACTGTTAGCTGTACATAGATGTTGACTTTGGTGAGCATAAAATATGGAAGGCTTGAGCTGTTGTGAGTAGCTATGATCATTAAGATGCCCATGTTGATGGCAGCTTCAGAGGAAAAGTGCTGATCACCACAGTGACACCATATGCTCTGCCAACAAACACTGAGGCAGATGTCAGAGGGGAATTGGCATTACAATCAAAGTGGCACACATCGCTCAGGAAGGTGCGTGATGCTGCTGAGCGAGCACCTGAATCCCCAGTGTCTGTCCAATTATCCCGCTGTATAAAGAGTACGGAGTATTCCAGGCCTATTTTCTCCAGATTTAACACATACTGTGGAAAAAAGCAGGCCTCACCAGGCTAGATGTTGTCAGCAACCAACTGTAACAGCACTGTCAGCCATCCCTTTGATTACCGCCCAGAGGTCACCCTGTGTTGAGCCGAACCGTGCGGTCCGGTGTATCATCGGTGCTGAGACGTCAGAGGAGTCACCTTTAAAGGATAATAAGAGGACTGCTGACTGACTGCAGACCACCTGGGAGGGGGATCTGTGTTTTTTCACATGAATATAAATGTGATATTGACAGGAAATATTCACAAGGAGAAAGAAAGGAACAGACAGCAGAAGAGACGGAGCGAGGGACAGGAAGCGAAAGTGAAAATTCATCAGAAAGAGACAGCAGGACTCATCACTCAAGTTTGTTTCACACTGTTGACGCTTCTGCTGTTGATTGCTCTTTGATGGACGAGTGGTTTCTTGGTTTTGTCAGAAACATTTAGGATTCAGTTCAAGAACGCATGTTTATAATGTTTTTAACATAATTTCCCTACTATCTGCAAAGTGAATGGAAAGGGGTGCCTCTCTGCCTGCTCTTACTTCTAAGAAGTCCAGAAATATTGCCAAAGAAGCACAAAAGGCTTCATTACTACCGCTTGCACTAGAGGATACAGCTTCAGAATGACATTGCCTGCTGATGATTAAACTTTTAGATAGTGGTTCCATAACAATTTAGTGTCTGACCCACATAGAAGACCCACACTTGTAACCCTAACTATTGTTGATAGAGGAACTCAAACATAAGCCAGCGGTTGGCTAGTAAGTCAATTATTAACGGCATGATACCAAAAAGCCAAATAATCCATTATATCTATTTTTTTGTAGTACGGTTATCTTTTGCAACCAGTGGAAAAATTATGAATGGCAGTAAACTGACAAAGTAACTGCACCTCAGATTGAACACACATTACACATAGTGAAACATGGTAGTGGCAGCAATTCGCTCTGGGGATACTTTCCTTCAGCAAGAAGGACAAGAAAACTGCTCAGAGTTGATAGGAAGGTGGAGTGGGCTAAATACATTCCAAAGTCGTTAGAAATTGCCTAAGACGCCCAGAAGTCCAGACCTACATTAACCTAAAAATTTATGGCAAGACTTGAAAATTGCTCTTCACAGACACTCTTATTCCAATTTGGTAGAGCTTCAGCTAATCTGTAGGAAAGGATGGGGAACATTTTTTGTCTCTTTACTGGTAAAATACGTTGGGCTATAAATCAAATCTTGCCAGTTGTGCACCAAAGGTCTCACTCCTTTTATAATTGATTAGTAATAATTGATATAGGTCCATGATTGTTATGGCTGGTGTGTTTGACAGCTTAAATTAGTGGTTCCCAAACTTTCTAGCTCAGAAACAAAACATTTTCAAAAACATCTATGCCCCAAGTCATTTTTACCTGTTCATTACTAGTATTTTTATCTTTCATAACCAACTGCAAAAATATGCAATTTGCAATCATTTTTAAAAGTAACTTTATTCATGGCTTATGTCTAACAGTTTATGTGTAATCTTTTGAAAATACTGCCATACAGATTTAATTATTTTCAGATATCGTTTCCCCCAGACTAGAAGAAATAAATATCCAACATGCCATTAATAAATAATATGAAGCAAAAAACAGGACATTTTGCATGAAGAAACTAACTCATTTGCATTTATACTCTTTCATCTTTACAAGTATCACAGGATTTCTAGTCAAAGTTCATACTGGAAACAAAAAATCTCCATGGGATATTAGGGTTGCTTTGCTAATTCTCGGCTGTACACGCTGGAAAAATAAAGTAGAAAAGGGACAGCTTTGTTTTCATCCGGGCTGTTATCAGCAAAAGCCGACTGCAGCGAGAATAGGGAGGGATGATTTCCATAAAGACTGCCTGTTGTCTGAAAGCAAGCAGCTGTCAGGCGGAATTACCTCTCCGACACAGACACCACAATCGAGGGCGCCCTTCCCATAATTCAGTCTGATTGGCTCAAGGGGAAAATGGCAGCCTGTGGAGAGTGAGGCGAGCGGCTGGTTGACAGGTTTGCATCTGCGAGGCTTGATGTGGCGTTTGCCTGTTATCATTTTGTCTGCTCAACGTGTCAGTTTTCTCACTTCGGAAAGCTACCTGAACAAAGTGGCACAAAGAGTAGAGTCCGTGCTGTGAGGAAGCAAATAGGTGCCTGTGCTCTGTTTATCAACCCTCCCACACACAAAAGGTGATGAGGAAAATAAATATCTCTCCCAAGGCTTTAAGCTCTTGTAAATGAAGAAGTTTTGTTATTTTTCCTGGAAATAGTATTTTTTTTCCTGGCAGATACAGATTTCCAGTTTTATTTGATTTCAGGGCTGCAGTTTCTGATTTTGAACAATTCCCCTTTTTTTTTAAGGACAGTCACACATAAAAAACTGTGCAGAAGAATCATTGACATCACATTCCCATTTAAATATGAGTTCATGAGGCATGTAATTATTAAACCGAAAACAAAGGTGGTTGTTGCATTTATAGACGAAAACCTGCAGGCATTCTTGGTTTCGATGCATTTAGGAAATTGGCCTGTCCAGGTTGTACCCCGCCTCTCACCCATAGACTGCTGGAGATAGGCACCAGCTTCCCGCGACCTACTATGGAATAAGCGGTAGAAAATGACTGACTGACTGATCATTTGACACTGATTTAAAGAAAAACATATCCTTTAAATTTATATTTTTGCAGTATATATTTATTTAATATATCTCGTATTATTATTATCACGTTGATTTATTTATTGACACCAAACAAGAACATACCAACAAACACTATAATTTTTGAACAATAATGGACTAACATTACTTGTTTTTGTAACTTTCTTGTCATCCTTGAACTTGTTCACTTCCTCATTTTCCATTTTCTTTAACGATGAAGATCCTATGTTTTAAAGTATACTATATATTTGCACTAATTAGGACCAAAACGGAACTGTAATTTATATTTATCTGCACCGTGCATGTACACGTACGAAAAAACTCTCATACTGTACAGTGCCAAGTTCATGTGCAAACCTGCACACTTAGATACTACCAACCCCCCTAACCTATGCTAAGTGCTCTTATCTGTGGCTTATGTGAAGGTGAGTGACAGGGAGGGTGGTGCAGGGTGAATTGTCCTTTAGGTGTCTTAATTATGGCCCTCCTCCCTCTCGCTGTCACCATTCCCCAGGGGAGAGCAAGACAAAAGGAAGGCAATGTTTCATCTCTGCTGCCTTGGTATTTTAAATTCCTAGGGGAGTTAGAGGAGGGAGACAGGGAAGGAAGAGAAAAACCAAATGACGGCTTCTCTTTTTCCTCTGTTTCTTGCCTCCTTTGCAGCTGTGTTTAAAATAAGGCATCTTAATAAAATAGCTTTAATGGCGTCAAAGCAGGGGAAAAAGGCACAACTTGATTACTGTGACGGTTTTATTTAATGAGCTCAAAGCCTCTGGCTCTAACTTGGTATTCGTTTATTACTTTGTTGTGGGGAGATATATGTGACAAAATGGAGCAAGGGGAGTGGGAGAATCATGCAAAATGTTCTTTATATGGAAGTTGTCTTTGGCATTAGCATTTTTCTTTGTGATTTGCAGAACTCAGCCTTTTCTTACTGTTATAAGAAATACTGCTGTGCCATTTATTTATTTTTTAGTTAAAATAAATGTATAACAAAAACACAAATAACATTTAAATGTAGGTATTTTTTAAATAAGAGAAATAAAAAAAAAAAAGTGAAATATAATAAAAAAGAAAAATATATAAAACAGAATAAGAATTAGAATCAGATTCTGAATCAGAATCAGCTTTACTGCCTTGTTTGTATGTACGAACTTGGCACTAAAGCTGATTCTGAAAAAACAGTTGCATAGAAAAACTGAAAAAACCCCAATATCTTTTATAAAAAAATAAATAAATACTGTACTAATCATAAATATATGTTGCACAATATGGAAAGGGGTGAGTGTCCAAGACAGTTTTGGCAGGTAGGGTACCCAAAAACATCACATGTAATAATTGATGAATATAAATTGCACTGGATGTTGGCCAGCTAACATGTGATGGGTGAAAATAAAGATGTGTATTAATATGTGCAGGTAAAATGGCATCAAACAAAAGAAAAGAACTAAAAGCAGAGGGGAGGCATTAGGAGGTGGAGCCTGTAGAGTGATGGTAGTGAAGCCTGGTAAAAAGATGTTAGAGAGATGCAGAGGGAGTCTATAAAAGCAAACTACTCCTTAATGTCTCTCACAAGTGTGATAAAAGCCCAGGTTGCAGCACAAAAAGCATGCTGGCCTTTCCATTTGAGCGAACAGACCAAGGGGGCATTCATAGCTCAACTATTATACATAAATGCTAATAGAAAATGATTTTATGAATGCACCCACACTCACATGCAAACAAAGATTGTCCAAAAAAGGTCAGCTCCTTTGTTTTGGGACACAGAACACCCTCAGATAAAAATATTGACAGAGAAAAGGTGAGCAATGCTTTAAAATGAGATTGACAAAGATCCTATCTGTATTCTGAGAGTCTGCTCTCTTATAAATATTGGAAGAAGGACACTGGTGGGGAGAGGAAACGGCCAAATGGTGCATTTGAGAAATGGCACACCTGAGCACCAGGCGGGATATCATCTCCTCCTGTCAGATCCCATCCAATTTGATCAAAATAATCGCCACCTTCATCGTTATCATTAATTCTGTCATCTTCACTGGCGCTATTCTCCATCTCATCAGCCGATTTTTGGCTTCAAGTGGGGGGGATTTTTGGGGATCAGATCAAATGCTTACATCTCATCTCTGAAAATCACTCATGGTGCACCCCTCAAAGTCATCACCATATTTATTGCTTCAGTGGTGCTGAAATTTTTTCCACCTATTTAGCTATTCGGACACTTGAATATTTGATTGGTGCCAGAGCAGCACAGAGAAAGGCTCCCGCTGGGCTTTGTTTAACAACAAACCATTGTTCCACTAACAAGGAAATACAGGTGAATCTCAATAAATTAGAATATCATTGAAAGGGGAAATGTATTCAGTAAATAAATTTAGAAAGTCAAAATCCTTTATGAGATAGATTGACTATGATCTGTGGTATACTTCAAGAATTTATATTAATTATGATGATAATAGCTTTTGGCTAATGGAAACCCACAAATGAAGTTTTGACGAAAATTCAATCCGGAAGACTCCCTCCTACCTCAGCCGGTCCAGTGGCTCCTCCATGCGTCTCCGCCCATCCAATCAGCATCAAGTCCACACCTTCTCTCCATCCAATCATCTCCAAGGCTTCGCTTTAAAGATTCTCATCGGCAAGATTCTCTCACTCTTCCGCTGAGCTTTGACCCATCTCCTCCCCATCTCCTCCTTCTGGACTCACAACAACCCGATCCTTCAGGCCTCCACTCCACCACCAGTCGGATTCCGGGGGGAAGACATCTCTAATTTAATCCTAAAAATACTCATTCAAGCCCTCATCATTCGCAGCGTTCAGGTCTTCCCCCGGGGTCTGAGCGCCAAATAAATTTATATAAAAAATTTACTTCTAATAGCCTTTCTTTGTGTTTTCCATTTGTAAGTCTTACAGGATTGAATTAAAGTTTCTCAGAAAATTTGAATTTTACACAAGATAATAAAAAAGGATTTTTAAAACAGAACACAATAATCATCAACAGCTGATGGCCATTGACACCCACAAGCAGACACGCTTGCCATTACAGCAATTACACACACATTAATACACTCACACAGACAAACTCGACATTCAGCCCACATCACCACTCTGAAACAAACTGCACCCTCATTTGTACACATCCTGTCTCACACACAGTATCAGGAAGATAAACAGGTGTGCAAACTCCAGTCACCTTTAAATAAGTCACAGAAAGGCACTTAAATGCAGCTAACAGCCCACATTAAAAAAGCTTTTTTGTATTTCATTTTGTCATAAAACTGCAACATGCTGTGGAAAATTACACCCAATAAATGTGTTCATGGTCTAAAGCAGAATGTTTGTGGGAGCCTTTCAGATCCATCCCAAACTATTAAGTGTGTTAAATGTGCAAAAATAAAGCTTTGGTAGGAAATGGAGTTGGAGACATTAATAGGCATGTGTTGGTTACCGGTCTCAAGATAAGATAAAACCGCTTAAAGTTTTCATCCTGTTTCACAGTTTAAAGTTCTTTTAAGGAAATACATGAGAAAACACTGGCATGATCAAAGTTTTCTCCTCTTATATTGTACATTATGTTTTTTAAGTGTAACTGCACACTGCTGGTCAGCTGGCAGAAATAAAGCTACTACACTTTTCCCTTGCAAAGACAAATTCAGCTGTTTTGAAATATTTCCACTCATGAAAACTATAGAAGGTAATGGCGTGAAAACTCAGTAAGCTATGAGTGGCATGCCTGTAAATCAGGAGCAGAGTTCTGCACAGGTCAATGAGAAAGGTGAATGGATAAGTTCTTCCCATAATAGTTGCTTGTTATGCAAAACTACAACACACTAAACAACAAAGATAACAGAAGATGCAAATTTAGAGCAGGTTTTGACAAACTGGACATTTCAATTATTTTGAAAGCCTGAAATTGAGATGACTGTATTAACGAATTGTTATGACTTTTTAAGACCCTTCAGTTTTAAACAACAGCAGTTAGATCATGTTAGACATTTTTGTTTTACATGTTTGTGTAAATACAGTAAAACTGTGAAATCTCTCCTCAAATTAAAATGCGAGAACCTCATGCCGACCCATGCTTACACGGTAAGACCTTCCTTACCTTGGCCATTTGGGCTTGCACCCCAGTGGCTTTGAGAGACGACACTGCCTTCTGTGCTGCAGCTGGACTGTCAAAATCCACAAAGCCATAACCTTTAAAAACAAGAAAAAGGACAAAGAAACAAGAAATAATAAACATTAGTTAGAAAAAAATGAGTTCAGATGACTAACAAGGAGAATGACAGACACTTGGTAATTGTAGCAGTAATAGGTTGGTAACATGACTACAGAGGCTGCCAGTTTTCATATCTAGTGAACACTACATTGTTTGATAATTAGCGACACTGACGTTCATAGGGGGATGCTATGCATCTTAATTAGTAGCATGGATGAGCGATTTAGTAATAACAAATCTCGGCACCCTGCCCACCTCTACCTCCACACACTCTAATCCAGTAATTCACACAAAGTTACACACAGTTTGAGCAAACACCCATAAATAAAGGCGCACGGAGTAGCTGTTTGTACCAGGCTGTGGTTTCATGACAGCTCATATGCATTCATTTCAATTAAGGTAATGATTATTTCTGAAAACTCCATGATTTAAAAACACTGATTAAAAAATATTGCAGATACTTGCATATTCATAAGAGGCGTTCATTAATTCTTAAAACTCCACTTTTCTCTTGTTTGGCCTTTTGATTTTTGGAGATTGAAGCTGGCACGTTCCTCAATGGCCAGCATATTAACTCAACCCCTTTTCACAGCCTCCATAATCCTCTCCCCGGTAACAAATCTCCCAAAGTTTGACACATACGAGAGCTGTTGCCATTTCTCTGTCTCTCTCTCTCTCTCTCACACATCCTCATAAAGACACACTTTATAAATTTCCCAGAATTTAACCTTGCTGTTCATCTTCTTACCGCCTTCTTCTATCCATCTTTTTCTCCAAACACTTTCCCTCCATGTCTGTCTGTCTTTCATATTTTTGTCGACATTAACAGTCACCAGCCCCCATCTGGAAATTCATCAAAGCAGGGAAGCAGGGGGGGAATGAAATCTGTGACTGTGATTTATGAGTTATTGTGATCCCGACGTTCTGCGGGATGTATCGGAGACAGGGGGTCGCGTCTGTGTTAATTAAAATTTGGTGGCGGATTAAAAGAAGTCAATGGTGCCCTCTGATCCACTGTTTCAGGAGGAAAGTGTAATTAGAAGAGGATAATAGCTGCAAACGTTTAGGTACGCATGAAACCCTCCTTTCATCCTGTCATACATGTGGACAGTTTATACAAACAATGAGGATGTTACTTTCTCCTTTGTACTGCGGTGGAGCAGAGGGGTCATTTTCTTGTTGGATAGCGGTTAGGGAGAGCAGGGTAATGTGAAAATCATAACCTGTGGTGGAAGATAAATTGGGCGGAAGGACTGATTAATGGCCAGCTGTTAGAGTGGCCCTGGGAAGAGTGGCTCTTTAATTGTGGAAATATGAAGAGCCAGAGTAATATGTCCTGATTTAAGGAGGCACTCTACGAAATAACAGATTTCTTTTTTTTTTTTAAAAAGGTAATTTTTTGTCAAGGATTATTTTCTAATTACACAGTGCATTCAACCATTCTGTTACACTAAATAACAAGCACAATCAGTGTATAGAAAATTAAAATATAGGACAGTGACAGATTTGGCTACATGCTGAAAACAAAACATCCATCATGCATTTGGTGATATGTACACTTAAAGATAGATTTTTCCCTCCTTTGGGCTGAACATGACTCATTCTGAAACATCTCAAATCAAATGGATGTTAAATATTTACTGTGCTCAAATGGTAAAAATACAGTGAAACATTATTGGGATTTTATTTGACCGACCAACATTAATTGTATGGTGTATAATGGTGTACAATTATGAAGTGTAACAAAAACGATACTTTGTTGCCAAAATGTTTAACAAATAAAAAACGAAAACGTTTGGCATGACTCCATACTTTGAAGGACCACCTTTTACTGCAATTGTAGCTTTAGGTTTTGTAGGGGATGTCTCGACTTGCACATTCAGAATGGGCCACTTTAGCACATGAACATATAATTTAGCACATGAATATTTTGATTTGAATCATTCTCTGTAAAATGGATGCATGTTAATGGTCACTGTCCTGCTGGAAGGTAAACCTCTGCACCACTAATGTTTTTTACAGCCTCTAACTGTTTTTTTGCTGGGATTTTTCTGTACTTAGCTACATCCATCTTCCTATGAATTTTGACCAGCTTCTCTGTTGTTGCTGAAGAAAAGTATGCTTACAGGATGATGCTGCCACAACCATGTTTCACCACAGGTGCAGTAGGTTGTGTTCAGGGTGAAGTGATGTGAAGTGTTAGTTTTCCTCCATATAAAACATTTTGCATGGCTAAAAAAACTTTATTTTGGTTTCATCTGACCAGATTACCTTCTTCTGCATTTGCTGTGTCCATTACATGGCTGCTGACAAAATGGAATGGGACTTCCTATGGATCTCTGCAGCTCCTTCAAGGACTGGCCAATTCTGTGATCAATGCTATCCTTGCTTGAACTGTTAGTTTAGGTGGACCTCCATCTGTTGGTAAATTCACAGTTGTGCCATACTCTCCTTATTTTGGGGTGATGGATTGGCCAGTGTTGAGATAAATAGTTTTATACCCTAACCCTCGTATAAACGTCTTCACAACTTTATCCATATTCTGTTATGTGTGTTCCGTGTTCTTTATAATACTGTTTGTTCACCAATATTCTCCAATAAAACCTCAGAGGCTTTCACATGAAAGCTGTATAGATTAAATTCCACTCAGGTGGACTCTATTCACTTAAAAGGTGAGTCTAGAGGGTAGCTGGTTGAATTGGGTTTTATTTTAGGGTGTCCGAGTATCTGGGATAGAACACATATATACAGCAAACTTTCAGCCTTTTATGTTTAGAAAGTTTAAAAATCCTGAACCATTTTTTTCCACTTCATAGTTATGCACTCCTTTGACAGATTAACCTGAAAAACGAAAGGTTAAAATATGCCGGGGAGCAAAATAAAATCAAAAAATAAAGAGTGGCCGTGAAACTGTCAAAGACCAGCTGCGTAGAACAGGCAAAATAGCACACACGACAAAATAATTTATATCAAAAGCTGACGACTAACCATAATTTCAGACATCCTAATATTTTTATGTCTATATGTTGTGGATCTATTGAAAGTGTATAACATGGTTTCTTACTAGCACTCTAAAAAATCTGCATGAATTCAACCAGATGCATTTGCTTTAAGCTAAACTTAAAACACTTAGTTTCAGGTTGGATAGTGAGCTTTACCCAAGCTCTCCTAAGCATCATTTTTTTAGTATGACATCTTGACTGTAGCATCCTTCATGTAATATCTGCTTGGTTGTAAAAACATTCAGAGGTAACTTAATCTTAATTTTCTGGAAGCACAGACAACTTATATCTGGTGAACAATTTCTCCTTTAATTAAACTTTCATGTTTAAAAAGTTACTTTAATGCTGATGAGGTGATGACAGATTTAAAATATCCTCCAACACTGGCATAGCATTTGAAGGTACATGCTGCCACTATACTATTGCATATTTTCAACAAACAGAAAATCTGTATGACTATATGCTCATTCTTTCCACTAATAACAAAATTTAGGTCTTTTTAATTTGGCTGAGGTGACAATATATATAAAAGGTCAATTTCCCTTTAGTTCCACTCATTAGAGCATTTTAACTCCGCATTTAGGGGAAGCACGTAATGTAACTGAGGCCCCTCTGGGAAATGATTCACTTTAATAATCAGAATATTCCAATGGTGAACACTTGAAGCTGCTGATTACAAATTTAATATTCACCCATTACCACCTGGAGTGCACTTATCAAACTTTAAACAGATTGAGGATTTTAGAAATGCTGACCCATATTCTGAGAGGTGGGAGGAGAGAGAAGGAGTAAAGGAAGAGAGCAGAAAGAAAGAGAATAAAAGTACAGAAGGTAGGTTGAAAGAGGAAGGAGGTTTTCTGGGGTAAGCTTAAGAAACTGAACTGACTGTGAACTGGCAGAAGAAATAGATCCAGTTTGTTCCTTTGTTTGTAGTTATTCTGGCTGATTTGTGCATTATGACTCCATGATCTGTAATGTTTGACCTATACCAGGATAAAACCATTAAAGTTTTAAACTATGGAAAAAGACATGGAGACTCAAAAGGCTTAAATTGTGCTTTTATCAGGCAGAATAGTAGTCATCATCATTGGTTACTCTGAACTAATCTGCGATTATTCTGACACACCCAAAGAATTTCAGAGGAAAGCTTAAAGTATAATATTTCTATTAGTATTGCATATTAAATCTTTATACTATTCAGATTAAGGATTAAGGTTAAAATTTAATTTTGTTTTCTTTTCTTTGATTGTTTAATGTAGAGAGACAAAATAACCTAAAATAAAATATATATATTCATCATTTTAAATGTTGCAAAGAAATGTGTATTGTTTTGGGGATGTAATTAGATTTTCCACTAACTTGTCCTTTTTAAAACCTGATAAAAACCTTTAGGTGTATCAAAGCCTGGGATTTATTGAGGTTATACTCTCATCATGACTATACTGAAGACAACGGAAGACATTTTAGGGCTTTTAGAGAATTTACGCCTAGTATTCCTGGGACAAGCGTTATGGTAGATGACTGACATTTTCATTTACTAGCTTTGTTGTCCATCAGCGTAAGTCTTACATTTTTATTATCAGTAAAATCTTACTACTGATGAAGTCAGATACCCAAACACAGGTAAATTGGATTATCCAAAGATTTAGACTGTACAATTAAGAACAAAACGAGTAAAGCAAAGCTATAAACTAAAAATGCAAATATAAATTGCTAATATTTAGTAGAGGCACGTTTTTGGCTTTCCTAAAACAGGGTGAAATTTGTTATTTAAAAATAAAATAATTTGTGAATCTGTTTATAACTCATCAAAATTAAAGATTTGGTTCAGATCTTGAATTTTCATTGTGTGAAAAGGAAATAAATGTAATATTAAGATACAATTAACACTTCGCCTCACCTTTGCAAGAACATGTGCTTCACTGCATGTGGCTTTTTTAGCATTTTGTTTCACATCAAGATAATAAAAACTAATTCAAGATTTCTGAGCCTACTGTAAGTGGGGTAGCACAACACGGAAGGATTTAAATAAAATCATAGTTTATTGTCATTATATTATCAAAACCGAGCATTAGATGTTTTGGACACAATAACGTATTTATATTTCCAAATATTGTATGAAAAAAAAAATCCTGAAATGACTAATTAATTGAAATTCAGTTTTTACTTAGTCTATAAGGCAAAGCAGAAAGAATGACATTCCTCGGCTATTCTCTATTTTTTTTTTGCAGACTTGCCATGAATGCTTTGAACGGGATCCAGAATACCTGCCTGAGACAGTGAGGAAGAAGCTGCAACATGGCTGCATTGAGTATGCACCTGGGCTATGTCATTTTGATACATGAAAAGAGCCCGGATGTACCAGTTACATTTTGGAAAATATCCAGAAGGACACCTCATAACTTTCCCACTTCACTCTTAAAGGACTTCTGGCATTTGTTTTGTCTCAAATATACAACTTGTCGAGAAATTATCTCCATGGCCAAATAATTTGTTTTTCTTTTATCTACAATGGCCCTAATGCGCCATCCTAGAATGCAGACTAAATGCCATTAGGGGCATAATAATCTTGGAAGACCTTTTTGGTTCAGACTTAGAATCTTTGGAAACTACAAAAAGCTACAGGCAGAGGTGAGAAATTCAAAGTTTCTGTGAAATGGTACTAGTTTTTTAAATATTTAAATAGTCTGCAGCAAGTATGTTTGTGGCCACATAAACTCTTACTGACACTTGATGAGTGACCTAGCTCAAGAAAAAGTCAATAACATTGTTAAAAAGCAGTACGGTCAAAAAGCAATGTTATACATTTGAGAAAGAAGCACAACTTTACCAAGACGCATGCAGATGATGTCAGGAAAAGGGTTTCTCAACCTAAGCCAATGTTGCACAGCTTCTGTATTCAATAAGTCTACTCCAAAGTTGCAATCTCAAGTGGGATGCAGAGGGCAATGTGTTGCTTTGAAGCCTGTCCACAGACACAAACATCCAATCGATAGCTGTCACTTAAAAGCAGCTCAAAGTGACGGACTACATGCGTGGCTGCTGATATTATTGTGTAGTTGCACACTAATATGCACACAGCATTGCTGAAGGACACGTGCACACAGGGAGAATGACACCACCACACACTCTCTCACAGACACACAAACAGAGCATAATGTGCAGACCCACAGACAGTCTGAGAGGAATAAAGAAAACATGAGGTGCCATATCATATTTCCTGGCTTGGCTCTAACTGGTAACCTGTCAAGATAAAAGGACAATCTTCAATCAGTTACTACATGACAGTGCTATACTACCATTGCCTTTACACTCTGTTCTGTGGATGTGCTTGTGTGTACAGGAGGCAGCGTTCTCCCTAACACACCCCCTTTAGGAAGGAGGAGTAGCATAGGGGATGTCACCTCACACTACGCACACACTCAGCGGGGAGTTGAGATAAGGGACTCATTACAGGAAAAATCGACATATCAATCGACGTTGCATCATTCATACATTCACCATCAAATTATGCTAATCCTAATTACTTCTGGGGAAATTACTATTCTTTATCAGCTAATAGTCAGGATTGTTTGGGGCTTCCTGCCTACAACACTCACTATTATTCTTCCCAATATATCAATTTTTCACATTCTCATATTCAGCACTAATGATCCTATTTTACACCCCATACAATAGAATAATAATGCCCTAAGCATGAATGATGAATCAATGTCAAGTTATAGAGCCTTGCAATGGCGTGCCAGGCAAGTGTTAATGTCTTTGTGAACCATAAAGTGAGTTCTGAAGTAGCTGTTGCATGTGGATTATTAATTTCTTAGGTTACATGTATGCACATAACTCAAACGCTTTATGGACTAGAAATATGGTTAGAGGTGGAAACTCATTGGCCATTCAGATGAAAAATACGCATAAAAATGCAGGAACGTAGTTCATCATGTTTTATGCACAAGTGTGTTTTGCTAAAAGCTGCTTCTGCTTAAATATGTCTAATTGTGAACACAATTTATATGAACACAGTCAAGCAACATATTATTCACGCTGGTTGAAGACTTAAGTTTAAAGTTTTTGGTTTTTTTTTAGATTTCGATTTTAAAATCTAAATCTGTCCGGGTTATAATCAGTTTTGGAATTAACTGTAAATAAAATTTATACTTCTATATTAGATATAAGGCAATAGGATAATATAATTAGACAGCATTAGAAAATTAGTTAATGCTAGCATATCAGCTAACACTAGTTTGTTTTAGCAATTATGCTTTACATATTAGGTAACATAATGGTAGTTTGTAAAAAAATAACTACAATAGTTGAATACAAGACCTAACTAATTAAACTATTAAAAGCACACTGAAAAAAATCCCTTTAGTTGTATTTTAAAATAAATGAAAGATTAAAGGTATATGCCAACATGATAAAGCTAACATGTTAAGATAATATAAAGGTCAAATATAGCTTTATTAATTTCAGTTGACATAGCAGCAAAATGAGTAGCAACAAGATAAAACTATATAAAATCAGGAATAGTCTCTTTCTGTTTTGTGCTGTGGTATTGTGGAGCCTGATGGTATAAATGAGGGTCCAAAGCGCTTAGAGGCTCATGGCTGGTGAGTCTATGGCTGAAGGAGTTCCTAAGCCAGCATAAAGAGGATGAGAGGGGTTGTCCATGATGGCCTTTAGCTTCCCTCTCATCCTCTTCTCAGCCTCCACACAGTCCAGTTCCATCCCCATCACCGAGCTGGACTTCCTCACCAGTTTGTTGGCATCACAAGACCCAATGCCAACCAGTCCAGTTTATTATTGAGTTGCACTCTCAGGTACTTATAAGTGTCCACCATCTTACCTAATATTAGCTAATATCATAGCAAGACGTATTTCAAAGAAATTGATCAAAATTGTTAACAGAAATTTAAAAGAAAAGGGTAAAAGAAATAAAACATTTAATCATCGATGTCTTTTGACTGATTTAAAGTTTAAAAGGAGTCTCCAGGTGAAATTATCAGAAAATGCTTAGCTTTCAAAAAGTCCAAAGATTTTGAATTATAAGTAAGATTTTCTATTCATTCCCTGTGGTAAAGTTAAGAGTTAAGATAAGAGTTACACATATGTGAAGTCCCAACCATAATGTCTTAAGACTTAAACATTTGGATGTAAAAGTAAAACTAATAGACCTAATTATCAGGGCTGACCCTATACAACATATTCAGAATCAGAATCAGAAAAGCTTTATTGCCAAGTACGTTTTTGGACATACAAGGAATTTGTTTTGGCGTAGTCGGTGCAATACAGTACAAATTAAACAGTATAAACATATCTACAATATAATATAAATATATGTGCACAGTTTTAAGTGAGTGAGAGTAAATGTAAGATGCAAGAGCAGTACAACAGTGCAGGTGATATGTTTATCTTGGTTTGGTAATTAATTTACTAATGCATTCGGTAATACATTTGTTTCATAGAAGCGTTTTGTCTATTTGGAGTTGTGACGGGTCTCTCTGCCTTGCAGGGTGGGTGGGTGTTGGATTTTGGGGGGCTGTGGTAAGCTATACAAACACTGAGGCAGAGAAAGGTGGTTTTATAAAAGCGAAAAAGGCATTCATGACTAACTGTGGCCAAGCCAAGACCGCCTTGGTCACACTCCAAACCCAAAGGAGAGCATTCTGACTGGAACTGCATTCTTCTGTCCTTCATTTATTCCGCACCACCAGCAGCTGAGTTGGGATAAATTCTGTGGCTACTAAACCATGTGTATTTGTGGAGTGGGTGTAAACGCTTGTGTGTGACCTTCACATTCCTAATGCTCTCGTGTGTACATGTGTAGGTACATGAGTAAACAAAAGAAGATGATAGATTTATCTTTCTGTTGCAGCATCCCACAGAGAATCATCTGCATTGCAAATAGCTCCTCCACCATATGTATTTAAAACCTCTGACCACATCACTGTCAACAGCGCAGTAACACTGCAGAGAAGTGACACACTTCTCTGCAGTAGTAGAGGGATTGACACAGGCCGATCCCTCTACCACCAGACTGCAGCTCAATGGTCCAACTAAAATAGACAGCTTTGCTTCCATCTGAAATTTAAACGTAGCTCCACATCCATGTAAAGCTTGTGCAGCCTCACAAATTGGAAGGCACTCATTTTCTTGTTCAATGTCCAAATTCTACCTTTCTTATGCTTGTTGAGAAAACATATTTGTTGTAAACTCAATGAAGACCATGTATTTTACACACTGGTGACAAGATAGCAGCAGAGGCAATTAACTCATTAATCTTCCAATGGATTTATAGCTAAAGCAGACATCTAGGCCTAAAGCAGCCAGCTTATTGGCTATATTCTATTTATTGTCATTTTCTCTTGCAGGTGTAGGGGTGTCCTTGTCAGGAAGCCGCAGTCATGATCTGCAGAGGGCAGAGAGCCAGGGCTTAGGGCCAAGGAGGCCACTGGCAGCTCATTGAGACGATGACAAACTGAGCACATGGTTGAAAAACAGTTATTCCTCATCCAATATCTGTGCAAGCATCATAAATGAGATCTATGTGAGGCACCTAAATTCATGTACAAACAGGCATCAACACTGCCTGCACTTTAGGGATCAATGAAGGGATTTTAGATTAAATTAAAACTGATTCTAGAAACATATTTATATCATGCGATGATGAATCTAAAAGATTTGACCGTGTTTAGAGAGGAATGCACTGTGTAAACATAAAAATTGCAGTCCATATTTAAATATTCAAACACTGAATCAAATTAGTATGGGGACATAAATACAAAAATCATGTTCCCTTATCCATACACATAATTTTACTTGGGTGTGTAGACAGAAAACATTTCTCTATCATACACTGAGGGGGGTGAGCACATCAGGGGCTTCTAATTAGTTGATGACCCTGCTCTACCTCTCGAGCCACAGCCGCCTACAATCAATTAATTTAATAACGCAACTGGCTAAAAGACTCAGAAAGCATGACTTCTTTAATAATTAATGCTTGAGTTTATTTATGTAACAATGTTGCAGCTATACCCTGACCAGAAACAAGAAGGTCGTTTAGTGTAGTTCTGAAATACCTTAGGAGGTTTTTTCACCAAAAGCAATATGAGAGCAAAGTGCCGATTAGGTTTTCCAGAGGCAGGGCGCCAATTCAAAACATATTTTCCAATAGATGTTGATATTCCCTTAGTTGTATTTTGAGCCTTTTAAAGAGGATCACCGTGCTGAGAGAGTTTAACTACAGAAATTCCATAACTTATTTTAGTATCTTTGCAAACTGATGCCTTAGTATTTCCTGCATAATTTATACATTTAATCAACAGCAGATGTTGGTGAACTAATTTTTTTCCTGCAACTGCTGAGTGATCAGCAGTTACCAACAGGAGTTGCTCACACCTTTTCATGCAGGCACTCAGAAAGTTTGATTGGTTGTTGATCCCTATGAACTCCAGCTAATGATGAACACAGTTTTCTTCCCTGCAACTGTAGTATATGTAATTTGATCACCAGTTTTTCGGGTTAGTGGCGTTTACTCGCTGAGTGAACCAAGAAAAATTGCAAAGCTATTATAATGGAGGAAATGTTTGAGTAACATTTATTTTGACCACATTTTTTTGTTTTCATTTAATAGTAAACTGCAATAAATTGGCAGTTGTCTTTAGCATGTGACCACAGTGAAGTTTAGGGCAATACATGAATATTGGCAAAAAACACAAAGTAATTTGGTTTAGAGGTAGAGCAAGGAATTTTTACAAAATGATGTAGCTGGGCATTTAAGCTTTGTTTCTTTTTATCTTATTTGCAAACTATTTTAGATTAATTTACTTAGACGACTTTTAGTCAAACTTTACAATTTGCATCAAATAACAGTTTTCCCTCTTTGATGAACACACTGGTAAGAGATAATGAGAAGCATTTTCTTGCTCAGTCAGAATTACTTTCATCTGTTTCCTCCCTTCCCCTTATTGTTTCTCTTTTGTTCTGTCTTATTATCATTCCTTAATTAGCTCATATCTGTTCACACCCATTAGCTCCAGCATTGCACCATATGGCATTTAATACATTTTCAGATATAAATTTAACACAAGTTAAATGATTGTCTTCATTGAATGTGTTTGTATGAAGAGTTGCTTAAAGTTATAATTCCATCAATAGTGTGTTTATTGGAAAAAGTATCGATATAATCAGAGCTGCGTTATTACATATAAAATGAAGTCTTCTCTCTCTTAACCATTGAGTTACTGCCTATACATAAATCTGGTCGTCTCTTAGCTTGCTCACGTAATACAAAAGACCCTAATGTGTTCGGAGCAACATGTGAAGAGCACTCGAGGGAGATTTGAGATCTGAAGGGGGTTAATTATTTGTCAAGAACTTGTTAAATTGAGACCCGTGGCAAACACCCAAACACATACAGAAAGCCAGCCCACATTTATACAATATGCATTGACGTAAAAGTGCAAAAACATCTAGATGCCAACATACAAATCCATGCAACCACATAAGGACACATAACAGTCTATAGCTATCCAGTACACCTTTGCACACTCTTAGAACTGAATTTAAAATGCAACTGCATAGCTTCTCACTGATGGGAAAGTTCCACAGTATACATATTTCTACACAAAGAGCAGGTGCAGCTCTTCTTTCACACTCCTCTTTCACTTCACATATGAAGTGTCTTAAAATAACTTAATGGGAGATTGCTCACTTTTAGGCATGGAGCTATCTCCTGCAGCAGCATTTGATCCTCACTTCAGTGTCAGTTTAATAAACAACATTAACACCCAGTCCAGTACCAAGCTCAAAAGATGAGGTGACAAGTTAAATATCTGAACAAAGCCAGATCACTGCATTGGATCATGGAGAACATCTCCAAATAGAGGTTAACTTTAGAATCTGGACAAAGACAAATCATCCAATGAATTTAAATGAATACGCAGCTCATTTTTTAGGTCTTGCATCTGTTAGTCATTTATGAGAAACTGCTTTGCCGCCCACAGCTAGCCTTCCTATCCATTGGAGTTTTGATTTATGCCATCCTTAACTAATCAAGGGTATGATCATTAGTCAGGAGATGTGCAGCGGGTGAGAGATATGGCAGTTAAGTGGAAGATAGTATCTTCCATTGTGCTTCCCTTGCATTCTATATTTTAGGTCAAAGATAAGAAATGACTGTAAGTACACCTCCTCATCAGCAACCAGTGTCCGGCTAGGCATTTTGTGAGATCTGTTCAAGAATAAAATGTTGTACTGAGGGACTGGTTTTTCTCTAAATGCTCATCCCTAAGGATGAGGGTTTGTTGTAAAGTCAATACAACTTGACTCAACTGGCAGGGCTTCCTTAAACAACTTCTTAGTAAAGATGTTCCCAAGTCATTTTTTCCAAGTCAAGCCTTAAATACATGAAGCTGTGCTGAGATCTTGCATCTGATCACATCAAATGGATGCCATTCAGTCTCCAAAAAACACAGAATTGGTGTGGAGTTTAAATCCAAATAACTCTTTTCCAACCCTAATTTAACAGACAAACACTTACCATCTTCATCTTTTTCAGAAAATTTAACTCAAAATGTAAAAAATGTAATTACTGTAATAAAGTATTTTTAAAATATTAAAAAATAATGCATAATATTTACTCCATTTAAAATTAAAATATGCCTTCACTTTTATAGAAAGCTGGTGGAAATAGGTTAACACCAGTTGTGAATGACTCAAACAGAATGTTTTTAAAGAATTATAAGTACTGCAATAGATAGCGCCTCCTAAATCCTTTGTTCGTATTGTTCCCTCGTTTACTATATGTCACACTGAACATGGTTTAAACGCGTTTCTTCCTTTATTTTAAGGTGGAAGATTTACATAATTATTAAGAACCCATGAACTAAATCTGCATTTAAAACAAATGAGTGTTTCTTATTCAGGTTAAACAGTTAAAATTGTTCCAAGAATGCAACAAAATACAAGAAAAAAAGTGAAGGGTTATGTAATGAGTTAATGAAAAAGAATACTGCATTTCTTAATAAATGTATCAGGAAGTGCTGTAATTTTCAAGAGCTGGAACTTTCTTTGTAATGACACCACCTTAACAGCAAGTGAATAAAATTTTAACCTGAAATCAAATACACCTTTTCACAAAGAAAAAGCTGTGGCCTGTGACTTATTTTACACTGTGTGCAAAATTATTAGACAAGTGGGCATTTTATCCATCTCATCCTTTTTATTGCATATTTTCCAACTCCAAGCCGAATGAACTTGAATGCCTTTCTACATAACTGACAACAAATTAAATATTCCCGAACTTTGATATTATGTGAAAATTCTTGTTCTACACGATCTCACCTCACCTCAACCCCTACTTCAGACAAGATGAATTAGAAATCCATACACACAAACAGGAGAAAACCACACCGCATGTGAAAACAGTACAGGAAGTGGATAGGGTACAAAAGGTCATAGCTCAAGGAATGTGCTCCTCATAGCCAGGCTTCATCTATTTATGACAAGCTTGGCAATTCGGATATCTGCTTAGTGAATGGCCAGCTTGAACTTACAAGAATGGAGACACGGGGTGGGGGTGGTGCTAGGGCTGGACTATTTTGTGTATGCATGATTAGAAAATGTTAACAAAGGCTGTTGGTGTTATTCAGTAAGGTTCTGCAAGCTGAATCTGCCCAGATCAATGTGATTATCTCTCAGCTATTGCTAATTAGAGTCATTAATTCACAATGCAAGCAGGGAACCGCACACATTTTCTTTCCCTTTCTCCTTTGGCCGATCTCGCCTTTCTCTGGAATGGCTTTGAGAGTGCACAGGCACTTGGAAAAGGTCTGCGTGTTGGCCACACTTCAGTCGAGAATCTCATCAGCACATAATTCACTTTCAAAGGGCAGAGAGGGCAGCAAAAAGAATCCTTAATTGCGCCGGCACAGTGTCCAACATAGAAAAATGTTTATATCTTGGCCCTCTAATGAGAAACCAATAACAGATGCAAAAAGTATTCTCAACCGACCGACACCCACCATGAATACACATGGACATGACAATGAGAAACAGGCCGTTTTGGGGAACATCACCTCATTCATCAATAGCCCTCATGTTCCGAGTCATGCAATACTCTACTTACGCAACGATGCAGCAATAAATCTGGTTTTGCAAGTATTTCTCCATTAGATTGATCCCTGGGTGAGGGTAGGGGATTCTTCAAACTGTCAAGTTCATGACTGCCTTTTAAAGTACAGTACAGAGGCTGCATGTGCTGTCAAATAAGACCAAACTGGTTCAATATTCCTAAAGGAAATCAGCATGAAATTACATTTTGATTTAAATAAATCTAATTCTTTGTTATTATATTAATTCAAACATTAAAGTTTCATGACATACTGGTCAGAGTTTTACAGGTAGTCACCATGGGCATTTATATATTGTTTTGTAAATTTTTAACGATTCTGAGCTGTTTTTATCCATGGCTGCAACAGTTAGACAACATACAGGGGTTGGACAATGAAACTGAAACACCTGTCATTTTAGTGTGGGAGGTTTCATGGCTAAATTGGACCGGCCTGGTAGCCAGTCTTCATTGATTGCACATTGCACCAGTAAGAGCAGAGTGTGAAGGTTCAATTAGCAGGGTAAGAGCACAGTTTTGCTCAAAATATTGAAATGCACACATTATGGGTGACATACCAGAGTTCAAAAGAGGACAAATTGTTGGTGCACGTCTTGCTGGCGCATCTGTGACCAAGACAGCAAGTGTTTGTGATGTATCAAGAGCCACGGTATCCAGGGTAATGTCAGCATACCACCAAGAAGGACGAACCACATCCCACAGGATTAACTGTGGATGCAAGAGGAAGCTGTCTGAAAGGGATGTTCGGGTGCTAACCCGAATTGTATCCAAAAAACATAAAACCACGGCTGCCCAAATCACGGCAGAATTAAATGTGCACCTCAACTCTCCTGTTTCCACCAGAACTGTCCGTCAGGAGCTCCACATGGTCAATATACACGGCCGGGCTGCTATAGTCAAACCTTTGGTCACTCATGCCAATGCCAAACGTCGGTTTCAATGGTGCAAGGAGCGCAAATCTTGGGCTCTAGACAATGTGAAACATGTATTGTTCTCTGATGAGTCCACCTTTTGCTGTTTTCCCCACATCCAGGAGAGTTACGGTGTGGAGAAGCTCCAAAGAACCGTACCACCCAGACTGTTGCATGTCCAGAGTGAAGCATGGGGGTGGATCAGTGATGGTTTGGGCTGTCATATCATGGCATTCCCTTGGCCCAATACTTGTGCTAGATGGGCGCGCCACTGCCAAGGACTACCGAACCATTCTTGAGGACAATGTCCATCCAATGGTTCAAACATTGTATCCTGAAGGCGGTGCCGTGTATCAGGATGACAATGCACCAATACACACAGCAAGACTGGTGAAAGATTGGTTTGATGAACATGAAAGTGAAGTTGAACATCTCCCATGGCCTGCACAGTCACCAGATCTAAATATTATTGAGCCACTTTGGGGTGTTTTGGAGGAGCGAGTCAGGAAACGTTTTCCTCCACCAGTATCACGTAGTGACCTGGCCACTATCCTGCAAGAAGAATGGCTTAAAATCCATCTGACCACTGTGCAGGACTTGTATAACCAGGTGTTTCAGTTTCATTGTCCAACCCCTGTACATCTTCAATTATTTCAACATGCCAATTCGTTAATCGGGTTCACAACTCTGTTTTGATAACTTCTTTCAAAACATAAAAGCTCAAATATATACATACACCCCCACTGAATTTAGGATAACTGTCCCTTGGAAAGCTGTGCCTCATCCATTTTGTAGATTCTGTTGATACTCTTGGCATAGACCCAGCAATTAAATAGTTTATAATGCCCCTTTTCTACTAGTAACAACTCGGATTCAATTGACTGGACTCTGTATGGTTTTCCATTCCATTTTTAGTATCAACCTGCCTGGGGTTCCAATCAAGCTTAAAATACAACATCAGAAGACTGCCACTCACTGATTGGCTAGTGGGTGACATCACTGGTTGAGTTACGAGAGCGACTTCGTTGCAAGAATCAAAGCCACCATTTTTAATAACTTGCAACAGTAACTGAAGGTATTCCAAGCTTTAAGGAAATTGGCAATACTAAAAATCCAAACTCTGGTCCAAGAACAACTCAGGAGCTACAACAGCTCAACGCTATTAATAACTAAAAGCTGTTTTAAACACCAGAAACTGTCCATAGTGAAGTTTGACATAAACTGGATGACGACCAAAAAAAAAAAAAAAAAGAGTGTCTTGTCCGAAACCAACACCTCCATGCTTGATTTAAATTTCCAGCTGCCCAAAAGGACAAATGAAAAATCTTATACCATGAGACAAAGATTGAACTAGATGGACACAATCACATGTATGGAGGAGTCAAGGTGAAGCTATCAACCAAAGGAAACTGTACTATCGATCAAGCAAGGTGAAAACAATTAGGTGTTCCAAAAGAAGAAAGATTTCAAATGCACATCAAAAGTCTTTGGTAATGTGTAGGCTAGAGTAGCCCCCAACTCTACCATTTTGGAAAAAAAAAAATCTGATGAGGAGTGTGGTCAAATGTCCAGCCAAAATTACACCAGCAGCTTGGTGTTGGCTATGAAAAGCATGTGTTCGAGATGCAACTTGATAAGGGACTAACCAAATATTAGTGGGAGTACATATGTATATATTTGAGTGCGTCTGTTTACAGTGTAGATTCTTTAAACATGACTTAAATTGAAGGGAATGAAAGAAGAGGTTGGTGTGTTTCACATCAAGTCACCCACATAAATGAGTAAATGACAATAAGTCTTTCAAGATGCACTTTTATGTAATGCCCTTGAGAATTTTTAGCAACCACATTTAAAATAGATGGCAAGTTCCAGGGCAAAGAAATGAACAACAAACTGCAGAACACACAGACACAAGAGAATATCTGCTCATCACATCTGTCCCCCACAATTCACTGCGGTGGCCCTGTCACAGCGGAGCGCCAGTCCGGCCAGTGAATCTCTGCGCAGTTTTATCTCCCAGTGGCGGCGGAGGAGGAAAACTAAGGTCCTTCAAAGGGCTGAGGTCATTTCCTGTGCCTCCAGGCTATGACAGAAAAAAAATAAAATGTCTTCATTTGGTCAGTCCTGCTTTATTTCAAATGCTGACACTGCCTTTTAAGAGGGCCCTTGTGGGTACGGATGGCAAATGAGCGGTTTTGTGTTGTCGCAATCTATCCCTCTCCCTACTCCTCCTGCCACCCCCCCTGCTATATCTTTGATGCAAACCCCAAATCATTGTTGTATTTTTAAAGTATGTGTGAAAGTGCAAGGGCAGATACAAAAATGGCAGTATGTGAGAGAAGTAGTGTGAAATAAAGAGCTGAATGGTTCCTCTCGTCCACAGCCCTCTACAGCCCTAAAGCCCTTTTCATAACTTCCTGTTTCTCTCTGAACGGGGAAAAGCACATGTGTGTAGCAGGAATGCAGTGTTTATATGCAACTGATGTTGATGTTCATGTGTGTGTGTGTCACAAAGTAAGGCAGCAGTGAGCAAATGAGTCAGAACTGGCAAGATAAAGAGGCTCAGTGAAGGGTCTGCATGTTGCGATGGTGGAGGAGAGCAGCCAAAGCAGGCAGACAGGCACACATGCTGGGATGTTAGGAGGAAGAGTGATAGATCTGTTGCATGGCCACTGTTACTGCAAGAGCAGAACACACCTCGGGCAGATGGATGGGGAGTGCGTGTGGGGGTACGATTAATCTTTGTGAGTGTGCCCTTTGTGTTGGAGTGCGTGGGAGAGTTGGATTACATAGTCTTGGAGTGTAGTTTTGAGATGTGGTACTTCAAACAGAGCTTTACAGTACTTTTACAGCTACTAAGGGCAAATGTAGCAGACAGATGTATGGTAGAGCCGAAACAACAGCATGTTCAGGTTAGTGTGTGGGTATTTGTCATGGTGTGTGTTTGTTCGTGCTTTGGAAAACACCTGACCTGTAAGTACAGAAAGCATCGCCACTTGATTTTTTTTGCTTTTCTACAAAACTCCCACTCCTACTATTCCAACAAACATCTCACCCAGTAATATTTCTTCCATCATCTTTATTGTTCAGTTTAGTTCTCTTTTATAGCCTTTTTATTGGTGAAGCACAAAAGTTACGCTATAACACAGATCTTAAAACGCTCATATAGAAGAATAAAACTCATTAGTCAAGAAATTGTGTTTTTTTGTTTGATATTGCAAATAGCAAATCAGCCAATCATGTGGTAGCAACTCTATAAATTAAGTGTATTATTACATATACATTATGAAAAAAATTTAATAGAGTTCATACTGGGCATTAGTATGGTGTAAAAAAGGAGATTTCTGTGACTTTGAATGTAGCATGATTGTTGTTTCCAGACCAGCTACTCTAAATATTTAAGAAACTGCTTATCTCCTGGTATTTTCACTCGCAACCATCTTTCCAGTTTACAGAGAATGACCTGAAAAACAGAAAGTATCCAGCCAATGCAGTTGTGTGCACGAAAATGCCATGTTGATGTCAGAGCTCAGAGGAGAGTAGGCAGACTGGTTCGAGATTATAGAAAGCCAAAAGGAGCTCAACCGCTTGCTACAATCAAGGTATGCAGAATACAGTCTCTGGACTCACAACAGGTCAAATGTTTACGCAGACCGCACAAGGTGCCACTCCTGTCAACTAAGAACAGGAAACTGAGGCTACAATTTACACAGGCTGACCAAAACAATATGAAAGCAGTGATCCGTTCTCCCGTGTATTAATGGTTCAAGTTATTTGTGCAATGGTGTGAGGGATTGTAAATAATTTCTTGAAAACATGAAATATATGAATAATTTTAATGGTCAAAACACTCATCTGGGCTTCCTCAATCTCCATATGTATGTCTATGTATCAAAATCAAATGGCAATAAATAAAAAAATATTAGATATTATTATTATAACTGTAATACCAATGTTTTTATCTGCTTCGAGTAATCATTGTTGCTTTTAGATTTTGATTAGATAATGTTTTATATTCTTGTTTGGTATACAATACTGGTCAAATGTTTTAGATACACTTTTTCACTTAATGGGTGTTTATTTTCATGACTATTTACATTGCAGATTCTCACCAAAGGCAACAAAACTATGAATGAACACAAATGGAATTATATAGTAAACATCAATGGCCTAGTGAAATAACTAAACATTTTCTTATTTTTCATATTTTTTCAAAATAGCCTCCCTTTGCTCTGATTACTGCTTTGCTCTCTTGGCATTCTCTCATGAGCTTCATGAGGTGGTCACATGAAATAGTTTTCCAAAGAGTCTCGAAAGAACTTCCCAGAGGTGCATTGGGAGACGTCCAAAAGTTAATATTTCACTCATCACAGCAAAGGGTGGCTACTTTAAGAAATCTAAAATATACTGCTCAAAAAAATAAAAGGAACGCTCAAATAACACATCCTAGATCTGAATGAATGAAATATCCTCATTGAATACTTTGTTCTGTACAAAGTTGAATGTGCTGACAACAAAATCACACAAAAATCATTAATGGAAATCAAATTTATTAACCAATGGAGGCCTGGATTTGGAGTCACACACAACATTAAAGTGGAACAACACACTACAGGCTGATCCAACTTTGATGTAATGTCCTTAAAACAAGTCAAAATGAGGCTCAGTATTGTGTGTGGCCTCCATGTGCCTATATGACCTCCCTACAACGCCTGGGAATGCTCCTGATGAGATGGCAGATGGTCTCCTGAGGGATCTCCTCCCAGACCTGGACTAAAGCATCCACCAACTCCTGGACAGTCTGTGGTGCAACGTGACGTTGGTGGATGGAGCGAGACATGATGTCCCAGATGTGCTCAATCGGATTCAGGTCTGGGGAACGGGCGGGCCAGTCCATAGCTTCAATGTCTTCATCTTGCAGGAACTGCTGACACACTCCAGCCACATGAGGTCTAGCATTGTCCTGCATTAGGAGGAACCCAGGGCCAACCGCACCAGCATATGGTCTCACAAGGGGTCTGAGGATCTCATCTCGGTACCTGATGGCAGTCAGGCTACCTCTGGCGAGAGCATGGAGGGTCATGTGGCCCTCCAAAGAAATGCCACCCCACACCATTACTGACCCACTGCCAAACCGGTCATGCTGAAGGATGTTGCAGGCAGCAGATCGCTCTCCACTGTGTCTCCAGACTCTGTCACGTCTGTCACATGTGCTCAGTGTGAACCTGATTTCATCTGTGAAGACCACAGGGTGTCAGTGGTGAATTTGCCAATCCTGGTGTTCTCTGGCCAAGCGTCCTGCACGGTGACGGGCTGTGAGCACAACCTCCATTTGTGGACGTCGGGCCCTCATACCATCCTCATGGAGTCGGTTTCTAACCGTTTGTGCAGACACATGCACATTTGTGGCCTGCTGGAGGTCATTTTGCAGGGCTCTGGCAGTGCTCCTCCTGTTCCTCCTTGCACAAAGGCGGAGGTAGCGGTTCTGCTGCTGGGTTGTTGCCCTCCTACGGCCTCCTCCACGTCTCCTGGTG
The DNA here is from genome assembly GCF_021462225.1 of Girardinichthys multiradiatus. Taxonomy (NCBI): domain Eukaryota; kingdom Metazoa; phylum Chordata; class Actinopteri; order Cyprinodontiformes; family Goodeidae; genus Girardinichthys; species Girardinichthys multiradiatus. Next base: position 38,713,552 of record NC_061806.1, on the reverse strand, counting down.
TACTGGTCTGTTTCCTGGTAGCGCCTCCAGGCTCTGGACACTACGCTGACAGACACAGCAAACCTTCTTGCCACAGCTCGCATTGATTTGCCATCCTGGATGAGCTGCACTACCTGAGCCACTTGTGTGGGTTGTAGAGTCCGTCTCATGCTACCACGAGTGTGAAAGCACCACCAATATTCAAAAGTGACCAAAACATCAGCCAGATAGCATAGGTACTGAGAAGTGGTCTGTGGTCCCCATCTTCAGAACTACTCCTTTATTGAGTGAGTCTTGCTAATCACCAAAGATTTCCCCCTGTTGTCTTTTCCATTTGCACAACAGCTGTGAAATTGATTGTCAATCAGTGTTGCTTCTTAAGTGGACAGTTTGATTTCACAGACGTTTGATTTACTTGGAGTTATATTGTGTTGTTTAAGTGTTCCCTTTATTTTTTTTTTGAGCAGTGTATAACAAATATATAAAGTTATTTTACAGTTGTTTGTTTGCTACATAATTGCATATGTTCATTCACAGTTTTGATGCCTTCAGTGAGAATCTACGTACAATATAAAAAGTCATAAACATAAAGAAAACCATACCGGTCTAAAGTTTTAGAAAGGCGTTCTAAAACATATGAAAAACTAAACATCAGCAAATATGTTTGCAAAAATATTGCAGTTGAATGGACTGTGAACAAAAGTTAAAACTTAGTTTATGTGCAGCATAAAAAAACTTTTTTGTTTTTTCACTGTGTTCTGTCTGGCAGAGTAGCGCACATAATTGTTGCCTGAGTGCCAAGAAGAAGCCCAACAGATTTACTTTCACAAGTGGAGCATTACGGCTATCGCTTTAATGCTCCGCTTGATATATACACTGAATATAAAACTTTAATAGAAACTGCTCTGGAATTATTTTAACTGCAATGGACATGGAGGCAGAAACGAAAATGAAAAAAAAGAAGCAAAACAGAGAGACAGGTAAGCAAAAAAGCCAAAAACGAAAGAAGAAGAAAAAAATAGAGAGAAAGAAGTATAAAGTGAATACAAGACTAGCACTGTTCGAACTTGAACGTCCCCAGCCCAGACTCCAACCCACAGCTCTGACCCCAGCCCCCAACGACCCCTATCCCCATCCGGAGAGGGGGCCATGAACAAAAGAGGGGTAGACCTTGCCCAAATGAGCGCGCCAACCAAAGCCATCCCAAGATGAAACAGTCACATTGCCCCAATGAATTCTTTTAATAATAGGACACAGGACACATGCTCCCAAACCCAAATACATTGAATCCTGTCTCCACAAGGGCATACCCTACAGAAACAAAACTATTTTACTTGATGGGTTAATAATAACTTGGCTAATGAGGTAAGTAATCCTGAGCACACAGACTGAAAAACACACTTTATGAAAATTTACTAAATTTTGGGAAATAGCAAATATTCCCCAAGCAACTAAATGAAATACGTGCTACAGCCATGCCAAGCCCTGCCCTTGTAGCCCATAACTTCTGCCAATCTAAGACAATCTAACCTGTAATAGCATTAGTATGTGAAATGTTCCTTCCATTTTATTCTGTTTTCACCGAATCTCATTTAGAACCAAATAAAAAAACAAATAATACGTAGGAGGGACAGAGGGTAGAGATAGAAAAGACACAGGAAAGAAATGGTCACAGTGTGGTGGTATTTAGTCACCACTCTGACACTTAAACAGCTCTCAGGTTGCAACAGAACAGGTCGATGGTAAAATGTGCCTGTTTCCAAGACTGATTATTTGGTTTTCATATATTTGTCTAATTCCTGAATGAAAAGCTTAACCTTTAAAGAGAATTTTTGGATAAAGAATAAAATAGATTTTTTTTGTGAAATTTTGCATTTCATCAAATTGTTTTTCAAACTAAAGAATTAAGAATTTCTTTCAAGGTTGCCAAGTCCTTCTTTTAGTACTACTTTTTTCCTCTTTATACAAGTCTTGTGTCTATCCGCCTCTCTCTTTCCACTCATAAAATATGCTTGCTTATGTTTGCCTCTTGGCATCTCAGTAGTGCTGCATACCAAGAGGGTGAGTTATGGCAAACTGTATCTCCCACACAACAAAGTGCTAAACTGGTTTAATTCTTTTTAATACTGTGTGCTGTGCATAGCTCCGATTAGGAGGACACGGAGAGTTGTAAACATTTCATTTCTTCAATTTTGTCCAACACAGAATTTTAAAGGGGTTTGTCACCTTGTTTTATAGCTCTGCTCTTTACTATTATCCACTTTAATCTGAAATCTGCAAACACATCTCTCCTACCAGCAGGCATTTATTGTTGTCTATTATCAAGCAGGACCTGTCAAGATAATCAAATTTTATTTTATCCACTAAATATAGGATTTTTGGGACCCTGAGAATTGCCTGGTAAGATAACCTCAAATGCGCAGGATAGCTAAGAAGACAGCCTCACCTTGAAAGGCCATGCTTCAGAGACTGGGAAACCACAAAAAGCAATTAAAAGTATTGATGAAACTTCAATAGCTCTTTAACAGTGCTGCCAGACACCTTAAGGCGAGCACCACACTATTTTTCTTTTCCTTATTCCTCTAATTCCTACTCTTTCACAGCTTTCCTGCTTAAGTCTTTACTGATTTTTATCATTTCCAACTGACTGCCAAAAAGTGTGTAAACTGTATTATCTGCAGCCTGAACGGCCTACAGCAAAGACACTAAGACGATGAGGGTGACAGTCATATAAACTGAGGTTCGTCCAATCCCATCCAGCTGGTTAGCACTCAAATTACTTAGGAATTTTAAAAATGAAAAAAGAAAACAAAATAAAAATGACAAAGGAAGTGCCTTAGGCCACTGCTGCCTGTAAAGCAGGATAGTATTAACCAAGATAAGGTGGTTTTCGTGAACTCTTCCTGCAGTGTTATGCTGCGTTCCATTAACCTTGGAAGTCAGAATTTGGATGTCGGAGTTTACGTCATCTCCGAGTTGTAGCGTTCCAGTTTCCTGCTCGTTTTCATTTGTATAGCTAGCAACTGTAAAAGCAGTCTTACAACAAAAACAATGACAATAAACACTGTTCTGTGCAGTATTTTGTGCATATAAACAGCGTTGAAACATTTCATTTTATAATCACTGTAAAGTAGTACATGCACAACAGACTAAATGTTACATAAATAATAAAGAACTGCTAAAAACAGTCAATGTAAGAACGTTTTACTGTTAATGATGCGAGTAGCAGCCATCTTAAATGGGCAAGTTGTTTATGGTCAAGTTGCCCCGACTTTCCGACTTGTAATTCTGACTTTCGGGGGCGTTCCAGTTGAAATTTCCTACTTGGATGTTGGAAATTCCGACTTCCGAGTACAAATGGGACGCAGCATTAGGTCAGTGGCTCCGTAACCCACTGATTTACAGCTTGCAGACTCTTCAGCTGATTTTAAATTTACACGCAGGCACGTATTGCTCTCTAAAGAGTGATGGCATGTGCCCTAAAACAAATTCAGGGCATTACCTACATAAACAAAAACTTACCTTTGCACTGGTTAGTGTTCTTGTCAAGAATGGCCTTGGTTGACACTATTTTCCCATACCTGTAGAGACAGAGAGTTCAGTTAGCATTTTCAACCAAATGACACTGAACTATTTCAGCAGTTCATTCAGATCATCAACCTGTGGTCACAGCCATGTCTTATTTTTCATATTTTCTGCCATTTAATGCAGCAAGCAATTTTCAGAGCCATACAAATGTCAAAAGCCATTGGAAAGAGAAATTACTCAAGGTTAACAACATTATGTGTACGGCTGGGCTGACTTCAAATGACTGAGCAAGCCTCTGACATTTCAAAGAGCCATCGGATAATTTCAAATGGTCTGACAGAATACAAATGCTGCAAATGCCCTTTTTGTGTTTGTGTAATATATAGAGTACACTTTTTTCAGACTAATTTATTTTAAATACGAAAACTGTAAAACAGACAGCAAGGGAAAGGAGAAAAAAATAATAAGAGATCTTTTAAGGTTTTCCTCTACTTAAAGTCAAAGTTGGTCCCAGTTTGTATTTTTTCAAACAGTGTGCTGGATCCAGCAACAAACCTTGACAACCACAGATGAAGCAAAAAAAAGGAAAAAAAAGACGTTGCGTAAGCAACTTCCAACAAGGACACGAGTCAAGCTCTATGTGACACATAATGTAGGATCTGTGAGATATAATTATTGGAAGGAAGCTACTAAATGAGTACAAAACAGCACTCAAGGACAAGGTTGATCATAACTTGTCTTCTTAAAACTAAATGAGAGTAAGGTCCATATTATCAGGTGCTGGACCAAAGCCCAGTCCGTTTACTCAAAGTGTATCACACCTCTGATTGGGTGAAAGAAGGAATGAGCTCCGACAAGTTGCCTGTACGTCAGAGAGTCAAAAAGGACAGCTCTGCACCCATACACTCAAAACTAAGGGCAATTTAGAGACACTAATTAACTTTTGAACATTGAAATTAACATTTATATCTTTGGTCTGTACAATGAAGACGTAGTAGCCAGAGGAAACTCATGCATGGATGGAGAGAGCATGTACACTCCATATAGAGTTCAACTCAAACTTTTTCAAAGCAACAAAGGTTGACCAAAGAGCTAAACGGATAAAATACTGCTATAGATGTCCAAGACAGCAGGATGCAAACCTTACCACAAAAAATAAACATATAAAGTGTTTCACAAAAGCAGTCATGCCTTGTGAATTTTTAGAGATTTTTTCACGCTACAACCACAGATTTAGGTTTTGTTGAAATGAATGGAAAATGATGCACCTTTTTATTTTTACAAATGATATCTCAAAAGTGTTGCAAGATTGTATCCAGCCCTCTTTACACTGAGACCCCTAAATAAAATCTAGTGTGACAAACTGTTTTCAAAAGTCACTTAATTTGTAAATAGAGCCTATTTGTGGTTAAATTTAAACTTAGTGTAGAACTAGCTGTCCTGTAAAGGTCTCAGTGGTTTGTTAGAGAGCAGGGGTAGAGAATCCAGGTCCAGAAAATAAAAAGCCTGCCTAGTTTTCCTTCATCCTGTTCACTTAACCAGGTGATTAGTCCCTGTCTATGTTGTGGAGATAGAAATTTAAATGGTTGGGACTAATCTCTGTACAGGCTTTTTACTTTCTGTACCTGGATTCTCCACCCCTGTTAGAGAGCAATAAAGAACAAACAGCATTGTGAAGACTATGGAACACAGCATATTGTTCAGTGATAAAGTAACACTGTGTTTGCCTGTCACGTAAAAGTAACTGAAGTGTGGGATTATAAAGTGACAAATAGTAAAAAGTTCACTGGGTCTGAATACTACTGCAAGGCATTCTATCGGACCTGTAAGCTTCCATTTCCAAACAAGATTGCATAAAAGCAAAGGCTATCTAAAAACAATAGATTTTCATAATTTTCATTGTTGTTAAAGTACTAAGCTGCTTAAAGGAGTCTTTGGCCACCTATTGTTGGGTGAAGGTTTGATGAGTAAGTGAAGCTTAAAAGATTTGCATCAGCTGACCTTTCCTGAGGATAAATGTGAATAAGTCAAAGACTTGACAGGCTAATTAAGGTCCACTGGAAACTATAAGAGCTATCCATATCCTTTTTCCTCACTATGAAATTATACAAAATAACATTTGCCCATAGGTTTTTTTTTTCTTTAGATCATACAATGGGTGGCAAAATTAAAAAATTTGATTTGCCTTTGTCCCATAAATATTTCTTCTAGATTTCTATTTAGAACAAAACTTTTCACACTGAATTGAATGACAGTCAGTTATCATATTTTCTTGTGTAATTTCAAAAGGGCTACATGCTGCATTGTTTGCAGTGTGAAAAGTGTGTGGCTAAACCGCGTAAATCTTGCTGCATGTACGCGCATGTGTGCAGCTGTTTATACACTATACACTTGTGCATGTGGTGTAACAGTTAAACCGTTTTCTGTGTGTTGAATGCACACCACAATGAATGAAGTTCGAAAGGGCACAGACACAAACATCCACACACACACACACACATTCTGTAGGGAAGACGCAGTGGTGCATCCCGGCCCATATTTCACCAGCAGGGGATAATTGTGCCATTCCTCAACGAGTGCCAGAGACTCTATTTACTGCATGCTGTGGTGGGATGGGTGGTGGATATGAACTGATGAGCTCCAAGAGGAAAACTACCAGCTCACGCATGTACACACAACTACACAGAAATAAACTCATACACACAAACTGAGCACTCACCAATCAGTGGATTGTCTCCCCTCAGTAGATAAAATAGGCCATTTTAGCTATAGGGATCCATAATCTACTTCAACAGAAAAGGCCTAAGGTGCAGTATTGGATCATACTGAGATACTCTCAAGCATAGGTTCACAGAATGAACGCAGAACAAGGAGTGCTCATTTGATTAGAGAACAATCAGAGCGTGAGTAGTGACTGCTGGGAGTCAGAACTTGCAACTGAGAAAGAAACTTACAAGTAAGGATTTTTATAACAGTTAACATGTCACACACATCACTGACACATTTAAAACCAGTACTATAAGGCAGCTTTTGCTTCCTTCTTGAGAAACCTTTCAAGAGAAACCAGAAAAGAATTGTATGAGAATGGCATTAACATTTTTAATGGAGAGAAGAATAATCTTTAATGATATATGGAAGATGATAGACAAACAGTTATGGAGCTACATGACAAAACCACTGAGGAGGCAGCCAGTTAACCAAGGCAACCAAGTTTAGATGCTTAGGGACAGTGCCTGTTCAGGACTGCCTTTGGCTGAGCAAGGTTTACATGGGGGCACCATGAAGTTGCTGCAGCGCTGCTCATACTGGCTGGTGTTTGTCCCTGGAATAATAACATGGATTGCTGAGGGTGCACCTCTAGGCAGAAGATTGTGTTTTTTTTACTTATGGCTGGCTGCCTGGTGGCGTTTCTGTGTTCCGCTGGACATACTAGCAGGGTGACAGTTAAAATCTGATGCTGTGCTGCATATCTGCGTTAAAACCTAAAGCACAAATTGGCGTACTATAGATAACCACCACCCAACACACATAACAGTTGGTTACCACGGAGACTGAACACAGGGTGGTGGATAGACATTGCTAACCAGGGAGTTACAGAGCTTCCGTTGCCTGAGTGTCAAGAGATGTCACTGTTTCATCTCCTAACATCTGAAGGAAAATTATGTTTCATTAATATTCTCCTAGCAAGAGAAACACAATTCTGTTTTGTGTTAGAAACTTTAACAAATTGCTAGGTTTACACCTAAAGTATACAAAGAGAAGATCCCTGTGTGCGACATATTAAAGAAGCAATAGTTTTCAGCAGTAAACCAGACAGCATAAATGGATTGCTGATTGGGTTGTTAAATTTTGGACACTAACTTAAATGTTCCTTTCTTAATAATAACAATGTTGCTTTCAGCCTGGAAAATAGTTAAAAAGCTTTACGCTTTTGGCATAAATTGGGGGAAAGTTCTCATTAAAACCTTGTTTGGGCTGTGTGAAAGCAGGAGACAGTAGCTTGTCGATGCCAACTCATCACTGCTAGCCTCATTAAATGTTAAAGATGGCTCATCAGTGCACGCTATCTTCTGTCCAAAAAGACACCACAAAGATGCTGCAGGGAGATGAAAAGGCCGAGCAGAAAGGAGCCTGCTTCAACCAGCTGAAGGAGACGTGCTGGATATGGATGGACGAGGTGATTCTATATGAGATGCGTGTGTAGATGTGAACAACCCTGCTGGAGGCTGTTTCGCCTCTGCCAGCCAGGCCTGGGGTGGCTTTGATGTGACAGAGGGAGTCCCTGTGAAGCGCAGGTTTAACACTGATGCTGTGGCCAGGATTCAGCGCCTGTCTCCACTAATCCTATTTCAATCATTCTTGCAGCCTCTTATCTCTGACTCTGCTGGCCCACTGCCTTTCCTCTCCCTACAAATCTTCTCTTTTTTTCTTTCTGCCTTTCTTTCTCTCATAATGTCTCTCCCCCATCCTCTCCATCTCTATCTTGTCATTTCATAGCTTTTATTCCTCTCATCCTCTGGGTGAGAGTCCCATAGGAATCATTCTGATGCAATATAAGATCAACCCAAGAAAATGCCAGAAGTAAAACCTCTTTAAAAAAAACAGACTTTATGAGCTATTTTAAGCTGATGAAAACATACAAATTGTGCTGGATGTAAAACATGTCATTCATATGACAGCTGTCTGGGCACTGAGATGTGATAAAAATCAAGCTCAGCCTGAAAGCTCGGCTTCACATTTAAAAAGAGAGCAGCTGCAAGTGTGTGAGTGACAATCCCAGGGCTGCATGTCCTTCTTCTCCTGCTTTTTTGGTGGATAAAAGGATCCAGGCGTTTTCCATTTCCAACGTCAGGGCTGGCAAACTGAAGTGGGTTTTTGCTACATGTGGACAGTGAGAGAAACTGGGCTAGATCAGACAACACGTCACTGTGGTGTTACTGGTAAATAGGAAAGGGCAGAACTGGAAAGATGAATGGACCACCCAAGTGTTCTGCTCACACTTTGCCCTACCTCTCTGGCCAGCATCTTCAATGGTCTGTGGTTTTGTCTTTGCATAATTACACAACACAGTTTTTAAAGTCAATTTTGGTGAGGGTGTTTTTTTTTTTTTTTTTTTATTAAACCAAATAAACTATATATTTGCACTTTACTGTCCATCTATGCCTGCAGCCGAAGGCATGAGATTAGCCCTGTGATGTCTAAGTTATGAGTCAAGATTTTTTTTCATGCATTTTATTCTTGTTAGGCCATGAAACAAACAAATATTCACTTTTTTGTCAAAAATTTAAATTTTTCAGGAAGTTACAGTACTGTCCATGTCAGTGGACTACATGCGCCTAAGCACTCAACACAAAACAGTATACAGTTGATGGAAGAATAAAACAAACTAGGTTTTGTCATAAACCCAGCACCACTTATTTCACTGTATGCTTTGAAAAGCACCTTAACATATTTTCACACACATTCATATTCTATAGCCCTATTGTTTAGGTCTAAATAAGAAAACAAACAGTGCAACTGTAAATCTTCCATGTAAGATAAATGAATGTTTCAAAATATCTTTAAACAGAACACAAATCATTGTGAGTCTCCATACTTCTTTAAGAATGCAGGGTTGGTATTATCATGTTATTATACTACTATCTTTGTTTTCCGAAACAAGAACGGCCACTCTTATGTTTTGCTGGAGGGAGACAGCATTTTTCAGTGTGCAGGCCACAGAAGCTTTGAAGATGAGGAGCTTCATCTTTTCCAATCCAGACATCAGGTAGAGGCAACAGGCTTTAACCACAGTCATATCCAAAAAATGAAAAAACACGCGGATATACCACTGCTTGTTTCTACGGCATACAATGCCACACACTGGTCAACAAGATCCTCGCTACCCATGTGTTGATTATATAGGGCTACTAAGAAGGGTCTTTGGACAGTGGTCATTGTTTTTTCTTTCTTGAGCCATCTTTTGGCCATGTCTTCAGGGGACTGGCCAGTACAGGTTGATGCCATGTGGATGACTGAACTGTCAAGCCAACGTGTGACAGTGATGTTTCTGTTTGTCCTGACAACTGAGCAGGCCCTTCTGCCTTCTTCTTTCAGTTGTTATTCACTCTTGAGTTTTTGATTCGCTCATTTCACTGTTAGCTTTGCGTGTACCTGTGCCACAGATGCCTAGCTCTTTCAATGCCTCAAGGAGTGCAAAAGAAATGGTCAAAAAACACCTTGTGGTTTTTGTGCTTTATGTCATCCAAACGTCTTTTAGAAACGGGGGGATGCCGCCATCAAAGTCAATGTCTTGGAGTTTCCAGACATATTCAAGGCTTGAGTCCAGGCAGGTGCCTTCGGAAAATTTCTCTGGGCAGGTACCATGCTAACACAAACCACACCTAATCTGCACAAAAATGTACTGTACATTTTAAAATTACCTTGTAGGTATACCCAAAATGAACTGAACTGTGGCCACAGTAGTCATTATAAAATAAATCAACTACATAACTTATTTTGGAAATATATTTAGCAATGCATGACGTCCACTGTGTTGGACAGTTACAATTTCCTACTTATTTGAAATACAGTTTTCTAAACTAAAATAATAATACTGATACTTAGATACTTCTGCACATCATAATATTTTTTTTTACCTCCAGGATACTCCTAGAATAGAAAGATTGACAAGATATTCCACCAGTGGTACACAAGCCTGGTTGTCTGTTGACCATCTTGAATTCAGATGAGGTTTACTTGTAGTTACAACAATTAACACTAAATGCACCTCAACGGAAGTAGGCAGCAGAGAGCACTTTAACGGCTGAAATGCAGTTCCACCGAAGAAAGCATTGGATTTAGAAGAAAACGACTGTTAAACAGCTGTACAATGTAGTGTCCGCTATGCGCCAGAAGGTTAAGATGCAAGTAATTAGATAAGCATCACTGTAATCAGCTATAGCATACCTCTAACGATCATATTCCTAAACGTTTTCAGATTTGTGTTACATTGCCACAACAAACTTTAATGTATTTTATTTGTGTTTTATATGAAACAACACAAAATTGCACTTAATTAATAAATTTTAGCAAAGAAAAAATCTAAAAAAGTAGTGTATTTTCATTCAGACCACCTTAGCTTAATAGCTCATGATATCACCACGGCAAAAAGATCTTCAAACATCTAGAAACTGATGATTTTTGCCCATTCTTCTTTGCAAATTAGCTCAAGCTCTGTTAGACTGAAAGCAGATGGTCTAGACTTTAACTGGGCCATTCTAACAGATGCTTTTAGTTCCGTTGGAGAAACACTTCATCTAAAAGTTACAGATGCATCTCTCGAGGACTAGACTTGGGCATTCCTGATCTACGGCATTCCATTCTAGCTTTGACTGTGTTTGGGATCACTTTGTCAAGCTCAAAGGGAACTCTCCTCCAAAGCCTTAAGTCTTTTGCATCCTCCAACAGGTTTTCTGCCAGCTTTGCCCTGTGTGTATTTCTTCTTCCCAACAATCAACAATTTTCCCTGTCCCTGCGGAGGTAATGCACACCATGAAGGCTCTGCCATGTTTCCTGGTGAGGGTGGTGTTTTTGGGGGAGACATGTAGAGTTGGTTTTTACCTTCACAGTGTTTGAAAAGTAGGACAAAAGGTTTATGTTTGTTGTTTTCTGGCCAGGGCACATTCTTGTGTGCTATATCCTTAATATGTTTTGTGGCAAACTTCAAACAGGATGTCTAACGGCTTTCTTTCAGCAATGGTTTTCCTCATTGTAGTTTTTGTAGAGTGCATGAAAATAATTTGTTCAGAGAATCTTCAACCTGAGCTATTGATCTTTGCAGCTCGTTCAGAGTTACCATGTGTTGGTAGGTTTCTAGTTATGCCATACTGTGTCCATTTTCAGGTTAGGGGTTAAACATTGCTCCATGGGATTATTTTGGCTTAGAATATTGTTTTTTAACATAACCCTGCTTTAAATTTCTCTAAATGTTCCTGACTGACCTGCCTGCTGTGTTCCTTGGTCTTCATGATGCTGTTTGTTCTCTAATGCTCTGTAGCAAACCTCTGAGGTCTTCACAGAACTGGATTTTACTGCAAATCAATTACTAACAGAATCTGTTCAATAATTTGGTGACTTCTGAATGGATATGGTAGCACTGGTTTTTATTTGGAGGTAAAAAAATAAAAGGGATCTGGAATATATATTCTTGCCACACTTTTCAGATTTTTACTTCTAAAATATATTTAAAACCATGTATCCTGTCCTAATAGTTATCAGTTATGTGCTGCTTTGTGTTTGTCTATCACATAAATTCCATTAAAGTTCATTGCTATAATGTGGCAATATGAGAAAAAATTTTGCAAGGCACTGTACACACTGAGTATTTATAAGACTCCAACCATGCAGATTTAATGTTTGTTCAGCGCAGCACATCCAACCCTGTGGGATTTAATAAGCTTAAAACATGCACTGTGTTATTAAAAAAGGTGTAGTGATTATGTTAGCACTGCAGAGCATGGGAATATCCTAATATACCATTTTTTTTATTTCATATCAACAAAAAAGTGTCGCACTAGCTGGCAGAACTTTAACTTTGAGAAATAAGCAAAGCCACAGGAAAGTATTTGTTTTAGACTGAGGAACCATTCCAAGCTATTCAGCAGCTTCATATCACCAGTTACATCAAAAGAAAATGTACACTTTGCACCTGTTCTCAGATATAATGTGAAAAAGCATAAAATGTCTTACATTTTTATTAATTCCACTGTGCACAAAACAGAAATAAAGTGCTAAATCATTATACTTTATTTGTTTATTCCAAAGATCTGACAGCATTCAGTGAAGATTACTGCAGAAAAATTCCAGGTCACCTCCACTTTTAGAAAATGTTTTTTACATGCTTGTCCAAAAGACAAATATGACAGCTGCAAACAGACATGGAGAACAAAGAAGGAAGACAAAGGAATGTAAGACACTTTAAACTTTGAGATCTGAGGATAAAACGGGAAACAGACAGGAAGCAAGAAATATTACCAAAAAACTAAATATAACATAAATAACATATTCATACCTCATTATTCTAAACACTACATAGCAGCTGTAGTTGGTCTTCTTTGTGCCTGAGAAAAGATCAGCTGTCCAAGCAATTTACAGTAGTTCTGATGGCATCACGGCTGATATGCACAATTTGTCCCACCACTGCTTTGACTGCACCCAAAAAGATCTCACCCAGCATCAACAATTCACAACCAACACTGTATAACAGTTTAAAATTATGCTCAGCATGAGCAGCTCTTGGCCCCTTCATCTGCATCCTCTCATGCAGCTGATAAGCTGATAAAAATACAGATGCCACATCATCTACCACACAAAGGTTCAAACTGATGTTGGAGGTGTAGAAACCTCTTTTTCACATGGAGATGTGAAAGCTTGTGCGAAAACATCCAAGTACAGATGCAATATGTGTGGTGGTAGCACTGATATAGAATAACAAGGAAAGCATTTATTTAAAAATAAATTTAATGTAGGATCAAGGTTGCCTTCACAATACTATAAGGTTCTCTAACTTTTTCATGATCCAGCATGTTGAAAAAGACTTGGAGATCCTGGAGAGTGTAGAGTGGTTTTAATCTGGTGTGAATGGGATCTTTGGGTGACCTTTATCACCGAAACAAAGCCTGATTCAAATGTTTCCAACATTTAAATTATGCTTAACGAGCAAATTTACAATCAACATCCTATTAGAATTGTTTACTTATGTAGCCGCTTTGGATATTTTCTAGAGTAGAAGATGAATTTTTTATGACATCAGTACAATTGCTGTGTTGATCCAGGATTTGAAATACATTTGCTGTTTTGCAGATGGAACAGTTTAAAGACTGGTGGGTTTGTTGTAAACTGACAAATTCTTGCGCTCAAATCTTTAATGGCTCAAAAACATAAATGGAAAAACTGTTGGAATGGGAAGTTAATAATACAACTTTGTGATGATTCTAATTTTGCCCTTGTTTGCCTCAGCAAATACTACAGATAAAAGGAGCACACTGGTGAATCATTCAGTCATATTTTCTTGAACAAAACACAGAAAATAAAAAAAAAAATAATAATCAATATGCACTCCAACGTCCATTCATCTTCTACATAACTGTGCAACTACAGTATCTTGGCCGGTGTGCATCATCAAACCCATCTGTTAAACTTGGCTGTGGTTTCACACACACTGTGGTTATTTGCAGTCATCAGAGATTCTCATTCCAATCATTTTTCTTCCTTCTCTACTAATGCGGCTCCATTCTAAGGAACAAATATTTCACCTGGCACATTAGTGGTATGGATGACAAGTTAATTAAGAACATTCAAACTTCCATGAATCCTAGAGAAGCCGAATGAATTGTTTCTGCAACGAGCAATATACTCAAGGTGCAGTGATTCAGGTAATTTAAATGGCAAATGATGTCATTTTTTTAGGATGTGGTCACAATTCATTGTGGAAAAGTTTAAAGAAATATATAACAAATTTAATCAGTGGTACAAGAAATCTAAGTGGAAGAAAATCACAAAAATTTTAAATAAGTTTCCCGTAATATATTCTGGGTCAGGTTTATAAAGTAGTTTCATTCATATTCCACTTTTTTCCCTTCCCTGTCAATTTCCCAAAAATTAATTAGATTTTGTTAAAATATTTAGCTTGAATCTATTTAAATTTAAATTAGAATTCTACATCTTTCGACATATTATAGATTCCAGAATACGTAGAATAAAGTCTTTTATGAGCTCCAGATGTAGTTTACCACCATTTTACCTCAACTTCCTTAATCTGATATTAAGATATGAATAGATGGGATATTCTTCTGATCTTTTGTGATCATCCCAAAAAGAACAAGTCTCATAAGGCGCTTCTTGAATCATCTGAGCTTGTCAGCAGAATGACTGCATCCCAACTGCTGATAATGTTATATGTCACAGTAGTCGACATCATCCAGTGCTGATATATACTAACCAGCCACTTTAATTGGTACATCTTACTAGTACTTGGTTGGTCCCTACTGTGCCTTGATAATTGCCTTAATTCTTCATGGCACTGATGCAAAAGGTGTCTGAAACTTTCCTCAAAGATTTGGTCCATACTGGCTAATGGTATTCCACATAACTTGGTCGTAATACGTGGGCATTTAAGATGCTGTGGCTCACTATTATTTTCAACCAGTCTGCTCATTCTCTCATTCTGACCTCACAGAATCCCACAGAGCGACTGCTCACTTGACATTTTCAGAGACTTCCCTGTAAACAGGAAATGGTTGTGCGTGAAAATTTCCGAAGATCAGCAGTTTCTAGAATACTAAGAGTAGCCCTGTCTGGCTCCAGAAACCATGTCAGGTTCTAAATCACTTAAATCCTCTTTTTTTCCTATTCTGACACTTAGAAATTCAGCAAATTAATTTAGTTGCTGCCATGTGATTGGCTGATTTGCTGTAAGTGCTGACAAGCATCTGTATAGGTTATAATAAAATTCTTCTTTTTCTTTAAGGTGTAGTAGAGTTCAACAAAGCCCACCAGTAGCTGACCAGACCAGTCCTAAATGTAACCTGAGAAAAGCCAAGAGGACGTATGTATCTTCAATCCTCTATTATTCTGCCTCTCTACACACAAACTGGTTGCCTTCAGAGCCAGCTTTACAGAAATGCTACTGTTTGTGTAAAAGTGTCCAACCTGTCAAAGCTGCACAACATGTACTGCTGTCTGATACGCACAAATGAACACATCTCATCTGCGATGGAACTGCGTTCGATTTCTGGATACAACTTCAGAGAAAAAAATCAGTGAAAAGAAAAAGAGAAAAAAAAAGAAAAAATGTTGGAAGGACAGATAGGGAGATATAAACAGACAGTGTGGAGATTCCAGGTTTTGTTCCTTACGTCAGTCAGTCTTTCTGTATCCTAGACTCTAATGCTGCTTCTGCTGCAGCTTAAAACTGTCTTCTCCTGTATATCTAGACTAAGATAAAATGTAAAGCATTGGGGTGGGGGGTCACAAAGAGGATTTCCAAATCAGCAAGCCACCATGACAACTGGATTGGTTGTTTTAACTATTACTACTGTCATGTAATTTTTCCTGGGGTAAATTTAATCTCAGAAACAACTTAGAAGTGTAAAACAAAGTAATACTACACACCAAAACAAAGAAGAAAAAGAATAATTTGATTAACCTTCAGTGTATAAGCTGTTGGCAGAGTTAACTAAAGTGTAAAAGTGAAAGAGGAACACTTGCCAGCCTCTAAATAGGCAAACAGTCCCTGTGTCATGTATACAGTAATGGGGGAATAAATAATTCAAAAAGCAGCCTAAGGCTAAATAATCTGGCGCTCTCATCCCTTCTCTAAAGTTAATGTTTGGGGATGTAGCTATTTGTAGTTGAGAAAATTCAAATATTCTTCTGATATACTTTTAAGAGGTTAAGCCCCACAGTATGTTCATGTAATGAGTGAAGACTAAGACTGAGGAGAAATTTACAGAGTAACTACAGGTCCTTCTCAAAATATTAGCATATTGTGATAAAGTTCATTATTTTCCATAATGTCATGATGAAAATTTAACATTCATATATTTTAGATTCATTGCACACTAACTGAAATATTTCAGGTCTTTTATTGTCTTAATACAGATGATTTTGGCATACAGCTCATGAAAACCCAAAATTCCTATCTCACAAAATTAGCATATCATTAAAAGGGTCTCTAAACGAGCTAAGAACCTAATCATCTGAATCAACGAGTTAACTCTAAACACCTGCAAAAGATTCCTGAGGCCTTTAAAACTCCCAGCCTGGTTCATCACTCAAAACCCCAATCATGGGTAAGACTGCCGACTTGACTGCTGTCCAGAAGGCCACTATTGACACCCTCAAGCAAGAGGGTAAGACACACAAAGAAATTTCTGAACGAATAGGCTGTTCCCAGAGTGCTGTATCAAGGCACCTCAGTGGGAAGTCTGTGGGAAGGAAAAAGTGTGGCAGAAAACGCTGCACAACGAGAAGAGGTGACCGGACCCTGAGGAAGATTGTGGAGAAGGGCCGATTCCAGACCTTGGGGGACCTGCGGAAGCAGTGGACTGAGTCTGGAGTAGAAACATCCAGAGCCACCGTGCACAGGCGTGTGCAGGAAATGGGCTACAGGTGCCGCATTCCCCAGGTCAAGCCACTTTTGAACCAGAAACAGCAGCAGAAGCGCCTGCCCTGGGCTACAGAGAAGCAGCACTGGACTGTTGCTCAGTGGTCCAAAGTACTTTTTTCAGATGAAAGCAAATTCTGCATGTCATTCGGAAATCAAGATGCCACAGTCTGGAGGAAGACTGGGGAGAAGGAAATGCCAAAATGCCAGAAGTCCAGTGTCAAGTACCGACAGTCAGTGATGGTCTGGGGTGCCGTGTCAGCTGCTGGTGTTGGTCCACTGTGTTTTATCAAGGGCAGGGTCAACGCAGCTAGCTATCAGGAGATTTTGGAGCACTTCATGCTTCCATCTGCTGAAAAGCTTTATGGAGATGAAGATTTCATTTTTCAGCACGACCTGGCACCTGCTCACAGTGCCAAAACCACTGGTAAATGGTTTACTGACCATGGTATCACTGTGCTCAATTAGCCTGCCAACTCTCCTGACCTGAACCCCATAGAGAATCTATGGGATATTGTGAAGAGAACGTTGAGAGACTCAAGACCCAACACTCTGGATGAGCTAAAGGCCGCTATCGAAGCATCCTGGGCCTCCATAAGACCTCAGCAGTGCCACAGGCTGATTGCCTCCATGCCACGCCGCATTGAAGCAGTCATTTCTGCAAAAGGATTCCCGACCAAGTATTGAGTGCATAACTGTACATGATTATTTGAAGGTTGACGTTTTTTGTATTAAAAACACTTTTCTTTTATTGGTCGGATGAAATATGATAATTTTGTGAGATAGGAATTTTGGGTTTTCATGAGCTGTATGCCACAATCATCCGTTTTAAGACAATAAAAGACCTGAAATATTTCAGTTAGTGTGCAATGAATCTAAAATATATGAATGTTAAATTTCCATCATGACATTATGGAAAATAATGAACTTCATCACAATATGCTAATTTTTTGAGAAGGACCTGTATTTTCCAACAGGATGATTGGAAGCTCCTCCAGCTCCTCCGGGGGGAACCCAAGGCGTTCCCAGGCCAGCCGAGAGACAAAGTCCCTCCAGCGTGTCCTGGGCCGTCCCCTGGGCCTCCTCCCGGTGGGACGTGCCTGGAACACCTCCCGAGGAAGGCGTCCAGGAGGCATCCGGTATAGATGCCCGAGCCACCTCAACTGGCTCCTCTCGATGTGGAGGAGCAGCGGCTCTACTCCGAGCTCCTCCCGGATGGCCAAGCTCCTCACCCTATCTCTAAGGGAGTACTGGGCCATCCTACGGAGGGAGCTCATTTCAGCCGCTTGTATCCGGGATCTCGTTCTTTCGGTCATGACCCAGAGTTCATGGCCATAGGTAAGGGTAGGAATGTAGACCGACACGTAAAACGAGAGCTTTACTTTTCGGCTCAGTTCTCTCTTCACCACAATGGTCCGGCACAGCACCCCCATTACTGCGGCAGCCGCACCGATCTGCCTGTCAATCTCCCGCTCCATTCTTCGCTCACTCATGAACAAGACCCTGAGATACTTAAACTCCTCCACTGGAGGCAGGAACTCCCCTCCAACCTGAAGAGGACAAGCTACCCTTTTCCGGTCAAGAACCATGGCCTCGGACTTGGGGGAGCTGATCTTCATCCAAGCGGCTTCACACTCGGCTGCCAACCGCCCCAGTGCATGCTGTAAGTCTTGGCTAGAGGGGGCCATCAGGACCACGTCATCTGTGAAAAGAAGAGACGAAATCCACTGGTCCCCAAACCAGACACCCTCTGGCCCTTGGCTGCGTCTAGAAATTCTGTCCAAATCCATATACTATTCTGGTTTATTCAGTTCAAATCAGGGTGACTCTAAGGTCCTTTTCTCCTTACTAGCAAATATTACAAAACCACAGGATTCATTTCCTCCTCACTTGTATTCATCTAGTTTCAGTAACACTTTGGTATCATTTTTTTCCTCTAAAATGTAATGTATCCATCAACAGCTTATGCCCACCTCTGCTTGAATTACATCTTTTCTAATTTCATTTGTTCCCACCCATTCACTTTCAGTATTCAACTTACCCTCAGATAATAAGGTATCCAAATTCATTCAAAAATCTAAATCTTCAACTTATCAATTAGATCCTATCACCATTGTCCTTGTTAAATCTACCATTTTCTCTCTGTCTCCTCTCACACAGACTTTATACACTCTTTCCATACCCCTGATGTTTTTCCTTGTGCCCTCAAAATAGCTGTTGTAACCCCAATACTTAAGAAACCTGGTTCAGACCCCAATAACTGTAATAATTTTAGTCCAATTTCAAATCTTCCATTTATTTCCAAAATTCTTAAAAAAAAAAAATATCTGCTCAACTCCATAACCATTCATCCTGCAGGTAGTTATATGAACAATTCCAATTTGTTTTCCGCCCCCTTCACAGCACTGAAACAGCACTTGTTAAAGTCACTAATGACCTTCTCCTTTTTGCCCACTCTGGTTCATTATCCATTCTCCTCCTGCTTGATCTAACTGCGGCCTTTGATACAACCTCACACACCATCCTGCTCGAAAGACTTTCCTCTCTTCGCATCACAAATACACCTCTTAACTGGTTTAATTCATACCTTTCAGGCTGCACTTCCCATCCAGTCCCCGTCAGCTCAGGTGTCCCCCAGGGCTCTGTCCCGGGGCCCCTGTTGCTCATTATTTACCTTCTTCCCCTCGGTCAGATTTTCCATAAACATCATAGTCACTGTCACTGTTATGCGGATGATACCCAGCTTTACCTCTCAACCAAGCCTAATTCCATACTCCCATCTTAGTCCCTTACCAATGCCTCCTTGAAATAAAATCCTGCTTCACCTCAAACCTCCTTAAATTAAATTTAAGTAAAACAGAACTTCTCTTAAATAAAGAGAACTTCTCCTAATATGCACAAAATCTACATTAAACAAACTTCATAACTTTTCTATTCTCTCCCCTCAGGTCAAAAGTCTCGGTGTAACCCTTGGCAACATCCTTTCCTTCACCTTCCATGTCAATAATATCACTCAGTCTGCCTATTTCCATCTTCTAACATAAATCGTCTATGTCCTTCTCTCACTCCTTACTCTACTGCTGTTCGTGTTCATAGTCAGGTCACTTCCAGTTTAGATTATTGTAATTCTCATCTTTTCGGCCTTCCACATAAAACCCTTCATAAATTACAACTGGTCCAAAACACAGCCGCCTGTATCATCACACACAGCCCTTCAATCCATCACATCAGACCTGTTCTACAGCAGTTTCATTGGCTCCCTATCAGACATTGTATCAACAATAAAATACTCCTTCTCACCTTCAAAGCCGTTCACAACCGCGGCCCTCCCTATCTTTCTGACCAGCTTCACATAGCTACACCCGTTTACACCCTCAGATCTTCATCTCTATTCATTTTACCGTTCCCTCTGCCCGTCTTGTTACCATGGGGAGCAGAGCATTCAGTCGATCTGCTCCCCAGCTCTGGAACTCACTCCCACCTGATCTCTGTAACATATATGCACTACCACAATTTAAATCCAAACTCAAAGCCCTTCTGTTTACTACCTCTTGTCACAGTTGCATTGTCTATTTTAAAGTGTATTGTTTTCGTTCTTTTTTCATATATATATATCTATATCTATAGATATAGATATATATCAATAGAAATAGAAATACATATATATCTTTTACATTTTATGATGTAAGGTAATGTAAATGTCAAGAAAGGTGCCTATAAATATAATGTATTATTATTATTATTACTTAAACTGGAATAGTCCTTAGTCACACTCTTTCACACCAGGTTTCACTTTTTGAAAGCGGCGGAATGGGATGGGCCAGCTTGGAAAGTGAATGGCCATTAAGTATAATTTGGCTCCTGTGAGTGCCTGGGCCTCAGTTCTATAAAACCAGGTGGTCTGTAGGTCACCCGTTCTTTCCCTCCACCTACTCTACTGAGCAAACCTCCCAACCAACCCCCACCATCCCCATCCCCACCCCCCCACCCCACTCCCCTAATCTCCAGCTGCCCCTCCACAATTCTCTCAGACACATGGGAAAGGTTATTTGCACAATTGGTGGTGATTAGCTCTTGATTTGGCTCGTTCTATGTGTGTGACCAAGTCAGTGCATGCGTGTAGAAACCAATCCCATTGAGGGCACAGCTGTGGCTCAGCCATGACTGAAAATGGTTGAAAAGAGCCAGACTCAGAATCGGGGGGTGGATGGAGAAGATGAGAGGTTAAAGAAAAATAAAATAATTGGTATGGTGAAGTTAGAACAGTTCAAACCTCTCAGGTCCCTTGTGTGTGTGGTGGTTTGAATTTAAGACTGCTTATTGTTGACAAAAAAAATATGAACTATTTTACACATGTTGGACTCACTGAGTCCTACTGACCTTTCTTACTTTTTGACTTTCATTACATGACTGCACCCTAATGAGCTTGTGGGGTGGGGTTGTTGCCTTAGATTCAGTTAGTAAACAACATGAAAAAGGTTCTAAAGTTTGCTTTGCACCAAAGTGCTTCAAGGGTGTGTTGGGTTTGACGGGTTGGATATGTTGGCTGCAACCCTCAGTTGGTGTTGGACTTAAGGGTTGGCCCAGTGCCTCAACCTAGCTGGTGAGGCCAAAGAATTTTTCTCACAGCAACGGCTGTTTTAGCCACTGCTTTTCTTTCCCTTCCTATGTTCATCCAGTAATCCAGTCAGCCAGTAGGAATACCTCTCACTAACTGGGTGTTCAGCCAACAATTCCCACTCCACTCCGCTCCTCTCCTTTGGCCTTCCTTCTACAGCCATATATCAGGCTGATAGTTGGTGGAGAACTCCTTATCCAGCCAGATGAATAAAGCAGAGATTAAGTACTCACCAAAATTCATTTAATAACTCAATTAATAGCTTGCGGCACAAAACCTCAACCACTGTTGAAACGTTGGTATTGTTTAGTTTTTAATTTTCCTTCCACAAACAACAGAAACATTAAAAGAAGAGGCTACTTTTTTTTTATAACTGTCATGACAGTGCTGCCAAGTCACTATCTATTAAGATCTACAGATAATTGAACTATGGTGACAACTGTAGTATATATTCCTGCTTCATTTTTACCCCACAGAAATGGAAATTTACACTAAACACTACAATGCTGTTTGCTGGTACACCTCAATAAACTTGAAAATCCTCAAAAGCTTTATTTGTTTTAAGTGGTTCAATTCAAAAAGTGAAACTCATATATTGTGTAGGTTCATTACACACTGAGTGGTATATTTGACATGTTTCTGTCTGTTATGATTATTGTTGCTTCTAGCTAATAAAAATCCAGACTAAAATATCCAATAATTTGTCAATTTCTTACATTTACAAATATGGCCAAGTTTTAGTATTGCAATATGTAAAATACAAAAACCCATTGCTTGTAAGTGAGCAAGGAAATAAGACAAAGCAATATCACCTATTTACTTTTTCTAAATAAAATCCAGGAATACTTGCAGCTTTTGAATTTTAGGGAAAAATATGAAAAATAGTTAGACATTGGTAAAGATTGCTAGAATTAAATTTAACAGGATCTTGGCAAAAATGTTAGTTTAACAGAACAAAGTTGCAACCACAGTAACACAGAAAAAAATCATTTATTATTTTGGCAACTCTCAGTGATCTTTATTTATTTGATTTATTTACAGCCTCGGATCAGCAGCTATGATGTGGCTTCTTTTCAAGAATGCATCGGTCTGGCAGCAGTTTGCTTGCTTTTCAGATAGAAGTGAACTGGGATGCAAGACCTGCTTGTGTGACAGAACAACCCTAAGCCAAAGGAAAAAAAGACATTGTCTGAGCAAGCCTACCAGCCCCTGCTGCTGATTACGAAAATTACCTAAGCCTGCTAACAAGATTTAAATAATTTTCTTTATACTTAAAATAAAGCTGCCATATTTAGTGAGAATTTATGTTTAACATTCACTCTCCCTGGGAGAGCTGCCAAGGTTGGGTTGAGAGGATGAGCTTTGTGCTGAGAAGTGCCAGGGCATTTGGGAAAAAAGCTGAAGGGAACCCAAGGAGCTGCTTTCTGCAGAACAGTTGAATGACCTTTTCTAAAATGCTGCCACCCGCCTGCCACTGAAACACAGTCTGGCTAATTAAAGTTTCAGTGGCATTGAATTTTCACTAGCATAGCAAACCTCAGGCAACCTTGGGGGCTCAAAGAGGGAAAGATGGGCGATATAAGACAAGACAGAGGAGGGAGAAGCAAGGAAACAGCTGAACAGGAAGACAGCCACTAGAGAACAGCATGGCAAATCCAAGCAGAAAAAGACAAAAGCCTTTTGCTTTCCATAAAACAGAGGAGAGAAAAACCATATTAAAATGGAAATCTGGAAATCCCAGAGTATTTTACATAAGCTCTGATTTGGTTTGACCTTTCGAACTGTAGTGTTAAAAATGCTAAAGATGATATAGAATTATAAATCAAACTGAAACTGCCCAACTGTGTACAGCTGGGTGAATGCGGTTAGAAAGAGCTAAATGAGAGATATCCAATGTCAAAACGCTGAGTGCTTTTCCAAATCCTATTGGGCTTCCTCTCAACCTAATGGAATCTTGATGGGTGAATTTCAAGAATAAATGCATGACTTATGACATGACTTCCGGGAGCATTACCCAATATACTGGACGGCATGTTCTCGTCTCCAAAGCATCATTGAATAATTGGCCACATTTGACCAGGACATTTCTGAAAAAAGTGGCCAAGAAAAGGTTATGCAACCAGACAGATTCACTCATAGCCTGAATTTCGCAATCTGCTGGCCTTGTCTGCATTAATGATCTTGACCTCCTTTTTACTATGTTGGGAGTGAAAAAGACTTAATGAAGCTGAACAAAGCTGCGTGTGTGTGTTTGACTGTGTATGAGAGACAGAGATACAGAGGAAAGGAAGGCCCATGTGACTGTGGGCGTCAGCTTGATGAAGGCTTGGTCTGTGATTCCTGGGGGATGTGGTCCAATCTAGCCTTTATTAGGCCTTACTGAGCAGTGTGCAGGGAGGTGTGTGTGTGTGTGTCTTCTCTATTAAGAACATTTGCCTGAGTTTTCTAAGTACTTCTTTGTGTGGAACTTTAAAATGCACTCAGTTGGTAGCTTAATAGTGCATGCAAGGTATGGACCTTTTTCATGTCTCAGTCCGTGCATAAGAGGTGAACAGCTCAGTTTTATCACACCATTTATGTGTACAGAATACTACTGGTAATTTCTTTCATGCATAAAAGCAGTACTGTGCACACTGAAAAAACTTTTTCAAAATAGTAGGATTGGTTAGAAATAATTTTAAAACTAAGTAATTTAAAAATAGTACAATCTTGAATTACACACAGAAAGGTACTTAATTTAACATATAAGTAGATATTAAATGCAAGTGAATCGTTTCAAAATGTTAAAAACAGGAAAACAAAAGTTTACTAGCAAAATTATACAAGAAAGACAAAAGCATTCAACAGCCATGAGGAAAACTAGCAGCAAGGCAAAATAAAAATAAGTGCTAAAGAGCACAACTATCAGAGTCTGATGCAATTGTAAAATCTGACCTGTTCTGAAAAGTCAAGTTTCACCCTCTTCTGTGCTGACTGATACATCTGGGTCAGAAAATGCAACCATCATCCCTAATTTTACAATTCAAGTCTATAGGAGCAATGTATTGATCTGATTTTGCATCACTGAATCAGATTACGCAACGAAATATGTGTAAAATACCTACCTGGAGTTTATTTAGTTTTTTGTCTAATGAGAGCATATTTCAATATGGAAGTATATAGGTATTATTACAATAGTACAATAAAGTGTAAAAAAGTTATATTTTGTAATTCCCAAATTTTACTTGTGAGGGCCATATGACCAGCATATCCCATCAAAACAGTGTGAAAACATGCTAATATTAACTTAACACTTTTGCAAACTGTGCCACATGAACATTGTCATCAGGAAGATATGAGTTTTATTAAGGCTGTAGCTTTATGTGTTGAATATCATGTCTTAGAAGCGCCGGCTGTGACAAAAGATCTGTTGCTGTCCAGACAAACAGATACTGTAGCTTTCAGAATGGCATTGGCATGTGAGTTTTAATGCACTTTGAAGCTCCAGAGTTTTGAGGTATATATTAATTTTATTAATCAATACAGTATTGAATTGGAAATTTTTACGAGTAATTGCCTCATCTTAAATGACTGGGATCAGTATCTTGGAAAAGAAATGCATGGTTTTCAGGTATGATGCCCTTGTGTACTCACGGTTGGCAAAGCTTGATGAGGTCCTGGTCAGTGGTTCCAGGTGGCAGACCACGAATATACAGGTTGGTCTTACTGAGCTGCTCCACTCCTCCCTGGCTGCAGCTGTTGGTGCTGGGGCTGGGAGGAGCCATTGGATGAGGGGGTGGAGCATAGGGCTGCTGGGAAAAAAACAGAGAGACAGTTCAATACAAACTGCTAATAGATATTTTTGGAAAAAACATGTTATTGGAGAAAAAGACACTGGGGTGAGTAGTGACAATAACTGAGGAAGAAGCTGAAAATATTTGAAAATGAATTTAAAAATACATCTCTTGAAGAAACTGCAGGTACTTACAGTTCAGCATCACTACAAAAACAGACAAGACATTGTAGGGCAGCAGTGAGATGGAAGGAGATGAAATCAGTGTTGGTAAGAGATAAAAAGAAAACAGCAGGTAATAAGGAGTAATGGAAATAACATCCTTATAATCGGAAATGGGAAACAAAATGCTCTCCACAATAACAATATTTAAAAAATTGCTTTCAGGTGAGATCATGAATGCTCCATATGATTTTTGTTTTCCAGTTCACTTCATTTTGTTTTAAGTAAACATTTCACTGAGGAGGCTCTCACAAATTAGGCTTCATATGGCTTCCAGCAGCTTATAAACAGTTTTAAATGACGGCAAGCTCCGCTCACTACTAAAATTGCCAGAACCAATTTCATTACACTGTGAAACAATTTTCACCTCCAAGGGTGTGAGATCCTGATGCAATAATCCACTCCAGTATATTTTAGAACCTTCTAAATTTGAATGCCTTTTTCAGTGCAATCCTCAACTTGCAAAACGTACGCAAAATTTGATGCCACCTTCATTTTTCCTCCTCCTCTTCTCAACGTCTCTAGCATCTTTTATTTGTTTGTTGTTCTGTTTGTGAAGATTCATGGTATAGGAGTCAGGGCCCCCTCCTCACAGACCATTTATATCTCTATTGCAGGGACACTGCACATTATGACAAAGAGGGAGAGCTGAAGCCCCGTGGGTATAAAAGGAGGGAGAGACAAAAAGAACTGGAAAAACATTGAAAAAATGGAAAAAGAAGAAAGAAAATGAATATGTATAATGCAAAAAAAAAAATAATGACTGATGTATGAAGCAGAGGAAAACAAAGTGGCCAGCCAGTAAGAGTGTATGACATAACAACCACCACCAACAGCTCTAGTTAACCAGGTTAACCCTTATCCTCCCAGGGGAAGACCTCAAAACCCCAAACTGTGATGTGAAAACGCACACACATTTTAAAACACATACACACTCACACCATTAGCCCTCCAATTTGCCCCTAACATTAACAGCGACTGTTGGAGCATGGCTGATTTGATGCGCTATTTTAAGCGTGTGTGCCATGCCAGCGTGTCGACTCCCACTTCTCAGACAAAGAGCTGGGGCCCCTGGAGCGTGAAGAGGGAGCCACGTCCATCAATGGTCGGCCAATTACCACGCTGAGCTAAACAGAACTGATGGGGAGCCACTCTCTTTGCCATACTTACGCACACACTGTACGTTTGAATATGACCGTGGACTGACAAGAACATACTTACACACAAAAACAACTGTCTTAATACAGGTGAGAAAAACATTACTAATATCAACCTAAGACTTTTACCTACCTCAAACCAAAATTCAATGATCTGAGATAACCTAAAGATAACTCCACATAATAAGATTTAATAGCCCCTTCACACTAAAGTATGAAGACACGTGACTCAAGTAAAAAATCTCTCTATTTATAATACATTATTTATCTTAGCATGTTTCATTTGATATGTAGCTCAGTCCCAGGTATTTTGAACATGTAGACAACATGCATGCTGTAGTGGTATGGAGGTAAATTTGTCTCACTATTATTCAATCAAAAAAAAACTAATCTCAATCAAAAAAAAACTAATCTCAATCAAAAAAAAACTAATCTCAATCAAACAAAAAACTAATCTCAATCAAAAAAAAACTAATCTCAATCAAAAAAAACTAATCTCAATCAAAAAATATTAAGTTGTGATCAAAACTTTCAGAGTTGTAACGATTATTTTTTTTTTTATGGAATATTTTATTTTGGGGAGAAAAAAAAATTGTTTGATTAAACTTTTTTTTAATTAAAATGACATTTTTCGACGCTCTCTGTTTTTGGTTGAACTCAACGAATTTTGAGTGCTGGGAACATGAACATCCTGGGCGGGGCCTAAAGACGAACGCTGTAAGACGTTTCCCTATTGGTTAGCGCTGACTAAAGCAGCAGACTCTGATCCCCCGCATCTCTGAACTTCTGCTCGAACTGCAGGGCTTGCAGCGTCGCTTCAGTGAGGAGACATCAACTGTACAGAAGAAAACTGCGGTCAAGTGAGCCGACAGTCAGAAATACGCGATCACGCCAGCCGACACCAGCTCTCTCTTAAAGATTAGCGTCGCGCATACAAGGTGCTTTACGGTAATGGAGCAGAAAGGATGCCGATCCTGGCAACGGTTGAGAAAATAAGAGGAAAACAGAAAAGTAACCTACAGAACATTTATATTAATTACATTTTTACAACTTTCACATTCATATTTTATGTAAAAGAATAAATATTTAATATTTTACTGTACAGTTTTGGAGAAATATCTTGTCAAAATACCTCAAAATGCTCAACTATTATATGCATTTGTCCCACTTTCAGGAATTTATTTCTCCAAAACCAAGAGAGGTGACAACACAATCTCTTCAGATTTTATTAGAGGGTTATTTATATTATAACCAGAATTAGAATTTCATAATTTCAGTGTAGGTTTCTGGAGAAATACACAACTACCCCAAGTGTAGTATAAAACAGAGTCCATGTCGGGCAGATGGCATCCCATAATCCTGTGTGTTTTCCTCACAACCCGTGATACTTCCTCCCTCTCCTGTGCAATTCCCACACCACACTGTCCTGCTGAGACACAGAGTGCTTTCCATCGTGGCCCTGCAGACATCTGTAAGCAGCTGAGGAGATGAAGAAGAGCTGTTGTTGTACCTTCTTCAACAGGCGAGGGGCGTTTCCGGTCCAGGAGAGGTCAGAGGAGATCTGGATGCTCTTGCACTTTAAGCTGTCCAGACCACTTCCCAGGATCTCATCGACCTCACCAAAAATAAACGTTTGTGGTACTTTGTTGGGGTAGTTGTGTATTTCTCCAGAAACCTACAGTAAAATTATGAAATACTAATTCTGGTTATAGCGTAGATGACCCTCTAATAAAATCTGAAGAGATTGTGTTGTCACCTCTCATGGTTTTGGAGAAATAAATTCCTGAAAGTGGGACAAAAGCATATGCTGGTTGAGCATTTTGAGGTATTTTGACAAGATATTTCTCCAAAACAGTACAGTAAAATATTAAATATTATTTTACACAAAACATGAATGTGAAAGTTGTAAAAATGTAATTAATATAAATGTTCTGTAGGTTACTTTTCTGTTTTCCTCTTATTTTCTCAACCGTTGCCAGGATTGGCGTCCTTTCTGCTCCATTACCGTAAAGCACCTTGTATGCGCGACGCTAATCTTTAAGAGAGAGCTGGTGTCGGCTGGAGTGACCGCGTATTTCTGACTGTCGGCTCACTTGACCGCAGTTTTCTTCTGTAGAGTTGATGTCTCCTCACTGAAGCGACGCTGCAAGCCCTGCAGTTCGAGCAGAAGTTCAGAGGTTGGGGGATCAAAGTCTGCAGCTTTAGTCAGCGCTAACCAATAGGGAAACGTCTTACAGCGTTCGTCTTTAGGCCCCGCCCAGGATGTTCATGTTCCCAGCACTCAAAATTCGTTGAGTTCAACCAAAAACAGAGAGCGTCAAAAAATGTCATTTTAATCAAAAAAAAGTTTTATCAAACAATTTTTTTTTCTCCCCAAAATAAAATATTCCATTTAAAAAAAAATAATCGTTACAACTCTGAAAGTTTTGATCACAACTTAATATTTTTTGATTGAGATTAGTTTTTGTTTTGATTGAGATTAGTTTTTTTTGATTGAGATTAGTTTTTTGTTTGAATAATAGTGAGACAAATTTACCTCCATATAGTGGAAGAAATGGCAGAGTAATTCAATAAATACATATTTGACTACCCTGAGTAAACTCAATCTCAGTACCTGTTGCAAACAACAATGCCTTTCACTGTCCCTAATTTTGTCTGCCAGTGAGCTGTAGTGAAAATTTGTGTAAAAAGTTTAAAAGAATCATGTCCGGGGCTTTCATTACTGTATTGTAGCCACATTCTTTTTATTATCTAAATAATGGTGGTTTCTGTATGTTTTACCCTTTTTAATGAGACTTACAGAGAAAGAAAGACTGTATTGGTGACGGCAGTGTCGTGTCTTTGTGTTCAATTTGAGCAACTTGGTACTTACAAATCCCCATACAATTGTTTAGAAAGAGCTACGAAGGTCCCAGCTGATACTAAACCTTAAATCTGATGATTTCCATGGTAAAGGGTTAACCTTAAGATAATTATAAATAAGTCACCTAGTTAGACATGACAAATCCAAAAAAGGTACAAAAAAAGAAAAAAAAAACAACTGGACTTCAGTTCTTGTAGTTAAAGACGTTTTGGTCTTCACCTGAAGGGCTTTTTCAATTCAAATACTCATGGGTAGTTGTATGTTAATGCAAAAGTCCCTCTCTTTTATTCAGACTTTCTTTTATAAAGTCCTTCAGTGATCCACACAGCTCTCCTCCTCCTTTACTTCACTAGGCTCCAGGCTTGGCTGGCATTCTACTCTTTGGAATTCATGTGTCTCGCCCTATCGATTTGCTTTCATATTTTAAGGTCAGAAGCTGAAATCTTACACAATGAGGCATGGAGGGTCAAAATGAGCCCATTACTTACAGTGCTGGGCGAAGAGGCACAGAGTGAGGTTATCCAAGGGGAAAAGAAAGAAGGCTGGAAAAGTCCTCTGGGATGAGGAATGGACTGGTCGCCAAAGGTCTCCAGAGAATGAACACGTGTTTCTAAATGTTTTGATTATGATGAAGGATTTTTGCTGACTAATAATGATCTTCTGTTTTTGCTTCATGTATAAAAAGAAAAAAAAAGACTTTACATATTAGCATGCTTACATTTGAAAGAGCTTCAGCAATAGGTTTTAGATGCATAGGACAAAATCTACTGGGCACACAGGTTATAGGGAAAATAATTCAGCCATTTTAAAATCACTTGTCTGTGGGCTTATTTGCTGCCACCCTGGAGGTCAATAACCAAGCTTGTTTCCCTTCTTGGACAGTTTAATGACTGCAGTTTAGCTTTAACCTGTCAGCCTAAAAGATTCCCAAATACACAATAAATACTGGACTCATGTCAGAATGACGAGGACTGAACACAGCAGTTAAAGTATATTTCCACAAGGAGAGAAGGGAGATGAAGGTCAGGTTGGGGTAGGAGGGAGGGTACAAAGTTAAAAAGAGCCTGATGGGATGACTTGAAAAGAGAAACAGAGAAGAGTGGGAGAATGGCTGGTTATGACACTTGGGGAAAAAAAAGCCCCGGGTGGTAAATGAGAAAACCTCCATTCTGCCTCCTCCCTACCCAGCTGTGAGATGCCGCTACACAGACTTACTGGGGATTTTAATTTGCTGCACTGTATTTTAGACAGGCAAAATAGTTTACACAGGCCCAATTTACCGAGCCAGTCGTGCAGGGGGTTCACAGCCTGTGTGACATGCCAGGGAATGTTTATGAGTGTATTAAGTGAGGGTGATAAATCTAGCGTGAGTTGCACAGGCTGAGGGCACATAGCGTTGCAATGTATATACACACATCCACACAAGGACAACACACATTTATTTAACAGAGCTAGCCCTCATTGTCACTGAGAGTATGAATGCCCTTTTAACAGCCTGAACCTAATGTGTATATCTTTATTTTGTGTCATGTTCATGCAGTATATTTTTTATATTTAATGAAATAATTCAATAAAAACATTCAACTTTATTTCTAATAGTTTGCATCTTTTGTGTTGTACCCAAAGTCTTTACATCCTCAGCTTTCTAACGTGACTTTGAATGTTTCCCTACAATGGTCAGTTCATTTTATGGAGCATGGAATCATTTGGTTACAGGAATAAAATTTTGTTGCTGGCTGCACACGAGCAGTTGTCTGCCAACTGGAATGTTGGCGGTTCGATCTCAGCATCCCCACCCAACATGTTGGTGTCATTAAGCAGGAGTCTGAACCCCATGATGGCCTTAATTTACTGACTGATGTGTGATGATATTTGGCAGATAAAACATGGCCTCCCATGGAGAAGCTACTCAACCAACCGCTGAGAAGAGCAACCAGCTGACCAAGGGAGGATGGACGGGACATAGTGTGCATGGAGATGGAGGTTGGGAAGCTTAAAACTAACCCATGTGAGACCAAAATTCAAATACATTATTGCTTTATCTTTATTACGTCCGTCACCTTGAAATATTTACACCTGCAAGAACAGCTGCAGCATGTACACCAATTGACAAATGACTGCTAGGTTTTTGTCTCTGACTGACTCCACAGCAACATCTCTGAATCCACTTGGATGTATTGAGAAGTGCTGTTAGTTACTGTCATAATGGTTTCTTAAACCCGTTCCCTGCTGCTATGGGCATCAAGAGATGTAAAAGTAATGTTTGATCTTGTAACGTCTAAAGCTGGGGTCTCAATCTTCAGTTCTTTAATGGTGCGTTCAGACCGACTGCAATCCTAGTGAGTTCTTCGCCTCATTCACGTGCTGTTGCTCCCCTGACATTTCACCAGCAATTCGCATGGCCAACGGGCGACAACGCTCCACTCGCTTCACCACATCATCAAATAGGAGGAGCTTCTATCTGCTGCTTGCTGGTTTCAAACTCAACATGGAGCGAGTGTCAGTGCTTTATTAATGGAAAGCAGAATAACGACACCGGCGTCAACGTCCCTGGGTTCACCAGACTCTCCAGAGTCGGAACCAGTTTGGAGAGTACCGTCTAACTCCAGTAGCTGTGTCTGGATGACGGCCGCTTTCAGCGGTACTCCCATCTATCCAGGACCCAGTTTGAGGACCTGCTGTCCCACATTGGGATAGGAATCAGCCTCCGGGACATCAACTACCGGTGCTGTATACCCGCTGCAGAACGCCTGTCTATCTGTCTTTGATGAGTAAATAAATCTGAGCTCAATAGAAAAACAGCTAAATTGTACTATCCACATTTTCTAAATATAATAAACATTTTTGTTCCTAAACATATGGATGAGGACTGCCAAAATACACCAGGCAAGAGCTGATATGACAACAGAATGTAGCATGGTAGCCATAATATGTAGTTTAAATAATGGCTGATCGGCGACCTAGAAATAAGGCTTGCTGACATATGCATCTGAAAGTTAAATACTTAGGAATAAATTCTAATTTTCTACATGAACAGAGATGTACCCTGAGCAACTGCTGTGAGTTTCATACTTGTATGACAACGTTTGTCCTGAATAGAGGGCTATAGACTCAATGCGAATTGAGAGAAAAGTGTCATATTTCTGAGTTGATAATGTTAAACATTTTGTGGTTTGAAGAATTGGTGCTTGTGCAGTGAACAGAGAGGGGGTCAGTAGATGCAGTTACTGGGATCAAAGCATTATTGTCTTTTTTAATCCTTTGCTTCCTATGTGTCTCCCTGCACTCAGTAGGGCAGAGCTGAATGAGGTGGTTGCACACCAATGTTGTAATTGGGCCTGATTTATAGGAGGCCAGAGGAGCTAACTCAACACTGGAACTGGGCCAGCCAGGGCCATGCTGTCAATATCATCAGTAAAGCAGCACAATCCTGCCAGAGCCTCCCCACAGTCATGACATCACTAATTCAGGTCGTCAGGCAGATGCACACGCATGTGTATCTTACTGTGCGTTTTCTGTTCTGTTCTGTCATAGACACTGCTGTAAAAATTACAACCAGTCTCTTAAAAATTGAGGAAAAAAGCCTCCCAACTTGTTCTCCAATAATTCATGCTGGCAAAGTCTCTGCAAAGACTCTTAGAGGCAAGAATGCTCCCAGAGGCATACCTTCCAAACTGCCAGAACTAACAGACTAGCAGTCGAATGCATTCACAGCAGCCTTTAAGCACGGAAGGAACACAAATCCCCCATCCATCCTGGATTGCTGCTCTTAAACCTTTAGCCCTTAAACATGTGTTTTAAGAACCATGACTGCATCTCGATGCTCAAAGAAGAGGAAGGGACACTGGAAACCTGCCTGTCATCCTCTTTCTTCATTTATTCAGTCTGTGTCCATGCCCTTCTTGGTAAACCATAGCCAGAGGAGTGAATAGAAAATTATTCCCAATTCACCTGGGATTGCAGCACTGCTGATCCTATAGCCAAACGCATCTTAATAGGAGGGAATGGGAGCTCTCTGTATGCAAGGTCATGAAGACAGGAGGAGCAGAGAAATAACAAGATGTTTAAGAAAAATATATAAAGGGGTTTGACAATGAAACTGAAACACCTGTCATTTTAGTGTGGAAGGTTTCATGGCTAGATTGGACCAGCCTGGTAGCCAGTCTTCGTTGATTGCACATTGCACCAGTAAGAGCAGAGTGTGAAGGTTCAATTAGCAGGGTAAGAGCACAGTTTTACTCAAAATATTGAAATGCACACAACATTATGGGTGACATATCAGAGTTCAAAAGAGGACAAATTGTTGGTGCACGTCTTGCTGGCGCATCTGTGACCAAGATAGCAAGTCTTTGTGATGTATCAAGTGCCACCGTATCCAGGGTAATGTCAGCATACCACCAAGAAGAACGAACCACATCCAACAGGATTAACTGTGGATGCAAGAGGAAGCTGTCTGAAAGGGATGTTCGGGTGCTAACCCGGATTGTATGCAAAAAACATAAAACCACGGCTCCACAAATCACGGCAGAATTAAATGTGCACCTCAACCCTCCTGTTTCCACCAGAACTGTCCGTCGGGAGCTCAACAGGGTCAATATACACGGCCGGGCTGCTATAGCCAAACCTTTGGTCACTCATGCCAATGCCAAACGTCGGTTTCAATGGTGCAAGGAGCGCAAACCTTGGGCTGTGGAAAATGTGAAACATGTATTGTTCTCTGATGAGTCCACCTTTATTGTTTTCCCCACATCCGGGAGAGGTACGGTGTGGAGAAGCCCCAAAGAAGAGTGCCACTCAGACTGTTGCATGCCCAGAGTGAAGCATGGGGGTGGATCATTGATGGTTTGGGCTGCCATATCATGGCCCAATACTTGTGCTAGATGGGCGCATCACTGCCAAGGACTACCGAACCATTCTTGAGGACCATGTGCATCCAATGGTTCAAACATTGTATCCTGAAGGCAGTGCCGTGTATCAGGATGACAATGCACCAATACACACAGCAAGACTGGTGAAAGATTGGTTTGATGAACATGAAAGTGAAGTTGAACATCTCCCATGGCCTGCACAGTCACCAGATCTAAATATTATTGAGCCACTTTAGGGTGTTTTGGAGGAGCGAGTCAGAAAATGTTTTCCTCCACCAGTATCACGTATTGACCTGGCCACTATCCTGCAAGACGAATGGCTTAAAATCCCTCTAACCACTGTGCAGGACTTGTATATGTCATTCCCAAGACGAATTGACGCTGTATTGGCCGCAAAAGGAGGCCTTAGACCATACTAATAAATTATTGTGGTCTAAAACCAGGTGTTTCAGTTTCATTGTCCAACCCCTGTACTTAACAGCCATAAATTGATTTGAAACCAAGGAACAAGAAGGAGACATTAGAGAGAGAGAAAAAAAAAAAAACTGTACATAGGTTATTGTGAATGTAATCTGAGGTGACCCAGACTGTGGGATTTCTTATAGAAAAAAAGTGGGATTCAAAACACATTGGTAGGCTAACAATTCTATAGACTAAAACAAATATACTAATAGGTTTATCTACACTGCCTTTTAAATTGAGAGAAATTTTTATGTGTCTTTACCATTTTCTCTTTTGTTTACATCCCCTTTGGTCACGTTTTGTTTGACAGCCTCTGCTTTTGCAATCACTTTGGGGCAGACATGAGAACACTGTTGAATTACATCAGGAGCCATGTGTCATAATACAGAGACCACGCATTCAAAACATAAAATCTTAGGAGAATTACCGTTAAATTAAATTAGAAGTGAAATCAGTTTCACTATCTCCACAATTGATCAAAAATACTTAAAGAAAGCTTGGATGAAATTGTTAAGTATAACTAGTAACTATCGACAGGAACTGCCAAAGATGCAAACTGACCAGGTACTTTGGAAAATACTTTAATGTATTTAAAGCACAAGGAAAGTAGATGCTATACATAAACAAAGTCTGTCTGAAATGTTTAATATTAGTTTTTATGGTAAACAAGTTTAACAAAACAAAAAATAATTTTTAATATTTTTAAAGTCTGGCATCTGATGAAGACATGAACTAAAATGTAATTCACAGTATGATAAGAGCAACAACTTTCTCTTTCTTCTGTCCTTATTGGTCTTCTCGTCTAGTTAAATGATTTTACATTAACAATTTCATATTACTACCAAATTTTTGTAGAGCCCAAAATGTCTAATCTTAAAACAGCTTCATATGTCAAGACAGAGGTGTGTTATCCACTTAAGGGGAAAGGGTAAAAGTAAGACATTATAGTATAACACCTCGACACACCAACCTCTCAAATGCCACCAATAAATGTTGTGTGAAAAGCACTGTATACAATCGCAGAGCCTTCTGAGGTACATACTCCTTAAATTCTAAACAATAAGTTAAGCACAAAGACATGTATTATAATAAATGTTTAAATACAAGTGTGTGCCGTGCGGGAAAAATGCCTGTAGGCAGAACATAGAAAATTATTCCATAACAGCTTGAAGTCTGAATTGTGGATTGACTAAAGGAATATTTTTGTGGCAAATCAGAAATGACATTTACATGTATTAACTGAGATTAGGTCATTTCCAGGCAACTGAGCAAGTATTGAATACACTCATTCTAGGTTTTTTGTTTTCCTTCATTTTGCTGCTAACATTCTTTACCTTTAAGTATAAAATGCACATCACTTTTACATATCAGGTTAGTTGGCAACTATGTCCTCAAACACAATCTAAAAATGGAACCAGTTTGTGTATACCAGTCCTCCAACAACCCTTAACTTGGTTCTCTGTGGACATCAACAGTCAGCTAGTGTTTAGGTGACATAACTCGGCCTTAAGTGTGTTTGTGCAGCACATATTATGATGGTTTGGCTTGAAGTACAGTCAGTGACCGCTGCTGAGGAATCTCTAAGAGAAAGCGCTGAGCGAGCCGTGGGCAGAGACGAAGTGAAACTTCATGGACATAAATATTTGGGCTGATTTGTCATCCTTATAGCCAGCTGGGTCTGTTTGCAAGCTCTGCAGTGTGGGAGTGGAGACTGCAGGATGACCGCAATAAAGGAGTGGGAAGATAGAGATGCTCATTTAAAGGCAAAGCAACTAAGTGAGGGACATATTTGGAAACCAAATAGTCTAAATTTGCTCACCAACTGAACCTACTTGCTTGCATCCTCAGCCCAAAATAGATTTTTCATAGAAATCGGACTTGTTATGGGATCTCTGGCATACATTTTCAGAATTAATTCAAATGATGTCTCAAAGTGCTTTGTGTAACTAATAACTATAATGTATTTATAAATATATAAAAGAGACAAAGAGCACCTAAACAAATTTTTGCATTTTAGGGGTAAATCTAGCCCTTTCATGCATAAATTATGAGAACTTCCTGCAGGATCTGTTGACACTCACTGTAATTCAAACAACTGAGCTGCAAAAATATTATTTAGGTTACAAAAACTGTAAGTTACAGTCTAATGACAAAAACATTTTTTACTCACAGAAACAGCGACCACTGTTGAATTATTTTCAAGAATATTATAGTGTCAGTGCTGATGAAAATGGAGGTTAAAATATAGCCATTGATGAAACCTACTATAAAGGACAAATAACTAATTGTAATAATAAAAAATAAAAAAAAACACTTCAATATCATGCCTTGGCTTTCCTTTACCTGGAAGGGTTTCATATAATTTAAGAATCAGCAAGATGATCTTAAGGGGTCAGCATCTGTGTTTGACTACTGGCCCGTGTTAAGAAATATTTAGCAAATATACATTAGTTGAATTACTAGACCAATTAAACAGCTTATATGAAAGTATACCATCAAAATCCATACTTGGAAAACACTAACTTTGAATAGCTGTGCTCTGTAGTGTCCACTATGCCTTAAAGGGCTAGAAATGTTTGCCATCTCTGTTTAGAAAATGCACATTTGTAGCTTAAAATGAATGAGTATGACAACCTTACTCCAGAAAGTTAGAGCAATTATAATGTTTAAACGTTATGCTAACCGTAGACCCCTACGTAACTATATCTCTGGACCCAAATGAGTGTCACTGGAAAGTTTGGTTTCAATTGGAAAAGAAAAGGAAATAAAATCAGAAGCAGCCACTAAGCCCCAACCTTATTCTTCGCCACTAATTGGGCACATTCTTCAGGAGTCAATTATGTTTTTCACAGTAAGTTTAAGTACAAACACGGGACTGTGTGGAAAGGGTGGTGGAGGAGGAGGACATTGTGTAACTGTGTTTCATTGAAGCAAATGTCTGGTGATGCAGGCATACACATTGGCTGGCACTATGCCCTGAAATGCCTAGGCTTCATTAAGATGCAGGAAGACAGAGACAGAGCACATGTAACAGAAGCCTCAGTCTGTCTTTATCCCTTACCTTTAAAAGTACATCTACTCTGAAATGTACCAGTCCCTCATGCAACAGTAGCTTTAGGTGGGCATGGTGTTGTCTAACATCCAGGGCCAATTGCTTGATAAATTGCCAGATTTTGAATGAACAGATTGCAGAATGTCAGGCAGAAAGAGAGAAATGGGAGACAGATTGATACCAAAGACGCTCAACCATTTGTCATGCTATTCTGCAGACAAACAAATTTAGGTCCACTCTTCCAGAAGGTCAACTGTGCTCAAATTCATAAATAAGCCTGTAATTGACAGACAAGGTGCAGAGAGGCTGAAAGGTTCCTAACAGCTTAGTGCATGAGTTACTGCCTGACACTGACCTCAGAACTGTATGTGTGTTTGACTGTGTGCCAACGGCCATAAGTTACAGGAACTATGTAATGTTTGCATGACTGCTAACGATATGACAAACAACTCTAATATAGGCACAGACCTGTGAAACCAGGTATTGCCGCACCCAGTACAATATAAACTTCTATAGGTCTACACATGCCAGTTAGACAATAAAGTGCTACAGTAATAAGTTAATAAAAAAACATTATGGTTGTCGGCCATAGCTGAAGAACTTTCCCCCTCACATATGTTTCTAAATGGTTGGTTAACGCTTTGGGTAAAGGGTCACAAACTACAACTTTATAGCTTACAAATCTACCCATGAATCTGTGTATGAATGTGTTTTTAGTGTGTGTTTGGGTGACTGATCAATAAGATTAGGAAACCACTACATAAATGCAGTATATTTATCATTTTTCCTCAGCTGTGCTGTAGGACATAAGACAAATCGGTGTTGACCAGTCATTGCGCTGTTATAGTTAAAGGTTACTGAGGATAAGATTTGTTACACAAATTGTAGTTAAGCTCAGCTCAATTTGGTTCAGGTGGGTCAATTAAAGGCAGTTTGGGTCAGTTCAGTTTGGTTCAGATTGGATCAGTCCAGTTAGGTTTGTTTTAGCTAGCATCAGTTTGGGTTAGTTGGGTTCACTTTGGTTTAGTTGGTTCTGTTGAATTCGGTTTGGATCAGTTCAGGTATGTTCATTTGGATTTAGTTAGGTCAGTTTGTTTGAGCTTGATCGTTTTGTTTATACTGGAACATTTTGTTGCATGAATTGGTTCATTTTGGTTCAGTATGATTTTGTACAGTTTGGGTTAGACCAACTGGGTTTAGTTGTTTTCATTTTAGTTCAGTTCAGACTGATTGGGTCAGCTTAAATTAGTTGAGTTTAGTTCTGAACAGTATTTCTCAAGTAATAACTGAGATCAGTAAACAATCTTGAACAAGTTGGATCGAAATACTTTTTTGAAAAATTTGACAACTGAAAATCAAAACTAGAACTAAAACAAAGGTGGCTGCTAAGCAGCCAATGCAAAATGAATGCAAGGTAACAAGGCTAAAGATGTGTAATTGAATTTCATTGAGTCATTAGTTAATATATGTGAATAAACTGTAAGCATCATCTTACTGAGACAAACATGAACACAGTCATACAGAAAAGAAAATGAACGATTTATTCAAACGCAGATGAGTATAATTGCCAGACTAAATACTGGCACCAAACACCAACCATTCTTCTGGCAGGAAGACTCGAGGCCTCCATAACAAATCAGCTAAGGTGCAGAGAACATGATTGGGGTGGTTTATACAGTTATTTTAGGACATACATCTGAAAAACCTATCCAGGAATTCTGCACAGCGATCTTAACCAACATGACCGGACTCATCCCTGCCAGAAATATCAGGTGTATAAGCAGTAAAGAAAGAAAGTCACTAAGCTAACTTAGAAATGAAAAACTCACATCCTTGCTTTTATTACTCTCACAAATTTGAAATATATAGATAAGTGATATAATAAACAGGAACTTCAGTTTTAAATAATTTCTCAACATGGGAACTGAGAAATATTACACCACATGAAAGCAAAATGGCTTTGAAATGGTGCTACTCTTTAATTGCACGACAAGGTATAAATGAGATTTTGATGGATGTGAACTTCCAGATGAGTTTCAGAAAAGGTCATGCAGCAACAGGCAATAAAAGCAAAGATAATGATTTTGTTTGCTTTAAACAAAGAAAACCAAGGTGAGGAAAAATGCCTAAACTTTTATGTAAGATTTAGCATAGTCCAACATACTCCTGAATAGATTGCTTTTATGTAATTTGGCCATTTCAGTGTACAAATGAAATGACCTCCTTGCATGTCCATGGCCTAATGGCTATCTGTCCAAATCATTCTCTATGATAAAGCCCAGGTAAAAGCTGGCTTAAGAAAGATTAGATCTTTGTCCTAAAGGTCAATGTGTGCATTATCCCTTTAATGACAACTTACTTTAGAGATGTTCTTGCAGGTGGTCTTTAATTATTCTCTAATATGTACTTTTATAGTTTTGAAACAACTTTTTTTTTTTTACATGAAAAAGAGCCATCTGCCAAATATTGACATGTGACCATCTATCAGTGCTTTCAGGATATTATGCACCTGCGTTGAGAGCCATGATGTTCAGAAAATTACTAATTAGTGATGTGATGTTCACGAACAAACCAGTTCTTTTGAATGGCTCCTTACCTTGAACGAATAGGACTCGAGTCTTAGTGAGGACCGTTTTTAGTTTTTTACTACTTTGC
This sequence comes from Girardinichthys multiradiatus, assembly GCF_021462225.1. NCBI lineage: Eukaryota > Metazoa > Chordata > Actinopteri > Cyprinodontiformes > Goodeidae > Girardinichthys > Girardinichthys multiradiatus. Next base: position 38,673,229 of record NC_061806.1, on the reverse strand, counting down.
TTGCTTATAATGCAACTTTCAATGTTATTTAATTTTAAATTATGTTTGATTACTTAGGCGGTTAAATTTGAAAATCAAAAACAGGTAGGTATGAGCATGCATTGCGCATGCTCTTTGCTCGCTGTTTGCTTAGTAACGTGTCATGGCGGCATGGTGTGTGGCATTGTGGCATTACGACCTGGCTGCAACTCTGACGCATGCATTGGGAGGGAGGACGGTCACGGTGTCAGTGTTGCAGGTAAAAACCTCATTAATAATATTTGATCAGTCTTGCAGGATATTAGAAAATCCTCTGTTAGTGCTGCTGGTACAATGTCTGACAAGTTGGTAACAAGTTAAACCAACAAGCAGAATGCCTAGAATGCCTACATCCAGCAAAAAGGTAATTTACTTTGGAATAGCTGCAGGCCAAGTGAGTATTGGTGAAAGTTGTTGGCTAAGGATGTTCCTCACACTGTATTCTTTATTTCTGCATGCTCTACAGACAGAAAAATGTCCATGTCCTTGAACAGGATGTTAGGAACACCAGTGCAAGCAAAATAACAAAATGGTCAAGGTTAAGTTTTGTATGAGCAGTTTGGTTTTGACCAATAGTCCCTTCCATTACCTTGCAACTTTAACAATAAGTTTTGCTTGTAATAGACTAAGCACTGTTTGACACTGTGTTCTTCACATGAAATCAATGTCACAGCTAGTGCCACAGAAAGTGTTTAGCAATTAGTTTAAACATAACAATGACTATGGCCTCCAGATTTTGCCCTTGTTTCTATCCAAACTGGAGTACCTTAAGAAACCCTCAATCAAGTCAAATCTCCAGTTACTTCAGACTTCAACCCATGGGATCTAAAGGAACTTCTCAGTGCTGAACCCCCTGAGTTTCTGTGTTTGTGTATGTACAGTTCAGACCCCATGCTTTATAAACTTTTCCTACTTTGTCAGAAGTGTTTAAAATTGCAATCATTCATTTAGCAGAGGCTTTTAACCAGAGCAGCTTACAAATGAGAAACAAACTTAAAATTTCAGTGTTGCAGTAAACCCTAATGTAAGCACTTACTGCTTACATTAAAGCACTAAGAGGGAGTTTGGCATGTTAGTGTGATAAATGTATTGAGAGAGGAGGGTTTCTCAGAAAAGACAAGTCTTCATTTTATTCTTCATGGGGCAAAGCAGGGGTGTCCAATCCCAGTTATTGAGAACCACTGTTCTATGTATGTTTTAAATGCCTCCCTGGTTTCATACTCCTGATTTAAATAAATGGGTTATTACCATGCCTCACAAGAACTTAATGGTATGCTGAGAAGGTAAATCAATCATCAGCCTTGGACACCTATGATACATGCAGGACACGGTCATGTTTGCATCCTGGGAACATGTTTCTCATTATTCTCATTTGACAAGTTTATGTGAATTTAAATTTGAATTTGGCTTCAACGCTACATGCAATGCCTTTTTAAACATAGACCTGTTTTTTATCCCAAGCCTTGTATTTTGACATGGGATAAAAAAATTTAAAAAACTCCTGACAGCCTAAGTATTTTGTTTTATACATATTATATGCCAGATACTAAACTGTCCTAACTACAAAACTCTGTGAACCTTGTTTCCCCCTCCTTCCTTTCCTCCCTAACCTTCAATAACAGATCTCATCCCTTTCTAGTCTTCCCTGTATCCTATATTCACCTTCCCCAATCTGTTCAGTCAGTTCCTATCTATCTCTAAATCCATCCCAATCCTCATCTGGCTGCTCGTTCTCCATCTCTTTTTTGTGCTTTCTTCTCTGAATCTCTCCTAACCCCTTTTCTCCTCCTCGTCTAAGTTCCATTGGGGAGTTTTTACATAGTGTTGAGAAGAGTTTAGTAGGGCAAACAATACACTGTGCCAGATCTTGCACTGTGTGTTAAGCAAGTATCCCCCTTCAAGGAATAACAGTATTACTCAACAGAAAATAACCTGTATCTGCCCGCCTCCTTGGGCCGATGTGTGCGGACTGCAAAGCTGCTGTCAGCAGCAGGCATCAGAACTACACACGGGATTGTTTTACTCGGGTTCAATCTGAGAACAATGGCGCATTGTAAAAGATTTGGAAGCGTCATCTGCCATTCTGCCTCTGCCCACCTGGAAGTGTCACAAATAGGGAAAAACTATTGAAAACAGTATGATTTATACATCAAACAGGGAACTAAAAAAAGACAAGCTTTCATTTTTTTCTTTTTTTATGTAACTACAAATTTATTATATCTCCTAAACACATCCTATCTTTTTTATTTTACTGATTTGGCATAGGAGCATGATGCTTTGGTTAGAGACCTTTTAGAAGCACGTCTTGAGTGATTTAACGGATGAGAGACAGCCTCCTCTGGGCAGGCCATCTTGGTCTGTCAATCGCATGACTTACTGGAAACCCAAGTGTTTCTCAGCTCTCACAAGCAGAGTTCAATCAGAGTGGGTGTGCAGCTTTATCCAAAAAATGTCACTATTGCGTGATAAATAAAGTCAGCACTGCTGGGTAGCCAGCTGGAGCAAGAGGTTTTAAAAAATTTGATGCGAGGTAGAAAGAGGGGGAAGCAGCAGAGAGGAAAAAAGATGAATTGAGAAGAAGACGACTGCCAAAGAAGAAAAGGAGCAGTGTCTGAGTGGCTCGGACCTTGATAGTGTGATTTATTCATGAGATAAGTCACTGTGTGTGAGGAGTAGGTGAGTGTACTGGTGTAATGTTTCCAAGTATCCTGCCTGCTTGCCTCAGTGACTTTGGTCTGCTGTGTCCTTGCCAGGTTGCTGGAAGAGTTTAATGCATGCAACACTTGGACACGGTAATGGATCAAAGCCAGTACACATAAACACGGGCCATCTGGGTTAAAACAAACCTAACTCTGACGCAATCAGTCTGTTTGGATCTTCAAAGGTAACTGCACTTATGACTTATTTCCACTTCATGGTAGGATGAGAAGGAGAAAAAGTCAAGGTTCATAGTTTATTCATATATTTATCAGTCTGGCTCAGGCTAGGAAACACTGTTTTGCGTAACTGAAGGTTTCTAGCCCTATAAGACTGATTTTCATAAAGCTTCCAGGTAGTCTAATTCAGCTTCACACAGCAAAGTGAATGGAAACAATTTCTGGAAAATGTGTGAAATTGTCAAATATCAGGCCTACTGCTAGAAGCAACTTCTTACATAAAAGCCAAGATTTAAAAAGCTTTCTTTAGTAAAGTGCTTGCAAACGTTTAGGATGATCCATCACAAAGATCTATTTTCAAAAAAGGGGCTGCTGGTCATTTTGGCACTTCACAATTTCACACTTCTGCAGTTTTGGTCGTTTCATTCCTGACTTTTTATGGGTACGAACTGAAGCATTGTGCCATGAGATTTTCCAGAACAACAAACCATCAAATAATACCGGCCTTGGGGATGTTTTGTACATGCTTTGACAACCAATGATTTAATGTAATTTCCTATTTATTTGGTCATAATCTACAAGAAAACATGGTTAGAAGATGTATTAAACAGTGGTCGCTACGTTTTTGTAGCTAACTGACCCCAGTGGAGATCAGAACCACAATCACTGGAAATAGGGTGCAATAGTAAATGTGCAGAAAATAATATACAATTAAGCCTGAAATTATAATCCTTGGCAGATTAAGATAAAAATAGTTTTCATGTATCAGATGAATTTGGTTCTGATAGGTAATGAAGCAGGTGTTTCTCAAAAGAGCATAAAGATAAAACAGTTGAGCACAAATCTTGAAGATAATGTATCTGTATTTATTTATTGTTTTTATAAAACAAATGGCAGGTTGAAAATTGTCCTTTACCTTCTCAATAAACAGTGGAAAAACTTGGCTCTACTGTCATTACAGCCATCAAATCCTTTTTATTATTTGCTGACCAGCTCTATGTATGTTTCCACTTGTATTTTGCCGGTATATCTATGGTGATAAGCTCCCAGTCTTTGAGAATATATGGCCTCCTTGCCATCACTCTAACCTTTAGCTCCATCCACAGACTCTCTATGACATTCATTTCAGGAGTCTGGCTGGGGCACACCAAAACGATACAATTATTTCCAGTCTGAAGAAATATGCTGGGAAGATTAAAAGTCCGCTTTAAACCTAAATCTGCCAGGGGTATAAATAATTTTGGTCTTTACTCTTTGTGTATAAGAGCGCTTTGAGTGACTTGCATACTATTAACATAAAGCCTAAGCAATACTATGAAATCCTGTTTCTCTTATGAGAAATTCACAAGTCTGTTTCCATTTCCTTGATTTGTTTTGTAATCACAGAGTCCCTGCTTGTTCACTGAATTTATACAGCAGTAATGAAATTTAAACCCTGGATTGTAAAAAGGATTCCGATTAATTCTTGACGACTGATGAAACCCCTACAGAGCTTTTTTAAACGGAGATGTTCAAATTTATACTACTTTCATCTGAAAAGATTATCCATGATGGTCTGGTTTCTTGTACTTTCAAAACCACTTATTTATCCTCGAGTATAGACTTTTTATGAGACGTAGAAGTAGCCTGTTATTGTTTAGGTGTTTGGCTTACCCTTTCTTTTCAGCCTTTCTGTGGGTGCTATAGCATCTCGGAAAACAGAGCTTGCTCCATTGTACTGAGGTACAGATTACCACATGAACAGCAGCAGGCATCCCCTTACATGTCCAATACGGAAGCATCATTGTGAGACTGAATATGAAGGGGCTTGCCAGATTCTGTGGATTGGCAATTACCATGACAATGAGACTCGTGTTTTTATTAACATCTTTTCTTATTATTTCTGAGTGAATTGGTGGGTACAGCATGTCAGAAACAGAAAGAATTTTACATGGCCAGCTAGGACCTCCTTGGTTTTTGGTCAAGAAGGAATTTTATGGAAATGTTGAAATAATTACTCACCGGCACCTTGATATCCCCCAAAGACCTCACATATTTTGCTACAGCTCCATCTGCACCATCATAGTTAATAATTCCCTGTGAGGTGGATGACTCTGTTTATTAGAGTAACATGCCCAGTTTTATTCAATTCTGATGATTTTATCAGTTATTGGTGTAAATATACTTCTCATAAGAATAAGAAGTGGTTATTCAGATAAATACCAAAAAACAAAAAAGTGTGAAAAACAGAAACTAGAAGGTTGATGTTGAATGCATCAAAACGGTAACATGTGGAGGGTAGGATGACTTAAAGACATCTCTAAAGTTTAGGTTAGGTCCCCCAGTGATGCTTAAGACCCCTGATTATGTCTCATTGGAAGCTGCAGGGGAAAACAAAAAAGTGAATACAAAAATAAGTACCACTTCTAATATAGTTTATTTTTGCTTTCAGCAGCTAAAATTAGACTAAAAAACTTCTAAGTCTTTGATTACTGACAAACAACAGGCAACACCTATTTGGATTTTTGGGTCTTATTTAAAGCTGAAGCTGTTTCAAAAAGATTAAAGGAACACTTTTAAAAAGCAACCGATCCCAATTGGAAAACAAATTATCCTTTATACCCATACTGATATGGAATGGGTAATGTGTTAGGAACAAAAGGAAGCAACATCATTTGATGAAAATGAAAATTATCAACTCACAGAGGGCTTAATCCAAAGTCAGCAGGAAATTTAAACTGAAAAACCGATGCGGCTGCCTAGTCCTATTTGCTAAAATGTCATTGCAGCAACTCAAAATGGTACCCAGTACTGTGTATGGCCCCCACATGCATAGTGCCATTGTGACTATGAATATGAATATATTATTTAATATTTAATATTAATACTTTAATATTTTATCAAGAAATATTTCGGTCTGTTAAGGGTTGTCCTGTGAATACCAGCCCAGTAAGGCGATGGTATTAGGACAAAATCGAAAAGGGTGAGCCAAGCTCTGACATTATTGAACAGCATAAACTCTGCACACACATGGAATGAATTCACACAATTTCTTAAAATACAAGAATTTCTTAACAAAAATAAGTCAACTTAAAGTCAAACATATTTCAATCAACAAACTCTTTACTATGCTAAAACAATTCAACTAAACTACCAAGCAGAATGAAAGAATAATGAAGACTAATGAGCTATGTACAATATAAACAAGTTGATTAAAGATGATTGAAACCATGACCAAAAGAGTGATGCAACATTACCATACAATGTTTATGTTTGAGAACCAAGGATTATCTAGAAGAATCTGGAATTGAAGTTAAATTAGTCTTGGAACCAACTTAGGCAATAATCAGTACACCTTTAGACAACCATTCACAATGCAAGATCAGATAAAATATTATTTTATTAAAATCATTTTAAAGAATGATCTGCTGTATAAAACCAACCTTCTGGATGACTAATTCTCAATGGTATCTCATTAGCTGCCTTTATTTATTAAAATATATAACAAATATTATTAAGGAAATGGTAAAATATTTAAGGAAATATTTGGGAAAAGAGCCTAATCTTTCTGGAGAAATGGGGCTTAATGGTGTTTATTTAGTTATCAAGTTCAGTAAAATAATGTTATGAAAATATTATTTACTGGATTGAAAACTAACAGCCTTTCTGGGTAGATGATCTTTAGTAGCAAGAACGTGTTCTTAGCTGTAAGCAGTTAAAGCTAACAAAAGAAGCTGATAGCTTAGCACCAGAATCAAACACCTACCTTTAAAATACCGTTAATAAAAGGGTTAAAATGCATAAGCGCAGACGGCGCGTTATGATCAATCTTCTGTGTTTAAAATCAACCTTCAAGTAAAGTTTGTTTTAACTTTAAAAACACACAAACACAGAACACAAAACTGAGCACGTGCAGAACAGATAGCACGTGATAGCACTAAAATAGCTGAGTTCAACACAAGCAAAACCAAACTTCATAAAATGAAAACGTTTAGATCATTTCATCCTAAATCACGTCTCTCTGCCCAAACCCCTAACCTCTCATAAACCGTGCTGAGGTGAAGTTGTCCGGGCGGCGACGAAGTTTGAAGAAAGCATCTGTGAACAAAGGGTTAGCTTCAGCTAACCTCCGTAGCTGTGGGGAAGGCGGCTCGCTCTGTCCCCGACCAAATTGCATTTACCATGGTGATGCGTTCCGTTGTGCTTGCTTTGGGAAACTGCTTCACTCGGCGACGTGCTGGGAACTCGCTGGAAACAGTTCATCTCTGTAGACCTCAGAGAGAAAGACAAGCAACGCTTGTACCTTAATTACCCCGTTCATGAATGAACATACGGGATACACGAACAGTAATTCATTCGTACTTAACTTAGTGCATATGATCAGTGATTGTATGACACTCCAGTTGAAGAGTTATGTCTGTTTGCCAGCAAAGAGACATTGGCGCGCTCTGTCTCTCCTGCCAGCTCCGCAGCGGTGCTCGGGTGGAAGAGATTGATTTATTCGAAAGGTGGGGGGTTTATACGGGCAGTGACCTCATGGAAAGTTCGCTGTTATCCCCTTTCCTGGCTGGGCAGGAAGTAGGTTAATTTGAAAGTTTATTTATTTTGAAAGTTCCAGAAAAGTTCGTACTGGCCATTGATGTTGTAACCATGGCTGTGGTCCCAACAGTGCCATTGTTTATCCTGTACAGGTCTGTGTGTCCCTCCATGGATATGCCTCGCCAGACCAACACTGATCCATCACCAAACTGATCCTGCTGTACAATGTTGCAGGCAGCATAACGTTAACCGTAGCTTCTCCAGATCCTTCCATGTCTCTCTCATGAGCTCAGGGCACCAGTGCTGAACCTGGCAATTCCAGTGTTCTCTGGCCAATGCCAGTTGAGTTCCGCGGTGCCAGGCAGTGAGCATAGGGCCTACTAGATGTCAGGTTCTCAAGCCACCCTCATGAAGTCTCTTTCTAATGATTTGATCAGAGACATTCATGCTAGTGGCCAGCTGGAGGTCAGTTTGTACATTTCTGGCAGTACTCATCCTGTTCCTCCTTGTTTTTCCTTGTGGTGAACCATTGCCTCCGACTCAGAGGAGTAGTGTCTATCATGTTATTTAAAATGGTCTACATATAGACAAACAGATGCTTGTAAAACTCTACTAGAATTAGCAGTGAGAGCATCATGGACTTTCAAAAAAATAATTTCAGTGGTGGAGGAAAATAGGAGAAAAAAAAGTCAGACCAGCATACTGAAGGACATAATTTCTGCACCCTGTCTACATATAGGCCTGAATTACATCAGCGTTAAATAACTTTGGCCTGGTGATCCTTTAAAAACAACAGAGTAGGTAGGAGGTAAACATTGGCTCTAAAGCCATCCAAAGGGCACTTAAGCCATTTCAGTAATAAACAGCGACATTGTTAATGTATATTTCTGAGCCAAGATTGAGCCAGCCATTTCTGAGTACAAGCAAAAAAGCGAGTAGGCTGTTGGGATCTCTATTTAAAGACATCTGAAAGAACAGCTTTTTCTTCTTTCTTTGTTGTCCTGAAGCATAGCATTAAATAAGTAAATAGGAAAACACTTGAAAGCAGCACAATCTATCCATATATATCTTTCTTTCAACAGTCCCACTTCTCTCTGCTCTATAGTTTTTCTCTCCATCAATTCTGAGGGAGCAAAAAGTCAATCATAAACAGAAATCAGTCTCATATTGTTTTTAACTAACAGACATATCTGACAATTCTGTAGCAGTGAACAGTACACTAATAAAAATCTAAAGAATGCTTCCAGTTGTTCATGCATAATGATAGCTTTGTAATGTTTTGTAACATACTAAGTGTTCCAATCCAGCACATCCTAATTCATGATGATCATCACATTACAAATTTTATGGCCTATAATATCACAGCTTTCTCATTTAATCTCTACGAGTAGGGTCCTTTGGTATGAATTTATTGGCTTACAGTGTTCATGATGAGGCTATGTCCTGAGAACAAGCATAGTGTTCTTCAAAAATAGTAGACACATTAGCAGTCTTTAACAGCTGCCCTCCTCGGTTTATGTTTCAGGTGTTAGCTGGAGCCCTGAATACAGAGCTAACAAGCCGGACCCCACCTGTGGCCCTTGTATACGGCTGTGAAGACCTTCCATGTCAACACTGGCTCAAGGTTCACAGCACCTCATTGCCTTAGCTACAACCAGGCAATAAATCCTACAAGAGGAATGAATTGGTTGACCTCAAGGGTAGCTGGTGTTGCAAGTTGCAATCTAATATTATACATTATCCTTCCCGTGTTTCAGCCCCCCCCACCTTCCATAACCTAATACATACTAAATGCATCAGATTTGTACATTCCTAACAATGGAATACCACAGAATATAGTAGAGTTCTGTTTTTCGAAGGTTATTTGCACTTTAATTATCATGGTGTTAGCGTAGTGGAAAGACAGCTCCTATTTTAATAAATGCAGCTATGGTGCTCAGGTGGCTTGGCTCTCTTTCTTGCCCTCCGTCACAGCTCCTAGTCGATGGGTTGCTCTTAATAATTCATGGGCTGTAAGAATCGGCATGCCCTAATTGGTGGGCAGGCTTTCTCTCGCAGTGCTGCTCAAAAACAAAGGCAGGGAGCAGTTTTTTTTAACAATTATATTTTTCATTCCCAAGCAACCTCAGAAAATAACATGCCTTCAAGGGTTTTCAAGTTAAAAGGTCCCTCCTGAAATTCGACAAGCACACCTTTAAGCACATCTGCTCACCCATGTGGGACTAAACAGGATGAAAAGTCAGGACTTACTTTTAAATGTTCGGAGACTGAAACATGGCAGGATATATTCATCCTCTGAACCAAACCAGCTCTCCTTCTGCAGAAACTTAAGTAGAAAGAAGTGTTGCTGCTAGCTGAGGTAAAAAGGGCACCTTTAAAAGCACATTCACGGCGACAGTGATGCCACTGCATAATTCATTGACGTCTGTTCGGCAGTCAGCAATCACTGGATCAGGCTTTAGGGAATACATTTTGCATTGTATACATTATGTAAATGTTTTATACATTTATTTATCAGTACATGATAGAGTAGTTTGCATCAGAAAAAACTAAATAGAACACAACAATACAGAGCTAAATTTAGAGACCTGCTGGCATTTAAAGAAGCCAGGTTCAGCTGTTTTTTTGTTGTTTTCTACTGGAAACGTTTTCTTTCTGTATAACATGAAATTACAATTTTCTCCCTATTTTTCATCATTCCAATGTCCCCAACCACAAAGTTAGACATCTGTAACTAACCTGTTTATATGGTTTAAACATCAAGGGTAGTAAAAGGCTTTGTGTACTATCTTTCTCATTGTGCATCTTGGCAAGATAAACCTGTCTCCATTTCTAGATATGTCTGTTACAGTCTCAGTTGTCTACTATCTTGCAGTCATCTGCTGTCTAATGAAGGTCAAAGTCCATTCTTAAGTAAGTCCATTCTTACATGAATGGTCTTTTTTGTCATCATTTTCATTTTGAAGGGTATGGAAGAGAAATTAGCTACTGTTGTCACATCATATTTACAATGCCTTGCTAAAGTACTCGGCCCCCTTGAACTTTTCAACCTCTTGCCACATTTCAGGCTTCAAACAAAAAGATATAAAATTCTAATTTTTTTGTGAAGAATCAACAACTGGGACACAATCGTGAAGTGGAATGAAATTTATTGGATGTGTCAAACTCTTTTAACAAATAAAAAACTGAAAAGTGGGGCGTGTAATATTATTCAGCCCCTTTACTTTCAGTGCAGCAAACTCACTCCAGAGGTTCAGTGAGGATCTCTGAATGATCCAATGTTGTCCAAAATGACTGATGATGATGAATAGAATCCACTTGTGTGTAATCAAGTCTCCGTATAAATGCACCTGCTCTGTGATAGTCTCAGGGTTCTGTTCAAAGTGCAGAGAGCATCATGAAGACCAAGGAACACACCAGGCAGGTCCGAGATACTGTTGTGGAGAAGCTTAAAACCAGAATTGGATACAAAAAGATTTCCCAAGCTTTAAACATCCCAAGGAGCACTGTGCAAGCAATCATATTGAAATGGAAGGAGTATCAGACCACTGCAAATCTACCAAGACCCGGCTCTAAACTTTCATCTCGAACAAGGAGAAGACTGATCAGAGATGCAGCCGAGAGGCCCATGATCACTCTGGATGAACTGCAGAGATCTACAGCTGAGGTGGGAGAGTCTGTCCATAGGACAACAATCAGTCGTACACTGCACAAATCTGGCCTTTATGGAAGAGTGGCAAGAAGAAAGTCATTTCTCAAAGATATCCATAAAAAGTCTCGTTTAAAGTTTGCTACAAGCCACCTGGGAGACACCAAACATGTGGAAGAAGGTGCTCTGATCAGATGAAACCAAAATCAAACTGTTTGGCCACAATGCAAAACGATATGTTTGGCATAAAAGCAACACAGCTCATCACCCTGAACACATCATCCCCACTGTCAAACATGGTGGTGGCAGCATCATAGTCTGGGACTGCTTTTCGTCAGCAGGGATTGGGAAGATGGTCAAAATTGATGGGAAGATGGATGGGGCCAAATACAGAACCATTCTGGAAGAAAACCTGTTGGAGTCTGCAAGAGACCTGAGACTGGGACGGAGATTTATCTTCCAACAAGACAATGATCCAAAACATAAACCCAAATCTACAATGGAATGGTTCACAAATAAACGTATCCAGGTGTTGGAATGGCCAAGTCAAAGTCCAGACCTGAATCCAATCGAGAATCTGGGGAAAGAGCTGAAGACTGCTGTTCACGAACGCTCTCCATCCAACCTCACTGAGCTCCAGCTGTTTTGCAAGGAAGAATGGGCAAGAATTTCAGTCTCTTGATGTGTAAAACTGATAGAGACATACCCCAAGCGACTTGCAGCTGTAATTGCAGCACAGGGTGGAGCTACAAAGTATTAACCCAAGGGGGCCGAACAATATTGCACGCCCCACTTTTCAGTTTTTTTTTTGTTAAAAAAGTTCGACACATCCAATAAATTTCATTCCACTTCACGATTGTGTCCCACTTGTTGTTGATTCTTCAGAAAAAATTTGAATTTTATATCTTTATGTTTGAAGCCTGAAATGTGGCAAGAGGTTGAAAAGTTCAAGGGGGCCGAATACTTTCGCAAGGCACAGTATATGTATTGGGAAACAGGAAATCAATAATGCCTAAATAAATTTGCCTGATCAGGTGTGTCTCTGATCATAGACCCCCCCATCCTATCATCTATGCCCACTTGTCCTTGCAGGGTCTTGTGGGGGATGGTGCCCATTTCCAGTGGTCATTGAGCAAGAGGCGGCTTAAGTGCTAGACAGGTCGTCAGCCCATAAAAGAGCAAGACAGGATAAACAACCATGCAATCACACTTTCCTACCAAATGGGAATTAATCTAAAAAGGGAATGTGTTTTGACTGTGGGAGAAAGCTGGGGTACCCAGATTAAACCTTCCTTGAAGAAAAGCAAGTTTAAAAAATTGCACCATTGTAAGATATACTACAAAGTACTGTAGTAAAGTGTAGAGAACATGTTCTCTACACATGTAGAACATGTGTAGAGAACATCTTGTTCTGGTTACATAAGGAATGGTTAGCTCATCAAGACATCCCCAGCAACCCATACTCCCACAGCACATTCAGGGAGTCCATTGTGATTGCCAATTTCCACACATTGGTATTGCAATGGTGGCTGTGGTACTCTATATCGGGTATTTCAAGTTAAAATGTTTAACAATTGAATGTACATGAACGTGAATAAGTCCCTCTTTTTAACCTTGCAGTGATGAATACAAAGATAAATGGAAAGTGCAATTTATTCAACTCCAGTTGTTTTATTATTCCTACTGTGCTTGACAAATGTTTTATTTATATATTTTTTATTTTAGGTCATTAGTTGGTATAAAGTATGCAAAAGAGTTAACTCTGTGTTTTTTACAATCAGACACAGCACGTTGGTGATGTCTGATTGCAATCTCCAAGCCTCTCTACCCTGAGATTCTCCAGCTTGCTTTTAATTGCATTGTGTTAGTGCTAGAAAAATGCTCCCCAATCTCCGCTAAAAATCCTCGACTTCCTGTTTTGAGTTAGCACAGTGAGGATTTTATATCTAAACTGTCTTCATGAGACTCATTTTAACAGATGGCATTTGACTGTATATATAATTAATTTCAACTTGGTTAAATTGGGTATATTTATAAAATGTTTTTTTAAAGAAATCAACCGGTTTGTCCAAAGATTCCAAACCAACTCCAATGCTGAGATGTAAAATTACATAATCAAATTCTGTCTAGTGCGAGTTAGATTTAAGGCCCTAAAGCACAGTAAAATGGGTGAGTATAAAAGTAAAAGATAGACCTTCAGCTGATGCTTTGCCCCTTTTTAAGACTGCAGATTATCCGCTGTCAAGCTCTTTGGAAAGCCTCCTGCCTTTTCATCCTCCTGAATCTCTGTGCCTCGGTTTTATTGAATTACAGAGAAGCAGTCTCACCCTGTGCTGCGTTTTAAATGGCACTAATGGATCTCAGTGTGGGGTGGTGTAGCTGCAGACAATTACCAATATACTATTTGTTTCTCCCTCCATTACAGGATGGGGAGAGAAACAAATAGGCATGGAGAAGCACTCCTTTGGATGACACATTTAACAACTTGGAGTTTAGGGCTGTGTAATTTTTGTTTTTCCTTAAAATATCTTAAGAATGTGGCTTGTCTGTATTCGTTGATATCTTCCTCCCTATTTTATAATTAAAGGAAGGGTAGGAGTAATCTAGATGTTTTATATGATAAAATGTTCCCCCTTTAGCCGTGTTGGATATGTAATAACAATTTAGGTATGATGCAGTAGCATTGATTCAACTGTAGCTCAGAGATTCAGAGTAGCACAGATTCAACTTGATTAGCAGTGGTTTTATGTTTGATGCCTTCAGTCACTTCATTAACACTTGGAATTGATCTACTAAAACAAAACCTGTCGGTTTGCAAGTATTTATTTGATGTTGCAGTCAGTGTTTCATATAGATTAATTACAGTTCCATTGTAAAGACGGAAAAAAGCACATTGCCTATTTTCTTTCCATTGAGTCAAAGAGCACAGAGCAGGAAAAAGCGGCCATTGTTATTAAACTGATTTTCTATCGCCCCCTGCAAGCCTAAAACCCTACTAACCTAGGTCATCGCAGGTGAAAACAAAGCAAGTTTTATTAGTGGAAATGATAGACACTTTGGGGTAGGCGGGAGGGTTTAATTTATCAAACCAGACTGCTAAAAAATGCAACATATCCCTGTGAGGAGATTGGATTCCAAATGCAGGCTCAGGGCAGCACCACTGAGGTCATTCCACAATCTAAAGGGGTCAGAGCAAAGGCAGTGCTACAAGCTGGTTTGACGTTCTCCATTAACTCACCTTCGCTAACACACAAAATAAACCTGAGCTGGTAAAGGGAGGAAGGGATAGAAAAAGAGCATAAAAACAACCACACACAATTACACGGAATATCTTTGGAATATCCAGCTTAATGAATTCAATGTGATGAAACAGATTGGAAAAAATATAATGCTCCATCGATCCAAGACAAATAGCAATATAGATAATTACATATTTTCGCAGTGAAGGGAAAGCTGCATGGGCAGCATTTAATTTGCTTTAGGAAATTTAAGTACAAATCATAGAAAATCTAAAAAAAACAAGAAACAGCCAGGGTATTCCCAGCCATTTGGTAGGTTATTTTAAAGATACGTTGCAGTTATTTTTAATAGTTCTTTTATTTAGTAAAGAAGTATTGAGAACTAAATATTTTAGCAAGAGAAGATAAGGTCCCCTCTAACCTATTTCAGACATTTCTTTTAATGGATTAAATTAAACAGAACATCATAAGACAAAACAAGACCGCTGCATCTGCACGTGTATGCTCTGTGAGGGGTTATTGCAAAGTTAACAAGTCAATGTAATCGGCTGTTTGCTGTCACTGTCGTTTATGAGGAGGGATTGCTGCAAAGTCTTTGACTCGATGCAGTCTGGTGGGTTTCCTCGGAGAGAAAACTTTTGCCAGTTTGAATAATAACATGAATTTGACTGCATTGTTTTATAACTAGAATTGAATTGGAATGCATAAATGTGTGTTGTGCGGTGAAGCTAATATTGATAATTGATGCCCCTCCCTCTTGTTTTTCACTGTGTATAATAATCTGAATTCTCAAGCTTTAACCATCTAAACCTTTTTTAAATAGTTTTATTAAACCTTTGTTTAACCAAGTGGATCAACTAATAACCAATTCTGAATTCCAAAGAAGACTTGGCCAAGAAACAGCATAAAAGGGAGTTATAAAAAAACTATTTTACACAAAACTAATAGAGTTGTATCTGCATTCTGGTTCACTTGCTACTGTGCAAAAGCCAGCTGGGGGCAAGGCAAGGACTGAGTTTAACTATATGTTTGCAGGCACATCAGAGATACAAAAAAATTTAATTCACAGTTTTTTGTATTCTTTCCCTTCTAACTTCTCTCTCAGAACATGTCAGTGTAGTCAAAATAACAGTAAATATATTGTCTGCTCTGTTATTTTCATCCACTCACTCATGTGAGTGAGGATTTTGTCAGCTGGCATGTTTAAACAGAAACAGGATATTAATCAAACAGGAACCTTAATGTAGTGTTTTGAAAGTAGCGGCAGTGAGAAAAACAGTCTAAATGGCTCCTTTGTCACAAAAAATCTCTGAGTAATTATGCCTTCTACCAATTAAAATGGGAAATAAGATGAAGGAGCGCAACGTTTGTGAAAGTTCAGTCAGATTAACTGCACTGTATTTAAGAAAAGAGAAAAGAAAAGTATCTCATCAATATGCTAATTAGAGCATAACTTCACATTAAAGTTGTTTCAAACTTTATTTTCATAAAATTGACAAAGGAACAAGAACTAGATCATTCGGAAGCAGTGATCTCACTTCAGAACATTTAGGTGGAGAACTGTGATGATGAAATACTTCAATTTTGAACAAAACTTAGAAAAAATAAATTTAAATACATAAATAAACTGTGAACTTGCCAAACACTGTATATTGATTTATATTTCAATTACAATCTAAAGCAGTAAGGAAAAGATTAATTTCTAAATATAACACCATTCGCATGACCTCTATGACAGTTTTGGAAACAAGAATTGTTTTAACGGGGCAAAAATACACTAGAAAAGTGATTTCGTTAACGATATCAGAGTTACTGTTTCATTAAAAAGAAGACAAAGAGGAAGTGAAAATAATTTTCAACCACAGGTCAGATATTTCTGCTCATAACCCCTCAAATAAACCCAACCTCAAAAAATCTGAATAATCCATGTAAACTTAAACTCTCCTTAGCACTTTATGTTAAGTCTACAGACTGCACATTGTTTGGATACATGATGACAAAAGGAGCATGTCCAGCAAAGACGATGCATATAGAGTCAGCTGGCAGCCACAAGCCACAGAAATATATTTAAAACTTCAGCCAACCTCAAAATGATTTGTATCTTGAGGGTTGCTAAGAGCTCAAAACAGACAAAACAACAAAATAATAGCAGAAGTCTATTGTGTTGAAAGAAATGTCTGGGAATGACTGAGAATTTGTTTTCTGTCTTTAGTTCATGTGTCTCATTTTTGTTTAGATATCTCTGAATGCTCCATTTCACCCCATATTACCTCATGGTCTGCATCAAGAGACCCACAATAAAACTATGTACCAAAAACACTACAGCATAAATGTCATCTCAACTTTTATCCTCCTCTTGAAATTATCCATTTTACTGGTATCTGAAGTACAGTAATCTCACTGCTCAGAACCTTCTAGTAGGACCTTACGGACACAGCATATTTGTGCGTGCAGGGATGTAGATTTGTGGTGCCTGCAGCAGCGATCACCTCTGTCAGAGACATTACTGAGGCCATTGATAACAGCCAACAAAAACAAGGAACCATGCCAGCGCAATTATGTGTGTCCGTTTTAACATAATATTGGAAGAACATGAGATGCGTGGGAGCGAGAGGTGACTGCTCTGTCGTGGGGGTGGTAGTTTGTGTATGAGTGTGTGAGTGCGGACACGGCTGTGTGAATGTGTGCTTGGACGTGCGTCTGTCCGTGTCGATTTGTATGTGTGTGGCTGACTGAAAGTGGGTGTCCATCTTGCATGCTTGTGTGACAAGAGAACAGGAGCTGGGATCTAAAGAACACATGTTTAGGGTCCTTTTGTGGCCGCTGCTTTGAGTTGACAGCATTGTTTGGGTTTGGGAGAGCATTTCAAAGGGATGCTTGGGATAAAAGACAAGTCTCTAGAGCTTACACTTGCTACACATTTTTTGTATTTTGTTTCTCACACAGGATTAAAGACCTAAATATGTTGGTGTACTTTGTGTCAATTTAAGACAGTTGTTTAATTTGGGTCCATTAGTTTTGAGGTAAAATAATATTTTGCATGTATTTGTCTGTCCAGATATAATTTTTAACAGCAGCAGTTCTAATTTTACAAAGAGATTTAGAGCAGTACTGCTTCTGCTGTAATTGTTTTTAAATTCATTAACCTACAGTAATCAAATATAGATAACTGATTTTTAGAAATCAAAGTTCCTTCTTTTAGCTATTTTTGGGATGGGCACCTATTGCTTAAGCTTCAAATAGTCATTCCAATTGCAATCACATTATGATTTGGAGCTCAAATCAATAGTTTAATCTTTATACCAAGTGCTTGATACACAATTCCTCAATAAGTTGATTTTTGGCTAGTATTTTGGCCGAAAGTGCCTATCCCTATGTGCCTTCCAATGTTTTAGCCTATGTTTCTCAAAGTTAGGACATATGTTTGCTTATAAAAGTCTAAATACATCAAAAGAACAATAAAGGTGCAGATGATCCATTGAATTTTAGTTAAGGTCAATATGATCTTTAATTTAAATGGCAAAATGGAGGATACATGTAGGTACTGTGTCTTAAAATTATCTGATAACCTTTGTTTTCCAGGTTTCTGATCCTCCAGTATATATTCTAATTGTTGCTGGAAAAGTCTATATAATTTACTTCATTAGCTCAAATCCAAGTTTGAAACTTTGGGTGGACATTATGTTATGTATTGATACCACAGTTTGCATTCCAGACACAACTCTGTCACCTTTTAAGGAAAACTTGGCTCCACTCTGAGCTGCCATGAGATATATATATTTTGTTTGTCTCATGCTTTTTTTTTTTTTCTTTTACATATTTCTAAAAATGATTACAATTATCATGAGCTACAAAATCAAGGAAAAGCTGAAAAAGGAAAACATATGTCTTTAAAAGCTAATTGATTATGGTAAGGCCTATGTTTCTGCCAAACCTGAACTCTTTTACTGCTCTGACTGTTAACTGAAGGCAAAACTATGAAAATAGACCCAACTTGTTATAAATCAGACTACTCTTTAAAGAATGAATTTCCATCTATAAAGGCTTTAGAAGCCTTTGGGGTATATAAAACAACTCCTGCATTTCCAGAAACACATCAACCTAAAAAAGAAAACCACTCAAGTCTTCCAGATAATTTCTCAGAGACATTGGGTTTCGATGTGACTGCATTGGGAGGGGAACTAGCTGGCAGCCGGGATCAGTCAGTCAGGGTGACCTCATGTGTTTGGCACAGTGAAGGCCTATCAGGTTTCCCTGTGTGCAGATTCCAGCTCGCTCAATCCACACTATACCCAAGTCCCAACCCCCTGAGGCATGTCTGTGTGTGTTTGAGTGGAGATGGACAAAATTGCACGTATGTATGAGTACGTCTGTGTGTTAAAGTGCATGAGGTGGAGAGTTCGAGAGATAAATTATATGAGATAAATTATTCACATCCACTTTGATTGAGAGACAAAGAGAGACACTGCAGGAGGGTGAGCAGTGTTTCATTCCCTTCCAGTGAACCCAGCGAACTCAACAAGATTCCCACCCTTCCTTACATGCAGCTCCTCCTGCCTCCTTCCTCAACACTAAATGTCCAGTCTTCTCATGCTTCCTTTCTTGCTCATTATGCATTCAACTACTAATATGTGTCTACATATTCTGGTGGAGGAATAATAAAAAAAAAAAAAAAACTCTTTCAAATCCCTCAACAAACAAAATCAGGATTAAAAAGTTACATAAAATAGTATTGTTGAATTACATAGGGGCACCTAAAATGATTAATAATAATAATAATAATAATAATAATAACCACATCTTGAAAAGATTAATTATAATCTCAGATGAACAAGTGGCATATTATCTCGTATTATTTAAATTTATTTCATAAACCTTTAGCTAATGTAAAAGAAATGTAAAATATTAGAAACAACACTACTGTTTCCCATTAAGTAGAGTAGTTAGAGTTTTGGGAGTGTACTGGTGTGGAGCATTTTAAGTATGTCAACAACACATTGCTAAAAAGCCAAATTATCAAGGATGATCTTAGAGAAGCAAATTCTGCAGCCAGAAAGGGGAGTTGGAAGCAATTTGTAGTTCATTATTTTATAGAGAAAAAGAGTATATGCAAATGGAACAGGTTCAGCACACTTCAATTAAATTTTACAACTAGAGTACATCACAGCGAGTTCAACTCAAGGACGAATTGTACAATGTCAAGAAAAACTGGAAAAAACCCACAAGCTACATCATGTCTTAGTAAGAATGTTAAATATTAAAAGTCATTCCAACTAGAAAACGGCTGAACAAGTACTAAGTCTTTGAAGACATACTAGTATAACTTCCTTCCATAGAACACATGGTAATATGTCTGAGCTGTAAAAAGCTGCAGAAACATGAGTATTGTTTTGCTGCTCAACAGCCTCAGGATCTCCGCAATTTGCATTCATCAGGAACTCCTCTAAGTACTAAATTATTCCCATTTACAGTCAAATGTGTGGAATGGGCTCCGCAACTTCAGACTGTGCCAAAGTAGATCATGCAACTCAATGTGTGGGCACTGCAGTACATAGTTAAAATAGTAAAAAAAAATACTGTATGGGTGTCACAAAGACCATGTGAAAGTACAAATCTCAACTAAAATATCACTGCTTAATTTTTTTTTTTTTTTTAATTCTACTATTAATTTGGATGCCGAACTTCTTGTTCATGTTGAACACAAATAAAAGAGGAATCTGCAAAATACTGATTAATATTCAACATGTGGCTTCTAGTTGCATCCACTTGTTAAAAGCCCTTAATAAATATTATGGATTAAATGAAAAGAAATGAAAGGTTACAAAAAAGAGAAGAACATCTATCAGATGAAAACATATTTCCAGTTTGAACAAGCTTTAAATCAAACTAAAACATTACAAAAGCCAACTTAGAAATGGTGCTTTTGTAACCTTTTCTGACATGCTTCTACATAGACGTGAGCAAGGCTAACAGGCACAACACCAAATCCAACTGTCACTGCGATAACAAAAAAGCACATCTTGCCAGCAATCCTCTTAATAAAGCCTGAAAAGGTTAAGAGGCTTCAATCAGTTACCATGCAATCAGAAAGACAGACAACCACAAATTGGTTGAACAGATGCAACGTGTGGGTTAAAGATACTGTGGGAGTCAATGATCAGTGCGGACTGATAAAACAAGGAGTCTATTATTTTTCGGTTGTTAAGCTGCAATCAGTGCTATACAAAAATCTTGTCTCAACTCAGTTTTTCTCATATGTTTCTTTTAGCCCCCTGAAACCCCTGGAATCTAAAATACGCTTTTATATTGGTTCTTTGGCAAGTTGGCTGATTAGTGGAGACAGCACAAAATTATATAAGATTCTGATATAAGGACTACACTAAAAATAAGTTGGAAAGGAGTAAATGGCCACCGAAAAAAAAAAATTTAACTTCTGGAGAAACTAACACCATCAAAAACTTGAACAGATCAAATTGAAAAATCCTTTATTAGTCCAATAATAGGAAACTTCAAAGTGGGTAAATTCAATAAAGCTGCTGACATTGCCAAGAACAGCCTGCTACACATGTCTGAACATGAAGAAATAGAGTGCATTTTGTAAAACATCATGTTAATTGCATTTGTGTGTCATTTCTAATGTGCCCCTTTTGTGTATATTCACGTGTTTTGAGATAAATGGTTTAGAAATCATGGTGTTCTAATGCGTCAAGAGAAAGTATGTTACTTCTGCCGTAAAGTCTTTTATCCCCGCCCCCACTGCTATATTTAAGAATTAAGTGAGCATGTGGGGATGAAAGTTGAGTGCTCTGAATGCCCTAAAGTGGTCAAATAAATATTAGCTGAATTAATCAGAAGATAGGTTGGGCTGCTGAAATCAGTCAGATATAGGAATTTGCATGCTGAGGTGACTGAATCATCAACGCAGATGGAGTGTCTTCATAATGCTTTAAGAGATTAAGTAAAAAAAACTAGGCCATAGTTACACCAACATCAATTCTCCATTTAGAATATTACATCAGACCAATAAAAAAAACTATTTTAATACATACAAATGTTCTTAATGTTCAATATCTGCTTAGAGGGTTAATATGACAAACAAACCTCATTAGAACACATATTCCAATTTACTGAGACGTACCTGTATAGTCTCTCAAAGTTGTAATGCTCATGTTGCACCAGTTTTCGATAACTCCAAATAATATAGCAGCCTGTCTTAGATAGTGATGAAATTATGGATGCTGCAGTTTTAAATTAGTATAAAGGTTATCCTTGCACAGTACCGTACAGCAAACCAGTATTTCACCTGCTCTTTATTGGAATCCTATATAACTGGGCCACCGAGTCCCTGAACACTTTTGAGAGAGACAAGTGTCCACAGACATTTTCACAATTACCACATATCTGGGTTGGGTAACATTAGCTTACCATTGCCAGGGTGTTTATCCAGTGTTCTCAAGATGGCAAGCTAATGTCAGCTTAGTGATTAATTGCAGACTCAAAAGTGCTGAGGAGACAGAATATGCTCTGTGGCGCCAACTGCAGTTCGTACAAGGTTTTATTGCTTTATTGGCTAAATCCTAATGTGACCTTCTTCTCCCCATATCATGATTCTATTGATGCTGGGGCATCCAGAATTACTCTGCAAGGCAGCCCGGTAGTTAAATGAGAAGTGTGAAAACCCTTCACTGTTGGTGGAAGCTTCTGTGCATCTTCTACTGCCGGGTTGAGGGGAAAAAACAGTAAAAATCAGAAAATGATTCAAGTGTGGTACATCTGAACACTACTGGAAACAGATCTCTGTGGGTTGATATGAAGCTCGCTGAACAATACTGCTTTTCCCAATATGTTGAGGGAAATATAACATATGGTGGTTACACAAGCATGCAGCTGTTGTTTTGGGGGGCTAGAGATAAATAATGGATACAAGTCCCCCACAGGGCACTTAAGACAGCTAATGAGAGAAAAAGCAGGCAGGGAATTAACAACAGTTTTTCAAAGCGGTTGTTTTCCAACCTTTTTCCTCAAGGACAAGAAAACACAAAATTTTAAAAAAGCATTATTCAGCAACAGAAAATGCACAAATGCTAACATTTGCATTTTGCTCCCAAACCTGTACCGTAAATATTTTGCTAGTTTTAACTGCAGCAATGAAGAATAACTTTCTCCAACTTTTTTTTCCTACTCAGCCGCCGGCACAAATTGAAAAGAGTGTCTAGCATTAAACTTCAATACTTTTCTACATTCAGGGACTCACCTGTTATTAACCAAAACCTTCAAAATCTGTAGACAATCAGTGCTGATGAAGCAATGTGATTACAAACAGAAAAGAAAGAAAATTACCTTCTTGTAAAGAGATCACATATCATAATGGCACTTCTTAATTCTGTTGCCTACGGCTGTTTATATGCTACTAATTACTGGTGAAGAATAATAATATCTCCTTCACTTGGAGTATAACCGTTCCCAGGACTTTCTACTCGTTTTTTCTTTCTATTTATTTCCTGGTTGGACACTCCAGTGGCTGGGCTCACTCTCTACATCAGTGTCCTTGCTATCTAATTCATGCCGCCTACCTGTCCCGCTCAGTGTTTTTCCATACAGTGACTAATGTGCACACATCACAGCCTCCAAAGCAGCTGGAGCAGTGGATGGGTCTGCCAAAGAAACCATTCAGGCAGCGTCTAAGAGGTTGGCTTGAGTCATTTAACTCAAATAAAGCTGGGAGAAAGGAATGTTTGCTCCTGGTAATCCCCCCACTTGCTCGACAAGGCTCCACAAGGTTCATCTGCTGCTCTAAATTGGTGCACATATTCTTATTTGTTTAGGAGCTCATTGTGGCTGGGTGAGAGGTGGAGGGGATCTGACAGGACTGGCAGCTATTCAAGCCCTCATGCCTATTTGCTTATCCCCATTCATGGCAGAATTGGCTTTTTCCGGAGCCATTTTTCAAGCTATGCGTGACACGGTATTTTCATTGAGCCTGCCACTACTAATGCAGCTGTGTAGAGTAAATGTTTGAGGCAGCCAATGTGTATGTTTGGAAGAGAAGAGACAGGGGCTTCCTACTGTAATCAAAGTAGTAAAGCAACACTACCATGTGCGTGTCTGTAGCCAGGGTTTCCTTCTAATTCCATCTCTGAAAATGTGGGTGATGACACCTGGTTACCGGATTGTGCAGCCACAATAAATTGAAAAGCTAATTCCTTTGAGCTAAATGTGCAAAGGCAAGTTTTTTTTATTATTATTCTTGGTCAAACTATGACATCATTAGGTAAATGAATAACCCCGGTGAAAAATGATACCAATAATAATCCTCCCGACTGTGTTTATCTATGCAGGTGGTGTTCCTGGATTTGATTGCAGAAGAACGTCACTCCTTTTCCCCCCAAACTTTCAAGGAAAAAATATTAATAAAATGCATATTTGAGACTGTTCTGATTATGGATTATTCACCATAGGGTGCTCACAGTTTACCATAACCTCATTACCATGTAGGCCTATCTGGTAACGAGGGAGGTTACAGGTTAGATACTGAGCCCAAACTTAGCTAGAAACATGTGACAGGACTGTTTATATCATTTGGATCAGCATGACAAGACAAAAGAGTTTCATGTGACCGGTGAGTCAAATTAGAATGCAAGCACTCAGTTATAGTAAATTCATTAGACCAAGACTTTATGCTATACGGCCTTGCAAAAATATTGTACTACTAAAATTTCTTCACATTTTGTTTGTTTTACAATGACATACTCCAGTGTGTTTTATTGGGATTTTGGGTTTTCACAGGACTGTGTGGAAGGTTTAATATGCTTTGATCCAAACTATTTTAACTGCTTAAGTAAAAATTAACTAGACTTTTTCGCTCGTTTCTTTTCTCTCTCACCCAGCTTTGAAGATCTAAACCATTTCACCATGTTATGGGCCAGTGTCCTGCTGGAAGGCGACCCTTAGTCCCAGTTTCAAGTCGTTCACAACCTTCAAGACGTTTTCCTTCAGGATTACCCCTTTGTTCTATCCATCCTCGTATAAACTCTGACTAGCTTCCCTATACCTGCTCAGGAAAAGCATTGACACACCATGGGCCTCTGAGCTGCTTCTTTGATTAATATGCTCCTTGTCTGGCTTGTCAGTTTAGATGGACGGCCATGTCCGTGCTTCATTTAACAGTGCTACATGGATTATCCAATGCATGAGATATTGTTTTATAACTTAACCTTTATTTAAACTCATTTTCATCTATCTCCCTGACCTGTCTGCTGCGTTCCTTGGTCTTCATGTTTATGTTTGTTCACCAATGTTCTCTAACAAATCTCTGAGGATGTATTTACTTATATAAAATTACATAAAGGTGATCTCCATTTGCAAATAGGATGACATCTGAAGGAAAACGGTGGCACTGGATTTTATTTAGGGGTAACCCAGAAAAAATTATTGAATATCCAAGTATGCTATGACTTTTATATTAGTATATAAAAATAAATTAAAAGCTATATTTCCTGTTTATTGCACTTCATACAATTATTATTATAAAATTCAAATAAAATACATTAGGCTGTGGTAGTAATTTCACAAAATGTGAAAAAGTTAAAGAGTCAAAAATATTGTAGAAAAGGATTTTGGGCCTGGTAACAAAAAAATATATAGGATAGGTTGTGTTTTCTTGATTTGCACTCCGTCTGGATAGTGGACAGGGGAGGGAGTTCTGCTGCACTATCATGCAACCATGCAGGGATCCTGTGGCGCACTGTTCCCTTAAAGTGTGCGCAGCCACTCATTAAAAATGCAGGAGCAATTACCCTGGCCAAGTCAGACTCGGTAAATGCTACCATGCCGAGCTTTCACCCCGACCTCCTGAGCCTCCTCTTACTCTTGCAATGCCTAAAGCAGCAACCCGAGTAATCTGCATGTGAACCAGCATGCCAAAGGTAGAGCAGCAGACGCAGCAGAAACAGAAAGCTGCAGTTACACAAGAGCAACAAAAGCCCCTCTCTGCCTAACTGCTTGTCTGTTTCTCACGAGGTGCATTTACCTCCCCCTCCCTCATCCTTATCCAGCACGTGGCTCACATCCTTCATTTCACACTCACTGGTTTGCTGTCTTGACCTGGTTCTTCTCTTCCCCTTTTTATCCACTGCTTCCCCATCAGTTGGGGCCTAAAGAAGCACCACTGTGCCTCAAAGTTTCTCAATTTTTATGGAACCACTATCACGATTTTACAGTGATGAATTACCTCACTAGAAGATAAAACAAAATAAAATCCATGGCAAATAAAAGAATACCTTAAACCTTGCAGTTTAAAATAACATCCCATGTTATTTTATCATGTCATGTTATTTTGAGCCCTGAAATTATGCGTCTGCAACATTGTTTTTTGGGATGGACTGATAACACAACAAACAACTTCGATACAACCAAGAAATGGATGTACAAGTTCAAACTCTTGCCAATGAGGACTCCATGTGAACTTCTGACCAGAACCGTTCATGTGATATGTACACAAGAACCATTTTTTTTTTAAATTTCTGTCCAAGAACCTACAAGTTAATTGACATATCTGACTTTCATCATATTCATCCTCTACACTGATGAGAGCTGCATTTGTTAAAAAAGGTTAACGTTTTTGGCATACTGCACAGATGGCAGGACACCAGGCCCACCAGACAGCAGGGGCTCCCGGAAGTAGAACAAGAGCCTTGCAAGTGCGATGGAGGATGGGAAAGGGTAATTATAAAGAGGGACAACATGAAAGAGAACTCAGAGATGAAGGCAGTCTTGGCAAAAAAAAGAAGAGCAAAAAATCAGTTTGAGCAAAAGTGAGGGGGATAAATAAACACTGAAAGATGAAAAGCGACAAACATTTTGAGACTGTACGGAGCTACTTGGAAAAGGAAAAGGGGAGGCATAAAGTAGAGCATAGAAACACAAGGCAGGTCCCTTGCCAGTAAGGCAGGGGAGTGAAACAGAGGGCCGGGCTAGACAGCTCCAGGCAGATACTGTGTTACGGAAAGAAAGGTCTAGTAAAAACAAGACAGAGAGGAGAAAAAGCAGGTGTATTTGTAGAGTCCTGCTGCACTGGTGAGTTTAAGGGGCACATCATGTGTCTCGTTTTATCTGGCTCCAAGCCTGAAGCAACATCTTTCCTGTCTCTTTCAGTTTCTTTTCATGTTGTTTCTGCATGACTCTTTCTCTCCGCACTCTAAATACACAAAAAGCCAATGCCATCAGAGTTTGAGTAAGTTTTGGACAACTTCTTAAAGGACCGACCTCGACATTCAGAGTCAAAAAGTTTGACAAATGGAATAATCAAGCACTTTTTATCATATATTTTTATTTCTACATTTTCCTCCAATTGGTTGTCGTAGTCGTAGTTGTAAAGATTATGATCATTGATTAATTAATATTTATCAAACATTATAATAAAAAAATCATAATTCAGAAAAATCAGGTCTTAACCAAAAATCATTACTTACAAATAGAAATCAGAGATGTCCGCTGGTGTTGTGGTTATAGGCTCAAAGTTCTTAATAATTACAATTAGTTATTCATCACTAATAATTGATAAATTATTAACCAAAATCACAAAATGTCACTGTGTATTCAACCGCTTCACCGAAGGTGGGGGAACTTCGACCTTGTTTTGACAGATAAATCACTCTTGCACGATATAAACATGAACACTTCTCTTAATTATATATATATATATATGAAGATTTATTGAAGCCATTTAATTCTGATATACCATTATTCTGGTCCAAAAACCTTCACCTAACTAACAAGCACTATTGTACACAAAGTGACTATCTAACAATAATAATAAAAGAAAAATATATGGGCATTGAGTGTCTATGAAGATCAAACCAGCAGTTTTATGGACAAAATGTGCAATTTGGGTTAAATGGGAAGAGAAGTCCTCCTGGTGTGCGGATTTCTCGATTGCAGCGATCAGCTGGTAAACAGTGGGGCCACGCCCTTAGCCACTAGCAGCTGATTGCCCCAAATCTAGAACAAAGAGTCATAAAACTCTGAGGCGGGAATCCAGCAGAAAAACTCCAGTAATAAAACTGGAACAAAGGAGTGGTCAGACCATGAGGCCCAGACCGCAGTTGCTTTGAATGAAAACTTTAAAAGTCCAACTTCTAACTACTGGCTGATTTGGGATCACCCGGATAAAATATGAACACGCACAATTCAGCAGCGTTTGCGCAGCGTTTGCGCAGCAAATCAAAACATAGCTCAGCAATAATACTTCAGTATTGCATGCAACAACTTGATACCTTGGATTAACTACTGGTGATCCTAAATCACCTTGGGGGGGGGGGGGGGGGGGGGGGGGGGATCACTCATCCATGATCACCTAAAGAAAAAAAAATTGTAAACTTCTCATCCGTCCACAAGGGGAAAATATGAAGAACCGTTTAGTCGACTGAATCAACAAGGAGGAAAACTCATCTCCTTGGAAATAAAACCTCTCTGGGTTTTCACCTGCGCCGGGTGTCGGCGTGGTCTTCGATTGGTATATGAATCTTCTGACCTTCTTGTAACATACAGATTTCCAGCTTTCAAGCTCTTCCGGGAATGACGGTGTGACAAAAAAGTTCGCCTGCGATCTTTTGTCTCTCCAGGTATGCGCCTCCGTTGTGTCATCCCATGAGACACACTGGAAATGTCAACGAAACTTTATTTTCCGCGGGCTTTATAATCTTGGGTGACGTCAGAGCTGCAATGTCTGTTGAGCTGTGCATGTTCAACTGTGCGACCAAAATGGATGACTCCAACAAAGTTGTAGATGTTGTAATGAGATGATGCTGTAGATATTTTTTTTTTTTTTGTTGAACAACATGATCACTTATTTTTCTTATTTATATAAGAGATGCAAACAATTTTCAGAAAATAAACATTTTAATAAACAAAGCAGAAAAAATAAAATAGGTAATCTTTATTGTCATTAGTTGAATTTGTTGCTGGATTTGTTGCATTTAGTAATATTAGTTAAACATGTTCTCTGGCCTTTCCTATTTTCAAGAGTGGGTAAAAGAAATATAAAATATAAATAACAAAAATATATAGAAATCAATAAATAAAGCACAAAAAAAGAATAAAAAAAACACTTGTATTTAATGTATCAACTTTGGATTTAATTTAAAAAAAAAAACTTTCCCAGCCACATATTTCACCCCCAGGCAAGAGTTCCTATATGTTACAGTACAGACCTGAGTCACCAGTTATCTCCAGATGGTCAGGAAAGGTAAGTTCAGACTCATGATTCCCTTGGGCCAAAGGTCCACCACTAAGTGCATCAATTTAAGCTTTAGACATTTATCTTGGATGCCTCCCATGTTTTATTACACAGAGCATAGAAAAAATATTTTCTTTGGCCTTATGGTTGTCTTAATACTCATAATGTGGCCATGAGGAGCAGAAATTCAAACACAATCTTAATGTATGGATGTGGTTGATAGGGATGGGCTGCTGAAAGATGAGAAGTGTTTTAAGCGCTTCTCTTTGTGTCCAAAGAGAATATATGCATATAAAAAAAATAGGCCATACCAAATAAATTGAGCCGTTTGCTCCACTGACTCACACGTTGATATTTTACAGCTGGATAAAGCTTCAGCCACAATATGGGCAAAACTTTGTCAATTATGAAAACACTTGCCAATCCATTTGATGTGAAGGACTGAAACAATCTAACCAGAAAGAAACTAAGTCTTTTTTTAAACCTAAATATGTGGTTATCTGAGAGAGAGCTCTGAGAGGACACAGTGACTTAATTTGCAGCGAGGTGGGGACAGGATTTTGTTTCATGCACTCAATTGCAAAGAACATATGAAAATTTAGAACAGGGGAAATGAGCTGCATTAGTCAGTCTTAGAAATAATAACATACTCTCCTAGACTCCAAATGGGGATGGGCTCTAAAGAGAGAGTAATTTAAAACCTGGATTTTTCCAGAAATCAATGTGCATGATGAACGTTTATGACACAGATTTTGGCAGAATAAGAAAAATTACTTTTTTGAGGAGTTTATGCCACAAAGATTTCCAAAAAAGTCTTAAAAATGTGGGTGTTTCAGTAGAAAAATTAATATAATATTCTCTGTCTCATCACACCAAAGCACATGGTTATAGTCCCAGTACCATTTAGGAAACGCCACATGTTTATTTTGTGATGGGAGAACATAAAAGGCATTTTCTTAGCAAACCCTATTCATAGTCTAGTGGCTAAAATAAATGGGCCTCTGTGTCTTATCATATGTATACCCCAGCAAGATAAAAAGTTATGAAATATTATGAACTTCCTAGAAACTGTTGAAAATTGTTCAGTTATCTGTATTATACCAGCAATTGCGCCAACACTGTTTTTGTGAAAAAAACAAAACAAAAACAAAAATAACTTTTCCTATAAAGTAATTTTTCCCCACTGAATAAACATATTCAAATTAAAGGTCTTGGTTTTTCAAAAATGTTTTGTTTGTGCTATGGCAATAAAATATGAATTATTATTAATTTAGGGCATTTTACACACCTTCATCAACTATGCCACCAAGTAGGTATGTTTCTAATGAAAGCCTTTGGAATTAGGGCTTTTTAATTCTTACATTTTACTTGCTTTCCATGTCAATGTACATGTCTCTTTTTGTTGTCTCAGATTTTCCCTTAATCTGTTGAGGCATTGAAGAAAGATTTAGAAGGCTTTATTGTTATTTCTGTAGCACAATGGATCACCCCGTGTAATGTAATCAAACCCTTTTCCTTGTTTTAAATTGGCCCCTACACTCCCTCCTTCCTCCCCATAACATCCACACTATACTGCACGCATAGAATGTCCAATTGCCTCCTATGTTTTTAAAGAGCTAGATGCCTGCCTACAGCAGAGGCTGACACAAGTATGGATCCTCTCAAAGGCCTCCATTGACTTGGTGTTTACTTAAGGCCAATGACATTAGCCTCTCCTAAATCTACCTCAATCTTCCCCTCTTGAATTTCGGCTTCTGTTTTGCCTGTGGCACAGCTTTTCCCACTCTCACATCACAACCACACTCCTGTTTGTCTGTGTGTGTGTTTGTGAGCTGTTGTCTGTGATGGCTGACATTAAAGCATGTAATGGCCTAGCTTATCAGCAGTGCAACAGCACAAAGGGTACAGCAGTGTCCGACACACAGTTTAGCAACAGGGAAGCGTCATAAATGAGAAGGTTTAAAGCAGGTATTGAGGATAAATATCTGTAAAAATTTTAGGATTCCCTTTGGGATTTGTGTTTGTAGTATTGAAATTGAAACTGGTAAATCCGCCATCACTAAGTAGTACTGAAATACAACTATGAATGGACCAGTTACCACAATCAACGTTTTTAAAAGCTGTTTTCATCACAGCTAAAACTTTATATTGTACCATTAAGAAGATTTACAGTATTTTAATGAAATGCCAGGAAGTTACATAGTTTTCCTTGGCTGTATCAAGCATTGATAAATGCAGCATTACACCACTTGTACCACATTACACCACTTACACGCTTACAAGACAAATTTGACTGCATGGAAATATTTGTGGTCACAAAAACAACACAGACATGGTGTGACCAAAAGACCTCCAACTGGTGCTCTTTTTATGGTAACACTGCTTTAAATTTAGTTGGAAAATTACAAGAGGTGGCTGACTGCAGGCAGGCTACCCGAGCATTAAGCCTGAATAATTAACCAGCTAATATTGACTTGTTAGATTAGTGTTATTCTCTAAATGGCAGAACAGCAAACATACGTAATATTCAGTGCAAAAGGCACTTGAAAACTACAGCTAAATTTAGCAAGTGTTTATTCTTTAATGTTTGCTTTAGCATCAAAATAAAAAAAATAAGTATGATAATTTTATAATTGTAATAATTTTTTTTGTCTTTTAGCATCAGTAGGAATATTTGTTGCTGTTCTGTTTCAAACAAAAGCAATTCAATTTTGTTATTCATTTTTGTTTTTAATTTTTTAATAAATACCAAAACACTGTGAAATTCTGTTATTTTTTTCTCAAGATATTATACCATGAAATTCTCATACAGGCCACGGCCTTGATGCAACACATGTTATGATCAACAGGCACACATTTAGTTGAAAATTGAACTCTGAACATGGTTGTTATTGACAATAGTTGATCTCTGTGCCGTTATTGTTCGCATGAGAGGAAGGAGCTTTGCTAAGACTTGAGCATGACCTATTTTTACAGTAATTTCTTCTTTATGAAGGCCATCCATTACCTATCATTACAATTGAATTTAAGACAAGTTGTGAACCACCCATATCATTAGGCCTACATTGAAAAAGGCTGAATAAAGGTCGAAATTTGGCAAATAACTCCATGCACTGATTATCCCGGGAATAGACAGAAATAGGCCCACTTTAAAAGGATCCTTTCATCAAAGCAACATCCTGCCAGCTCCCTGCAGCCATAACCTCATATTAAAGCCACATACACACAAACACACAAATCCTCCTTCAGGAATCAATAATTCAGCTAAAGAGAAGCACATGCTACGCCCCGCTGCACTAATCAATAGGAAGCCAAATGTTATTGTTTCATCTCATTCTGCGACTTCAACATTCTAATATGTACGAACAGAGACATGCTGGATGTACATTACATTACTAGATCATACGTCAGAGAATCAGAGAACAATGGGATTCCAAATTCTAGAGGTGCCTTTAAATGTATCATGAACATGTATAGTGGCTTTCTAAATTTGATTTAATTGGTTGTGTTAGTAAACCCCTTTCCCCTTGAACAAAACAGGAAAAGGAGATATTACATAACCCCAAATTGGCTAAAAAGGTGTAGGGTGAAGCAGCACTTAATTATTTACTTATCTTTTTTATAGATTGTGCACTCTACATGTTTACAGAACAAAGACGAAAAACGTAATTTTGAAAGTTAGGAATTTGCAAAGTCTTCATTAGGCATTGTTTGGTTACCACTAATATGGTGTACCAAGGTGTTTAAAAGCTACAGTTTCAGAACTGGTTAAAGGCAAGGCAAGGCTAAGCAAGTCAAGGCAAGTCATTTATATAGCACGTTTCAGTAGCAACACAATTTATAGTGCTGTACTTGAAAAAAAAGAAAAAGAGATATAATAGGAAAAGTACATTACAGTGGCATAAAGGTAATTAAATAATTAACGAACACAAATAATTAAACATAATGAAAATTTAAAATTAAAAAGATAATAAAAAAAGATAAAAATTAAAAATTAATGTTAAAATGAATGATAAAAAATGAAAGGAAAGCTGGACTGAAAACTTTAATAATGTTTAGATGGCACAGTTAAAGGCCACTCTAAACAAATAAGTTTTTAATCATAATTTAAAACATACTTATGTTTTCAAAACTTTTACAGTTTTCTGGGAGTTTATTCCAGATTAGTGGAGCATAAGAACTAAAAGCTGCTTCTCCATGTTTTGTTCTGGTTCTGGGTATGCAAAGTGGATTTGAGCCAGAAGACCTGAGAGTTCTGGGTGTTTGATACACTGACAACAAATCTGTAATGTATTTTGGTGCTAAGCCATTCAGTGATTTATAGACTAACAGAAGTATTTTAAAGTCTATTCGCTGAGCTACAGGGAGCCAGTGTAGGGACTTTAGAACCGGGGTGATGTGCTCCACTTTCTTAGTTCTAGTGAGGACGCGGGCAGCAGCGTTCTAGACCTGTGAAGACACAGTTGCAGTAATCAATTCTTCAAGGTCCTGCTGAGATATTAGTTCTTTAATCCTGGAAATGTTAAAAGGCCAACTTTGTTATTGTCTTTATTTGCCTATGAAGGTTCAGGTCTGAGTCTATCACTACACCCGGATTTTGAGCCTGATTGGTGGTTTCTAGCTGTATTAACTGAAGCTGTGTGCGAACTTTTAAACACTCCTTTGGTCCAAAAAAAATGTCAGTTTTGTTTTGATTCAGCAGAAGAAAATTTTGGCATATCCATCCATTGATTTCTTCAACTCATTTTCCCAGCGCTTGAATGGGTTCATGGTCACCTGGTGACATTGTAACGTATAGCTGTGTGTCGTCTGCATAGTTATGATAACTTATGTTGTTGTTTATTTTAATAGTTATGATAACTTATGTTGTTGTTAATTATAATCTGAGTTAGGGGGAGCATGTAGATATTGAATAGGAGGAGCCGTAAGATGGACCCTTGGTGAACGCCACATGTGATTTTTGTGGTCTCTGATGTAAAGCTACCTACTGACACAAAAAAGTACCTGTCCTCATAGTAGGATTTACACCAATCGAGTGCTGTCCAGAAAGGCTGACCCAGTTTTCCAAGCGCTCTAATAAAATGGCGTGATCAACAGTGTTGAATGCTGCACTAAGGTCCAATAATACCAGCACTGTGGTTGTTCCACAGTTTGCATTCATATGGATGTCATTGAACACTATGGTTAAATACTCCATAATCCTCTACCTACAGTTTACAGTTCTTTTAGTGAATTACCAGAAACATAGCAGAAACAACTCTAACAGTTTGGAAGTGTATGGTTTCCAAATCCTAAGAGCATAAGGGCATTTGTAATTATAAGTTGTTAGTGGAAGCAGAATAAGGTACTTTTTAAAAATTATTACCATGATTAACAAAGATTTGTGAGCACAGAATAATAAATAGCCAAGAAAAAGAAAAGATACAAGATTCAACCTGTACCCTTTTTACAATCCAAACAAGTTATGTATGCTCCCCATTTGTGTCTCTAGGGGCAACACATCGATAATGCGGCAACAACAATGATCAGAAAAACCAATGATTTCAAAGAGTAAGGCTCTATAAATGGCACACATTCATTGAATTTTTGCATTAAAGGAAGGCTGCAATGAGTACCAGGTGATTATGTCAAGTGGTTTAACATGACAGCTAAGGCTCTTCTCCCCTCACTGTAATCGAGCTATCAATGATCATTAATGAGAGCATGACATGGTGCTCCACAGCCCTCTTGGCCACATTGCCCATTGCTCTGGCCTTTCTCCCAGCCTCCCTTCCTCCCACTGAACCTTATCTTCAAGGCCACACTGTCTAATATTAAAAAGATATATACAAATATTGCCTGTCAATCTCCAAGACAAGAATGCATGCTTATGTTGTTCCATACTACCCACTTTGGATGTGGTTTTTGTGACAGGAGACCTTAGTGGCTTGCTCAAGGACACATCAAATGCTGATGGTGGCAAGATTGGATCTGCGCTGACCTTGGGAGTGAACTGCAGTACAGGCAAAGGAGGAAAAGGGGGTTTGTTGCAACAGAGTGGGGAGGCAGAGAGTAAGAGCAGGGAGGAAGAAGCTAGAGGAAGGGAGGGCATGGGAGAATGGAGGGGCATACCTTGATTGAGAGGCCCCTGAGATGAGCAGCTCTGAGATATGAGAAGAGAGAGGGAGGGAAGGAGAGGGGTATGATGGCGGGAGCAGGGGAGGGGTGGATGGAGAGAGAGAGGGAAGCCATATGGCAGCAGTACAAATGTATTAAACTATAAATCATGGGGAAAGCTAGTGGACTGCCAGGTGAGGCTGCAGTCAGGTCCTTCTAGTTGGAGGTTGAACGGTTCATGTGTAAAAGGATGAAAACATCGGTATCATAAAGGTTTATTTTGGCTTAAAACACAAAGAGGAAATGTTCAAACTTTCCTCCTGATGCGCATAGTTTGAAAACATCTGATACAAATGCCGTTTAGCAGATGCAAAAAATGAGATCAAAGGGCGTGCAATGAAGCCCAAGATATGTTTAGTAATCAAACCTCAAACAACCTCTTACATCTCCTGGGCAGGGCTGAAACAATTCATCGAATAAATAAGGCAAAATTTTAGGTTTAATGCTTTATTTAATTACATTCTCTTCAGTGGTCAGTCTCTATACAGTCACACAAACATGCTTGTGTTTACAGCAAATGCGTTGAAGAAAGACGAGAGGCTGAGATGGAAATGTAAGTATAAGACCCAAAATAGCATACGTTTGTCATATCAAACAACAGAGAAGAGAACAGGTTCTACAGTTATTCAAATAAGCTTTGCATGATAAAACGATGTCAGCAACAATGAATGCATTTCTGATTGTTGAGACAACGATATATGCAGGCATAATCGGTCTTACTATTAGAGCAACAACTAGATGCAGTGTCAGAATCATCATGCACTCAGTGGGAAGATATGACTTAAAAAAAAATGTCAATTGAGGACCAGTTGGGGCCCAGTATTCATGGGCCCCACAGATGACAGCTCTAAAGGGGAATGCACACTGGGAACACTGCAGTATATCTCATCAATGGATGACTCTGACACACATTGGAAGCCTTGTGCTGAAAGGTTCTGAGGTTGAACAGCTTTGGATAGTTTTATAGGCACCAAAAAGGGTTCTGTATATAACAGGCTCAAAAAGAATCCATGAGCATTTGCCTTGTAAGACATCGGACCAACAGCCAGGTGTGTGAGTTGTGGAGTCAAAAATAGAAGTAATGGGGGGATATTTTTTGTGTCCATCTTATCTTGTCATTGAGTTGTACCCCTTAAATGTGCATCTTTATGCACAGATATTCATCAATCTCTGAGAGGAAATTAAATCCCAGTTCCATGTGTAGGTGGACTTCCACATTTGCATCTTAAAATATCAGTGAAGAGGTCATCGTCTGGTCAAGTAATTATAAAAGAACACATAAAGTTTTGGACCATCAAACTGTTGCACTCACAAGCACTGAGATCTAGATTTTTCTCTCTGCATACATCTATTCGAGACACCAGCACCTTCTGAGAATAACCAAAACTATTTAACTTACAACTACAGACACCCTGACATCTCATGTCTGTACACAAAGATATTTAAGAAAACAGAGACTTTTTATTGAAAGAAAATGTCCTTGAACTAAACTGACTGTAGATGGTGGGCATGTGAACGCGCACAATTGTGTTACAGAATAGCAGGGGTACAGCTGTAACCTTAGATTTTGGTGGGGCCTCAAGAAAACAAAAGGTTAGGGATGCATTGCATAGACTATGTATGTTTGATTAATCTGATGAACTGAGAAGGTGTCATAAGAATTTTATGTAATGTGCAAAAACAAAGTGGCATATACAGGGGTTGGACAATGAAACTGAAACACCTGTCATTTTAGTGTGGGAGGTTTCATGGCTAAATTTGACCAGCCAGGTAGCCAGTCTTCATTGATTGCACATTGCACCAGTAAGAGCAGAGTATGAAGGTTCAATTAGCAGGGTAACAGCACAGTTTTGCTCAAAATATTGAAATGCACACATTATGGGTGACATACCAGAATTTAAAAGAGGACAAATTGTTGGTGCACGTCTTGCTGGCGCATCTGTGACCAAGACAGCAAGTATTTGTGATGTACCAAGAGCCACGGTATCCAGGGTAATGTCAGCATACCACCAAGAAGGACAGACCACATCCCACAGGATTAACTGTGGACGCAAGAGGAAGCTGTCTGAAAGAGATGTTCGGGTGCTAACCCGGATTGTATCCAAAAAACATAAAACCACAGCTGCCCAAATCACGGCAGAATTAAATGTGCACCTCAACTCTCCTGTTTCCACCAGAACTGTCCGTCGGGAGCTCCACAGGGTCAATATACACGGCCGGGCTGCTATAGCCAAACTTTTGGTCACTCATGCCAATGCCAAACGTCGATTTCAATGGTGCAAGGACCGCAAATCTTGGGCTGTAGACAATGTGAAACATGTATTGTTCTCTGATGAGTCCACCTTTACTGTTTTCCCCACATCTGAGAGAGGTACGGTATGGAGAAGCCCCAAAGAAGCGTACCACCCAGACTGTTGCATGCCCAGAGTGAAGCATGGGGGTGGATCAGTGATGGTTTGGGCTGCCATATCATGGCATTCCCTTGGCCCAATACTTGGGCTAGATGGGCACGTCACTGCCAAGGACTACCGAACCATTCTTGAGGACAATGTCCATCCAATGGTTCAAACATTCTATCCTGAAGGCGGTGCCGTGTATCAGGATAACAATGCACCAATACACACAGCAAGACTGGTGAAAGATTGGTTTGATGAACATGAAAGTGAAGTTG
This sequence comes from Girardinichthys multiradiatus, assembly GCF_021462225.1. Classification (NCBI taxonomy): domain Eukaryota; kingdom Metazoa; phylum Chordata; class Actinopteri; order Cyprinodontiformes; family Goodeidae; genus Girardinichthys; species Girardinichthys multiradiatus. The sequence continues at coordinate 38,635,866 of NC_061806.1, read as the reverse complement.
AACATCTCCCATGGCCTGCACAGTCACCAGATCTAAATATTATTGAGCCACTTTGGGGTGTTTTGGAGGAGCGAGTCAGGAAACGTTTTCCTCAACCAGTATCACGTAGTGACCTGGCCACTATCCTGCAAGTAGAATGGCATAAAATCCCTTTGACCACTGTGCAGAACTTGTATATGTCATTCCTCAGACGAATTGACGCTGTATTGGCCGCAAAAGGAGGCCCTACACCATACTAATAAATTATTGTGGTCTAAAACCAGGTGTTTCAGTTTCATTGTCCTGTACTTGTGAAGGGGAAGGGAAATGATGTGTGGTTTCAGAATTATTTACGAAAACCAGGGTTAAAAAATTTAGCAATCCCCACAGTGAATCATAGAAGAAGTATAATGGTCTGTGAATGATTTACAACAACCCTAAACACAGGCAGAGCTATAATGGAATGGTTAGATCTAAAAAAAAGAATGAATAAGATCTACTAACTAGATGTGCAAAACTAAAAAGACATACCAGAAAAGTATTGCAGCTCTAACTGCTGTAAAATTTGAAAGTCATGCACCATTTTTCTTCCACTTTGTATTCATGCACTTCTTTGCCAAAATCTACAAATTAAAATCCTAAGAAATTTGTAACAGTAATGTCACAAAATGTGAAAGGCTAATTACACATAAATATGTAAAAAATATCAACTTAAAAAATCAAACGAGACCTAATAATTTAATTGTTTTGGTTCACACCTGCAGCAGGCTGTTCTACCACTGCTCTAAATTACGATGCCACTAACGCAGACAGAAGTTAGTGTTACGTATTGTGGTGGAAAAACAAATAGAGTAATCCCCAAAAGGCTTCCATTTTAATCCCTTGATGATGTCTGGGTAGTGTGCCCAGCCAGTGTCCTGGCAGCCATCAGGACCCAGGCCTGGGCTTTCATCCCAGAGGCACTGATGCATACTACAGCTTGAACAAACACGGGCAGCCTACCCCATGCCTGCTCTATGTCACAAGCAAACCATCAAAAGAAAGAATAAAAAATAGGAATCCACTAACCTACGCTACAAACAGATATTTCAGCTCTTATGCGATTCATCAACTTCATGCTGTAATTAGTTGCCCCAGAAAAGCGTCAGTTAAGCTTTCAAACAATGGCCTACATCAAGCATAAAAATACTTCATTAGCAAATTAATTTTTAGATCCTCATTTTTTCATTTGCCTAATGTATGATTGTGAAAAAAAGCTGTCATTTGGAAATTTCAATTAAATGACTAATTTTGCATTGCATTTTATCTAACTGTTAGACTTTGAACAATCTCATTAGAAGCATTAGAAGTGGCTTGCAGGTGAAGAATGGACAGCTCTTAGTTACGGTCTGTGAGTGTGAACTAACAGTAGCCTGGAGCACCCAACCTTGATCCTTTCTCCTCGATCGTTCACTCAGTGATATATATGCACACACACACACACACACGCACACACACACACAGACACACACACACACACACACACACACACACACACACACACACACAAGCTTACGGACAAACACAGACATCCTGCTTCAAAGAAGTGCCTGCCATTAACCCACCACAACCAAGGCCAGTTATCCACCAAATCCCATCTCTGGTGAGAGATGAGATGATGATGTGGAGGGTGAATTCAGAAGAGAAAGGAGGAAGAGGGGGTGTCCCTGGGGATGAGGAAGAGCGGGAGGGAGACTGGACAAGAGTGCACAAGTACATCCGATGAGCAAGTATCAATGAACAGCAGAAGCGCATCTTACCTTGGTTTGGAGATAGTGGGGGTAGTAGTAGGTGTACTGAGGGTACATTGGCTGCTGCTCCAATCGCTTGCCCATGTAGCTGGAATCCTTAGCACTGAGGCAGGGAATGGTGACACGGGGGCGGGAGCTGTCAAGTAGCTAGAAATGTGGTGGAGGCAACGATGGGGCTGTGCAATTCCAGGCTTTGCTATCTGCACGAGTGTGTTGCAAGCTGGTCCTCTGGGGAGAAGGCGGGATTTGTGTGCCGGACTGGGATTCCGAGAAGATCTGCCTCTGATGAGGGAGCTCCTGATGACTTTTGCCTTGCTGTTCCAGAGACTTGCTACCAGGCAGGTGCCCACTGACTGATGGACAAGGAATATTTTCAAAAGTGCCTGAACCGAGAGCAATGTGTTCACGATCGGATAGTTAGGGTGAGGTAGAGGAGAAAGAGGAAAGAGGAGACGCAAGGAGGTGCAGGTGGCAGTAGCTCTGTCAGTCCTAAGAATGTTGAAAATGGAAGGAAGAGGAGAGGAGGAAAGGAATGGTAAGGAAAAACGGGAAAGGACGTATAGGTTATCTTCTCTATTCAAGCTGTTCACTCCAGTTCTTTGGCTTGGCTTTAATCGCACTCTCTCACTGCCCCTCGCTTTCGGTCTTTCCCCCTCTTACACACACACTCACGCACACATACACTTTCTCCCTTCTCTGATCTGATGATGTCTGTCCTGTTTGACAGAAGAAGATATCGTCAGTACCAGTTGCCAACAGATGCACTTTGTCTCACAACACCAGGGCTTAGCACAGACACAGAAAGCTATCACAGTCTGTAGCAGTGGAGTCAGCAGGATCCCAGATAAAAGAGAAAGATCCCAGTAAATGATGTGGCACAGGCGTATATTTAAAAATCCACTGGTTGGTTAGCCAATCCACAGACTTCCAGTTTGTAGACAAGTGATTACAAAAAAGACCACTTCTGTCCTGAAGTCTCTCGTTTGCGATCCTGTTCTCTGTTTCTACAAAACGTGCTCCTTATTCTTCCTTGGTTCTCTCGCTCATCTAAACAGTCCGACTCTCTCGTGTGTGCTTTCTCTGTCACTCAGTATCCAAGCCTCTATCTCTCTCTCCTTCTCCTCCACACTGACAGGGTGGTAAAGGGGGCTTGCTCGAAGCTACAAGCAGAGCACACACTGCCTCCTCCTTTCCCAGCCCAGCCGGTGGGAGGGTCTTGAGCAGCTCTGTGCGAGTGAGGGATCCAGACACAGACCAGCGGGCTGCAGCGTTTCCACAACCTGAGAGAACGCGGGGAAGAGGAGGAGAGGAGTGAAGACCAGAGGGGCTGGCGCCAGTGCGAGCAGTCGATTCCCCCTACTGGCTGCACAAGGTGCTACCACATGGAACACAGTGTCTTTACACTGATCTTTTCTCTAACACTCTAAGCTTAATCTTATGACCAAAGTTTGGTAAAAACAACAACAAAAAACCCAACTTTTTCATGAACAACCAAGGCCTAGAGTTCAAATATTGCAAAGTCAAAGTAAAAAAAAAGTGATATAGATCAAAGCCGCAAAATAGCAGTAAGTAAATGGCCTAGGTAAACATGAGAAACACAGTTTTAGACTGTAGTGACTCAGTCAAGGACTAAAACATTGATCTATCCATTTTGTGTACACACTTAATCCTTGCTGGGTCAAAGGTTGTCGGTGTCTATCTCCAGTGGTCAGTGGATTAGAGGCATGGTACACACTGGACAAGTTGTCAGTACCATTTTGTCAAATTAAAATTTTTCAGATCCAAGAAATTTCAAATAAGATAAATAGAATATATTAAAAAAAGCAGTTTTCAAATGATATTTTCTTACAAGCTAAAAAGCTCAGTGTGAAAAAGGCAATTACTCTTAAACCTTACAACTCATTGCACCACCCGTGGAAGCTACAGCTGCCATCAGCCATTTGAAATATCTAGCAATGAGCCTTTTACATCACTTTGAGGTAATCTGGGTGAACTCGTCTTTGGAGAATAGTTTTTATTTAGTCACATTGGAGAGTTTTCAAGCATGTAAAACCTGTTTCAAGTCATGTCACAGTGTTTCAAAAGGATTTAGATCCAGAATTTGACTAGGCCACTTAAAAACCTTAATTTCTTTCTTTTTCGATCCTCCTAAAGGTTTACTTTCTGGTGTGCAGTTGGATCAATACACTGCTGCATAACCCAAGTGCCCTTCAGCTAAAGGTCACAAACAAATAGCCAAACATATTTCAGCAGCAGTGCTCAATCATCTTCAAAAGCAATCCCACATATATTTATTGCATTTACAGATTCACAAGACTGAACAGAAGCCAATCAGAAGTACTCAAATATACCTTGGTCATTCTACAGCCAGAAGGTCAAGAGTCAAAATGTTCATTCAGTTGAGAGGTTGATTGAACTTGAGTAAACAAGGTTTAGTGAGATTACTCCAAACAAATACTTTTTTACTTTAAATGATCAATGCTCTTACATTTATGCCCCTTATCCATTAGTACCAACTCTGCTTGACTTGGGTTGCGTCGTGTCAGCTCTACACAGTTTGGTTTGGATAAGAAAAGGAGCAGGAGGGAAACCATGAAGTGGTATCAAACTAAAAGATACAAGCCAAATGACTTGTGACGGTAAGCTAACGCTGCCTAATGCTAGCTTGCTATAATTAACACATACAAAATCAGCCCAGCGTACAATGATTCTAAGATATTAGTTAGTTATTATAATATACAGGGGTTGGACAATGAAACTGAAACACTTGGTTTTAGGCCACAATAACTTATTAGTATGGTGTAGGGCATCCTTTTGTGGCCAATATAGCGTCAATTCGTCCTGGGAATGACATATACAAGTCCTGCACAGTGGTCAGAGGGATTTTAAGCCATTCTTCTTGCAGGATAGTGGCCAGGTCACTACGTGATACTGGTGGAGGAAAACGTTTCCTGACTCGCTCCTCCAAAACACCCCAAAGTGGCTCAATAATATTTAGATCTGGTGACTGTGTAGGCCATGGGAGATGTTCAACTTCACTTTCATGTTCATCAAATCAATCTTTCACCAGTCTTGCTGTCTGTATTGGTGCATTGTCATCCTGATACACGGCACTGCCTTCAGGATACAATGTTTGAACCATTGGATGCACATGGTCCTCAAGAATGATTCGGTAGTCCTTGGTAGTGACGCGCCCATCTAGCACAAGTATTGGGCCAAGGGAATGTCATGATATGGCAGCCCAAACCATCACTGATCCACCCCCATGCTTCACTCTGGGCATGCAACAGTCTGGGTGGTACACTTCTCTGGGGCTTCTCCACACCGTAACTCTCCCGGATGTGGGGAAAACAGTAAAGGTGGACTCATCAGAGAACAATACATGTTTCACATTGTCTACAACCCAAGATATGTGCTCCTTGCACCATTGAAACTGACGTTTGGCATTGGCATGAGTGACCAACGGTTTGGCTATAGCAGCCCGGCCGTGTATATTGACCCTGTGGAGCTCCGGACGGACAGTTCTGGTGGAAACAGAAGAGTTGAGGTGCACATTTAATTCTGCCGTGCTTTGATCCTTAAACAGGGTTGCTGCTGATGAAGCTGCGAAATCTGAACCTTGATGCAATAATTGTTTAAAAAATGGCTTACATATTGCAGAGTTACAGTACTATGTTAGTTATCATTGTTCGACACAATGTTAGGCAACATTACATATGATTATTTTTTCAGGACATGGCCACTGTCAAAAAAAACAAAATTGTATAGTTTCTCTCATTCACTGTTCAGTTTAATATGATTTAAATGCACACAGCATCCATGCACTGTGAATCTTCAAGATGTAGTTGCACAGCCTGAAAGAAATGCTAAAATATTGTTGAAAATATGCAAAGCTAAATGTGTTTGTATATAGAGTGCCTGCAATTTAACAACTATTCAAAAATGAAGATCTAAGATTTGAGCTGTAAAAAAAACATGCTGCACATTCATTACTGAACGTTTTTCTATCACTTTTAAAGCCTCTGTTGTCAGATTCAAGACACATAATTTAGTCCAAATGTTACATGATTATTCAATGAGTACTGTGCATAGAAAAGGACCCTAAAATGTAGTCAGACAGAAATGATTCCTGCAGAAGAATCCCAGAGACCACAACAAAGCACAGAAGGAAAGGGCAATCTTTCACAGACCTAGAGAGAGAAATATAGTTATAAGACAGACCACTTTTGTCTGAAGAAGAGAGAAGAGGCTGATTTTGACTGAACATCAACAGATTAACAGCTTGTTAACTAACAACTTGTTAACTAACAGCTAACAACTTGACACAAACTCTCAGTGTAGATGGAAAGACACAAAGTCTAGAACGCAGACCGTCAAAGAGACAACGCAAAATGGAAAAGGTAAACGAGAAAAAGACAAAGAGCTAAAACAGCTTCATATTACTTCATTCCAGTGAGCCCAGTGAGTGACTCGGTGTATTTGAATCTGTATTTGACAAATTCAGGGAGCATCATTTGTGGTTTTTCACTATCTTATATGAAGTGGAACACAGTGGCAGAGCAATTTATTTTCAAACAGATTTAACCTACACCTGACCAGCAGTCATGTTTTTCACAAACCTACACATTAGATCTCTAACAGCAAAAGGTAAGACCAATATAAAAATTATGCATAAGAAAACAAAAGGGCTTTACAGTTTGAATCCCTAAATGAAACTGAACTGAAATAGAAACAGAAATAACCTTTATTGTCCCTCAGTGGGAAAACTCAGATGTACCAACAGCAAATTGACAGGCAAGTTTAAGCATGAAGATTCAGACAAAGGTAACACTAAGAAAAGAGAAGGCTGTCATGAAGCGACATTTTGGACTTTGTTGTGGTCTTGTGTTTTCAATCGTTTATTTAGTTTGAGGTTTTGGTAGTCATGTTTGTTTATTTCCTTTTGCTCCCTGTTAGTGTTGTTCCCTCTACCGCCTCCTAGTGTTTTGTCGTTTTCTGTCCTTTTCATTCTTAAGTTTTCCTTATGGTTACTTTCTTATTACTTTGTATTATTATTATTATTATATTTGTTCTTATTCTAGTTCCTTTGTCTTCCTTGTAGTTTCTAGTTTAGTTTTCCATTTAGTATATCTGTGTTTATTTATGTATTGAGATTCGTTCACTTGTGCTTTTATTTTACTAGTTTATTTTCTATGTCCCCTCTCGTCCTGGTTCCCTTTTTGTGGTTTAGTTTTTGTTTATTTATGGTCAGGGTTTCTTTACGGGTTCTTTGTTAATTATTAGGTTTTGGTGTTTCTTCTATTCCCTCTAGTTTCTCAGTTTACTTTAGTTAATGATTCTTTTAGGTTCTTATGTTTCTTTTGTTTTATTATCTTCGTCCATGGTTTTGCTTAGATCTGTTTCCCTGAGTTTTGTTATTTATAGTTTTGTTTTTGTAGTCAGGTCCCTTTGGTTAAGTTATTGCCTAGCTTCCCTCATGTTCCCTTTTGTCTTCTAGTTTGGTCACCTTAGCAACCACCCAGATTCCCTCAGTTCTCTATAGCCTGGTCCACACCTGATTTCCATTCTCATCTGATTACCTGCCTCAGTGTTTCATTGGTCCATACCTCACTCCCCTCTGTTTATTAGCTCTCTGGTTATCATTGTACTTTGCTGGTTCTTTCCGTTCTCCGCCCATGTCTATGTGCTTGTACCATGTTCCTGCCAAGACCAATTTTGCAAGTTGTGGACTTTTTGTCTTTGTTTAAGTACCTGCAATGCTTTACTTTGTTTTGGAGGAATCTTGGGAATAAAGCTGAAGACTCCTTTAAACATGCTGCTGCCTAGCTCTTGTCTGCTCGTTGGTCACTCTAAACCACAGAACCCGACAAAAGCAAGACTAAGATACTGTACAGGGCAAGTTTACAGCATAAGAAAAAAAACACTGAGCAGTTATTAAATATATAGTATACTCAGATGCAAAAAATTTGCAGGGGATTAGGATAATTTAAAACAAAAGTACTAAATGTGCATGTATATTTGTGCATGAAACACCATTATGCTATTTATAAGAAATTGAAAAGCAACAGTCCAACAGTATAACAGCTGCTGGAAGGAAGGACCTGTGATAATGCTCATTTGTGCACCTAGGATGCAGCATTCAGTTACTGAAGCAGCTCTCCACTTCTGCAACAGCTTCATGCATGGGGTAGGACATTGTCCAACAGTGATGTTTTTTTTCTACAACCTTTCTGTCTCCCACCACCTGCACTGGCTCATGGGAGGCAAAATCCTCAGTCTCATTAGTGAAGAGAGTCTGCTCTGACCCTTTTTGTAAAGAGCATCTGTGGACTCCAGTCCAGTTTATTGTTCAGGTGAATACCAGGGTACTTATGTTACTTGGATGTTCATTGGGGTCAGTGTGGTGGGTCTGTGGCTGCAGAAATCCACCACCAGCTCCTTGGTTTCCCCCGCATTGATCAGTAGGCAGTCCACAAAGTCCTTTGCCCACTATCTTTACTCTGGGTCGTCATCACTTGTGTTGAGGCCCACAATGGCAGTCATCAGATAACCTTTGTAGATGGCAGCCTGGGGAGCTGATGGAAAAGTCTGCAGTATGGAGTGAAAGGAATGGTGCCAGCACAGTTCCTTATGGGGGCCCGTACTGCAGATCAGCATGTCAGAGACACAGCGTCGTGTCCTCACAAACTGTGGGCAGCCAGTGAGATAGTTCAGTATCCACTGGGACTGATGGTGATTTACTTCTGATAGCTTGATGGTATTAAAAGCGCTGAAGAAATAAAAGACCATGATTCTCACAGTGCTCCCTGTCTGCTCCAGCTACCTCAGACCTCAGTGCAAGAGGTAGATGGCATCATCCACCCTGATGGCTGGCTGGTTGGCAAGCTTCATCAGATGCAAGGTCAGTGCTACCCACCTTAAATCTATTACAGCCTGGGAGTTTGGTATGGGACCTGAAATTGTCTGCAGGCTATTCCGAACCATAGAATTTCTCAAACTGAATCTGTATTTGTGTAATTTGAAATTAAATGCATTGGTTTGAAATGAATTTCATTTATTTGAAACTGAATTTAATGGTTTGAAACGGAATTCATTTGCTCTGAAAATGTATTTTGTTGAATTGAAAATTCAGTTTCACTTCTTTTACTTGCAGTTCTAAAATTCAATTTCTGTTCTAAAATTCAGTTTTCTGTGTCACACATCCGGGTCCTTGAAGCCACAGATTAATCAAACACAGATTCACGGATGTCATTCACTATTGCTGTGTCCAAATTGAGGGGCTGCATTCTTTGAAGGACGCATTTGTTGGCCGATTACGTCATTGTGAGGCAATGAAGTCTACAGCTTCGCAGGCTCCTCCAAATAGGGCCGACAAATGCGTCCTTCTTTTCCCCAGATATGATGGATGGGTCCGGTGTATCCTTCATAGGCCACCCTGTCCCATGATTCATTGCGGGTCAAAGTAGATTGTGCTAACGGAAGTAGCAAAGCCTGGAGGAGAGGAAAAGGCTGTGAACAAAGTTGGATGTATTGCGCTTTCTGTGCAACAAAATGAACTTGTTTTTAGACTAGAATGTAGCTGTGTAAACCTGAAATATCTGTTCGGTTTATCAAGAATTTGCTTAATTCCACACGTGCTCCAATGTGTTTGAAGACGTCCGCTTCTGTTGCCCTGACACCGGGCTCACAGCCGGCTCGCCTCGCCAGCACACAGCTGACCGGGGGGTTGAGGTGCGATGAACCCCGAGAGAACAGCTGACTCCCAGCACATTGTTTTCAAGCTCCTGCTGGGTTTCCCCAATGGATGGAAGTTAAACACAGATATAATTCAGTCAGATGATATCTAATGTTGATGTTTGGTTTTATTTTTATGCTCTACAAATAAACTGATTTAAACATTGTTCCTAAAGTTAATATGTTAGTGTTTAAATTGTAAAATTTTTACAAATAGATTTACAAATAGATTTTTATATATTTTTTTATATATGATAAATGGCTGAATAATAAACAAGATTATAAAACAAGAAAATAAGCCATTAGGGCTCCATTTGTTCGGCTTCACAGCTCTGTGCTTCATGCTATCACTGTTGCTAGGCAACATAAGTTACGCTGAGGTAAAGGAAGGGGAAACGCAGACTGACATAACATCGGCCGCACCATGCTGATCTGGCATGTTTAGCTAATAGCTACAGGTAGCATATGTGTTGCTGTTTCACCATCATTTGTTTACATGACGTTTCTTATAGATGGTCATTTGACTTGGTGATGGACATCCGCTAAGCTCATGTATGCTGCACTGCTCCAGCTCAAAATGCCGTAAAAGAAATTTAACCTGATGTGAAACGTAAATTGATGAATCTGTGCTTGATTAATCAATGGCTATCCTCAAGGACCCGGATGTGTGACACAAAAAACTGAATTTTCGAACTGAAAGTGAAAGTAGGCAAACTGAATTTTCAAAACAACGAAATTCAATTCAATTCAGTTTATTTATATTAATTAATTTATTAATTCACAACACATGTTGTCTCAAGGCATTTCACAACAGTCAGGTTCATACATTCCAATTAATACTAACAATTGAACAGTGCAGTCGGAATTAGCTTTTTATTCAAATTGGATAAAAAGTTTTTCTATCTAAGGAAACCCAGCAGATTGCATCCAGTCAGTGACTTGCAGCATTCCTTCCTCCCAGATGAGCATGTAGAGACAGTGAACAGTGACTGGCATTGATTTTGCAGCAATACCTCATACTGAGCATGCATGTAGCGACAGCGGAGAGGAAAAACTCCCTTTTAACAGGAAGAAACCTCCAGCAGAACCAGGCTCAGTGTGAGCGGCCATCTGCCACGACCGACTGGGGGTTTGAGAGAACAGAGCAGAAACACAAAGAGAACAAAGAAGCACTGATATAGGAGTACTTTCTATGGGAAGGAAAAGTAAATGTTGATGGATGTAGCTCCTTTAGTCATTTCACATCGTCTCTGATGTATGATGGAGCTAGATCATTAAGGGCTTTATATGTGAGGAGGAGAATTTTAAATTCTATTCTGGGTTAAACAGGGAGCCAATGAAGGGAAGCTAAAGTAGGAGAAATATGATCTCTCTTTTTAATTTTCACCAGAACTATTGCTGCAGCATTTTGAATCAGCTGAAGGCTTTTAACTGCATTTTGTGGACATCCTGATAGTAAAGAATTACAATAGTCCAGCCTTGAAGTAACAAATGCATGGACTAGTTTTTCAGCGTCACTCCTGGACAGGATATTTCTAATTTTGGCAATGTTCCGGAGGTGAAAGAAGGAAATCCTAGAAACTTGTTTAATATGGGATTTAAATTACATGTCCTGGTCAAAAGTAACACCAAGGTTTTTTACTTTATTACCGGAGGTCAATTTAATGCCATCCAGGTTAAGTGATTGACTAAGCAGTTTCTTTTTTAAAAACTCCGGTCCAAAGACGACAACTTCTGTCTTGTCTGAATTTAGAAGCAAAAAATGTAAAGTCATCCAAGTTTGTGTATCTTCAAGACATGCTTGTAGTCTATCTAACTGGTTGGGCTCATCAGGATTTATGGATAAGTAAAGCTGAGTATCATCAGCGTAACAGTGAAAATTTATCCTATGCTGCCTGATAATTTGACCTATTGGAAGCATATATATAGTAAAGAGAATTGGCCCAAGTACTGAACCCTGTGGTACTCCACAATTAACCCTGGAGTTTAAAGATGATTTATCATTTACATGAACAAACTGGAATCTGTCAGACAGATAAGATTTAAACCAGCCTAGCGCTGTTCGCCTGATCCCTACAGCATATTCCAGCCTTTTTAAGAGAATATTATGGTTGACTGTATCAAATGCAGCACTGAGATCTAACAGAACCAGAACAGGCACAAGTCCATTATCTGAGGCCATAAGAATATCATTAGTGACTTTCAGCAGAGCTGTTTCAGTGCTATGATGAGCTCTGAAACCTGACTGAAACTCTTCAAACAGGTCATTGCTGTTGTTGGACCACTTGTTTGCTGAATATTGGACCATGTGCATGTTGTCGGACGTCACTATGCCTTTCCAACAGCATCGGCCATTTTGTATCCGGGACAGTCCACTCCGACATATCCCGTCGAACACTACGACTGATATGACGAGGCGTCCCAAGTCTGACGTCACAAGACGCTATATAACAGGGCCTCCATTTTGAACCCCCGCTTTTCAGCTGGAGCCCGGGTTCGGTTACCAACATCTGAAGCATCACCTGGAGAAGAGTCCCGAGTGGATATAATTTATTCTCTCTCGTTGGCCACCGAACACTTCATAACTGAGGTTTCTGGACTAGGAAGGCTAGAAATTTCACTTTGCCGATCGAAGACGTGAGTTTAACACGTAACTAAAAACACGGAGTTTGGAGGAGACGAACCGCCACCGTGTTTCATCCGAAGTCGACTTTGACGGTCAGATCATATCTTTCCTTTTCGCCAAGGAGGCCAGAGGACGAAGATTGACCGCTCAGAAGAAAGCCGACAACAAGTAATACCCGTACTTTAATCTTTTTATTTCTTTATTAGGAATAGCCGGGCAGGGTAGAGGAGATTTTTAGTGCAATTAGATTCTAATGTGTTCTGAATGATATGTGCATGTAACCTTGTTATTGAATCTTTGATGTGCTGTGTTGACATCTGGAAGCCAATGCGCTCCCAGCTCTGTGCGTGTTTTGTGGGGTATTTACCATCTGAGAGCCAGCGCAGGTGCACTGTGAGACTGGACTGCTAAAATAACCTCATGGTGAAATTCCCCATTTTCTTTGTCTTCAACCTCACTGCTTGCTAGCTTGCCGCCAAACGTTTTATAACTCTGTCTGCTAAGGAGTTGGGGGAGGTTTTATGACTGAGTATAACTGAGTTACAGTTGGAGCTGCGCCCCACCCTCCACTCACCACCACACCCCTTCGTCTTTCACTAAAGATAGATTAATCATATCTAAAATGGGGCTGGTAATCAGAGGGAACACTTCCTTAAATAATTTGGTTGGGATTGGGTCTAACATACAAGTTGAAGGTTTAGATGAAGCTAATATTTCTGATAACTCAGGAAGCTTCACAGGATCAAAACAGTCCAAACACAAATCAGGTTCTGCAGTTATTTCCAATGTTGTCTCACTTGCTGAGGATGAAGTAATCATCTTCGGGAGTATGTCAAAGATTTTCTTTTTAATAGAATCAATTTTATTTAAGAAGAATCCCATAAAGTCATCGCTGCTGAGAGCTAAGGGAATGGATGGCTCAACAGAGCTATGACTCTGTGTAAGTTTAGCAACTGTACTAAAGAGAAACCTAGGATTATTCTTGTTCACAGTTATTCTTGTTCAATTTTTCCAGATTAAGTAGGAATCCTCTAGGTGTGTAGAGCGCCATTTTCTCTCAAATTTTTTAACATTGTGCTTTAAAGTATGCAGCTCTGAATTAAACCAAGGAGCTAGCCTCCTATGAATGATTACCTTCTTTTTCAAGGGGGCTGCATTGTCTAATGCATCACGCAATGATGAAGAAACACTATGAACAAAAGAATCAATTTGTGAAGGTGCAGAAACAGAATTATTGCCCTCCATTGTGCTTTTCAGTGATAATGAGGAAATTAAAAGTGGAACAGATTCTTGAAAGGTTGTTATAGCATCGCCTGATAATGATCTACTAAAATGAAATGTTCTTTCAGGTGTGGAGTACTCGTTTAAATTAAACTCATAGGTTATTAAGAAATGGTCAGACAGGACAGGGTTATGAGATAATATTGTTATGTCTTTACACTCAATGAAATACATTTTCAATGCAAATTAATTCAGTTTCAAACCATTAAATTCAGTTTTCAAACCAATAAATTCAGTTTTCAAACCAATAAATTCAGTTTCAAACCATTAAATTCAGTTTCAATTAAGTGAAATTTATCTCAAACCAATGCATTTAATTTCATATTACAGAAATACAGATTCCGTCTGAGAAATTCAAATTCAGTTTCTGATGGCACAAGTTTCTTCCCATAGATAGGGTTTCCTCAGCACATGCACTACCATGCACATCCACAAACTTGACAGGGACAGTTTAACCTTAGAGTCGAGTTGAGTCAACTCCATTTTTTTTCTTTTAAACACACTTTCTAATTTTTTCAATTTAGTAGTAGTAACATTTACATACAACCTGAATGATGTGCAATATTATTACAGTATTGTTCAAGTGCATTGTTGAACACTGCGTATTTATCACTGCCAAGCGTCTTAGTTTGTTTAAAATGTATTCAAACCAGTTATCATAGAATGAAAACACCAGAGTACCATGACACAAGCACTGGTCAGCTAAACAAGTAATCTTCAATAATCCATAAAAAATTAAGAGTTGATTCTTGAAACTAAATAACTCAACCTGTACTCCCAACACCCAACAACAAAAATACTTAACTAATAAATGATGGGGACTTTCAGACTTTACCAATATATTTTCAATTGTGCATTTAATGGGCAATCTTGGAAATAATTGACTGTAGAGCAGGCCTAAGTGCGGCATAACTATGAATAAAGGTACCTGGCAGCAGATTTGTTAAGGTTTTAAGTTGAGGGTTGACGTGTTTGTCCAGCATTTTACAGATTCTCGAATTGATGAGATCTGGGCACTTTGGACGCCAGGTCAAGACCTCAAACTTGTTGCACTTTTCAAACCATTCATAAGCTATTTTCGCCATGTAACTAATCCTGCTAATAGATGCAACAGCCATCAGGGAATACAATTCCCATGGATGGGTGTACATGATCTGCAACAATGCTTATGTACAGTACAAGGTATGTGTCAAAGTAACATTCACATAGATGGCAAGACCCAAGGTTTTAGGCAGAATATGGCCCAAAGCATCAGACTACTTCCTCTGGCTTTCTTTTCTTCACATAGTGCATTCTGGTACCATGCGTTTCCTAATGAACAGGGGCACACATGGATACCCTGACTGGTCTTCAGATATGCTCCACACGCAACAAACTCTAAAGCACTGTGTATTCGGAAACCTTTCTATCAGAACCAGCATTAACTTCCTTTAGCAATTTGAGCCATAGTAGCATATCTGCATTAGGCCAGTTTTTGCTTCCGATGTGTATCAATGATCCTGTCACCTGTTCACCAATGTTGCTAACTTGGATCACTTTTATTAGGATAACAATCATTGCAGACTGAGCCACTCCAAAAGCGCTACAGAAGAGATAATGTTCGTGGCCTGACTGGTGTATAAAGATGAGTGGCATAAATTACTAGATGGCTCAGGATGGCTCATTGCATGTGTTGGGACCCAGCCATTGGTTTGCACATTAAAGGCCAGTAAGAAATAAATAGCGTTAACCTACTTCCAGCACAGCCAGGAACAAGAGAGCTAATAGTGGACTTTTTGTGACTGTTTGAATAAAAACCCCGCGTTCTAACAAACAGATCTCTGTCCATGCGGATTCCAGACGGGAACTGGACAGGACAGGCACCAAACGCACGTATGTCTCCTTGCTGGCAAGCAGACATAACTCTTTAACTTGGATCCAAAAGTGACTACGATCACATGCAACAAAGTAATGATTTGCTGTTCACGTATCCGGCATTCATTCATATAAAGGGTGTAATGAGCGAAGCCTGACCTGACTTTTCTTCTGAGGCCTCCAGAAGCAGCCCTAATCGAAGCGGATTTCCCCCACAGCCTGGAAACAAAGGCCAGGACCGCATCGTACGCCTTCCTGCGTGTATGTCCAGGTAGCGAGAGCTGCCTCGCAGCCACTCAAGGAGCAGAACATGCGTTTGATGTACGGTTTGGCCGGGCCAGCCAATAGCCCTTCCCCACAGCTACGGAGGTTAGTTGCAAGTTAACCCTTTGATTACCCACACGTGGATGTTTTCCTCAATGCCCAGGACAACTTCTCTTCAGCACGGTTCACGTAAGAGGTAGTGTTTGGGCAGGGAAGATTAGTTTAGAGTTAAATAATCTAAACAATGTTAATTTCATGATGTTTGGTTTTTGTTTGTGTTGTGTTTTTAAAGTTAAGAGAAGTTTTATTTAGTGGTATTTTAAAAGGTATGTGTTTGATTCTGGTAACCAGCTATAAGTTTCTTTTGTTAGCTTCAACCGCTAACGGCTAAGAACACGTGCTTGCCCACTTTATGAGTCAGCTGAAGATCATTTACCCAGAAAGGTTGTTTGTTTCCAATCTAGGAAGTAATATTTCCCTTAATATTTATTTACTAAATGTGATAACTAATTAAACACCATTAAGACCCATTTATCTAGAAAGGTTTGGTTCTTATTCAAAATTATGTTTCCTTAAATATTATTTCACTGAATAAAGGCAGCTAATTAAACACCGTTGAGAATTGGTCATCCAGAAGGTTGGTTTTATTCAGCAAATCATTCTTTAAAATATTATTTTACTAAAACAGAAATTGTGTGAATTCATTCTGTACAGAGTTTTGCTGTTCAATAATGCCAGAGCTTGGCTCATCCTTTTCAATTTTGTCCTCATACCACCGCCTCATGGGCTGGTATTTACAGGACAACCCTTAACAGACCGATATATTATTTAATAAAATATTAACGTATTAATAATAAAAATTTGTACTCGTCGTCTTCCGCTGTATCCGGGACCGGGTCGTGGGGGCAGCAGACTCAGCAGAGACACCCAGATGTCCCTCTCCCCAGACACCTCCTCTAGCTCCTCCGGGGGGAGCCCAAGGCGTTCCCAGGCCAGCCGAGAGACATAGTCCCTCCAGCGTGTCCTGGGTCGTCCCCTGGATCTCCTCCCGGTGGGACGTGCCTGGAACACCTCCCGAGGAAGGCGTCCAGGAGGCATCCGGTATAGATGCCCGAGCCACCTCAACTGGCTCTTCTCAATGTGGAGGCTCTACTGTACTCTGAGCCCCTCCCGGATGGCCGAGCTCCTCAGCCTATCTCTAAGGGAGTGCCCGGCCACCCTACGGAGGAAGCTCATTTCAGCCGCTTGTATCCGTGATCTCGTTCTTTCGGTCATGACCCAAAGTTCATGGCCATAGGTGAGGGTAGGAACGTAGACCGACCAGTAAATTGAGAGCTTTGCTTTTCGGCTCAGCTCTCTCTTCACCACAATGGACCGGCACAGCGCCCCCATTACTGTGGCAGCTGCACCGATCCGTCTGTCGATCTCCCGCTCCATTCTTCCCTCACTCGTGAACAAGACCCCGAGATACTTAAACTCCTCCACTTGAGGCAGGAACTCCCCTCCAACCTGAAGAGGACAAGCCACCCTTTTCCGGTTGAGAACCATGGCCTCGGACTTGGAGGAGCTGATCTTCATCCCAGCCGATTCACACTCGGCTGCGAACCGCCACAACGCATGCTGTAGGTCTTGGCTAGAGGGGGCCAGCAGGACCACGTCATCTGCAAAAAGAAGAGACGAAATCCACTGGTCCCCAAACCAGATCCCTTCCGGCCCTTGGCTGCGCCTAGAAATCCTGTTCATAACTGTACGCTTGTACAGAGACCGGATGGCCCCTAGTAAAGGGCCCCCGATTCCATACTCCTGGAACACCCCCCACAGGGCATCACGAGGGACACAGTCGAATGCTTTCTCCAGGTCCACAAGAACCCCTCATGATGACTACAAATAATTTTTAATAATAAAAATTAAATAATATATTCATATTCGTCATTATAGCACATGTATGGTATTATTTTACTTTATAGGTCAGCGTTTCAGTCCTTTAGAGGAAAGATTTTCCACACTTGGCCAGAAAAAGAGAAAATTAATTGAAGCCAATCATTTTATATTACAAAAACATATGACATTATAATTTGAAGAAAGCACTAGCTGTAAATCTTATTCAGGTATATCTAAAAAAATGTGACTATTGTGACAATATTTTTGTGACTCATTTCAGATAGTAAAACTCATAATATATAAACTCATTAGACAAGGAGTACAATATTTCAACCCCTTTTCTTGTAATTCTGCTGATTATGGGTCGTAGATAATGAAAACCCAAAATCCATTGTCTCAGAAAATTAGAATATTGTAAAAAAGTTCAATGTTGGAAACTAACTAATCAGCTAATCACCTCAAAACACCTGCAAAGGTTTCTTGAGCCTCTAAATGGTATCTCAATCTGGGTCAGTAAGCTACACAATCATAGGGAAGAAAGCTGACTGAACAGATGTCCAGAAGATAGACATTGACAGCCTCCACAAGAAGGTTAAGCAACAAAAATCATTGCTAAAGAAGCTGGTTGTTTGCAGAGTGCTGTATCCAAACATAATAATAGAAAGTTGAGTGTAAGGAAAAAGTGTGTTAGGAAAAGGTGATTTTCAAGTAAAATCCATTCAAGAGTTTGAGGGAGTTTAACAAGGAGTTGGCCTGAGGCTGGAGTGGCCACTTTAAGAGCCACAGACGAACCCTGCACGTGGTGTACAAATATTGTATTTGTAGACCACTCCTGAACCAGAGACCACATCAGGAGCGTCATACCTCGGACAAACAGAAAAAGAGCTAGACTGTTACTCAGTGGTCCAAAATCCTCTTTCAGATGAAAGTAAGGTTTGTATTTCATTTGGGAATTAATTTCACAGAGTGTGCAAGAAGAGTGGAGAGTCACAAAATCCATGTTGCTTGAAGACCAGTGTGAAGTTTCCACAGTTGTGATGATTGTGGATGCAATGGTGATGGAGATGCTGATAATGTTCTACCGCTGCTCTTTTGAGAGCATTTTAACCTACTACATCTTCACATGGTTTCTCAGCTACTCTGCAGCTGAAAGAATTGCCCTTCAGCACATTGTCCCCAGAAAATGGAGAGATGTCGGAAGTCAACTTCCACAGCTAGTGACTAGGTGCTAGTGGACGAGTTCAACACACAATGCCTCAAGAAAGCCAACAGCATTTGCAAGAATCCTACTCCATGCCACCACTTATTTAACTGCTGCCATCTGGTAGGATGTACAAAGCCGATTCACACATATACAAACAGGCTGAAAAGTAGTTTTCTCCCCAGAACCATGGCTGTTCTGAACAAACTGTGCAATATGTTCACTTTGTTAATTGTATTTCTGCTCGAAAAGAATTGCACAATCCTACTCCCTGTTCAACCTACATAATACTGTTTTATCCTGCTACAGACTATTATATTTTATTTTTCATTCTCCTTTTAACAGGTTTAATTCAAGTGTTTTTATGTTATTCAAGAGGTTATTGCTGCTAAACTGTTTTATTGCTGCTAAATGGGTTCTATGTTGTTCTACTGTTTTTGAACTGTTAAATTATTTTGAAATTGTGGTGTTATGTAAACAAATTTTGTTGTACTGTATGTTTGCACAATCGAATGACAATACAAGTTTTTTGTCATCTGCTGGTGTTGGTCCGCTTTGTTTTCTGAAGTCAATGCAGCAATGTTTCAGGAAATGTTTGACCACTTCATGCTTCCTCCTGTTGACAAGCTTATGGAGGTGCTGATTTTATTTTCCAGCAGGACCTGGCACCTGCCCCCACTGCCACAGTTACCACAAGCTGGTTCAGTGACCATGGTTATACTGTTCTTGATTGACCAACAAACTGACCTGAACTCCATAGAGAATCTGCGGGGTATTGTCAGGAAGAAGATGTGAAACATCATACTGAACAATGCAAATGACCTGAAGGCCACTATCAAAGCAACCTGGGCTTCCATTACCTCAGCAGAACCACAAACTTGTTGCCTCCATGACATGCTGCACTGATGCAGCAATTCATGCAAAAAGTGCCCCAACCAAGTACTGAGTGCATAGAAATGAACATACTTTTCAAAAGTCTGATATTTATGTTTAAAATATCCTTTTTTATTGATCGTATGTAATATTCTGAGACAGCAAATTTTGGATTTTTTTTATTATCTGTAAGCCATGAATATATAAAATACAAGAAACTAAGGTTTGAAATATTTCACTATGTGTATTGAATGTATATGAGTTTCACTTTCTGATGTCAGTCACAAAACAAAATTGCACTTTTTCATTATATTTTTATTTTTTGAGATGTTCCTGTATGCTGTACATTGCATTGGTCCATTCTAGGAATGAGCTCTTTCCATTGCTGCAGAAAAGTGAAAGCCAACACTAAGAAATATTAGCTAACTTTTTTGCCGCCATTTCTTCCTAATGCCTTCATAAATCAAGGCAGAAGACCATCTGCTGCTCTTCTGTTCTGGTCTTCCTCTAGTACTTGTTTATTCACTTTCTAAATTGAGGGCAAGAGTGAGTCATGCAAAAGTCTTTAAAATAGGGGTAGACAGCCGAGAGTGCAGTATTCACTTGACGGTATTAAGAAGTCACAATTTTTTTTTCAAAACCAGGCGTGAGAAAAAAAATGAGGCAAGGTGGCTTTATTGACAAAATGAGAGCACTTCAGGAAAAGCTTTTGTATTTTTTTATTATCTCACATTCGTTAGCAATTGTTTTCATTGGTAAGCTGGATCAGAAAAGTATGAATGTCATTCAGATGCTATCGCTTTGTAGATACACTGACCCAGCTGCAAATTTGGCGGTTCTGGTGACACTAGTCCTGCCAGTATGGAAGTATGGAAACAAACAGTATAAAAATGAAGGAGAAGCAAAACCTTTCTTGCAACCACAGAAAAGCAGCAAAGAACTATTTAATGTTCATTTAAAAAACAATTCTTAGAAAGTTGGGAACATCCCACCCTTACTACAAGACTCCCCTCCCCTTTTGGCGACTAGTGTCCTTCATCAAGCCTCTGAAAAAAACCAAGAGGCTTTGTTTGCTGTGGCTTGCTGGACAGGCCTGTTGTGGGTGTTTCCCAGAAATGACCAGATGCATGGAACTTTGAAGGAAGGAAGGCACTGTGCCAGAACTGGATGGTGGGAAAAGGGGGAGGGTGGCTGGAAGAATGGAGAGGGGGGAAACGAAAGATGTAAAGTTTGGGAACAACGAGGCCTAGAATTCCTGGAAAAAAGAAAAAGATGTGTTGTAGAAGTTGTACTTGGCAGTGCTTGTCTGGACTACAAATACCAGAAATATTTTACAAACCTATTGATTGGAGCCTAACTAAATAGAGAAGGAAGATAAACCCACTATCCCAACAAAACACTATGATGAAAAAGGAAAACTGTTACTGATATAGTAAATCAGACAGACATATCTCAAAGTGCAAGAAAACAACGTAAAAGAAGTCTTTATTTACACTTTAAAGAAATGGCAAGTTGAAAATTATGTAGAGTCTTTTCAATAACAAATGGAAAAATCTTTATTGGCATTATAGCAATCAATTCCTTCTTGTAGGTACTGACCAGCTTTTTCAGTCTTTTCACTGGTAATTATCTTTAGTGGTGAGCTTCCTAGTCTTCGAAACTGGAACTCCTCCTTGCTATTAACCTACACTTTAGCCACCACCAAAAAAGTTTTATTAGACGAGTCGAGACTCTAGCTGCACCACTCCAAAATGTTAAAATTACACTCAGTCTGAAAAAAACATGTTGGTAAAATTAAAATATCACTTTAAATCTAAATCTGCCAGGGTAGTAACAATTTTAAGTTTAACTGTTTCGAAAAAAACAACTTTAATTTTGCTTTAGACGTTTAGGGTGTGACATCTTTCACAAAATAGTGAAAGGAAACAGATCCAAATGTAAAGTCAGCTTTTCCTGTTTACCATTAAATACCATAGTGATATTACTTTCAAATTTTGTAAATACTTTCTATTTGCATATTTTTTATCACTTAAAAAAAATATGTACCTAATGTAGTAGTAGCCAATTCTGCTAAACTTGTAGAAAAATAAAAGAAACAATTCACCAAATTAAATTTCTCTGTCTAATTTTTAAGTATGTATGTGTGAGAATAAATAATTATGAAGTTGTTCCAGAGAGCCAGATGATCTCAATCTTGGCATTTTTTTAATTTCGCAAGATATAAACAGATCTTCGGATTACAATGAAATATTTGTAGACACTTTGTTTTCTAATGATGTATGGCATTTTCAGATTAAAATGAGCTAATTACTCAACCTTACTGTGTGCAATATTTCAGGAGGCCTATGGGGGAATAAATTTTTTGTCAGAGTGCGGAATAAGACTATTTAAATTATTTAGTTTTGCCACCACAAGGTGAGAGACAAGATGCACTTTGGAAAAGCTAACAGTCCATTAGATAGCTCATGAAAAGAAGTGCAAACAACTTCTGAAAATCCCACTAACAGCCAAAAGAAGAGATGAAATGTCCATGAAAAATTAACTCATGACGAGAATCAGCTAATGGCCAAAACAAAAACTCACATATCCAATATTTTTCCAGCCACTGAACACATCATGCTTAAGCAATAACCACAGCACTCTTTGGTGTCGACATTTTCAGTATCAGTGCCTTGTTTAAACTGAAATTAGAAAAAGCAGAGCAAAGCTATTTAAAAAGAAAGTGTACTTTCTATGAGGCATGTCTGCATTCATTCAGGCTGGTACAACACAGAGCTAGACAGCAGGGGTTGGTCATGTCATCCCTTCCCTATTTATTTATTTGTGTTTTTGGTCATTTCACACCAAACGTTTTCATTTAGGAGAAGTAGCCATCTGCTACAGGATGCCAGCTCCACCAACTTAATGTCTCATTGTCAGGGGCGGATGGATTCTTCGTCAGAGAGGACATGCCCTCTGACAAGCCCTACCAATTCAATGAGACCAATTGGCAGAGGAGCGAGCTGACCCTGAACCGACTTCAGTATACCAGAAAGGATGAACGAGTTATCCTTTGGAGCTTTCAGCCCCTGTCTGTTATTCAACATACTGATTTGGAAATACAGCCTTTTGGAAGTCTCAGAGATAAGGGTCTACATTCTCTCAGAATTCTGCTGTATGGTTTCTCCTCTCATGAAAGCTTTACAAAAAGCTGTAGATCAGATATCGGACAGAAATCGCTGGTTGGTGCATCGGCAGCCAAAATATATTGTTTTAAAAATAATATCATAACCTTTAAATGACTTTTAAAAAAACAGCCTAAGACTTTATTGGTTTTATGTTCTTTTGAAGACAAACATGTATTCAACGAACTGTTATTATGTCCAATAACTACATTAGTCTCCGGTTGGACATGCTTGAAAGCAATAATGTCTTACAGATTTCACTTTCACAATCTATGATCTACAATTTCTCAGCACAAAACAAAGAATACAGGGTCAAAGTAAATCCCTATGTGAAGGTATATTCACAGGGCTGAAACCACCAGCGGAAGAAAGAGTAAACTAGGATCCCAGGACAAGCTTGATTTAAGTATGATCCTCCAGTGCACATCTAATCTGATAAATGTTTTGTTCAGTAGAACCAAAAGCAGAAGGGATTTTCAGGGTGATCCAACATATTATCTGTTAATATAAGTAACACTGCTTATATTTAAATGATTAAATGCATGTGGAAAGCCTGAAAAATACCATAACCAATCATTGTTAACAAACTATGGGATATGGGCTATGACCAATACACATTTTATATGTAGCAGTCATGTCAATTTATGTCAACCATTATGCCACACCCGTTGGTTTCACTATCCTGGCTCGACTGTAAGTGAGATGCAAGTTGCCATGTATGCAGGTAAAATTGGTCAGTCCTGCCTGGTCTTATACATAAATTGATAAATTTTTTAAGTGTGTGAAAACAGCTTTAGAACCTGTATGTGAAGAAAAGGCAAAAAAAGGGCTAAACTGAATTTTGGACAATGTTCTTAATATCTAACAACCCATGCTGACCATTGAAGTTCTGATCTAAAAATATAGCACTAATCTCCATCTCCAAGCTTTCATTCAGTTTCCAAGCTCTTACTTGCACATGTGAGTGTGAAAAACTATGTAGCCTACTCAACAGTAATAAAGAAAATATGTGCTGTATATAATGCATTTTAATAAAACAATGCATTCAAAGCGTGTAAACTCTTTTCTGGAAATTATGTAAGTATTATGTAAGTTCTCTGCATCTCTAATATGCAGAGAATATCGTCTTATCAGTGCACCAACAGATGACAGCCTGAGGTAATGCAGCACATTCCCCCTCTGAGAGTATAATTTTCCACCACGCAAAGAGCCGGATGATATAGTCAAGATATCCTTGCAGGGTGCTTCTTTTTAATATGATTTCTCTATACAGGATGGTGTCATTGCATGGTGTTGGCAGCTTATCTAGCACTGTAAAAAAGAGGCAGGGTGACTCCAGACCACCAGTACTGCACAGAGACATTTGATAAACACCAGGCAGATTTCCAGTGAGTCATTAGCTTCTATCACAACACAAAGGAGAGCAATGAAGGCCTAATGGGGAGGAAATATGAAACCAGACGTGCATGAGTAAAAATGATGCACAGCGTGGCCAGTAAGGGGCAGGCAATAGACCCGAAAGAGTTAATTGCATACACTCACTGGATCTCAATTACAAATGGGAAATGCATATGCAAGTAATGCCAAGTGGCTCATTTCCTGCTTAACATGATTCTGGGAAAAGATCAGAGTTGTTAGAAATGACTTTATACAGGGAATGAGGCCCACAACCAAGGCGGCTTCTCATATATACTGTGTGTGTGTAGTGGGGCGTACGTGTGTGTAGGAGACTGTGGAAGTTGATGTATCTACGAGAGAACTTTAATACCACAGGAGGGTCAAGTTATGCTGAAAGCTAAGGTTAAAATGTCTGGGTGGAGTTCACAATTTAGACTTTCTGGACCCTTATACAGTATATAAAATGCAAATGAGACTTAGTCGTGTCTGGATAACCATCTACAGTCCTGCTGTGAGTGGTGGAGCACAGTTAGGTAGAGAATAACATAGAGTATATTATGTCAAGATAATCACTATGGTATGAGGTGTTTTTATTTCTTTATAGGCAGAGAATGTATGAGTTTAAACAATAGATATTTTCAGCGAGGGACTGTTCTGCTAAATGTTCACAAAGAAGTTAACAATAAGACAATGGCACTATTCATCAGATTGAAAAAAGGCACAAATTTCACTCACTGCACAAATTAAGAAAGATGCCTATCAAAGTTTCATCAGAGCAATCAGGCTGTGGTGTGCTTTGTTTTTGTACGTGGCGTGTATTTTCTTTTATTCACTGCGTTGCTGCCCTAAAAATACTTCAAAGTGAGCTTTTTGCTTTTGTATATCTTTTTATATATTCTTGAGTGTGTCTGTGCATATTCAAATATCAGACAGATTTTTGTGGTGCAAGTGGCATAAGTATTTTGACAGGGGAGCATCAGTCAAAAGACCTGGGCTCAGGAATAAAACCCAGGACTATAGCCTTTAAATATGGTGTGCCTGCTATTCAATTGAGGCACATGGCACCTCAGAACGGTTTGGTTCAGAAAAAAGTTGTGAAGAATCTATAGCACACAACTGTTCAACATAGAACACATGGACGTCCACCTAAACCGACAAATCGGGCAAGGAGAGGAATCATTAGAAAGGAGCATGTAGCTGTAGAGATCCACAGCTCAGGTAGAAGAATCTGTTGACAAGATAACTATGAGCTGTGCAGTCTCATTACCTTTGTAAGGAGCAAAGCACAATATATGGCAGAGAACTAATACTGAAAACCACCTTAAACACACAGGGTAATTTAAATTGCTCTGACTGAATTTGTATTTGTGTAATTTGAAATTAAATGCATTGGTTTGAAAAGGAATTTCGCTAAACTGAAACTGAATTTTGTGGTTTGAAACTGAATTCATTTGCTTTTAAAATGTATTTCGTTGTATAAAAAATTCAGTTTGACTACTTTCACTTTCAAATCTGTAATTCAAAATTCAGTTTTTTGTGTCACACCTCCGGGTCCTTGAGGATAGACACAGATTAATCAAACACAGATTCATCGATTTACGTTTCACATCAGCTTAAACTTCCTTTACGGCATGTTGAGCTGGAGCAGCAGCATACATGAGCTTGGCGGACGTCAATCACCAAGTCAAATAAAGCATCATGTAAACAAATGATGGTCAAACAGTAACACTTTTGCTACCTATAGCTATTAGCTAAACATGCCAGATTAGCCTAGTTTGCCACCAGTATTATGTCGGTCTGCGTTTCTCTTGCCTTTACCTCAGTGTAACTTCTGTTGCCTAGCAATCGTGTTAGCGTGAAGCAGAGCTGTGAAGACGAACAAATGGAACCTGAAGGTTAATAACGCTGTCTCTACTGTAAATAACTACAGGGTTTTTATTTACCCTTTTACATATTGCTGATGGCTTATAATGCTGTTTTGTTTTTAAATGTTATTGTTTTATGATCTCGTTCATTATTTAGCCATTTAAAATGTTGAAAATATTTTTTGTGTTCATAGGTATAATTCATATATAAATCTAGATACACACTAGATAAAATACATTGATGACAAATATCATTTGTTAAATTTATTTGTAAAGCTTTCAACAACTTAAACACTAACATATTAATTTTAGGAACAAAGTTTAAATCAGTTTATTTGCAGAGCATAATAATAATAATTTAAATTATTATTTTTATAAATAAACCAAACATTAATATTAGATTTCTTCTGACTGAATTATATCTCTCTAACGTCCACCCATTGGGGAAACCCAGCGGGAGTTTGATAACAATGTGCCGGGAGTCAGCTGTTCTCTCGGGGTTTAGCGCACCTCAACCACCTGGTCAGCTGACAGCTGGCGAGGCGAGTCGGCTGCTGGGGCAGCGGACGAACACATTGGCAGATTTGTGCTATTAAGCGATATCTTGATAAACTGATCAGATATTTTAGGTTTACACAACTACATTCTCGTCTAAAAACATTGTTAAAGTTCAGCTGTTTCACAGAATGCACAATATATCCAATTTAATTCACAACTTTTCTCTCTCCACCGGCCTTTGCTACTTCCGTTTGAACAATCTACTTTGACCCGCAATGAATCATGGGATAGGGTGGGACACGGAGGATACACCGGACCCATCCTTCAAATCTGGGGATAAGAAAGACGCATTTGTTGGAACCTTGGAGATTGGACAGCATTCATCGCCTCATCCAGGACGTTATCGGCCTACAAATGCATCCTTCAAAAGAATGCAGACCTTAATTTGGACACAGCAATAGTGAATGACTTCCGTGAATCATTAAATCTATGTTTGATTAATCTGTGGCTTCAAGAACCCGGATGTAGGACACAAAAAACTGAATTTTGGAACTGAAATTGAATTTCAGACCTGAAAGTGAAAGTAATCAAACTGAATTTTCAATACAAAGCAAAGCAATTTTCAAAGCAAGCAAGTTCAGTGTGAAACCATTATATTCAGTTTCAGTTTAGTAAAATTAATTTTCAAATGAATTTTCAATGCATTTAATTTCAAATTACACAAATACAGATTCAGTCTGAGCAATTCAAATTCAGTTTCTGATAGCACAAGTTTCTTCCCATAGTCAGAGGGTCCCACGTCTTCTATATGAGAGCCCACCTCTGTCAGTCTGCCCCTGGGCAGCTGTGGCTACAATGTAGCTTACCACTGTCTGTATGAATGGGTGGATGACTGATTGTAGTGTAAAGCAGTTTGGAGTCCTCAGACTTGATTAAGCGCTAGACAGGTGCAGGCCATTTGCCATTTACCATGGTGGTGGCACCATCATGTTATTGAGATGGCGTTCTTCTACAGGGACTGGTTGAGATGACAACGTATTCATGTGTTAGAATGGCCAAGTCAAAGTCAGAACCTAAGCGAGATCCTGGAGCAAGATTTGTAAATGGATGTTCACAGACAGACTCTATTCTGTCTGCAAAACAGATCAAGCTGAGTCAAAGAAGAAAAGGCAAAAAAAATCTGTCTCTTGTAGAGACATACCTTGAAAGACTTACAGCTGTAATTACGTCTAAGGATAGCACCTATCCTTCTTCTAATTTTTACTTGTATAGAAATTTTAAAACCCTGTAAACCTTTTCTTTCAATTTACAATTTTGCAATACTTTGTGTTGGTCAATTGTAAAAAATCCCCCCAAAATATATTGAAGTTTGAGTTTGTAATGTGACAAAATGGAAAAAGGGAATGGTTATGAATACTTTTGCAAGACACAGTAACAGTTCATGTGTATTAAAGCAACAAGGAGAGTAGAACAATTGTGAAGCAATATGAGAAATAAAAGCTCTACCCACAGCAGAAAGATACTGGAGATTGCAGGAAAATTTTTTTATCCATCAGTAACACATCTGTGTAGACCTATGAAGCTCAATGCTTCCTGCAACAGAGCAGAATGAGATGGGAGGACAGCAGCAAATTTTTAAAGGACTGCTAAGCCATCCTGGAATGAAGTGAAATGACCACATGTCACAGAAATGAGATGTTAGAGGGAGGGGACTATCAGAGTGAGAAACAGCAGAAAGAGTAAAGAGAAAGAAAACAGTGTGTCATTCTAAGAGGAATATTTCAGGGTGGTAAATGGAGCAGAACTCTATTCCAGCTCTTCTCTTAACCCCCCTCAGCGTCTCATCTTGTGCATGCAAAGCATGAAGCCCAGGAGACAAAGAAAACAGGGCATTAAAGAGAAAAGATTTAGAAATACTGTGAATAACATTCAATTATTAGACATGTAGCTTATGTACTTATTTCACTGTTAAAATTGTACATCAATTCAGTAATTTCATCACACTGTAAAGAAGAACAAAGTTTGGTGTGATTCACCATGGTCAGAGATGTAAAATTGTTGACTGACTATTGTAGAGTGGGGAATGCATGTTCAGTGCCTTTTAAATACCCCTTAAACCTTTCCACATTTTGTTTCACTTAACAGCCAGACATTTTAATGTCCTCAAATGGATTCAGGTTTGAACTTTGACATGAATTTGGACATTCTAACACATGGGCATTTTTTGGTCCAAACCATTCCATTGTAGCTCTGACTCTATTGAACCCTTGATTGCCCTGAATTTACATCCATCCATCTTTCCATCGACTCTAACCAGATTCCCTGTCACTGCTGAAAAAATCATCCCCACAACACGATGCTTTAACCACCATGTTTTACAATGGGAATAATATATTCAGGGAAATGTGGAGGGTTAGTTTTCTGTCGGACACTGATTTGCATGGAGCTCGGAAACTCTTAATTTGGTCTCATCTGAGCAGAAAATCTTCTTCCACATGTTAACAATGGCCACTATATGGCCTGTGGCAAACTTTAAATGGGACTTCTCAAGCTTTTCTTTTAACAAGGGCTTTCTTTCTTCAAATGTCCGCAATGTAAAATTAGATATTTGTGGAGGGCAACTGCTAGATGTCCTGACAACATACTCCCACACCTGAGCAGTGCATCACTGCAGTTCTTCAATAGTTACCATGGGCATCCTCACTGCTTTTGTTCTTAATGCTCTCCTTGTCCAGCCAGGCGGAGAGCCATGTCTTAATATGTTTCTTATTTGTGCCACACAGCATACTTTGTGAAATATTCTAAACTATTGATTTTGTTTTATAATGTAACTATGCTCTAATCGTTTTTGCCCCCTGACCTGCCTGGTGTATTCCTTGGTCTTCATGATGCTGCTTGTGCACTAATGTTCTCTAACAAACATCTGATGTCTTCACAGAACAGCTGGATTTATGTGCTTTAAAAAAATAAAACTACATTAAAACGTAAGCATGCTTGTCTAACCGGAGCCTATACTTAAACAAACAAAAGCTAACATTTTCCTTACGAAGCACGTAATAATCAGCTCCTTAAGGTTATTTTAGATGACTTTAGATACCCTAAAACCTTGTCATTCAAAGCATATACCTAGTTTTCTTTTAACAAAATATTGACATCATTGGTTAAATTTCATTAATTATATAAAAAAAAAAACATCTATAAGTAACATAGTAACATAGTAACATAGACAATTCAAATATGAAATTTACAGCAACAATACTTATATTCGTGAGTAAAGTAATAGTTGTAGACATATTGTCCAGTGGAAGTTCAATAAGTTTTAAACCCAGAACCTAGCTAAGGTGTAAGTCTTTATTTGCATGTACAACTTTTCACACCCTGTGGCTTTATACTAACTTCAGAGCATTTGGGCATAACTGCAAACCTTAACAGTACAATTAAAGAGCCTCCTTTTTAGAATCTGACAGCACTATCAACAGCTGTGAGCTTGAGATGTTGTGTTTGTAGAATTTAAAAAAATCCTATTCAAAGTCTTGTCAGCTCACTGAGTTTCTGGGTTTTAAGATATTCCCTTAAGTGGCAGTGCCGATTCTATCTTAGATTGTTAGCTTCACCTTTGAAAATGAAAAAGGCTATATTTATAAACATATTAGAAAATACCTCTGTGAGGCAGAATAATATTAGCTTCTGCAAGACTCCCAATCAATGCTTTGATTAGGCACAAGTTATACAAATTATCTATGCAGAAATGGAAAAAGGTTTGACCTCAGCTATGGCTTTACTAAGTTATCTTAGTGTTGATTCATAGTTTTAGATTGTCTTCTAATGATTGATTGTTTACATTTCTGAATATATTTTCTCATATGACCATTAGAAAGCTAAATACTAATAATTCCCTATTTAAGAAAAATTTTCTTTGAATCTTTGAATTTAATGTAAATCTCATTTAGATTAAAACAATGCTGGTGAAATAACAAGTTAATGCCAGGCAGGAGTAGCAACTATCAGTCACTTTAAATGTCTCAAGGTTAAATTCATCTTGGTATATAATGCACTGCACCTATTGAATTGCTCACAAGGTTTGCCCTATTTAACCTACTGAATGGAAATTTGAAGCAATACAGTAGTGGTGCAATTAGTAGATTTTTTTAATGCAAAACTAATCTGCGGGGCTGTGGTAACTTTAAAATCCGAGCTTTGAGAAACACCAGGAAAGGTTTGTGTGTGTCTGTGTGGTGTTAAACTAAGAAATAGTTTCACTATGTCAATATTTTACACAACTTCAGAATATAAGCTTTCCTTCTTTATATTCCTTCTTTATATCTTAACTTAATCTAGATTTTTCACCAGAATTGCCAATCTCCTGAGAAATCTAGCATCAGGAAATATGTTTATTCCATTTTCTATATTATGACAAAATGGTGGGTCATATAAATATTTTTTTTTTACCTCAAATTAAATAATTAATAGCCAAATATTTTCTGTATGAAGGTTCTTCCCTTTAGATTCACAACTGGGTTATTGATGCCAGTAAGGCTCACTTAGGAAAAACGTTTCTGAAGGCTTCAACACACATCCAAGATGATGGAAAACAGAGCTTTACTTAAAATCAACAAATCAGTGTAGTGTATGCCATGCAAAACAAACTTTTCGCAACTACAGTCCACAGGGTGATCAGTCTTGGTTTACTCCACTGGGTTTTACAACAAAATCTGTCTTTCTCTCTATCTGGTTCCAAGAGCCTCTTTTCTAGATATAAATGCATATATACCTGGACAACATTAACAACTTCATATTATTCATATTATTAATATTATTATTGCTGTCTGCTTTAAATATTTTTTTTAAACCTATATAATCATTTCACAGGATAAAAGCTGTTTCACAGAAATTTGATGAAATGAACATTGAACACTGAACCTTAAGATGATTAATTATAAATTATTCTAATGGGAACAAGTTAATTAACCTTCATTACCTCATGTTTGGCCTCTTCTAGGAAAATTAAATGTAGCTGCAGGTAGTTTTATATAAGCTGAACAGTATGACAAGCTTGGACTGTCAGAAAAACATCCCTATTTTGAAAGGGAAGGTTAATGTATTGAAAAAGACACTTTGTTTTGTCAGGACTAATAGTTTATTTAGACTAAATAAGATTTAGTAGGGCTTTAGAAATAAACAGGATATCAGAGATTCTTTGGAAATGAAAGATTAAAGTCCAAGTTATACTATAAGACTATTACATGTACTAATTTGATCCCAAGTATTGAGGATTGTGGTCCTAGTCAAGGCATTTTTTAAATGATTGGTTCAGGGCCCCCTGACTAAACCCAGCTCCTAATGCCTTTTGTTAATATACTGTCTGTGACTTTTTAAGTCACACTATAAGAAAGCCTGTTTTCATGTATACAACTGGGAAAACTGTTGTTGATCTGATGATAGTTGGATTTCCGAAACATTCTAGGCAATTTTACCCTTTAAAATAGCAAATTACTTACTTTACTTACCTTAAATTACATAAAGCACTTTAAGGAAACCACAGATAGAACAAAGTGCTGCTTATGTAAAATCGAGGAAACTCACAACATAAAACTAAGAAGGAACAATAAGAACAGACAAATGGAAACAACCATAAGCTCAATAAAACAATAAAAACATAATTTAAAAAGTATCAGGTTATGCCAAAAGCCAAAGAATAAGAAATTGTTTTTAGAAGAGTTTTTAAAGTGGACAGTGAAGGGGCACGTCTGATATGCAAAGTGAGATCATTCCATAAACTAGGAGCTGCAACACTAAAAGCTTTTAAAAGCTCTGAGCTTCCTTTTGGACCTCGGCACCTCCAGAAGCGGGTGATCAGCTGAGCTGGAGAATATGGGGGAAGCAGCTCAGAATGGTAAGACAGGGCAAGACCATGTAAACTTTAAAAGTAAGATGATCTTAAAATTAACTCTAAAATGCTCAAGCAGCCAGTGGATGGAAGCCAGAGTGGGATTGATGTGTTCCCTGTTACCAGCTCCAGTTAGAAGCCTAGCACCAGCTTTCTGGACCAACTGGAGATATTTCGGGGAGGACTGGCGGACTCCAAGGAAAGGAGCATTGCATTAGTGAACCTGGGATGTGGTGAGAGCATGAATCACTGTTTCAAGGTTTTGTTTTAAAAGAATCAGCTTTACCTTTGCTAGCTGCCTAAGAAGATGAAAACTGGAGTTGACCACTGCTCCAACCTGGTGGTCTAATTTGAAGTCCCGGTCCATTTGAAAACCCCAGTTAGAGACTGTCTGCTTTAAATATCAAGCCCAAACTAACAGGGAAAGGTTCACAGGACCAAATACCACTTATGTTTTGTTATCGTTAGAAAAGGTTCAAGGCCATCCGGCCTTTGATAACTTCGAGGCACAGCAGTGGTGGTTTGATTGAGGAGGCTTCTTTTTTTAGTGGGATATGTATCTGACTGACATCAGTATAACAATGGAAAAAGATTCTATGCTTTCTGAGCATTGAACCCAATGCTGATGAAGATAAAAAGTCACAAGACCTATAACTGATCCCTGTGCAACCACATGGGATAGAGGAGCAGAGGAGGATTTAGAATCCACTATGTTAACACACATGGTTCTATCTGCCAAATAACACCCAAACCAGTTGAATGTGGTACTACAAATGCCCACTTGGTACTGAAAGTTAGATAATAAAATTTGTGGTTCACTGTATCAATTGCAGTGAAAGAAAAACTACATTGGCTGCTAAAGCTTCTGATCTCTGTGTGTCGTATCACCTGCTGTCAGTGTAGGAAGAACTGCGTAGAGCACAGCCGAAACACTGGGCATAACATTTTACAATATTCAAAGTGAACCACAAGGTTTATAAAGCAGGAAATCTCTTTTTTTGAGTTTTGTCTGCAGACATTTTACAGGAACTGTACTGAATTGTGTTATAATCCAAATAATCAATGACAAACCTACTAATTTTAACCTGGCATTTCAGCAAGCTGTTTTGCATGAAAACGCTGTCAACTCGACCAAGACACGAGTCTAATGAAGACAAAAGCCGTATATGTTAAGGGCAGAACATAGACTGGCGTACTGTGAGCAGTGTGGCGTCCACGTGGACCGCATGCACTTCATAGTTGAGCGTACCAATTTCCTTTATTTCTGGTGACAAATTCCTACATTTCCCACACTTTCTGCCATGGAGTCATCAAACGGGGAGGCACAACTAATTTGCCCTGTAGTTTTGTAAAACCAAAAAAAAGAAGGTGGTGTTAAGGGCTAATAAACCAGACTAGGAATGTAAAGGGGAATACACCTGTCAGTGCGAGGCAGAGAGTGGCCGTGACTCGCAACTGGCCACTCGGGGCAGTGTGTCACATATAAAACGGTTCGATGTGGAAACTTGTTCCCGCCGAGCAGTTTATTGTGTGGCATCGCGTTCGCGGCCGTAAATATTTAGCTTTGCATGGATATGTCTGGCGGATTCCGCAGAATCAAATACCCGCGATTATGTTTTGCCCTTAAGGATAAATATCTAAAAAAACAAAAGGCTGCCCTGGGACAAAATATCTGTTGCGGTCAAGAAAAACGGATACTCTTAAGTAAGATATAACTACAATATTAATGCAGACCATGTAGCACTGATCAAATGTGATGTTTTATTGTGTTGTACTTTTATACTAATGAGTTTTCAGGCACATAACTGGCATTGTATAAAGGTAGTATCAGACTGGAGGTCAGTATCAGAAAACATTTACTCTAAATGAGTATGATCATTGTCCAGGAGAAAACATCTGAACTATGATGTCCTTCAGTTAGACAGCATGAGAATAATTAAAGCTCTTTCTGTCAGTTTTATAAAACTTAAGTGATAATCTAGCAGAACCTTCGCTGTACTTTATATATATAGCTAAGTGCCTATTTTCTTGTTCAAAACATACAAATTAGGTTGGAGTCCTTAATATTGTTTCCCACATAATACTGTCATTCTGTGTGAATTTATCTTCTTTAATTATGACATGTTTTAGCAATGTTTCAATAATAAATCCAAATTAAATACGATTTGGATTTTTCTATTGGAATAGCCGGAAAAGCAGACTGCTATAGCAATTCCACCCAGCAGGGATGGTGTGTATGGTCCAAGTATGCAGGTTTTTATTTTTGCGGCACCAGTGGCCTTTATTTTTGCTCTTTGAAAGTCGGCAGACAGGAAGTGGGATGAAGAGATGGGGAAGACATGCAGCACAGGTTGCCAGTGTCAGGACTCGAATCAGGGACACCTGCATCAAGGACTGAAGCCCCTGTATATGGGCATATACGCCGCATGCCGTGCCCCGAGTGTGCAGGTTAATACAGCAGTTTTATTTTTTTGTTTTCTGCTGAAATATTTTGATATGCTTTTATATACGAAAGGAAACATATTCCTGACACACACTGTGTTATTCTGAACATTGTCATGGGATATGTATGCTGTAATAGTGCCAGATGGAAATGAAGTACTAAAAATCATACAGCAGATGATTAAAAACATTCACTTTATGGTGCATTTCCACTGGGCAATATTTAAATATCAGAGAGCGTGTGACTTTAAGGTGATGCATTTCAAGATTACTTCCTTTGTGGTGCCTCTGTAATTACTGCTAGTACTGAAGTCATCAAAATGCACCAACTAAATGGAGCATGGCAACTTCACATTCCACCTTTCACAGAACCCAGACTGCTTGAAGAGGATAAACAGAGATAGAATGTCACAATATATTTCACAGAATAGTCCTAATGTAAATGGGATGGATGGATTAGAAATAAAGGGATACATTCAAAACACTAAAAAGAAAATTTGCACGCAGTAGAAAATGCAGTTGCATATTTGTATGTTCCAACTCTTGTACTTTATAGGCTTTTCCACCTATATTTAAAAAATAATTACAGGAATAACGGTGTTTGAAATAGCTTTATGCATCCATCATTGTATGTTGCTTGAAAAAGCCAGCGGAGAGGTGAACCATCAAACTCTTTTCACCAAAAGCCTCCTTCAAGTTGTGAGTTTTAGCTGCCAAAAAAACACACAATGGAATTTAAAACAGTAACACTTAAATGTTAAATCAAAAACATTCCTCCAGTTCTCTGTTGCAAAGCTTTAAACCAGGATTTTGGAAGTTTCGTTTCTCAAAATATTTTCTTTTAGCGAATATCCTCATATAAGCACATCCCATATTACGCTGCTCAAACTATGTAGTTATTGTGACCGTCCAAAAACATCTCGAAGACCAGAGTAGAAGCTGTCTAAAAAGCACATTCAAACAATATGTGCAAGGTAAATGGGTGAAGAATTTGTTTATACCCAAGGCCACCTTCTACCAGTCAGAATGAGAGAAAAGTGTGTTTTTATACAGTGTATGTAAATATATGGCTTTAACTATACATACAAAATTCATAGACGTATATATATCGGTTTTTAGAAAGGCAT
Organism: Girardinichthys multiradiatus; assembly: GCF_021462225.1. NCBI lineage: Eukaryota > Metazoa > Chordata > Actinopteri > Cyprinodontiformes > Goodeidae > Girardinichthys > Girardinichthys multiradiatus. The sequence continues at coordinate 38,600,002 of NC_061806.1, read as the reverse complement.
TGTGAACAGAAATTTGGAAATGCTTGGTATTGCTTACAGACCTGTGGTCTATACTGTACATGAAACTTTGAGATCTATAATCTATGTGAGGAGTTTGCTTCTGCCTTGGACTGGCTCTCTGGTCACAAGTCCACCAAAGCAGAGCCCAAGATGCTGTTACAAAACAGAGTAATTGAAAACTGTTTACATTGGGAAATGTATTTTAAGTTTTTATTTGCAAAAATGAAAGCAAAGTTCTTTGCAAAGCTATTTGTGAGCAACCTGTTTTCGGAGAGCATCTTAGAATAACGTAATTTATTGTTTCTTAAACAGGAAAAACTCTGACCTTTTCTGTTTGAGTGACTTTCTTGTTTAACTGTTTGTTTCATCTTGTATTAGGCAGATGGGAGCACAAAGGATGTTGTAGTTCTTTTTAAGCTGATGCAATTACCCAATTTTTGTAGTCATGTTGCATTTGGTGCCCACACCAAACACCCAAACCAAAAATGTTGTTGTTCTAGCTGTGTTGCAGTGGTTGACTGCCATTTATACCCTTATTTAGATTACACTGTGTTGTTATATAAGAGTAAAAAACACACAAACACATGTACTAGAAGTTCCTTGAAAGCATATAAGAAAGTCTTGTCTGCAAATGTTTTGTGTGTTATGGTGAAATCGATAGCCGAGGGCCTCAGTTTCATTAGAATCATGGAGGCCTCATCATCTCTTTTTTCCCATATACAGTCCATGTTCAGCCATCGCTCATGCCCATATTGCATGATTGCAATGAAGGACCCGGATAATCAACCGTAATGTTTTACAGATGTTATGGGTTTTTAAAGACAACACTACAGCCCCAGCCGGCTCTGTATGAAAACCCATCTGTGAACGGATATCAGTGCATGTGAGTGTTAATGTGTCTGTATGTGTAGCTAAAAACCATTCATGATCGGAGAGAAACATTTTAAATTAGGGACACATCTACAGCTCTGCAGGAAGTGTGATTTATGCACCCTTGCCCTGCCCTGTCAGTGACTAATCACCTTAAAAGAGAGTAGCAGGTGTAGACTGATTTGCTGCAGAGTGATTTCACAGATGAGATGCTGCATATTTACCATTAAGCACAAGCAAGGAATAGCCCTAAACCAGGAATGATATGTAAATATGACAGACTGCATGATCCGAACAAGAGAAGACACCCATTTAAATCCCTTTAAGATCTGCCAGCATCTTCCCTAATCCAGCCTCTAACATCTCCTATTGTGTCCAACATCCAATATCAAACATGTAGCACTGCTAAATGAAGACTGGTGGCAAACCAGAGCGAGGAATTGACATGGACCGCACACTGTTGCGAAATAGGAAATGAAACTTATGGAGGATTGGAAAGGCTGTCAGATTCTGGATATTCCTGTGGTTTGGTGCTTACAATCCTGTGGCCCAGGCCTTTAATTCTTAATGACAGAGAAAGCCAAGCTCTGGTCACGACAGGAAATATCTTTTAGGTGAAACATCCACCCTAAATCCATTCAATGCAGAACTGTCAAATACACAAGGGTTCCCTATGATGTAGATTGACAAATAGGAAAACAACGAGCATTGTCATGATGACCACAGCTGTGTTACAAAAATTGTATTTTCCCTGCAGGATTTCAGAAATACAAAGTTTCAAATAAGCCCACTGATAAAAAAGACTGTTAATATTGGATTGAAGGCATCGCAAGAGGCACATGAATCAAACTGATCAGCCGGCCTTACAAAACACTTGATGAGTGAGTCTTGACAATATTCCACATAGATTCTAAGGCAATCAAGTTGCATTTGACTTTCAAGACCTTATGTGTTTGAGCCATAATTAATTAGTCTCAAATGACTGCCAAAATCTGCAAAAGTGTCAAAATTAAAAATGCAAAGATAAAACTCTTCCTGCCTGACACTGACTTCTAGTTTTTTTTAAGGTCTGACCTGCCGATTCAAACTTTGGCACATTGCATTTCTTTTGTCTTTGTAAGGATTGTAACAAAAAGGAGAAACAAATGTGCTACATATTTTTATATAGAGAAAGCAGTTTTTGCATTAGTATGGCCCAGCAGGTAACCGTTGTCTGATTTTATTCAAGTGCATCAATGTGCATGCTACATGCACCCAGCTGAGATGACATTAAAACTTCTATATGGAAAACAGGAAAAATGCTAATGTATATACTAAAGAGACTCGAATCAGTTGCCTTATGGGATAACACCAGAGACATGTGCTGTTGGCAAGCAAGCTTTTTTGGGAGATTTGTTTTACCATAAAATGGTAAAACAATGAGGAATGATGGCTATGACCTGTTTTCCTATAGGTCAACAACTACAACTAATGTGAGCTTGATTGATTTTATAGAAAAGTCCTGCAATTTGTTTTAAAGAGAGAATTCCTTATTCCTGTAGTGCAATTGTACATCGGAATCACGAGGGATGCTTTGATTACCTTCATTTATTCTCAGTGATACACTAATTAGAAAGGTGCAACTTACTGAGCCTATGCTGTTGATTTAAATGTGTGAAAATGCAAACATGGTGTGAAATTCGGTGTGTAATTTCTAATTCCTAGACAGTTTTATTACATTTCTCTGTCACTGTCAACTAGGTCTTGTGTAGTAAAAATAACATTAGGAGAATACTTTTCTAAAGATGACAGTGGAACATTTATGCACAGCAGGTACTCCAGAGATATAATGATATAAATACTTGCAGGGATTATGGGTACAGGCATCCGAATGGCTCAGATGCAAAAAAATAATTAATGTTGTTTGCATTGTGCTTATGACAATTTCCAGACTCTCAACACATTACTGTTGGTAGCTATTGTGATCTGTAGATAAATTTGCATAAATAAGCAGAAAATTGCTTTTATGCAGTAACTTCTATATACAGTTTAGGACTTGATAGTATTTATACTGTCAAACTGAAGATGTTCCTGTGAAGGGCTGAGTGAAGGAATGTACATTCAGACAGTCACACAGCACTTGAGTCACTCTGCCTCTGTATGCACTGTTGAAGCAAATTAAGGAAGCTTTGGCAGCCTTTTAATTGTCTGTCACAGTCTAACAGGTTTAGAGAGCTTACAATGGACCCAGGCACTAAGCCCGACAGCTCACGCTTAATTGTTTAGAACCTTCACGCGCATGTGCATGTGTCCGTGTGTGTATTTTCACAGCTAATGTGAGCCTACAACCAAAGTCAATGATTCTCATTATGAGAATAGATAAGATCCTGCCTGTCAGTCTGGAGGCTTCAAAAGAATAACAACTCTGAAAATGAATGTGGTTTTGATATCAGGGTTTCAAGCCACAGCTTGATTGTTATTGTAGAGAAAGTGACACAAAACCACATGATATTCATGCACAGTTACATTTTCATTCAGGTGGGCATTGGACCATAACTGTGTAGCTATTTTCCACAAAAAGAATCCCACAATTTCTCAGCTATTACAGTAAATCAACCTCAAACAACCTCAGACAAAGGTAAACTACTATTAGTAAATTGAGATATTGACTGAAGCAGCCAATTATAAATAAAAAATCTAGTGTCTCAATTTTTAAGTGTTGCCTGAAGAAATAAACTGTGCAAATAAAATAATTTGTTTTCAGTCTGTGGTCCCTCCCACTCACTTATTCAGCCAGCATAATAGTCCACCAAGGACATGGTGGCAGTGCCTAAAAATCTCTCTCCAACTTGTTTGAGATTCTGAGCTGTGTGACCTAGAATATGTTTGACAATCTTATTTTAATTAGGCCTTGAAGACACAACTCATTCCAACTGCTGTCCCGGGAGCTAAATTAATTACTGAGACAAAGCCCATTCTGGCTCATGGCAAAGATGAATCACTGCAGTATTTGGGAAATGAGCAATACTCTTCATTCAAGGGCTGATGAAAGAGACTCAGGCTCTAAAATATAAGCTAATGTACTTCATCACAAAGCCTCCATGAGGCTCCCTGAGCCACATCATGCATCTACAGCACACACTGGCATCTGCTGTCTCTACTTTCAGGAAATCCTGGCGATTCTGTTAGACGGAACACTGCTTCGAAGAACATATCATGAAAAGATAAACTGGGATTGCTCAAATGTAGATCTTAATCAGTTTTGTCCATGTAATCCTTGCTCTCTCTACTCACTACTTTCCATGGTACTTCTTTGTTTTACCCCTCAGTTGCTCAAATATTGTGCTTCCCTGGTGGAAGCACAGATATCTCATCTCAGCTCAGTTACGTTGTGCAGGCCATCAGCCAACAGATGTACCCTCACCCACTGCCAGCAATCAGACCATCCATTCAGCTACATGACAGAATCATCTGTCATCCTGTATAAAATGCTGTTTGTGAGTTATGGCTAATTAAACTAATCCCAACACTGAGAGTTGTTCCAGAGTTCAGCCCTCACAAAGACAAAGATTAAAGGGTGAACTAGTACAAAGGGGTTATACTTATGGTGCACTGGTGATCAGTGTTCACAACAAAAGTTTTTTGGTGAGCGTAGCTACACAAGGTTAGCATTTACTGTATCCCATTCACAATATAAAAAATCAACTTGAGTGGGGGGGTTGTATTTTTAATCAAACTTTGGGGGGTTGAATAAAAACAAAAAACAAATACCTATTAAAGTGATGTTTTGCCATACCAATTTTGTCAACACTCAATGTAAACCATAAGCTGAATATTTCCTTTGTTCCCCTGCTCAGAATCTGTAAAGCCACGCTGACTGTCATCATCAGACACTTTGATGAGAACGTTGCAAGACCCCGCTTGAGGAAAAAGAGCCAACGGCCACAGGATCTCCATTTTAAGAAGTGCAAACCTTCCAGAGGAGAGGAAGACTGCGCAATCAAGAAGCAACAGGATAATCTTCAGCTTGTTCAAAAAGAGAGGGCCGTCTACGAGATTACTGCTGCCTCCAAGGAAAAAGACCTGCGACGACTATCAGTTGTCCATCGGCCCCTTCCCACCTTCAAGTAAGAAGATCGGTGTGCACTACAGCTTTGACTTTGCCCAGCAGGTATTTGTTCCACATTGCACTTTTTTTTCTTATAAAGTATAAAAATAAGACTGGTTTAACGATACATAGTTTTGTTTAATCTAATCCCTGTTTTTAATTGTCTTTTGTGTGCTTTTATTAACAGCTTTGATGCCAAAAGACCTGGTGTGGTCCTAGCTAGGACTCACAGCGACGTAGAGCCTGTTAGCTTTCAGCTGCTGTGTGACCCGGACGTTCTACCCCGTCGTCTGTGTTCCTGCCCTGCCTGCACCTGGACTGATCACGGACAGGCAGACTTATCTTTTTTCAAAGATAAGGCCTTTCTGTTCCGATGAAGCGAAGGACATTATGTGCCCAGCACCACAAAGCACAACACAGAATAGCACACAGTAGAGGATGATGGTGTGGCACTGTGACATTTGCGTTTTGGCAATTTGTAATGTGTATAAAGTTGTAAATAAAAATCACATTTGAGACATGATCAAAGTCAAGTTATTGCCCATTTCTCTTCCTGGGTCCATTAAAGTAGAGAGGTTTGCAGACATAAAATTTGAGGGGTACAGATTAAGTAGCTGCAGCACCAGCCTCTTCTAGATTAACACGTATTCAAAAGGTGTAAGCTATTAGCCCATAGCTCTATCCATCCCTGCATACATAAAATTAAAACTGATAAACAATATTTCTGCATGCTACAATAATCTTTGGACATTTCATATCACATATTAAGAAGAACACATCCATATTACCCTGATATTTTGCTAATTCAATTCAATTCAATTCAGTTTATTTATATAGCGCCAATTCACAACACATGTTGCCTCAAGGCGCTTCACAACAGTCAGGTTCATACATTCCAATTAATACTAACAATTGAACAGTGCAGTCGGAGTTAGCTTTTTATTCAAATTGGATAAAAAGTTTTTTCTATCTAAGGAAACCCAGCAGATTGCATCCAGTCAGTGACTTGCAGTATTCCCTCCTCCTGGATGAGCATGTAGAGACAGTGGACAGTCACTGGTGTTGACTTTGCAACAATCCCTCATACTGAGCATCCATGTAGCGACAGTGGAGAGGAAAAACTCCCTTTTAACAGGAAGAAACCTCCAGCAAAACCAGGCTCAGTGTGAGCGGCCATCTGCCACGACCGACTGGGGGTTTGAGAGAACAGAGCAGAGACACAAAAAGAACACAGAAGCACTGATCCAGGAGTACTTTCTATGGGAAGGAAAAGTAAATGTTAATGGATGTAGCTCCTTTAGTCGTTTCACCTAGAAAGAAAGAACAGATAAACTCTGAGCCAGTTTTCAAGGTTAGAGTCTGAAAGAGAGTACATAGAGTTTGTTACAGTTAAGCTCAGTCAATCGCCATGTCTAGGAGAGAGAAAGGGTTAAACACTAAAAGACAGGGCTATGTGGATCATTGGTAGAGGGTGAGCATTAAGTTGTTGCCAGCAGAAGCTTGGACGATGCCCCTCTCCAGAAAGGTGTCACAGGTAAACACAGAGCCAGGTCAGGTGTAGCTTCTAGGAAGAGAAAAGAGAGAACAAAGTTAAAAGCTGAAATAACGGCAAATAATGCAAAATTGGAGAGTAGTGTGAGAATGTAGCGAAGAGGGTGAAAGTGGTCATTATGTCCTCCAGCAGCCTAAGCCTATAGCAGCATAACTACACAGATAGTTTCAGTTCAGATTATTTAGTTAAACGGCGCTTATTTACAACAATGCCGTCTCAAGGAACCCCACAAAGGATCCCACTGATGGTCATTGTTATACTAAAAACCACAAGGATTGGTACCTCTCTCTGTCAAACTGATCACAACCATCGGAAAAGAGAAGGGGTCACACAGGTAGCAGAAATGGAAAATCCCATGGCGGCCTGGGATCCAATTTTATTGTACAACTTAGACACCCTTACTTATAATACTTTAATGACACGCACATGCAGGGCCATAGGAGTGGGCACACTTGATGGCACTCAGAGAGGGATCTATTTAATTTGCCTCACCTCTGGTGCCTGCGACCACCTCAAAATGTTAAGTTGCATGTAGACATTGAGGGTTCTGGGTGGGGGGTGGACATAATGAAGTTGACTGGGTGGTGTGTGGTGACAATTGGGGGTATGGCTTCACTTTGGTGGAGGGGCTAGCCGGTGTTGTATTTTCTTTATTGTTCTTTCTCTCGTCTGTTCTTATCTCCTTTCCCTTTTAACATTTTTTCCCCCACCTCTCTCCCTTTCTTTCTTCTTTTTTCCCCCCTTTCATTTCCATCTCTGTGTCAGTTGCATCTGAAATAATTCCAAAGCAATTTCTCATGAAGGTTTTTATATCTATCAAGCAGAACATAGCGAAAGCCGTAACGCTCCACTTGAAAGTAAATCTGTTGGGATTCCTCTTGGCACAACATTTCTGAGTGCTATTATGCCAGACAGGGCATGTTAAAAAAAGCAGCTGCTGGTAACAGCAGTAACTGGAGTTGAATAAACGCAACATGCCATACTGGCAACTACAACATTATGTTATCAAATGGTAAATAGATTGGCCTTTAGAAGCAGTCATTTCACAAACACTGTCACTTTACCTTTGATTTCAGTAAAGAAGTACTTGATAGTACAGCTCCGTGACAGTAGGAAAATAGATTGTGATATTATTGCTTCCAACAAACTCTGTGACCTTTAGGCTATCCGTGTTGGCATTGAGACTCCATCCAACAGGCTGCATAAAGTATCTTATTACCATGCAAAGTGTGCATTCAAGACACTTGGACCTCAAAACCAACAACAACCTTCAAACAGATCAACGGGTTAAGGACTGTGTTTTGTCCTTAACCCGTAAGCCAAAAAAAAACAAAAAACTTTTCCATTTAAAAAACAACCGTTGAAGGGCTCCGCCTATTGTTGATGATTGATAAATTTGTCTAATCGCCCAACCTTATTTTGTAATATGTCATATCAACTACTTGGTGTGGTTCTTACTTTATCTTTGAATAGTCAAACAATGTGAATCCACGCATCCACAATACTGTACTTTACTGGGCTAAAATTAATGAGTTTTGATTGATCCATGGGTTTGGATGTTTATAAATAAAATCAGTTAGTGATAAACTATAGAAATATTAAGAAATAATTGGCTTCAGTGGACAACATGTGGAAAATTGTTATAAACTGTTATAAAAATTCCTCTTCAGTATTTAAAGCCTGCAGAGAAGGAGACTTCCTTTTGTTCCCTCCACCACGTGTGTAGGTGTCTCTATATGTTATGAAGAGGGATGAACTCTGCAGCAGCAAATAGACGCAATGCAGGTTAGGCTCAGAGTTCAGAATTTCTCGCTTGCAGAGTCACATATATCATGTCACAATAACACAACATAACCCAAAATAAATCTGCTTCTTTTTAGCAAGAACACATACACACTCCATTCTCCATGATCCCAGATTAACACTTCTAGCAAAGATACAACATGGATGCAATTAGCTGAAGGAGACCATGCTAGCAATTGCATTACTTCCATTTTTACACAGTTAAATAGTTATTAAAGATATTACGCCTCAATAAACACAAGGCCATGATTCCCAATTATAGCTAGCATGCAGCAAAGTGAAATACTGTTGCAGTCATAAATTATATCTACACAGAGTGTACCAAACATAAAGGTTCAAATGTGCATATGCAAGACTTAATTTGATTCTGAAAAGAAAACAGACCATCAGAAACAGCACAGAGTAGAGGTCAAACATAAAGCAGTGATTTCATGTACAGGTAGAGAAAAAACAAAGGGTCTTTCAAAATTCGATGTATTTAGAGCATAACTTTCTTTACCTCTTTAGTCAATCAAAGATCTCACTAAAACCCACCTATCATTGTGAATATTATAACTTGTGTCTGTTCCCAAGGAAATTATCTGCTTTAAGAAAGACACGTTTGATTACCTCTGCAGTTGCGCAGTCACAATAACAGCCATGTTTTGGATTAGAGAGAAGTAACAATGAACAAATGTATTGGTCATTAATTTTATAAATCATCAACCACCTTTCTCTCAATTGACCAGTGAACAGCAGTTTAAGTACTGGCAAATATTTTCCTGTTCAATGAATGCATAAAAACTGAAAACTATTAGTTTTTTGCCTGGGCTATCTTTGGCCATGCAGTTCATAAAATCTGTTCAGAAATGGAGGCCCATGTATCACAGAAACGTTTACTCTTCTGTTAAAACATAGGGACACAGAGAACATAAAATGTAACTTCATCAATAATTTAAACAAAATTCCAAAAAAACTTGACTACACAACAAATGCAAATACATACACATCTGTCTGATTTATGTTAACAGAAAACAATTTTTTCCATCTATCCATCTTCCTTTGCTTATCTGAGACAGGGTCGCAAAGGAAGCATGTCCAGGATGAAAACCCAGACATTTCACTACTCAGTAATGCTCCAGTTTATCCTGGAACCTCCCAAGGCCCAGAGGGATATAAAGTTCTCAGAGCAATCTCTGGGTCAGCATTGGCGTGACCTCCCAGTGCGATGTGCCCAGATCTTCCAAATAAGGGATCCAGGAGCTGTCCTGATGACATTAGTTAAATCCCCTGAATGACAGAGCCGTTCACCTTATCTCCCAGTCATCCTATGAAAGATGCTCATTTAAAATGTGTGTATCTGATGATCAGATGAGGGCTAGAATGTTGATGGACCTTTAAAACAAGAGCTTACTTTCTGGGTGAGCTCTTTTTTCACTCATGACAGACTGAAGTTCCTTCTACTACTGGGCAATAACCACAATTCAAGTTTGTAGGTTACCTCCAAACTGAATACAGCCTGGTAGAGGCCTTGTTGTTGAGTCATTAATTTGTGTGCCAGAATTTCCTCGATGCCAACCGAAAGTCCTTCGCCAAAGCTCACAGAATTCTTCCCACATCAAAATCTTTGGTTCTCCAATCAGTCCCTTCTATGTAGTGCATGAACACTGTCTCAGGAGTCCCTAAAGACATTCAAATCCAAAAATGCCTCAGTCTGATGGCCATCCCCACTCAACCAAATGGTTGTCTGGTTCCCACAACAACTGGCCCCATTGTCCTTTAAGCACCAGCTAGTAGATGCCACACAGGGAAATGATCTCATGACCACGGTCAATTCAGATTCCATGTCCCCAACCTCTAAGACAGACCCTCCAGGAGGTTTGATGCTGAAATTTCCCTTAACACTAGGACTCCCAGAATTCTAACACTACTATAACTCCCGAGTCCGTCAATTTCACAACGAGCTTTGAGAGGGCGGTGATGACATCATCGCGTTACATTGGTCAGAATGCTAAAGGTTTTCTTGCATGCTATAAAATTATGGTTTTGACAAGAATTAATAATAGTATTTGATCAAAACCTATTATGTTTTCTTATTATTTATAAATCGTACTGAAAAATAATACAGAGTAGCAGGTAAATTTGAAAAAAAAAGCTTTACTGATCTGACCAAAAGCTGGACAGCTACATGCTACGCCTCCTTTCACCTCGCGGACATAAACTAGTGCTAAAAATGCCTTCAGCTCATCCACACTCATGTCCGAGGAGGAATCATCTCGTAAAACTCTGCGGGCCTCAGCCACACTGCAGCCCTGAACATAGATGAGCATTTCGGCGTCCAGCAAGCAGAAGAATGCAGTCTGGGCATCTTAGATCTGCCACTCTGTCAACACATTCTGGCTCTGATGCCTCCCTCTACTTTCTTCCTCCTCTACCACTGTCCACACAGCACCATCCTTTCCTATCTCCTTCTCCTTCTCAGGTATGCGCTCATTTTGTGATACCTATCTATGACCTAACTTATTGTTTATTTCTTTGTCCATTATCAGTATCTTGATTTGTAGTTTCGCTCCTGCCAGTGAGCTGGATTGCTGGATTTATAGCTGAGTACTGGGCACCAGGCTCGTCTCCCTGTCTCTGAACCTGCACTGATCGTGGCAATTTTGCTATATAAATAGTTTATATATTATTGGTTTACTAATCTGAAAACTATAATCTAAAATGATAAAATTGTTACATAGGCTAGCCTTTTACTACCGTGAAAAAATGCGTCACAACCTTCTGCTAACGGGACGACTCGTGTTTTTTTTAGCCGGGGGAGGCTCACTCTCTGACCCGCTGTCCCTGGAACTGAATGCTGACCAAGAGCTGTCAGAATCCCTCTCGACCCCAGAATCACGATCATCTAATTTTTGAAGCATTTCCAATGTCTCTTGAGCAGAAAATATCCTTCTAGAAGCCATTTGTAGGATGCCAAAAATCTTCTTCTCAAACTGCTTTCTAGAGTGGCTGTTGCTAGGCAACGCTCGCGCGTATACTCAGCAGCGGGGAAAAAAAATATCAGTGTAAATAATAGCAGCTGTGGTAGTTAGAGTTAAAAAATATTTAGATCTTTTATTTACTTTATTTTTTTTTAAAAAGAGACATAGGAATACAAAAGACACAGGTTTACAAAAAGTCAGGATGCCAGGAAGATAAGAGTTTTAATAAACCAGAGTTATGGCATGTCAAACTTTCAAAACTGTTAAATTGACAGCCCTGGGAGTTCTAGTGTTAAGGGGTTCTCTGCTAGATTTTCCCAGTTAATCCTTGCCCAAAGGGAATGTAGTTTCTTCTAAATTAAAAATTAGAATATTAATATGTTGATATGTATGTCTGTGACAAAAGTAACATTTATGGTTTAAAAATGTCCTGAAATCTTGTAAACCATATGTACCATTGTAATAGTCCAAGAAAGCTGCTGCTGAAGAGACTCTTAGCTACAGCAGCTATCTCTTACATACCATGTGCAGCATGTCCACCTTTACTGGTATTACCAATTATAGACTGTCATGTGAATTGGAGGAGAGCACCTACACAAAATATTTCCTTTGGCCCCTTTGTGTGCTTGTGACCAATTCTCATCAGGTCAAAAAATCTATACCTCAGCGTTTATTCAAGGCTTTAGGAGTTGTTGCAGCACATGTGGCTTTAAGTAAAGAATCCAATAACACAATTTACAATCAGTGACTTGTCATGTTTTATTACACCAAATCAGCTGAGGGTTGTTACAATCTCCACAAATGTCAGCTAAGCTCTTTGGTTAATAGTAGATATTAAGTAGAGAGGTTTTATGAAAGGAGAAGAAATGTCATCTTCCTCTTTTAACCCATCTTTTTTAATCAAGTTATAATTTTCTATATTATTTTCATTTATAAGTAGATTATATTTTGCTGTGTAAAATTTCATAATGTTATTTCTTCACTGTTAGGTTTTCTAATGCAACCTTCCTTCTATAAAATGGCCTGACATGTGTGATACTACAAAACAAAAATGCAAATGAACATTATAGAAAACAACATAAATGTTTTGACAGCCACACATTTCCAGTTAGAAACTATTACAGATAACTACTGCTTAAAATTGACTGTTCTAAGGTTATCGTAAATGTTAACATAACAACAGTTGCCATACAAGCTCTTTAACAATAAAAGCCAAAGTGTTTTTGTATTTTTCAGTCAGTTTTTCAGGTACATTGTCACAAAGAAGGAAGCATTAAATTTACACCTGAAATGTGCAGAAATAAAACACCAAGGAAATATACTTACTATTTCCCAAGTGTTAAAAGCAACAAAATGTTTAATATAATTCAAATAATTTTAACTGAAAACAAACAGGGCGGCACGGTGGCACAGTTGGTAGCACTGTTGGCTTGCAGCAAGAAGGTACTGGGTTCGCCTACCAGTCGGTGGTCTTTCTGCATGGAGTTTGCATGTTCTCCCTGTGCATGCGAGGGTTCTCACCGGGTACTCCAGTTTCCTCTCACAGTCCAAAAACATGACTGTTAGGTTGATTGGTCTCTCAAATTGCCTTTAGGTGTGAATGAGTGTGTGCATGGTTGTTTGTCCTGTATGTCTCTGTGTTGCCCTGCGATGGATTGGCGACATGTCCAGTGTGTACTAGAGGCTGACATTTTTTCGGGAGTCCCACGGGTCACGGGATTCCCACGGGAAACCCGCGGGACGGGAGACAGCATCAGTAAAGATCCCGTGATTGGTGACGGTACAGGATAAAAAATGAACGGGAGGAGACAGGAGCGGGAGCTAACTAATAGGAGGGAAAATAAACTAGGATCAATTGTCCTTGGAAATGTAAAACTGAGACTTTGTTATAAACTTTAAGAAAAAAAAAACTTGGATCGACGCCGCCATTGTGTAGTTTTTTTTCAAGAAGCCTATACTATAATGTGAGTCAAACGAACTACACGACCCACAAGCCAACAGTGCTTCTGCTCGATGTTTTCCACCTGCGTTCAGGATGTAGGGAGCAAACGCAGGTGGAGAACTGGACGTGGTAAAATTGGATTTGTAACGTAAAGTCAGAAATAAGGACTTATCTATTAAACTCATAGAGCTGACAGGAAAGTCGCAAATATTACCGAACTTCAGGAGAGTTGAATGTAGCGGTGTTAACACGCAGTATGCTGCTTGTAAAACGTGTTTAGTCGTAATCAAGTTCACCAGCGATTAAGGGACACTTGTAAAACAGATTCTGGATTAAATCAACCCTGCATCTCTTCATTCATCAAACCAAAAGTACCATCATGTGTCAAGTCTCATCTGACCAACAAAATTGCTGCATGTGCTCTAAAGATTTAAGAGGTAAGGTACGGAAGCCCGTGAGGGGACATGGGGAAATTTATTTCTTTATCGTCCCCACGCAATACTTTTGCATTCGGCATTTTGGAGCAACAGCACAGATGACAAACTGCTCATAAAACAAACATTGATATGTGATTGATATGGTTTATTTGTCATATGCAGGTTAACATGCAGTAAACAATGCGATTAAATGCTTAGGATAAGAAGAACCGTTCAAATCACGATAAAAACAAAAACACTAATGGCGTACAAAAAAAAAGTACACATCATGCAGCAGTAATAAGGAAATAAAGTGTCACAGATGTGGTTTCGTGCAGTTTTATGGTCCAGAGTTCAGTAGTTTGACAGCTTGTGGATAAAAACTGTCTTTTAGTCTGATTGAAGATAATTTTATTTAAGGCTGATTTCAAAATAAAACTCAGTAAATCTCAAAACGGGTGTAGTGTTTGTTTCAATTTTGCAGTTATCTGGTTTGGAAACTATCCCACAAAGTATTGCGAAATAACGCAAAGACTATTGCGTGGGGACACAAAAGAGAAAAAATTCCCCATGTCCCCTCGCGGACTCCGTATAGAAAGGCTTCATCAAGGGAAGATATTAAATAAATATGTTGTGAAATAGAAAAAAATTGAATGTACCATTAAATGTACAATTTATTTAATACATCATTAAATATTAAGTGTACCAATAATTATGTCATGTCGTCTTTAAAATTATACTTAATTATTCAGTGGCACATTTAATTTCATAATATTCCATTTCATGATATAATGGTACATTTATTGTTTCTAATGATGTATTAAATAAATAAATGGTACCTTTAATTTAATGGCACATTTAATGTTACATTTCTTTCATGTTACATTTACTTCACTTATGGGACATTCACAACATTTATTTATTTAATGATGATTTTATTGTATTAATTTTGTCCAGTTTGACCCTCCATTCTTGATGCCTGTATAGGAGGTCATGTCAGAATTTAAATCAGGTGTTCTGGATCAGACACACATCTAAAACCTGCAGAAAAGGGGTCCCTGAGGACCAGGGCTGTGAACCATTCAGGTACAGTTTCTAAATTGTGAAGGTAATACCTTTTTGGCCTTTTGTTCAACAAGTACAGTTCTCTTACTAGGTGCATTTTTCTTTCGTTTCAGCAACTTGAAACATACAAGTAATGTCATTGTTCAAAGGAAACAGTCACTTAATAAATAAGTAAAATACAACTATGTACATTTTGTTTATTCAACTAAGATAGGCATGGTCTGTTTCCTTGTTTAATATTTTATTATTTCTTCATTATTATTCTTTTTACTTTAACTGGCCTTTACTACAGCTAAAAACAGGGATCTAACTGGTCCTTCAAAGAAACAAATTGCCAAAAGACTAAATGAAGAAAACTAAAATGGGAGAGGCACAGGAGTGGGAGTCGTTCTGAATGGGAGCGGGACGGGAGTGGGAGTCAATTTACCAGGAGTGGGACGGGACAGGATTTTTTTCGTTATGCTGGCCTGGGATTGGGATGGGACAAGACATTTTTCTGTGGGAGCGGGATGGGACAGGAGAGAAAATCTACTCCCGTGTCACCCTCTAGTGTGTACCCCACCTTTCGCCTGTAGACTGCTGGAGATCACCAGCTCCCCCGTGACCCACCATGGAATAAGCGGTATAGATGATGAATGAATAAATGACAAAAAAAACAAATTATTACTTCTGCTAATTAAATACTTTAACATAATTCAATTCAGTTTATTTATATAGCGCCAATTCACAACACATGTCGTCTCAAGGCACTTCACAACAGTCAGGTACATACATTCCAATTAATCCTAACCATTGAACAGTGCAGTCAGATTCAGTTATTTATTCAAATTGGATAAAAAGTTTTTCTGTCTAAGGAAACCCAGCAGATTACATCCAGTCAGTGACTTGCAGCATTCACTCCTCCTGGATGAGCATGTAGAGACAGTGGACAGTCACTGGTGTTGACTTTGTAGCAATCCCTCATACTGAGCATGCATGTAGTGACAGTGGAGAGGAGAAACTCCCTTTTAATAGGAAGAAACCTCCATACTGTATTAATTAATACAGCTTTTGATAGGAAAAACTAACTTAAACAAAACTTTACCATTTAACTATCCAAATACCCCCACTAAAAAGAAAATATAGAATAAACACCTGCTTAATCTAGAAATAGTTTTCAAGTGCTTATTTAGCAGAATATTATACATCTTGCTGTTCTACTCTATAAAAAGCAATACTCCAAGTCTAACAAGTTAGTATTATCTGTTAAATAGTTGGGCTATCTGTTCTGGTTGTAGTTTGTATTCAGCTTATTAACAGACAAGCTGTTCAAAACTTCCCAAATGTAGTTTAAAACAGTGTTACCCTAAGAAGAGTTATTAGTGGAAATATTGGTAATATTTTCAAACAGCTGAGTATGACTTTTAGTATTCAATTGAGAAATGTTTTAGCCTCTTTTCAGCCAGCTGACCAGCTGGCGGTTGGGAATCAAGTTTACAGTCTTCATCTCTTCATCTCAGTATACCTGAACTAACGGTAATGGAATGGGATGATCTTTACCTTAATTGGCCCTTATTTGCCAGTCAGAAACTCAAAAAACTAATTAGGGAACACACAAAATTCAGCACAACCAGTTGGCGCTGCAAACAACACTCTTAGGTGTACATGATATTATGGAGGGAAGACTCAAAGTTAGTTATTTTCTATATCAGTAAAGTTTTTAAGATTAAGTCAAAAAAAAAAAAAAAAAAAAACGGTTTTCTAGGAATTCTTCTACAAAATAACAAGAATACTAAATGTAGTGCAGCAAAATTCATCTGTTTTACTCAAAGCTATTGTTTTTACCTCTATCTGTTATTGAACATGCTGGAGTTGGACGTGCTGATAGCCGTTTGCAATTTCAGAGTTAAGGTAAGGATTTATAGTCTTTAGAAAATACACAGTATGACTGCTGGTTTAGTAAAGCTAGCTGCTCTATTAATGTTAATTGCTAATATACCATGCTAAAGACTGTTTCAAATGTCAACTCAATAATTTTTGTAAAGAATAATAAAACCCTTTATTTTAAAGTGAGCTCTCTTACACAGCAGCATGATGTCTTTACTCCTAATATAAATAATGTATGGACCCCCCTTTAATGAGAAATCAGACAAGTTTATTAAATTTATTAAAATCAGTAATGGTAGATTAAAGTTTTCCAAATCCTGTTCAAAAATTGGCCTCCATTTATGATCACTGCATTTCTGATTATTTGGAATGTAAATATACAGAATGTCCTGATTTGGTTAAAATATTGCTAGGTAATAGGAAACACCACATTTGGTTTACTCTTGCACTAGTCATGGCTCCTAATTTCTACATAACTTTCTCCACTTTAGGTTTGTCCTTCCACGCTCCCCCTTTGAGCAATCTTCAACCCACCATATTAAAAGTGGAAATGTATCTGCTTCCATTGTAATTACAAACCCACTGGAGGCAAGTCTTCTTGATCTCTGCAGGATGCTTGTTTGTTTTTCTTTTTTCATGCCCTTTCTTGCCTTTCACAACGAACAGGACAGATGCATGCTGAGCTATCAGTTTTGTTTTTATTTTCTTCCTGTAGGACGTTTTTGCATCTAATAAGCTTGAAATCAAAATAGCATTTTGGGAAGCAATAAAAACGTTGCAAAAAAAAATGAATATTTGACTGTAAGACTTTGTAAAATGAGAGAAAGTCTGCTTCAGTCTGTTGGTGAAGTGAAGAATTTCATGTACAACCCAATATGTTCTGCAAATGACATCCATGTCATACATAAAACAAGCATTCCAGACTCAAATCCTGGAAGTATGTCTCAGCTGCATGAAAGGCCTAGCAGTGGGGGAGAAATTTCTTTCTGCAGGGTTAAAAAGGAAATGACAAAAAATAAAACAACCATCCATACTCTTCCATTTAAACAGCCCAGTCCAAGCCAGCAAATTTTACACTAGCTTAAGGGGAAAGGGTGAGGAAGAGGGTAAGAGTCTGATGACCCCATTGTGATCTGTAACCCAGACCAGTTAGGTTGTTCTATAAGAAGTGCGGTTTACCGGCATCTTACAAAAACAAAAACACATTCAGGGCAAACAGAGGAGTGTGTGTGTCTTGTTTTGAGAATGTTCTGGTGACTGGGAATATTTTGGGGGATTTTTCATCTTTATTCAAGGGCTTCTGTTGCTGAATACAACATGTAATTTCTCTGTTTTACCAAAACATTAAAGCAGTGAAGCTCTCTAAAACAGAATAACCCTTCACATAAGGTCATTAAAAAAATTATCTTATTTAAACTATATATTCATAGGAGCCATTCACCTATTTCTTTGCTTTTATGTCAGATATTTGGTTGACAATTATAATTGTCAATGCAGCCCAGTCAGATCTCAGTTTTTAGTTTTTGAAATAAAGAAATCTATGTCTATAATATGATTTAACAGCTCATAGAGCAAACTTTAGTAGTTTACTCTTAGCAATTGTTTTCCTGTATTATTATAAGTCTCTAACATAGATCTCTTCAGTAAATCAAGGTTTCTCTGCATTGTTTCTGCATGTCTCTCTTCAGGTCCTGCCACAGCAGAATAATCAGAGGTCCTAATTTGAATAGATCAGTACAGCACCTCAATTATTGTCTTTTATAGTCTCTCTGTTGTACATTTGCTTTTGTATTTGGGATCACTGTCTTGATGTACAACCCTTTGTTTTCCTTTGGCAGTTGAACAGATGGCCTCTAGTCTCACAGTAGAATAGTTCAGCATGCAAAGGAGATCATGATTCAACTTGATGACTGCAAGATGCCCAGGTATTCTATAATTAAAAATTATTACACTTATACCATCATGCGTGATAGTTGTAGAGAGTTTGAAAGTTTAGTCTTTAACAAGTGAAATGCATGCTCAATTGGGTTAAGGTCAGGTGACTGATTTGGCTATTCAAGAATGTTCCCCTTTGCTTTACTTAACTCCTGGACTGCTTTGGCTGTATGTTTTGGGCCACTGTCCATCTGTATTGCGAAACGCCGCCCAATCAACTGCATTTAGCTGGTTTTGAGCCGTGTTTTAGGGATGATGTGGTAGGCTTTGGATCATGAGTCATCACACACCTTGAGGCTTATGAGAGGCTTGCACCTTGGAGTGAACCCTATGCATTTACTTTGATGCAGTCTTCTCTCCAGGGTAGACTTGGATATTAAAACGCCTACCTCCTGGAGAGTGGTTTGCTGTCCTGAAGGGTTGTCTCTTCACCATGGAAATGATTCTGCGATCATCGACCACTGTTGTGGACATCCAGGTCTTTTTGCGTTGCTGAATTCACCAGTGCTTTAGATGCCACTCTTTATATTGTAGCAGTTTCTTGGATGGGGTTTTTCTATTTGCACAGTTTAAGGATGGCTTGTTTCATCAGCATGGAGAGCTTATTTGAGTGCATGTTGTCTGTTCACAGCAAAATCTTCCAAATGCAAGCACCACACTTCAGATCAACTGTAGGCCTTTTATCTGCTCAAATGATAATGAAATAATGGAAGAATTGCCCACACCTACCCATGAAATAGCCTTTCAGTTGTCAATTGTCTAAGTTATTTTGGCCGCTTTAAAAAGAGGGTGGCAAGTTAAGCTTCCGAAACTTCTAGACCATTCATCCAATTTGAACATAAATATTCCCAAATAAAAGCTGAGAGTATGCACATTATGTCCATGATATACCTGAATAATTGGAATATGTTTCAGTAAACGGGTAAAAAACAAACAAAAAAAAGTGTCCAAATATATATGGATATAAACTGTATGACACTATTGCAGTGTTGGTCATGGTGACAACTGTGTAAAGCAAGGGACTGAGACAGAAATCTGACAGCAGCAGAGACACTTAATGGAAATTTCCTCCTCTACTTTCTAGAAACAAAGAATGCTTTCAGGTAGCATACAAGGCATGAGCTGTGCAACATGGAGCTAACGTACAATGATGACTGTCTTATCTAAATCTGATCCAATTCTTTTACCTCATGCATGCAGATGCTTTAGGGAAGTCTCAACATGCAGATAGGCAGGCAGATGGGAGTTAAAGTGGGGCACATTTAAGATGAGATTGTGGTCATGGGAAAGCTGGAAAACTAGAGAAAAATGGAGCAAAGGCTAGTAAAAAATCATTTAATACAGAAGACATACAGAAGAACAACACGCAATCATGCTCTGTGGTTGTATTCCTCCTCCAAAATGTTTAAGTCACTTTTGGAAAGCTTCCATGTTCCTCAGTAGTATTTTTGCCTTTTTAAAAGCAGAAATTCAAATGATGTTTTTTTATGTATAGAATGCAAAACACAACTGTTTGACTTGTAATATGTAGATTTAGTTTTTCTGCTGCAAACACCTTGTGTTACTATAGGGTAATAGGTTTAGGGTGATTTTCTGGTAAAATGCACATTGGATGTGCACTAAGAAGTTTAGTTTTGGTCACATCTGACCAAAACACCTCTTCCACGTAGTAGTTGCTGTGTCCTCTGCATGGGTTATGACAAACAACAACTAGGGCTCATTGCTTTCGTTAGAATATAGGAGATATCTTGCTACTCTTCCATAAAGGCTCAATTTTTGCAGTGCATGACTAAAGTTGACTATATTGACTAACTATCCCACCTGAGCTGTGAATCATTACAACTCCTCTAGAGTTACCATGGGCCTCTTGGCTTATCAGTTAAGGTGGATGAACATGTTTTGGTAAGTTTGCAGTTGTGCAAAACTGTTCCTTGTATCAGATGACAGATTCCCAATCTGTAAACATATGTTCAAAGATTGGGGATCTTTTTTTACAACCTTTCTAAAATGTCTCCACAACATTATCCATGACCCGCCTGGTGTGTTGCTTGGTCTTCATGATGCTGTTAGTTCACTATTGTTCTCACAGAGACCTTCACAGAACAGCTGGATTAATACTGAGAATAATTTACACACAGGTAGACTCTTTTCACCAACTAGGTGCTGACTTCTGAAGCTAATTGGCTGCACTGGACCTTGTTTAGGGGTATCAGAGTAAAGGGGCTATATATTTTTCTGATTTTTAAAAAGTAAAAATGAAAGTTCGAAAATCAAACACAATTTTCCTTCCAATTCACCATTATGCACTACTTTGTGTTTATCTATTACAAAATATTGAAGTTTGTGATTGCAATGTGATAAAATGTGAAAATATTTCAGGGATTCTGAATAATTTGGCAAGAAGCACTATTCCTGAAAATAGAACTCATTATTTCTGGCTTACTCCACTCAAGTCTGGAAATATATGCAAAAAAGAAAACAGGACAAAAAAAGTCAAACCTGGCAGACTGCGAGAAATGAATAAATTCCTGAGATAATAACAAGAAAAACAGTCCAGAAGTGTCTCTGCCTCAATTAGCCTCCTTAAGCATGGTCAGGGCAGGAGATGAATGAAATGAAAATAAATGAAGTAGTAGAGAGGAGGGGGTGATCAGTGGTCAAATGAGAAGACAAAGCAAAGGAAGGGAGGAATAAAAAACTCACAGGGACTTGAGAGGAAAGAATGAAACATTACTGGTAAAACAGAGAAAAGAGCCATAGAAAGATAAGGAAAGGTATGCAAGAAAAGAGAACATTTTGTGTCCATACTAAAAGAACTTTCCCTTATGGAAAAGGCCACTAATGGATACCAGAAAGAGAGAAAGAGACAGGCAGGAAGAGCACTGATGTATTCATCCAACAAACAGGCTAAAAGCATTACTCACAGCTGTATGTGCAGTGCAGTAGGTGTAGCTTGCGTGTGTGGAAGGAGGGTGATGATGTCGGTTTTGTTGATGGTGAGGTATATAATGCTGAAGACTTGGGCAAGAGAAGTGGTTGCTCCAGCTGTCTTGACCACCGCTGACACCAGTGGCCCAACTGGAGCCAATGGGAGCTGTCTTACTGCTTTGGTAACCTCTCACTGCTGCACTTGGCTAAAGAAGCAGAACAGAAAGCAAATAGAAGAGAAACTGTAAGGTAGAGCAGCAATTAATATTCGCATTGACATAAATCACCATCACAACTGTGAGCACCCCTAATTCTAGCATGGGCAAGTACTGACAGCTTTGTGCACTCTTGGTGACCTGTGTAAAAAGCGAAAGCAGGATGTTGTTCTGATCTGAAATCTCCATGCCAGACTAACAAGATTGTTCTCACACTTTCTTTTCACGCAAACTCCCTTTTTATTCCTCTCTCTCTGTCTCTCACTAGGAGCACCAGATGTTGTGAAACCCCCTTCTGTCGCGGTTGAGATGTGTTCTTGCTAGAAAAATGCTGATTGGTTTGATAAAATGCTTGGATTATAGGCAGGCAACAACCTTCCCAGTGTGCCATTATGCGCTGGGTATAAACAGGGTCCAGGAAACACAGGGCTGAAGCTGCTAACACTCTGGCTTAAATTGCTCTGAGATGGGTTACCTTGGTTGTCATGCCCACTGGAGCACAGAAAAAATATGGAACACACAAACACATGTTGATTAAAGGCATTTTAACAAAACCATAAGGCAGAAAACTGAAAAAACTGATTTATTTGTTTACTCTGCAATATATTTAACAGCAGCATGTGTTACTGTTTAAAGAAGATTCATACGGTGGTATACTGTTATTTGGGCTTTTTCTGCTACAGTGAAAATCACATAAAAAATCAGTGAAGGTACTCTATTAAATATTTTGCTTCACATTAACAAATATAAATTTAATTCCTGCTGGGGAGATTTAGGGAACATTATGGCCTAATAACTAGAATTACCTAATACTTTTATCTCTAAATCAACTAGTATAACTCTCTTTAATCTCTTTAATCCTAAAGTCTTTGTTTATATTATGTTTATGAGTTTTTTTTACAGTGAAAACTAGATAACTATACATTTAAAGATTGCCATATTTCCTAATTTATTTGTTTAGCAAAATAAAAAAAAATACAATTTATGAAATACAAACAGTTTCCATTGCTCGGTTTGTATATAAGTGATAGATGCTGCAGTTACACTTCTACACATTCCAAAATGAACAGTTTGCAAACATAAAACTTAATGACATCAAGAAAAAACTCCCTTGTTCTTATATTCACCATCTAAATTGATTAAAGACACAAACCACAGTATGCTTTTAAATCTACTCTGTGGTTCTAAGAGACGTCTAGTGGCTCAAACTGCAAACAGCAACTAAATAAATATGATTGCATTTAAACCCTAATACTTTAAATGTGATGTGTTAGTGACTAGTGTTTGGCTGTCTTCTGCCGAGCTCCTCTCAATCCCAACAGCTGTGCGATGTGACCGAGAGCAAGGCACATCTGAAAGTCAACTACTCAAAAAACAAATTCACCAAAGACCTGAGAGGATCAGATAAATACTAAATCCTACTGTTAAACATGTAGGCCAAATGTTCAGCTAATAGGACTTCACCTAATAAAAATCACCTTGTTGATCAAAAAATAAAAAAATTTGTAAACAGTGTTATTTTTAGCATTATTCAACTGAAGAAATGCGAACAAACCAAGTATCAGTATCATTTTATTAGATCACATTAAAATTATACTATTACTTTCTTTTTTAGATTTACTCCCACAATGGAGTCAAATTACATAACATGTAAACTTCCAACTACTGGCCATGATTTACACCATATGTTCAAATTACATCCAGAGAAAAAACAAAGCACTTTGGATTAAGTACAGCTGTATATCACTAGTTAGCATACATTCTCACTGAGGTCAATGCCATCCCCACACTGGAGTTACAGAAGAAGACCAAAGGCAGCATAACATACTCACAGCTGTGCTTGGAAAAGCTTTCCAAGCTCATATTCTTCATCACTTATGATCCATAGGGAACATTGTAAGGGCTAGGCACTGCATAATAAGTAAAATATATCACGACAGGTTTAGGGTTCATGTTAACATAAAACAGGAGGATTCTGCTTCACATAAAGCAGTATAAAGAATCTATGGTTAAAAAGGAGTCCCAGTGGTGTAATAAAAATAAATAAAATGAAGAACAACAAATGTGTGAAGAACCCATTTTAAAAGGAAAAATATCAGCCTAAAGACAGAGAAGAAAGTGGAAATTTTTCCTGCTTTTAACAAAATCAAAGTCTCAGTCATAGGGTCAAATTTGAGAACTTTGTGTGGGAAGGTAGGGCACATCATCATTTAAAGCTGCATCAATCTCACTGAACCAAGTTATTGAGAGCTGTAGAGTCATTCGCACATTCAAAAGCTGCTACTTGAAAAAGCCAGAGGGGAAGGATAGCCTTGAGTACGGTACATTAAGCTGCATGGCCAAAGACGCTTTTTTAACGCAACTATTCACCAGTTCATAGAGTTTAAGTGCTGCCTCTAGTCATGCAACAACCTCCAGTGGCCTTATAAATGGGGATCATTCAGCCAAAGAGGAGGTATTTCAAACTAATGCACACAGTGTATGCAGAGGTATTCTGTTGAAGACTCTATCCCAAGGCAGCACTAAATTATAAAAAATGTTTCATATGCCCAAGTTGTACAGAAAAAGGGGTCATTGGTGAAACTGGTTTAAGGCTGCATGGTTTATATTCAGCCTTTAAATCATAAGGGAAGGGCTGTGCTTTAACATGGCGCTGAGATCTGACAGTCTCAACATTCGTTTACCAGAATGCATGATTGGTCCCCAGACTGAAATTCATGTCACAGACTTTCAACACCTCATCAGTGAGCTGCAGTCAGCCCATATATTTCTGGCTTATAAAAGGATATGATTACACTTGCTATTTTTGCTTTAAGGGGGAATGATTTACATATAAGAAATAATCCTATTCAACAACACTCATATTGACAGGAAGCAGAGACACTGACTTACTAGCACTGTGGAGAGCTTTTCTAAACCCACCAGTTTTTTGGATGCAATTATTAACAAATAAATAATAAATTGCATAAAATAAATTGTATATATTAAAACTTTGACCAGTGCACATGTTCCATGTCACTGAGCTGCTGTTTGTGGTAAAGCAACTATTTTTATTATACCCATATTTTTTCAAGCTTTAAGAAAAATTATGTTGTAAACAAACACCCACAGAAACAAGGATACCTTATTTGAAGTTTGGTTTCGTTCCACTGTGTATGGTCGGTTAACTGAAATCCCTGAAGTGCCTTTAGGTGTGAGTGTGTGTTGTCTTTGTGTTTTTGTGTCGGCCCTAAGATCGACATTGCAGTGACGTTGTGCACTTTTATGTTTTGAGGCTTGCAAGGTAAAAAAATAACTACAGAAAGATTAATAGGCAAGGAGCTGTAATCAGTCTAAAACACAAGGTATAGTAATGACTTTTCCAGTTGAGTTTTGTTCGTACAAATAAATCTGTCCAATGCCCTGAAGGATATTATTAGTACACAAAGAGAAAACTCCATAACATAAGATCTAATGGCATTTTGGAAAAAGGTAAAGATTTTATTAAGACAAATTTGGATTTTATCAGAAATAACACAAAATATTTTAAATTCTGTTTATAATAATAATCCTCAGAAAGAATTACTATGATAAGTCCTGGCAGGTCAAAGCTGGACAGAAGTAACACATGAGACTGGCCACAAAACCTGTAGGTGCATTTGTAATAAAATCTATTAATTTGCTTTATTATACATGTAAAAATAGATTTATGGAAAGTTATCAGTGCCAGTTATAAGTGAAAAGGTCAGATAATGCTTCACCCACAGCACATTGTGACTCTATTAACATGCTGAGAAGAACCAGAGCTTGGCAGCTCTCCCAAGTCCATTTGTCTGTGTTTAAGTGTTTTTCTCCCATCTCTTCTCTCCCTCTGGTGACACATGTATAGTTAGGGCTGTCATAGGATGGCCCTGTGTACACTGCAGAGCGCCTCTGCATAGCAGACACAGTTTTAGTGCTGATTTATATATAATACAAATAAATCTACCCTGATTGTGGCAAATGTACAGGTAATGGCAGATATGGGTTCCTGAAGGAGTACATTTAAAATAGCCAATTTTAGATTTCAGAAGCTGCAATGAAATTGTACCATGGGATGATCAACTAATATGAACACTGGTCAAACACAAACTTGAAATGAAACTCCCCCTGTGTTAACTAGTATAGTACAATTAAAAATGCTTACTTTCCCGATTATGTTTTTACGAGATACCTGAGACTTAAGAAATTTAAAATGTTTCATATTTCTTTTAGCAGAATGAGCCCAATCAGATGTGGCACAGAATTATTAGTACATTTGCTTTCTGAACACCTAAGACGTTATTTCCTGACAAGTTAGACAAGTCAACAAACTGTATTTTAAACTACAGGATTTAAGCTTCACCAACTGATAAACCATCTAATAACAGTACTTTTTCTTTGTTCTCTGAGCATTAAACGACATTGCTCTCTGATAATCTGGCAGACATTGTGCCTTAAAGCCATAAAGCAAAAAAAAAAAAAAAGATTTACCAGAACAGGGGTCTTATTCAAAGTGTCCTGGCTTCCTGATGTTCCTGCTTTAACTTGAATCTTGTTTTTTTAAGACTGGACCAAAATAAAACCTAATCCTGCTTGTTGTCTCTCCATATTCCTATTTTATGCAAAGCCAAGGCAGATTGTTGAATGACCGCTGAGTTATAATTAGCACCTACAAAAAAACAATAACCGAAAAACCCAAGTTGTAATTAATATCCCTAAAATTTACCCTTTCTGGCCTGGGAACATTTTGGGATTTCCCCAGAATGAGTTGCAGGGTACAAACACATAAGAAGTTTGGCAGGTAATGATAACAACGTTTTTAATGTGACTGGTTAATGGAGCCGACCCTTATCTAATCTTCCATTCTTCTTCATTTGCTTAACCGAGAAAATATTTTTTTTAGCATATCTCAATAGTAACTTCTTGAAAACTGTTCAAAACATCTTTTCAGTATCAGTCACTGTTCTTAGTGGAGTCCAACCCTTTTTTCTTGATGCCAAACCAGTACATTTTGACCAACTCCCAGTAAAACCCTTTAGTATTCATGGGTCACTAAGCAAACCTTACCTACTATTCCGTACCTAAGAATCAAGCATAACCTTAGCGCTGGCAGGGCATACGTGGACTTTGACGTTGGATTTTAGGTTGGATGCAGTTCATTTTCAGTTGGAAGAAGGTAAACAAGGAAGCGATTACCCCTCACTGGGCCTCCACGGCCACTTTCACAGGGCCAAATACCTCTCATCCTCTCATATTACCTCTGCTTGCCTCACTCAGTCTTCCTCTTTGTCTCTTTAATGCTGCTCTAAGAAAACAGGCCTGTGATTCAGCTGAAAGTCAAAGGGGATGGGAAATGGACTGCAAAAAGGCAACTAGGTCAGGGGATGATGTTACACATGGAATGGTAGACTGACACTTAAACAGGGATAATTAATGCAGATTATAGAAGGAAGATTTTGCATTTGCCTCAATGTGGTTTACCTAAAGTAGTTCCTTGTCAAACTGTGAAATTTAGCTCGTACAGATAATCTATCCTCAAACTGACAATCTTCCAATTATCTTTTATCTATGTCTAGGATATTAGGGGAAATATATTGGTTATAATGTCCAGTTGTTGATATTATTTACAAAAAAGCTTGTTTTCAGTACAAATAAAGACTGATAAGAGGCTGAAGGAGCCAAATAAAAAGTTGAAGTCTATAAGGGAGAGAAAAATTAAAAACAATACCGGACTGACATTTATTTTTCTGCATGCATATTGACCTCTGAGAATCAGGTTACCAAGTCAAAACATAACCATTCAGCACATGGAGCCTTAAATAAACTTCACAATAATCTTGTTTGCTATCTGTCTCTGCAAATATTTTTTGGGGATTTACATGATTACACTCTGATTACCTTTGAGCCAGCTGCTGCGGTAAGGCGGATGTAGAGCTGTAAATGAGCATTTTACCTCTTGTGGAAAGCAAATGAGAGGAAATGGAAGTTGATCGGACTAACAGACATTATTGTTAGCCTTGGCTGAGAAGTAACACTTCTAGCAGGAAAAAGGCGCTGGAAAGACACAGTCCTTTCCACTGGTTCCCTTTATGCTTGAACAAACAAGAAGCAGTATACAATCACCCTAGTAGACAGGCTAAGCAAACATTTCCACAGGGGTACCTCAGCATGAAAAAGGTCTAAGCAACCATCTACAACAAACCGAAAAACTTCCTGTTTGGATTACATATGACGGATCAGTAAATGTGAGTTTCACTTCTTTTTGGTGTCTTTGTTTCGACCTAATCATGTTGTGTTGGTGGGTTCAAGAAATCATGGATTGACTTGTTCAGATCAGCACTGTTTGCAGAACAAATCAGCGTGCTTCTAAACAGTATTTTTTCACACTGCAGAAGGTATATCTACTTCCAAGATAGGTCCTGAAGTTTTGCCACCAGAACATCAGACTGTAACAACATATCAATATCATACACAAAATATATGCTTTAATGTTGCCGCTGATTGTCTAAACAGAGACATTTTTAACTAATTTGGAGTCTGTTATATTAGCTGTGCATCCCACAAAAGTCTTTTAGGGCAGGGAATGGATTGAAAGTATATGTTTAAGATTTCCAACAAAGGAAGGAATCCCTCTCTACAAGGTTTAGTCAGCTCTGCCTCAACTTGTTCTTCCACAGAGTGAACCTCCAGGTTTTACTTCTGATAAACCCTAAACATATCTGTGCTCACCTCTCTTCTTTGGTTCCACAGGTAAAGTGTACATCTGCTTCAGAACAATAAAAGCCAACATGACTTTTATCTCCTCTTCAACCTTTAATCTCATGGTGACTGCACTATGATTAAAGTTTTAAGAAAAATAAAACTGATATGTTTTCTTTCTGATAGATCTGGATTTCCAAAGTTATCTAGACTGCAAAAGTTTTAGATTTACAAACAATTTTGATTAGGGGTGCATGACCTGGCAACAATATTTAATGTGATCAGCCGTCAGCATTGAACACATGATACGTAAACCATACCAGATTGCACTGATGACAGCCTACTTCGGTGTGATGCAGGTACTGAGCACAGAAAACTTTAAGGTAGCCATGTTTTAAGTGTCATTTTTATGTATTTAAAACTGGTGTTGAATGAAGAACGGGGATGTAAAAAGCAATTTACAACAGAACTGTATTTTTTACAATATGCTGAGTCATGTCTATGGTTCATTCAGGCTGCAGGAAAGCACGAGAGAGCAAGATAACATCAAGGCTGCAGAAAATGTTAAGCTTTTAAATTCTGTCAAGAAACTTACGGTATTTTGAAACATTGGCAGCCTTTTGGGAAAATCACAGTTAGATTAAAGATTTACATTCTATAAAATCTAAGCCTAAGATTGTAGTAATGCTGGCCGAACTAAACAGTAATATAAAAAAAAGAGCATAAAATGTCCCAGCGATGGAGAAAAAACAGAGCTTGAACACACAATTCTGATCACTGCATCTCTACTTTTAATTATTTTTTGCCAGGCCATCAAAAAAAGCATTATTATGGTATGGTGTTCTCAAATATTGGTCATGGTGAGTTATGAAATTTCCATTACCATGCATTACCATTAGTGAGTACAGTGCATCGTCTGTATAAAAACACAATACACTTTTCCAAAAAGACAGCCCCTGAAAATGATTAATGAATAGTTGATGAAACATTTTATTTTTTTTAAAACTTTGTAGGTGAGCTTTAAATTTGGGATTTATTTGGTAAATGATACTGTTCTACCCTAGGGTATGGTATTACCATATTCCTGCTCAGTTCTAATTTGTAGTCAAATAATAGACTTTTAAACACATTTAAAGGAAATGGAAAACTAAATCACAGAGCTCCAAGATGTAATATGCAGTAATTCATCAACAGTATGATATGGACAGGTTATAAATGGCTGTTGCTAAACTATGATTACACTTTCTCGTCCAGTGGGGCAGCAGAGCTACATGCGAGTGAATCACACCTCCAGCTTTCACCGTGACATTTCAGGATTCTTTCCATGTATGCTTTTTTACACCCACCTTCCTGTCCAGATGCCTTGCTTTATCACTGTCTCCTTTTGTGTCTCTGTCTGTCTTTCTGTCCCTTTATGCCTGCCCCCCACGCTCTTTTCTTTCATCATTCTATAAACTTAAGGTAGGATTGATGCCTCTGACCGCCGGAGGCCTCTGAGTCCAGCACACTAAATCCTAAGTGGAGCTCTGTACCATTACAACAACACCTACACGACACAGAAATAGACACCCAGGATCATTCAGTAAGAAGAGGTGAGATTGAAGAATTATATAGGAAAACTCAAATAGCAAAAAAAAGTCCTGAATCATCACTCCATTTCTTTATATATATTTTTTTTTCAAATAACCCAGACATTCTTGAAGTTATTTAAAATAGTCTTAAGCTTTCTCGTGGCTTTCTGAAAGTCTAAAAGTCTGTATTTAGCCTTTGGCAGCTTTTTTCTCTAATTTTATGTTAAATTGTTTTCAGTTAGGTACCAGATCTTTACCAGATTTTAGATCACTGATTTTTTGTGATTATGATTGGTAAGCATGCATTGCCACATACTGCCTTTGTGAAAGTTTTTTAAGTCGAACTTAAAAAACTTCAAACCACAGATGGACCAATAAATCGGCTGGTGATTGGAATTAGATGAGTTTTTGTTTGATTGGATCTTACAGGTTTTCAGCTGGTGGAAAATCTGCAATTTTTCTTGGCTGCAAATGCACCACACCAAAGACCTTAATATTTTTGGAAACATGTCCTGAGGTCTGAATAAGCTAAAATTTAAGCTGAAAAAAGCTCAACTGTGAAGCCACTTCTTCTAACTGACCTACAATTAAAAGAGGGTTGTATGTCTTTTTGTCGAGTGTAGATGTAGACTTTATGTTCAGATCTTGTGCCCCATAATGGCTTCATGTCTAGCAACGGCCATGCTCCAGTGATTTCTCATTGCCTATTCCACCTTCCACCGTGAAGAAACTCGACACCAACTTCAAACCTACACACCAGTCAAGCATCATGAACTGTACTGGGAGTCTGAAGTGCAGGTAGAAAGCAAGCAAAACACTCTTCATTTTTGTGTATCCTACATGAAAAGGTCCAAAACAGCTCTTAAAAAAGAATTTTTAAGAGTATAAAGTGAAGGGCATCTGTCAGTTTCTCTCAGAGCACAGACTGTTGAGCACAGAAAGCAAACCTCAGACACATTTCAAAATCCAGACGTATAAAAGGCTCGAGGTCAAAAATTCCCCACAGTTACTCCTTTTTCCCATTTATGTTTGAATTTATTTATTTTTTTGTTCTGTTGCTTTTGTCAGGTTCCGTGGTGGCTCAAAATAAAGAATTAGGAAAAGAGCCAAAAGAGCTGCAACCAAGTCAACGCTGCCGTCTTCCAATAACACTTCTTGATAAAAGTCTATTTTCTCTGCACACTGTCTCCACACGATGTTATCATTTATCTTCAAATTCAATAAAATCCTCTCTCTCTGCTCCAAAGAAAAGTGTGAAGTTTTGAAATGAGCGCACTTTCCCATATCAGGCAGGCTTCAGCAATATGATCTGCTAAAATGCTGAGGGTGTAGAGATGTGCAATGCAGTTATGAACACAGAGTGTGATTAAACCCTGGAATTGTTTGAATTAAACAAGAAGAACAAAAGTTTGCTTAGTAAAGACAACATTATCTTCTTGAAAGAATCAAATTAAGTTTTTTAAATTGTGTTTTTAGGTTCGTTTTTTTTTGCAAAGTGACCACATAGATCACCTTTCTTCTTGATGCACTGCAATTAAAGCCTTAGGTGGCATTTTTTTCCTGCAATGTTTAGGAACATGAAAACTGATTCTTACACATCAGTTCAATGTTTAGTAACTTTTACAGCATTCAGTACTTTACTCTCATTAGTTTAAGAGCAAACCATTTCAGTCCAGTGTTTACACCCCTTTTTAATCAGTATACATTGTCGAATGAAGACTGTGCACATCGGGAGCAAGACACTGAATGCTTAATGATTGTGCAATATTTTATATGTCAAACTACATCTCTAGCTCCACTATCTCTCCATCGCACACATCCAGCAAATGAAGGAAAGGGAAAAAGAGGCTGCAGTAAAAAAAAAAAGCCAAAAAAAAAAAAAACTGAGCGATCCCGCTACTCTGCACCCCAGCGGAGCATAACAGGATACACATGTAGAGTCATGACCACATTCCAGCTTCTCTCTAGACCGCTGACACAGGGACATGTCAGAACTGTAGTTCTCAGCCTCCTGAGAGCTATACAGCCACTGTTTTAAAAGGACTGCAGTGTAACATTGGTACACCACCTGTCAGAAAAATGTGTCCTTTTTCTTCTGTTGTCCATTTTTTATATTTCTTTGCTTTTTTTGTTTTTTCTCTTTTCAGAAAAAAAGACTGTGTGTCATAGTATGAGCTCCATTTTTTCCCCTTTTAACTTAAAGAGAAACAAAAGTAGTTATATGATTTTGAAGTGATAAAATATATAGTGAGTGTTTTAATTGCAGTAGCATAATCTCACATTATTTTCTCTTCTACAAAATATTGGGTGTCACCAAATAGTTCCAATAAAAAACATGCAACTGAAGCCTTTTTTATATTATTATTATTATTTTTTAGCTGAGCAGAATATCTAAGTAACATTTGATTATTAATCCATGACTACTTCGTATTCTGGTGTAACTATGGTGGGACAAAGGTATTTTTCCAAGCCACTCTTAAAAATGAGTAAGACAGGAGAACATGCAATCTAAGACACCTGTGTACTGACCTTCATAAGTAGGCAAACTGCTAAAAAAAAAGGTAATCTTAATCTGCCCGTATCTACAGTCAGGGCAATAATTAAAATGTTTAAAACAAATGAAACTGTAATAAACAGGGCTACAAAACACACAATGAGAAGGATGGAAAGTTCATTTCAATGCTCACTGTTGGGTGCTCTTCAGACATCATAACATCAATTGAGGCTAATCCAGATGTAAGCACAGGAGACTAACATCAACCATTCACACCTGGGAATAGATTTCAGTTACAGTTACCTGCTTTGTATGCAAAAAGACCTGAAGAGACATTGCAGAGTGGGCTGTCCACTGTGGAATAAGCAGGGCATTACAGGTCTATTAATGTTTCATTAATGTATCATTACAGATACATTCAATCACTTGACCTACATTATTTACGATCAAAAAAACACAGTTGATATTCACTAAAGTCACATTTTGGCTACAAACTTTTGACTCTTGTTTCTTTACAAACCCTTGAGTTTAACTGTGTGGCTTTAGAGGCACAATATCAGGGAGAAAATGGAGAATAAATTATGTTGGACTATAAAAAGCTTGTCATCAGTGCACAACAATTTTAACCCATGTAACAGCACTGCAAAAGAACAACTGATGGCTTGATGAGGGCACACACCTTTATTACCTTACACACACTCCTCTGCATAAAAGTCAGTAGACAATCCACAGTATACAGAGATTATAGGTGCATGAGCGATTTTCTAAGGAGGTGACTTCAGCTGGTAGCGTACAATCAGCTCTAAAAAAATTTAAGAAATGACTAAATTAATTCTCATAACACATCCAGGTATTCACTTATAAATAAAGTCAACTTCTAAGAGAACGTCTCTTTTTTTATTCATTTATTTATTTCTGATTTATTCACTTTCGAATAGCTGTAGCCACTCAGGTAATTCTGCTTTGTTTGTATCAAGTAGGAGAAATCCATGGTGGACAGTGGGTAGTGGGGAAACACAGTATGAAAACGCAAACAATGATCATTAGTAACATTAGTTTCAACATTGTTGATGTGAATTAAAAACCTACAAACAAACATAAAAACAATCCAAAATTGTTTAATGAAAAGACTATCCATTTGCATTTGTTTCTGTTCATTTACCGGTTTGATAGAAAGAGGAATGAACAAAGTTTTATATGATTTTGTCTACACAAAGTAACCCTGTATCTCCTCCTTGACTTTAATGAAACATATACAGAGCACAGTATGTGTTTAGCATCCAACCAGCCAGTCTGTGGTCCGTCAGTGTATCCCAGAGCGCACAGCGTTTAAACTGCTAAACTAATGTAAATACAAGCCTTCCAGAACACCTTTAAAGGTAGTCTGAGGGAAAGCTAACCTTAATGCCTCGAGTGACCTAAACACCTGTTTTTAGCAGAGTCCAGACAAGAATGCTCAAGACAAATGTTAGTACTTTGTGTTCATGGGGTCCTAGACAGCTGCAGCAAAAAGTGGGAATGAACAAAAACTGGATTTTAACACCAACCATTAAAGCAGTTTATTTTGAGGCCTTTAATGAATGTCGAGAGTGCTTGTTAAACAGACTTGTGGAAAACTAAGAACTTGGATCTCTAAGTACAAACGCTCACACAAACTATCAACACAGGCACTGAGAGTTGTAAGTAATATGCACTCAAAACTCCCAAAAGCAGTGCCAGCATTACTATTCTACTTGAACATGTGTGCATTTGGTAATTAAGTTAATTAAGTGGAAGCACTCGTGCCTGCCCTGCGGTTACGTAGTGCAAAGTAATTATTTTCTGCTTACCAGTGATCATGTTAAAACATGCCCTTTGAAAACAGCTATATGAATGTTGAGTTCATCACCTAAAGCTCAAACTGATTTAAAACTGAATAAA
Source organism: Girardinichthys multiradiatus (assembly GCF_021462225.1). Taxonomy (NCBI): domain Eukaryota; kingdom Metazoa; phylum Chordata; class Actinopteri; order Cyprinodontiformes; family Goodeidae; genus Girardinichthys; species Girardinichthys multiradiatus. The sequence continues at coordinate 38,565,679 of NC_061806.1, read as the reverse complement.
TTAATTAGATATTTAAAAAACAAACCCTAGATAGAATAGAAAGGTATTTGTTGGACACTGCAAGTTCAAATACTGTCAAAATATACAATTATCGGATGAGAATTGTTGGAAATTGTACAAATTGTTTTGTTCCTAAAATAATTTTTACTGCAGCTGAAACTGCACATTTAATTCAGATGCTAATTTTAGTTTTGTGCTTTATGTATAGGCTAGCTGACATTTTTATTTTAGAAGCACTGGCACAGGGTAGAGAAAAAAAGTGTCAACTAATGAACTTTGCTTTCTTCAAGATCCAAATCAATTTGTCGCACACTGAAGGGTTCACCAACATTCAGCAAAGGACAAACTAACAGTAAATCAGGAAAAAGAAGGGAGGGTGCACCCAGGACTACTGAGTCAGCTTGAGAAACTTCATGATTTATGCTGGTCAAGGCAATCAATTTCTACTTATGTCAGTTAAAGAAAAAAACAGCAACACCCTCTGTAGCCACAGCCTAAATCTTCTTTTAGTTATAGGATCTAACAAAACTATCATTTAATGTTTTGGTGGTCAAACCTTTTCAGTGGTAAGATGCATTTAACTGCATTGCACAACACAAATCCTCATACTGCAGCATGCTGTCCTCTGGGGCTGAAAGGGGCCGTGCAGGAACTGCAGATGGAAGATCACTGTTTCCACATGCTCCACACCCTGTTTTATATAGCCTCTCCATTTTTTAAACAGTGTAGTTGTCACTCAGGCTGGATTTACTTAGTCATTGTACACATACAGAGCAAAAACATACATGTGATTGTGCATTTAGTCTGCTTACAGTAATAAAGCTTCCCTCTCTTGCTCTGTTACTCAAATTTTAATAATGCTACCAATGTCATGCACTGGCATAAGCATTAGAGCATGCTCAGACCTTTTCTAGTGCACCATGTCTATCAGGAAGATAAATGAGTTTGATTTCTTCTGACACTTTGAGTATGGATATGAAATTGCAGGCTAAGATTGATGACCAGTTATAGATAGCAAAGGCAAGTAAGATGATGCTCGGAACAAAAAGAACCTAAAGCAAGATCCAAAAACAGGACTCTTGCTGTCAAGTTTTGCAAAACTGAAATAAACTTGGAATAATACTGGACCATCAAAATACATCAAAAAATGTTTAGGGACAGAGAGTGTGGTTATAATTTAAGAGGAGAAGGAAATTTCTAAAAACAATGTATCCGGACAACCAAAAAGAGTTTTTATATATCAGTGTGTGGGGTGGACCTATGGAATGGAATAAATGGACTTAAACAAATTACAAATATAAACCACTTTAAAAAACTGTATAAAGACAAACAGTTTTAGAACATATGTTGTATAGAATGGGTGGTTAGGAATGCATTAATGATATTACTGATGTTAATAATATGTAAATGGTCAGGCAGTCAATGATGGAGATGAGGAGTTTTTTTGAGTCGTGAGAATATTTTAAAGGTTTAATAGGTTTGGAGAGACTTGAATGATTATATATTGAGGTGTATGTGAGGGGCAGGAAATCATGAGTTTTTTCTTGTAACTGCTCGTTTTCTAACAAATTGTGTAAAATTGGCAGGTCAGTCAGTTATTTTATTTTTATAAATTGTTCTTGCTGTTGCTGTTGTTAATTGTATTGTTTGTCTGAAATAAATAAAATAAAAAAATAAATACTGATTATGACATGTGACATGGATACTGTAATCATATATGTGGATATGCATCTTGAACCATTTATAATGCTGAAAATGAACATTTTTACATTATAACCACAAACTTGAATCATTTTTTGTGAACACTATGGGATGTATAACTTTGTAAAAGAAAAAAAAAAAAATATATATATATATAGTATGTCAGTCAGTCATTTTCTACTTCTTATTCCATAGTGGGTCACGGGGGAGCTGGTGCCTATCTCCAGCAGTCTATGAGCGAGATGCAGGGTACACCCTGGACAGGTCGCCAGCCCATCGCAGGGCAACACACAAACAATTAAGCACACACTCATTCATACACCTAAGGGCAATTTAGAGTGACCAATTAACCTAACAAGCATGTCTTTGGACTGTGGGAGGAAGCCGGAGTACCCGGTGAGAACCCACGCATGCACGGGGAGAACATGCAAACTCCATGCAGAAAACCCCCGGTCGGGAATTGAACCCAGGACCTTCTTGCTGCAAGGCAACAGTGCTACCAACCACCGTGCAGCCATTTGTAGTAAGATCGCCTTACTTTTCACAGCTGCCAGTGTTTTGGAGTAGGTCTTTATCAGCTTTAAACACCTAGAGGCTGCAGTTTGTTCCTCTTTGTTTTTTATTTTCAAAGCTCGGTAGGATTGAATAGAGAGGATCTATGAACATTCATTTCCAAGTCTCGCCACAGATTTTAAATTTGGCGTGGATAGGTTTGACTCTAACAAGAATATACTTTTATCTAAAGCATTCTATGGTAGCTCATGGACAGCCATCATTTGATAGGACACAGTTGTGGCGTACTTTTTCCATTTTTGGATGATTGATTTAAGATAGCAGCAAGATGTTCAAAGTTTTACATATTGTTTTATAACCTAACCCTGCTTTAAGGTTCTCCACAACTTTACTAATGACCACCATTTGGTGTGTTTCCTGATTTTCTAATATTCTGTAACAAACTTCTGAGACCTCTGTTGGAATGGATCAGTGGTAGAGAAGGCGCTCCATCCTCAATGCCAGTTCAATTCTTCGCCCTGGGTCATTTACCGCATCTTTTTGCATTCTCTTTGCCCTGCTTGCTGTCCAGCTACTAATGAATAAAGGCCACAAGTGCCACAAACACCTTTAAAAATCACCTAAAGGTAGACCCCGTTTATAAATAATGTATGTTCTGAGGGAACCTGTTATGATTCTGGCCCGTCTGCCTGCTCTGCTCTCACTCATGCAATCAACTCATCTGCTTCACCTGTCTGCTGCTGCGCAATCACCGTCATGCCACACACCTGTGGAGGTGCAGTTATATACAGCAATCTGACAGGCAGACGGTGCCAGATTTTCGAAAACATTTGTGAGTAGTTATCCAGCGTTCCTTCCTGACTGATCTCGTTCTCTGACCTTGCCTTCATGCCTGCCCCTTGTCTGACAGATTGGATTTCTGGATTTTGACTCTGTTTTCTGCCTCTGGTTTTATGCCTCTGCCTGCCCATTGTCTGACGCCTCTAGTCCTGGAATTCAACCCTGTTTCTGTCCCCGGATTTACGCCTCAGCCTAACCACTGGTTTATTCAGCCTGAGCCCACCTGGCTTTCTAGTCCGCCTGAAATTATTGTCAAGAGGACAATCACAGCTCTCTGTGTTCCTGTCACAGCTTCAGCTGATTCCTCAGAGGATTTGGATCAGTCGGCAATCCAACTTCAGTCTGTTGGATTCTTCCTCATTAACTGTCTGGATCACATCTTCCTCTGGATTCTGTGCCTCATCCCCAGACTGAGAAGGTTAGTGGCTTTATCTAACTCCTTGCAAATCCTGAGTTTTATTCAGCCACTAACTAGTCTCTCTGTTCTCAGTGGTTCCTGGAAGCTGACTGCTGTTCTCCTGCTCTCTGATCCTGAGTTTCCGAATAAACCTTTTTACTTATCACTTTGTGTTTGGCTAAATTTGGGTTCTCGGTCTCTGGTCGTGATAGTAAAATCTGGCTAAAAGATGGACCCATCGCCAGCACAGCAGTGGCGCACTAATGTTGATCACCCTATTGCCCGTCTAGATTCCGGCATGGAGGAAATAATTTCTATGCTGCGCTCCATGATTCCTGCCTCCACGTCAGCGCCCTCACAGCCTGTTGCCCCCAGAGTTCCTGATAAATAAATGGTAAATGGACTGAACTTATATAGCGCTTTTCCAGTCATACAGAATCAGAATCAGAAAAGCTTTATTACCAAGTACGTTTTTGGACATACAAGGAATTTGTTTTGGCGTAACCACTCAAAGCACTTTACACTAGAGCCACATTCACCCAATTGCACTCAGTAACGCTCACACATTCATACACCAATAAGCAAATCAGTAGGCAACCTGAGGTTCAGTGCCTTGCCCAGTGGCACATCAACATATGGCAGGAGGAAGCTGGAATCGAACCCACAACCTTCTGATTGCAAGACGACAACTCTCCCTACTCAGCCAGTCGCCTAATCTTTCCACTGTGGTAAGAGAGCCCAGACTCACACCTCCTGAGCTGTTTAAGGGAGATCCTGACCAGTGCCGTGCTTTTCTTACTCAGTATGAGATTCATTTTGAGTTTCAGCCATCTTCGTTCCCTTCTGAGCGCTCTAAGGTGGTGTTTGTCATTTCCCTGCTCTCTGGAAAGGCTAAGCAATGGGGCACTGCTGAGTGGCAAAATGGTTCGGTCACGTGTGCTTCTTATTCTGCATTCTCCAAGGAGCTCATCAGCCACTAACTAGTCTCTCTGTTCTCAGTGGTTCCTGGAAGCTGACTGCTGTTCTCCTGCTCTCTGATCCTGAGTTTCTGAATAAACCTTTTTGCTTATCACTTTGTGTTTGGCTGAATTTGGGTTCTCTGTCTCTGGTCGTGATAGAACCGGATTTTATTTAGGGATATCAGAATTAGGGGGGTGGATAGAAATGTTCCTCTAAATATTTTAGAACTATATATCATTTTCCTTCCACTTCACAATTCTACACTATTTTATTATGCCTTGGTCTCTAAAATAAACAACCAATGCAATACATTCAGGCAAGCAAAGGTGGTCAAGATGTTTAAATATGAGCAACAACAGCAGCACCATAACAAAGAAAACAGCACCTGTTATCTAGAATATCATGTAAATAAAAGATATAAATTAGTTACATGAATAACAACAGGTGATATTATCTTAAAATTTATAGAATTCCTACGTTTGTTTTTTCATTGAGTGGGTGACATTATGCCATGACAGAAGCAGCAGTAAGTAAACACAATTTAAGAGTAGAGGAGCTCTAATGGATAAAGTGAAAAATATTAACCTCCCATTTAGTTATGAAGCCTGCTACTGGTTGAGCAGGATGACTAAAGACGACAGGGGTGCTTAATGTGACTTTCATTAATGATGAGCTACAGGCAAGAAGCTGAAGGCAGGCCAAGCACAAATTGAAAAGTGGTGAAGCATATCTGTGTCGGAAGCCCGGTTTCCAGGCCCTGTAGTCTGACTGATTGAATTCCTGCCTTGGCCATAGAAAGAATTCCTAAGCTTCACTTGTTCCCATTTGAGGAGGGAGGGCTCACCTGGTTGAGGTCCTAACAAACCTGTTGTGTATTGTCCCAGATCTGTGAGTAATGTTTTCAAGATGCTCATGTTTTTTTAGTTACAAAGAAATAATGTAATTCTATGCAATGAAATAACACCAATCAGCTGTGTGTCAAACACACAACATGATTAGAATTCAGATAAAGTATCAAAGCGCCCAATCAATGGAACCTGTTTTAGTTTTTAAATTATTATTAATACTGAGAAGTACATATCTTCAAAGGTGCCATTTCAATGCTGTCAATAACCCGCAAAAGCAAAAATGCTACTGACGAATAAAAAAAAACCCACTTCACTCAAGATCAAGATTTGGGCTTTAGTGCTGAAGAAAATATTTCATAAAAATCTCATTCATTCATCTTCTATACCGCTTATTCCATAGTGGCTCACAGGGGAGCTGGTGCCCATCTTCAGTAGTCTACAGGTGAGAGGCAGGGTACACCCTAGACAGGTTGCCAATCCATCGCAGAGCAACACAGAGACATACAGGACAAACAACCATGCACACACTCTTTATACCTAAGGGCAATTTAGAGAGACCAATTTACCTAACAGTCATGTTTTTGGACTGTGGGAAGAAGCTGGAAAATCTAAGAACCCAGGCATGCACGGGGAGAACATGCAAACTCAATGCAGAAAGACCCCCGGCTGGGAATCGAACCCAGGACCTTCTTGCTGCAAGGCATCAAGCTTTATTTATAGAGAGCTTTATGCACCCAAACAGACCAAGGTGCTGTACAGGTCTATAAACTAAAGAAATATTAAATATCTACAGTAAAACTATTAGAATAAGAGCAGATGAAATGATAAAAATAAAGAAAGTAACTTAAAAAAAACACCCTGGTACTGCCCAACTGGAATCAAAACCAAGTTAAAAATATGGGTCTTTAAAAGAGGTGGGAATCATTCAAGGTTTTGGCCATCCTTACAGTGAGTGGGAGATCATTCCAAAGTTTATCAGGCACAAAAGGGAAAGCTCTGTCTTCTCGGGTCACAAGATGTGGAAGACCAAAAAGCAGCAGGATACTTGACCTCAGAGTTCTGCTGGGAACTTGTTTATGCAAGAGCTTCAATGAGTAAGGAGGTGTCTGATTGTTTAAACACTTAAAAACCAAAAGTAAAATTTAAAACAATCCTAAAACATGCAAGCAGCCAGTGCAGGGAGGTCAATATGGGAGTATCTGAACTCAACTCATCAACTTTGCCGATCTTTCCATTAGCCCGCCCATCATTCATCCATCCACCAATCTAACCTGTATATTCATCCGCCCCATCCATCCATCCATCCATCCATCCGCCCCATGGATCCTACCTGCATTTCCATCCATCCATTCCTTTACCCATTTTTCTATGTGCCCATCCATCAATCTAGAATTTGACCTGTTTGTCCATCTTTGTGAAGAGAGCACTGAAAAACTGAAACACAGGACTGTGCACCAACTGGATTATTTGAGGTGGATGGTCTGAGGGAGTACAGCAACTAGTTAGAGGAATACACTAATGAATACAGCAGGGCCTTCAACATGGAGGGCCTTGTTAGGCAACAGTCAAACATGAGTGCTCCAGCAAAAGGATTTGCTGGCAGCTAAAGAGCAGTCTTCCATTATTGACATCGATAGGGATTTCATAGGAGGGTTAGGAAACAACGGTGTTGACAAGCGATATCAGACCTAGCAACATGAAGACAGGGCCAAACAATTCCTGTTCCCAGCCAATTCCAATATCATGACACACAGCTTTTACTAATGCCTGAAAATTAACAATACACAAGCATCCCCTCTAATTAAGCCGTTGAGTAGCACTACTTAGTGCTCCAGCATATCTGTGTTGGATGCCTGCAAACTGCCTGATTGGATTAATCAGCAGTTTAATGTGTTCCTATTTCCTCCCATTGGGTTTTAACAAGACAACTGGCCAAATCCAATTGTACATCCTCTTCACTGCAAGGGTGTATCCCCCCAAAAAAAAGAGTACAGATAGATTGGTAGTTATCTGGTAACGGAATATGAATAGCCAAGTTTTGCAAATGTAACAATCCATATGGAATGAGATGTTTATAAATGTGCTGCAGCATGAATTATTTGCTGATGCAAGTTGCAAAATAAATAAATGGATAAATAAAATAAATGTTGGCATTTTTGGGATAATTAGTTCTCCAGTAATCACATATAATATTTCTGACCACACACATTCTTGCACCAACCACAGGAAAGGACAAAATCATTTATAAAGCTAGTGTTCCAGGAGGCCTTATTTATTGCATCAGTTTCAGGACCATAGCTTCTATGTGGATTAGGTTCTGCCACTGCTCAACTACCAGAACAAGGATCTCACAAAGCAGCTGCAAATATCAATTTGTGCTGTTCCCTCTTTCCCCATCCTCATCACTAAATATGTTGTTTGTGCCAAAGCTCATTGTGGTTACCAACAAACATGCCTGAAAGATTTTGGATTTTCTATACATGATGTCTTCTGACCACACTCGCCACGATATGCGAAGTGGGACCTGCACCAGCAAGTCCATTGCTCTGCACAGACACCCTCCCTGTCTGTGTCCTCTCATGCTGCCAAAAACCAATAAAAAATATTGATTCTGTTTTATCCTTCTGAGTAAGGCTGAAACTGGTAGCAGAGGTGCAGAACCTCCAACAAGGAAACTGAGCAGATTTGAGCAGGTGTTCCAGGCACGTCCCACCGGGAGGAGGCCCAGGGGACGGCCCAGGACACGCTGGAGGGACTATGTCTCTCGGCTGGCCTGGGAACGCCTTGGGCTCCACCCGGAGGAGCTGGAGGAGGTGTCTGGGGGGAGAGGGACGTCTGGGCGTCTCTGCTGAGTCTGCTGAGTCTGCTGCCCCTGCGACCCGGTCCCGGATAAGCGGAAGACGACGAGTACGAGAAAACATCTTATCATAGATAGTATATTATTAAATATAGACAGTAGTGTGATGATAAAATGGCAGCAGAAATTCACACAGAAATGTGGTTTTCCACATGTGCTGTAATCCAACAACATTTAAATGTTCTTTGAGATCCTAGAGATCATAACATGGCCTTATTCTGGTGTGAAAGACACCTAAGATGGTATATGATATAAAATAATGGATGTTTTGTGTTACTGCTGTTGCTTTTCTTTTCAAACAAAGTTGAAAGAAGTGAAAATAGATGCCTCAAAATTAGAGAAGTTGTTGACATGCAGAAAGCTATGGAAACCCTCCTTTAAAGACACCATACCAAGTACCAGAGCCTGACACCCCATAAACTGTGATTGATGAGTTTGACGTTTATGATTCAAAGTGGCATCTTAACCCGTCCACCTGCAAATACAGGAACAAAATGGAATAAAGCCTGTAATTTTGTCTTTTGGAAAACCTAGATACCTCCAGAACTGGTGTTAACTACAACACATGTACTAAAAACAGGGGACTGGATTTATTCTCCAGTGGCTGTCCCATCTTAACCATGCCTCACATTTGACCCAAAGGCTAAAACAAGTTCTCTTCCATCTGTTGACTCTCCCAAGGTGCCTATAGGCTCCCAGCAGAGGATATGAATAAGCTTTGCACTGTGGCAGATACTGTGTGGGTTTGAGTGTTTATGTTAAAGGTCAGATCCTTTTCACACCGTAGTGAAGAAAAAATGTGACAATAACACAAATGCCCTAAAGGTCTAAACTGACCATACCAATGGTGTGCATTTCTCCATCAAGTGTTAGAAAAAGAGCAGAAAGTATAGAAACTGAGTGGGAGGAATAGAGCTTTTATACTCTACTGTAGAGCATGGAAACCTAAAAAAGGACTAAAAGCATTTGAGATTGATTGAATTTGTTCTCACAGAGTACAGCTGTTATGACTGTAGAATATACAGCATACCGGTGCTGTATGTGCTGAAAAAAACCCACACGTCTGATGTGCATATTTGTCTGACTGAATCCAGCTAAATGCATCAGACAGGTCCTTCCTTTCTGCCTTTGTGGTAGAGATAGTGTCGATAATGCAAGATGTTAAAGCTCCGCTGCTTGTGGAGAGGTCCTATCCCCAGCCCCAGGTAGAGTTACAGCTCACTTCTAAGATTGAAGGCAAATCACAGAAACCGCTGGAGGCCAGGTTACTTTCTGCAGCGGTACTGGTGTTATGAACTTTTATGCACACTGGCACTGGGGAAAAGGGAAAGAAATAGCAGTAAGAGCAGGAGGGCAGTAAACTGAAAAAAAGATAAGAATAAGGAGATTGAAGAGAGAGAGTGAGGAGAAGACAATAATTTTATCTGTCATAACAAACACAAAATGATTGGACTTCATGATGATGCCTTCTAAAAGGAGACCAGCTGCAAACAGGGCATGATAAAGAAAACAGGCTTAGAGAAAGCACACAGGCAGAAGGGTAACACCCTTACATTTATCAAGATGTTTAGGTTTGATTTCAAGCCAAACACAAGTCTCTATTCCTTCCTTCCTTACTCGTTTCCTACCTGACAGACAGCAGTGCACACACACACACAATCTCTTGATTCCTGGACCTACATCCTGCTGGCCCCCATTGCCCTCTACAAATCTCTGACAGAGAGATAGAGAAGAAAAGAGAGCCAGATGTAATTCCATAGCTCGTTATTCTTCATTACAAAAGTGAAAAGCACCCAGGGCTAAATAATTTGTGCCGTTAACAAAAGTTTCAGAGACAATTAGCTCAGGTTGTTAAAATTAATCATTGTTACAGCCATAATCTCGAGGACAGAAAGAACCCAGGCATTTATTGTTTGTTTATTTGAAAGCCTCCCATGGATATCGACCTGGCCCTGTTGTAAACAGCAGGATAAGGCTTTCTACAATCGTTGGGTGGATTTACTTCCTTCACAAGGATGAACCATCCAATTGTGACCTAGATTAGAGGTGCAGAGTGGGAAAACATGCTCTCTCACTTTCTAATGGTTACAGAAGATCTATCTGAACAAACTTCTAATCATGTTGCACCGTATCATAGAACTTTGTGCTATAAACGTAATAGCTAGGAACTGTCTTTTTACGAAAACTTTTATAGCAGGATTTTTGTGTTCCTGGTGCTTATTGTTATTCCATCAATGATTGCTCGTCAACATCAGAAATAATTATAAGAGCTCAATCATGCTAATCTTAGTGTTAAAAATAATGCTTCAAATGGACACATGATGCCTCTGCATTCCTTGTTCCCCCATCTTAATTTGTTAATTGCATTTTTCTGCTACATGTGTGCAGATGATCCTTTATCCAGCCTAAATTAATTGGCAAACTTTCTTTTTTAATAGGTCTCCTGGTGTGCCTCTGCACAACTGAGAAATGAATAGTCATGGCCACACTGCATGAAGACTATAAACATCCTTGACCTGATTAACAGACACATATTTTTGCATTCCTTTGCTTTTGTCCTTCATATTCTACAGGCAAGAGTAGTCATACCAGTCCAACGTTTCCACATTTTGTCATATTACAACCTCAAAGTTCAATATATTTTAGTGGAATTTTATGTGGTAGACCTAAAAGGGTAGTGCAGAGTTGTGAAATAGAAGGAAAACATACTTAAAAAAATATTTTTCAGACAAATCTAAAACGTGTGTTGTGCATTTGTATTCAAAAACCCCTGAGTCTGTACTTCATCTTCTGCTGCAGCTACAGCTGCAAGTCTTCTTGGGAATTTCTCTACTCTTTGTCCATCTAGAGATCAAAATTGTTTTATCTTTTTTCTCTGCAAAATAGTCAGACTGTGAAATAAATTTCTCAACTCATTCTAAACACATGAATATGCTCTTATCTGAATAATTACACTAAAACGGTAGCTTGACATGCTACAAGTTTACTGTGCTGTTGAAGGGTGAACCTCAGCCCCTAGATCCAGTATTTTTTCATCTCTAACAGTTTTTCTACCTGAATTATCCTGTATTTACCTCCATTCATCTTCCCATCCACTCTGACTAGCTTCCCTGTCCCTGCCCAAGTCATACATTCACACAAAATTATGTTTTTACCACGTTTTACCACTAATTGACACAGACTCCATCATTCATGTGTTTTGCCCTCTGTCGCAAATAAAAGCCTTTCTAGCCAATCTGTAAATTCACAGTGGCTCCGTAGCTCAGCGGCATGATGTAAAGCCCTCCTCCGTCGTCCGTCAGAGATAGGTATCGAGTCTATTTTTTACGGATGGAGGAGCCAAATGCATTAATTTCTAAAGAACAGATCGAGCCAGACAGGAAGTCAGACACGGTAAAAGTAAAGCGTATCCGGTACATAAACAAAAATAAATAAATCACACCGCAACGTAAACGGGTGACACAATGTCACAAATCAGTCAGAGGGTCTTGGTAGTTATTTGACACCATGGATGATGAAGAGTTTATTCAGGAAGTAGAAAACAAAAAGTTTTGTATGACACCACACATCCTTTATATGAGGAAAGGAGAAGGAATGCGACGAGATAGTGGGAGTCATTGAATTGGATGGTGAGTTTATCCTGCTTATTATCATGTCATATAATAGTGAGTGAAGCCTGTTCAATAGGCTACAAGTACATATAAACTCAGTAGTATTCATGCTACAAATTCAGTTTACTTTGAGTTTAGGGGATCTCATGAGTCCAGTTGCCTCTGCTGTTTTTAGATGCATGAAAAGATCTTAAAATGCATCCAGTGTGAATTACCGCATGGCACAATTTGCAAAGAAACTAAGTGTGATTTGTGGGTTTACAGTGACGATGTGTGAGTGAATGATGTGCATAGTTAGTTTTCTGAAACACAGTGTGTTTTATTGGCCAAAAAGTGAAATGATGGTCTCATATGACCAGTACGTCTTTTTAAACATCTTTGCCATGTTTCCAAATGGCCTGTGACAAACTTCATATGACTTTTCTTCAAACAATAGCTTTGTTCTTGCAACTCTTACATGATGGCCAGATTTGATAATGCTAAATTATACATAAACCTACCCAGAATGTCAGTCCTGTCAGCTTTGTTTCTTGGCTTTCATAATGCTGTTTGTTCATTACAATTCTCTAACAAAACTCTGAGGCCTTCACAACATAGCTGTATTTAGGATATAATTAAATTAAACATAGGTGAACTTTACTAAACAAGTGACTTCTGAGAACAATTGTTTACACTGGATTTTATTTAGAATTATAAGAGTAAAGGGGCTGAAAATGCACAACTCACATATATACTATATCCATTTCCTCCCACTGCACAAATACAAGTGACTTTGTGCTGATCTATTAAAAAATCTCTATAAATGTAATCTTAGTTGTAATGTGACAAAATATGGAAATATTGAAGGTATAGAACATCTTACCAATGCACTGTAAGCCCATGTTATTATGCTTGGCTGTTTATGATTGGTGATTTGCATTAAACCTCTTTCTGGTGTATAGTGAGACACTTGAGAGACATGGGGGTTATATATTGCCATATACATTATTATTTTAAAAACCCAACACAAATAAATGTGCACGAATTAACACACAAAATTTCTAGGACGGGGGTGAGCCCTCTTTGCAGTTTTTACCCTGTGTAATACCTCACATCATTTACTGAGAGCATTTGCAGCAGACACTCATTTAGAATGGATGTGCTTCAGGCAGCTATAAAGAATTCAATTATTGCTCACCAAAAAGTATCTATATGGAAATTTCTCTTTGCCTAATGTATGGGTCTGCTGAATTGTTACATGATAATTCAGGTGTAATTAATGGTTTTTCTGTAGTAGATTATTGCAGAAGCAGGCATTAAACACATATGAATACTTAGATAAGTATTATAATAATTAACGGCCATCTGGGTAAACATGTCTCATCACCCAGAACCTTCCAGAGATATAAAACAGAATTATGCTTGCATCTTCTCTCTCTCAAAGCCTCTAAAGGATGTGAAAACTGCATGTTTATTAAATTTTAAGCCCAATCGACAGGCACTGGGTTTGATAAGTTTTCATTTAGACTATTGAAGATGTTGATGAGTTTAAAATGACAAGGAACATCGATATCAAAGATAGACACTAACCATTAATTTACCAATGAAGACCAATACAAAAAATGGAGAAGGTAAAATGTAAAAAGACCTCCACAAAAAAAGGATCAAATTGCTTATGTCTCAACAACAGCAGACTCTTTATGGTCTTTTGAAAGTTAGGATCATTCAACAAAAGCTTCATAATGAAAGAACACCAGACACTGAAAAAAAACAGCTTGATGAGCTGATGCCAGACAAGTAGAAAAAACACCCAGACTCTCTCATCAATGCTTTTGGGGATTTTAACCCCCAGATTCTACATCCTCCGCTCCTGTACGTGTCCGTTCCTTTGCAGACCGCCTCTGTGAGTCCGTAAAAAGCAACGCCTACTACATCCGCAGTAACTCCGTCAAGCTCCGCTCCGAATACCTTGGAGCCCGAAGAGAACATGTGGGAGAAATACGAGTTACAAAATTTAAGCCTTTCAGAACAAAATATAAACATAGTGATCTATATATATAATTAGACATTGTGTTTTTCTGGGTACCACCAAGATATAGACCGTAAAAAAGCAAATGCAGTTAAGTTTAGCCGTTGTTTATTTAGCATCGTAATTACAAACAGGATACAAATCTATTTGGTGAGGATTACCACGTTTCAAACTGAATGTGTAAATGACAAATCTGCTTTCTTATTTGGTGCAAAAAGAGTGGTTTGCATCCAGTATTAATAAAACGGTTAACTTTATTGTGAATATTAAAAAATGTATTTAATATGTGGTTAACGATCTCTGTTTACTCTATTTAACTTTGACAAACCGGATGTTGTTGGGGTTCTTTTTTCTGGTTGCTACAATTGACCTTTCGCAAAAGCCCCGCCCCCTTAGTTACTGTTACTACACCCGTCAAGCTTTCTGTAGCCGACGGAGTGTTAGCGCATGTCATGACAGGGATAGCTTCTTTACCAGTGCGTGTTAGTGACTCGTCTTGGAGCAATACTTGCGCAATATCCTCCAGATCGAGGCAAAAGGGGTTACAATATGCCATGGAGGGTTATATTCAAAATATTACAATACGTAATGAAGAAGACACAACAATTCTCGAGGCTCAAGCATACCGGTCTCAAGCAAAATCAGAGAAACCCCATGATCTCTACCTCAAATGCAGCCAGCACACCCTTTTGGACCAGTCCTGCTCCTGCACTGCAGGGTAAGTTCTCTTTTTTTTATGTTAGTTAAGTAATGTTTTTTTATGTTAGTTAAGTAATGTATTAGTCAAATATGACTGTTACCAGTAGGTTATCTAGCTAGATAAACTTTCATCAGTGGCTAACTTGTTACTCTAGGTTCATGTTATATGTCAAAGCGCTCATGTGCAGTTCCTTTAAGTAGCTATGTACATTATTGTTAAAAGCATTAAAAAAGTGGTTATGTTACTGTTGTCTTAAAACAGGTCACCAGGTTTTTGCTCTCATATTGTGGGCCTTATGCACACCGTGGACCTGTGCCGTGCCAGAAATGCTGACATCTCCTGCACAAGCCAGCCACAGCAGTGGCACAAAGCTAGGGGGAAAAAGATTTATGGACAACCTGTAAGCAGTGTGGTGGTAGCCAAGGCCAAAGTCAACCGCAAGCGGAAACCCATCATGTCCAGTTTTATCCACAATAAGTGTGTTTTGTTTTCTTCTTCACATATCCTTCAGCAACATCGTCAATCACATTTTTCAGAATGTATTCCTGTGCACTGTGTGACATCAAAGACTATACTCACTTGTTAATGTATTTGTTATACAAAAGAGCTAGGGACAGGAGTGTATAATCTACTGAGGGAGATGTCAGATGCACCCATAAGCTACATTACAGATGCCTCTGCACCAGAGGTCAAAGTTGGAGGCTGGAAGTATGCTGTGGGGTGCGGTCTAAGAAATTATGGAACTTAACCCGGCTGGAGCCAGACGGACAGGAAAGAAACAGGAAATTGGAGTGTTTCCATAATTTGACGGTGTATGACGGACAGCGGGGACGTCGACGGTGACATTTGGAGTAGTAACGGAGAATATGGAACCACACTTGTTAATTAACTTAACGGAGTTGCTCTGACGGTCAGACGTAAATGGACGTGAGCGGAATGGAGCAAGCACGGACGATGTGGAATCTGGGGATTAGAGTGAGCTTCCAAAATAAAGACATCATACGTTTCCCACCAGGAATTAAAACACACTGGACCACTGTTACACAGCTTTAAAAGATGCATATTGCGCCACATCAGGGTCACTTTGGGACTTTCTGATCACGGTCTGCTTCATCTCATTCCAAGCTACATTCAGAAATTGAAAACTTCCAAGCCTGCACTGTAACAAATTGCTGTAAAAACTACATCATGATTTTACAGTAAGCTGGCTATGTTTTGAAAATACAGCTTTTTGCTGTGAACAGAGATGTGGATGGAAAGAATATGAGATTTAATTGGATTGCTGGATCACGTGCAAAGCTGTACTGTAAATTTTAAACGTTGAGTTGCATTGTGGGATATTAACCGACCGGCAGGAGGCGACTTTTCGCGGGCGAGAAAGTGGGGCCAAAAGGGACTTTTACCGGGTAAGTACCTTTTTAATCAAACATTTTCATTGCATTTTGTGTCTGTTAGTGGACAAAAAAGTATTTTATATGGTTATATTGAGCTAGCTTCTCTCGCGCGTCTATCAGTTTGTCTGCTAAAGCTAACTTCGGTTATTTCTAAGCTAGCTTCATGTGCAACACAAGTGCTGTTTGGTCCCGTTTTAAGGTTTGTTTTTCATCCAGAATTGCCGGTGGTTACGTTATTGGTTAACACTAATATTGGCAGTGACTTCGGGGTAAATCCTTTATTTTTTTCTGTTATGTCCGGTGGCAGCCTTAAACTGGCATGTTCTGATCCCAACTCTGGCATACAGTCTCAGGCGACTTTACAGTGGTTTGTAAGTAAGCATAATCCAGACAGTTGTGTGTTAATCGCTGTTTTGTCCGGTTAAACTGTAATTATTCTTCCCAAAAATAATTACCATTTTACACTTATGTTCAGGCAACTAGCATTGTAGTATTTTATAATTGCGGACCAGACATCCTGTCACTGCGATCACACTCAATCAATGTAGTTGCCATGCGCAAACTCCACCAATGAAAAACAATTGTACTTTGCTGTACTTAACAAATGCATTTAATCATAAAGTTTATTCTGCTGTGCAGCCATCCTACACTTAAAACTGTTGTCAGAGTAAGCGCATCTCACTCCGATGATTTGATGTCAGAGTTTAGGCTGCCTCTCACTGAGGTGATACTGAGCTGTTGCTTAAATTAAAAAAAATATTTCGTTTTCTTGTAGTGTTCTTACATTCAGTAATGGGTTACTGCTACATTATTGGATTTTAAGTTGCACGACACAAAGATATAGGTTCTCCGTTATAATAGTACAATCAGCAGATGAATTATTATTATGTTTTTCTTGTTTATATGACAACTTAACATTTAACTGTGGAAAAAAAACAATAGATTCGCGCCCTTTTTTCCCTCCCGCCTTTCAGGCACGGTGCCTCCACTGTGATTTTTTTTTTTTGTTACACTTTACTGGCAGCTTGAATGAGCGCTCACATATATTATTTAAAAAAATCCCTACTATCACAGTTTTTTTGTTTGTTTGTAGTGGTTGTAGACAATCCAGATCATTTTTACTGCTGAACTGTTTGAGTCTGCACTCTGGACTAAAGTAACTTGTATAAGTTCAGGATCAAGATGATTTCCTGTCAGTTTTGCCCACATAAAACTGAAACTCTTTTTGCCTATGTGAGGCACATGAAATTTCACAGGAATTTGCCAAATATCATTTTTGGATGTGGAATGACAAACTGCAGCATGGTGTTCAAGAACTTCAATGCATACCGATATCATAAGCAGCAACCTGCAGCTATGGCTCCAATCTACACCAATGATTTAACCCGTCATGTTGAATATTGCACTGTGCATTGTGATGACCTAATCAGCTTTCTCGTACTCGTCGTCTGCCGCTTATCCGGGACCGGGTCGCGGGGGCAGCAGACTCAGCAGAGACGCCCAGACGTCCCTCTCTCCAGACACCTCCTCCAGCTCCTCCAGGGGGAGCCCAAGGCGTTCCCAGGCCAGCCGAGAGACATAGTCCATCCAGCGTGTCCTGGGCCGTCCCCTGGGCCTCCTCCCGGTGGGACGTGCCTGGAACACCTCCCGAGGAAGGCGTCCAGGAGGCATCCGGTATAGATGCCCGAGCCACCTCAACTGGCTCCTCTCGATGTGGAGGAGCAGCGGCTCTACTCCGAGCCCCTCCCGGATGGCCGAGCCCCTCACCCTATCTCTAAGGGAGTGCCCGGCCACCCTACGGAGGAAGCTCATTTCAGCCGCTTGTATCCGGGATCTCGTTCTTTCGGTCATGACCCAAAGTTCATGGCCATAGGTGAGGGTAGGAACGTAGACCGACCGGTAAATTGAGAGCTTTGCTTTTCGGTTCAGCTCTCTCTTCACCACAACGGACAGGCACAGCGCCCCATTACTGTGACAGCTGCACCGATCTGTCTGTCGATCTCCCGCTCCATTCTTCCCTCACTTGTGAACAAGACCCCGAGATACTTGAACTCCTCAGCTTGAGGCAGGAACTCCTCTCCAACCTGAAGAGGACAAGCCACCCTTTTCCAGTCGAGTACCATAGCCCTGGACTTGGAGGAGCTGATCCTCCTCCCAGCCACTTCACACTCGGCTGCGAACTGCCACAGCGCATGCTGTAGGTCTTGGCTAGAGGGGGCCAGCAGGACCACGTCATCCGCAAAAAGAAGAGACGAAATCCACTGGTCCCCAAACCAGACCCCCTCCGGCTCTTGGCTGCGTCTAGAAATCCTGTCCATAAAAGTTATGAACAGGACCGGTGACAAAGGGCAGCCCTGCCGGAGTCCAACATGCACCGGGAACAGGTCCGACTTAGTGCCGGCAATGCGGACCAAACTCCTGCTCCGCTCGTACAGGGACCGGATGGCCCCTAATAAAGGGTCCCCGATTCCATACTCCTGGAGCACCCCCCACAGGGCATCACGAGGGACACAGTCGAATGAGTTCTCCAGGTCCACAAAACACATGTGAACCGGTTGGGCAAACTCCCATGAACCCTCAAGCACCCTGTAGAGGGTATAGAGCTGGTCCAGTGTTCCACAGCCGGGACGAAAACCACACTGCTCCACCTGAAGTCGAGATTCGACTATCGGTCGGACTCTCCTCTCCAATACCCTGGCGTAGGCCTTATCAGGGAGGCTGAGGAGTGTGATCCCCCTGTAGTTGGAACACACCCTCCGGTCCCCCTTCTTATGAAGGGGGACCACCACCCCAGTCTGCCAGTCCAGAGGCACTGTACCCGACCGCCACGCAATGTTGAAGAGGCGTGTCAACCATGACAGCCCTACAACATCCAGAGACTTGAGGTACTCAAGGTGGATCTCATCCACCCCCGAAGCCTTGCCACCGCGGAGCCTGGGTGATGAAAGAGTCCAACCCCGAGTCCCCAGCCTCTGTTTCCACCACGGAATGCGTGATGGCAGGATTGAGAAGATCCTCGAAGTACTCCTTCCACCGGCCGATAATGTCCTCAGTCGAGGTCAGCAGTCTCCTACCCCCACTATAAACAGTGTTGGTGAAGCACTGCTTCCCCCTCCCGAGGCACCGGACGGTTTGCCAGAATCGCTTCGAGGCCAACCGGTAGTCCTTCTCCATGGCATCACCGAACTCCTCCCAGGCCCGAGTTTTTGCCTCTGCCACAGCCCGGGCCGCACTACGCTTGGCCTTACGGTACCCGTCAGCCACCTCAGGAGTCCCACAAGCCAACCACAGCCGATAGGACTCCTTCTTCAGCTTGACAGCATCCCTTACTGCCGGTGTCCACCACCGGGTTCTGGGATTGCCGCGACAGGCACCGCAGACCTTACGGCCGCAGCTACGGGCAGCAGCATCGACAATAGATGCGGAGAACATGGTCCACTCGGACTCTATGTCTCCAACATCCCCCGGGATCAGGTCGAAGCTCTCCTGGAGGTGGGAGTAGAATACATCCCTGGCCGAGGGCTCGGCCAGGCGTTCCCAGCAGACCCTCACTATGCGCTTGGGCCTGCCAAGTCTGTCCGGCTTTCTCCTCCTCCAGCGGATCCAACTCACCACCAGGTGGTGATCAGTGGACAGCTCAGCCCCTCTATTCACCCAAGTGTCCAAAACATACGGCCAAAGGTCTGATGATACGACAACAAAGTCGATCATCGACTTCCTGCCTAGGGTGTCCTGGTGCCAAGTGCACTGATGGACACCCTTATGTTTGAACATGGTGTTCGTTATGGACAATCCATGACTAGCACAGAAGTCCAATAACAAAACACCGCTCGGATTCAGATCGGGGAGGCCATTCCTCCCGATCACGCCTCTCCAGGTGTCACTGTCATTCCCCACGTGGGTGTTGAAGTCCCCCAGCAGAATAATGGAGTCCCCGGGAGGGGCCCTATCCAGCACCCCCGACAAGGACGCCAAGAAGGCCGGGTACTCTGCACTACCACTCGGCCCGTAGGCTGAAATGATAGTCAGAGACTTCTCCCCAACCCGAAGGCGCAGGGATACGACCCTCTCATCCACTGGGGTAAACCCCAACACGAGACGGCTGAGCTGGGGGGCAACAAGCAAACCCACACCAGCCCACCACCTCTCCCCGTGGGCCACACCAGAGTAGAAGAGAGTCCAACCCCTCTCAAGGAGATGGGTTCCAGAGCCCACGCTATGCGTGGAGGCGAGCCCGACTATTTCTAGTCGATATCTCTCAACCTCCCGCACAAGCTCAGGCTCCTTCCCCCCCAGCGAGGTGACATTCCACGTCCCTAGAGCCAGCCTAAGCATCCGGGGATCGGGCCGCTGAGGTCTCCACCTTCGTCCGCCACCCAATCCTCTTTGCACCGGTCCCTCACGGTTCCCCCTGCAGGTGGTGGGCCCACTGGGGGATGGCCTCGCGTCTCTCGTTCGGGCTTGGCCCGGCCGGGTCCCGCGAGGAGCAACCCAGCCACCAGGCGCTCTCCGACGAGTCCCGACCCCAGGCCTGGCTCCAGGGTGGGACCCCGGCTCTGCCGTACCGGGCGACGTCACGTGCCTCGATATTTTGGTCCTCATGAGGGATTCTTGAACCACTCTTTGTCTGACCCGTCACCTAGAGCCTGTTTGCCATGGGAGACCCTACCAGGGGCATTTATGCCCCACACAACATAGCCTCTAGGACCGTTTGAGCACTCAAACCCCTCCACCACGTTAAGGTGGCGGTTCAAGGAGGGGTAATCAGCTTTCTTTCACATTTAAAAACTCATTTGAAGGAAGGTAAAGGTGTAACCTGTCTATTTAAAAAGTGCAAAATAACTTTTACTATTTTGTCTACATTCACATCACATGTTTTTGCTGTGGGTAATCGTATGTTGTGACTTCACTTTTACAGAGGTGTGCTACAGCTGCAGATCTTGAAGGAACACACAACCTGCCGCCAAGTCCATGACTCATTGCCCTTGGTAAGTACAACATATATTGTACAATGTATTGTTCAGTGTGTCTCACTGTATCTCCTATCCCTCTGTCTATAGACAAATGGATGTCAGATACATTGGGACTCTGTCATCTTGCTGTGTGTGTCATCCCTATTTAAAAACTGAAGATGCAGTGAGATGATGTGGAGGAAACAGTATGTGGACAGAGACAGGATGTATCTGAGGGTTGGCAGATACATCTCTTCAGAGGGTGGGGGATAGACAGGGATGTATCTGCCTCCCTTCTGTCTCTGTCTATAGAAATGTCCTTCTATAGACAGTGGAACACTCCACATCATCTCACTGTATCTGTGTCAATAGGCAGAGGGATGGCAAACCTGCTGTTTCTATAATCCCTGTCTGTAGAATTATGAATTGTCTGAATTGAATTAAATTTACTCACCTACAAACACAGAAAACGAGAAAATTGTGAAAACAAAGAATCTGAACATCAAATTAAAATAATATCTGTTAATATTGTTTTTTTGTTGTTTTTTTCTAGGAGACGGCTTTACCTTTGACCAATGGATTATAAGCATTGAGGGTGAAATTCTTTCTGAGGGGACTCAACCTACCTTCCTGGCTGGTCTTGCAGCACTTTTTGCTACCTTCTATGTATTTAACCTTGAGTATCCAGAGGAGGCGACATGCACACTGGAGTTTATTCCAAGGTGAGAACTAATTCACTAATTTTTCACTTTTGCTAAACGTATTTTGTAGTTTAGAAGCATCTGATTTAAAAATGCAATATGTACCTTAAAATAAAGAAACCGGTAGTTTGAACGTTCTCTCCGGGTATTCTAGTTTCCTTCCACAGTCCAAAAACATGACTGTTAGGTTAATTGGTCTCTATAAATTGCTCTTAGGTCTGAATGGGTGTGTGCATGGTTGTTTGTCTTGTGTCTCTGTGTTGCCCTGCGATAAACTGGTGAGCTGTCCAGGGTGTACCCTGCCTCTTGCCCGTAGGGCACCAGCTCCCTGTACAAAAGAAGCGGGTGTAGAAAATTGATGGATGGATGGAGTTTGAACTCTGAGCTATGTCTCTCGTCTGTTTTTAGGCGGATTTTTAGGCCTCAACCCTGAAAGAGGAACTAAAGCAGCAAAAGGAAAAGTGACATCGAAAACAACAGGAAGACTTGTTCAAAAGAAACAGACGGCAGCGAACCCACATGTCTCCGCTCTCCTCTGCCAAATCATGGACTACCAGTGGAACTTTTAAAATGGTAAGATTACACATTTACTTGTTCTCTGTTATGTGCTCTTTGTTTTTTTCTCTATTCTACCAGTTTCAGGAGACCAACCACTGTTTTAGACTCTGTTTAGGGAGAGTCTAAAACAGTGGTGAGAAACAGTAAAATCTCTGTCTCTCTCTCTCTGTGACATAAGTGCGGTTAAATCTGCTGTACATTTCATGTGTTGAATAAAAATTTTTTCTTTTCTTTATCCTCTAGCAACCCTTTGATGAATTACTTGGATCAGCAGCAGGACCTGGATCAGTCTACCTTATTTTCAGAGGTGTGTTCAGGACTCATTACTTGTTCTCGTTGGTTTTGTTTGGCTGTTCACAACGTTTTAAACTGGCTGACATTTTAAAGATGTACCAGCATGGTTCTTATGCAATGTGTATGTGATTTTAATATTTTACAGTTCTGGATTAGTTTGATGAAGACAACACAGTATTGAAATTGCTTATATTCCTAAACGTTATTTCCTGTTGCACTGTCCATTATTTCAGAATCAGAAAAGCTTTATTGCCAAGTACGTTTTTGGACATACAAGGAATTTGTTTTGGCGTAGTCGGTGCAATACAGTACAAATTAAACAGTACAAACATATCTACAATATAATATAAATATAAGTGCACAGTTTTAAGTGAGTGAGAGTAAATATAGAGCAGTATAAGATGCAAGAGCAATACAACAGTGCAGGTGATCATTGTGCAAGTAAAGCAGTGCAAGTAAGCAGGAGTCCAAGCTGAGCGTTAATGTAACGCATAGAGTTACAGGTTACAGGTGTCCTGTCAGCAAAAAAAGGGGGGGTGTGGGGGAAAGGGAGAGTGTCAGTGTGGTTTCCGGGCTTTGTTAACCAGGCTGGTGGCAGATGGGAAAAAACTGTTCTTGTGGCGTGAGGTTTTGGTCCGGATGGACCGCAGCCTCCTGCCAGAGGGGAGAGTCTCAAAGAGTCTGTGACCGGGGTGGGAGGGATCAGCCAGAATCTTCCCTGCCCGCTTCAGGGTCCTGGAGGTGTACAGTTCCTGGAGCGACAGTAGACTGCAGCCAATCACCTTCTCAGCAGTCCGAATGACACGCTGCAGCCTGCCCTTATCCTTGGCTGTAGCAGCGGCGTACCAGATGGTGATGGAGGAGGTGAGGATGGACTCAATGATGGCTGTGTAGAAGTGCACCATCATAGTCTTTGGCAGGTTGAATTTCTTCAGCTGCCGCAGGAAGAACATCCTCTGCTGGGCTTTCTTGATGAGGGAGCTGATGTTTGGCTCCCACTTGAGATCCTGGGAGATGATGGTTCCCAGGAAGCGGAAAGATTCCACAGTGTCAATTGTGGAGTCACAGAGGGTGATGGGGGCAGGTGGGGCTGGGTTCTGCCTGAAGTTCACAACCATCTCCACTGTCTTTAGAGCGTTGAGCTCAAGGCTGTTCTGGCTGCACCAGTCCAACAGATGGTCCACCTCCCATCTGTATGCGGACTCGTCACCATCAGAGATGAGTCCGATCAGGGTGGTGTCGTCCGCAAACTTCAGAAGCTTGACAGACTGGTGACTGGAGGTGCAGCTGTTGGTGTACAGGGAGAAGAGCAGAGGAGAGAGAACACAGCCTTGGGGGGAACCGGTGCTGATGGTCAGGGAGTCAGAGACGTGCTTCCCCAGCCTCACGCGCTGCTTCCTGTCAGACAGGAAGTCAGTGATCCACCTGCAGGTGGAGTCGGGCACACTCAGCTGGGAGAGCTTCTCCTGTAGCAGAACTGGGACGATGGTGTTGAAGGCAGAGCTGAAATCCACAAACAGGATCCTGGCATAGGTTCCTGTGGAGTCCAGGTGCTGGAGGATGAAGTGAAGGGCTAGGTTGACTGCATCGTCTACAGACCTGTTGGCTCTGTAGGCAAACTGCAGGGGGTCAAGGAGGGGGTCGGTGATGTCTTTTAGGTGTGAGAGCACAAGGCGCTCAAAGGACTTCATCACCACAGAGGTCAGGGCGACGGGTCTGAAGTCATTAAGCCCTGTGGTCCTTGGCTTCTTGGGAACAGGGACGATGGTGGAGGACTTGAAGCAGGCTGGCACATGACATGTCTCCAGTGAGGTGTTAAAAATGTCTGTGAAGACTGGAGACAGCTGATCAGCGCAGTGCTTCAGGCTGGCTGGTAAGACAGAATCCGGACCAGCAGCTTTCCGGGGGTTCTGTCTCCTGAAGAGTTTGTTGACGTCCCTCTCCTGGATGGAAAGAGCCGTCCTCGGCGTGGGTAGGGGGCTGGTGGGGGGGAACTTCAGGGTGGGGGTTGGAGGTGCCAAGGCCCCTCTTGAGGTTGGGGAGGTGGATTGTGGCTGCAGCTGTTGGGGGGCGTCGTGGGAGATGGTTGCAGGACTGTCCCTTTGTCTTTCAAAGCGGCAGTAGAACTCGTTCAGGTCGTTGGCGAGGCGTCGGTCGTTGATCGTTGATGGAGTGGGGGGCTTTCGGCTTGTAGTTGGTGATTTGCTTGAGCCCTTTCCAGACAGACGCAGAGTCGTTGGCTGAGAACTGGTTTTGGAGCTTCTCAGAGTACAGTCGTTTGGCCTCTTTCACTGCCTTGCCAAACTTGTACTTGGCCTCTCTGTATATGTCTTTGTCCCCACTCCTGAAGGCCTCTTCCTTATCCAGTCTTAACCTTCTGAGTTTAGCTGTGAACCAGGGTTTGTCGTTGTTGTAACTCACCCTGGTGCATGATGGTACACAGCTGTCCTCACAGAAGCTGATGTAGGAAGTCACAGCCTCTGTGTACTCGTCCAGACTGTTGGTAGTAGTCCTGAACACATCCCAGTCTGTACAGCCTAAACACGCCTGGAGATTCTCCACAGCCTCACTGCTCCACTTCCTTGTCGTCCTCACAACAGGTTTGCAGAGCTTAAGTTTCTGCCTGTATGCAGGAATCAGGTGGACCATGATGTGGTCGGATTGGCCCAGTGCAGCACGTGGGACGGCGTGATAAGCGTCTCTGATGGTGGTGTAACAGTGATCCAGAATGTTGTCCTCTCTGGTCGGACATTTTATAAACTGTCTGTATTTGGGGAGTTCGTGGGTCAGATTACCACCATCCATCCATCCGGTCTGGAAATTTTACATTATAAGCTTGTAAAGCTTTGTTCTTATGCCTTTGGTTGACAAGCTGGTTTTTTTTTTTTGTAACTTTTAACCTTTGGCACTTCTACTTTTCTGGTTATTTAACAGCTTGTGTGCATTATGTTATAACCATGGGAGTTATGCATTTAAAACGGTGTATGAATATATATTTTTCAGTCAATTCTTGAGTATTTTTACATTCAGGTTGCAATACCTTTTGTCAAAAGCAAATGTTGCTGTTCTTTAAAAATGTAATATTTTGTTGCACTGCTGTGTGTCGGTTTTAAACATTAACACTGAAATAAAGTATGTTTAAAATGTATTGTTTTTTTGTTTCCTTGAAATAACAATTGCTGACATTTATTGTGAGTTTGCTAAATTAAGTTGAATTTTGATATTTTAATTTTAACAGCTAGCAATAGCCAGTCAGTTCAATTACTGTTGAAATTACAATTTAGGAAGTGTTCTTAGGCTACTGTAAAATAAAACAATAATAATAATAATTCTGTTACAGAATTACAGTAAAACTGTTATAAAATCACAGTAAAGTGATAATATAATTACAGTAAAATTGTAATAAAATTACGGTAAAATTGTAATAAAACTACAGTAAAATTGTAATAAAATTACAGCCATTTACTGTAAAGATTACAGTAAAGTACTGGCAACCCTGCTGCCAGTACTTTACTGTAATCTTTACAGTAACTTTTTTTACAGTGTGCGATTCGGACTGTTAGGAAGTGGATGGAGCAGTAGATGTTACAGGCCTTGTTTGATGTTCTATCTATATGCAAGCAGGATGCAAATCTATCAAAAGCTCCACATGTACCAACCACCCTGCTCTCTTCAGACCCCCTGCTGTTCTTTCAGCATCAGGAGACCAGTAAAGTTTCAGGACCTGACAATGTCTCCCCCTGATGCCTGACTGCTTGTGCTCACCAACTGGCCCTCATCTTCACTCGGGTCTTCAAGTTTCTGGAGCTGTTGGAGGTTCCCTCATGTTGAAATGATTAAATGACTAAAGATCTGTTGCCATTCAATCCTTTGAGCTAAAGCATCTAAAAGGACATCACAGACCTGCTGCAGTTTGCTTACCGGGCATACAGGTCAGCAGATGATGCAGTCAATTTGGCACTACACTTCATCCTGCACCACCTCAACCACCCAGGGCATATGCCAGGATCCTGTTTGTAGATTTCAACAGCCTTCAACACCCAGACATCCTCCACCACAAGCTCACCCAACTCACAGTGCCAGCATATACCTGTTTAGTGGATCACCAGCTTCCTGAAGGACTCGCAGCAGGAGGTGAGGCTGGGGGGCATCTTCTCCCATACAAGAATCATCAGCACCGGCGCACCCCAGGGGTGAGTTTTCTCCCCACTCCTCTTTTCCCTCTACACTAATGACTGCACCTCAGTGGACCCGTCTGTGAAACTCCTGAAGTTTGCAGATGACACCACTGTTATTGGACTGATCCAGGACAGTGATGAGGGCATACAGACAGGAGGTGGATCTGCTGGTCCACTAGTGGGGTCAGAACCACCTGCAGCTAAATCCGCTAAAGACAGTAGAGATGATGGCGGACTTCCGGAGAACACACCCCATGCTTCATCCCCTCACCATCCGCAACAATACTGTCTTCTATGGATCACTTTCGGGTTCCTAGGAACCACCTTTTCTCTGGAGCTTAGATGGTCTTCACACATAGACACTGTTCAGAAGAAGGCCTAGCAGATACTGTACTTCCTGTGGCAACTCAAGAAGCCATTATCACCAGCCATTATTCAGTCTGTTCTGTGTTTGTCCATCACTGTGTGGTTTGGCTTATCCAGAAACAGGACAGGCCCAAACTATAATGAACAATCAGGTCTGCAAAGAGAGTCGTCAGGGCTCGCCTTTCCTCCATCCAGGACATGTGCAGATTTAGGGTTTAGAAGGGCAGCCAATATCTTTGCAGACCCCACACATCTTGGACACAAACTGTTCAGACTTTTACTTTCAGGTTGGCACTACAGAGCACTATTTGCAAATATCAGCCACCACAGTTTCTTTCACCAGTTTGTCTCTGTGCCCAGATAAATAGATACCATGCATATTTACACCAATTTAACCATGACCTTCTCTCTTGTAAAAACACTTTATTTATACATATTTATTTATTATTTCCCTTTTTATGTATTTATATTTTATATTGAGAGCAACATGAAGCGGGCTTGCTGTAATCAGCTCATACTGAGCTGATCAGTAAAAAAAAAGGATTTTGACATTTGGAAGCATGACTCTTTCTGACTGCACTTGATAAGATATACACACAGAGCACCGTGCCAGATAATAATTATTAAACAAGAAGGAAAATAAAATAATTCTATTGCAGATAGGATGCATCATCAATTTGAATGATTGCCAGGAAAGCTGCAGGGAGTACTAAGAGCAAAGTAATATCATAAATGGTTTCATACTGGAATGAGGTTTTCCAAATTTGAACATTCATTTTTTGACATCCTGGATGGCGTATGGCGGTCCTAATCTTACAAGAAAGGTCCCTTATGCAGTTTAAGGGAGACTTTTCTATTATTTAATTACTTAATAATCAACTAGTAACTGGTGATTGACTGGTTCCACATGTCATAAGTAGCCTGCATCCCATTCCTCTCTCATGTAAGGAAGGACTTTAGATTCATAGTTGAAGAACAACAGAAAAGAATAGAACTGCAAATTGTGTTGTTAAGTACTCAGCTGTTTTCAAGTGTAATTAGAGTAATCTATTCCATGAGTGAATCAAAAGAGTCGTGTCTTAAAATAGCAGACCAAATCTGCTATAAAAAGTGAAAGCGTTGGATGGCAATGACAGAGAGGATGTTTTTTTTTTTTGATTCTCTGTTGTCTCTATTTGGCTATTTTACTCACTACACGCCACTCCATCAGTCTTCGTCCTCCATCTGTTATAAGCAGTTCTTTAATAATGAACTCTGCAGGCGTCCTCTTCATTAGGCAGGCAGGGGGAGAGAGGCCAGCAAGCCAGGCTGACCCTGCTATGCTCTTCTCATCGGGGATCTGGCACAGGAATTTTAATAGGAGTGTAGCACAAGCAGGCAGGTCATTCCTCGAGACACAGTGTGCATGCCAATCTCAGCTGACCAACCGGCATGAACACAGCAAGTGTGCTGTGCTGCTAGCCTGACAGTCTGTAACGAGCCTGGAGAAGAGAAAGGCGGATGAGGAAAGGATGATGGTGAGTTGGAAGGCTGTGCTAAAAGGATCAAGAGGGACAACAATGAGACACTGAGCAGCAATTCGGGTGAGGGTAGGGCTGGGGTGACGGGAGCCTGCTGGAAAACTGACACAATACTTGTAGGGTTTACCATACTAATAGGGTTTGGAATGGTTCTTGCCATTTACCTTTGATTTATGTCTACTCTTGCACCTAATGAGTGGAAAATATAAAATATGTATTCAGCACAGGTGTAGTTATCAAGCTTGTTACTAAATGATACAATTAGATGTACCTCCTAAAAAACAACATGTGTTTGATGGACATAATGTAGCCATGTAAATGTTGACTATATTACAAACTGCACCCTGCTGGGTTTTCGTTAATTGTCTGCCTTTGAGCTACATTATATATCATCCTTTTAAAAAAAATCCCCTGCCCTCCAAGGCACAGTTGATTTGTTATATATTCACCACTGGGCCAGCACATTTTCTTTTTTAGGCTATCCCCTGACATGGTAATTGCCATGTCGACCTTGATGCAGATAGGATAAATGAAACATATTCTCTGTCAAGACTCTGCCATTAGTGGCACCGCAGAATTACCTCATTTCCCTTAGTGATCTCCGCAAACATGTCTGATTCTGTGCATACCCACACATTCTCCTAGACCATCAGAGAGAGCCATCACATAGCTGGATAATTTTAGCTTATGGCACATGTGTTGAAAACTAAATCCATATTTTTTTTACTGCAATTTGTGCACATGCCCAATTCAGTGAAGTGTTTATGGGTCTGTATGAGATTCTTATGGTATGATAATCGTAAGATAAAACAGTGTCAAACCTTCATTTACACAAAAATTATAGCTACAATGTTATCTATGCCCTTTATTCTACTTGTGATTTTAATGATTTATTATTATTTATGTCATTCTAGTGTTCTTGAGCATAACATGCTCAGGAAATCTAAAACTGATGGCTTAACAAACATGTCATGACTGTTTTGCAGCACTAGATTTTTTTTCAGCAAATTTGTCTTTCGTGCAAGTAAAAAAAAAGCATAGGAGCCTTCACACACCCATCTCACTGGATGCAATGTAATGGAACAGATGGGAGAGGGGCAGCATTGTATTACTATAGGAAACCAGAAAAATCTGGTTACTCCAGCACTTTCTCTAGCATCTCATTAAAAGGGTTACAATTGCAGGAGCAGTGTTTCAGCGGTTTTTAACGAGAACTTTTTAAAACTTTGGTATATCTTAATCCTGGGAAACAGCCCTGAGTAAAACTGCTCCTTGGATATAAATATTGTTATAACTTTTTAACACTATTTTTAAAACTTTTAAGTAAAGGATGCATTTACCTGAATGAAATTTTAGATAAATTCACCTTAACTTCTGTAAAACGTCCATTTTTGTGCGATCTGTTAAAATAACACATAGTATGTGCACTTTCAAAGCAATATATAAGCATCTTTGAATTCAAGCCTGATTTTTAAGGCTGTGGAATAATCTGGATGAAAAACGAAATAACGCTGGATTTTTTTTGTTGGACTCTTGTTATCCCCAACAATTGATTCTCATGAAACCCGATTAATATGAAACCTAAAAGATGCTTATTTTACAACTTAGACAAGTTTTGCATAAAGGCAACACTAAGCATGACATGTTAAATATTATTTTGAGAAATGTAGGAATATTCTTTTTGTTTTTGGTTTTAACAAACCGAAAATGTTTTTAAAAATCTATAACCTGCGTAGAATTATTCTGTCCAGTTTTCATCTGTTCATGAATTGCAATTTCAATCCAATGTTGTCTTCATTATAAAATTTTTTTATTATTTTAACAAATAGAAAAATGTTTCATTAATTTTTAATAGAGAATCTCTATTCAGCATACAATAATACAATAACCTAACTCATGTTTTACAACTCTACATGTTTTAGAATCAGACAATTCCTACTCAAATGCAGTCCATATTCCTTAAATACAGTAAAATAGATAAAGAAGATAATTACATAAGAATTGTTCTACAACTTTATTTCCATGGTGAGGATTGCCCAATTGCCATTTTTAATGATATGTTTGTGATATTTCTTTGTCACTACTAATATTACAGTAGTATAATAGTAATACTATTACTAGTTTTATTACATTTTTAACTTATTAACTGTAAAAAGGCAAAATCTTAAGTACTTTAGCATTACACTGTCTTTAATAAAAATTAATAATGGTGAGGTACAACACTCAAAAGAGATTCCTCCACCTCAGTTGTGGTTGCTTATATTAGGGATCCGTTTCTGTTAGCCAGCTGTACAACGTTTCATTTCACAATTTTCTTAAATCATTTACAAAACGGGAAGAACCAGTCATTAAAAAAACCACATGTCACATATCTGCCTCAACTCCAATGAAAACAACTTTCTCTTAAAAAAAAAAAGAATTCAAATGATGCCAATATATCTGCTGAATGACTAATAATGATACACAAACCCAGAAAGGGCTAATAAAAATAAATTACATCTTTATAAACAGATTCTGTGTTTCATTATTGAGCATTGATTGTGGTTCCATAACAAAATAAGGACCAAGTAAAGTTCTGGTAATTTATTTCTACATGCTTCGTTTTTAGCACTGACAGCAGCTATATTTCACAGTGGATCACACTGTAAATCTATAAATACATCACTTGTAATTGTCCACAGCCCAGCAGTGCCACAATCACAATCCGCTTTGTAATGTGTGGAGGGCAGACACTTTAATGAAGAGCACGAGGCAGGGCCTTCATATTGTTCTCATTTCTTGGCCTGTCGATTTTCCAAATTAAGAATGATGTTCCTATTTGTCTTGTAGTTTATTTGTTGCAAAATGCTTGATTTAGCTCAAGTTAACACAGGGTGTGCAGCTCCTCCCACAAGTCCCATGGCAGTGGTGAGAGCTGTTTTGAAATAAAAGAAATAGGAGCCAGGTGGACAGAAAGAGAGACACTAAACAGAAATAATAAAAAATGGCACATACTGTTTTAGAATGACTGAACACAAAATGTTTAAAGAAAAACACACATTCACACAGATGTCACATTACTTGTTCTGTTATAAATTCACTTCAATTCAATATACTTTTATTGTCTCCGTTGGGAAACTTGTTTCGGGCGAGTTAAGCTGTACTATACAGTAAAAATGGGGCAATTCAACAATCAAATAACAATAAAAGACACTTCGACAAAAAAAATAAAAGTCATTCAAGCGATTAAAAACAACATTAAAAATATATAAATTCTATACAACAATTCAAGATTTAAAAGATAAAAAATAGAGGGTAACCTGCACACTTAAACTATCCAGATCATACCGTGTTGTTAAAAAGTCAGTCACAGCAGTGTTGTAGAGGTTCCATTTGAGTTTTTATTGACAAGGTGACAAATTTAAATAATTTCATTTGCATTTTGCCAGCCTGTATCAACCTGAAGGAAGCATCTCACACTCATAATGGAGAACATGAGTCAGTCAGGACTTTCTGTGTACTTTTCACATCAACATTTTTAAATACTTGCTGGATAGACTGATGATCCTTCTTATCAATAACATTTGTGACAGTTCTAATTACATTGAAGTTATTTTTTAGTTGCACATTAGAGATGAATTGTAAATTGGGCCAAAACTGGATGCCTGTATAGTGCTTACAACTGACAGGTCAGTAAAATCTCAGAAGGAAATATTTTTTCTGATAATTGAATGCACCATATTTAAGCAGTACCAGGAATGGCTAATCTCAACCCTCTTCAATGTGGAAACTGATGCAACTATTTTCAGTGTCAATGAAATGAGTGAAATAAAGCCCTAAGAAGCACAAAAGATGTAGGCATGTCAGCTGAGAGACAGACTACAACTGTTACTAGTCATTTCGATCCTTTATCTTAGAGTTGTTTTAAAAATCTGATCATTTTTGGCTATAAAAGGAGTTGACTGGAACAGGACAGCTATTCAACAAAACTTCTTTGTTTTACCGCTTTAACCATTTAACCTTTGTCTGTTATTGAGCAGGCTGAATTTTGCAACAATGGTACTCTTTTGGAAATGTCAGAAGATAACCCTCTACATTACTATTATACATATATGGGATCTCTCTTACTATTAATGCTAGTAATGTTAATTGCTCTACTTGCTAAGAGAAGATGCTTAGGGCAGTCAGTCATTTTCTACCACTTCTTCCATAGGGAGTCGCAGGGAAGCTGGTGCCTATCTCCATCAGTCTATGGACGGGAGACGGGGTACACCCTGGACAGGTCGCGAGTCCATCGCAGGGCAACACAGACACACACAGGACAAACAACCATGCACGCACTCATTCACACCTAAGGGCAATGTAGAGAGACCAATCTGTGAGACCAGTGACCTAGCAGTCATGTTTTTGGACTGTGGGAGGAAGCCAGAGTAACCCAGGATCTTCTCACTGCAAGGCAACAGTGCTACCAACTGCGCCAACATGCAGCCCTGCTTAAGAGAGTTTAAAATGTAAACTCTGTAACCATTTTATTTAATGCCAGAAGCCTGTTTTTCAGGGGTTCAACTCTTAAGCATATGGTGTGACTTCAGCACTGATCACAATAATTACTGATCACTAACAACAAAAATGCTGTAAAACATTTTTTAACTGTGAATTGATAAGTGATAATCAGAACTGGTTTTCATTTTCTCGTAAACACTAAAACCTTTGCAAAATCCGCAGGTCATAAATCTGCCACAAATCTCTGATCTTGCATGTTTCTTTTGGTGCTGCACATATACTGAAAGATTTCTGATTTATGAGTCACCCTATCAGTATGCATTTTCATGTTATCCCCAGATTGCTAATTGGAGAATCAAAAATTCTAGACCAAAAACAAAATACTGGTAAGATGATGTGACTACAGGTTATTGTTACAAAAATGACTGTGACATCTCATGAGACTTAGCACATAATTAGAAGAACAAAGAGTGCATGTTGTTGCTTTTTTTTTTTTACCAGATACTAGGAGATACCAGAAGATGCAAACAAAAAAACTTCGATAGACAGACACCTATCACTTCAAACTATAGCAAACCTAAAAACTTATCGGTTTTCTTTTATTATGGACATGTGGGATTGTATAACAATCACTGCCTGGTGCTAATATCCACCTAATTCCTGGCAGTGTTGCTTTAGGATTGACTGTGTGTGGACCATCCAGTACAATAGCAGAGGTCTCAATAAAGCGGTTTATTTTGATAACTAAAAGTAGAAGCTGTGTGTTAGAGTATGGGGATTACCATTAAGCTAAATTGCTTTGTTTTGTTTCGATGACACACTTACTGGTATGTCCTTGCAGAGCTTTAGCATTTGTTGTGTGGTTTGCCGCTAGACCTATAACTGAACAACTTGTGGTTTCAACATGTGAGTGTTGAACAAGTATCGAAAGTGAATCAGGTTTTTCATGCGTTTGAGGGCTCAGTTTTCATAGGTTACCAAGATAGGAGAAACCAAGAGCAAAGGGTCTGATAAATGTAAACTGAAAGTGAGCCCCAAAAACCTTGTATGTTTGTTCATTTTACTTTGTCAACGAAAAGCCAACAGAGGAAAGTGTTTACTCAACCTTCTATTTGACCACCATAGAAGAAATATGGATAAAAGGGTCATGAGTGCTGAGAGAACATCAGGTATGACTTAGGTTTAAGAACCAGAAATGTAGTTAAGTCCTCTTCAGATAGGTACATAGCTTTTCTACATGTCTGTGCTGTTTGATATCTTAACAGATCAGACTGAATTAATTTTGAAGAACTGTTAATTTTAGAATAAATAGTGAATCATTTTGGTTCTACATTCTTCAGTGTTCCTGTATTTCATTTCCTTTGCTCATTCTGCTCATCTATGATATCCCTGTCTTTTTACCCTTGACCACATTCTCGACCCACAACAGCAAATTTACAATCAGTTTGAAGTAGCTGTCAGATTCATTTCTTAAAGAATATCTTTGCACCCAAAATGATAGACCTAGCATAATCTGACAATTTGGTTAACTATATTAGTACTATATATACTAAAAAGCATGTTTGTTTGTGTGTGTGTGTGTTATAGTGTCATCCAGGTCTCATATCTGTTCTGATGCATTAGATTACCCCATCACAGGTTCCTCGTCCAGCGAGGCCATTGGCCTGACACTAATCCCCCTTTGATGAGTCAAGCTTCACAGGAAAAGCACTGACATTTCGCACTAAGGCCTTCTCCCTTTTCTCCTGCCACGCACGGACGGAACTCGACTCTGGTGAGGCGCTCTTCCAACCTTGGTGAGATGAGGGTCTGGGCTCGGATGACTGGTGGATTATATGGGATCTCACAGGAGACTGAGATACTGCTTTTTGAGACAAGAACTCAGAAGACATATGGCCTCAGGAACAGGGGAAGACACAGAAGAAGAAATGATCTGGGGCTAGTCGGTCAACTCAGAACACAAGGAAAATTACATGTGATATTAGCAGAATACCTGAAGTATTTCTACACTGGTTTAATAATCGGACATTTTCAGATAAATACATTCTGACTGTTCTTAAAAATTTTATTCTATTTATCTTGAAGCAGATTTAATTTGATTTATTTTTAGGGTATAGACAGGCATTAAACTAAAGGCTGCAACATACTAAATGACCATCAAATATTTCAGTTAGTCTGAAAAAGAAAATATCACAAATTCTTAGCAAAAGGTTTTTGTAGAAAATCCTTATAGACTGGCCACTTTAAAAAAAAAACGGATCAAAAATGATATATCCAAAAAGCCTTCCTTAACAAACTGAATAGATTGTTGATGCACTTTGGTTGAAAAAATAAAAATGTATAAAATGATACCATATGCAAATCAGAATATCCTTTTTTTTTAGTTATTATTTTATTTTGCTGCAGCAGTAGCCTTTATTTTTCTATATTTTTCGATAGTAAGCAGACAGGAAAGGGGTGGAGCAGGGCAAGACATGCTGCAAAGGTCACCTGGGCCGGGAGTTGAACCCACGACGAGCTGTGTCAAGGACTGAAGCCTCTAAATATGGGTCACGCGTTTTAATCATTTACTCTTTTACAATCGGCCACCGAGCTCTCTGACCAACATCAGCAGGCAAGGCTGGTGAAGTGTCTTGCCCAAGACTAAGACGGACAGAGTGAGTGTTCAAACCGGCAACTCGCCAGTTACAGGTTGAACCCATACCACTGTCGCCCCCCTTTCAAGTAAGATTTGCCAAGAGCTGTACCAGAAAGCCAGACCCAGTTCTCCAGTCGCTTTAGTATTAAACTGTGATAAACAGTGTCGAATGCTGCGCTGAGGTCCAATAATACCAGCACTGTGGTTCTTCCACAGATGTCATCGAATGCCTTGACAAACGCAGTCTCGATACTGTGGTGAGCATGGAAACCTGACTAGAAGACGTCAAAGTGGCTGGTCATTGTTAAAATTGTATTTCATTGTTGAAATACACATTTTTCAATAACCTTACTGATAAATGGGAGATTTTAGATGGGCTTGAAATTTTGCAATTTATACTTGTCCAAGTTTTTCTTTTTTAACAGCGGTTTGGCATTTGCTGTTTTTAAAGCCTGGAGAAATCACCTGACGACATGGGTGAGTTTGTTATTAGAAACAAATCAGACGCTATAACAGGCAAAACTTCCTTAAAGAAAGTTGTGGGTAAAATATCAAGACCGCAGGTGGAGGAACTTGGTGGGTGACTATCATCCTCCACTCTGTGCATGGTGGCAAGATAAAACGTACGTGTTTGTCAAACGTTTTAATTATTGCTTTGACTGGAAATGTGGGCAGGTTTAGGTGAGCAGCTATCAAAATTCTTCTGCCTAACTTAATTGGCATGTTCGTCTGTCTTTCCCACTTGTGTGGCTAACAGGGACAAAACAATTATTTCATGAAGGTTTTTTTTTGCTCGCCTAATGTAATAATTGCATTGACTGTATATGGGGGTGCTCCATAATCTTGCATCTATTAAAATATTTCTTAACATCTGCCTTACTTGAACAATATGTTCTCTTGCCTTTCCCTTTTTGCAGAGAGGCTAAGACAAATGGGCTTTTGTTGCACATCATATTTATATCCTAGAGCCACAGGAACTCATGGAATACCAATTCAGAAGTCAAGTTTAAAAATCATCTCAGTTATATTCACTTTACAGTAATTGCACTAATATGTTTCACATGAGCAATAGTGAATGTTCCTCACTGAATAAATGTACACAAATTAAAGGCTAGATTTATCTGATAATGTTAGTTTAAGGCTTCTTTAATTGGGGGGCTGATGGATGTGGACAGGACTGAATATAACCTTACAGTATACATTAATTAATTTTGCCCATATAAATTCACAATATTAGAATAAAATAGAATACTGTCATTGACAGAAAGATGGATCTAGTTCGGTTAAATCTGAACTAGATTATGTGTGGATTTTAGGCTTGCATTTATATGCTGCTGATCACTTAGACACCACTAAAAGCCAGTTTCCTGTTTCCTGGGCTTTTATTGGTATGCCATCATCTCCGCTGTGAAAAATGTGAGCATTACTTATTCAATACAAACAGACTACTAAATCTCTATTAATGTCTCATTTTCCATATTGTGTTTTAAAAGGGAGAAACGAAAACACATGCATAAAAACAAACACACACATTTTGTTCCCTGTAATCTTGAATTTAACCAAGCACTCAAACTGTGCTAACCATTTTACACAAAGCACCACTGTTGTGGATACTGAAACACAGGGTGAAAACCCTTTTTTGCTTTCAAAGCACAGGATCAATATTGCCCATACACAGGTTTCAGAGACATGTTAGTTTTATGAACTAAAAGCTCCGCTGTTGCTTAGGCCTCCCCTGCACTAACTTTGAACTGCACACTTGACTGATTCAAGTAATAATAAAATCCTAACAGCTGGCCTTCTGAGCAAGTATTGATTTTCCTCAGCAGTGACAGATCAAGAGGTACATTTATGATCAGACAGGGTGCAAGAAATTATACCATAGCTCAAACCCACCATTGATTGGAAAGCAGTGTGAACTCTTAAAAACGCTAACATCTGTGTGTACAGTTCTGTGATGCTGGGTGGAGTGCAGAAAATGAAGCGAGGGAAAGGGAAGAAAAGAGGGATGAAGAATTTAATGTGAAACATAATAAAAGTCAACCAAAGCTCACTCATTTAAATTATAGGAATAAAAGTAAATTCTGCTCACTTCATACTCAAGTCAATAATTTAGCCTGATATGTTTTGTCATAATCATCATCATCCCTGGTCACCATCTGCATAAATAGCTGAAATGCTTGTTGACTACCTATGGGCACTAAGAGGGAAGTTCTGCTCAAAGACTGACACATGACATCTGCATGCAGCTGTAAGCATGCTAACAAGGTCATCATTAAAGGACAGGGATGAGTGGAAGGACGCCCAGCAGGGAAGTGGTGAAAATCTGAATAAATTTTTGTGCACTAAAGAGTGTTAGTATATACATCAAATAAGGCTGTGAGAGTACATTTTATTATTTTCTTTTTAATATATTCTCTGCTTTGTTTTCTTCCATGACATTTGAAATATGTAATGCAGAAATACCTTGTAATCCAACACAAAACAATAACCACTGACTAGCTAAAGGAATAATAAACAATTATAGTGGGGATTTAAATAAAACAGAGCTGGTTTGTTATTCCTTCCATTTTCTGTGTCATTTCCTATCTGCTTTTATCACATCTAATGACCTTAACATAATTGTATGGCCAGATGATGTTCCATCCATCCATCCATCCATCCATCCATCCATCCATTCATTCATTCATTTATTCATTCATTCATTCATTCATTCATTCATTCATCCATTCATTCGTTCATTCATTAATTCATTCATTCATTCATTCATTCATTCATCCATCCATCCATCCATCCATGATTGTCCTTGCAGGATCACGGGGAGGAAGGTGCCTAGCTCCTGCTGTCATTGGGCAAGAGGCAGGCTACAACCTTGGCAGGTCGCCACTCCATCTCAGAAACAGAAACGCCATAGTCTCATCACTATACACAATGTTTTCCAATATTTGTACCCCTCTCTCCTTTTATTGATCTCAAGATGCTTAATTTTTGTATTCTGAGTTTCTAGTTGTACTGTCATAAAATTTTAGCCTAAACAGAGAGAACTTCCAGTGCTGTGAAAGACATTCTGCATTGTTCTAATAACTTAGAAAGCTCATCCATCAGTCCTTAACAACTATAGACCTGTTGTCCTGGGATTCCACATCATAAAAGTTCTGGACAGTCTTCTATTTGAATAAGCAAACAAGCAACCTTCACAATGAGATTGGAGTTAAAGACACCATCATACACCCTCAACAACCCCTTTGTCATCATTGACTTCTCCTGTGCATTTCCCACAATTCAGCCTTATTTACTATGTCAGAAACACCAGAAAACATAGACATATGCCTCCACAGTCAGTTGGATTAATGACTACCTGACAAACAGATCACAGATTGTGAGACTGAACGGTTGTGTGTCTGACAAGGTGGTCAGTAGAACAGGAGCACCATAGGAAATCCCTTTTCACTCTG
Organism: Girardinichthys multiradiatus; assembly: GCF_021462225.1. Classification (NCBI taxonomy): domain Eukaryota; kingdom Metazoa; phylum Chordata; class Actinopteri; order Cyprinodontiformes; family Goodeidae; genus Girardinichthys; species Girardinichthys multiradiatus. The sequence goes on along the minus strand of NC_061806.1, from coordinate 38,526,706 downwards.
TACACCTCAAATGTCTATGTCAAGTCAGAGTCTTGTCATCTGCAGAAATACTCAGATGACTCTGCTGCTGTTGTTGTATCAGAGATGAACAAGGGGCTGAGTACAGAGAGCTGGTGGGGAGCTTTGTGGCATGATATGGGAACAATCGTCTCATGTTGAATCTTACAAAGATAAACAAGATGATTGAAGAGTTTAGGAAAAACAGGCATATGTCAAACACTATTTCCATCATAGGTGAAGATGTGGAGGTGGTGTAAACCATAAATACCTAATGCCCACCTGGACAACAGACTGAACTGGAGACACAACAGTGAAGGTATCTATTGCAAGGACAGTACAGACGATGCTTCTTAAGGAGAGTGTAATCTCATTTGCAGCTATCTTTTGGGGTAAAACCAATGACTTAAAAAAGCTCAACAGTCTAATAAAGAATGACAGCCTCTTTTCTGAAGACTCTAGAGCTCATTGTGCAGAGAAGCTGCTTTATAAAAAAAATATTACAGACAACTATGAGCATCCTCTTCACAAGACTAATACAGAAACAGAATGACTACAATCAGAGACTTCTTCAGATTTCTGCAATATGCAATAAAATGTTTTTAACTGTTATATCTCATTTTAACATACAAATATAATTTAATTTTGAGTTTAACATTTTATGAAGTCGAGTCTGTAGTAGCCTTTAATACATGCCAATAATGATGAAGGGGCGCCACAATGACTGCAAGTCAAATTAGTTTTCTCTCAAGCAACTGAAACAGTAACATGAAAAACATCAAGTGATATTTTGCAAAAACAAGATTGACTTGTTTGGTTCATTACCCATCTGAACAGGTGAATAGGTGATTAATTGAATGAACAAATCACTTTTGTGTTGAGAAAAAACATGCCTCAAATACGTCCTGTCTCAGAAAGGTGTGTCACTGCCTCCCTCTGGTACTCCGAGGAAGCACACACCTTGACAAGGAGAAGAGAGCTTTTTGCACATGTTCACTTACTTCACAGCTTAACCATTGCTTCAGAACAGCATTTTTAGAAAATATTCACCCTTAGAGTTCATATATACAGGTCCTTCTCAAAATATTAGCATATTGTGATAAAGTTAATTATTTTCCATAATGTAATGATGAAAATTTAACATTCATATATTTTAGATTCATTGCACACTAACTGAAATATTTCAGGTCTTTTATTGTCTTAATACGGATGATTTTGGCATACAGCTCATGAAAACCCAAAATTCCTATCTCACAAAATTAGCATATCATTAAAAGGGTCTCTAAACGAGCTATGAACCTAATCATCTGAATCAACGAGTTAACTCTAAACACCTGCAAAAGATTCCTGAGGCCTTTAAAACTCTCAGCCTGGTTCATCACTCAAAACCCCAATCATGGGTAAGACTGCCGACCTGACTGCTGTCCAGAAGGCCACTATTGACACCCTCAAGCAAGAGGGTAAGACACAGAAAGACATTTCTGAACAAATAGGCTGTTCCCAGAGTGCTGTATCAAGGCACCTCAGTGGGAAGTCTGTGGGAAGGAAAAAGTGTGGCAGAAAACGCTGCACAACGAGAAGAGGTGACCGGACCCTGAGGAAGATTGTGGAGAAAGGCCGATTCCAGACCTTGGGGGACCTGCGGAAGCAGTGGACTGAGTCTGGAGTAGAAACATCCAGAGCCACCGTGCACAGGCGTGTGCAGGAAATGGGCTACTGGTGCCGCATTTCCCAGGTCAAGCCACTTTTGAACCAGAAACAGCGGCAGAAGCGCCTGACCTGGGCTACAGAGAAGCAGCACTGGACTGTTGCTCAGTGGTCCAAAGTACTTTTTTCGGATGAAAGCAAATTCTGCATGTTATTCGGAAATCAAGGTGCCAGAGTCTGGAGGAAGACTGGGGAGAAGGAAATGCCAAAATGCCAGAAGTCCAGTGTCAAGTACCCACAGTCAGTGATGGTCTGGGGTGCCGTGTCAGCTGCTGGTGTTGGTCCACTGTGTTTTATCAAGGGCAGGGTCAATGCAGCTAGCTATCAGGAGATTTTGGAGCACTTCATGCTTCCATCTGCTGAAAAGCTTCATGGAGATGAAGATTTTATTTTTCAGCACGACCTGGCACCTGCTCACAGTGCCAAAACCACTGGTAAATGGTTTACTGACCATGGTATCACTGTGCTCAATTGGCCTGCCAACTCTCCTGACCTGAACCCCATAGAGAATCTGTGGGATATTGTGAAGAGAACATTGAGAGACTCAAGACCCAACACTCTGGATGAGCTAAAGGCCGCTATCGAAGCATCCTGGGCCTCCATAAGACCTCAGCAGTGCCACAGGCTGATTGCCTCCATGCCACGCCGCATTGAAGCAGTGATTTCTGCCAAAGGATTCCCGACCAAGTATTGAGTGCATAACTGTACATGATTATTTGAAGGTTGACGTTTTTTGTATTAAAAACACTTTTCTTTTATTGGTCGGATGAAATATGCTAATTTTGTGAGATAGGAATTTTGGGTTTTCATGAGCTGTATGCCAAAATCATCCGTATTAAGACAATAAAAGACCTGAAATATTTCAGTTAGTGTGCAATGAATCTAAAATATATGAATGTTAAATTTTCATCATGACATTATGGAAAATAATGAACTTTATCACAATATGCTAAAATTTTGAGAAGGACCTGTATTGCACACAAGAGGCAGGTAAGCCTTAATGTCTTAGATCTACAAGAAATATTACAGCTTATTTCCTATCTTGTAGCATTATGGCTTAAATTTAGATAGTTTATTTCTACAACTGTAGAATTAAAAACCTAAGAGACGCATTAAGTAAGCAGCTTAATTGTAATGTAAATTTACAGTCAATATTTGAAGGGCTTAACTTTTTAACTAAAATAACAGTAACATGTAAGTGTAATATCAGATGTGAGTTCAAATATAAGACACAAAAAGCTAAACATATTTGCTCCAAGGGTCACACTGCTTAGGCATTTATTGGGCCTTGAAAAAGCAACAAACACACAGCAACTACAACCACAAACTTCAATGTATTCTGCTGGCATTTTATGTTACAAACAACGTAAAGGATGCATAGGTGTTAAATTGAAAGAAAATAATCCACACTGATACTTTAACAAAAACAAATCTGAAAAGTGTGGCCCGCATTCATTTTCTGCCAGGTTTACTCTGAAAGCCCTGAATAAAATCTAGTGTAAACAATTATCCTCAGAAGTCACCTAAAAGGTATTTATAGTTCACATTTGTGAATTTCATCTCAGTAAGGGGCTCGGAGGTGTGTTGGGGAACATCAGTGAACAAACTGCATTATAAACAGTAAAGTACCAGGCCAGGTTATAAAGCAATATAACCTAAACATCAAACTTCTTCTGAGAATGGCAAGATTAAATAAGCTATGATGCTAACAATTAACATCAACCTGACGAAACCCTGGCCAGGGTTGAAGGGAATATCAACAGGGAAATACAGGGAAATGCTGTAAGTAAAGCTGTTAAAGGCTGAAATTGACGAAAGGTTTACCTTCCACCAGGACAACCCTAAACGTGAAGCCGGAGCTACAATGGAATGATTTAGACCAAGGTCTTATAATGACCAGTCAACGTCCTGATCTAAATCCAATTCAAGAAATACTTGAAAATGTAAGTTTACAAATGATCTCCATGTAATCTGAGTGAGCTTCAGCTCTTTTAATAGGAAGAATGGGTCAAAATGTCTGTCTATAAATGTCCAAAGCTGGTAGAGACATACCCCTAAACCCTTTCAGCTAATTGAAGTGAAAAGTGGCTCTAAAAAGTATTGAATCTGAATATAAATGAATGTGAAACTTTAGAAATTTAAATTTATAAAATATTTGAAAACCTGTGTATTTTACTTCCACTTCAAAATAATGTGATACTTTATTTTGTCTATCACATGAAATCTCAATAAAATACTTTCAAGTTTGTAGTTGTGAAAAACTGTGGAACAGTTCAAATAGTATTGTTTGTAAGGCAATGAATAAAAAAGGAAGAAAAATGTAATAAAGACAGGCAAATAGGCTTGAGTTTCTATCTAAATGCAAAAAGATTTAAAACGTTTTTTTTTCAGCTGCTGTAGCACAACAGTGCCTATCCTCTGTCTTTGTGTATTTGACAACAGGTTCATCTTAAGAGGAAAAAAAACAGCTTTAATCTCTTTCCTTCTCAATCACAGTTAAAAATCCGTTCTTCCACCCCCACTCTAACCTCTCTGTTCCCCTGCAAATCCTCCAAGCCCCTATTCCTGCTCTGTCTGTCTCAACAGAGACAGTCATGACATTTGGTCACTCTAAAGAGCCATGATGGTGCTGTTAACTGTGAAGAGGGAGGTGGCTGTCATGGATACCTGATGCAGCATGGTGTTGGACCATCTGCCATGCAATGACAGCTCCCTGCTCACTGCTGTAATTACAGGAAACCCTACGCAGCCAGTGAGGCCTGGCACACATGAGGCTATATATGTGTGTGTGTGTGTCTTAGTGAGGAAAAATAAATAAATAAGACAGGAAAATAGCCAAGAGCCTGTGTATAGGAGACAAAAACTTGAACTGAGCCATTAAGCTGTCTATCCATTTAAACAAAATGGTGACGTTTATGTCTAATAACAGGACACCACCAACCAATCAGTGCAATGTATTCAATCTTGCCACAGTATTGCATACCTAAACCATTTTCCATGCCCATTTCTGTGTTTGTTGTCACCTACTGCGTCCCTCATAAAACAGCTGCCAAATATCCCTATTGAGCTTCACAGAAGCACCATAGAAGTTTTTCCAAATCATAAAGCAAACTGAGCAAAGCAACCATGAAGGACACAAACAGATACACAGCGGCCATTAATGATATCCCCACTAACAGCAGGCATAAGGCTTTGTTTGCAAAAAACATTCTAAAGCCTGGGAAGCATTGAAAATGAAATTTGAAAACCAACAAAAATACACTCTAAAATCTTGCACTATCAATTCTTTGAAAAACAAATTTGACTCATGAACAATTTCAAATAGAAATTTGTTTTATAATAAATTATCAAGTTTGGCTTGACTGATATAACAATTAATATACTCTCATCTGCCATATTAGACAAACCTGTTCAATTGCTTGTTAACACAAAAAGCAAATAGCTGGAAGACAAGTTGCTGCAATTCAAGCCAAGCATCAGAATGACTGAAGAAAGGGGATTTATGTGACTTTCGATGAAGTGTGGTTGTTGGTGTCAGACTGCCTGGTCTGAGTGTTTCAGAAACTGCTGATCTGCTGAGATTTTAACACACAACCCTCTCTTGGCTTTGCAGAGAATAGTCAGGAAAAAGAGAAACCAGCCAGGGAATGGCAGTTGGGGGCATGAAAATGCCTCGTTGATGTCAGAGGTCAGAGGAGGATGTTAGACTGGTTCAACATGACAGAAAAGTTACAGTAGCTCAAATAGTAACTCGTTACAACCAAGGTATGTGGAATACCTTATCTGAAAGCAGCAGTCATGGAGTTTTAAGCAAATAGACTACAGCACCAGAAAATCACACAGGACTGGAAAAATGTTGCCTGGTCCCAGAAGTCTTGATTCCACATGTGATGTTCAGATGCCAAAATGTGGCAGAAACAACATCGCAGCATAACAAGCATAACCCATTGTCAAGGTTTCAGCCCAGCGGTGGTGTGGTGGTCTGTGAGATACTTGATAACACTCAACAGATTCCCTATGGAGTGTAAGGTCAGGCCAGATAGCCAGCCAATAAAGCACAGGGATAAAATGGTCATCAAACCAAGTATTGGTTCTATTAGTGACTATTTAAGCAAGTGCCAAGTCCTGATGGAAAATGAAAAAAACCAAAAACATTTCCATATTGTTTGTTGGCAGAGAGAAGCGTGTAATAAGGTTTCCTGGTAGATGGATGTGCCAACTTTGGACTTAAAAAAAAGGAGTAGACCAACACCAGCAGATGTTATGGCTCCTCAAATCATCACTGGTTTAAGTGTAACAGTGGTAACCCATGTCCTCGATTTACCTGTTTGTGGTGGCTCTTGAAGAACTAACTAGAGCTGCAGTCCAAACCTTCTGAATCTCCCCCAAACTCCTTTACTTGCTTTGCTTCATAGTCCTCTTAAGGCTGCAGTAACCCCTGCTGCTTGTGAACCTTCTTCTACCACACATTTTCCTTCCACTTACCATTCCAAAAATATAGAGACAACACTCAATAAGCAGTCAGCTTCTTTAGCAATCATCTTTTGTTGCTTACCCTCCTTGTGGAGAGTGTAAGGAACTGTCTGCTGGGCAGCTGTCAAGACTGCATGATTGTGTAGGCCAAACATAACATTACAGTGTTAAGAATTATGTTTATTGGTCCTGTGTAACAATAATCATATTTAGGTTAGTTAGTTAATAGTTTTTATTAGCTGTAAGTTTAATAATCAAAATTCATAGAAATAAAACTGAATGTATCACTCTGTAAAAAATACGAATAAAATTTGAGTTTCACTTTTTGAATTGAATTACTAAAATATATTACATTGTTGATGCCATTCTAATTTATTGAGATGCACCTGTAAAGTGAAATCAGTGAAATCTGCTACACAAACAAGTCTGACCAACAGACAAACAATCCACCAACATCACCAACCTTCAGATGTCTGGAAGAGATTATTGCTTAACGGGTCAGGCTGGTTTGGCAGTGAAAGATGTACTTTCTGATCAATATAAACCATCAAATGTGCAACACTAAAGAGACACCTTTCACAGAAAACAGCTACCTTTGCAGTTTTTGTTATAGGTCTTACAAAACAGAAGAAACATAAATAAAACAGGAGGCATTAGTTAAATCTTAGCTAACAGGAACTTTTCATGTGGAATAGACAGAAATATGTGTGAATAATTTTTATTATGTTGAAACGTTCAAGTAAACAATTCTTCCATAAAAATATTATAATGAAATCTTTATCATTTCAGCCACCAAGTTCCAAATTTAGGGTTTTTCATTACAGTTAGAAATATTCATGACAGATTTGAACCTAAACAGTAAAAACGCAGCTCCAAAAACAATGCAAATTACTACAATCGATTAATTTGACTTTTTGAAGGGAGTACCAAAGAAAATACTATTTTAATAGAAATTATGCTGTGACACGCGAACTGAACAATAAAGCAGTAGAAAAAAAATATATACATAATATATTTGATGAAGAAAGTTAAAGAAATATATCCTTTCGCTGAAGACATTGGTCTGTTAGTTTTGTCCTTCTGAGGACAACCACTGGAATATACAAATGATTTCTGAACTGACAGAGTAGTTTATTGATAAGGAAAACACAAACAACTGAGCAACAGTGTTTCATTTCTCCATTTCCACCAAGTTTCAAGGAGAAAATGATTCACTGGCTGTTTACATTCAACCTTGCGGCCACAACAACACATGACAATCACATACTAAGTCTCCATTTTCCAGAGCCTGCAAAGCAGAGACTATATTTCCTTGACAATGTGATTTATTGCCTTAAACTAAAGACACATCTGATGATCAATCATTTTACATGAGCTGTATCATACAGCAGCAAGACCACCAGTGCAACTAAGTGACAGATGTGGCCTTTAATCTTGATGTAGAGATTATACATTCTGATTATTAAAGTTGTTAAAAAATACCACACTTCTTTAAAAAGATTCTGTGCTGCATACAGTTGTGATATTAATTCGTCTGCAAGTGGTAATGTTCCACACATCATTTCAAACAACAGTGGACTAAATAACCTTTCAGGTGTTGCCCTCTGGTAATCAGGAAGGCTGAACGGAGTAAAGCAAAGTTTCTATTTTTTTCTTCTTTTTGGTCTTTAAATCTGTCAAGCAACATGCTGGATTTAGAAATATTGACAGCCTTTTGGAAATTTCAGGGTAAAGGTAATGATCTACTGTACATTGTGAAATATACACAATTTCAATAATGCTATAAGATGGAAAAGAAACTTCATATTTATTTTGTCTGTTTTAAAATGGTAAAATCTAAATTATAGCGACTCCTCTCTCACCCACATCACCTCTGCTGCTGATACAAAGAATCAATGAAAGAAAGACAAACACATTTTTATGCAATACTTATATCTACTTAAAGTTCTTGAAGAGACATCTAATTTAGCTAAGATATTTCTGCAAAGCAAAGGTTAAACAAACTGATCAGTCAAGTCTGATCAGCGCATCTCTAGATGAAACACAGCAGTTTTCATGGTTACCATGGTAAAAGTTATCTCAGTTAGTGTTACCATTTTTAAAACTAATGTTAAAACCATATTTAATTACTGCACTGATTAGCCTGTAAACTATTAAAAGATACAATGTCCAAGAAACCAAAAGAAGGCAGTGAACATTTTTTAGTCTCAATGGAGCTCTTAAGGTTTTAGTGGTTGTGATCTGGATTTGACAAAAACATGCTCAAGGCTTTTTGAAGACCTTTTTTCTGTCTGCATTACACACAGAAAGAAAGGACACTACAAAAACTAGTTGCTGCCCTGTAGTTAATGGTAGTTTAACTTTTAGCCTGATGTGTGCAGCATGGTATGGTTAGGTTTATCTGTTTATTACCAACCTGTCAGATTTATGGGACAAGAATCACTGCAGTTTAGGCTCTGCTTATTCTGAGCAAACCAGCTGAAATAACAATCTTTTTACCTGAGGTGACCTAACAAAGTTCTTCATTTTACAAAAAGTGTCAATACAGCACATACAATTAGCCATTTCTTTATTTATTTAAATCATCAATAAGTACCATAAACACACAAACTACAATCTGAATGCCAAACAGCACATTCTATAGCCAAGTGAAATACTTTAGAAGATTCTCTATGCTCATAAACAATCTCTCTGCTGGATGCATTGTGTATCTTTGTGCTGCAGACTATTATTAGCCTGTAATATATTTATTGATTCAATAAACAGAAAATATAAAATGCACTATTTGCTACTTGTAAAAACGCTAGAAACCACCTTAACGATGCTGACTGAATGATAATGAATGTAATTGGACTAAAAAGACAAACATCAAGTAAAACCTGATAGATTTAGGTTTGTTGATTTTATATAGATTTACCCCTTAATACTACCACCACTACTACTACTACTCCACAAAATGCTTCTGGCTCCATTATTTGGGCAATACATCTCCTTTGAAAATGATAAATGTTTACAAAATTGTGACAATATTAATACACTTAATGCATTATACACTAATATACTTAACTATTGTGCCATTAAATCCCTATGAAGGAACATTCTTATTACTACAAATATTATAACTAATTCTAGCTAATTTACAGGGTCATGCAAGTACTGAATATTAGTTGCTCGTTACGTTTTTAACTGCTGAGCTTCTGACAAACCATCTCTAGAAGAAATCTGTAAGGGTGCAGATACTTTTTTCACAGCATCGTAATCCATGTTAAATGTTGCAGCAGATAGTAAGGGTTGAGCGAACTGGACATTTTACAGCGAGGGTCAAAAGCTGTCCATTGGTGGTACAGTCAACAAGAGCAGTAGAACAAGTGAGAACCTGGTATCAATGTGCTGCACTGACCAGTCAAAGGATTTTGGCACTTCTCAAACTACCCCTGGAATATCATTTTTAAAACATTGGGTGTGGGGGAGGTGATTAGGAACCAAATGTAGTTTAAATTGCTTGGTGATCCAATTAAAACTGGAGCCCTGCAGATAGCAGTGTTTTTCTAATGAGGTAAAATCAACAGCATTAGCATTGCCTACTCCCCACTGTCTCCCTTATGAGAACTTCCTCCTTTTTCACATTTTTCTTGCTGTGGGCACGTCTTATTCAAACTGTCTGTAGAAAATAAATATGTGCATTTGGAGTTATTATCGCACTCTAATTTTCGGTAATGAAAGTGCTAGCCTGCACTAGTGGATGAGCCATTTTAATTTAGGCTTCCAATGCAGGCCTGCATATTAATGACCTTATTTGCATAAATCATGTCACTCCATTCGGGATTCCAATTAAACCCTTGATTAATTGCTCGGCTGACCCATTAAATAGAAGCCTTTAAGTGGTTCAACAGGCCACTGAAGCTTGTTGACACATATACACAGGCACGCAAACATCCGACTGTAAGCCCGCACGTGATATTCTCCGAATAGGATTCATCTTAGAGAAGGAATCTTACTATATTTGAAATGTGAACATGCTCTGGGAAGTGTGAAAATCCTGCATGATGAAATGCAGAGTGAACAGCCCGTGAAAATTCTGTTAAGGAGAGAGACGCTCCACTTGTCCAACAACATGATGATATCAATGTCACTGGCAGAGATGAAAACCACATCAGAGTAAGGTGTTTGTAGGTGTGAGAGAGAAGTCATTTTCTTTTAAAATTGCCTGTTGTACGTTATTTTTGCTAACTATACAGGATAGGCTGAAAATAGAGTTTTTGCAGCAGGAAGAGATGAAACGCTACACTCATTCAGAGGAAAATGTTTTGCATGAACCTACAAATCATACACATGCATACCTTTCTTTTTTGCAAGCTTCAAAAACCACTTTTTAGCTACTCTGACTTTTAAACACTGTTCTGTTGTAAAACAGACAGACATAGCTGTGATACAGATTGCCCAATCAATGCACAAAAAACAAAGAGCCTTCATATAAAAAACTGACACTTAACTGACAAGATATCCTTCATGCCAATCAGCTCCTTGCTGTGTGTGAAAACTGTTAACACATGTTACCACAACCGCAATGAGGATATGAGAACCAGAAATGTATAGAACCAGCTTTCCTTCCAATGTTGCAATCCCTGTAAATATATCTTCCAACATTTTCTGTGCTATATGGCATATGAAATGTTGCATAACTAAGTTGAATAAGAAATACATAGAAAATTCACCTCATTTGTTAAAGATGAGGTGAATTGTTGAAAATAAAAAAGGCTTGTGATAATTTCACACCCACCGTACCACATTTGAACAACTCATATCCGACCATATCTTAGCTGTATCCAACCTACAACAAGTTAAAAACAATCACTTAGACCATGCTCACGAGGTGAAGGCCATATGATTTCCAATTTCTATCCCTAGCCGAGTTCAGGGACTGAGGGATTCAAAGATCCAACGAACCTCCCAGCCTCAGAGTAACCTTAGAGGCTGAAAACAATAGCTATGTGCTGACATTTTGCCTTCAACTGAGCTGGGAAACAAGACTGTAGACGTTGAATGCACTGAAGACCAATTTGGTTCTGCAAGTGAGATAACTGCTTGCTTACAGACCCTAAATTAAGGCACTTCTTCTCAGTTTTATCTCTGGGAGGCTCTGGTGTCAGAAATAGATCATATCAAACCAACTTCCTCCTTTGAATACCATTTTGCCTCCCTTATTTTGTCACAGTTCCAATAGTTTTAAGCTGTAATTGTTTTTCTGATTTTAGATATTTGCAAGTTTAGGTGAGGGGCTATTTTTTGTTACCATTTACTGACTAATGAAGAACTTTGAAGAGTGGCTAAAAGAATTGGATCTCTGCATCCCATCTTGCTTATAACCCAGGGAAACTGTCACGGTGTGGTTTTCAGAGTGGGCCCAAGTGCAGACGGCCAGGCAGAGGCAGCGGGGCAAGTAAAAAAGATTTAATAAATAATAAATAAATGAAAACGTACAGCAGGCAGGAGGTAGATGCAGGCAAGTACGTGGGATGAAAATGGCATAACCAAAACAATCAAGGACAGGTTTGGATTGGCCTGACTTAGCTTGGCTTGGTTTGGTATGGCACAGCATTGCAAACAGTATACTCCAGCAAGGAGTAAACAGAACAGAAGGGTAAATGTAGAGCATATAGGTGAAAGCTGTGAGACTGATTAAATGAAGCAGGTGGGCTGAATGAGGCGGATTGCAATGGCAGAGAGAGAAATCAAAACATGACTGGAACTGAACAGAAATACAAGGACACAATCTAACCTAAGGAAATATCTAACGGATAAAACAGAACTCAAATATACCATAAACAAAATACAAGAAAAGGTAAGAGACTAAACCTAAGGAAAGAACTAATAAAGAACCACCTGGAGAATATAAACAATCATGAGCAATGTCCAAATGAAAACTCAAAAACCTACAAATCTAGACTGAAACAGGAAGTTATGGATTAAGAATTCAAAATTCCACTCTGCTCAACTTAAAAAGCATAGAATTAGTATAGCATCAATTTCTATAGTAATTGTTAGGTAAGTGAAGCACCAGACATTTTGTAAAAAAAAATGTTAACATTTCATTTTTATCCCTACTAAATAAATGCACCTAAATAAAAGCTTGAATCTTTCTGGTGAATTTATTTTAAGACTTATTATTCATCTTTGCTCTAGGATCAATGAGTGTGGTGGACACTGCAGAATAAAAGGATTTTTTTCGACAACGAGTGAGTTAAGTCATAATAAGGCGAATTATATTATTAACATCCTCAGGCTTCTGATTCTAATTACTAAGTGCACATTTTTGCAGTGCATAAAAACATGAGGATCCTGACACATGAAATCTTGACTTTCTTTCACACCATGTTCTGGGAGATGACTGAATATGTTCCGTTTCTAGAGCTAAAAACCTTCGATCACTGTCACAATGGGCTGAACAGATGTGTGCGGACTTGTCTGCTCACACTAGTGTGAGGCTCTTGACATCCCGTAGGCAGTGATTGGATGTTTTCAATCCTCAGTACAGCAGCACAAAGCTTCTTTGTCTTCCACGCCATCAATGAAAGGGGTTTCACATGTTTGGATTCTCTTTTGTTCACATGCAATTTTTAGTGTCATTAAAGAATATCTAAGTTGTAATCTGAATGTTACTTTTGTCACTTTATAACATTATAAATTGACAGAAAATATTACTACTTAGTTATTATCATTTATTTTCATTTACATAGGGAGAAGGATTTATCACCATCCATATGCCAAACTAAATTGCAATATCCATCTTTAGATGGATCTATTCCAAAGGAAACTTTGTATACAAATATATAGCATAAACAAAGACTAGTTCATTTGGTTTGTCTGATTTTATTTTTTGCTTTATCTTGGTATAAAACGGAAATTGACAAAAACGATCATATCTGTCTCTGCGAGGCTTTATGCTCTACCTGCAATTAGCATTAGCATGTGCAGCAATCTGAGTCTCTTTCTATCTTTTGCTGGCTTAAAGCTGACCTGCCAGGGCCAAGCCAGGCACATTGGATTAATATGTGCTGCATGGCCCTGTCCTTACATCAGTCTTCGGCACACTGACTTCCAACTGACACCATAGTGTTGTGCAAAAACACTAAGCTTAAAGGAAAACAACTAGCACATCTCTCTTGCCTGATAGTTTTTAGTTCAATGTAATGTGTATGACATCACCGATTTTCATCTGTGCATTTCTTTCCATGTATTGTCATTTTCAAAGATGTTAAACGCATTCTCTCTTATCTGTATCACTATGAACCACTTTTTATAGATGGTTTTTGACAAGGGAATAAGATTTTTACACTAGATAAACAGTTAGTGCACCGATTTGTCAAGAAAACTCAATAAAAATATGACACGGAAAAAACGTAGCTAAGGTCTGCAGCATAGTGGGAGAAAGAGAGCTTAGCTGTACTTACTGCAGCATAATGGCTTTCTACTAAAAAGTATGCTACAAGAACTACAGTCAAGATAGTGCAAGGATTTCTTTGGAGACAGACTTTGTCTGGACACACGAGGGGGTGTATGAGCCACAAAAAATAGAAGGATGAGCTGACTTAGCAGCCGTCTCCTTGTGTCCCAGGTATGTTTTCTTTTGTAGTAATTATAGTTCGTATGCAGAATGAAATGAATGTGTTTATAAGAGAAATACATCTTTTGGTGGTGTCGTTATGCTTACAGATGTCATTAATACTTTAATTAATAATTTTACAAATGCATGCTAATGTAAACAAAAGAGATATCTGAGTCACCTGAAGCAGCAGCAGTATTTGAAGTATGCTCCTAAACGCTGTCCGTTATGTCATTTAATGATAAATTTAACAAGAACAGGCTGAGAATGATTCAAGAATTTTTATTGGTTTCTTTTATTCACATGTTAAGGTATGAAATTTGGGCTCAGTTCCCAATTAAAAAGCCTAATACTTAAGTAAAAAGAAAACTAAGTATAACATACAAAGCTAAATCTAACAGTAAAAAGACAAAATACAGCAATCAGCAAAAATATGTGCAATAAAGAGCAAAAACAAAAACCAGAAATATACACACTTAAATAGTGAAACTGAAATTAACTTTGCAAAGTACTAAATACACATGTAAAGCATGAGGTGGTCCCTAATATTGCACCTATAAGTGAGTGAAATATTTCACCTTTGGTGGGTGAAGTGTTTAGTGCAGGTCAGTGTGTACTGACCCACCACTGCTGTGTCGTCTGCGAACTTCACTATATGACAGCTGGGATGTTTTGCCGAGCAGTCATACGTCTGCAGAGTGAACAGGAGGGGCCTCAACACACAGCCCTGGGGCGAGCCAGTGCTGAGGCTGGTGGAGGAGGAAACAGTGTTGTGGATGCTGACAGTCTGAGGTCTGTTGGTCTGTTGATTTTTGTCCTTCGCCATAAGGACTGAATGAGGCGATTGTAAACTAATTTACTCTATATCATAGTTTATTGTAGCTTGTTTATGGGTTTGCAACATGGGCTTTGTCCTCCCAGAATGTAATTTTCCATTTATGCATGCTAATGGTGAGCGTATTCACCATTAATGTAAAAGTGTGATTTAAAAAATGTCATATTGTGAAGTGAGAGAGAGGGAACCGTGGGATTGAGTCAAAATTGAAATGTACATCAGAATCTTTTTTTAAAACTATTAAATATAAAATAATATTACATACTCTGGGTTTACAGCATGTTTTCTACTAAAGCAGCTACAGAATGCAAATCTAGGGAAGCAAAGGACTATGGTAAAACATATCTGATTTGATTAAAGAACGGAAGGAAAGGATAAGTGCACTTTCATATTCTCTAACAACTCTATTTAACCTTCTTTCTATAATATATCTTGTGGGGGTATGTGAGGAGCATTACTTTTGAAATCCTCTCTAAATTTGGCTTAGCGTGGATGTTATAGTTCAAAAAACTTAAATCAGAACTATGCATATAATGTGATGTAATACTTTACTTCATATTAGTCTACAAATCTTTGTAATTAAAACAGAACCAGCCTCAGGCCCTCTTAAGCTGCCCTCATTCACTGTCTGTCTCTCTTGTTAACCAATTTTTGTTACATTTGGCTGTGCATCACCATGGCAGCGGACAGTGGCGCTCATGTCTGACTCAGACATCATCCAGAGTGTTTTAGCTTTGAGTGAGTCATAATGAGTCCCACTCTGCATTGCTGCTACTGAAAATAGACTCACTCTCCTCAAGATTTCTCTGGGGAGAAGGACTGTGATCATCCCTCAAAACATTCCTTTCATTCTGTTACAAACATGGCCTAAAATAAGATAGAGGAATGCTGGGATCCAAACAAAGCTGCTGGGGAGCTATAAATTGCAGATAATTTGAGTTTATGCAGGGATATAGAAACAACAAACAGCATATACAGAAGCAGGATATATTCCTGAATTCTAACTACAGTATCTCACAAAAGTGAGTACACCCGTCACATTTTTGTAATTATTTTAATCTTATCTTTTCATGGGACAACACTGAAGATATGACACTTTGATATAAATGTGAAATAGTCAGTATACAGCTTGTATAACAGTGTACATCTGCTGTCCCCTCAAAATAACTTAATATACAGCCATTAATATCTAAACTGCTGGCAACAAAGTGAGTACACCTGTAAGTGAAAATGTCCAAATCGTGTCAATATTTTGTGTGGCCACCATTATTTTCCAGCACTGCCTTAACTCTCTTGGGCTTAAGGTTCACTAGAGCTTCACAGGTTGCTACTGGAAGCCTCATCCACTCTTCCATGATGACATCCCAGAGCGGGAGGATGTTAGAGACCTTGTGCTCCTCCACCTTCCGTTTCTGGATGCCCCACAGATGCTCAATACGGTTTAGGTCTGGAGACATGCTTGGTCAGTCCAACCTTTACCCTCAGTTTCTTCAGCAAAACAGTGGTCATCTTGAAAGTGTGTTTGGGGTTGTCATCATGGTAGAATCATGCTCTGCATCAGTATACCAACATGTATGCTTCAGTAAGCATACATGTTGGTATTCATGGTTCCCTCAATGAACTGTCGCTTCCTTACAGCCGTTAGCACTCATGCAGCCCCCAACCATGACACTCCTACCACCAGGCTTGACTGTAGGCAAGTCACACTTGTCTTTGTACTCCTCACCTCGTTGCCACACACACACACTTGACACCATCTAAAAAAAATTTATATTGGTCACATAAGACCACAGGACATGGTTCCAGTAATCCATGTCCTTAGTATGCTTGTCTTCAGCAAACTGTTTGCAGGCTTTCTTGTGTATCATCTTTAGAAAAGGCTTCCTTCTGGGAGGACAGCCAATGATGACCAATTTGATGCAGTGTGCGACATATGGTCTGAGCACTAAGAGGACGACCCCCCACCCCTTCAACCTCTCCAGTACGTCTGTTTTCAAAATAGAACCTCTGTATATGACACTGAGCATGTGCACTCACCTTCTTTGGTCGACCATAGCGAGGTCTGTTCTGAGTGGAACCTGTCCTGGTAAACCAATGTATGGTCTTGGCTACTATGCTTCAGCTCAGTTTCCGGGTGTTGGCAATTTTCTTATAGTCTAGGACATAATTTAAGTATGTATAGCAATATTTATTTATTTTTCCAGATTCTGAGAGAGCAAAAGGGATTGAATGTGAATGATGCTCAGTGGTCCAAAGTCCTTCTTTAAAGTTGAAGCACATTTTGCATTTGGAAATCGGGTTGACAGAAGAATGGAGAGGCCCATACGCCAAGATACTTGAAAGTTTTCAAATTCTGTGATTATTTGTGAAGCATAATGTCATCTACTGGTGTTGGCCCACTGTGTTTAATTAAGTCTAAAGTCAGTGCTGCAGCCTACAGGGACATTATAGAACATTCATTTTGATGGTTCCCTTTGCTGACAACTTTTAAGGAGCTGCCGATTTAACTGTCCAGCAGACTGCCAAAACTACCAATATATGGTTTCATGACTATGGGTTCGCTGTGCTTCATTGGCCAGCAAAGTTCCATAGAGAAAGTTTCAAGAGAAAGATGTGAGACACTATACCCAACAATGCAGATGAGCTGAAGGCCACTCTGCTAATACCTTAGCAGAGTCACAGGCTGATCACCTCCATTTCACGCTGCATTGGTGCAGATATTCACGCAGACCAAATACTAAGTAAATACAGGTCCTTCTCAAAATATTAGCATATTGTGATAAAGTTCATTATTTTCCATAATGTCATGATGAAAATTTAACATTCATATATTTTAGATTCATTGCACACTAACTGAAATATTTCAGGTCTTTTATTGTCTTAATACGGATGATTTTGGCACACAGCTCATGAAAACCCAAAATTCCTATCTCACAAAATTAGCATATTTCATCTGACCAATAAAAGAAAAGTGTTTTTAATACAAAAAACATCAACCTTCAAATAATCATGTACAGTTATGCACTCAATACTTGGTCGGGAATGCTTTGGCAGAAATGACTGCTTCAATGCGGCGTGGCATGGAGGCAATCAGCCTGTGGCACTGCTGAGGTCTTATGGAGGCCCAGGATGCTTCGATAGCGGCCTTTAGCTCATCCAGAGTGTTGGGTCTTGAGTCTCTCAACGTTCTCTTCACAATATCCCACAGATTCTCTATGGGGTTCAGGTCAGGAGAGTTGGCAGGCCAATTGAGCACAGTGATACCATGGTCAGTAAACCATTTACTAGTGGTTTTGGCACTGTGAGCAGGTGCCAGGTCGTGCTGAAAAATGAAATCTTCATCTCCATAAAGCTTTTCAGCAGATGGAAGCATGAAGTGCTCCAAAATCTCCTGATAGCTAGCTGCATTGACCCTGCCCTTGATAAAACACAGTGGACCAACACCAGCAGCTGACACGGCCCCCCAGACCATCACTGACTGTGGGTACTTGACACTGGACTTCTGGCATTTTGGCATTTCCTTCTCCCCAGTCTTCTTCCAGACTCTGGTACCTTGATTTCCGAATGACATGCAGAATTTGCTTTCATCCGAAAAAAGTACTTTGGACCACTGAGCAACAGTCCAGTGCTGCTTCTCTGTAGCCCAGGTCAGGCGCTTCTGCCGCTGTTTCTGGTTCAAAAGTGGCTTGACCTGGGGAATGCGGCACCTGTAGCACATTTCCTGCACACGCCTGTGCACGGTGGCTGTGGATGTTTCTACTCCAGACTCAGTCCACTGCTTCCGCAGGTCCCCCAAGGTCTGGAATCGGCCCTTCTCCACAATCTTCCTCAGGGTCCGGTCACCTCTTCTCGTTGTGCAGCGTTTTCTGCCACACTTTTTCCTTCCCACAGACTTCCCACTGAGGTGCCTTGATACAGCACTCTGGGAACAGCCTATTCGTTCAGAAATGTCTTTCTGTGTCTTACCCTCTTGCTTGAGGGTGTCAATAGTGGCCTTCTGGACAGCAGTCAGGTCGGCAGTCTTACCCAGGATTGGGGTTTTGAGTGATGAACCAGGCTGGGAGTTTTAAAGGCCTCAGGAATCTTTTGCAGGTGTTTAGAGTTAACTCGTTGATTCAGATGATTAGGTTCATAACTCGTTTAGAGACCCTTTTAATGATATGCTAATTTTGTGAGATAGGAATTTTGGGTTTTCATGAGCTGTATGCCAAAATCATCCGTATTAAGACAATAAAAGACCTGAAATATTTCAGTTAGTGTGCAATGAATCTAAAATATATGAATGTTAAATTTTCATCATGACATTATAGAAAATAATGAACTTTATCACAATATGCTAATATTTTGAGAAGGACCTGTATACTTAATATGCACACCCCATACTCAGCAGGCCAATATTTCTTAATAGATATACTTTAATGAATTAAGATATATTTTAATTTTGTGTATACATTTACTATGAAACTAAATTTGTGATTTTCATAAGCTGCAGGCTATGATCATCGTCATTAACAGAAATAACCCTTGAAATATATCTATGGGAAGAAACTTGTGCCATAAGAATCTGAATTCGAATTGCTCAGACTGAATCTGTATTTGTGAAATGTTAAATTAAATGTACTGGTTTGAAAAATAGTTTCACCAAACCAAAACTGAATTTAATGGTTTGAAACTGAATTAATTTGCTAATTTTGTTGTATTAAAAATTCAGTTTGACTACTTTCAGTTCCAAAATTCAGTTTTAGTGAAATTTAATTTCAAACTATGCAAATACATCCGACATCTGAGCTGATGCACAAAAAATTATAATTAATTGAAACATTGTTTGGTAAATCGATGCACATGTAAAGATAAGAAATGTCGGTGAAGTTTTTTAGATAGCTTCTATCATTTGTTGTAAAAGGAGGACCTACAATAGCTTTGAATGTAACACCTGCAGATTTTACTCTCGCAGTTCTGCTAAATGAATGCCTCCTTGTGTATGGGAGGCATATCTCCCAGAGTGAAATTTGTAAATGAGATTTGTTAACCCCCGGCACGACATTCATTCCATAATTCCCCTCCTGGGGAAATAAATATTTCCATCTCAACTTCTTCTAAAATCTGTAAAATCTATACACTTTAAATAAGCTAGATAATGAGGTGCCACCTCCGTGCTGCCCTGTCACTCATCGAAGACCTGCAGGTGATTCATCATTTACACTCCTTGATAGGTGTTGCCCTAGAATTCTTCTCAGCTCTTTCAGTCATCTATTCTTAAAACCCAGAGGGAGAAATGCACATTAATAATAAAATTCAAATGTCATATGAAACAAAACCTGATTACTTATTTTACATTTAACCACTGGCAAAGCTGCAGGCAAACTCTATCCTTCTACTAGTGCAGAGAAAAATGGAAAGATGTGAAGCATAAGTGATATTGATTTCAGTCTTTAGTAATTTATGAAGCAGTTCTATTTTATGTAATGCAAAACGTACGTGATTTCTTAATGTTTTCCCCATGGTTTGTTTTTTGTGTACTTACATCATATTTATCCTTACTTAAACTGAACCCGCAGATGGATTCATAAAATATCTGCAAGCTTGCCATATTCCAATCTGTGTGAGTGGGAGGGAGCTAGTTGTTTCTGACTGATCAGCATCCTCTGAGCAGATTTTTATTTGTGACAAAAGTAAAAAAAAAATATGTGGAACATCAACCTTTTGATCTTAAATGGGATAATGTAATCAGACCAGTCCTTTTATCTTAAAGAAAATTGGGGGAGATGAACTCCAATTATGTCAGTCAGTCAGTCATTTTCTACTGCTTATTCCATAGTGGGTCACAGGGGAGCTGGTGCCTATCTCCAGCAGTCTATGGGCGAGAGGCAGGGTACACCCTGGACAGGTCGCCAATCCATCGCAGGGCAACACACAAACAACACACTCATTCATACACCTAAGGGCAATTTAGAGTTACCAATTAACCTAACAGGCATGTCTTTGGACTGTGGGAGGAA
Organism: Girardinichthys multiradiatus; assembly: GCF_021462225.1. NCBI lineage: Eukaryota > Metazoa > Chordata > Actinopteri > Cyprinodontiformes > Goodeidae > Girardinichthys > Girardinichthys multiradiatus. The sequence goes on along the minus strand of NC_061806.1, from coordinate 38,506,092 downwards.
GCTGGAGTACCCGGTGAGAACCCACGCATGCACGGGGAGAACATGCAAACTCCATGCAGAAAGACCCCAGGCCAGGAATCGAACCAAGGACCTTCTTACTGCAAGGCAACAGTGCTACCAACTGCACCACCGTGCAGCTCCAATTATGTTTAATAGTATATTTATTCACCTTGTCAACCAAACCAGAACAGAAGTAAAAAGTTTAATCAGGTATTGATTTGGCTTTTTTATGCTTTTAAGTCACAGAGCACATTTGGTGTGTATTTGACCAATTTTAAGTGCTAACGTGTGGTTGTGGGTTAGGAATGCGCTCACTGGGATGCCATGCATTAATGAATTATCACCGATCATAAAAGGATGTTAACTACATAAACCGCTATATCGTAAACCTAAACCTAGCCTGATCTGCTTTCAGCAGTGCTGTTAATCCTTTTTCATAAGCTGACACTTCTTTTCAGGTGGTCCGTCACAGCCCAGGCATGTGGTAAGGATCTTCCTCCTCCCCAGGGGCTTTAGTTTACAAGAGAAAAAAGCACACTTGCAAGGGTTCACTGGTCACTGTAAATTCAGATTCTTTAGCCTTTGTCTTGATTCCTTATCTGTTGGTAACCAAAAAAACCCACTAATCACAGAGATAATTCATCTTTAACATGCACCAGCGTAAGCCACAGGGTAAGCTTTCTCTGATTAAAGGTGGAGCAACAGTGAAACAAGTAAGTATGCAGGAGCTTTAAAAGTACATGTGCTTCAGTGGATGATTACTGTAATGGATAAGAACGACATTTTGTGTCCAGTTACTTCAAAAATACAATCATACGAAAATGATTTTGCTGCAGCTGCCACTATCATGCAGAAAGTTGCTAACATAATCCTACAGCAGCATGAATAAAATAGATGGAGAATATTAATAAAACTGTAATATTTATTTAGCTTTGTTGTAATTAATTGCTGAATTTCTGTTTCAAAATAAAGCAGATTCATCATGCTATACATTTCTGTTCCCAAGTTTTATGCAGACACTGTGGTAATGTCAAACTGTGACATGTTAACACAATGTTATAGTCTGACAATCTCCTACCAGCCCAGGCTTGTTGTAGCTCCATATTTTCCATATTTTGTTGTGAAAGATAAAAACAGTGGTCATGGATGGTTGTGATGCCATTTAGCCCTTCTTTAATTGGATTGTTTGCAATGTTTGTACACTATGACCCACAATAGTCAGGTTTGCAAGTCGCCAGTGCAGTTAATAAACAAAGTTTGCAAACCTTCTCTAACAGTTTTTATATCAAAACCCTAAAACTACCCGTCTTTCAATGTCCATCTAATCAGTTATACAACATCCAGTACACAAAGTACACCAGGTGTGAATGCAAGTACAAAAGCACTGTGCAACCAAGAGCTATCAGTCAGTCCAAGAAAAGCACTCTAAGCTAAAAATAGTCCCATTCAGATCAGTGAAGAAATAGGATTTGCCACAGCTCTCCTGGAAAAGAACCCGTGCTCTCAATCCATTCCACTACCCTTCTGATGGGATTTGCTCACCCTGACCAACTGTGACCAAGTGATCTGGCCCTCAAACTTTCCCTCTAAGTCTCTCATGACAGTTAACACATCAACATGTTGCTTAATCTGCTGCAAAGCTCAATTGTTAAGCAGTTAGATGTTTGGTTTTTTCAACTACATATTACTTTGCAACTATAAGCTGCACAAGACAACATTTGGCAGTGTTAGACCAACAGGAGACTGAAATGTGGGCAAAGCACAAAAGAAAATCTATTTAATGAATTTAATCAGCCATTTTAATCATTTTATTCTTTAAAAAAGACATGCATCAAATCGAGTCAATTACTGGGAGAGGATAATGTGTTTGGGATTAAAAAGCAGGATCTGTAGGCCATAATACTCCTACTACCAACATCAATTAATACAAGCATAAAAAGCAGGAAAGAAATGTCTGGAATTGTTTGCTATTTCTCCAAATACTTTGCACATTTACAAGCAGAAATGGTTTAATATGATGCTTTAAGGTTTTATCAACCACAATCCCTTAAGAGAACAAGATAATGCTGGCACTTAAATTTTGTATTTTGTAATGGCTTTTTGCTTTAATAGCTCTAAAGTTAACAAAGCTCTGGCACATAGCCAAATATGTATTCTATCCTTATCAATCCAAATAGCTCATAGAACAAGTGGACTAACAATACTTGAGAAATAACTTAATTACAGCTCACTCTCCCCAGCACTCTAATTATAGCCTTTACAACAGAGCGGCAGTAATGCACTTTTAAGTGTAATGGGAGTTTACTTAATTAGGCCTATCACACACAGGCATGCTCACATGCACACACAGACTTAAAGGCTGGTGTGAAAACTGTCATTCAGTAATTAGTAGCGGTGATAAAACCCTTTATTACCATTTCATTTGCAGAGCAGACTGCTGACCTGTGTATTTGCACTGAAATAAGATTTGTTAAAAGATTTAAAAACATCAATATATTAATGATATAGTTGTGACAAAGTACAGCCCAACAGGTTATCTTGTCTGGCATTTCATTTCCCACAGTCATTTAAAGATGCAGTTACTTTCTTTTTTTAATTATTTTATAATCTCTCAGTAGGCCCAACAGCTAGGTGTACTAAGGTTTGAAAAAATGATGGTTTTAAAACAGAAACAGTTTTATTATAGAGTTTTTGTGGCTTAATGCCGTTTTCACAGGAGGCTAGATAAAGGGCCAGAGTAACCAAACTTTTCTTTGGCTGTATGAAGCATAGTGTAAGGCTGGGTTATGGTTAGGGTAGGCCTGTCATATCATTAAAGTATGAGTTTTGTTAGGAATAACCTGTATTTATGACTCATAGCTGTTTTTCCCATTTATACCATGATGATATTAAGCATAAATTCTAATGTTTCCTTTTTGTTAGAAAATAATGTTCATCGACACACATTACAAAGATAAATGGCCCAAGGTTTGTCATATATGACCTGAAGATGGGGCACTGGGTTTGATAGTGGAGCAGCTGGTATAACTGGTTTGATTAGAAAGCAGCAGCACACTTAGATTAAGGATGGACACCTGCTACTACACAACCTACCAGATAGACACCACAATGGTGACACATAGTCTACTGATAATCACTGAGGGAGGGCACATCCATTGCATTGGAGTGCCAGATATAAAACTACATGTGACCTTCTTTCGGGGCTCTTTCGTCATCCTTTCACAGACAGCGATGGTCCGAGACGGGAGCCTCAGCGCTGATCTAATCATTCTTCTGCCTAATTTAGATTAAAGGAGCTGAAAGTTAGAAACTGTTTGAGAGTCGTTCATTTAAGAGTCGGAGTTAGATAAAGTGTGTGATCGCTTCTGGGGACCAAGGACCGGAGGAACTCCGAGACGTCTGACCGCCAACAGGGTGCGGTAGCTCGGACAGTTTTTCTTTTGTCAGGTCAAGGCAACTCGGTTACTTTATTCCAAATATTTTAACTATTGGCTCAAATTCATCTCTGATGCCCCTTTTAATAACCCTGTTTAGTGCTGACTTGTGATTCACCATACAACTGCCAAACCATACTATCACAGAGGAGGTAAGAACCCTCTAGTACCTACTTTGCACCGCTCGGTCTCTAGGATTTCCTTTTAGTAACAGTTACTCGGTACCAGCTCCTTTTGTAGTACCTCCTTGGCCGGGGTTCCAATAGCCAAGTCGGTCACTGCAGTTGAAACTAAATACATCCTGTATTATTTAGTACCGTGTACTTTTCAGTAATGTTGTCGTTAAATATGCGTTTGTTGTTTGTCCGTGTTTTTTCTCTTCTAGGGTGTTATCTCTTTATCTTTCTTTCTCTCCTCTATTCTTATCTGCTCTCCCTTTTAACTTCTCTCCTCTCTCCCTTTTTTGCCCCCCTTATGTTACCATCTGCATGTCCATTACATTTATAATGATCCCAAAGCAATTTCTAATGAAGTTTTTAGCATATAGATCAAGCGGAGCATTATAACGTTAGCCATAATGTAATCTGTTGGACTTCTGAGTGCTACTCGGCTGGACAGGACATGTAAAAAAAAAAAAGTAAATGCCTACACGTTATTAAAAGAACCACTCTATGGCAGCTACATTAAAAAAGTTTCATGTACTAAAATGTGCCTGAATTGTTTCCATAGCAGCCTTGCTAAAATGTCTTTCCTAAATTTGTTCGACCTCAGCAGTCTTACTGTTAACACTAAAGGCATGAAAATCATCTTTAAACAAAAGTTTCAACAAATGCACATTGTACTTGTCTGTAAATTCACTATTACCTATTTCCTGTTTTATATGTTAGAATTCACAAATTACCTTTAAATTTTCAAGTCACAATATTAAGGCGTATATTTAAAACACATTACATGTCTTTTAGTTTAGTCATGTGGCTGCACGGTGGTGCAGTTGGTAGCACTGTTGCCTTGCAGCAAGAAGGTCCTGGGTTCGATTCCCGTCCGGGGGTCTTTCTGCATGGAGTTTGCATGTTCTCCCCGTGCATGCGTGGGTTCTCACCAGGTACTCCGGCTTCCTCCCACAGTCCAAAGACATGCCTGTTAGGTTAATTGGTCACTCTAAATTGTCCTTAGGTGTATGAATGAGTGTGTGCATGGTTGTATGTGTGTTGCCCTGCGATGGACTGGCAACCTGTCCAGGGTGTACCCTGCCTCTCGCCCATAGACTGCTGGAGATAGGCACCAGCTTTCCTGCGACCCACTATGGAATAAGCGGTAGAAAATGACTGACTGACTGACTAGTTTAGTCATCTCTAGCTTAAGACTATATAAACCAACCAAAGAAAAACTACTAAAGCACCTCAAAGAGGAAAACAATTTTAATGTTGTTCTTTTCTCATATGTGAAATAAGACTGCAAGCCTCATCTAAAAAGCTTAACATATTAATACAAATAGTCCGGTTTTCCGATACAAAGATATACAAAGTTTCTGTTTTTAATTTGCTGATTTTTTTTGATGCCGTTCCAATGTATTAAGTGCTTAAATGAGACAATAGAGAAAGTTCTGAAGGGGGTTTTCTCAAGCAGTTAGAAACCACATTTGTAACACAAATACAAAAGATAAAAAAATATATATATTTAGTTACAAATATATGGCAGAAGAAACAAGGGATATACTATTGTATTTTTGTACAAATTACTTCCAAAATATAAACTATATCAAGAATATGTACAAATCTCGCTTGTGATGGTTATATAGTCTAACAGCTGCCAACAGGAAAGACTTTTAAGACTTGGTATGCTACAAGCAGCATGTTTGCTAAGCAGCTGACTGCAGCCTGGCTATTAGAGCAGATAGCCCAACTAATTTACCAGCAATATCAGCTTGTTATGCTTGTGCTTATTGCGCAGATTGTACAGTTTTGCCATTCTGCTCTGTAAAGTAACACTTAAAAACTACTATATAGATATTGTGAAACCATAGTAGTTTTACTCAAGGTTATACTGTCCGAATCTAATACCCACCCATACCACATTCGAAGACAAATACTGGAACAAATGCATCACAACAAACCTTCGGAGGTTCTCACCGAGTGCACAAAGAGCTTTGCTCAGTCTTTCAAGTAGCTGTTCATTTTCAGATTATTCTGATTAATAGTTATTCGATGTAGGGATTCCTCAAGAGTACAAGAGTATGGCAAGCAATTAAAGTTTAAACATTGTCTAAAATGTACAGAAACAACTTTACATAAACAGTCACAAAGCTTTAGCGGTCAATGTTCCATAAAACTAGGACACAAAAGATCAGTGCATGTCTTCACTTCACTGAATCCGATCTGCCCTTGATTTTTGCACTTAGTATGGCTTCAGTTGAGCAAGACATGAGGTTGAGGAAGTAGCATAATGTTTTGTAACCACATAAAGAGTTCAAATAAAGTGCATGACAAACAAGAGAATGAGCCAAGCAGTTTTGTTTGCTCACTTCTTTCAGTGATCTGTGATTTTCAAAGTCTGTAAAATTTTTTTTTTTTATCAGAATTTTTCTTTAAAAAATTGGCTTTGGCTTCTGAATGAGTTGTGTGCATCCCAGAGCAAAACACATTAAATTAATTCATGAATAAATTATAAATATTTCAGTATACTGTAACAAAAACTGAAGAGAAAATACCAAACTTCTACCAGAAATTTGAAATTTGTTTGGGAATAATAATATGGAAAGAAAAATCATAACACAGAAAAAAAAAACTACTGACAAAGACAGTCTTTTTACAAAAACGATTACCCACCAAATTATTTGCTTTCTTCTGCCTGGGTTTAGTTTTTAGCAACTCATTTTAAAATCCAAGCATTTGGCACAATGTTATTTCCTGGACCATTCCAGTTTATCTAAAAGGTTGAATGTAATTCTCAACCAAGCAAAAGTCACAGGAAAATTTCTTTTCAGAAATGAGGAAATATCAAAACTCTGTAGTGTAAAAAGCTCGTCTCCTTTATGCCTGCCTTTTACAGAATAAGGGCACCTTTAATGATGCATAATAGCAATAAAACAGACCTCATACCATATGAGTTTATAAACATAATCCAGTAAGACTCTAAATAAGGCTTCGATTTTCAGCAGAAATAGTTTGTGTTTATATCTTCATCACAAAAACGTGTATGTTAATCAAATTGCCTAATGATGAATTGACTTGAATCCAGAGTTGATATCATTAAAACACATTTTCTAGCAACAGATAAGAGAATTTTGCACAGTACAAACAAGAACTGACTCCTGCTAATGTAGCACATTTGGCAATTCTGCACAAGTCTTCCTTAGCCTTTCCTCTGGTGCCAAGACATCAAAATAACACAGAGGGAACACTTTCCAGCTACCACATAAACCACCAACAGACAGATCCAGCATGGCAGGAATCCAGCAAGCATCCAAGGGGCAAAGAATTCATTAAAAACACAAGAGGATGGTTTTTTCTTCTTTTTTAATCACAGCAAATGATTTTTCCAGATGGCCCTCTTAATGGGGTATTCTTGTGCTTATGTTTCCAAGCCAAATTGCTGGTCTGCAAATCAAGATCAAAATCAAGTCAAAATATTTTATTACGAGCCAAGTAAACTCATAAGATGAACACTTTTTTTCTTAATTTATATAGGTTATGTCCTGAAAACCTAAGGGGATACATGTCTGATTTAATAAACCATAAGTTCCTTCATTGCCTTTAGTTGTCAGTTAATTACTAGAGTCCATATATGTGCGATTTAATCTCAGCATGAATACAGCTGCCCTGTGAATGGTGACACCATCACCATTCTTCACTGTACATTGGTAAGTTAGCCAGAGTTGATGCGAAGATAGGTGAAGCTAAATACAGGACAATCCTGGCTCGAGGCTGCAAAAGACTTGAGATTGAGGCGAAGGTTCGCGTTCCAGCAGGATAACCCTAACTATACAGCCAGCGCTACAATGGGATGGTACAGATAAAAGCATATTCATGTATTAGCGTTGCCCAGTCAACGCCCAGACATAAATCCAATTGAGAATATGTGGCAGCACTAGGAAAATTACATTTCAAAGATGATGTATATGAGATGTGATTAACTTTGAGGTAATATGAACTTTTCATACCCATTGGAAATATGGATCTCAAAGATTACCTCTCCGTAAAACATTGACTAGGAACAGAAACGTTTGATGCTTGTTTCAAACTTGACAATCAGTTAAATTTGATGCTGACATCAGGCAGGACTGAAGTCCTGACTAGAGACTCTTAGGCCATTTGTACCAAGGGGAGATTAGGGGTAGCTGTTGATCCCATCAAAGCACCTTGTCTTGCACCAAAGTCAGACACTCCAGTGAGCACTGATCCACTTAACTGACTCTCTCAGCAGCCATGGCAACTAAGGCAAGCTGACAGTGGGGCTATTTTCAGATAGAAATCACCCTGCTTTTTACCTAGCCACAGATAGAGATGGCCCGAGTCACTGCTCTCTATTAGAGACAAATGGGAAAAAAACTTTAAGGCAGCAACTTTGCAGCAGAGAGCAACCTTTTGGTCATGACAGCTCCCAGAAACAGAGAAGAGATAAAGATTCTGTAGCAGCAGCTTATAAGGTGATGTTATGACACCGTGTAGCACTGTGTGAGTGCTCGAGTGTGGATATGACAGTCTGTACTACGTCTATGTTTATGTTAAAAGTGTATGCTCTGAACAGAGAAGTAAAATGTGCTGTTTGAGGGAAAAAATAGAACTGCTGATAACAAAAAAAATTTGAAGAGTCTGATCATCACCTATACTTCAGTGTGTCAGATTAAAGAGGAAGCAGACTAAAATAGCAGGCAAAACACAAATGAAGTCTCTACAAATAACTAATTAGCATTCTTCACTGTCAATATCAGTTGAATTCTGTAAGTTGTTTCAGCAGAGCAATCATCTTTACATGGCAAAACTTAAATTAGCATTTCAAAATTTGTCCCTCGCCAGCTTAGGGTAAGAGCATACAACATTCTGAAATGGAGCAAAAAGATTGGTAATTCTTTTCCATGTTCTCCTAAATGATGATCTGCCCCCAATACATATGATCTCACAATAGGACTTGACCTTGGTCACCAAACAAGGACTCAACCCAATTACATCCTGCTCTTAACACTTAAGAGACAAAACATTTACTGCCTCTTATAGGAATACATAGCATTTATTTGAGTGTTATAAAAATGAATTGAGATATGTAATCTACTGTACAACCTTCTACCAGTATTCAAAATAATACTCTAAACAGTAAATACATTGCTTTCTGTTTTGCAATTGACAAAATATCTTCTTTTTACTGTTTAGCCTTGACATCCAACCCACTAACACTCTCCAGCTCATTCTGAGGGATCCCAAAATGTCCTCAGAGCTGAAGGACAATACAGTTCCTCAAGAAAGTGCTGGGGTCCAACCCCAGTTGGACCTACCTGAAAACTGTCAAGAGAGAGGTGTCCAGGAGGCATTCTTGACAGAAGCCGAAACTTGTCAGCTGACTTCTTTCAATGTGGAGAAGCAGAGACTCCGACAGAATTCTTCCTGGATAACTGAATTCCTCTACCCATCTTTAAGGTTGGTCAGCCACCCTACAGTAGAATCTATATCCAAAATCTCAATGTTTTTACTAGGTTATGGTCAGACAGTAGTCTGACTAGAAACTGAGAGCTTCACCGTATGGCGTAGCTCTTCCTTCACCACAGCAGACTGAAGCAGTGGCGACTTTGCTGTAGTTATGGCTACGATCAAGTCCTCTGCTTGAGGCAGAGACTTGTTTTGGTAAAATCAATTTCAGACTACTCTATACATCATTCCAGAACTCCTGATCTTTCTCTATTTTCGCTCAGACAAACTTCAGCCAGGCCTTTAGGTTTTTCTAAATGATCAAATTTCCAAATTGTTGTCAGACCTCCAAACCGTTAGGTTAATTGGTTTCTGTAAAATGCCCTTAGGTGTGAAAGGGTGTGTGCATGGTGGTACGTCCTGTCTGTCCCTGTGTTGCAACCTATTTAAGGTGTTTCCAACTGTAGACTGCTGGAGATAAGCACCAGCTCCCCTGCAACCCTGTATGAAAGAAGTGGGTATAGAAAGTGTATGGATAATATAATATAATATATATGCACGGTGGTGCAGTTGGTAGCACTGTTGCCTTGCAGCAAGAAGGTCCTGGGTTCGATTCCCGGCCTGGAGTCTTTCTGCATGGAGTTTGCACCGGGTACTCCGGCTTCCTCCCACAGTCTAAAGACATGCCTGTTAGGTTAATTGGTCACTCTAAATTGCCCTTAGGTGTATGAATGAGTGTGTGCATGGTTGTTTTTGTGTTGCCCTGCGATGGACTGGCGACCTGCCCAGGGTGTACCCCGCCTCCCGCCCATAGACTGCTGGAGATAGGCACCAGCTCCCCCACGACCCACTATGGAATAAGCGGTAGAAAATGACTGCCTGACTATAATATAATATAAGTCATTAATATGCCCAAAGAGCATTTTGTATTTGTACACTCATTGATCAGATTTATTGGTATAATGATCAACCTGTGGAGAGTTGGGGCAAGCAGGGACTGCTTCCTCCACAAGACACTGATATCCGGAGGAGCAGGCTGAAATCAATGGGATGCCGGGATGCTATTAGAGCTCATGCAGCCAGACGCCCATGCAGCTACAATTTCAAAAGCAAAGTGTGGGAGGAGAAATAACAAAAGTTAATTATCTGGGCCCCGCCAGCTATCACGAAGGTAATCTGTAGAGTGGAGGACAAAAGGGGCAGTGGAAAATGTCTGCACACATTTTTTTCAATTCACTTCAATAAGACTGACATCTAGGACCAAGGTTTAACTTTAAACAATGATAATTTTGCATAGAACATATTTTACATTTATGTTTATATGATGCCTTTATTGCGTTCATGCACATGCAGATTATTTCCAAAGATACGGAGTAAGCAAGTTGGGAAATGTAAAAGGTCAAACTGCTGACAAGTTTCAGACTTTAGAGGCTGCATATTAAAGTGTGGTAAATCACTGCTGAAATGGCCACAGTGCAGCTGATGTCATATTGCTAAGCAAGGTGAGAAGCTATTTTACACTTGCCTTAAAAATCATTATGAGAATAAAGCTATTAAGAAAAAGCTCCATGACCATCTGGACAACAAGTCACCACAAAGTCAGGAAAATTCCTCTTGACCAAATCAGGCTTACATACGTTGATTTAATTGCTTAATAAACCTAGGTTTTATTCCCTTTCCAAGTATCAGCCACAGAGATTTGGATTCTCTGATCACTAATTTGAAGATCCCCACAGTCACTCAAAGCAATTTAATATAATCTTGCTCTTCTGTTCTTGAATGTTTCTCGTTTGTGTAATCAAATGTAACAGCAATAATCACTAGTACCACTATTTCACAGCACACATAAAGGCTCAGTCCCCAATGACTCATTTCTAATGATAGAAAGCACAATTTACCACTGTGAGGAAAAGATTGCTCTGTTTTACATACATATGAGAGATAAAATTAGCCATCTGCAGCAACAGAGTACATCCAAGCACCAACATCAACACACTTACACAGATATTCTTCTTAGAGAACTGCAGAGGATAATTATAAAACTGCAGGATCAGCGAGCTAGCTCCGACATGCAGCCACAGGCTTTTTGCTTGCTGACTTATTTCTGTGTTCAGTGAAGTTAATGAGTTAAAGGTCAGTGGGTTGCTATGGCACCAATTACTGCAACACTTTAAATCAGCACTGCAGCTCATCAACATTGGTGGTTGGCTGATTTTAGGGGATTTGAGCAAAGCTAATTGCAAAATAATAAGCACAGAAGCTCATCTCATAATGATGAGGCATGCACATGAAGCACGCTTCTGGGTTGTTGTAATGTTATATACTGCACTTCAGCGGGTGTCATGGATCAGCGCTCAGGTCAGGGTCAAAAATGGCCAAGATCCTGCTGGGGTTAAGAGCAGGGTCATCCTCATAAAGCTTCAGCTTTGAAAGGGAAGGTTGACCTAATCCTTTTAGGTATTCTTCCATAAAACACCTAGTCGAGCAGAATAGGTAAATTAAAAAAAATTATACTTTAGCTTTCTCTACCAACATACATTTTTAATTCCATCTGAGTATATCCATTGTCTTAATTTGAGGCCTATGTGGATTATTTTTGATCTGAAAGCTAATGGTTCAGGGTTTTTATGCCGGTTTTTCACCCGATCTTCCCCTTCCGACATACCCCGATCATCATGATGGCTCTTAAAATAATCTTTTGCGATATTCCTGCTGTGTGTGGTGTGTTAATAGGGATCTAGTCTGCTCGGAAGGACGTCCGGATTGCTTCGACCTCAAATCAGGGATATTTAACATGTTGGATTGTCTTGGCCCGATATCCTATCGTGTGAGGTGTTCCCTGAAGGCAAACGAGTACGCTGCTTGTTGAAGGTAACGTATGGCCAATCAGAATGCAAGGTGACGGGAACACGGAGGGAACGAGAGGGTTTGCGAAATTTCCCATCTGACATCTGAATGTTTGTGAGTGAAATCTGTTTGTGTGTGGTGAAGCTTCTAGCATGATTGCCAATAAAATGAAGGTTGCCATATTTGCCACATTTGCTTCAAGTAGGAGCTTTGATGAGTGAGAAACAAAAAAAATACATCTAATCTAACATCTATACAGCAGATCGTGAGTATGGTTTCAAATATGTGGATTGGAAATTAGGGCAAGAATACAATCACAGACACATGTTTTTTCAACAATGACTTGGTTCAAAAGATGCAGGAAACTTTACAGCAAGGAGTATCTGCTGGTTAACTGTTTAACTAAAGGGTACTTCATCAGCATGTATCAGAGTAAAATGAATTTCAAACCTTGACTTTATTTTCTTACCCCTGGGTAAAGCAGATACAGAAGCAGGCCTGGGGATTTAAACAGGCAAATTAACTTTCACTGCTTGACTTCCCCGACCTTTACACAACAGCTGAGTGAGCACACAGTGGCTTTATGCCACTACAGGTCAAACTGTTCACCCTCAATTTTTATGATGTATTACAAATATACAGTAAAGCAGACAAGATGCTGGTAACATTTCAGTACAATAAGAGCAATGATCCACTTCCACTGGTGAGGCCTTGATGATTTAACACTCCAGAAACAGAAATAAATTAGGCAGCAGGCAGCTTGCCAACCAGTTGGCTAAGCAGTGACAGAGGGACCAACACTTCCACGGCAACCTTTAGAGGAAGTGCTGCACTGCTAATTAACAACAGAGATAGGAAAAGAACATCAAAAATAAGTAAACAAATAAAGAGAAAAATACTCCCACAACTTTGTTTTACAAAGTCAGAAAGAGGTTTAATGACAGGGGCAGTCCAACTACGAGCTTGTAAGAAACTCTTAAATTTCAGAGTCTAACACCTTTATGCTTCATTGCTTCACAATGCTGCACCAACAGCCAATCGACAAAAAAAATAGCCATGCTGAACATGAATGCCACGTACTTCAAAACACAGTACTTCAATCAGTATCATCAAAGCAGGCAGGATTTATAATGCTCAGAATGCACTTCTTTTATCTAGCCTATAGAGGTGGCAGTGTTTTTAGACAGAAAATGCAGAAGAAATACTTGAAGAACGAAATTAAAATAAATATATATATCTATATCTATAGATATGTATATATCTAGATATAGATATAGATATGGATACATACAGGTCCTTCTCAAAATATTAGCATATTGCGATAAAGTTCATTATTTTCCATAATGTCATGATGAAAATGTAACATTCATATATTTTAGATTCATTGCACACTAACTGAAATATTTCAGGTCTTTTATTGTCTTAATACGGATGATTTTGGCATACAGCTCATGAAAACCCAAAATTCCTATCTCACAAAATTAGCATATCATTAAAAGGGTCTCTAAACGAGCTATGAACCTAATCATCTGAATCAACGAGTTAACTCTAAACACCTGCAAAAGATTCCTGAGGCCTTTAAAACTCCCAGCCTGGTTCATCACTCAAAACCCCAATCATGGGTAAGACTGCCGACCTGACTGCTGTCCAGAAGGCCACTATTGACACCCTCAAGCAAGAGGGTAAGACACAGAAAGAAATTTCTGAACGAATAGGCTGTTCCCAGAGTGCTGTATCAAGGCACCTCAGTGGGAAGTCTGTGGGAAGGAAAAAGTGTGGCAGAAAACGGCTGCACAACAAGAAGAGGTGACCGGACCCTGAGGAAGATTGTGGAGAAGGGCCGATTCCAGACCTTGGGTGAGCTGCGGAAGCAGTGGACTGAGTCTGGAGTAGAAACATCCAGAGCCACCGTGCACAGGCGTGTGCAGGAAATGGGCTACAGGTGCCGCATTCCCCAGGTCAAGCCACTTTTGAACCAGAAACAGCAACAGAAGCGCCTGACCTGGGCTACCGAGAAGCAGCACTGGAGTGTTGCTCAGTGGTCCAAAGTACTTTTTTCGGATGAAAGCAAATTCTGCATGTCATTCGGAAATCAAGGTGCCAGAGTCTGGAGGAAGACTGGGGAGAAGGAAATGCCAAAATGCCAGAAGTCCAGTGTCAAGTACCCACAGTCAGTGATGGTCTGGGGTGCCGTGTCAGCTGCTGGTGTTGGTCCACCGTGTTTTATCAAGGGCAGGGTCAATGCAGCTAGCTATCAGGAGATTTTGGAGCACTTCATGCTTCCATCTGCTGAAAAGCTTTATGGAGATGAAGATTTCATTTTTCAGCACGACCTGGCACCTGCTCACAGTGCCAAAACCACTGGTAAATGGTTTACTGACCATGGTATCACTGTGCTCAATTGGCCTGCCAACTCTCCTGACCTGAACCCCATAGAGAATCTGTGGGATATTGTGAAGAGAACGTTGAGAGACTCAAGACCCAACACTCTGGATGAGCTAAAGGACGCTATCGAAGCATCCTGGGCCTCCATAAGACCTCAGCAGTGCCACAGGCTGATTACCTCCATGCCACGCCGCATTGAAGCAGTCATTTCTGCAAAAGGATTCCCGACCAAATATTGAGTGCATAACTGTACATGATTATTTGAAGGTTGACGTTTTTTTGTATTAAAAACACTTTTCTTTTATTGGTCGGATGAAATATGCTAATTTTGTGAGATAGGAATTTTGGGTTTTCATGAGCTGTATGCCAAAATCATCCGTATTAAGACAATGAAAGACCTGAAATATTTCAGTTAGTGTGCAATGAATCTAAAATATATGAATGTTAAATTTTCATCATGACATTATGGAAAATAATTAACTTTATCACAATATGCTAATATTTTGAGAAGGACCTGTATATAATTTGAGTATATTGAGTAATAAGACAGGTAATTGACATGTTGAATATCAATTGCCTGTTTTAAAAAGTTAAGGTACCAATACTGCTAAAATCTTACGTCAAACATTTCTTACAGTTTATGGCTTTAAACGGGATGACCAGAGGTTTCTCCAACTGTTTGGAAGATAAAGTATCGCTGTCCTAAGAAGCTCTTTTCTCTCTACAAAAATATTGTAGATTACTACTCGAAAATTCAGAATTGTTAGTGCGAGCAATGACAAGTCTTCCACTCAGAGCTGCCAGTGGGCATTACTCCAGCCTTCTCGCGAATGTTTTCATATAACTGTTGTGTTTATTCTGCCTCTGTCTCTTCTCTGCTACGAGGCGTACAGAGCATCTTGGGCTGATTGACAGAAAGAGGTTCTGGCTCTTGCCAGGGAAGCATGATTGATGCCCTTGAGATGGAGCACAGCCAGCGAGGATTTCACTGTCACTCTTGGATGTGCCGAGGGCCCCAAGATGGCAGAGCGTTGATATATCTGAGAATGTGAGTCAGTGCTCACATGTGGAGTCTGTAAAAGCCACTTCGGTCTGCATATAAAAGTTAGCAAATTAAAAAGGTGCACACACTGACTGTGGTTCTGAGTTTGCTCTGATTGATTCTTTTAGCAACATAACACATTACCTACTTCCTTTGAAACTGCTGAGGCACTAGAGCAACAGTTTCACTTTTTTTTTAAATGCAGCGGTGTGCAAACAGGTCCTTCCACCCCTTGGTAACTCTCACACAAAATGTTTAACATCACTTGGAACCACAAAACACGCAAATCTCATTGCAGCTTTGCTTTTCAGCACTCCAAAAGATAACATGCTGAATGAGTAAGTGGGAATGTGGAGGACAGACAGGATGTAATCACTCAGCACACACAAGTATGTACACACCCACACAAACAGCATGACGGCAGCAGATGTGCATCGGAGGGGAAGTCATGAACCTACTTTTTTGTCATCTTTCTGGGTTGCTGGGTGTGCGTCCTTGCTTTGGTTGTCAGTGGAGGTCCGGCCGCTTGCGTCCATCTGTCCATCTTTCTCTTCATTCTGCTGACTAGCTACTGAGCTAGGAGAGTCCAGTGGGCAGGGCTCTGGCTGCTGAACACCACTTTGGACCTCCATCTTCCTCTGCCTTAACAAAAGAAGGTGAAATGTTTAAGCTGTGCAGAAAAAAAACACATGAAGTAGATAATAGAAGAAAGCTATTTTAAAATTCAAGTACCGGTAAAACATTTGATTTCATATTAAGAAAAACAAATTATATGCAATTAGTCGTATTAATGGACAAAATAGGCTGATTGTCATTCAATTTGGCCTTTATTGAGCTGAATGGAAGCAATGACATGAAAAGAATGTTTCTGAATAAAAACACAAAGACAACAGGCTCATACACGGGGTAATGACTACCATAATTAGTGAGAATTAACACGTTCGTATTTTCTAAAATTTGCAAACAAAATAAGGAAAGAAGATAACAGTGAAGAAAGTGGTGCTCATTGTCACGATACAGAAGGACGTTCTTTCTGAGAGCAAAAGCCTGCTGTAAGGTCTTAGAAAAGCCTTAGCTTCTTCGCCAAAAGGAGAGTGTTCACCACGCTATAAACCTAAAACCTAAACCTGAGTTAGGTCTATCGGGTTGAGGGGGAGAAGTGAATAGAGCAACAGCCAGCAGAAAGCTTTCAAGACAGTCTATCAGTTATTATTTTAATATCTGCTTTACTACTGTACATTTAAATGTAACTTGCCTTGCACAAGGCTTCATACCCATTAAACTTTTCAATTTACAATCACAAACTTTAACATATTTTATAACCCAAAGAAGTTCATTATTGTGAAGTGGAGGGAAACTTATACAATGCAAACTACCTGCCAGTGCTCTACCAGCTCTGCACAGAGACTGAAATTGTGGCCAATTTTCCTTTGCAAAATAGCTCAGATCCTGTTGAAGAAAAGCATCACCACAGCATGAAGGTGCCACCACCATCTTTCAAAGTAGGAATGGTGTGCTTATAGTGTTGTGAAGTGCTAGTTTTCCCCAACATAGAGTGTTTTGCATATAGGTTTCATCTGGCAAGACCACATTCTTCCACGTGTTTGCTATGCCCCCTTCATGGCTTGTGGCAGACTTCAAACATCTTAGCACTCTTTCATAAAGGCCAGATTTGTGGCCGTGTTTCGTTCGGATTGCAGTTGTGCCATACTCCAAATGGAATTGGGACAGTGCATCACAACATATTGCTTTAACACCAGACCGGTTTGCTGTGCACTTTGGTATTCAACAGATGTGCATCACTGTTCTCAAAAAAACAGAAGAGAGAATGCTCTACAAAGTGTTGTGCAGGGACCCTGGTTGAACAGTCTACTGTTCAGTTAAAAATATCAATCTAACTTGACCACCTGGCAACAGAAACAGAAAATACATTTGAATCAGTTAAACCTTATTTGCAATTTGATTAAACTTAATGTACATATCATATAGTTTATGTTCATATACTGAGATGTAAGAGACAGGGTGTGATTAAAGTACCAAAATGACATTTTTTACTCATCAAAACAGCTCTGATCAGGTGGCAAAACTCTGGAGTGTTGAACAGAGGTGGGTTAAAGAGTCAGAAAGTAAGATCAGAGTTACTTCAAATGTTTTTTTTTTTTCTTAAATAGAAGTAAAAAGCAGTTATTTAAAAAAAAATACACAACGATAAGTCAAAATGTATTTGACAAAAAGACTACTCAAGTAATGAGTAACTATTTGACTATTGATGTAATCAGACAGACAAGATAAAATAATGAGCAAATTCTGGTATTTCCAAAAAATTTGAAAAAACATTAAATTTTTTACAAATTAAATTAAGGCTCAAGACACAAATGTCCAGATCTTCCTTTTTCACAACATAAAACTTTTCATATAATTACCTGAAACTGGGTGGATGCTTGTCTGTATCTGTGCATTTTGGGTTAAAACATGCTTGGTTTTTACTTAGTGTAATGAACAGAGGAAAGTGGAGTAGCCAAAACCTTTACTGAGGTAGAGGTTTTATTAGCCTACTTTAAAATATTATTATTCAAATAGAACTAAAATGTATGGTCTGGTAAATCTACTCTTAGAAGTATCTTCCATGCCCCCAAAAAAGCTGCTCAAGTTAAAGTAACAGAATAAATGCAACTTGTTACTACCCACCTCTGGTTTTGAATGGCTCAAGATATCAGATCGTAAAACTCACTGCATGTAAAATGTATTACTTTACTCTAGGTTCTGCTGCAGAATAACAAACTCATTCGTGTGTAGTTCAGCCACCAGGGAAATGAATCAGCACAAACTGCCATGGTTGAGAGAGAATAATAAAACTATTATATTAGTAAAGGAAACATATCAGACAGTGTTTTCATTTTTTTACTAGTTACACTCTTATTCCCAAAAGAGAATTCACACCCTGGCACAAATCTGCAGAAATGTGCCGTTACTTGTCTTGGAGAGAAAATAGCTGGTGTGGATGTTTTCCTTTCTAGCTTTACTGCTCTCTCAGCTAGCAGCAGATACTGAGGTAGATGTTTTGTCATAGATCAGGTGAATAATTTTCAACGCCCTTGCTAGATTCAGAGCTGCAGTAGAAATACAAATATGTTTTGATCATCTTTTTAAGAAAGTCTGCAAACTGCAACCTGTGAGAACTGCCTTACTTCACTTAATAAGCCTTTAGTGGTCAGTCAGGGAACTGCAACTAATAGTACTTATAGATTAGCTTCGTTTTTTTTCAGCTGGATGTAACTCAGCTACCAAAAACGCAGGTTCATCTCAGTGCATCAAATGCATCACTATTGACTCCAAAGGACAATGCTGCAGCTGATCTCAGCATTAGAAATGAAGCCACACCATTACTCCAGGAAGCATAACATCACCGTTTACTTTTTCATTGAGCAAAGACTAGGATGTTTGAGGAACTCCTTATCAAAGGTGTTTGCATTAACATCCTAGCGCTGTGGAGCTGAATGCAAAACATCCTAGAACAGTTTATATTGGAACATCACAAACTTAAATAACCAAAATAATAACCTGAAACATATTTCTGTAGCTACATTTTAACAATATGGTTTTAACAGTGGTGTGTTGTAAAATAAACTGAAATATGTCAAAATTATCGAGAGGAAACCAGTATCAGGTTGAGGTTTACTTCGAAGAAACTTCATTGTGAATTCTGGAGCCATTAATAAGACATGACGGCTTCTTAGTTGCCTTGTTCATGCAGGTCCCAAATGAGCTTTTACTTCGTGTTTTAACATTGCACCACCGTGAGAACATTTAAGACAGCGCAGGTTGACGCACCTGTTGGTCATGTTAATTACCGCTTACAAAGTGCGATGCGCTAATTTATAGAGGGGGAAAAATGGCAAGAAGCCACAGATAAACGCCAGCTCTGAAAGTTGTGCGAGCTATAAAAACATGAAGATCTGATGATTCTTTATAGGTCAGGCCCAAAGCGAGACATTTAAGGAAGACTCGAACAGATATGTGTGAGCTAAGGCTGCCCCGAGTTACTTTATGAAAATCATTGCCGCAGTTTGACGGCATACCAACATAAATCACCGAAAGAAAAGGACAACCTAAATACCTCTGTCACCTCTTGGCTCTTCGCTATGTCAGAAGCATGTGAAGAGGAAGATGCGGTAGTGCAACTTGGCGTCTACATCTCTGTTGTTGCTTTGACGCGGAAAGCCACAGCAGCAGTCCGGGGCGCAACAACGAGCGAGTACTTCATTAAGTTGTGTTAGAAGTTATTCCGTCAAAAAGAGCCGGGCCGAGAGGCTTTAATGGGGGGTTATTTGCAGCGGAGGAGGTTGTCAGAGTCGCACAAGTCGTTGCTGCTGCTGCTGCTGTCACTAAACAATCCCTCCTTCTCCCCCTCCCACAGCCCGGTTACAGCAAGCTGGTGTGCAAGCATGCTGGGTTCAGGGACGCTCTGGAATATCTACCGCCAGAGTGACCACAACTTTACGGGCTTGTTAGCCCGAACTATTTCATGTTAACTACATTTTGAAGCACTATTTATTCCCTTACATCCAGCTCATGTTGTTACTGTGCGGTTCTTTTCGTTACTTCCTATATGTAAGGGTGGCGAAATCTATTGACAGTGGAAAGGGCCGACGTAAATGGTGAGGATTGAGGTGGAGCCCAGGTCAGTACAGGTAGAAAGTTATGCCCAAGGATATGCATACCCCTGGCAGATTTAAATTCATGTTTTAAAACAAGAGTTTCGTTTTTAATAGGAAAGGCAGACATTTCTCAGGATATAATAAACACACCACACACACACATGCATCTCCAAACACACACTCCTTTTTAGTACAGCAATCTTTAGCTCCCTCCACAGATTCTCTATTAGATTTGTGGCAAGCCCATCGTTAAATGGTATGATTTTGGTTTCTTTTTCAGGTTGGAACCTGCCATCAGTTATGAGACACCTGATCCTGCACTAAAGGCTGCTCCTGCCCGCTCTTCAGTGAGGCTCCTCTGTTCAGTGAGGAGTTCACCCTGACCACCTCTGATGTTTGGTTTAGGTTGTATCTGGGTTTTTGAACCATACATTTCCACACATCCATGCATACTAACATTATGGACAACTGATCAAACATTACTTTTTAAGTTTAGTTCAAATAAATAGATTTCTTAAAAAGCTAGCACCCAATTTTGTCTCTCTGCTTGTACAGTCATTGAGCCAGGCTGTAACATTTTAGGGTCAGGGCTGTGGCTGAGCCATTCCGAAACATTAATATTATTTCCAAACTAAATCTCTCGGGGGGTAACAATAATATTTGACTTAACTGTAGCTTTTTTACCACTGCTTTTACAGCAATTTAACAACATAATAACAGAAGCATGATCAACAACATTTTTACCCATTTTGAGGGTACAAATTCAGAGTGCAATTTTCTTTTACTCCCCCCAGTACAATCACAATAAAGACTATTGTATTGTAATTTTTATCCCAGATAGAACTGGTGAAAAAAAGAATGAGACCATTTCAAATCTTTCCACCAGGTATTTTATGATCCATCGTGGTAGTGGGGCAAAGTGGGTCAACAATCCATGAGAATCTTTCCTTTGGTGATACAAACAACAAAATTGGCACAAATTATGTCCAGGAAGTATTTTTCAAGAAAAGTATGTTATTCTGCTGAAAATCCAAGATGGCCACCTCATCAATGCAAAACAAAAGGTTTTCAAAGGAGAACATGAATGAACACAAATGTGTCAATGATCTAAACATCAAAATACATTTATTCTGAAGAACTCAATGGTGTAAATTGAATTTCAATGTGGCCACCGGTATTCAACCCTATTACGTGACTCACAATTTGCATTTCTAGAAGCTGTCTGATCACAGATATTGCATGAAGATGAAGGCCAACATTCATGACAATTCACTGAAATGCTGTGGTCAAGCTCTATTGGTTTGTATTATTTTGCACACTGGTGACATTACTGCTATGAGATTCAGCATGGGGTTCAGTGTCAGGTTGTAGTGCGTTAGCTGTAGTTTACTGTCATTGTGTTGCACTCACATTAGTTTGTTGTATACTTTAGTGTCCCAAATGCTATCTAATAAGTCCCTTTATATATCCCAATGAAACGTTTAATTAGTTGTAGTATTGTAATTAGATTGCTGCACCTAAATTAAAAGGCTGTGCCAGCATCACAGAGTGAGCCAAGGGTAACG
This sequence comes from Girardinichthys multiradiatus, assembly GCF_021462225.1. Taxonomy (NCBI): domain Eukaryota; kingdom Metazoa; phylum Chordata; class Actinopteri; order Cyprinodontiformes; family Goodeidae; genus Girardinichthys; species Girardinichthys multiradiatus. The sequence goes on along the minus strand of NC_061806.1, from coordinate 38,484,543 downwards.
GGGCTTCAGTTACCTGAATGCTGTACAGATCACACAGGACTTAAATGGCACTAGATCAATGATTGGGCTAGGTGTAGGGCACTGGATACTTAAACCTAGCTGCATCCAATGGCTTGATGTTTTGTACGTTTGGGTAGGTAATATGATAGCTCCTCGGCCTTTAACCGTATAACACAAGATGTCTGCCAGCGATCCATTATCTTGTGCTCCTAAAACTGACTGGAGGAAGTGTTACATCTGTCAGGCAGATACGAAAGAGGAGTTGAAGTCTCCCCCTGCTGTTTATAAGTGTAGTTCTAACGGACTAAAGAGGTGTTATAGTTGATGGTATCTGGACCCAAAGTTAGCCACTTAGTCAACCAGTATGAATTGGCATCTCAGGTCAAAGTAGCAAAATATTAGGCATCATGAGCAGACCAGTGAGTCTCATAAGTCTTATGAGACTCACTGTTCTGCTTTCAGATGCTTTTTCAATAGTCTAGGTGATAAGGCTTCCTTATATAGGCCAACGAAGAAGAACAAACGCTGACTTCTTTCGCCAAAGGCAGCTGCATCTTCCAGTGACATGAAGAAGCAGGTACTCAAAGATGAGTGTTGTTTGTTGTCGCAGCTCTTTATGTCCTGCCAGTCACGAGAATGTGGCTTGCTTGAGTTATTTAAGCATGAGAATCAGTCTTTCCCTGCAGCACTGAGTGACACAGGGAAACTCCACTCTGGTCAGAAGTCTCAGCTTGCAAATATTATGGAAACTACCATTTCTCCTCCTGAAACACAACCAGAAGGTGATACTATTATCACCTTCTGGTTGTTGATGGTTCCTTTCTTGTCTATTCATTGTCTCAAAAGACATCAAAGACAAAGAAAAATATACTGTCCAAGATGTAGTCCCAAAGATCCAGATTTAATGTCTATTGGACTTCAAGCCTGAAGGCTTGAAAACAAGCAATGACAGGTAAGATAGAATGACATAAAGTGGCAGACAAAATCAAACTAACTCCCTGCCTTCAAAAACCTCAGTCAATACCCACCTATCACAGAAGATGCAGATCTCAACATCATTGAGAGTGTTGTCATCACAAACACAGCACCAAATGCATGGTTGATGAGGCAACACTAGATTGTTTGCTCAGAAGCAAAGGCCCTTTGGTGCCATTCCACCGACATGTGCATCCCTTGTTCAGCATGTGAGATGATCTGCCATCCAAGCTGTCTGCAGATGGGGCCAGACAACAGTGTGCAAAATGCAAACTGAAAACCCTGGCAACTGGGGGTGGCAAAAAGATGGTGAAGTCTGGCAAGTTCTCTGGACAACCTTTCCACCCATTGCTCAGACTTGTGAGCAATTGATAAATTGCAGCTGCAAGACTGAATACCAAGGATGATGTAAAATGTCGGCTGAGCCTAAGGTGTACGCAGTTGTGTGTCTGCAAATGTTAGGACTAAACAAAGAGCCAATAAAAGCTGTACATAAACATCAACTTGTTCCTGGACTCACAACAAACAAGTCAATTGGTTTTATTACACTGGTCGTAAAAAACACAATTGGAGTTAACATTACCCTAAACATCAGCAAGATATAATCATATTTCCATTGCACTGATCAACCCCAGATAACCCATACCACATCTTCTAGCACTGTTGAAATGCAATATGCACAGTTTGCTGGCCTACCAAATGTCTCTACATTGAGTGGTCATGTGCCTAGAAATAAAAAAAACTGTGTTTGTTTAATTCCCATTGTATTGTATCATCATAATATTCAATCATTTAGATTTTCTAAATGTAGAATTGGATTTCTCGTACTCAAAAATATATATGTAGATATGTAGACCATCAAAACAGGATCATTACTCAAAATACAGTTCAAACACAAATGAAAACCACTTTGAATGGCAGCCATATTGAAAAATGGTGGCCATTTTGAATTTTCAGGTGGATAATGTACTGTGATGATAATGCACTTTTCTGAGAGATTAGGTTCTAATGCATTTGTGTGTCATATTTCGGGGTTGTATCACCTAGTGAAGGATTGTTTCAGCAATCTGCTGTACTATGCTATGGGATTCCCTAAATCCCATTTTATAGGATTAACCAACATAATGTAGAGTAAAGTGTATGGTGTAAGGAAAATGATTCAGTAGTTTTTACATTTGTTTACAAATAAAAATATGAAAAGTGTGGTGTAAATTTACATTCAGCCACTTCCAGGCAATCATTTTTCTCTCTAGTTACAGCTGCAATTCTTATGGGGTATGTCTGTCTTTACTAGCTTTGTACATCTAGAGACTGATGATTTTGCCCATTCTTCATTGCAAAATAACTAAAGTTCAATCAAATAGGCTTGCAGCAAGAAGGTCCTGAGTTCGATTCCCAGCTGGGGGTCTTTCTGCATGGAGTTTGGATGTTCTCTCTGTGCATGCATCGGTTCTCACTGGGTACTCCGGCTTCCTCCCACAGTCCAAAAATATGCCTGTTAGGTTAATTGGTTAATCTAAATTGCCCTTAGGTGGGAATGAGTGCATGGTTTAATTCAATTCAGTTTATTTATATAGCGCCAATTCACAACACATGTTGTCTCAAGGCCCTTAACAACAGTCAGGTTTATACATTCCAATTAATCCTAACCATTGAACAGTGCAGTCAGATTCAGTTATTTATTTATTCAAATTGGATAAAATGTTTTTCTGTCTAAGGAAACCCAGCAGATCGCATCGAGTCAGAGACTTGCAGCATTCCCTCCTCCTGGATGAGCATGTAGAGACAGTGGACAGTCACTGGTGTTGACTTTGCAGCAATCCCTCATACTGAGCATGCATGTAGCGACAGTGGAGAGGAAAAACTCCCTTTTAACAGGAAGAAACCTCCAGCAGAACCAGGCTCAGTGTGAGCGGCCATCTGCCACGACCGACTGGGGGTTTGAGAGAACAGAGCAGAGACACAAAAAGAACAAAGAAGCACTGATCCAGGAGTACTTTCTATGGGAAGGAAAAGTAAATGTTAATGGATGTAGTTCCTTTAGTTGTTTCATCTAGAAAGAAAGAACAGATAAACTCTGAGCCAGTTTTCAAGTCTAGAGGATGAAAGAGAGCACATAGAGTTAGTCACAGTAGAAGCTCAGTCAATTTCCATGTCTAGGAGAGAGAAAGGGTTAAACACTGAAAGACAGGGCCAAGTGGATCATCTGTAGAAGGTGAGCATTAAGTTGTTGCCAGCAGAAGCTTGGATGATGCCCCTCTCCAGAAAGGTGTCACAGGTAAACACAGAGCCAGGTCAGGTTTAGCTTCTAGGAAGAGAAAAGAGAGAACAAAGTTAAAAGCTGAAATAACAGCAAATAATGCAAAATTGGAGAGTAGTGTGAGAATGTAGCGAAGAGGGTGAAAGTGGTCATTATGTCCTCCAGCAGCCTAAGCCTATAGCAGCATAACTACAGAGATAGCTCAGGATAATTGTATTGTAAAAAAAAATTGGGAATAGCTCAACAAATTAATACTACTTCTACCAAATGAACAGTACTGTTCATTGTAAAAACAGAAATATAAAAACTATAGGCAGTAATATAAACAACATGATATTGCTTACAGTTGTATAACCCTTCCCTTGGCTAGTTTAATACTTTATACAAGTAATGAGAAAAATATACTTAATATTAAACTGGTATGCAGAATACTTACTGCCTAATTTCAACCTAAAACCATTAACAAATCATTCATCCACTGACGCATAGACAATATATTACTTACTTTTTTCCTTTTCGTCTACTGTAACTCTATTACCTATGTAAAGACAGGCACTAATGGTATCTGCCTTTGTATGGACATCATAGGTCAGCAAGTGATATTTTTCCTACTTTGAGTAGTAAGATTAACATGACATATCCTATGTAAACTGTGATTATTACCGGACCAAATGTTTCTTAAGAGAGACACCAAGGAATGGGACCGGTTGCTTCCCAGGTGAATCACCTGTTTTAGGTGCTGTCCTGCTGGCGCTGGGGGCTCTCCTTCACTTCACAGTCACCGCTGCTCGAATAGAACTCGGCCACATAAAGGCTCTTGTCGATGCTGCTGGGGATTTGCTTGATGTCGGTCACCAGCTGCTCTTGATGGCCTTCAGGTGGAAGCGGTCCTCTGAGGTGATCAGGTTTATGGCCAGACCCAGGTGACCAAACCTCCCTGACACCAGAGAAGCACATCTGAAGTATTAAATTCATGTTCGTATCAATTCAGAGTGAAACTCAAACCAAAGAAGCTGCAGGCTCCTCAGGCATGGTGACAACTCTTCATCCAGTCCAGGTTCTGCAACCAAAGAGCCGTTCTGCCCTCAGTCCAGCCAGATTAAAATGGTTTAGAGCCACTAATGGTACCTGATCTTCTGAATAAACGCAACTTCTAATTTTTGAAAAATATCTACTTTCTGAAAATTATTTTTAAACCCAAAACTAGAAATAAAATGAAGGTTCTTGAAAAATAAAGAAAAACTAAACTTTAGCAAAAAGAGGATGAATACGTCATCTTCTATGGGATGTTAGTATTTCTGATGAATGATGTAAAAACAAAAAAAGCACATAGTTTCCAACCTGATGGCAAGAAAATATCTAAACATATTACTGGTACTTTTAGTGTCTGTTGTTGAAATTCAACAAGATCCAAAGAGCCACCTGTGGCTCCGGAACCACAGGATGAAAAACCCTGATCCAATCTACCTTTGGTTATTGGTCAACAACCATAAAAAGAACTAAACAAGTGCAGCCTACAGAACCAAAACCAGTTTAAACAAATTACAGGACCGTCTGCTTGGAAGGAAGATGTGAAGGAATGTGGATTGGATCTGGATGCTTTACAGTGTTTAAAGTCCAAGGCACAAATTAAAAAGCTAAAATAAAAACCATATCCTACCTGTTGATGACCCACATCATCAACGGGTTTATCTTCACAAGAAATGCAGCGGCTGCGGTTCCGTGTATGTTCAGAGGACACATCTGCTAACGCCACACATTCCTTCAGACTGGAGGAACCAGACTTCTTTAATAATAATAATACTGCCTAATTTCAACCTAAAACCATTAACAAATCATTCATCCACTGACACATAGACAATATATTACTTACTTTTTTTTTTTCGTGTACTATAACCCTATTACCTATGTAAAGACAGGCACTAATGGTATCTGTCTGTGTATGGACATCATACGTCAGCAAGTGATACATGAGGTTTTTTATTGCATTTTTGTACTATAAAACGAAGTTATATAAGCATAGTAAAAATTAGAATCAACTTTCTATTATTCCTACTTCGTGTAGTAAGATTAACATGACATAGCCTATGTAAACTGTAATAATTACCTGACTAAATGTTTTTTAAGACTTCCCTAAACAATCTTTTGAGAATTAGTGGGGCAATGTGTTTGTTAGGACTTAGAAATGGCCACAAGGTGGCAACATAAACTCAGTAAACAAAGTCCACAGTATGTTTAAAAAATCCTGCTTGATGATGCTTTTTAAAGGCAGACTAAAGATTTTAACTGAGACCTTAATGTCTCATATGTCATGTTTCCACCTTTATTTATGTTTAAGAAATGAATGGATGCTTTATTTATGACATATTGTTTCATGTTTAAGAATCTGACTTAGATCTGTTTTTACCCCAAAGATGAAGTCTTCCAATCTGTTGCACAGAGATACAACATGAGGACGGCATCATATGGGTACTGGTCCATTTGGTCTCCATTATCCTTGTGTGCCTCATCTTATAGCAGCAAGCATTCTGATGCACCATCTCATCCAAGCAGGAGGGATTTCACCCAAACACACAACTGCTCCAACAGCCCGATCCTCGTCTGTTCTGAAAGAGCTGCCACTGCCAGACCAGGCAGCCCAGCAGCAGGAAAGGCAGGAGGACCGGCAGGCGGACAGGCTGCTGGGTAGGACAGGGAGACTCAGACCCCTTCAGCCATATTCAGACAGGCATGTGTCCTCTGTGTAAGCCAGCAGGGACACACAGTCAGGCATGCTGATAGGCCCTGCCGGCACCAGCAGATGTTTTCTGGGTATTGTTTCACCTCCCTGGTAATTGTTTTCCTTCAGGGCCAGCCAGGGGAACAAGGTGCCAGGTTATGTTGTGGGAAGGAGTTACAGAGAGATGGGGCAACACACTGTCTTATCAGGCTGCTTCCCACAGGCTGCCCAGCTCTTTCATTGTGCTCCATGTGGCTTGAAATACAGAATTCCAAATGGAATATGGAAATTATAAATATCTCTCTGCTTTGCATTCAGTATTGCAATCCTGGATAGGCATCCAGGGGCTCACTGTGACCACAAACAAAGTAAAAGAAGAAAAATGCGATTGGACAGTGAGATCAGAGTTCAATTTGCAAAAGCATTTACTCAACTAAAATAAAATGTCCAGTTGCACATCTTTCTATGGGTTTTACTATCTAATTTAACTCTGGTGCATGCAGGAGTACCTAAAAAATTAGATTTTGTAGTATCTTGTTGTTTGTGAAGTCAGTTTTTCCACAATGACACTTAGAGGCTTGCTATGGCACAGAGAACAACTACTGTACTCAAACTGTGTTATACACTGTTATCCTGTGATACCACAGTGAAAATGCCCTCTTAATTAGCACGTTGAACTAAAAAGACCTTATTGTAAGGACAGATGTTCACCAGGCCTCACATGAAAGGCAGAGGCAGGAAAAGCCCACTAGGGGGCACTTTGAGACTTTGGGTCAAGAGAAAAAGTAACACGGCTTCTCTTGCAAACTGTTCAGAGGTTTGAGATTGATTAGTATAACATTTCCGTGCTTTTTGTCACAGATTTGTAGTTTTACCTCTCTGTGATATTCAATTGTTACTGGACGTTAGGCAGTGTTATGGTGCAAACCTTTAGAGCTGGTCTCAAATCTTAAACTAAAAGCTGCTCAACATTCCATGCCTGCAAGGGAGGTTGATTTAAACGAGAGATATCTTGAGATATATTGAAGTTTCAACTTGTTGTAATGGCAGGCTGCACTCCAGGGAACCTAAAACCCTCACTAAAAGCCAGGGTCAACAATTTTCCAGACTGATGCAACATCTAAGCAAGTTTATTCAGCCGGCTCTTTAAAAATATCTAAAGATCTAAACTCAAATTTCCATTTTTGTGCTGCTCAAAGCCAGAAGATTTGTGAAAACTATATTTTCTTTGTAGTGTTTCTTTACTGTCAAAAGATTTAACTTAATAAAAATAAGATTGACCCTGCACTGAATTTCTTCTCTGTGAAAAGTTCCTATTTTTCTGCACATGATCCATGAAGACCTTTTTCTTTATTTAAGCACATATTGCATCTTCCACCAGTGCCTGGGAAATAAAAGGGCTACATGGTCACATGACAGCTTTGTGAAATTGTTGCAGTTTAGGGGAAGGTGCACAATGGTCCAGCCCAGTCACAGTGTAGCACCTTCAGCTGCAAATTTCTGACACCCAGAATGAAGAAGTCACAGCAACTGTAGGATCAGACTTTGCTGGATGAGATCTATTTGCACACAGCGCAAGTAGCATCCTTAAACAGGCAGAAGAGTGGATGAGGATTAAAATATGTATAGGGAAATATAAAAAATTTTTCTACAGTGAAAGAATGCCTATTGCATAAATATGCATAAGCACGTTTTATTTTTCTTTCATTTGTGTGCTTGCTTTTTTGCACATGCATGCCCGCTCATTGCCACTGAATCATACCTGTTAAAAATGATAATTCCATGACTCAAACCCTGCCTACTGAGAGAATGATTGAAAGCTCAGGCAAAGTTCACAAACCACATGGCAGATATTCGCCAAAATACAGCCGCTGCTGCTGTGAGTAAGAGTAAACCCCTCTGAGTCACAGACAAGGCCCTTGAATGGTTTACATCAGACATTGATTTTCGTCATTATTTTTCCTGGTCACTGGATTATTTTTAAATTCATATAATAAATGCAGTGCTGTATAACTAGTATGTTTTTACATTTGTCTCAAGTATAAATTTAGCCGTTGGGAAGATAAAACCACAGTATAAAGCTCTGCTTTAATGAGATAGTGCTAATAATGTGTAAAATATTACTTCATAATACAAATATTTTTACAATAGCTTCATACATCTTTCGAACAAAAGCAGAATGTGTTCCAAGAGTAGTTGTTTTGCTAAAACTAGCAAGAGGACAAAAGAACTGCGCCTGCTGATATACCATGTGTCATCTGCCTTGTTTGTTTGTGTGTGTGTGTGTGTTTCTGCATGTAAGTGTGGGTGCCAATAAGGGAGAGCATGCATACATTTGTGTCATCCGTCGAGCACGCAGAGGTGGCAGTTTTTGTCTTTTCTTGGGTGTGAACTGAGAAAGGAATTGAGCACAATGAGTTTTAAAAATGATATGCGGAGGTACTAGACGGTAAAAACACTTCATCTAAGCATGTTTTGAAATATTACCAAAATCTTTCTATATATATATATATATATATATATTTATATTAATTTAGAACAGTTTTTAAAAGTGTTACAAAAAATCAATTAGGTTTTGCTGATTCTTGGCTTTAATGTGTAAAATATTTAGAAATTGTTTTGACTTTAAAACATATCCCATCACTCATGATTTAATCTTAACAAATCCTGGACTTATTTTTGAAATTATTTTGAATTTTTTGAGGCATCTCCAAAACTCTACCTACATTTTGAAACATAAATAAAGGAAATATATTTATACATTTTTTTCAAAGATGTTTTAAAAATCAGTCTTGTTGATTTTTAGCTTTATTTTTTTATATTTCTTGATTTCGCCTATTGTTTTGTTTGTAAAACATATCTCATCACCTATGCTTTAATCTTAACACATTCTGGACTTATTTTTGAAATATTATTTGAATGTTTTGAGTCCAGCTCCTGCACATCGGTTAATCACAGCATCTCTGTCTAAAACTAAACGCCCAAGTGTTACTTTGTGATTGTTGATGTTTCCAGGCTTGGGTTGAATCATTAGGAAGTGATTCTCTCTAACAAGGGCTAAAGGAGCTGTCAGGAGACATTCACAGGCAGGTTTCGCCATGGAGAGTGTGAGGAGTCTTATCAGGGTCTTAGCTGTTTTGCTGTGCCTGTTTATAAAGAGGCTGCTTTATTTGGAGTGAATGCATTCTAGCAAGGTCTCTACTGTTGCTGTGCGTTGATTAAAAGTGTTTTCACGATTACCCGTAGTGAGTCTATTCCAGTCTAACAGGGTTACTAGCAGTTTTAATGAAGGGGAGTAATCGTTACATGTAAAAGGGGGTTGCTGGGGTCTTGTGCTGTCTTTCTCTGCCTTCTAGCTTGTAGCTGCATTAAATTTCCCACTTGACATTTTTCTTTTGTTAACAAAGAGGTGATCATTATGTACAAATTCTCAACTTTCATAATATTACTTCCCCTTCTTTTTCAGAAATGTCTTCTTAAGTCTCTTTAAAAGTGTCTAAGCTACAATGAGAGTCATGCAGCTTTATTTTTGTGTGTCTTTGTTTGGCTGTTCTGCATCCTCCTTCCTCTTCTGAAGTTACCGTTGCCCGCTTGCTTGTGTGGCTTCAATGCTCCACTCATTTAGTTGGCTGTGGTCAGCCTTTTGCATTCGCTGGTGTGATTGAATTTCTCACAGCTTCTCGTGAATGTGTTTTTTGAAAGTCCTATTCAACATTTGGTGCAACTATAATCGGCACCAAGCCACTACGCTCATGCAGACGTGTCTGTGGATTCACACATTAAGGCCCTCATAAGTGTTGTGCCATCTCTTTATTTATTTTTTTCTTCCAAGTTGCAACTTTAGATTTTTTTTAAGTTGGAGGAAGGGAGCATGCATCAACTCAAAGTTCAATAAAATCCACGGTGTGATGAAAAAACATTTTAGTGAAAAGGCAGGAAAATGTCCTTTTTTACAATTGAATTTTTGAGAAACGATGCAAGCAGTAACACAACAGTAATTATTAAAAGAATGCATGTAAAAATCATTTAAAGCTCCAAAGCCTTAAGCTTCACTGACACATTTATTGTTAGAAGGGACAACGTGCTTTTACTTTTACCGCCTTCACATTTGGAAATAGTTGTAGAAGTGTCTTTGCCACCCCTGACATGCTTTTTTTTTAACAACCAACAGATCGCACTCTCACTTCTCTTTTTTTCATGTTTTTCTCAAAGAAACTCTCATCATCTTAAATTTAAACATTAGAACAGGCACCGGACTATGGCTATTTGTGTGAGGCAGGAGATGGCTTTGTCCCTGGGTACACCACGTCCCTCTAGTTATCAAATCAAACAATTACACATTGCAGTCTTGGAGCAGAAAATTACATTTTGACACAATCGTGAGCCTTTTGATTAATAAATTGTAGCTTCTGACTCCATGCTCTGTTATTTTTTTTTCTTCTCTGCTGGGGACAATAGATAATAATTGCGTGACATGTGAGGGTATAATGAAGTGACTGTCTTGTTATTGACAGGGGAGCCTCCTAAAGGCTTTAGCGGAAAGTAAGCGCTTCAAACAGAGCCCCTCCGGTGCACAGATTATTACGAAGGCCGTTAAAATGAGCTAATGTTCTTCTGCCAGTGCTCCTCTCCAAAGGGACGAGAACTGAGTTTGCCGTCTCCCAGCTGCAAAACAGAGGTGTAAATTAAAGATAAAAAAAAAAAAAGTACTGACACCAGGCTGGGGTAACAGTACATGTATTTCTCTGATTGAAATGTGAAATTCCTCTGTTTCAACTAGAAGTTGGTGTTCATGTAAAGTTTCCATCTTAAATCAAAACCGTTTTTGGAAGATTTTTTTTTCTTTTATTCTTGTTTTGTATTATGTACAAAGGAGTCGTTTCAAGCTACAGGGAAAACAAGAAGTTTATTCAAAGCTGCTTATTTATTTTGTGTTGCCACCACTTCCCCCAGGTACTTATTAGCAATGACAGGATGATTTCTGATTTAACAGCATTGAGGCAGGTGTAAATTTCACACACACAATTCGGCTCCACACATTAACCCAATTAATTTTGAGTATCTTCTTCTAATCCTCTGTTTTGCCTGTAGAATAGAGTCCAAAAGGGGTTGAGATGTTATTTTCTTTTTTTTTGTAAACAGCATAATTTCATTTTATCTTTATAGATCTAAAGAAGTGTCTGAAGAAGGCGTTGGCCAAAAACTTTGCAAAATTCTTCTGTCATACTGTTCATTTGATTTAAAGTGCTTTTAATGAGATCCCAAAGAGAGTGCCCGAGTGACGGGTGTTTTCTCTGGTAGCATGGACCATATAGTCACCATTTTGTTAGCGTTTGTTCTGCAGGTGCATCATGATGCGCTGTTTGGCATGCTGATCCCCAATTTATTCGACTTTGAGCAGAACTGGGGTCACATTGGCGTCCTCTGTTTGAATTAATCAAGTTAATGCTTCTTGGGTCGTCCACATGGCCGTCATCCATCTGTGCTGATATCCAAGGCTTTCTTGGCTACTGGTCATTTGTTACTCTTCATGATTCGACAATACCAGGGTGGAAGGGCTACTCGCATCTTTACAGATATTGGCACCACAGATGTGATACTCCTCACCTCTTTGCTTGTGGCATGGTCAACCCTTGTGAGACAGACAGCCAGCACACCTTTAGATGCAGGTGTGCTCATGCTTGATGGTGGCCAACATTCAGATACACGAAGAGCAACTGGGAACACTGCCTTCTCATATTCATTGGCGTTAAGATGGACAGTTTTAAAGAACTCAGGTAGCCTTACTCCACTTCAGCCATGTTGCTTTTACTTAAACACGGTCATCGGGGAGGGTACCGCAGTTGGCACAGGCCAGGGAACCGCTGTATTTAAACTGGATTACTTTGTTGAGGTTCTGGTCACTGATTTGGATGGTTCCTTTAAGGCAACATTGTGCTACCCCTCCATCACCTGTTGCTGTGCAAAGCTGGCCAGCCGCTCAAAGCTGCTCATAGAAGGCTCCTACACTTTGCCCTCACTTAGAAGAAAGATAACTTTGGCTGTTTTGCAAATATTTATGTTTACAAAAAACAAGAACAGTCATAACATTGAAACTGAGGGAACACCTCCCATCACTTATTGTTAGCTAACACTGCTTTGAAGCAACGGTAGGCAAGCCACAAGCTGCATGTCTGTTTAGCAGCTGACGGCAGGTTGGCTACCTGAGCTGATAGCCTGACCAATTAACCGACTAGTATCAGCATATTATACTTCTAGTTTTTTTCTATTAAGAGCAAAGGAAAAGATATGCAGCAAAATAAGCCGTCAAGCACAACTTTAGCAGATATTTATTGTAGATTTTTATTTCTTGTCTACATGTGAAAATCAAAATAATATTCAAAACATTTTATGGATTTCATTATTATAACTGTAACAATGAATAAGTTAGATTATTTCAGCAGCAGTAGTTATTTAAAAGTAAAACTGATAACATAATGTTGTACTTTTATTTATGTGTGTTAATACCATGGTATTGTGGTATTTTTAGCATGAAAGGTTTATTGACCATCTGTGTTTTTCTTTTCTAACAGTGACATCAACATAACATTAAACACTACAGGTTGGGTATTAACATTGGTAAAAGAGGCTTTAAGCAAACACAGAAGCATATTTGATTGTGTTGAGTTGGGGGTTTGCAGGATAACAGTGAAAATGTTTTCCACTTTAAGAATGTGCAAGATCTCATGCAGTTGTCTCTCTTTGACTCTCTATCCCTCCTCTCTGCTGGCGCTAAATCACACGTTAGTACAGCCAGTGGATGTGTTGACAGTTTTACAAACAGAAATGTAAAATGCCATACTCAAGGGGGTCCAAGAGATAAGGTGGGGAGCTGCACGGGGCAGGAAATGGAACAAGCAGAAGAAGTCTCATTAAAACCCCTTGGCTTGGTTGTTTTCATTACATAAGGAATGACACACTATTACCAGTATGCCTCACATGCCAGCTGAAGCAACCCTCTGGGTTAATATGACCGACCTAAATATGGCAGACAGTACAGCACATTCCACAGTTAAAGATTGGTAAAGGTTTTAGAGGTAATTTATATTTCATGTCAGCTGTATGATATCGCACTTTTTACCTCCCTTACCATCCTCTTCCACAGAGCTGTGTGCAGGTTGGTGCATGTTTGTGTGTGTTTCTCTCACCTCCTCTCTGCATGGTGTGACTGGCAGGTGTGGTCCAGCAGCTGCATCTCATTGAGACCAATCAGGAGGAGTTTAAGAGGCGTAGACACCAAGTGGGAGATGCCAGATTGTTAGCTCTTCTGGCATGGTAATTAGGCCTGCATTTTGTATGCCTTTTGCTCCCTTAGGTTCCAGCTCTTACCTGTGTCTGTTTCTCCCTTTTATCAGGATCCAATCCATGTCTGTGCTTACGTTCCCTTTCACGTTCCTCCTCTGGTCTCTGCTGTTAATCTTCTTCGTTTCCTTTCTCATCTACTTACCTCACACTCACCTGGCAGTCCATCCTCCGATGCCGTTTGTTCCACTGCAGAGCTCCTCCTTAAGGAAAAAGGAAATCATCTTCAGAACCATCGAACCACCAAACACCAGCACCTGCCAGCCGCAAACTCTGTGGATAGCTCACCTCCTCCAGGATATCCTTGGTTATCATCAACAGTAAACTCCATTGTTTTCATCCTTAAATGTTCATCATCCTCCACTCATATACTAATTATCTACCTCTCCTCCTCAGTTCCCCCGCCAGAAGACTAACCACAGCACAACTAATTTTCAATAAGCCAGTTAAATCACTACTGTGTCTGTAATTGTTCCCTGCACTAGAATTGTTCTTATAACAAAAAGGACACACCGTGTGTGGTGTAATTTAAAGGTGGGTCCCTGTTCGGCCTTTGCCACAGTTTCTAACTGTGGCTCCGAGTGTAGACATTAGTTGTCATGATACTAACGTTGCAAACTCGGAACCAATACTAAGAAATACTTGATACTTTATATCCTTTTTAATACCACAGCAACCTTTTTTTAAGCACAGGGTTCTTTTGAGTAAAACGCAGGGGGAGCATTTACAACATGACTATATTTTCATTGTCTTAATTTGGGCTAAATCAATTAGTAAAGGGAAATTCAGAACCCATCCAGAAAAAAAAATGCAATTCAATTGTATCTTCACTGTATAGCAAAACAGACAAGATGACCCTTAGAAGTGTTAATATCCTTTATGAAAGTGTGTATTTTGCAATCAGTTGTGCAGATGTATTGCTTATTGTAGGTTATCGGTGTGCTTCCATTTGTTTATTACTTCTGATAAAAATAAAATGTTACTGTAAAAGACAGGATTATTCTGTTTAAGATTTATTTTTTTACAGTTTAAACATGGATCTGGCCCATACAAAAAATACTGTGAAAACAACAATCTAGACCATGCAAATATATTATGTCCACTTAATGTATTTTAGGTAATTTTGCATTATATTTTACTTGTTGAACAACTGGAGTTAGTGGGGTAAGATGCTGCTGGTTCTGCCTAGTATGGTTCATACCTGCAGTAGAATGAGTGTGTGTCTGCACTGCTGTTGTGCGAAGTTTTAGACCCCTTGGTAAGATGAAAATGGTTCAGTTTGTATTGATTTTTACATACATGAATATTTTTAAAGAATGTATTATTGATTATATCGAAACATTAATTTTTATAGATTCGCCCGAGTTCATGTTAGTAATTTTTTGTGGCCATTTGCTGACTTTATCTATATCACAAGAAAACAATTTTATGTGAGACTGTGTTTTCCCCGACACATCATACTTATACCCCAGGGGAAAGTTTAAAAGAAAAAAAAATCCACGCACCTAGTCATTTCCTGGCTTGTAAAGATCACACAGATCTGTAATGATAAAACAAACTGTTAGAATTTAACCAATTAAGTTGCTTAAACAATTTGCATACATTTTTAGCGGGTAATAGCTTTTAATCAGTATTTACAATTGAAAAATATGATAACAGCCTAACCTCATCCAAGTTGTTTAAAATGCACAAACCTACCTAAATTAGTTTAACTGTAACTGAATAATAGAACCAATTTGCTGGTGTGGTTTGCCCTCCATTAAACAAAAACATACCAAAACAGTTAAGACATGAAACATATCCGAAACACCACTAAATAGTCTCAGCAGCTCCTGCTATTTCCTGAGTTTTTCTTTTTTAAATCAAGTTCATTTATGTTGTAATTTATCCCTTGCTAGCAGTCTGTTAATCTTCTTTTTTTTTTGGTTTCATTTTAAATATATATATTTTTTTACCTTTGTGTGTATCTGCATGCTTCCATTTGCCTTTCACTATGATGCAGGTGCATGTGAATTCCCCCACTGTGGGACAATAAAGGATATTTCTATTCTATTCCATTTTCTTTCAACAACTGCCCCAGGGATAAGAAGCTGGTAGCAAGTTTGACTTTAGTGTTAGTGCTGTCGCTAAACCAGTTAAAGCTGAATACAAACGTAAATTCTGGCTCCAAATCTTTTTGAACCACAATTCTTAACTGCAGTTCTTAACTTTTAGGAAGTTGATATGTTCATTGATGATACAACCCATTTAAACATCAGCCTCGCTGCTTGATGAATGAGTATGGAAGTTGACCGAACTAATATCTTTAATTAAATTCTGATCAAAGCTCTTCGGTCTCATTTGTTCCTAAAATTAAATTTAACAATTATTAAAGATTACATCTATAAACAAACATTTTTGATTCAATTAATTATTTCACTGGTGAATCATTATTACTTGAATGGCCTTGTTATTCCCATTTTGAAGAGTGGCTAAGAAAAATGGGCATTATTTTTCTTTATCCAAGAGAAACCGGAGTTATAGATTAATTAGCAAAAAATCACAACATTCCAATTCACATAGTGACATTTAAAGAATTTCTGCATTGTACGGATAGGAATAGTTTAAGGTGCCAATGACTGTGCACAAAAATTATTATTTCTTGGATTTTCTTTCCCTTCACTAAATGAATCCAATAAACCTTTGAGTGTGAGGTGATGCAGTGGAAATATGTATATGTGCTCTCTTTCAGACTCTAACCTTGAAAACTGGCTCAGAGTTTATCTGTTCTTTTATTCTAGGTGAAACGACTAAAGGAGCTACATCCATTAACATTTACTTTTCCTTCCCATAGAAAGTACTCCTGGATCAGTGCTTCTTTGTTCTCTTTGTGTCACTGCTCTGTTCTCTCAAACCCCCAGTCGGTCGTGGCAGATGGCCGCTCACACTGAGCCTGGTTCTGCTGGAGGTTTCTTCCTGTTAAAAGGGAGTTTTTCCTCTCCACTGTCACTACATGCATGCTCAGTATGAGGGATTGCTGCAAAGTCAACGCCAGTGACTGTCCACTGTCTCTACATGCTCATCCAGGAGGAGGGAATGCTGCAAGTCACTGACTGGATGCAATCTGCTGGGTTTCCTTAGCTAGAAAAACTGTTTATCCAATTTGAATAAATAACTGAATCTGACTGCACTGTTCAATTGTTAGGATTAATTGGAATGTATGAACCTGACTGTTGTGAAGTGCCTTGAGACAACATGTGTTGTGAATTGGCGCTATATAAATAAAACTGAATTGAATTGAATTAAAATAAAATAATATTTTATTAAAAAACTTTTTACACAACTTTACCTGAGGTGACAATGAATGTAAATGCGACAGATAGGTCCCTTTTGTCAAACATTATTATTCGCATTTGTACCTACAGAACTGAATTAATAAAAAAAAAAATAGGGCTATTACACAGTAATTCCCAGCTGTTTTAGCTCACAATGAATCACTATGTGAGAGACATTCCTAGTTGATTGTTTCTACCTGCTGAGAACAGAGTAAGACGGTTTGGGGCCAAGACAGACAGAACACCCTTGGATCCTACTATATATGACACACATATATTATAGATTGCCATACTAAAAAACATGCGGGCTTGTGCAAACATGTAGGATGTGCAAACTGCATTTCTGATCCTGATCATAAAGAGCAACAGAACAAGTGTTTCCTGCATGTCAAATCGGTGACAAATAATCTTATCAGCAACTAAATATGCATTTATTTTTAATCTGAATTCATTCATTTCCACAGCGCTCCCCTGTATTTTCATGTAAATTGCTAATTTGTAGAGCAAACACCTGTTCTCACAGCTGGAAATCATAGTTTTTGATTTACTACTGCCAAAAAACAAACATGTGTGAAGTCCCAATTGGAGCTCTAAACTTTATTTTCTGTTGCTGCGGCAGAATGTTTAGGGTCATTGTCCTGCTGGAAGATGAATCTCTTTGCAACCTTCCAGGACTTCCTTGTATTAGCTCTATTTATCATTGTTTCAATTTTGATGAGTTTCTCCAAAAACCATTCTCACAGCATGGTGCTTCTAACACAATGTTTCACCATGGGAATGGCATTTATAGGTGAATGTGCTGTGTTGCTTTTTCACCACACAGCATTCAGCACATAGGTCAAAGGGTAACATTTTTGCCTTCTCTAATTAAAACACCTTCTTCCACATACTGTACCCCCAACAAAACCTGTCGCAAAGTGCAAACACTACTTTTTAACAATAGTTTTCCTTTTCATAACTTTTCCACAAAGCCATATTTGTGGAGTGCACACATATCTCTAAGTGTGGGATATTATTTTAGAATCTTACCCTGCTTTAAACTTCGCCACAGTTTTACCCCTCACCTGTGTGCTATGTTCATTGGTCATCATGATTGTGCACCTACATTTTCTCTGAGGTCTTCATAGAACAGGTGTAATTATACTAAGGAACACACACATGGACTCTATTCACTAATAAGATGAGTGCTGGAGGTGTCGAGGAAGGATCTTGGGTCGGACCAAAGTGCAGACAAGAGCTCGGTAGCCGCATCATAGTTTATTCCACACTCCAGGTACTATGGCAAAACGTAGCAAAACGAAGCATGAACAAAGCGAAGCAAAAACAAAACATAGTCATGGTAAACGTAGCATAAACGAAGCATAGACATAGAAAAGGAACCAGCGAGGAACTAAGCAAACAGAACAACTAATATACACAGAGCACAGAGAGGGGAACAAAAGGCAGGTAATCAAAGAAACAGGGAACAGGTGAAACAAATACAAAGGCTGAGGATGGGTGAAAGGACTAAACAAACAGAAAACACAAACTAAGCAAGAGAATAAATCAGAGGAGAAAATAAAGAACTAGAATAACTATGAACTAAAGTAAACAGAGAAACTAGAGGGGAACATAGAAACAATAACTTAAGAAATAAACAAAGAGCCATAAGGAGAATCTAAATGACAAAATAAACCATCAAGTCCAAAATGTCACTCCATGACATAACCCCCTCCTCAAGGTCGGATTCCAGATGACCACTTGGAGACTAAAACAAAAGTTCAAAACAACCCGACCAGGGCGGGCGGAGGGGGCCCCGGAAGGAGGGCAAGAGTCCAAAACACAAACCACCAAACCAGGGTGGGCGGAGGGGGGCCTTGGGAGGAGGGCCAGAGTCCAAAACAATATAACTCCCAATAAACAAAACAACAAAATCAAAGTCCATAATCTCCAGGGGCGCATAACAAAATCCAGGAGGCCGATGATCAGGGGGCCTGCGATGAACGAAGCCAACGGCGAAGTAGCTGATGATCCGGAGGCCTGCGACGAAGTAGCTAGCGAAGTGGTTTATGATCTGGAGACCGGCGGCGACGCCAGCGATGAAGGAGCCGATGTCTCGGAGGTCTGCGGCGAGGATGCAGGCGCCTCGGAGGTCTGCGGCGAGGATGCAGGCTGCCTGGAGTCCGACAGCGGAGATGCCAGGCAAACCCACGAAGCGAGGAGTCTGGCAGTGTATGATGTGGCGAGATCCTCAGAGACTTAAACATGGCGTCCGGCGTGGACCCAGGCTTAGAGTCGTTAGGTGTATGGTCAGGAGTACGGTCAGTCAAAAAGTCAGTTGTCACATAGTCGAGCTGCAGTGTGTCAGGCAAAGAGTCAGGCTCTAGTGCGTCAGGCAAAGAGTCAGGCAAAGTGTCAGGCTCTGGTGTGTCAGGCAAAGTCAAAAAGTCAGCCCATATCTCCAGTAACACCCCCCAGAGAAAACTGAGCAGGTGCTCAGGACCAGGTCATGGAGGCAGTCCATCCATGGGCTCCTCCGTGTCGTGACGAGGTTCTGTAGACCCGGCGGCGGCCGGCTGAGGCTCTGTAGACCCGGCGATGGCCGGCTGAGGCTCTGTAGACCCGGCGACGGCCAGCTGAGGCTCTGTAGATCCGGCGACGGCCGGCTGAGGCTCTGTAGATCCGGCGACGGCCGGCTGAGGCTCTGGAGGCTCTGTAGGCTTAGCTGCATGCTGTGAGTCCTGAGGCGTGGCTGAATGCTGTGAGTACAGAGGCTTGGCTGCCTTAACGGCCACGAGAAGAGGATCGAAGGGACTTCCAGCGGAGAGTGGAGCTGGAGCATCTAGCCATCCCACAGCAAGAAACTCAGCCTGAAGTAATGAGTGCACCTGGTCCAAATCCTCTGGGTGATCCAGTAAATGGAACACAAACTTACAGCAACGATTCTTCATAAGTCTCCTATTCAAACCCTCCTGCCCGGCTTCAATCCAACTAGGGGCTGGAGGCTGCACCGGTGGCTGGAGAACTGCAGAGGGCCCTGAGTGACCGCCCACCAACTCCGGGGGTAGGAGGTCATGGCGGATGGACCCTCCATGGAAAAGTTAAAGGCGCCCACCCGTACCTTCTCGGTGGCGACTGCCCGCCGACGATGACGTCGTCCAGGGCAGGACAAAAACCCAGCCGAAAACTCTGCAGCGGCAGGCGGCGATGGGGGCAGCTCGGCTGGAGCTGCTGCAGACGTAGAACGCTTGCGGCGAGAACGACGTCGCTTGGAGGAGGATTGTGCTGGTGAACAACGGTTCCGACCTGGCTCGAAATCCACATCTGCCCAGTCGGCCTCACCGAAGCACGCTTTCATCTCCTCCAGCAATAGAGATGAGGGCGAAAGTTCCACCTCCTCACCGTACCTAGTCCTTAGCGTCTCCACTTGCTGCTTAACCCATAGCTTCATCTTTGAGACTTTGTCTGCTTGGTCCTCATGTTGGCTGGTTCCTAATGTCGAGGAAGGATCTTGGGTCAGACCAAAGTGCAGACAATAGCTCGGTAGGCGCATCATAGTTTATTCCACACTCCAGGTACTATGGCAAAACGTAGCAAAACGAAGCATGAACAAAACAGGAGGTACGGTTATCAGAGTAAAGGTACACTGCAAATGCACACCATACTTTTACTTGTAAAACAATTTAAAACCATGTATCACTTTCCCTCTACTAAATATTATGCAAGATTTTGTGATGTTCTATAAAATCCCAGATAAAACACATTAACGTTTGATGGTACTGTACATATTTCACCACCATACAGTGGAGCCCCTTCGGCAGTTCGTCTATAATTTGTGTTTTTCTACCTATTGGCAGATTTTCTCATAGCTATATGCAAGGAGCTTTCATGAGCTTTCAAGATGGAGTGAGGCTGGCGTGAAAACAACAACTGGCCCCAATTGGCCCTGGCTTTTGGAGGACACAGGCCTTGCATCTTAGAAAGGCATCATTAAAAAGTGACAGAACTGCCAGGGGCAAAACTGGCCTTGAACAATGATCAATTCGGCAGACAGGATTGAGTTATAGCGGGAGGGCCGCCCTTCAAATAAGGAGGGGGGGTATTGCAGGCCACTGGTATAGTACAAGACCCCCTGCTGCTTTAATTACTCATGAGTGCGTCTCCCCATTAACAGAACACCTATGGTCAACCAAGCGGTCCAGGCTCGCACAAAGCTGGAGAGGAGAAAGAAGCGTAGGACGGACAAGTGCAGAGACACACAAACAGGAGTGCTCATTAGCGAATGGTAATCAGCGGTCGTGAGGTTGAGCACTCACCTCACAAAACGCCACATGTCAATTTGTCCCCTTCCATTCATGAGCCCACTCTCATTTTACCCCGATCCCTCATGCTCCCTTGTTGAGGAGAATTGGATGGAGAGCCATGGGGGGAAACACTCAGAGGGAAACGTAAACAGTGACCCAGAGGAGGGACCACACTCCTCAGATGTGATGGTGGGTTCTCCTCAGCAGCATCCGTCCTCACACAGCTCACATGAGATGAACATATAAGCCTCATCGGTTTCTATATTCCTCAATCTTATTTTAGTATTTACAGGTGTGTACAGCATGATACATCGGCTTTATGCAGACATTTCTGCTAACAAAATCACTGGTACTTTTTTCAAATCCAGAAGAGAGTTGAATGATTGGGTTTAGTGCAACATTTGAGCTAATTTATTGCTTATGAAAGTACAGCCCAAAAATCGTTGATCAAAGATGGAATCTGGATTAAAATTTCAAGTGGGACTGTCTGTAAAAATAACAATCATACATTCACACAAGGGATTTTAAATAATGGCTCTTCACAAACTTTAGCATATTTTAGCGATTTTTGAGGCAGAGGGAGCACAGTAGGGAACAAAACACAATCACACTGAATCCCATGTGTTCTCACATTATCTTGCTTGGACCTAGGAAACACTTGCTCATTAAGATGCTTAAATTTAAGCAAAATACAATCATGAAATTATAACGTTGATGAAAGCCAAGCTTGAGCTGTAGGCGTACGACTTATCTAACACTACCTATCTGTTACCTGCATTTATGTGTCATTGCTGCAATTAACTTATATCTCAAAATTTGTTTCTCTGTTGAAAGTAATCCTAAATCAGTGCTTCCACGTTTAGTTGTTCTTTTTCCTCTGTTAACTCAGTTAGTATTTGCAATTAAAAGTATTGTTGGCTCAGTGGTTCTGTGATAAGCTGTGTCTCTTTCCAGGATAGAGCCAATGACTGTTATAGCTGCTATTAACTTTGTGTACTGTTTGCCATCCCCATAGAAATTACTTCTGGCACAGTTACTTTCGGTTTAGCAGTGTAGCTTCCCTGTCCTGTCCTCTGAACCCCGATGAGGTTGAGGCAGGTGGACTGTTAAAACTGAGCCTGGTTCTGCTAAAGGTTTCCATCAAAAAAAAGAAAGGAATTATTCTCCTCTGTTTCCACATGACTGTTCAGGATGAGGCTATGTCTGAAGCTGAACAACTCAAGGCAATCGGCTGTGCTTGGTGGGTAAAATACGTTTTACCAAGTGGCAATGTATGATTAACTTGATTCGACCGTACTGTTATAATTTGGATCAGGTTTTGTAATTGGATCTAAATGTTAATTAAGACTGTTTGTTTTGGAATTATTTGAACTGATTTGGATAGACTCTGGACCAAACTGGGTGTAAGAATAATGAGAAATTAATTGGACCTAAGGAAATAAGTGTACTCACACATGCAACAATGCAACACTGCCAAACCTTTGTAGGATCAGCTATAACATAAATGATGTGTTGCAAAATGAGTTATATTGTTACGAGAACCTTCTTTCAAACTAGGCCTGGGTTTGCAATGGCATCATGTTTTGAAGGTCCATGCCTTCTAATGGTGCAGGTATGTTCTGACACTGAGACTGCATTGCTGTCAGAGTGACAAAACACTGCATCCGGCACGGTTTGCTGGGCAGCAGAACAATATCTATTGCACAAAGCCAATTTCCTCCCTAGTGAAATTGGGAATCACTGGTTCATATTCATATATTCAAACTTAAATCAGATCCTTTCTCAGTAGAGTGGAATCAATACAACCCTCCATCTTACTTTGAAATGAGACCTAGTCTTTCTTGTGGATTATCGGTGCCTCATCATGGGACAAGAGCGCTGGTGGATGTCTCAGAGGATCAATCTCGATCCGATCTTTGTCTGCTGCCTATCCATGCTTTGCTCCTTTTATTTGGAGGTGTTCTATGGAGGTAAATGAAATATGGTAATCCTTATTTTAATCAGAAGCATGATTTTATGTGAAATCCATGAGTTTTGGGGCATATTCTGAATAAGGCATCTTTGTTTAACAAGAAAAAAAACAGTAGTGTTAGAATAATAAAGGTAGTCTGAATGCAGTAGATGCAAAACTGTTGCACTTTCAATAAATATTCCAAAAAAAGCAGCTGCATAAATAATACTTCAGCATTGCTTTGATGTGTTCAGCTATTCCATATCCTTTGCACCTTTCCTTTTCTCATCGTGGCAGTTTTAACAGGGTTTAATTGGTATGGAAATAGAAGTGGTGAAACATGACAGGAACAAGCCTGGCTATTTAGACCCTTTATCACTGTATACTGTCCTTCAGCCAATTATCGCCAATCTACTGCTCTGCAGCCCCCTACTAATCTCCTCCCTCATGATTTAAACAGGCCTCATGCAGCTGCGGAGAGGCAGCTACGGGTCGATAAAGACAACTTGTAATCCAGTGTGGTGCAAATTGAGTTTCTTTTGGAGAATAATGGTTTGAACAGCTTACTTGAGATTTCAGACCCCCTACCTACACAATTTAAGTTAGTTCACACTGCCAAAAGAGCTTGTATAAATGTCCTTTAATCATTCCCTAATGATACTGTTATGTCTTAAAGAATGCATCATTTTATTTTATTTACATTAAAACTATAAAAACTTTTATGATGTATTTTGTCATACAATAGAGACACCCCGTCTGTGACAGTGTTTTGTTTTTCTTTTGCTGTGTGCTTTATTTGCACATAGCCAGGAAATATCACCTTGCAAAGAAAATTCGCAGCTCAAGCTGTGTGTGTTTGCCACATAACGAAAAATGACTGGACCTCCAAAGAAGCAGATAAAAAGATGAGAAGTTACATCTGCATAAACAGATTACTTTTTTCACATCAAAAACAAATAAATGCAGAGGGGCTGGTAGTAGGTTTGCACATGGTTACCCATTGCAGTGTTTTAACTACCCCTTCAGGTGAGAATAAAACTGTTTTGCATCCAAATCCTAACACACAGCAACATGAATGAAGCACGGCAAGTGTCTTCCCTTTTGCATACTCATTTGGCATGGTCCTAAGGACCAGCTTGTTGTCTGAGCCATTGTAAGCCCATGAGGCAGGCCGAATCCCTGAGGGCTTGGTCAGCATTTAGGGTGTAATGGAGGGTTGGGTTTGTGAGGGAGACTGGGTGAGAGGGGGGAGAGGCTTCGGAGATGGGTGCAGGCCAAGACTTGGCAAGGCTCAATGCCAGGGTGTCAGTGGGACACCCTCTTTTCTGGGAGCCTGCTCACTGCCCTCCTGGAGCCCCAGCAGGGTGCAGGAATACATGGTCAGTGCAAGACAGGTCCATCTGCCCTGCTACCTCTGTCCTAGTCAGCCCAGGCTCAAACAATCACCTGCTCCATTGGCAAGTTATTAAATTGACCTACTACAGCCCAACCTAGTGGACATGAGCGCCTCACCTTCTGTATATATTATCTCTTTATTCATAGTTGACCCAAGTTTATCATTTTCTGTTTCTCAATTAAAACTGATTGTTGCCATGTTAGGATATCAAGAGAAGTAACTTAAACTTATGAGTTTAAATTTATTTCACTTTATATCAGGTGTATTGTGTCATACAAAGGTATGTAATTCACTTTTTTGTCACATTACAACCACAAACATCAAAATGTTTTCCCAGCCTCTAAATGGTTTTCTTCCAGGATTATGCTGTATTTAGCCACAGTCATCCTCCTTTTAAATCCTTTCAGAATCCCTAAATATGCTAAACAAAAGCATTCCCACAGCATGATGCTGCCACCACCATGTTTCACTTACATGTAAATGATTTGCATTGTTGATTTTCTATCACTCATAACATTTTGCATGCAGGCCAAAAACTCTCATCTGACCTGAGGACTTCATCCACATGTCTGCTGTTTTCTCTACATGGCTTTTGGCAAAATACAAATTGTTTTTCATAGTTTTATTTTACGCCCTGCGAGGGTATACTCCGCTTCTTGGGCATAGACTGCTGGAAGTAGGTACCAGCTCCCCTGCAACTCTGTATGGAAGATGCGGCTATAGAAAATGGATGGATGGATGGTTTCATTTTAAAAATGTCTGTCATGGTTTTTACTGCCGACTTAACCCACATGCAGAGACACTCAGAAAACAAGATCAGTTTAGTTGAAGTTTATTGAAAACACGGTCAGGCACTAGTGAAAAGAGGTGAGCCTAATCCCCGTCACTGTGTGAAACAACAGGGGAAACGGTTAGAGACTGAACCTCAGAATGTGGCTTAAAGGTTAACATTTCTTACTGGGGGGGGGGGGGGGGGGGGGGCGGGGGGGGGGGGGGGGGGGGGGGGGGGGGGGGGGGGGAATCCGCCAGGGAGAGGCACAGAGTCAGTAGAGGAACGCAGTCTGCCAGGTTCAGTCCTAGTCCAGGAAGGAGTCCGCACAACAAACAGAGGTCTGGATCAGCTCAGCCAGAGATCACACCTGGAACGGGTAACAGGAGGAAGTTAGTGTTTCAAGTTCAGAGAAAAGTCTTTCAATCTTTTTTTTTCACAAAAAAACAGGTTTCAGAGCTGGCCAAAAGATTACCACGGAGAGCAAAGCACTCAGGCAACGAAGTGCTGGTAATCCATCCTCTTTATGCTTCCCAGCTGATGAACCAATGAGCCACACCTGTAGTCTCCGGCAATCTCCTGCTGGCGGCACCTATTGTTGGAACAGTGTTAATGGCAGGCAGCAGATGACTCCAGATCCTGACAATGTCTTTCTATTTACTATTTTTAGCTAAAAAGGTGGCTAAATCCAAATGCATGCATGCCACACTTTTTAAACATTTGTAAACTTGTGTCATTTCCCTTCTACCTCACAATTAAGTTCTACTTTGTGTTGTTCTTTTGCATAAAATCATCATGAAATACCTGAAGATTGGCAACAACTTAATGCTCACCCTCTACCGATGATCCACATAGCCCTGTCTTTCAGTGTTTAACCCTTTCTCTCTCCTGGACATGGCGATTGACTGAGTTTAACTGTGACTAACTCTATGTGCTCTCAGACTCTAACCTTGAAAACTGGCTCAGAGTTTATCTGTTCTTTCTTTCTAGGTGAAACGACTAAAGGAGCTACATCCATTAACATTTACTTTTCCTTCCCATAGAAAGGACTCCTGGATCAGTGCTTCTGTGTTCTTTTTGTGTCTCTGTTCTGTTCTCTCAAACCCCCAGTCAGTCGTGGCAGATGGCCACTCACACTGAGCCTGGTTCTGGTTCTGCTGGAGGTTTCTTCCTGTTAAAAGTGAGTTTTTCCTCTCCACTGTCGCTACTCAGTATGAGGGATTGCTGCAAAGTCAACACCAGTGACTGTCCACTGTCTCTACATGCTCATCCAGGAGGAGGGAATACTGCACGTCACTGACTGGATGCAATCTGCTGGGTTTCCTTAGATAGAAAAACTTTTTATCCAATTTGAATAAAAAGCTAACTCCGACTGCACTGTTCTATGATTAGGATTAATTGGAATGTATGTACCTGACTGTTGTGAAGTGCCTTGAGACAACATGTGTTGTGAATTGGCGCTATATAAATAAAACTGAATTGAATTGAATTGAATTGAACATATTGTCACATAAATAAATGTGTGAACGGTCAATGGGTAGGAATCCTTTTGCAATGCACAGCAATTGTAAAATGTCATTTTTTTTCTCCCTAGTTTCTGACGCCTTAATAATAAAACTTGATGTAAGTAACTTTATATCACCTCTATACATAGAGCAAAGGGGAGAGTGAGGGGAAGTGCTTCCTTTTGCAAGCCTTCTTGCTCTTTAAATCGACTTGTAGCTTTTTGAGTCCATGCCCACCTCAGAAACACGCCTCTGTTTGGCTTGTGAGTACTGTGTGATTTCACTGTAAACCCAAAGAAATTTACAGCACGAAAATAAAAGCCTCACAAGCAGGAGAGAATGTCAAGTTAAAAATAAAACATCCTGTATTTGAAAAGCTGACACCTTTTTCAAAAAGGCTCTGATGTGAGAAGAGCAGAGCACTTTAGCTTACTTGAAAAGTTCAAAAGAAATGGCTGCAGTGTTTTGAGAATGAAAGTAGCTTCAACTTATTTTCATGGAGCTTCATATCTTTTTTCAAGCTAAAGCATAAATAACAGTGTAACCTCTTGAGCCAGCCTGATTTCTTAATATTTTGCCTTCAAGAAGACAGACTTTTCTTGGAAATATATTTGTTTTGATCAATAGTTCTGGAGGCTTTTTAAAGGTTTTTTAAAGGTAAAGAGTTTTTCTTTGGACACTGACTGGCTGGCTCATTTTCGGGTTAGGGGTAGACCATTTCTAGCTATTTTTGTTTGTTTTTTCATTACTTGACGCTGAATTGACCTTGGCATTAATAAAACTCTTAGCACAAAGGATGAACTGGTGTTGTTTCTTCCCATGACAGATTACTTCTATAACCTATAACTCTCTGAGCCCTTCAGTCAGCCAAAGTCTATGGAAAACTTCTGGAAAGGCTTCAGAAAACCTTTCTGAACTATTCTAGTTTCTCTTTAACCTCCTTTCATGGTACAATTTCCTTGAAAATATTTTTTGCACATTTTCCAAAACGTAACTTAAAGTTTTTCACACTCTGGTGCAGGGAAGATATTTATTCTTTGCAGACTCATTCAACACACAAACAAAATGAAGAATTTCCCTCATTTCCAAATATGGAGCAGGCTGCATGGCCTTTTATGAAGTGATGGATGAATGCAATGAATAGGGAGAAGTCGTGCCCTATTGCAACCACAGCTGTCTTTGCCTGATAGGCTGGAGGAGGAGGAGGGTAAGGAAGTGTAAGGAAGTTCAGGAGGTCGATAGATTTACAAGAGAACTGAACAGACTGTTGTGTTAGTCATCCTAACTAACCAACCAACCAGCCAAGCAGTGGGCTGTGGCATCAACACTCCAGCTCCATGGCTCCGAGCAAGCTAATTAATGCAGCCAAATGAGATCAGCAGCAGTGGCCCGGGCCAGGGCTGTATTGCTAAATAGCTTCCTTCAGTTCGAGTCTGTATGGTGTAATTACCACCAGGCTGATGCACAATGCCTTTTTATGTCCCACAGAAAGTGATTTTATGTCCTTCAATTCCCTTGTAAATAGCGTGCTTTTGAAAGGTGATAAGAGAAGTCTGTCAATGGCAGTTGTGTGTGTTTAAAAACGCTGCCAGTTTGCTTTGTGTATATTTGACAGATTGATGTGGGTATTTAAGCTGGCCGATTGATCATTGGATGCAGTGAATCTGAGCAATAGAGCCCACCAGCAACTGGTGACAGCCTAATATCACAAGATAATATAATTTGTCTAAGCTTTGCTCTTCGATTGCAGCAAGTGTTTAAAGGGATCAACGTTCATAATAAACACACAGTAAAGTCTCTACTGTGCAAAAATATTAATCTGATGACAACAAATCCAAGGTTGTCATCAGGTCCTGATTAAAATGTCAATACTCTTTTCTATAAAATGTAAATGTTGTGATTTAATGAATTTATTTTATTATTTATCAATAAAAAAACTCTTAAAAAAAAAAAAAAACAAACAAATCAACTTAACATAAAAGAAAAACCCAGTATTTTATAGTGCATTCCACATTTATTATCACCTCTGAAATATATGTAACAAATCTACAAATAAATTAGTCTTTTATTGCAGTGGCATTACATCACACTAAATATGACAAAGTTCTGTCATATCTCCCTTTGCCTCTCCTCTCAATATAGGAAAGGCAAGAGAACATACCATTCAGGTAAGACAGATGTCTGATCAACCTTCAGATATCAGGTAATGAAATTTAGGAGCAATAATAAGAAGTTTAAAACAACTAAAACTGTGATAAACAAGGTTGTCAATGACCCAAGTTTATCTTGCCACCATATATTAAAACAAAACTCCAAAACTCGCCATTTGAAAACTGTAGCATTTTTTTTCAGTGTGAAAAATATGCTACTGGGGTAAAAGCTACATTTATTTCACCAGTGGTGCTAATAGCTATGGCAGGTGCTGTTTATGTATTCTTTTACTTTAGTTAAACACCTGCTTGTGTCATGTGGTAGTTAAACAAGAGTTGCTATATCATTTAAATGTGAAGCCATTGTTATAAGCCAGTCTGCACTCAATCTAATACCTAACACATTTTTGTTATATTGTGGGAGAATACATTGTATTCACAGTGAATTCCAAAACACTGACAAAAGGACAAAAGACACTCATGACTTTTTGCTTGTGTACTTTATTGTTTTTCAGTCACTGTAAATTGGACAGATCCCTGGTTAAGAAATAAAAGCCACATGCAAAGAAACAATCCTTCAAACAATTTTTAGAGTCTTTTCCAGGGGTGGTGCTAGTCATTTGGGTGCCCTAAGTGCAAATGCTTTTTGGAAATGGACAAAAATACAGGATTTCTCGGTGCATTTCTCTTTATTTCCAAAATAACTTCTCAATATAATATATACGCCTGCCAATCAATTATAATATTTAATCGCATGAATGTCTATAGGTAACACATGATTAATCACAAATTAATAACAAATTTTAAAAAATATTTTATACTTATGTTAACAGAATATTATTTGTGTTAAATATATTTGTTTAAGCATTGGGGCAGACAGAAATACTTCTTTTATGCAAATGCATGTTTATCATAACTGCAACAATACCAAACATGACAATTATCAATAATATTCTACAGAAAAATCTATAAAAGGTACTTTAACAAAACAAAATGCCAGAAGTACTTTTAGCACATACACGGCAGGTTGTGGCAATGCAATGTGATTATTTGTTTCACAGCAGAGTAACTGACTACTCTGGCTGTGAGGAGTTCACTGTGTTCAACAAAGGGACAAATAATGGGGATTTTTTCGGAACCTGATTATTTTGTTGGCCCCTCGGCACTTGGACCCTTACACACAGTATGTGACGCGCATGGGTGGAGCGCTGGCACTGGTGTTTTCCATATCAATAGGTGTAGCACAAAGATGACAGATCTTGACATATTCTTGACAAAATGTTAGATAATGGCAAAACAAAACCATCAAATAAATTACAATATAAAAGATGTTTACATTTTTAATATAAGATAACAATGAAATAATAAAACAGATGGTAAATAATCATTAAACATAACTTAAAAAACATATTTACTAAATATTTTTATTAGTTTTAGCATTTAATAGAATCCAGACAAAATTAAAACATTCCCAAGTTATTTATTTTTATTTTTTAGACTGGCTTTTCTCTTGATTACCGATTAGAGCACTAAGTCATACTGGAATAAGGATTTTTGGGGAAACAAATCCTTTAAACTTCCATTCTCCCAGCTCAATATTAAACAAATCTCAAAAATATGGCTACAAATAATTTCCTGCTTTTAAATGCATGTTGTCTTTTTCTCATGTTTATTTATTTTAGCTGTCATTGATTTTCATCTATTTGTTTAAAGCAGCACAAATAAAGACACCATCAATTTTTGGGTGCCGAAGAAGCCTCTGGCTGTCCTGCCTCTATAGTGCCACCCTGACACAAAGGTGCTACATTTAGCCCCAGGCACCTTTGCTCAATCTCTGCATGGTACAAAAGGGACAGTGGAGGCTTTATCAAGCCTTACTGCCTCCACGTTCATCCCTTTGCGCTAACAGCATTAAAAATCATGTTTCGCCTGGTCCCCTGGCAGTTTCTTTCTGTACAGGATGAACGATCTCAGACTGAAACCTTACTGATCACTGCTGGACTCTGGAGCCCCCCTCCCTGACAGGACATGTGTGGTAATGGACTGCTATATCCCAGACCCATCACAGTGTAACTCTGCAGGGTGCACGCACATGTGCCCCAACTCCATCTGCTGTGAAAATCTGTGGATTCTGAGGTTGCAAACAGTTTAACAGCTCAAAACAATCATAAATTGCGTAAAGTGTCAGATTTAAATAACGTTGTTTGTTTATCAATTTAAATTTTGTGCCTACTTCACTATCTACCAATCATGCCTACGTTTCCCAGACATTAATAGTTAGACAGGCTTCTGTAGAGCCAACACAGACACATAAGAAAAATGTCACATTTTTGTGAAGGTTTGCATACACATGTTTATATATTGTTTTAGGAAGCCATACAAGTACAATGAGAACATATAAACTTCTGCACAGCTGCACTTTGGATGCATTTTGCATTGAGACAACAGGACTAATTATCACATCAGTGCAATACACTAACTGAGCAGCATAGACCTTTTTTTTTAATCTGCAAAATGAGTGTTTCATAAAGTAGGGGAACATACAACAAATTGGACCACACATGGGTCAAAATATGAAAAGATGCTTCGTCAGCATGATACCAATGTATTCAATTCAATTCAATTCAATTTTATTTATATAGCGCCAATTCACAAAACATGTCGTCTCAAGGCACTTCACAACAGTCAGGTTCATACATTCCAATTAATCCTAACTATCGAACAGTGCAGTCAGATTCAGTTATTTATTCAAATTGGATAAAATGTTTTTCTGTCTAAGGAAACCCAGCAGATTGCATCCAGTCAGTGACTTGCAGCATTCACTCCTCCCGGATGAGCATGTAGAGACAGTGGACAGTCACTGGCATTGACTTTGCAGCAATCCCTCATACTGAGCATGCATGTAGCGACAGTGGAGAGGAAAAACTCCCTTTTAACAGGAAGAAACCTCCTTTCTATGGGAAGGAAAAGTAAATGTTAATGGATGTAGCTCCTTTAGTCATTTCACCTAGAAAGAAAGAACAGATAACCTCTGAGCCAGTTTTCAAGTTTAGAGTCTGAAAGAGAGCACATAGAGTTAGTCACAGTAAAAGTTGCTGGAAAAAAAAAAAGAATGAAAATCTTTTGCCATGTCTTGGAGAGAGAAAAGGTTAAACACTAAAAGACAGGGCCATGTGGATCATCGGTAGAGGGTGAGCATTAAGTTGTTGCCAGCAGAAGCTAGGACAATGCCCCTCTACAGAAAGGTGTCACAGGTAGACACAGAGCCAGGCCAGGTGTAGCTTCTAGGAAGAGAAAAAAGAGAACAAAGTTAAAAGCTTAAATAACAGCAAATAATGCAAAATTGGAGAGTAGTGTGAGAATGTAGCGAAGAGAGTGAAAGTGGTCATTATATCCTCCAGCAGCCTAAGCCTATAGCAGCATAACTACACAGATAGATTCAGTTCAGATTATTTAGTTAAACGGCGCTTATTTACAACAATGTCATCTCAAGGAACCCCACAAAGGGTCCCACTGATGGTCATTGTTATACTAAAAACCACAAAGATTGGGATACTTCTCTCTGTCAGACTGATTATAACCATTGGAAAAGAGAAGGGGTCATACAGGTAGCAGAAATGGAGGGTGTGTTTGCACCTCAACCATAACTGAGCCGGTTTAGGCTAAACCTGACTCCCCCTTACTCCAACCAACAGGGTGGGAGGAAGGCTCCCTCCCTGATAACCTAAGCCACTCTAACTATAAGCTTTATCAAAAAGGAAAGTTTTAAGCCTAGCCTTAAAACTAGACAGGGTGTCTGCCTCATGGACCAAAACCGGGAGCTGGTTCCATAGGAGAGTAGCCTGATAACTAAAGGATCTGCCTCCCATTCTACTTGTAGAGACTCTAGGAACCACCAGTAAACCTGCAGTCTGAGAACGAAGTGCTCTTTTAGGAACATATGGAACAATCAGATCTCTGATGTATGATGGAGCTAGATCATTAAGGGCTTTATATGTGAGGAGGAGAATTTTAAATTATATTCTGGATTTAACAGGGAGCCAATGAAGGGAAGCTAAAGTAGGAGAAATATGATCTCTCTTTTTAATTTTCACCAGAACTATTGCTGCAGCATTTTGAATCAGCTGAAGGCTTTTAACTGCATTTTGTGGACATCCTGATAGTAAAGAATTACAATAGTCCAGCCTTGAAGTAACAAATCCATGGACTAGTTTTTCAGCGTCACTCCTGGACAGGATATTTCTAATTTTGGTAATGTTCCGGAGGTGAAAGAAGGAAATCCTAGAAACCTGTTTAATATGGGATTTAAATGACATGTCCTGGTCAAAAATAACACCAAGGTTTTTTACTTTATTATCGGAGGTCAAATTAATGCCATCCAGGTTAAGTGATTGATTAAGCAGTTTCTTTTTTAAAGACTCCGGTCCAAAGACAACAACTTCTGTCTTGTCTGAATTTAGAAGCAAAACATTTAAAGTCATCCAAGTTTTTATATCTTCAAGACATGCTTGTAGTCTATCTAACTGGTTGGGTTCATCAGGATTTATGGATAAGTAAAGCTGAGTATCATCAGCGTAACAGTGAAACTTTATCCTATGCTGCCTAATAATTTGATCTATTGGAAGCATATATATAGTAAAGAGAATTGGCCCAAGTACTGAACCCAGTGGTACTCCACAATTAACCCTTGAGTTTAAAGATGATTTATCATTTACATGAACAAACTGGAATCTGTCAGACAAATAAGATTTAAACCAGCCTAGCGCTGTTCCCCTGATCCCTACAACATATTCCAGCCTTTTTAAGAGAATATTATGGACGACTGTATCAAATGCAGCACTGAGTTCTGACAGAACCAGTACAGACACAAGTCCATTATCTGAGGCCATAAGAATCATTAGTGACTTTCAGCAGAGCTGTTTCAGTGCTATGATGAGCTCTGAAGCCTGACTGAAACTCTTCAAACAGGTCATTGCTGTGTAAATGTTCACACATTTGATTAGCAACTATTTTCTCAAGAATTTTAGATAAGAATGGAAGATTGGATATAGGTCTGTAATTTTTCAAGTCATCTCGATCAAGCAAAATGTACAAAAGAAATCATCAACAAGTGTTCAGACGAGAGTGCAAAGGCATGACAGTACCACATTGAAGATAAGATCCAGAATTCACAGGTCCGGCTGCAGTGGAGGTGAGAATCCAAGGTCAGGCCCCGACACGACTCCCTGACTTCTAATTTGGAAATTGTAATTTTCAGTTCAGGGCAAGAAATCATACCTGTGAGAAGCCTCAAGGCAGAACAAGAAGAGGTGTGGAGGATCTGTTTCTGGAGAGATGAAGCAGCTCAGCCACTTTCCTCTGTTCCATATGTTTTCTCAATCACAGTGACTATATACAGCATATGCACTAGATTTTACTAGAACGCAAGCAAGCATTAATGTATCTTCTGCAAATTGTAAAACTTATGTTTGCTTCTCTTTTATGTTTTTCTTGCCAGTTTTTCTTGCAAAGCACTTTGTACTTTCTGACCAGTGAACAGTGCTATTTAGATAAAGTTTACTTACTTACTAAGTTTTACAAACAGACTAAAATCAACAAAAAAGACTGGCCCATTGAAGTTTTACTTGTGCAAGCTTACATCCTGTCTACTTTGTTAGGTACACCTCAATAATTATGTGTTAAAAGAAATTGCCAATCAGCCAATCACTCAGCGCCACAGCAACTCCACTTCCGACACCTCATTTAATCTACTTGTAGCATTACAAATATGTTCCTATTTGACATTTTTAACTTTTCATTTTCCCCCCAGGTCATCCAGATTGTCATTTCTAAATTCCAGCTTGCAGAAAATGTTTTGTTTTTGTGACGCACACAGAGATGATGACCCTACACCCCAGAGACATGAACTTTTTTCTGAGAAAAAACTGTGTGGGCATTTTGCC
Organism: Girardinichthys multiradiatus; assembly: GCF_021462225.1. Classification (NCBI taxonomy): domain Eukaryota; kingdom Metazoa; phylum Chordata; class Actinopteri; order Cyprinodontiformes; family Goodeidae; genus Girardinichthys; species Girardinichthys multiradiatus. The sequence goes on along the minus strand of NC_061806.1, from coordinate 38,449,938 downwards.
CAGTCCACACAAGCAATAATGGGTTACGTGGATTAATGGTTAGGACTATGGTATGAATTACTTTATTCTTATATGTTATCATTTATCTATTATAATAATGATCTACCAACTCTCTAGATCTGTTAGCTCTTAAACTACCACAGTAGTGATCTAATGACATAGCATTCTTAAGTTTTAAATCAAGTTAATTAAGTAATTGTGCTTCAGGAGTAAAGCCACATCTAAAGTCCTTTGTAAATATTCTCTTCTTTCTTTGAAAAGTTGAAAAGTCATCCAAATGCAGATGAGAGAATGGCAAGCTTATATTGCTGGTGACGATGATTTAATGGAAAATGTTTAGATGACGAGGAATAAGCATGATAGGAACTGGAGAGCATATGGCAGGAACAGCAAAGCAACAGTGACAGGAAGACAGGAAAACCAGTTTGAAAAACTAAGAACTTCAGTGGGAATGTTTATATTTATATATTTATCTTTATATGTAAGATATAATAAGATTTATTTTGAGGAATTTGGAAATGAGGTCAAATTAGTTTTAAACTAATTAGGAACAATACAAATATTTGCATTCCTGGTCCTAGCATTAGCAGTTAGCTGTTTTAGCTAACAAAGGAAAGCTTATAGCTTACCATTCCTTTAAGTCACATATATACCTTTAACTACCATTATTATAAATATTGTCTGTTAAACCACTCATTGAAGTAAAATTTGTCATAACTTTGATACACAACTAAACGCTCAATAGCCGTTAACATGGAACGGCTATTGAACCATGGAATAAACAAACAACTGTTTTGTCCTAAACTAATTTTTCTGGCCAGATTCAACCTCTAGCATTTATAATAAGGTGACCAGATTTCTGAAATCAAATCCGGGGACATTACATCTCAGACATTACAGCTCAGAGAATAAAATCTGGGACGTCTGGTCACCCTAGTTTATAGTTCAAGTCCATGTTTCAACCATGGCTGGGGCACAATCTGATATCTGTACAAAGATTAGATTTTATGAGCAGGCACTGCTTGTGTTTCTATTTATGTCTAAGGAATGCATTTTCTTGCTAATGCAACTCCTCCAGATGTTCAATGTTTGTTGAATTTGCAACATGCAATAACACAACTAAGACAACTATTTTGTCTTTTCTTCATTTCGTTTTTCTTCCCACAGAATGGTGTCCAAAGCAGCACTTCACAGTCCTTTCATCTTTTTATCCTTATTTCATCCCTGCCCCTTCTTCACCATGGTTCAGGAATCTGAATTAGTATTTGTCAGAGATCAAATTAATAAGTCATAAAGAAATTGGAGGGAACTGTGTGAAGGCAGAAGGTAATGCAATAATAAGGACACTAATGATCAAACTAAATTCTGCTATAACAGTTTACAAATATATTCATCACTATTAGGAGATTCACAAACCAATAACTGAAGATAATATTTTGATTTTGGCATTAAAAAATTGTGTTTGTTATAAACTTTATCACCAGAGTTGGAGTTACAATGTTTTCACCACTAGATCTAAAATGGGCATCCACAGCCTCTTTGGAGCGGTAACCCATGTGTCAATGTGTAAATGGTGTGGACATGATGTGTGATGATGATATGCCTTAATTTTAGCTGATTCATTTTAAATGGCAAATGCATAGGGTTTAAATAGAGCAAAGATTGTCATCTCTAAAAGATTTGGCAGTGACAAAAATTGTTAAAACCACATATTTACATAAATTATATAAAAATACAGAACATTAAATCACTGATTCAGCCTCTTGATAGACTGGCGATTTGTCCAGGGTGTAAACTCTAGCCCAATGAGTGCTGGAGAGTCAGCACCAGCCCCCCATATCCCTCCAAAGACAAGCAGTTATAGAAACCTTGTAACTAATTTGACACTATGGTTAGGACCACTGTCAATTTGGAAGACCCATTCATGCCCAAGCTTTTACTTGTTGGCCGATGTCTTGAGATGTTCCTTTGATGTTTCAGCATAATGTTCTTTCCTCCTGATGCAACTTATTTTGTTTAGCGCAAAAGTCCCTCCTGCAGCAAAACACACCCACAACATGATGCTACCACCATACCTTACAGTGGCTATGGTGTTCTTGGGATTGCAAGCTTCCTCCTTTGTCCTCCAAATATAATGATGGTCACTATGGACAAATATTTTAAATGTTGTTTTAAGAGACGACAGGATCTGTCTCCAAACATTAAGGTTTTTCTCGCTGAGTGCATTTGGAAACTGTGTTCTGGTCTTTTATGTTGCTTTTGGAACAATTGCTTCTTCCTCACTAATGCCTGGTTCACATGGCAAGACTTTAAAATTATCGGTGATTTTCAAAACCTGAGACCCCACACATGACGATAGAAAAAAATCATAGATATAAGGTTTGATCCTACAATGGGTGGTGTACAGCCACATGCCAAGCGCAACACACCACATAGATTTCACTCATGAACATTCCGATTTTAGATGGAAAATCTTTCAAAACCTCTTGAGATCAAACGTGAGTTCAGAGTAAATAAACATGGCCGACGAGGAAGAAGCAATGGCCTTAGTTTGTGGACTAATTTGAACAGAAAAACACAATATGAAAAGAAAAGGCATTAAAGGAGTTAAGACTATGACATGCGGGCATGTTGTTTTTTTTTTTCAGGAAACATTACACACTGTGTTTAGATTGTTCTCTGTTCTGACATTTCATTGAGCTTTCCTGGTTAATTACAGTTAAAATAAACGTGCAGAGATTTTTGGTGCGCCATGGCAGTTGTTTTGTTTTCTGTATTTTAGATTCCCCTCTGTGTTTCCATTACCTCGCTTTCTGATTGGCTACATGTCACAATCAAAAGGCTGAGTGCTTGTTTGCCCTCGGCAAATACCCCACCAGAGGATATCAGGCCAAGACAATCCATCCATCCATGCATTTTCTATACCCACTTCTTCCATACAGGGTTGAAGGGGAGCTGTTGCCTATCTCCAATGGTCTACGGGCGAGAGGTGGAGTACAGCCTGGACAGGTCACCAGTACTAAGACAATCCAACATGTTAAATATCCCTGATTTGACATTGGAGCGGTCCCAAAGTCCTTCCGAGCAGACTAGATCACACTTAACACTTCACACACTGCAGGAATATTATCTTTAGAGCCATCACGATAATCAGGGAATCATTAAGATTGTCGGGGAGCAGTACAGTAATCATTTCTCTGTGAATATTGACACTCTCTTTGACGCATTTCTCCCATGTATGTAATTCCAAACTATAATCTACAATCTGGCCCAGGTGTGCATCCAATTAAGTCAACTGTTGTGAATTAACTTGATTAAAACACAATCTTACAAAACCGTGTAATCTATGGTGTAATCTAGTCTATGTAAACTTTGGAATTTGTTAAAAGGAACAAATAATTTCTCTCTCTGATAATTCTGCAGTTTAGCAAATAGAAATTATTTTGGTTCTACCAATTGACCTAAATCAGGAAATGTCTGTTTTAGTCTCGTTTAATATCTCAAAAGGTTACGTGTCTTATTATGAAGTGGGTTTAAATTTCATGGTTCAACTGATTGTATTTGTGAATGAATCAAAGATCACAACCTTGAATTGATGACCAAGAGACACCTACAAACATTAACTTATTAAGAAACTAGAAAAATTTGCATTTCCTGCGAAAATGTAGTGTGAATGCTGTAAGCTGAATTTTTTAGCTGAAAGCTGGCAGAAAAAAAGCTGAAATTGACTGCAGAAAATCTGCTGAAATCTGATAAATTAGTAGAAATAGAAACAGCAAAGAAAAACTGTCATCTGATCTGTTTAAGCAGGAAGACCATTAGCTATAAAACAGTTTAACAATTTAAAGTTACCTCAAAACTACTTGTTGAAAGAGTTGTTGAAATGCAAGAATTGACAAAAACTTTAAAAAAGCAGGAAAGAGCTGCCCATAGATGAGCTGAAAAAGCATAGACTGAAGCAAAAATATAGCCTAAGAAGTTGAAGTCAGAGCTAAAATACATAAAACAATATGAGAAATTTCAAAAAAAATGAACTAACAACAAATACGCTGAAGAAACACAAAAACAAACAGGAAATTGCCTAAAAAACGCAAAAGTGTTCTTTAGCTAAGAGAGGAGAACGAGAAGCTACAATCCTAACGTTAGCATATCCCTTCTGGTTCTGATTGAGTTTGGACCTGGTTCAGATAATGGGTGCCTAACTGGTCCTGATGGAGAATTCCTCCTGGTTCTGATGGAGTTTGGGTCTGGTTTTGATGGAGATTTGTTCCTGGTTCTGATGGAGTTTGGGTCTTGTTCTGATGGATGCTTGTACATGGTTCAGGTATAGAATTGTTCATGGTTCTTATGGAGTTTTTTGCCAGGTTCTGGTGGAATTGGGACCTGGTTCTGATGGATCTTTCTTCCTGGTTCTGATAGAGTATGGACCTGGATCTGATAGACGTTTGTACCTGGTTTTGATGGAGATTTGTTCCTGGTTCTGGTGGAAGTCTGTACCTGGTTATAATGGATGCTTCTCCTTGGCTTTGATAGAGTCTGGACCTGGTTCTGATACAGGTTTGTACCTGGTTGTGATACATGTTTGTACCTGGTTCTGATGGAGCTTTTTGCCAGGTTCTGAAGGAGTTTGGATCTGGTTCTGATAGAAGTTTCTTCCTGGTTCTGATTGAGTTTGGACTTGGTTCTGGTGGAGGGTCCCTAACTGGTTCTGATGGAGTTTGGGTCCAGTTCTTGTGGAGATTTATTCCAGGTTCTGATGCTTCTTGGAACTGGTTCTGATAGAGGTTTCTTTCTGGTTCTGAATGAGTTTGGACCTGGTTCTGATAGTGGGTGACTAACTGGTCCTGATGGAGAATTGCTCCTGGTTTTGATGGAGTTTGGATCTGGTTCTGATGGAGTTTTTCTTTCCTTGTACTGATGGAGCTTTTTGCCAGGTTCTGAAGGAGTTTGGACCTGGTTCTGATAGAAGGTTCCTCCTGGTTCTGATTGAGTTTGGACCTAGTTCTGATAGTGGATGACTAACTGGTCCTGATGGAGAATTCCTCCTGGTTTTGATGGAGATTGGATCTGGTTCTGATGGAGTTTGTGTCCGGTTCTGAAAGAGATTTGTTCCTGGTTCTGCAGGAGTTTGGGTCTGGTTCTGATGGAGCTTTTTGCCAGGTTCTGAAGGAGTTTGGACCTGGTTCTGATAGAAGGTTCTGCCTGGTTCTGATTGAGTTTGGACCTGGTTCTGATAGTGGGTGACTAACTGGTCCTGATACAGAATTCCTCCTGGTTCTGATGGAGTTTGGGTCTGGTTCTGATGGAGGGTTCCTAACTGATTCTGATGGAGTTTGTGTCCGGTTCTGATGGAGATTTGTTCCTGGTTCTGCTGGAGTTTGGATCTGGTTCGGATAGAAGTTTCCTCCTGGTTCTGATTTGAGTTTGGACTTGGTTCTGGTGGAGGGTCCCTAACTGGTTCTGATGGAGTTTGGGTCCAGTTCTTGTGGAGATTTATTCAAGGTTCTGATGCTTCTTGGAACTGGTTCTGATAGAGGTTTATTTCTGGTTCTGAATGAGTTTGGACCTGGTTCTGATAGTGGGTGACTAACTGGTCCTGATGGAGAATTGCTCCTGGTTTTGATGGAGTTTGGATCTGGTTCTGATGGAGTTTTTCTTTCCTTGTACTGATGGAGCTTTTTGCCAGGTTCTGAAGGAGTTTGGACCTGGTTCTGATAGAAGGTTCCTCCTGGTTCTGATTGAGTTTGGACCTTGCTCTGATAGTGGATGACTAACTGGTCCTGATACAGAATTCCTCCTGGTTCTGATGGAGTTTGGGTCTGGTTCTGATGGAGGGGTCCTAACTGGTTCTGATGGAGTTTGTGTCCGGTTCTGATGGAGATTTGTTCCTGGTTCTGCTGGAGTTTGGGTCTGGTTCTGATGGAGGGTTCCTAACTGGTTCTGATGAAGAATTCCTCCTGGTTCTGATTGAGTTTGGACCTGGTTCTGATAGTGGATGACTAACTGGTCCTGATGGAGAATTCCTCCTGGTTTTGATGGAGTTTGGATCTGGTTCTGATGGAGCTTTTTGCCAGGTTCTGAAGGAGTTTGGACCTGGTTCTGATAGAAGGTTCCGCCTGGTTCTGATTGAGTTTGGACCTGGTTCTGATAGTGGGTGACTAACTGGTCCTGATACAGAATTCCTCCTGGTTCTGATTGAGTTTGGACTTGGTTCTGGTGGAGGGTCCCTAACTGGTTCTGATGGAGTTTGGGTCCAGTTCTTGTGGAGATTTATTCAAGGTTTTGATGCTTCTTGGAACTGGTTCTGATAGAGGTTTATTTCTGGTTCTGAATGAGTTTGGACCTGGTTCTGATAGTGGGTGACTAACTGGTCCTGATGGAGAATTGCTCCTGGTTTTGATGGAGTTTGGATCTGGTTCTGATGGAGTTTTTCTTTCCTTGTACTGATGGAGCTTTTTGCCAGGTTCTGAAGGAGTTTGGACCTGGTTCTGATAGAAGGTTCCTCCTGGTTCTGATTGAGTTTGGACCTTGCTCTGATAGTGGATGACTAACTGGTCCTGATACAGAATTCCTCCTGGTTCTGATGGAGTTTGGGTCTGGTTCTGATGGAGGGGTCCTAACTGGTTCTGATGGAGTTTGTGTCCGGTTCTGATGGAGATTTGTTCCTGGTTCTGCTGGAGTTTGGGTCTGGTTCTGATGGAGGGTTCCCAACTGGTTCTGATGAAGAATTCCTCCTGTTTCCGATTGAGTTTGGACCTGGTTCTGATAGTGGATGACTAACTGGTCCTGATGGAGAATTCCTCCTGGTTTTGATGGAGTTTGGATCTGGTTCTGATGGAGGGGTCCTAACTGGTTCTGATGGAGTTTGTGTCCGGTTCTGAAAGAGATTTGTTCCTGGTTCTGCTGGAGTTTGGGTCTGGTTCTGATGGAGCTTTTTGCCAGGTTCTGAAGGAGTTTGGACCTGGTTCTGATAGACGTTTCCTCCTGGTTCTGATTGAGTTTGGACCTGGTTCTGATAGTGGGTGACTAACTGGTCCTGATGGAGAATTCCTCCTGGTTTTGATGGAGTTTGGATCTGGTTCTGATGGAGTTTTTCTTTCCTTGTACTGATGGAGCTTTTTGCCAGGTTCTGAAGGAGTTTGGACCTGGTTCTGATAGAAGGTTCCTCCTGGTTCTGATTGAGTTTGGACTTGGTTCTGATAGTAGGTGACTAACTGGTTCTGATACAGAATTCCTCCTGGTTCTGATGGAGTTTGGGTCTGGTTCTGATGGAGGGTTCCTAACTGATTCTGATGGAGTTTGTGTCCGGTTCTGATGGAGGGTTCCTATCTGGTTCTGATGGAGTTTGTGTCCGGTTCTGATGGAGGGTTCCTAACTGGTTCTGATGGAGTTTGGATCTGGTTCTGATGGAGTTTTTCTTTCCTTGTACTGATGGAGCTTTTTGCCAGGTTCTGAAGGAGTTTGGACCTGGTCCTGATAGAAGGTTCCTCCTGGTTCTGATTGAGTTTGGACCTGGTTCTGATAGTGGGTGATTAACTGGTTCTGATACAGAATTCCTCCTGGTTCTGATGGAGGGTTCCTAACTGGTTCTGATGGAGCTTTTTGCCAGGTTCTGAAGGAATAATGCCTACAGCATTCACACAATTATGGTTACTTCTCAAGAAGCAAGTAGATAAACAGAAGCCAATAAACTATGATGAACATTAAGCACTATTAAGACTAGAATGCTCACTACCATTCAGGATCTGGTGCTGAAATTGCTATTTACCATTCCAGACGTAAATGCAGAAGTTGCAAAGAGAGTCACACTACATACTGATTTATGATTGACTGATGTAAAGTATTGAATAGCTGTGAAGTGAAAGGAAAATGATACATGTTTTTTAAAATTTGCATTCAAGCCCCCTACATATACTTTTTAGAACCACATTTAGCGTTAATTACATCTGCAAGTGTTTCGTGCTATTTCTGTGCCAGCTTTGCAAGTCTAGAGACTGACATTTCTGGCCATTCCTCTTTACAAAACAGCTCAAGCTCTGCCAGATTGGACTGAGATTCACGTCACATAATCTCAATATTTTTTCGATTTGACTTTTATTAAAACAATATCATTGCAGTTTTGGTTGTATTTTTAGACTCAATATGAACTTCAGCATCAGTCCCAAGTCATTTGCAGCCTCTTCTTCCAGGGTTGCTCTTTATTCAGCTTCGTCCTTCTTCAAATCAACTCTGAACAGCTTCCCTATCCCTGCTGATGGAAAGCATACCCACTGCATGATACTGCCACCACCGTTCTTCACCATGGGGATAGTTTGCTAAGGCACATTTTTCTTACTGAATAGCAGAAATGTCTCCAACATGTTTGAATGTGTATTATGAAAGCAGTGTGTACACAGACCCTTTCCACCTTTTTTTATTAGACCAGCACTCGAACACAGCCTCACTCAGCCTGCTCAGTCTCTAACAGTGGTTACTAATAGGCTTTCAAGCTTAGGTCAAAATGTTAAAGAGATAAAAATGACCTTATTTGTATCAAAGCCACAACCTCGCTCAGGGATGTTCAGCTTAATTTTTCACTTCTGCATTTTGACATGGCACCGTTTACTCAGCCCATTACTTCCTGTGAGTGCAGTTCGTTCTTTCTTTTTTCTTTCTTTCTTTCTTTCAGACACTTCCTCAGTCCACATTTATATTTCTTCATATAGCTTCACTTTTGCTTGACTGAGCATGAAAATAAATCTATCAGACTTATATTTGGGCAAAGAGTTTACCCACCTGAAAATCAACTAAACAAGAAATTATAACGCAAGAATCAGATTAATAATACTATTGTCCAACAAGATAAACTTCTAAACTAATATTATTTCAGCTTGAAAGGTATTGCTACTTTTTTTACTTACCAGGACACATCTCAACACTGGCACCTATTGTCTCAGCAGATGTCAAGGGATTTGAATTCTCCTACAGTTTGAGAGGAACCTTCCTCTCTGTTAGCCTTGTCCCCTGCAGATCTGCAGGGTTCACTGAAGCAAGGAGACAACATCCTTCTCCACAGACAGTCCCATGTTTCTCCACAGAACTTTAGAGAAGGAACATTGTGCATGTACAAACACATACATTCCCTAGCCACACACTCAACCCCAAAATCCTTTCCCACCACCCCCACTTTCTGCTCCATGGACCCTCCGACGAGTGGAGCTGTATCGAGCGGGAGCTTGAAACCATGCTTGTATTGTCAGAGGACTTGCCAGCACTTACCTCTGCTTGAACATTTAGTGGTGTCTTGCTGGGCCTGGACAGAGAATAGCACTATAGGGTCACTGATGAATTGCTATTTTTGCACAAGAGATAAACACAGTACTTTGTATGGGTTATCTCTCCAATCTGTGTTAGAAAGAGTGAGATTTTTAATTTGCTAACTCCATGTCAGGTGATTGTGTGGAGTTTCAGATTGAAATCATGCCTGGAAAAGATGTTTTAAAAGCCTTTTAAAATGTTGTTTGGGAGTAGCATAATTTCACACTGGCAATTTTAGAAAAATCCAACCCTAAATTTGAGAATATTTATTTAAAAGGGAAACAGTAAGGGACTAAGAAACATTTGTTTAAAACACAGATTCTAGTATTACAATAGTTGTTACACCTGCTTACTCTCTTTGAACAATCTCTCTGGATTATTCTGAGTCTTGGGTCCTCTCCCGTGCCATTGCCAACAACTTCTGTGTTGATTTGACCATATGTTTTGCATCACTTTAGTGCTGAAAGACCCATGACCAATTTTCAGATATTTGTCTGCAGCCACCAGATTTGTATATAATGTCTGACTACTTTTAAGACTTCCTGATACCATGTGCTCTAACAATGCTCCCAGAACCTTTGGAAGACAAACAGACCCTTAGCATCACAAGTCCTCCACCATACTTACTAGTAGGCATCTGGTCGTTTTCCGATATTCATCCTTTGTTTTAATGCATACCTTGAGTGTTTGTGGGCACTATATAATGATTTAAGGACAATTTTCTCTGACCAACAATGTAGCATTTTTATGACTGAAATCGAATGTGACAACTCGATTTGTCAACTGTGCTGAAAAATCAGTTAACGTAAACGTAAAATGTCAGTTTACACTGTTTTACAGAAAAAAATATTGTTCCGATGCTTTAAAAAGCAGGTGATTCTGCTCTTTAGATTCAACAGATACTGAATACCTATTTCTGGTCTCACCAAAGAGGCCTTGTTTTGGCCCAGATGCAGACAATCACTGGGAAATGGTTAGATGAGTGAAAATGAAGTTTTTCATATGAAGTCAAGATAAGAGAGGGGGAGCATAGTCAGTTGAGATGCAGGTTACGTATGAGCAGAAGTAATTGCTGTCTTTGTCATGATGTAGGGTTGTTTGGTTTTTGGTTTCTGGTTTTTTCTTATGTTTTTCACAGTTAAAGTTTTGACTCGTTCTTTTGTTATTATTCTTCTTAGATTTTGAATCATGCTTCTGTTATTTTCCTGGTCATGCTTTAGTTTTGTCGTCTTGTTCATGTTTTGTCAAGTTTGGTTTTCGGATCTGGTTATGCTTTTGCTTCATGTTTTTCTAGTTTATTAGAGTCTCTGTTTTTGCCGCAGCCACGTTTTGTTCTTCTGTCAATTAAGTTTATTCGGCTCACCTGTCCAAGTTAATCTGTCCCCTTGCTCCACCTGGTTTTCACTCGATATATTCACACCTGCTCTGTTTGTCTTCGCGGAAACATCTTTCACTCTCATGCTCATGTCTAGCTCTCATGTCTTGTTCTCTAACCAAGTCTTGTTTTTTTTTTGATCATGCCATGCCTGTCTTGCCTGCCCGTTTGTTTTGTTCCTGCTGAGTGTGAGTTTTTGTTATCAAACCTTTTTTTTTTCACTTACCATCACGCTGCCTGCTCGTCTGCATTCTGGGGTCCAATATCAAGTAAACCGTGACAGTATGTTTCCGCCAAACACGGACGTCGCGGATGAGCATCAGGCTGGCTCCATTGGCCTCTTTGCCTTCCTGTCTCGGCAGGCGGAGAAGTCGTTGCGCCGTTCTGCGGGGCTGTCAGTGCCGCAGTCGGCTTATGAAGGATCCAGGTTGATTCCAGTTCCGGGGACAGGTCCCCTTCGTCGCCGTTCTCCGCCTCCTCCCCTGGTTGTGCACTCTGGTCCGGCAGTGAGGCCCACGTCCTCCTCCCGCCGCAAGAAATGCCGACGTGCAGCGGTTCCTAGCCGGTCAGCTGGCGAGGAGGTGGTTTCTCAGCCAGCCTACGTGAGGGCTGCAGCAAGTAAGCCCGCATCTTCGTCTGCCATAGCACTGTCTCCCAGGCTCGCTGCACCTCCGCCCATGCCGTCTGCGCTCGCTCCAGCCCGGAGTTCTGGGGCAACACCTGCCGAGCTGGAGCAGCGCTTGAGGTTCACTGCAAGCCAAATAAAGATCCTCAGGACGACTAGTCTCCTGTATTCCTCTCCTGAGCTGATGGAGAGGATAAGGCAGATCGAGATGGAGTATGAAGCGGCAGTAAGGCTGTTTTACTGCCATCCTCCATCGCCCACGATAGGACTCCAGGAAGCTGCTGCAGAGCACCCCACGTCAGGACTCCAGGGAGCTGCTGCTGCTGCAGAGAAGCCCACGCCAGGACGCCAGGGAGCTGCTGCTGCTGCAGAGCAGCCCACGTCAGGACTCCAGGGAGCTGCTGCTGCTGCAGAGCAGCCCACGTCAGGACCACAGCCTCAGCCTGACTCCAGGCCAGACACACCACAGCCACAGCCTGACACACCACAGCAACAGCCTGACACACCACAGCCACAGCTTGACACACCACAGCCTGACACTAAGTCAGCCTCTGAGGGTTCGCCAGGGTCTGCTTCAGCCTCTGAGGGTTCGCCAAGCTCTGCTTCAGCCTCTGAGGGTTCGCCAGGCTCTGCTTCAGCCTCTGAGGGTTTGCCAGGCTCTGCTTCAGCCTCTGCTTCAGCCTCTGAGGGTTCGCCAGGCTCTGCTTCAGCCTCTGCTTCAGCCTCTGAGGGTTCGCCAGGCTCTGCTTCAGCCTCTGCTTCAGCCTCTGAGGGTTCGCCAGGCTCTGCTTCAGACTCTGAGGGTTTGCCAGGCTCTGCTTCTGCCTCTGAGGGTTCGCCAGGCTCCACGCCTCTGGGGTTCCACAGAGTTTTTGGGGGGGCCTCTACTCTCCTCTGTCGGCCTCCTGACCTACCTGCAGGTTCCCGTCGCAGGCTGCCACGGCTTCGCCGTCAACCGCCCGGAACTCTGTGGTGCAGGTCTGGTCGCCCACCGGAACTCTGTGCCTGCTCGGGACGACCTCCTGGTCGCCCACCGGAACTCTGTGCCTGCTCGGGACGACCTCCTGGTCGCCTGCCTGAACTCTGTGCCTGCTCTGGACGACCTCCTGGTCGCCCGCCTGAACTCTGTGCCTGCTCGGGACGACCTCCTGGTCGCCCGCCTGAACTCTGTGCCTGCTGGGGACAACCTCCTGGTCGCCCGCCTGAACTCCGTGCCTGCTCGGGACGACCTCCTGGTCGCCCGGCTGAACTCCGTGCCTGCTCGGGACGACCTCCTGGTCGCCCGCCTGAACTCCGTGCCTGCTCTGGACGACCTCCTGGTCGCCCGCCTGAACTCTGTGCCTGCTCGGGACGATCTCCTAGTCGCCCGCCTGAACTCTGTGCCTGCTGGGGACGACCTCCTGGTCGCCCGCCTGAACTCCGTGCCTGCTCGGGACGACCTCCTGGTCGCCCGCCTGAACTCCGTGCCTGCTCGGGACGACCTCCAGGTCGCCCGCCTGAACTCTGTTTTTGTTTCTGTCTTCGTGTCCTAATTTGATTGAAAGTGTCAGTTGCGTGGTTCTTGGAGTGATCCCCAGAATGCAGACAGGCAGGAGGAGGCAGCGTGGTGAGTAGAAAATGTTTTATAAATGGAAATGCTTACAGGGCAAGGTTTTGAAGGCAGGCATAGATGTGGCATGCACAGGCATGGCATGACAAAACACTCGAGGACATGGACAGGCTTGGCATAGTAAACCGTATGTATCCGTGAGGAATAGACAGAAAAGCTCAGTATATAAGGAGAATGGCACAGGTGAAAATTGTGAGACTGATAGGCATGACGAGGTGGACCAGATGAAGCTGATGACAATGACAGTCGCAGAGAGTGAAAAGAAAACATGACTGGAACTAAACAGAAATCCAAGGAAACAATCTAACCACAGGTAAATCTTACAAAAGCAGCAGAACATAAAATGCATCATAAACAGCACAAGTAAGAAACCTAAAGGAATGAACAAAAGACCCACCTGGAAAACAAAACCATGATGAGAGGAGAAACCCAAAACAAAACTCAAACATCTTCAAATCATGACAGACATATTTAAAGAGCCGAATAACTGGCAGGGGAAAAGTCCAAATAAACACAAAAAGAAAATCTAAAACTCAAAACCTTCCAAATCATGACAGAAAGCTTGTTTTCTTGAACTAATTTCCAATCTTTTATAAAGTCTCGATTTATTTTTCAGGCATCTACAATCATCTAGAAAGTCTGTCAGAAATAATACATAGATGTTAAGTTCATCATCATTATAAGCTCATTGTCTATGGAAGCACAAGGTGTGGGAGAGGACCTAAACAGCTGTTTCTGTGCATGTGTGTGTGCACATATGAATGTCTATGCATTTTAATAATAAGGTGTTGACTATGCTTTCTGAGGCTTACCTGTGGGGATTCCCAGGGGTGTGTATTTGGATGCGTGTTCATTAATGTCTGTGTGTCCACACATATGTGGCTGTGTGTCACTTTTTGGGAAACACATATCTGTGCACTGCTGGGCAACACCTGCCAGAGGCTGTGGCTGTTTATGACACTGGCAGTGTGAGCTGGAGAGGACACAGCAAACCAATGCCAGCTGCAAGCACACACAAACACACACAAAATCAAAACATTATTTCAACTGAACTAAAATTAGTCCTATTTACACCAAATTCATTCAAGCAGCCACCTCTAAATGGCAAGACATTGCATGTAAAGTGCATTGCAAAAACACTATGCTCTACCTAGACACACATGCACACATGTACACAGGTAAACGTAATAACCACAGGGATGGTGTGATTTGTGTCTTTCTCTCCAGGTCCTGCTCACTGTGCAGGTCCCCAGCAGCTCCGATATTACAGCAGCAGGCAGGGGAGCCTGGCAGAGCCGCCAGTCTACAAAGTTCAATATAAATGAACAGTGGGATCTCCCGGGGACCTGGCAGGGAAAAGCTTAGCAAAGTTAAAGCCTCACCAGCCCTCCTTGGCTGCCTCTGCCAACAGAATCACACACATCCACAATGCATATGGGTGGAGAAACCTGCACACACTCTGCACTGTCAGTGACAGCCCATCTACTGACTGTGGAATAACTAAAAAGCCTTAGGACCACAGTAATTTAGTCAAGATAAGATAAGATAAGATAAGATAAGATAAGATAAGATAAGATAAGATATCCTGCAGGAAAAGTGCCAGATTTTCAATACAAAGGAAAAACATTTGTTCCTTTGTATTGAACAAAATTTAATTTTTGTAATACAGGATTCATTGTTATTGTCCTATGTGGAAAATACGGGGAGTTGAAGAGTTTGATAGCCAAAGAGAGGAAAGACTTCCTGTGGCATTCTGTAGAGCACCTCGGGGTCTCAGTCCATGACTAAAGGTGCTGCGGTAAGAAACCAATGTGGCATGAAGTGAGTATGATTTATTGTTCAGGATGTGAGAAGTTTCCTTTGCTCAGACACCTCTGCCAGAGACTGCAGTTTCACTCCTAGGACATAGCCAGCTCTCCTGCTCTTTCTTCCCTTTCTTGTAGAGGGCATTGGTGTTGACCATTCAGTCCAGTTGATTGTCTATTTGGACCCCCAGGTATTTCTAACAGTCCAAAATGTCTACCTCAGTACCCTTGACTTTGATAGGGTTGAAGGGGTACTCTTCATCCAATAGTCCACCTGCAGGTCTTTAGGTTTTCCTATGTGGAGTTGCAGGTGGTTATGTTCACTCCTCTCCATGAAGCTGTCCATTACACCTCTGTATTCAGCTTCCTGGTCACTGGTGATCCAGCCCACAATGGCAGTCATCTGAGAACTTCTACAGATGGCAAAATTGTGACCTGTACCTGAAATCTGAAGTGTAGACGGTGAACAGAAAGGGTGAGAAGACTGTCCTCTGAGGACCAGCAGCCCCAATGCTGCTCATTATGGTGTCTGAGGTGGTATTCTGCAGCCTCACAAACTGTGGTCGACCAGTGAGGTAGTCCCCATTCCAAGTGGTCAGAGAACTGCAGAGTAGAGTTGGTCATATGGTTTTTAAAAGCTTTCATTTTTGTCTAATCGAATGATCTTATTCTACATGTTTTCTGTGTCTGCATGGCATTTGGCAAAGTGCAAACTGGGCATATATATTTTATTTACCTGTTATATTTTGAATATTTATATTTAGAATAACTATAACGGTGGCGCAGTTGGTAGCACTGTTGCCTTGCAGCAAGAAGGTCCTGGGTTCGATTCCCAGCCGTGGGTCTTTCTGCATGGAGTTTGCATGTTCTCCCTGTGCATGTGTGGGTTCTCACCGGGTACTATGGCTTCCTCCCACAGTCCAAAGACATGCCTGTTAGGTTAATTGGTCACTCTAAATTGCCCTTAGACCCATGAGTGTGTGCATGGTTGTATGTGTGTTGCCTTGCGATGGACTGGCGACCTGTCCAGGGTGTACTCCGCCTCCTGCCCATAGACTGCTGGAGATAGGCACCAGCTCCCCTGTGACCCATTATGGAATAAGCAGTAGAAAATGACAGACTATATAATATTTTATTTAACTGTTTTGCCGCTTCTCAATACCCTGTTTTGATCATAGAACCCCAATAAAACACATTCAAGTTGGGGGTTAAAACAGAATGTGAAAAACTGTCAGAAGTTTGAAAAGTTTTTAAAGATATTGAGTAAAAATTGGGATTGTTTACAAATTCTTAAATAACTTGCTGAAACAACAATAGCAAAGTATAAATTAAAAAAATTAACCTTCAATTTTGTTAACTTGGCACATATTGTTAATTTGCACACAGACTGTGAAATACATAACTTCTTTTGTTTGTTATAAAAGGACAATGAAACTAAAATCACTCTCCTCTGCATGAGCTCAGCCTTTGCTTTGCAGGGTTGCTGCCCCTGTTCAGATGGCTGCGGACGCAATAATGACCCAACAGATGGGTTTATTAGAGGGCGGTTTAGGCAGCCAGTAGGTGGTTTGTTCAGAGGGAACCAAGAGTCAGAGCGCCAGGAGCTCTGGGTGAAAAAAAGAGACTAACAGGATGCAGCCCTGCCTCTAGTCCTTGATCCAAATGGCAGAAACTCTTCTTCATAATGATCTCCACTTGTACGACTGAGTGTGACTGTCTTTGTCTGAGGGTTATTTTTGCATCCCACCCACACATATGTGCACTGCTGATTATGTAATGCATTCATGCTTTGCTTTTGTACATTTTGGTACATATGCCTCTGCCTGAGGCGTGTGCACACCTTTTGACATGTAAATAAAGAGCAAGCTGGCTTTGTTAACTACCTGCATGTTAAAGCTTGTTTAAGATGTCATCTGTCTCCTTTTTCCTCTCCATTCAGCGAGGTTGGTGGTACGCTTTGTGTCTTCGGCCCCTGGAGTTATAGGAGGTTCCTTGAGCCCTCGTTAGTGTCTCAGACAGGGTGCATGTGTGTGCGCTCTGTTGGAGCATGCCTCTCTAGATCCCAGAACAATATGGACTACATCAGATCATACAGAGACCTCATTAATCTCTCTGCACTTCTGGGTCTCTTCCGTACTTGTTGGCTTGGGATGATCAATAAGGCTTAATAAGAGTTGGTTTAGCAAAGACTGAAACTCTGAATCAAGCGTATAAAAGGAAACGAGTAGGAACTGCAAATAAATTAGCAAAGAAGACTTATTTAATAAAATAAAATGGGAATAAAAGATTGTGTTTGCATGATTTTTGCAAAAAGCTCTTTAAAAATAATTAAATAAGCTCTCTGACCACAGATATTGATATTTAATTAAAACATTTTAAATATTTTGTATTTTTATACACATACTCGTATATAGTGCTGTGAAAAAAAGCGTTTACCGAATTACATATTTCTTGTGTTTTTCTTTTTTTTTTGTCACAATTTTAAATTTATGTTTGTTCTTGTAAGGTGAGAAAATGTAAAAAAAACGTTGAGGGGTATACATGTCTTTGCAAGGCAGCATGGGTGGTTCTAGATATCTGGTCCTGGCCCCTTCTGTACTGAAGATATAATACTAAATTAATTTCTAATGATGATATGTGCTGGCACAGAAAGCTTAGCTGATTAGTCCCTTGGACCAATTTCATTTTTCGCCTTTACAGTTTTACTTTAACAATGAATTAAATATTAAGTTGTTGCCCTTTTATCTTAAGCCGTATTGAGATAGGATAAAAGTTTTCATCTGCTACATCAATGGTCTGCAACCTGAAGCTCCAGAGCCGCGAGTGGCTCTTTGACTCACTTAATATATTGCACTGTTGTTTTTGTTTAATTGTTTTATTCTCTGCCCCCATTTGAAAATAATTGGCCCCACCCTGGTCCCCCGGTAAATTTGGTCTAGAACGGCCACTGTAAGGCAGTTTGTAAATCTATTTTAAACATGCATTCTGATACATTAAAATTGCAAAAACAATTAGTTTTACTTTCATTGTTGTGATTAAACTACAAATTTAATTATCACAGTATTTTAATGATTCTTACGACTGCTTACATAGAAAACCTTTCAATTCACCATTCTTTTTCTAATGTTGACTGATATTTTCCTGAAGTGTTTTTAAACTTTTAAACCTCATTAATGGAAAATAATTAGTAATATCCTTGTTAGACATCATTGTTTTGGTTTACAAAAATCTAAATTCAAACTCAGACAGTAACAGATTTGTTATTGCTCCTCTGAGCGCTGCTGACCCACTCAGGGATCGCCCTGGAGTAGTTCATGCTGCTTAGAGACCACTCATCTGAGCAGTGTAAACCCGGAGGGAGAAATCAAATGCTTGTTAGGGCTGGGTCAAGGGTCCTTCATGGTCTCTCACCTCCACAATCCTCAGCCAGAGACCCACCAACCCCACCCTGATGGTACTGACTCCAGCCTCCCACCACCCCCCAATCTGGTTACATTCTCCTTATTGCCTCTTAAAAGGTCATCCAGGGTTGCTTCACCTCCCACAAAAACACAGACAAGAAACACAACAATGGTTTATGAACACTGAGGACTTAGCCTCTCTGGCGGTTTTCTTTACTTGATTTTAAAATAGTTACTTTCTTAAAAGTTTAAAATGATCTGTGCCCAAATTAACTAACAATTTTTCCTTCTAACCTCTAAAAATACACACATTAGTGAGAAATCGCCAGTCAACCACGTGGTTTTTTTTCTTCCCTTGGCATGAGGACTTGGTAGATATTATGTATTTTATTATATTTTCAGGCTGTTCTTTGGTTCTTTATTTATTACAGGTTTAAACTGATTTTAAAGTTTTTTGTTTTATTTTTAAGTTATTAGCTCAATTCTAAAGCATTTTCAACCCTTGACATGTTTAAAACTCGTACTCGTACTCGTCGTCTTCCGCTTTAAAACATGTCGTACAAATAACGTTGACATTGGAAGACATGAACGTCATTGAAATTGACATCTGAAGTTTATATAATTAGTGACCTGGACCAAGGCCTGAGAAAGGCATTATTATTTAAAGAAGTACACAAATAGAAATCTGAAAAGTCAGTCAGTCATTTTCTACCACTTCTTCCACAGTGGGTTGCAGGGAAGCTGCATATACACAACCTGCCTCTCAACCAGGTCGCCAGTCCATTGCAGGGCAACACAGACAGGACAAACAACCATGTGCACACTCAATGACACCTAAGGGAAATGTAGAGAGACAAATTTACCTAACAGTCATGTTTTTGGGCTGTGGGAGGAAGCCAGAGAACCCAGAGAGACCACATGCAAGGGGAGATGCATGAGTTTGGGTGTTCTCCATGCAGAAAGGCCCCCATCCAGGAGTCAAACCTAGAACCTTCTGGCTGCAAGGCAACAGTGCTAACAACTGCACCACCATGCAGCCATAGAAAACTGTAAAGTGTGCATTGGCATTCAGCCTTCCAGAGTCAACACTTTTCTCTGGAATTATAGTTGGAAGTCTTCAAGGATATGTTTCTACCAGCTTTGCACATCTAGACACAAATGTTTTTGCCCTTTGTTCTTTAAAAAATAGCTCGAACTCAGTCAGATTGGATGTAACAATGTTCAAGTCTTGCTACAAATTCTCAATAGGTGTTATGATTTAGATTAGAACGGACTAAAATGCAGAGATAAACAGAGGTGAAGTTAAGCACATTAATAAAAAAATATAAAAAGTGGTCTTGCACTTGGAGAATGCACATGAAACACAAGGAATGGAATGGCATGGAAACATGCAGGCAAATCCAGCAAAGAACAGTAGGAACCCATGGTCTTATATTCTGAGGCAGGGTGGAGAAATGACAAGCAAACCAGTTGAGTTCATCAGAAAAAATAAGTTGAGGCTGAAGCACAGAGAAAGATAGAGGAGCTAAAGGAGACCGACTAATTAACCAGGAAAGACCTGAACAGCGATACAAAGAAACTCGGGGAAGAATTCAACAGAAATCTAACAGGAAAGTAACTGAAAAAATACAAGGGATACTAGAATAAACACAAAAGAATAAACTAAAGGGAAAACACTAAACAATAATAAACATGGGGGAATAACCTTAAGAAAGAAAATCAAAACAGCTCAGGACGATAGGATTTTGATCTAGACTTTGACTGGGCCATTCTAACACATGAATGTGCATTCCATTCTTGCTTTGGCTCCATGTTTAGAGTCATTCTGGAAGCTAAATCTTCGCCCAGTCTTAAGTCTTTTTCTCTGCTTAGAATGGGTATTCCTCCAATACCAATACTGACCTGTATCTCGGCCCATCCATTTTCCAAGTAACCCTGTCCTGACTAATGAAAAACATCTTGAGGTTCTACAGTGGTAATGGAGGGTTCAGGATGATGTGCTGTGTAACTGTCTAACACATACAGCCTTTTCCTTGCAGGCCAAAAAGTTTTATTCTGGTATCATCTAATCAGAGTCACTTCTTCCACAAACTTAAGGTGGCTTGTGGCAAACTGCAAACAGGTTTTCTTATTGCTTTCTTTCAACAATGGCTTTCTTGATGCCATTCTCCCATAGTCTCCACAACACTTCCAGAGTTATCTTGGGCCTCTTGGCTGCTTTACTGATTAATAGTATCCTTGCCCTGCGTGTAAGTTAAGGTTTGTGGCCATGTCTTGGTAGGTTTGAAATGTGTCATACTGAATATCAGAATCAGAATCAGAAAAGCTTTATTGCCAAGTATGTTTTTGGACATACAAGGAATTTGTTTTGGCATAGTCAGTGCAATACAGTACTCAAATTAAACAGTATAAATAAAGCTACAATATAAATGTAAATATATGTGCACAATTTTAAGTGAGTGAGAGTAAACGTAGAGCAGTATAAGATGTGAGAGCGGTACAACAGTGCAGGTGATCATTGTGCAAGTAAAGCAGTGCAAGTAAAGCAGAAGTCCAAGCTGAGCGCTAATGTAACGCATAGAGTTACAGGTTACAAGTGTCTTGTCAGCAAAAAAAGGGGGGGTGTGGGGGAAAGGGAGAGTGTCAGGGTGGTTTTCGGGCTTTGTTAACCAGGCTGGTGGCAGATGGGAAAAAACTGTTCTTGTGGCGTGAGGTTTTGGTCCGGATGGACCGCAGCCTCCTGCCAGAGGGGAGAGTCTCAAAGAGTCTGTGACCGCGATGGGAGGGATCAGCCAGAATCTTCCCTGCCCGCTTCAGGGTCCTGGAGGTGTACAGTTCCTGGAGCGACAGTAGACTGCAGCCAATCACCTTCTCAGCAGACCGAATGACACGCTGCAGCCTGCCCTTATCCTTGGCTGTAGCAGCGGTGTACCAGATGGTGATGGAGGAGGTGAGGATGGACTCAATGATGGCTGTGTAGAAGTGCACCATCATAGTCTTTGACAGGTTGAATTTCTTCAGCTGCTGCAGGAAGGACATCCTCTGCTGGGCTTTCTTGATGAGGGAGCTGATGTTTGGCTCCCACTTGAGATCCTGGGAGATGATGGTTCCCAGGAAGTGGAAAGATTCCACAGTGTCAATTGTGGAGTCACAGAGGGTGATGGGGGCAGGTGGGGCTGGGTTCTGCCTGAAGTCCATAACCATCTCCACTGTCTTTAGAGCGTTGAGCTCAAGGTTGTTCTGGCTGCACCAGTCCAACAATATGGGAGAAGCTCAAAGTTTGGGAGCTTGTTTTAAAACCTAACCCGGCTTTAAACGTCTCTACACCTTTATCCCTGACCTCTCTGCCATGTTCCTTGGTCTTACTGATAATGTTTGCTCACTAATGTTCTCTAAGAAGCCTCTAAGCTCTTTGCAGACATGTTATCTGTACTAAAATTAAATAACTTACTGATAGACTCTATTTACTAATTAGTCAAGTTCTGAAGGATTTTATTTATTGGTCTCAGAGTAAAGGAAGTTGAATACCAAAGCACGTCACACTTAAACATTTAAAAAAAATAAAAAATATATAATCTTGAAAACCTTGTTTTGTTAGCTTCTACTGCGTGTTAAAGTTCACGTTGTGAATACTTTTGCAAAGCATTAAACACACAAGTGGACATCAGAAACGATAAATCCTGATGGGCACCATAGTTTAATCCTTTTCTTCATGTCTGAAATCCTCCTAACCTGTCATCATGACCCAAGTTAATGCCACACCACCACATGTGTTTGGCTTTGCTTTCAGCTCTGCCACGTCGACATGCGACATCTCCACAGAAAATCTGCCTGACCCCAGCTGCAGCCCTCTAGCCTTTGCTCAGTGGCACTGTGGCTTTTTCTGGCCTGTCTCAAGCAGCTACATCGTCTCAGGCACAGTTTGGCCGGGAGCCAACACCACAGCATGCCGCAACCCTGATTCAGGTGGAGTAAATATAGTAGGGCCTGACACTGAGAGGACACATTGTGCACCTGAGATGTAAACAAAGTAAAGCATCAAAAAGCCCTCAGCCCCAAGCATCACTCAGAAAAGCTTACGGTATCCACCCTTGACAAAAGACGATGCTAGGATCTCTCACACCTATCCCTTGCCTCCACTTTCTCTTATTGCGTGACATGGGCGTTTGCGCCGAGCGCCAATTGGCATGACAGTCTGACCCCCAACCTTTGTTTCCACTTGTCCCTTTATCCCATCCCCTCCCATCTTCGTTCTCCTTGCTTTTCCTATGCTCCTCCTCATCCATGTCACCCCCACCCTAACTCTCACCCGCTTCCCTGCCCTCCTTCTTGGTGACAATATTCTGGTAATGGTGGCCTTTGTTTTTCTTGGCCCAAGTGCCTGGATTTGTCAGGACGCATTTCCTGTCTGCAGACTGAGGGGGCTGCTGCTGCGTGGCAATCTGGGCTCACTTCTCAGGAAGCTAAACCCTTTGACACTGTGCTTTTTAATTAAAATTACATTATGATTAATCAGGCAGAAGGAGGGGCCCTCCCCCTCACTTTCACTTCCCTCTTCCTCCTCCTCGTCCTCCGCCTCCCCCTGCTCTATCCTCCTCGGCAGGTTTGATTACAACCTGTGACGGATGTTCCTCACTGCCAAGCTGCTAAAGATGTGCTGGCAGATGCGGTGGACTGGCCAGCTTGTCAAGCCCCGGGGTTGCAGTCTCGGCTGGGGAGACTCAAAGAGAGTGACAGAGAAACATAGTGAATGGTACAGAAAAATGAAAGAACAGAAGGACAAAATAGAAAAAAGAATATGGCAATGATAGTGAGGGTAAAGCAAGATCATGCATGCAACAAGAAAAGAAAATTAGGAAAAAACAGAAATGAGTGACAAGCACATATTTTAAAATCCACTCCAGAGACAGTGACAAGCCAAGAGGCAGACTGACAGGCAGAATTATTGGATATTGATCTGCAGAACATATATTCCACTCCCTGAGCAGCGAGAATATCTCTACAAGGTGACAGTGGGCATATAATATAATATAATATTTGTACTAATAAAGCGGTGTCTATAAGTGTACTGAAAACGTTAAGACCACTAACACAGCTTTATATGGTGTTACAAAAATAAAGAACACTAAAATGATGTTAATAATAAAAACAACAAGAAAAACAGAGTAAAGACAATACATAACAACACTACTAAAGAGCAGAATACATTCCTGAGGATCACCAGCTCTAAAAAATAAAATGGTGCAAGCCCATTTAATATTTTATATGTTTAAAAAGTAACTTGCTCAGCACCAGAGTGATATGTAAATATTTACCTGTACCTGTCAAAACCTGAACTACTGCATTCTGTCCCATCTGAAGAACTCACAAAGTGTTCTTAGATAAACCTGACAGAAGATCATTACAGTAGCTTTACTGTAAATAAGGAAGGCCATGAGATAAGGATTGTAACATCCTCAGGTGACAGGATTGGTCTGGTCTTTTTAATATGCTTGAAATGGAAAAGGCCAGATCTAGTAACCTATTTAATCAGGTAATCACCCAGTCCTCCAGAGAAACAGGGATGTTATCATAATGATATTTTAGTTTAGCTGAACCACTAATGAGCATTTTTGTTTTAGCTGAATTGAGTAGCAGGAGGTTTTTATTCAACAAACTTATGATCAGAATCAGAATCAGAATCAGAAAAGCTTTATTGCCAAGTACGTTTTTGGACATACAAGGAATTTGTTTTGGCGTAGTCGGTGCAATACAGTACAAATTAAACAGTATAAACATATCTACAATATAATATAAATATATGTGCACAGTTTTAAGTGAGTGAGAGTAAATATAGAGCAGTATAAGATGCAAGAGCAATACAACAGTGCAGGTGATCAGTGTGCAAGTATGGCAGTGCAAGTAAAGCAGGAGTCCATGCTGAGCGTTAATGTAACGCATAGAGTTACAGGTTACAGGTGTCCTGTCAGCAAAAAAAGGGGGGGTGTGGGGGAAAGGGAGAGTGTCAGGGTGGTTTCCGGGCTTTGCTACGCAACTTTCAAGTCCGGATGTCTTAGCTATTTTAAACTAATACAGACATATACAGCTGTAATTCACATGCATAGAAGTAAAAGAAAACTCTTTGACCAAAAAATCTAGGCTAAAGGTGTAAACTACAGAGAAAACAGTAGTGGGCCTACTACAGATCCCTGTGGGACCCCATGACCAATGACTTGAGATTCAGAGAAACAAAGAGGAAGTACTGAAGTAAGCTTTTAACTACATACCAAATGATTCCTAAGTCTTTCCAGATGGTAAGATGTGAATGCATAGTTTTAGTACCAATTGTGCTATTTTGCAACACTTCTCCCTAAATGTAAACTGAAAATATAAAATAACTTGAACACAAATGAACACTATTAGATGTGCTGTTTTTCAGTTCAGTTCAGTTTTATTATATCCTAAAGGGAAATCTGATTTGCACCAGAGATCATAAACAAAAAAAGACACAGTCATATAAGACATCAACAATCACTCCCTTAGCACAACACAATTACAAAGTTCAGGAGAGATACAACAATCTTGAGCACATATTACCACTCTCAGATGCTGCTGATACATCTTAGCACATGGTAAACTACACGCATTGACATAATGCATTCAAATGCATGGTACTCCAAGATAACACAAACATCAGAGTGCTTTACAGTTCAAAAGCCCTGGGGGTGATTTAGTCTGGGAAGTGTAGTCCTAGACACGGAGATTAAGCTCAGCAATGGCAACAGGAGTGAAAGACCCCTGGCACGCCTTGCTCTCATCTTAGGCATCCTTAAACTGCGGCCAGATGGAAGGAGGTAAAACTACGTATGAAGCAGGTGTTCAGGAGAGTTAAGGATAGATTTAGCCTTAGTTCTTACTCATTTAAAGTACTGTATATGTTCGAAGGCTGGAGTTGCTGCACTCCAATCACCTTGCTTCTGACATTAATGAGCTTAAACAGCCTATTTTTGCTACACAAGGCAAGGAAACCAAACCAAGCAACACAACAGTAAGAAAGAACAGACTCAATAAAACACCGATTTAAAAAGTCATTAATAAATTACAAACATCAAAATAACTCAGTTTTCCTAAAAAGAAAAAGCTCTGTTGGAACTTTGTGCACACTGCATCCTTTCCTGATCCAAAACTTAATTTAAACACAGTTTCCAAACGTTAACACTCAGTTACAATTTCGACTACTTGGTCCTGAATGATTGTGCAAGAGATGCTAGTAGTTTGGGATTTTTTGATACATTAATTAACAGGAAAAAGTCCTTGAACCAAGTGCAGTCATCAACAACAACACTGTGCTCTGTTTCACTGTTGTTTAAAAGACTTCAGAATAGGACTGTTTTCATTAGTACTCTTACAAGAATGTGTGTAGAGAAAGAACAACAGCGAAGAAAGGACACAGCCCCGTGGGAGGCCTGTGGACAAAAATGACTCGGATGACAGCAAATGATTAACTCTCACACATTGTGACCAATCTGACAAAAAGCCTATCAACCAACCAACAAGATTTGGACTCAAATTAAACTGTAACAAAGGTTTCCTCTGTAGTTTCCTAATACATATCCACAAAAATGAGGGAGATTTAAAACTTAATGAAATGTACATAATCAGATTTTTATCATCTTGAAACTGCTTAGATTAATTTATCTTTTTTTTAATCAGTTTAAAATGGCTTTCATAGTTTACTTGAGCCTAAAGAATTATTGTCAAATAATTATTCTATTTAACTATTGTTAAATAAGAACTATTAAAGCCTGTCTCAAACTGAGATGAGACATTGTTCTAGATACCAGTAAATAACCATTTCATCAGCATATATCAGAATAACAGTATTAGGACAAACTCCTACCTTCAACAAACTAAACGGGATGGGGGTGGGGGATGGCTCTCAGGGGAGTTTCAGTGTACATTTTGTGAATTATCACAGGGGACTTATTACATCATCAGTGATGTTATCATCCAGACATTATCAATTACAACACACTGTTCAGGTCACTTCAGTTATGAGCAAAAAGTGATAATGATTTGTTGGAGAACTTATCGGCATTTCACTTTTACATGATGCAATTTCGGGCTGCACTGTTGGTAGCACTGGCCTTGCCTGCAGCAAGAAGGTTCTCAGTTCAACTTCCGGCTGGAGGTCTTTCTGCATGGAGTTTGCATGTCCCTCTTGTGCCTGCGTGGGTTCTCTCCAGGTACTCTGGTTTCCTCCCACAGTCATAAAACATGACTGTTGGGTTAAATGGTTTCTCTAAATTTTCCTTAGGTGTGAATGGGCGTGTACAGGTCCTTCTCAAAAAATTAGCATATTGTGATAAAGTTCATTATTTTCCATAATGTCATGATGAAAATTTAACATTCATATATTTTAGATTCATTGCACACTAACTGAAATATTTCAGGTCTTTTATTGTCTTAATACGGATGATTTTGGCATACAGCTCATGAAAACCCAAAATTCCTATCTCACAAAATTAGCATATCATTAAAAGGGTCTCTAAATGAGCTATGAACCTAATCATCTGAATCAACGAGTTAACTCTAAACACCTGCAAAAGATTCCTGAGGCCTTTAAAACTCCCAGCCTGGTTCATCACTCAAAACCCCAATCATGGGTAAGACTGCCGACCTGACTGCTGTCCAGAAGGCCACTACTGACACCCTCAAGCAAGAGGGTAAGACACAGAAAGAAATTTCTGAACGAATAGGCTGTTCCCAGAGTGCTGTATCAAGGCACCTCAGTGGGAAGTCTGTGGGAAGGAAAATGTGTGGCAGAAAACGCTGCACAACGAGAAGAGGTGACCGGACCCTGAGGAAGATTTTGGAGAAGGGCCGATTCCAGACCTTGGGGGACCTGCGGAAGCAGTGGACTGAGTCTGGAGTAGAAACTTCCAGAGCCACCGTGCACAGGCGTGTGCAGGAAATGGGCTACAGGTGCCGCATTCCCCAGACCTGGGCTACAGAGAAGCAGCACTGGACTGTTGCTCAGTGGTCCAAAGTACTTTTTTCGGATGAAAGCAAATTCTGTATGTCATTCGGAAATCAAGGTGCCAGAGTCTGGAGGAAGACTGGGGAGAAGGAAATGCCAAAATGCCAGAAGTCCAGTGTCAAGTACCCACAGTCAGTGATGGTCTGGGGTGCCGTGTCAGCTGCCGGTGTTGGTACACTGTGTTTTATCATGGGCAGGGTCAATGCAGCTAGCTATCAGGAGATTTTGGAGCACTTCATGCTTCCATCTGCTGAAAAGCTTTATGGAGATGAAGATTTCATTTTTCAGCACGACCTGGCACCTGCTCACAGTGCCAAAACCACTGGTAAATGGTTTACTGACCATGGTATCACTGTGCTCAATTGGCCTGCCAACTCTCCTGACCTGAACCCCATAGAGAATCTGTGGGATATTGTGAAGAGAACATTGAGAGACTCAAGACCCAACACTCTGGATGAACTAAAGGCCACTATCGAAGCATCCTGGGCCTCCATAAGACCTCAGCAGTGCCACAGGCTGATTGCCTCTATGCCACGCCGCATTGAAGAAGTCATTTCTGCAAAAGGATTCCCGACCAAGTATTGAGTGCATAACTGTACATGATTATTTGAAGGTTGACGTTTTTTGTATTAAAAACACTTTTCTTTTATTGGTCGGATGAAATATGCTAATTTTGTGAGATAGGAATTTTGGGTTTTCATGAGCTGTATGCCAAAATCATCCGTATTAAGACAATAAAGGACCTGAAATATTTCAGTTAGTGTGCAATGAATCGAAAATATATGAATATTAAATTTTCATATTTACATTATAGAAAATAATGAACTTTATCACAATATGCTAATTTTTTGAGAAGGACCTGTACATGGTTGTTTGTCACTGTGTGTGTTGCCCTGCGATGGACTGGCGACTTGTCCAGAGTGTGCCCCGCCTCTTCCCCATAGAATGCTGGAGATAGGCACCAGCTCTCCTCGACCCTGTACAGAAGAAGCGTGTATAGGAAATGGATGGATGGATGGATAACTTATACACTACCAGTCAAAGGTTTTAGACACACTTTCTCATTTAATAGTTTTCTTTATGTTTATGAGTATTTCCATTGTACATACTTTCGTTGTCCGAGGAGCTAACCCCTCCCTCCTACTTCCCTATGTCTAAAGGGATTGCTCAATCCAGCTCTCCATCCAACGGGTCCGGACTTCCCTAAACCTGAAAGACCTTACTAAACAGGTTTACTGAAAGTTCTGTTTAAGCTGGTGTCGGGAAATTACTCGCCTAGCCTCTGACAGCCTTCATACAAAAGTCTCACCCTTCTTCAACTGGACGTCTGGGCGACTGAGTAGCTTATCGCAGTCATTCACACTTTCGACAGTCACTTTTGTTCACGGCTGCTCATTCCCTAATTTTACAACTGGCTCTTGGTATATGGGCTAGGTTAATTTTAGTGGCTCGGCACGAGCCCCAAGGGCGCTGTTTTAACAAACTTGGCTAAGGCAACCTATAAAAACCTCCTAAAAAATCTTAGAACCAGGCAACAAGACATTTTACCACCAATGAAAAACCAAAAATACGGTGACTCAAATAATTGAATGTCCACGATTTAACTAGAAATGTATATGCTTTCTTTAATTAGTAACGTTTTTGCCCTCCACCCAATTAATAGCGGGATTATGTTTCTGCAACCAGGGAAACCCCAAAACTAATTGTGGAGAGATGGAAGAGACAACAAAGAACTCACCCCATTCATGATGGTTACCATAGGTGATGATGTGAAGCTGAGGCACTTTAAATCTCACTTGAGACATGGTTTGACCAGTGATGCCAGTGACAGAAAGGGAATGGTTGAGAGGCTGAGAGGGTATTTGAAGTTTATCAACCAGATCCGAGGAAATACGATTCTGTTCAGCACCAGAATCAATAAAAGCGTCAACAGGAAACTTCTCTTGGCCAACAATAATAGTGACCGGAAAACACAGACGAGAGACAGGGGAAGAATGGGATATGCTCACCAAAGTCCCCTGACCTGTTGACGAGCCCTCTCTTTTCCCTTCTTGGGGCATTTTGTGATAAAATGTCCTCCTCATCCACAATATAGGCAAAGACCACCCTCAAAGCGACGTTGTCGTTCCTCTGGGGAGAGTCGAGTGTGACCAATCTGCATCGGCTCCGGTTCCGCAGATCCCTCTGAAGAGGAAGTGGGTGCGTCGAGGAAAGTGGTTCGAGGCGCCAGAGAGTGCTGCCACCGTGAATTGTAGTTGCTTTCTGTTTGTCTCTCTCTTAGACGGTTGTCAATGCGGATCGATAGGTTGATTAATTCATCCAGTCTTTTGGGGTTCATCTCTCAAAACCAACTGGTCCTTTACTTGATCTGCAAGGGAATTAACAAAAATACCCTTGAGTGCCACTTCATCCCAACCCACCTCCTGCGCTGTCACCCGGAAGTCGATGGTGAACTCCGCCAATGCTCTCCTTCCCTGTTTGAGGGTGAGTATCTTCTTAGCTACTGCCTCCTGCTGGAGTGGTTGATCGAAGACTCTCTTGAAGTGACTGAAAAAAATGGCATAACTAAGAGACTCAACAGGGTTAGATGCCAAATAGGCGTGCACCCAGCGCAGAGCAGATCCCTTTAGCGAGGTAACAACATAAGTAATCTTTGAGGCAGTAGTAGGGAAAAGGGAGGGGGAACGACTAAATGCTAATTCACACTGGAGAGAAAAACCACCAAAGTTATTAGGATTACCATCAAACAGTTCAGACGGACGGAAGTCAGGCTCTCGGATCCCAGAAGATAGAATTGTGGGTGGCTGAGGATTCTCTAAATGAACTGGAGGATTGGAAGAGGCAAGTGAGAGTTTGGTTAGGATTTCGCTTAAAGCATGAACCATACCACCAAGTTCTGTGAGATGAGAATCCGTAGTCCTTTGTTGTTGCAGCAGCTGTTGAAGCATGGTTTCAGTAGATTGTAGGCGTTCCTTTAAGGAAGTCTGTTCATCATCTGAATTGTTATTCGACATGTTAGATGGCTGGAACATACTATCATGAATTGCTTAAATAGTCGAAGTAGAACGTTTTGATACCTAAAACCATGACCTCAGACTTAAAGGATCTCATGGTCATCCCTGTGACTTCACACTCCACATACTACTCCATGTCATGGTGAGGTTCAGGCCTAAAAACATCACATCATCAGCAGAAAGCAAAGATGACCCTTTGGTTTCCAATCCAGACACCCTCCTCTTTATGACTACACCTTGAATTCCTGTCCATGAATACCACAAACAAGATCAGGGACAAGGGGCAGCCCTGGCAGAGTCCAGTTTACACTGGCGACCAGCTCAACTACATGTGGATTCAGCTTTTGCTTTAAATATGCGGGCACCCAAAATCCGTTAAGAGCAGTCCATGGACTTCATTCTACTGCATCACCCCGCAAAAAGATTCCTTGAGGGACAATGTCATAACCCTTATCCAGATCTGAAAAACACACTAGGACCATTCAACCAAACTCCCCTTAACTAAAAATCTGGTCCACTGTTCCACCACCAGGATGTTCAAGGCTAAAAAAGTCATCATTAGTAAATTAGAATAATATCAAACCAGATATTACTGAACATTCAATCTTTTTACAGAAAGATTATCTCACTATCATCGCAGTCACAGCTTACTAGTACAAACAACGGAAGATAAAGACTTACTATAAAAAACTTGTTAAACTTACATGAACCTTGTGATGTTTATTAGTAAAGAAGAGTCAGAGAGTCCACAGTGTGGTTGTGTTTCACTTGTTTGTGGTAAGCACTTTAAACAGTAGTGTTGTGGGTGTTGTAGGTTAAAGGAAAATGTCAGTGAGTTTTTCAAATAATAAAACATCCATGTGGTAGACCTGTTGTACATGCGCATATCTCAATATTTGTACCTTCAGTGGGACGTCATGTGGATGTCTTTATTTAATACTAGTGATCATGCACAGGTGGACATAAGAGTCCATGCATGGGTTGACGTGTTGTTTGTCTAGCCTGACCTAGTCGTGAACTTCGTTGCCCTTGCATTCCATATGTATCATTTACCCACTGCCCTCCCAGCTGTCTCGCCTAATGCACAGAGGCGTGAAACACCTCGTAATGCTCAATCACAGTAGGGCACAGCAGGCTAGGAGCCATCTAGAGTGACAGCACAGGACCAGGGAGGCGGCCAGCTGAGGGGCGAAATGCCACGCCGCCCTCGAGGAAAGGAGAGGGAGGTGGAGGAGGAAGAGTGAGAAGGCTGAGGGGGAAGGGTCACAGGATATGACTGAGGCTGTCTATGTTTAATTTGAGAAAAGTTTGCTCTCAACAAGCTCCGAAACCTAAATATGTTGTCAAAAGAACCGTCCAATAGAGTTCCAGTACCCCATCATATCAGAATTCGAGTAAATCGTCTGTTTAGTCGATTTACTCATCCAGTTATCCATGAAATGCATCACTGGTCGGATGAAATGAATAAAACACATGTATCAAAATTACTTGTGATGTGAGCTTGGTCTACATCCCAAGGAGCTGTAGGATGTATGTGGAGATAGTAGAGGATAATAAAGGAAAACAGTGTTTTCCACTATTGCAAGTGAAGGTGCTGGTAATATAAAGAAAACATTGGTGAACAGAAAAAGATTTGGAGGAGGGGTGGAGAAAAAAAGATAGAAGAGAGAGAGATGCAACAGACGGAAGTCACACTTCTGAAGGTGTTAGGTCTTGATCATGTGCAAAAGGCAACTTTACGGACTGCTGTTTTAAATCGCATCAGAAACGGGGATATATATACATTTTCACTTAAATATAACAAATAAATTGTTTCAGTTTTTCAATGTAAACCATTATTTGTGCACAATTACAAATCAGAAAATTTACTTAATGCTATGCAAATATAAGATAGAAATTTTTATTTGAGGCTAATTTTTGGTATTATTAAAGCTGGTATTTAATAAAGCTGATTTTGTTTATACACCAAAACACCTTAACCATCACTTATGGCACATTATCTGACTCACTGGCACCTTTTCTACTTGTAAAAACCTGACTAGCTAGCATCTGAAGAAATTTACACATACATGCACGAGTCTTTCAAAGTGTGAGACTCTGATAAAGGGCTCCATCTGATTCAGTTCAGAGGAAAATACTCTGCTCAAAATCAGCACAAAATCCAGATGAAACATAAACAGAAGCGCAGATCTTCTTCCATCCTGGCAAAACCTCGCTTGTCCTTGTCCGTGCCCTGTGGACCCATGCCCAGGACCTGGAACTCTCCAAGGCCAAGTTACCCAATGGTCCAGTTAATCATATGCAGCGCCACGAGGAAGCTTATGGTACACTATGCCAGTTCATGCTTCCATGATTGCAAGGTGTTGAGGTTAGAGTTGCAATGGCAGTGGCAGGTGGGGGCCTGACAGACTGGCTTGGCATCAGAGACTATGGCTTGGATCTGAAGATGACTGGACCCCTCAGAAACCAAAACCCATCCCAATGTCCAGGTCATGCTGTGAGGCCACTGACCCCACTGACTGTGTGGACAGAAACCCTGCTGACCAACACAAACAGTGACATTACTGCCTCTCAGCAGGGAGACAAAACTCTGAAGGGCAGTGTGTGGGTGGGTTTGTCATGGATGTGCACATGGGTCACAAATTAAAGAGTGTATCAGGATGTCACTGTATCAGACCCTAAAACATCCCATACTTTGAGTGGTAAATATTAGACTTTCAATACATCTTTTCTCACTCATGCTGAATTCATTATATTTTTTATTTGCTTTAATGTGAAAGCACCTTGTATAATGTCATCAAATACTACATGCTAGCTTTTCTAGTTTAGTTATGTGAAAAACCAAGTAGCAGTGGTTCAACAGCTTGTAAAATCAACTATAGCAGCACTAACTTCAGGCATTCCTTTTTTTCTGCGACTGTTAATTCTTTTCATCATTGTGGAGGAATTCTAACACTCTCTTATTCACTGCCGTTGGCATTTTTTTATTGTTTTTTGTCGTTTATGCACAGCTTCTCTTTTGACCCTTTAACTGGGTCATTGCAACACCTCTTTGGACTTTGTCTTGTTGATATGATGATTTTAGAATTATTTCACTTTTACATGATGCAATTTCCGGCTGCACGGTGGCACAGTTGGTAGCACTGTTGCCTTGCAGCAAGAAGGTCCTCGGTTAGACTCCTGACTGGGGGTCTTTCTGCATGGAGTTTGCGTGTTCTTCCCATGCATGCCTGGGTTTTCTCCAGGTACTAGATGTGAATAGGCATGTGCATGGTTGTTTGTTCTGTGTGTTGCCCTGTGATGGACTGGTGACCTGTTCAGAGTGTACCCCGTTCCTCACCCATAGACTGCTGGACACCAGCTTCCCTGCGATAGATGAATAGATGAATGGATGGGTGATGCAATTTCATCTAATCTTCAGCTCATGGATAATGGTCTTACGTTGAACTCTAAAATACTTTGGTATTTGAAGAATCATGGTTTTGTTAGGAGTCTAAAGCTCGGCCTAAAAGTTTGAAAAGCTCTGATAAGTTTGATCCTTGGCTTAGAGGATCAAAAATATCCTCTGGACATAATCCCCTTACTTCCAAACACTAGAGATCCAGTGTCAACTTTTAGGGCTAGTTTAACCAGTTTTTGTCTTCATTTAACCCCCTCAAAAACTATTGAAAATTTGAATTTTTAAGCCCATTATTCAGATTTAGTCTAAACAAAGATGTTGAAAGTCAGGCTTGTCTACATCTTCCACATTAGTCTGTCCATAGATTAATAGACTGATTCAGACTCTTCCATAGTTCAATAGTCATTGTAGGAATTCTGAAAATTTATTTTTACAGACTTTTTGATGTGTAGTGATTAATACAATTTTCTTTTCAGTCACAGGACCTCAGTCCATCGACAGGTCCTTCTCAAAATATTAGCATATTGTGATGAAGTTCATTATTTTCCATAATGCCATGATGAAAATTTAACATTCATATATTTTAGATTCATTGCACACTAACTGAAATATTTCAGGTCTTTTATTGTCTTAATACGGATGATTTTGGCATACAGCTCATGAAAACCCAAAATTCCTATTTCACAAAATTAGCATATTTCATCCGACCAATAAAAGAAAAGTGTTTTTAATACAAAAAACGTCAACCTTCAAATAATCATGTACAGTTATGCACTCAATACTTGGTCGGGAATCCTTTTGCAGAAATGACTGCTTCAATGTGGCGTGGCATGGAGGCAATCAGCCTGTGGCACTGCTGAGGTCTTATGGAGGCCCAGGATGCTTCGATAGCGGCCTTTAGCTCATCCAGAGTGTTGGGTCTTGAGTCTCTCAACGTTCTCTTCACAATATCCCACAGATTCTCTATGGGGTTCAGGTCAGGAGAGTTGGCAGGCCAATTGAGCACAGTGATACCATGGTCAGTAAACCATTTACTAGTGGTTTTGGCACTGTGAGTAGGTGCCAGGTCGTGCTAAAAAATGAAATCTTCATCTCCATAAAGCTTTTCAGCAGATGGAAGCATGAAGTGCTCCAAAATCTCCTGATAGCTAGCTGCATTGACCCTGCCCTTGATAAAACACAGTGGACCAACACCAGCAGCTGACACGGCACCCCAGACCATCACTGACTGTGGGTACTTTACATTGGACTTCTGGCATTTTGGCATTTCCTTCTCCCCAGTCTTTCTCCAGACTCTGGCACCTTGATTTCCGAATGACATGCAGAATTTGCTTTCATCCGAAAAAAGTACTTTGGACCACTGAGCAACAGTCCAGTGCTGCTTCTTTGTAGCCCAGGTCAGGCGCTTCTGCCGCTGTTTCTGGTTCAAAAGTGGCTTGACCTGGGGCTCTGGATGTTTCTACTCCAGACTCAGTCCACTGCTTCCGCAGGTCCCCCAAGGTCTGGAATCGGCCCTTCTCCACAATCTTCCTCAGGGTCCGGTCACCTCTTCTCGTTGTGCAGCGTTTTCTGCCACACTTTTTCCTTCCCACAGACTTCCCACTGAGGTGCCTTGATACAGCACTCTGGGAACAGCTTATTCGTTCAGAAATTTCTTTCTGTGTCTTACCCTCTTGCTTGAGGGTGTCAATAGTGGCCTTCTGGACAGCAGTCAGGTCGGCAGTCTTACCCATGATTGGGGTTTTGAGTGATGAACCAGGCTGGGAGTTTTAAAGGCCTCAGGAATCTTTTGCAGGTGTTTAGAGTTAACTCGTTGATTCAGATGATTAGGTTCATAGCTCGTTTAGAGACCCTTTTAATGATATGCTAATTTTGTGAGATAGGAATTTTGGGTTTTCATGAGCTGTAGGCCAAAATCATCCGTATTAAGACAATAAAAGACCTGAAATATTTCAGTTAGTGTGCAATGAATCTAAAATATATGAATGTTAAATTTTCATCATTACATTATGGAAAATAATGAACTTTATCACAATATGCTAATATTTTGAGAAGGACCTGTATGCAGTGACCTTCTAGTGATTTCTGTCAGCAAAAACAGTTCCTATTATTAATGCACTCTGTCAAACCTTTTTCTGCCATGGCTATAGAACCCTTTCATTATTTTAGACTGAGATCCTAAGAAAATGCTTTTGGTTGTGCACTATGAAACTGCTCATCCCATTTTTCTGATTTTGACGGGTGTCAAATAATGGATAGTTACCCTTAGCTAACTGTAATTGGTCCAAAAAAAATGTATTCCATTGCATTTTCTCACTCAGACAAAAGTCCTGCAATGCAAAGATCTGTATCTATTTTAGGTCATATTTTTATAGTAAAAAAAAAAGAAGAGAAAATGTATTTGAAGAATCTGATTGCATTGAGGTTTTTTCCCCCATTTAGTCTATTGAAAAGCTCACACAAATTACCTTTTTTTTTTTCGAAATCTCAGAGAAAACATTTCAAATCTAGATACAATGCTGTTTTTCAGTCAGTTGCAGCGTGGCTTAAAGTAAGCAACAATCACAGTATGGCAAGGTATGCAGCAAACAGTCATTAAAAAGGACCTTGATGTCTTCAAAGATAATTTTTTGGAGGAATGCCAGTAAAAACAGTCCCACAGACTTTTGGTGCATCTGTTATCTGCACAGAAATATTAGTTTTAAATTTTAAAAAAGCAAAAAAAGGACATCCAGGTTGGCAACACTTGCACTCAAGAATTAATCATAATCACTTTAACCACAAATGCCTCAAGAAAGTGTATGAACCAAAATAAATGCTTGCAAGAAAAGGTGTAAATAAAAGGTGTGGTAAGAATAGCACGGCGTGATAGAAGCATGAGTGCATTATATCCGTGCGTTGATATGTTTTGCATCAATGAGCGCTGCCAGAAATGAGCAGCCCGGATTGACAGCATGGCAGGGCAGGCCTCTGGCCGATTGTGACCTTTGACAAGTCTCTGTTACTTCTCACCTCTGCAAAACAAGCTCTGTCATACTAGCGCACACAACATCACATGCTCCTTTCCTCCACCCCTCATACTCCGTCTCTTCAATTAAAAGCTTAATGGATGTTTTAGCACTCTGCCACTTTGATGACAGCATCCTAATCTGCCAGTGTTGGGTCACTGAAGGAGGAGGGGAGGGGGATATCTTACAGGTTAGGATTGGGGCACTGACAGTATGATCATGGTCAGACACTGGAGAAGGAGGATTTTTTTTTCCTGTTTTCACACGATGTGGACCCAAAGGGGTGGTCCTGGTCAGGGCATCTCGCCGGAGAGCCTGGTCTCACCTCACTGACATGGAAGCCACCCCGGCTGTCACTTTACATCTCTGACGCCTAGAGAGGGGGACCATGAGCAGGCTGACAGGGGCAGCAGAAGGTGAGGAACCAAAATGCTTGAGACACTTGGCTCAGAGCCAAACTCTGCTCCTCCTTCACTTTCAACTCCTTCCTCCTTGATTGCCCCCCTACCTGACACCTTAGACTATCAATGTGAACGTATATACTTTATGATCTTTCTAACCTGTACATGATGGGATAAAGATGGGATTTATCTTGGAGAAGTTTCTCTTATGTTGGATAGTCAGTCAGTCATTTTCTACCGCTTATTCCATAGTGGGTCGCGGGGAAGCTGCTGGCTATCTCCAGCAGTCTATGGGTGGGAGGCGGGGTACACCCTGGACAGGTCACCAGTCCATCGTAGGACAACACAGAGACATACAAGATAAACAACCACTCACACACCTCATTCACACCTAACAGTCATGTTTTTGGACTGTGGGAGGAAGCCGGAGAACCCACGCATGCACGGGGAGAACATGCAAACTCCATGCAGAAAGACCCCCTGGCTGGGAGTCAAACTGAGGACCTTCTTGCTGCAAGGCAACAGTGCTACCAAGTGCGCCACTGTGCTGCCCGTAATTTTTCACCCACTCTGTAATTTACCAGATATTCATCCCATCATACCGTGAAAGTATGGTAAAGATAGTGTACTCAAAATCAGTCAAAACAAAATGCACTGCAGCCTAAAGCTTATATTGGCATGCAGAAAGACCCCCGGCCAGGAGTCGAACCCAGGACTTTCTTGCTGCAAGTCCTGCAACAGTGCTAACAACTGTGCCACCGTGCAGCCCTGTATTTATTGTATTTTTTTATATTTAATTTAATAGACCAACACAAAACAGCACCTTTGCGTACATTGTGAAGCAGAAGGAAAAAGTGTGGCGTGCATTTGTTTTCAGCTTGATTTACTCTGTTAACCCTACAAAATCCAGTGTAACTAAGTACCAATTCTTTTTTGGTTAAAATAATGATTGAAAGTTCTGTGATCATACATTTCCAAGTTTTGCCTCAGATTCTTATTGGATTTTGGTGTGGACATTGACTTTGCCATTCTAACACTAACATGCTGAAAACTAAGCCCTTTTCACTGTATGTTTAGGCTCTTTTTCCTGCTAGAAGGTGAAAGTCTTTAGCAGACTTATAGGTTTCTTCCAGTACTCTCCTGTATTTAGCTCCATCCATCTATCCATCAACTCCAACCAGCCTCCCTGTAGGTGCTAAAGAAAAGATTCCCAACAGCATAATGTTGCCACCACCATGTTTTATTGTGATGTGCAGTGTCAGTTTTCTACACACACATGCAGGCTCAAAAGTTTTATTATGGTTGCACCCACATTTGATGTGTCCTAATACATTGTGTGGCCTTTTCTCTACAGCAGGTTCCATATTGTCACAAGTCTTCATAAAAGCTAGGTTTGTGAAGTGCACTACTAATTGTTGTCCTGTCCACTCATACCCCAGCCCTAGCTGTGGATTTCTGCAGCTTCTCCTGAGTTACCATGGACCTTTTGGCTGCTTCTCTCTCCTTGCCTGGCTTGTCAGTTTGGGTGAACGGCCATGTCTTGCCAAGTTTGTAATTTTCAGATGATAGATTGATCTGTGAATTCTCAAACCTTGATATTGTTTCATGACTCAACCCTGCTTTAAATCTCTTTATAACTTTATTCCTGATCTGTTTGCTGTGTTCTTTGGTCATCATGATGCTGTTTGTTCAAACGATGTTCTCTAACAAAGGCCTTCACAGAACAGCTGGATTTATACTGAGATAAAATTACACACAGGTAGACTGTATTTACTAATCGTAAATACTAATTGTGTGAGTTCTGAAAGCAATTGGATGTGCAAGATTTTATTTCGGGGTATCAAATTATAGGGCCTTAAGAGTGAAGTGCATGACACACTTTCAGTAAAAGATGTGTTGGGACCCACCGCCATGTGTTACAACAGGAAATGTGGTTCAGACTTTTCTGGAACTTTCAAAATAAATTGCATTAACCTACTTCCGGCACAACTTAGGAATTGGGGGCAGCAGCGGACTTCCCATGATGCCACTGGCTGTATAAAAGGTCCGATCTCTTCCACTGTTCCTCTTAGCGGAATCGGAGAGACAGCGCGCTTATGTCTCTTTGCTGGCAAACAGACATAACTCTTCAACTGGATCCGAGAGTGTCATACGGTCATCGGTCATATGCACTACAAGTACAAATGAATCACTCTGTGTATCCGGTAGATTCATTCATGAATGGGAATTAAGGTACACGCCTGGCTTGACTTTCTCTCTGAGGCCTGCAGAAGCAAATGGTGTTCCAGAGAAGTCCCTGCAGAGATGCAGTCTCCCAGTCTGGAAGGAAGACAGCAGAGACTGCATCACCGTGGTAACGTGCAGTTTGGTCGGCCCAACTGAGTGGCCGCCCAGTCACTGTTCCGGAGGTTAGCTGGAAGCTAACCTTTTGTTCACAGTGGACCTTTCTTCAAACTTTGTCGTCGCCCAGACAACTACTAAGCATGGTTCATGAAGTTAGGTTTTGGGCAGAGAGATAGAAGTGATTTAGAATTAAATAATCTAAAAGTTTTTCCATTTTATAAAGTTTGGTTTTGTTTGTGTGTTGAGCTCAGCAACTTGGTGCTAGCGGACCATCTGCAGCACACGTGCTCAGCTTTGTGTTCTGTGTTTGTATGTTTTTAAAATTAAGACAAATTACTTGAAGGGTGAGTTTAAACAGAAGATTAATCATATTGTGCCGTCCGCGCTTATGCATTTTAACCCTTTTATTGACGGTATTTTTAAAGGTGTGTGTTTGATTCTGGTGCTAAGCTATCAGCCTCCTTTGTTAGCTTCAACTGATAACAGGTAAGGACACGTGCTTGATGCCAAATAATATTTACCCAGTTAGGTTTAGTTTTCAATCCAGTAAATAATGTGTCCCTAACATCATTTTACTAAATTTGATAACTAAGTAAACACCACGAAGCCCCATTTCTCCAGAAAGATTTGGCTCTTTTCCAAAATATTCCCTTAAATATTTTACCATTTCCTTTAATAATATTTCTTTAAATATTATTTCAATAAATAAAGTTAGCTAATGAGACACCGTTGAGAAGTAGTCATCCAGAAGGTTGGTTTTATTCAGAAAATCATTCTTTAAAACATTATTTTATTAAAATAATATTTTATCTGATCTTGCATTGTGAATGGTTGTCTAAAGGTGTACTGATTACTGCCTAAGTTAGTTCCAAGACTAACTTAACTTCACTTCCCGATTCTTCAAGATAATCCTTGGTTCTCAAACATAAATATTACATGGTAATGTTGCATCACTCTTTTGGTCATGGTTTTCAATCATCTTTAATCAACTTGTTTATATTGTATATTGTATTTAAGGAAGTGTTCCCTCTAATTACCAGCCCCATTTTATATATGATTAATCTATCTTTAGTAAATGGATATGTACCACAAGCTTTTAAGTTAGCTGTAATTAAACCTTTACTTAAGAAATCATTGCTTGATTGAGATGACTTGAAAAATTACAGACCTATATCCATTCTTCCATTCTTATCTAAAATTGTTGAGAAAATAGTTGCTAATCAAATGTGTAAGCATTTACACAGCAATGACCTGTTTGAAGAGTTTCAGTAAGGCTTAAGAGCTCATCATAGCACTGAAACAGCTCTGCTGAAAGTCACTGATGATATTCTTATGGCCTCAGATAATGAACTTGTGTTTGTACTTGTCCTCTTAGATCTCTGTGCTGCTTTTGATACAGTCGACCATAATATTCTCTGAAAAAGGCTGGAATATGCTGTAGGGATCAGGGGAACAGCGCTAGGCTGGTTTAAATCTTATCTGTCTGACAGATTCCAGTTTGTTCAGGTAAATGATAAATCATCTTTAAACTCCAGGGTTAATTGAGGAGTACCACAGGGTTCAGTACTTGGGCCAATTCTCTTTACTATATACAGGGGTTGAACAATGAAACTTAAACACCTGGTTTTAGACCACAATAATTTATTAGTATGGTGTAGGGCCTCCTTTTGCGGCCAATACAGCATCAATTTGTCTTGGGAATGACATATACAAGTTTTGCACAGTGGTCAGAAGGATTTTAAGCCATTCTTCTTGCAGGATAGTGGCCAGGTCATTACGTGATACTGGTGGAGGAAAACGTTTCCTGACTCGCTCCTCCAAAACACCCCAAAGTGGCTCAATAATATTTAGATCTGGTGACTGTGCAGGCCATGGGAGATGTTCAACTTCACTTTCATGTTCATCAAACCAATCTTTCACCAGTCTTGCTGTGTGTATTGGTGCATTGTCATCCTGATACACGGCACCGCCTTCAGGATACAATGTTTGAACCATTGGATGCACATGGTCCTCAAGAATGGTTCGGTTGTCCATGGCAGTGACGTGCCCATCTAGCACAAGTATTGGGCCAAGGGAATGCCATGATATGGCAGCCCAAACCATCACTGATCCACCCCCATGCTTCACTCTGGGCATTCAACAGTCTGGGTGGTACGTTTCTTTGGGGCTTCTCCACAGCGTAACTCTCCCGGATGTGGGGAAAACAGTAAAGGTGGACTCATCAGAGAACAATACATGTGTCACATTGTCCACAGCCCATGATTTACACTCCTTGCATCATTGAAACCGACGTTTGGCATTGGCATGAGTGACCAAAGGTTTGGCTACCCGAACATCCCTTTCAGACAGTTAATCCTGTTGGATGTGGTTTGTCCTTCTTGGTGGTATGCTGACATTACCCTGGATACCGTGGCTCTTGATACATCACAAAGACTTGCTGTCTTGGTCACAGATTCCCCAGCAAGACATGCACCAACAATTTGTCCTCTTTTGAACTCTGGTATGTCACCCATAATGTTGTGTGCATTTCAATATTTTGAGCAAAACTGTGCTCTTACCCTGCTAATTGGACCTTCACACTCTGCTCTTACTGGTGCAATGTGCAATCAATGAATAGCGGCTACCAGGCTGGTCCAATTTAGCCATGAAACCTCCCACACTAAAATGACAGGTGTTTCAGTTTCATTGTCCAACCCCTGTATATGCTTCCAATAGGTCAAATTATCAGACAGCATAGGATAAATTTTCACTGTTACGCTGATGATACTCACCTTTACTTATCCATAAATCCTGATGAACCCAACCAGTTAGATAGACTACAAGCATGTCTTGAAGATATAAAAACTTGGATGACTTAAAATGTTTTGCTTCTAAATTCAGACAAGACAGAAGTTGTCGTCTTTGGACCGGAGTCTTTAAAAAAGAAACTACTTAGTCAATCATTTAATCTGGATGGCATTAAATTGACATCTGGTAATAAAGTAAAAAACCTTGGTGTTACTTTTGACCAGGACATGTGATTTAAATCCCATATTAAACAGGTTTCTAGGATTTCCTTCTTTCATCTCCAGAACATTGCCAAAATTAGAAATATCCTATCCAGGAGTGACGCTGAAAAACTAGTCCATGCATTTGTTACTTCAAGGCTGGACTATTGTAATTCTTTACTATCTGGATGTCCACAAAATGCAGTTAAAAGCCTGCAGCTGATTCAAAATTCTGCAGCAAGAGTTCTGATGAAAATTAAAAAGAGAGATTATATTTCTCCTATTTTAGCTTCCCTTCATTGGCTCCCTGTTAAATCCAGAATAGATTTTAAAATTCTCCTCCTCACATATAAAGCCCTTATACATCAGAGATCTGATTGTTCCATATGTTCTTAACAGGGCACTTCGTTCTCAGACTGCAGGTTTACTGGTGGTTCCTAGAGTC
Source organism: Girardinichthys multiradiatus (assembly GCF_021462225.1). Lineage (NCBI taxonomy): Eukaryota > Metazoa > Chordata > Actinopteri > Cyprinodontiformes > Goodeidae > Girardinichthys > Girardinichthys multiradiatus. The sequence goes on along the minus strand of NC_061806.1, from coordinate 38,407,209 downwards.
TCTAGAAGTAGAATGGGAGGCAGATCCTTTAGTTATCAGGCTCCTCTCCTGTGGAACCAGCTCCCAGCTTTATTCCGTGAGGCAGACACCCTGTCTACTTTTAAGGCTAGGCTTAAAACTTTCCTTTTTGATAAAGCTTATAGTTAGAGTGGCTTAGGTTATCAGGGAGGGAGCCTTCCTCCCACCCTGTTGGTTGGAGTAAGGGGGAGTCAGGTTTAGCCTAAACCGGCTCAGTTATGGTTGAGGTGCAAACACACCCTCCATTTCTGCTACCTGTATGACCCCTTCTCTTTTCCAATGGTTATAATCAGTTTGACAGAGAGAGGTATCCCAATCCTTGTGGTTTTTAGTATAACAATGACCATCAGTGGGACCCTGTGTGCTCTTTTTCAGACTCTAACCTTGAAAACTGGCTCGGAGTTTATCTGTTCTTTCTTTCTACATCCATTAACATTTACTTTCCCTTCCCATAGAAAAGACTCCTGGATCAGTGCTTCTTTGTTCTCTTTGTGTCTCTGCTCTGTCTCCCAAACCCCCAGTCAGTCGTGGCAGATGGCCGCTCACACTGAGCCTGGTTCTGCTGGAGGTTTCTTCCTGTTAAAAGGGAGTTTTTCCTCTCCACTGTCGCTACATGCATGCTCAGTATGAGGGATTGCTGCAAAGTCAACACCAGTGACTGTTCACTGTCTCTACATGCTCATCCAGGAGGAGGGAATGCTGCAAGTCACTGACTGGATGCAATCTGCTGGGTTTCCTTAGACAGAAAAAGTGTTTATCCAATTTGAATAAATAACTGAATCTGACTGCACTGTTCAATGGTTAGGATTAATTGGAATGTATGAACCTGACTGTTGTGAAGTGCCTTGAGATGACATGTGTTGTGAATTGGCGCTATATAAATAAAACTGAATTGAATTGAATTGTACATAGCCCATTAGTCTTCCTTATTCTTTAATTCTGCTTGATAGTTTAGTTAGATTGACTTAGCACAGTAAAGAGTTTGTTGATTGAAATATGTTTGACTTTGAGTTGACTTATTTTTGTTAATAAATTCTTGTATTTTAAGAAATTGTGTGAATTCATTCCATGTGTGTGTAGAGTTTTTCCTGTTCAATAATGTCAGAGCTCGTCTCACACCTTTCTATTTTGTCCTAATACCATCGCCTTACTGGGCTGGTATTCACAGGACAACCCTTAACAGACTGAAATATTATTTGATAAAATATAAAAATCTTAATATTAAATATTAAATAATATTTTCAGATTCATAATTACAACATATGAAAATCATAACTTTCCTTCCACTTCACAATTTTTTAGGTTTGCCACATAAAACCCCAACAAAATCTTCTCAGAGATAGTCGGTGGCATGGTTGGGTAGTGTTTAGGCCTGAGACTTTTTGTCTGAATCTTGCATATACAGGTCCTTCTCAAAATATTAGCATATTGTGATAAAGTTAATTATTTTCCATAATGTCATGATGAAAATTTAACATTCATATATTTTAGATTCATTGCACACTAACTGAAATATTTCAGGTCTTTTATTGTCTTAATACGGATGATTTTGGCATACAGCTCATGAAAACCCAAAATTCCTATCTCACAAAATTAGCATATTTCATCCGACCAATAAAAGAAAAGTGTTTTTAATACAAAAAACGTCAACCTTCAAATAATCATGTACAGTTATGCACTCAATACTTGGTCGGGAATCCTTTTGCAGAAATGACTGCTTCAATGCAGCGTGGCATGGAGGCAATCAGCCTGTGGCACTGCTGAGGTCTTATGGAGGCCCAGGATGCTTCGATAGCGGCCTTTAGCTCATCCAGAGTGTTGGGTCTTGAGTCTCTCAACGTTCTCTTCACAATATCCCACAGATTCTCTATGGGGTTCAGGTCAGGAGAGTTGGCAGGCCAATTGAGCACAGTGATACCATGGTCAGTAAACCATTTACCAGTGGTTTTGGCACTGTGAGCAGGTGCCAGGTCGTGCTGAAAAATGAAATCTTCATCTCCATAAAGCTTTTCAGCAGATGGAAGCATGAAGTGCTCCAAAATCTCCTGATAGCTAGCTGCATTGACCCTGCCCTTGATAAAACACAGTGGACCAACACCAGCAGCTGACTCGGCACCCCAGACCATCACTGACTGTGGGTACTTGACACTGGACTTCTGGCATTTTGGCATTTCCTTCTCCCCAGTCTTCCTCCAGACTCTGGCACCTTGATTTCCGAATGACATGCAGAATTTGCTTTCATCCGAAAAAAGTACTTTGGACCACTGAGCAACAGTCCAGTGCTGCTTCTCTGTAGCCCAGGTCAGGCGCTTCTGCCGCTGTTTCTGGTTCAAAAGTGGCTTGACCTGGGGAATGCGGCACCTGTAGCCCATTTCCTGCACACGTCTGTGCACGGTGGCTCTGGATGTTTCTACTCCAGACTGAGTCCACTGCTTCCGCAGGTCCCCCAAGGTCTGGAATCGGCCCTTCTCCACAATCTTCCTCAGGGTCCGGTCACCTCTTCTCGTTGTGCAGCGTTTTCTTCCACACTTTTTCCTTCCCACAGACTTCCCACTGAGGTGCCTTGATACAGCACTCTGGGAACAGCCTATTCGTTCAGAAATTTCTTTCTGTGTCTTACCCTCTTGCTTGAGGGTGTCAATAGTGGCCTTCTGGACAGCAATCAGGTCGGCAGTCTTACCCATGATTGGGGTTTTGAGTGATGAACCAGGCTGGGAGTTTTAAAGGCCTCAGGAATCTTTTGCAGGTGTTTAGAGTTAACTCGTTGATTCAGATGATTAGGTTCATAGCTCGTTTAGAGACCCTTTTAATGATATGCTAATTTTGTGAGATAGGAATTTTGGGTTTTCATGAGCTGTATGCCAAAATCATCCGTATTAAGACAATAAAAGACCTGAAATATTTCAGTTAGTGTGCAATGAATCTAAAATATATGAATGTTAAATTTTCATCATGACATTATGGAAAATAATTAACTTTATCACAATATGCTAATATTTTGAGAAGGACCTGTACAGCTCTTTTCCAGTTTGCTTTAGGAGTGAATGACCAAGCATTTCAGGAGAAAGGCAGGTTTGTTAAAATACATAGATAAATCTTCAAAACAAATAAATTTTAAATAGACTTAGATGTGCACTTTGGACCTCTAAAGTTGCAGCAGATCTTTGATTGGTTCTGTTGATAAACCAGCAACAAACTAGAGCAATCAGCACCCAAAAATACAAGTCATACATTGTGTGACTTATAAGAAATCACATGAAAAAACAGAACAAAATCACCTGTGTACTTGAACCAACGCCCCCAGGACCAAAACCTGTGACAGTGACTAATGTTTTGATACCGTGTGGGTGTTTTAAACCGCCTGATGGCTTCCACGTTTTCATAAAAACTGAAACTCTGTAGGTTGAGCATCAAAATGTTTCTGTGGTCATACTAGGTTGAAATATGACTTGCTCTGAAAGCACAACATATTACATCTTTGGTGTGGTTCAGCCAAAGACAAAGAAACAGAACTAAAAATATATATACATGAAAATAATCCTGTTTAAGCAGTAAAACGATTTCTTTTGAGACAAGAAGCTGGGGGAGCTGGGGCCTACTATAGTTCCAGTGGTCATTTGGATTTGAGGTTAAAATAAGTTATGTTTTACAGTGCAATTCTTTTGGACTAAGTTCAATGAAAAATGCCATCTTATGTTAATTTAATTGTATTTTATTATTGAAGAACCATTCAATTTTGTTATGGATTTGAATAATTGCACAGCCTTACAAAAACGATTAAATTCCTTGTGTTAAGCCATTCCTGAATCCTTAACAAAATTTGATATTTCAGCTGGGGCAAAGAGAAAAAAGACTGAACTTTTGCTCAGTGCTCCAAAGTCCTATGTTCTGATAAAAGTAGGAAGGAGTGATAGGTCTTTCCTCCTGGCAGCTGATAGACTAAAACCATCACTGCACATAACAAACCAAATAAATTGTTTACATTCCTGGTATTTTTTGCACAAATCTTCAAATTGTTGTGCATAACCTGTTTTGTACAAATATAAAAAGCACAATTTGTACAGTTTCACTAAATACAAATTTATATAAATGGAATCTGCAATTAATTCATAACTGTATAGTTTTTTCTTACTTCATACTTTTTGTCAAAACTGTAAAGTTTTCAATTTGAATTTGTATTCTTCATTATTATAGCTTTTTACGGTGTGTACCTGTGTGCAGGTATTTGCTTGTCACTTTGCTTCTCATAGACTTAACCTTATTGTCGAGTAGCAGGGTGATTAGAATAATTTTGTCTAATTAGAGGAATTCTGAGCAGCTGAGGGAGACTGCAGAGCAAGGAGGAAAGGAAAAGTGACTAAGGCTACATTCACACAGCTCAAGATTCAGACGCTATCTAACGTTGCATTTGAACCACCGTGCAAAAAAAAAAACAAGATTTCTGCAAAAATCAGAATTGAGCATCACGACCTGTTGTTTGAACAAAGCCTTATTAACACAGAGATCACAGATAAAGCTGAACCAAAAAAACAAAAACAGCTGCAAACCAAGGGAAAAAAGTCTAACACTAAAATTAGATTCAAAGCCTAAATGCACAGAGAACAGAACACAAGAAATAACTAAGAAACCAAACACAAAGGAATTCAGTCAAATGGAAAGACCCTAATGACAGCAATAAACAACCCAGAATGAAATAAAATATGGCAAGACTTAAATAATAATAAAATACCTACAAATGATCAGAATAAAAACACTGCGGAGAGACACTGAATCCAAATTGGTTGAGGTCCAAAGTGAAGTTTCCACATTTAACCTCTCACCAACTGTCCACCAGGTAGTACTGTGCTTAATTAGCAAGAAAATTCACCTGACCTGATTCATAGAAAATCTATAGGATATTGTAAAGAGGAAGAGATATCAAAGCCACCAATGTGGAGGAGTTGAAAGCAGCTATTAAAGCAACATAGGCTTCCTTAAAATATCAGCACAGCTACAGTAGGCAACATTACAGTGATGCAGTAATTCATGCAAAAGGAGCTCTGATCAAGCATTAAGGGCTTGTACTGTCCAGAGGATTGGACATACTTTTCAGGAGGCTGACATTTCTGTGTTAAAAATCTTTGATGTAATTTAACTTTTCTGAGAAACAGTTTTGTTTTTGCCTAGTAGCTGCTAGCTATAATCCTTAAAATAAACATAATTAAACTCTTGAAATATACAGTATGTGTAGTAAATCTAAAAGTCATTAGTTTCACCTTTTGGTGAAACTAATGACTTTGCAGCATTTTTTGAAAAAGAAATACAAAATTAAATTACTGATTCACTTTTTAAAATGTGGAAATGTTCTAGAGATATTGGATGAAACGTACCTCATCAACGATCAAAACACTATGACATTACTGACCAAAGTTATTGGAGCCACTGTGGATGGCCCAAGGAGCTATATGTGGATCCAGAGCCAGTCTGCAGACACCTGCTGTAGGTGAAGTGTGCTACTGGGGTTGAAACAAACAGTTATTACTTCTAGTTAGGAAATCTGCTTCAACTAATGTTTGTCATCTTTCCAAACACCATGCAGAAGCAGCACAATCCCCTTGCCTCCACACATCCACACTGTTGTGCGTTCATTCATACTTCCCCTCCCCTCCTGATCTGATCTTTCTGTGCTGCACAGTTGAACTTGTGCCCCCTGCCTTCTAGGTGACCTCCTTGGTGGAGTGCTGTGAACCCACCATCATCCCCTCCACTCCATCGCCTCCTCCTCTCCCTCTCTTCTTCAATCTCTTTCAGCAAGGCAGATTGCTGATCCCGCCTGGCCGCCCCTTGCCGTCTCACAGAAGTGTGAAAATAAGATGGCATTGGATCTATTAACACATCAGGCTGAGTGTTAGTGAGGGGGCCCCAGCCGAGACCACTCTCTCCTGAGGTCCACCGACCGCTGTCCATAGCCCAGCTCTGGCCTGGAAGGTGGAAGGTTGAGTAAAAGGGGTGGAGGTTCAGTCTGTTGGCAATTAGGGGGATGTGAGAGCCATAAGGTGGGTTTGTTAGCAAAGAGGCAGCCTTGAAGCGCTAGTTTTCAGTCTGGGGCATGCTGACACTTGTCCGCTTGAGACTTCACCTGTTCATCAGCATCATAGCAATTGTTGCATTGATCACAACAATGATCGATAAGTTCAGGTTAAAACCTGTGCAGACAATCAACTCAAAATTGAATCTGGGGTTGTTTGCATTTGTAACAAACGTTGATTTTGTTACACTGTGGCTCATCCAAAGTGGAATCCAGCTTGAGTGTGTTCCATGGATATTGTGTGTGTTTAGGTGGGGTCGGGGCGGTGGGGGTTTGGGATGTGCTCAACAGCCTCTGCATGTGACACGGAGTGCTTTGTTTACTTGCACACGTGTGTGCGGCGGGCCTGTGAGTGCAGAATCATCCAAATCAGTCAGCATATTTTCTATTCATGAAGGTAAAACATAAACTGCCACATAAACTGCCATTTCTCAGATAACCTTGTTCCAATGTTATGATGACTTTACATGTGCTCACATCCACAGGATTTCACTCCTGAACTTGTTGGCACGGCGAGATGCAATGTGTGTCTCTCTTTGAGTGTTTTCTACCTCGGTGCGATTACACGCCCACAGATCTACCAGCTCTATCGCAGCAGCAACACACACACACACACAAGATAAATAATCTCACAACTTTTTGTCACACTTCAATCACATAACATTACTCGACCGCATGTTTGGAATTAATAGATGGTGCTTGCTGCTATTTATTCAACTTTTTCTTTTTAGAGTATCTTCTAAGAATTTTTATGGATGGGATTTTGATTATTGGTCCAACAGTTTTGCATTACAATGCACAGCGTTATTGTCTGCTCTGTTTGTCTGTTTCCTGGCAATGAAAGCAAATTCCGCCATCTCCCCTCTGCTGTACAGCATGTGGCCCTCCTTCAGAGGGGCTGGTAACCAAGCAGATCAGAGAAGATATTTACAGGTGTGAAAAGATGCATTTTTCTAATACAGTGTGAAATTCTTCTGTTAAGTGTGCTCTTTCCAGTAAGCCTGTTCACAATGAGATTAGGGAGATGAACATAGAGAGAATCCAAGAGGCGAATTGTCTTGTTTTTTTGGCTCTGTATTTAAAAAGGAGCTGAGGCGTAGCTGAGCACAAGTCTTAAGAAAAAGTGATAAAATATACAGTGAGAAAAGCTTTCAAAGTGTTGGGAAATTAAAGCGGAGTGCAGCAGCAGGGCGGGGGACGAGGGTGGAGGGGTGGTGGTGGGGTGGTTGTTTAGTTGTTGGTGGGTGGTGGTAGAGCGGTGTTCAAGATGACTGCAATCTGCTTATGGCTGACTCTGGAGAGGAATCGTCCTAAGCGGTCTCAGAATTCCCCTGACATATCAGGTTCTAGTGTGTTTCAGAGCTCAACAAGTCCATAAGTAGCAACTCATACAGGATTCACAACTTTCTCTGCAGCCATGTACTGTCTCGTGCCACTAACTCAACCTCAAATGAAAAGAAAGAAGAGGGGGGAGCATTCAGGCTGTCCAAACCACAGCGGAAAGAAAAAGGGTGGGAGGTTGAGGGAGATGAGGTTGGTTTTGGTGTAAGACAGCGGAGTGGGTGGAAGGAGTGCTGCGACCACACGCCCTCACCCGTCGAGCATGGCTTGCAGCCCAGATGAGGCAATGCTAGGCCGAGGAGAAAGAGGCCTCTCTGTGCAGGAGTCAGGAACAGCAGGGTAAGGTTGAACAAAATATCCTTCTACTTTTCTGGACAAGCATTTAAACATACAGCAATTTGTAAAAATCCATATATCTCATTAACTTTTTGGTCACGCTACAACCATAAAAGGTATTTTATTGGAATTTTATGTAATAGACCAAAACATAAGTAGCACATAATACAATAATAACAACTACAAAGTGTGGTGTGCATTTGTATTCAACCCCTTTACTGTGATACTCCAAAATAAAATCCAGTGCAAGCATTTACCTTCATCAAAAAGATCAAACAACACAGTTAGGGAGAAAGTTTTGGAGAAGTTTAAATCAAAGTTGGAGAGGCCAATTATGAGTCTGGAAGATGTGTAGAGATCCACAGCTCAGGTGGGAGAATTAGTTGACAGTCCAACTATTAGTTGTGCACTCCAGCAATCTGGTTTCTAAATAAGACTGGCAAAAGAAAACCCTTAAGAAATCTGGTTTCAAGTTTGACACGAGCCATGTATGGAACAAAGCAAACACTAGAGAGAAGATGCCCTGGTAAAATGAGACCAAAATTCATCTTGTTGACCTCCATGAAAATTCTGTATGACAGAAAACTAAGTGCACCTCACCCCCATACACCCTGATACATCATCCTGACCCAGAAATATGGTTGGGGCAGCATCATGCAGTGGGGATGTTTTTCCTTGACAAAAACAAGGAAGATGGTTGGGTCTGATGGAAAGATGGAGCTCAATATGTGATCCAGGAAGAAAGCCTGTTAGAGGCTGCAAAAGACTTGAGCAGGGACAGATTTTCACGTTCCAGTAGGACAAACATAACAGACAGCCACAACTATATGTTGGTTCTTTTACATACAATTCTTTTAAAATACACTGAAGTTCCTTGTTGTAGGAGTATGAAACCTTTTCCCAGGCACTGCAAGATTTGCACTGGTCTGTGATGTTTTTGTTTAACACTTATAAAACGCAAGAAAAAGAAGTGTAAGCTTAATCCTCTCCTATTGGTTTTCTTCATCTTCATTCTTACTAACAACTGCAAGCACTGCGTCTTTTGATGACTTACAAAATAAAACTGGCTCTTCTTTTATCCGTTTCTGCCAGCTGTATTAGCAGTTTGCACGACCGACGGCCCCCTTGTTCCGCAACCCTTACTCCCACCCATCTAAGGCGGTGACACACTGCTTGGCGGGCAACGCTACAGGGCATGCAGACTCCCTAATTAATGGAGGCAATCTTGCAGCTTTCAACTAGCCTTACATTTCTTTTTAATGAAAGGATTAATGCAGCGCATTAAGATGTATTTAACCTCCAGCACTAGCTCTGTTTCAATAAGTACTAAACAGCCCATTAAATGGAGTGGAGGGGTTTAGTTAAAGCACACAAAAGCCAATAGGCTCAATGCAGAGTGAAGGGGTGGATCACATTTAGCATCTGCCCAAAAGGCTCACAGGGAGCTGAAGGAGGAAAAAGAATTGGTTTGATGCGGCCTGGAGATGTGTGGAAGTAGTTTGTTGAAGGCCTTACACTTCAGAGAGATTTTTGTGTAAAAATTAAACCTTATTTTTGTTTAAACCATAAGCAGCCTTCAGCTTGCGTGGTGAGGTGACATAGTTTTATAAAGATGTATGTGGTCTTCCCACACTTGAAAACCAGTGCCAGAAATCTTAGAAATCTATTTTCTAAGTTGTTGATTTTACAAAACAATCAGCCGCCACCGTGCAGAATCGTGCCAGAGCCCCTGCTGAACAATGTTGGTATTGTTCACTTGGAAAAGAAAAACTGGCGTGGGTTGCTGCATTTATCAATTTTCTCTTTCTCTTTTTCGCCTACCACTTGTTTGTCACCGGGGATGGCGGAGGCCCATTTTTGGGCCCAGCAGGTTGTCCTGTGCTGTGCATGGCATCGACCTAAAATTAGTTCAAGTTATTGGTGCCTGTTTTTGCAGCTTTTGTCACTGTCAATGTTGAAAAGGATTTTCAGATTTTTTTTTTTTACATTTTAACTGATTTTTTTATGAGATGTCTTTGTGGAGGCCTAAATATTATGGAGATAATTACAAATTTCTACAAAAAAATCTGAAGAATTCAGCAAACAAAATATTAATGTAAAAATTTAATCAGAGCTTATCTGTTAAAATCTGCAACATTAGAGACATGACAGTCTTGTTATGCACTTAAGTGTTAATTGGTTTTCAGACTCCATGCTCCCTCCCCATCCACATTCATCATGAGTATATAGAGACTGACGGCACTCACTAGTTAAATACATTCTCTTTCATATGTCAGCCTGCTGCTGCATGATGTGGTGGCACAGCTTTTCTCGGGTTGTCTTTTATTGAAGATGATTAGCTTCAAACTAGATTTCAAAAATGTTTGTCAGGCCGACTTGCGTTCTGCAGAGAGTCAGGGTAACAGATGGATTTGTTCATGAAGGAGCAGACTGATCACTTGGAGCTCCCCGATCCCATGGCTAAAACCTTCAGTCCATATTATTATAGTTTATTTGAACACAAGATTTATGGTAGCCTGCAGGCGCACGATGTGAGCGCCGTGTCTGCAGACAGAGAAAATGAGACTGACAACTAGCAGTTAGAGTGGATTACAAGGGTTACGGATGAGAAAAGTCATATTCAATACACTGTATTAGGCTTTTTATGCTGGTGGATTGTTAGAAATCACATAAAGCTTTTTTTGAAATTAAAAATTTAGTCAGCCTTTATAAACAGAGTTCTCATAATATTGGCATTCCTGGTAAAGATGTGTACAAAAATGTGGGCATCTACATTGTTATATTTATGCTTCAAGAAAAACGAATTTGATGTAAGACAGAAATAAAACAAAAAATTCCTCAGTCACATTTATGTTTTCTCAGAGTTGTTAGCGTGTCACTAATTCTGGCATCGGTGGTTTTGTTATAAAAAATGATTTGTTAACATCAAGTAAACAAATCTGATTTCTTAATATCCTGAAGGCGAGCTGATAGTTCACCAAAGCTGACTAAACCCTATCTGACCAGAATATTTTACTGTAACGTCAATGTTACAATCGCCATCAAAGATTCAGTTGGGTCTCATTGTACAAAGGTATCCTTCAGGAGAAAAGTAAAAAAAATTCAGCAGCATTATTTCTATACCACGGCACGGTAAAGACTGTCAATAATATTTGGAAAAATTATGTGATGTTACAAAAACTGGACATTTTTCCATAACGTTTTAGAAGACCAGATAAAAACTAGTCAGGAAGGCTGCCAAGAGGACAGCTGTTTGTATCATTTGCCTTTCACTTTGCAGCTGGTACACCTGAATTTCCCCACTAATCCAGTATGTATCGAGCCTATCACATAACGGCTATGCTCTTTGCCAGTTTGGTTCTTAATAACTGGATTTTGGGGTTTACAGCAGATTTTGCGGTCTTGTATCACACCCAGAAATTTTATTTCATAAACTCTTTCTATCTCAACATCATCTACCATAGTCTTTATTTGTCTTTCAACAGGTATTTTACAGTTTCCAAACATAATATATTTAGTTTTGTTTAAGTTCAATGATAACTTATTTAAGTCAAACCATTGTTTTAATTTATTTTTTCTATTGTGACTGTTGCAAAAGTTGCTGAAGATTTCCCCCCATATGGAAAACATTTGTATCATCTGCAAATAGAAAATACAGTATTTTAACTTGTGTGACATTTTACAGATATCATTCATAAACAAGATTTAACATTTTGGGCCCAGCACTGACCCCTGAGGAACTCCACAGGTTATATCTAACAATGTAGATTTTTAGTTCTCTATTTGTACATACTGTTGTCTGTTTTCAGTATAACTCCAGAGCCACCTCAACACTTGTACTCACACTAGTACTCATTCCGCTTCATCCAGGACAGAGTCGCGGGGCAGCAGACTCAGTAGAGACACCCAGACTGCCCTCTACCCAGACATGTCCTTCAGCTCCTCCGGAGGCGTTCCCAGGCCAGCCGAGAGACACAGTCTCTCAAGCATGTCCTGGGCCGCCCCCTGAGCCTCCTCCCAGTGGGACGCATATACCCTTCCAATATATGTTGATCAATGGTGTCAAAACCTTTTTGTTTTCAGCAAATACTTTATTTTAAAACAGTTTGTTGTCAATGCTATTAATGATCTCTTTTGGTAATTTAATTAATGCCATCGATGTAGATCTGTTGTGTCTGAAAGCATACTGGATGTCCGACAGTAAGCTGTTCTTTTCCATGATGTGGTGTAATCTTGTAATTAGTGAAGTGGTATTTGTTTCAAGCCATGTACAGTGGGATTTATTTTTATTTTACTTGGAAAAGATCCAGTTATGAATGACAAATTATAAATAAAGGTCAATGGTTTTCTGATAACAGCAATGACAGTCTTAACTAATGCAATATTTATTCTAATATATCAATAGATGTCTTTTTCTTACATTTTATGAATATATATATATATGTATATTATATTTGTATTGTTGTAAATTGTTCAACCTGTTCACCCTAATTTTGTTATTAATTTTACCTAGTTTAGGTCCTACAACTACATAACATGAATTACATCCTTTAACCACAACCTGCATGTTATTTAAAATTCCATCATCAACAAAATATTCTGGATAATCTGTCCCTAAAGTGTCAGTAAGATGATCGATGACCAATCTAGTGACAGCATCAAATTGATGTCCTAAGTTAATTTTTGTATTATTGCTCACACATAACTCAAAAATACTTACATCAAAGTATGAAAGAGTTTGTGAATTTTTTTTAATTTCAGAATGAGCATATTAAGGCTTCGTGGGAAACTGCGAGGATCGGCAAATACCACTCCTGCTGTGTTCTTTGCACCCTGGTTGCAGCTCTCAGAGGTATTCCCAGCCTGTTGAACTTGTGAACAAAGAAGGGAGGACCGAAGGAGAGAAAGAAAGTGGGGAGGGATAGATAATATGATGTGCCGGAGAGAGTGGGTAAAAGCAAGGAACAGAAGTGTAAAAAGAAACTGCTGAGTTTGATGAAGTAAGACACACCTTGTATGTTTTCTGCTGCAGCCTCAGGTCTGAATTTTGAACTCCCGTTAAGCGCTTTTCTCGCTCCTTCCCTGAGAACTGTCATTAAGTCATATTATTGTGTAAAGTGTAAAGAAAAAAAAGGAAGTGACCCACTCATCAGCATGCCAACAGTAACTGTGCGTGTAAATGGACACCATCTTGTAAGAAATGCAGACTCTCATATTAAAAAGTTTTTATGCAACAGGTTTATTGTAAATTGTGTTAATGAACTGTCTTCTGGGATTTCAGAAGATTCAGTGTAAGAAGCAAACATGTTTTGCTGTTGAGGTGAATGCTATTTTATTGAATTTTACACTGCTTTTCTTTTAGGTCAGACAGTTACTTTGACAGGAAACATGTTACATGTGCGGCTAGTAGTACACTCTTACCTCCATTTTTCATATAAATAATCTTTATCAGCTCTGTAAATAACCACCCAATGCAAATGAGATGGTAATTTAAAGGTGCATAAAATAGTGTTAATGTAAACTGCTCTGATATTTTTTGATACCAGAATTGTTTAAAAATGACCGAAGTCTGTTTGGTCTTGCCCTATCAGAATAGCTGTTAGCATGGCCGTAGCTACCATTGAGGACACCGAGGACCTCAGTATTTGTCTGCTGTGTATATAATAACAAATTTATCAAAACAACGCTTTTGAACGAAGTGGTTCTCTGAGTAGCTTCACCAGGTTACTGTAGGAGGCGTTTATGAAAAAGAGTGCAGTTTTGCATACCCTACCACTAAATTAAAGACCAGAAAGAGAAGAGTGCAACTCATTGTGAGATGTAACAGTGGTAACTTGCTAAAAAATATTTTACTTGAATTGCATTTGCCAAATTATAGTTCACTAGTCTTCATCCTTCTTAACACTGTTTAAGTTTAGTTAGAATAGTTACGGCCCATTGACGACGTTGTTTGGTTTGTGTTGGCGCATTTTTTGTGAGCAGCTGTGATAGACTAATGATGTTTCTATTTCAAGAGCTAATGTTTCTGTCCATTAAATTAAGACAGAAAGTTTTTTTCGTTTTTTTGAGCTTGACTTTTTTTTACTGGTTTTATAAGTGAACACGGATCCTTTGTTTATTCAATCCAGACGATCAAAAGAGATTAAATAGACGGCTGCTGTCTATCTGCTCCAGCCAGGATGTGTTGCTGAGACCCATGTCCCTGCATTGTTCAAAACAAACTAAAACTGATTGGCTTTTATTATCTTTACTTTAGACTATTACTGACTGCGGATTGATGTGTTAAGTTATTGCAGTGATATCCACGCTAAATTTGACTGCAAAGAATACAATACAAAATTACAGTTTCACTATTAAATGTGTGTATTACTTAATAAAGCACACTTTATTTATGTTTGTGTTCATTTAGAAAAATATTTTCATTTGTCAGGAGAGACAGGTGAGAGTGTGAGTACAAAGGTAAGAAGTATTATTTGTTTAATTTCCTATACCACATGTGAAGAAGCCAAACCCCATGACAACTACGTCAAATTTTAGAAGAACAATCAAAATTTTTAAATAGGAAAATTAGTTTTTCATTTAATTTTGTAATGGAATTGTCCACTTTGTAGCTAAGCTCATCAACCTTACAAAATCCAGTTTATTGTGTGTCTATGTATATACATTTCATGCACGTTGTTACAGTGCAGGTAATTTCTAATTCTAGTTCATGGCTACAGGTAAGCTTGTCAACCATTCTTTAAAATAAGGAATTGTCCTGTAATTTAAACTTAAAAGAGACATTCTGTAGATGAGGTTAAAATGTGTAAGTTGTGGTCAACTTGAGGGGCTCTTTTCCTCCTGACGTGAAGTCTATCAGGCCTGCCTTACAACAGCGTAGAATTTCAGGTAAAGTACGAACATATTCTCTGGTAAAAACAATGAAAACCAGAAAAAATATGAACAGAAATAAGAAAAAATGTTTTCCATCAGTGAAATTTTCAGGAGGAATGCATAAACGTCACAACACATTGGAATATCTGATCTGGGAAATTTTATTCACTCAGTGGGGAACTAGTGATATGAATGGCATACAGAAGAAAGATCCTCAGAAAAACAAGAAGGAGTGGATGAGACAGGAATAAGGATGAAAGGTTACGACAGCAAGCTCCCTCTTTTTTACCTGCATCGTACTTAGACATTTTGTTTTTGTTTAAATAGGCAGAATATTAACTCTTGTTATTAGAATATACAAAAAATCTGGTAACCTTTAAAGTAACTGTGTAAAAGACATGAAAATATAAAACTTTATCATAGTTTTCTTTGAACTATTGTAAATCCTGGAGGAGAAAAGAATAACCGGGGGACGACTCTTAGGAATCTGAACAGGGTTTCAAACCATGTTAAAAATCATTCAGAACTGAAAGCAAATTGTATGCTGCAAGTAACGAGAAAAATCAACTCGCACAAATAATCAGTAGGTGGCATTTACAGATTTATCATTAGGCCTAGGTTCAAATGTCACAACTCAAACTATGAGCACTTTACTCTTTGAGTCGATTAAACTACAATTAATTGCAGAGATATATACCTGGCTTGCATCACATCATGACAAACTGACTTACAATTATTCCAAGTTTTCAATATAAAAAGAAATACTTATTTAGCAAAAAATGCTCTATTTTCATTATTGTTTATTAGTTTATTATTGTATTAGTGTCATAAAAAACATCACTTTCAGTAACAGCAAATCAGTAATCCAGCTAATTAATATAAGATCCACAAAGAAAATTTATTAGATATGATTGTTATAATTAAAATTTGTGAGGCCTGTGCTGATCAATGTGTTATGGCTTACGAAATAGGACCCCAGAATGTAGACGAGCAGGCAGCGTAATGGTAAGTGAAAAAAAGATTTAATCAACAAAAATTCACTCATAGATGAGGCAGGAACAAAACAGAAACAGGCTGGCTAGACAGGCATGACATGGTCCAAAAAGTAAGACATGAGCATGATCTGTAAACAAGACATGATTTGAGAATGTTTCCGCGAGGAATAAACAGGACAGGTGTGTATATATGGAGTCTGACCAGGTGAAACAAGAAGACAGATTAACTAGGTGCAGGTGAACAGGATAACGTTAATTGACAGAAGAACAAAACGTGGCTGGAGCAAAACAGAGACTCTTGAACACAAACTAACAGAAACTAGAAAAACATTACACAAAAGCATAACCAGATCCGAAAACCAAACTTGACAAAACATGAACAAGACGACAAAACTAAAAAATGACCAGAAAACAAACAGAAACATGATTCAAAAATCTAACAAGAATAATAATAATAATAAACAGAAGAACGATTCAAAACCTTAACTATGAAAAACATAAAGAAAAAACCCGAAACCAAAAAACCAAACAAACCAAAATCATAACACAATGTTAGTTTTAACTTTATTTTATATTACCACACTTATTGCTGATTTTATATATTTATTTGTCCATTTCCATAAATACAGTTTTATTTTGGCTAAGTTCTTAAAAGTATTTCTGCAAATATTTTTCTATAAAAATAACAGTACTAAAGCTATTTAGTATTTATAGTGCTATGGTTGCCTGTAAAGTTTTAGGAACTCTGAAAAATCTGCCATTGTGTCACCACGATGAACTGTCACAAAGTTGAAGTGGCCCAATCCAAGAGTGGAGGCCTCAGCTGTGGCTAAGTGGAGCCAATGCTTGGTGAAGGCCTTCGCCGGGGTGACAAGAGCAGGGTGCAGGGAGCCAGTGCGTATTAGCTAGCTAGAACGTTTGGTAAAAGTGCAGACAGCTTGGGAGGTGCTAATGAATGCCGGGCATTGCTAACTGTACTGTACCCAGGCTCCGGGCGCAGCCTGGCAGCCTCCTGTCCCTCCTGCCCGTGCAAAATGTGAAAGATCAACCGGTTGGAGGGAGCAGACGGGAGCAATCACACACACTCAAGCGCACATACACTTGTTCGACTGCACAATGACACACGTGTGCATGTGTGTATGCATCTATACGCATACACATCGACTCTGAGATCGAATTCAACTGCCTCACAGAAACAGGCAAATGCACCCACACTCAACACACGCACACACTCCCCACACTGACACACACTCAGGCCTGGCTCATCATCGTATCACATCATGAGGGCTCCAGCCAGGCCAAGCCATGAGGCCTCAGCTGAGATGATTCAAGGCTCCCTGCTGAGTCCCCACTCTATCAGCCAGGTGGAGCTCCACAGCAGAGTGACAGCAGAACTCCAACACTCCCCACTAAAGCTGCTGAGTGTGGAAATAAATTCAAATTATACGAGCCGAATTTATTTTTAAGATCTATTTTTAATTAAATTACTCTACTAAACACATGCTTTGGCATTTTTGATAAAGTTTCTCTTTGAAAACTTATTAACTGTTTTTGGTGGTGAGATCTGGCTCGTTGTCAGCAACAGAGGGGGGGAGTTGGATGAGAAAAGTTTAGGGAACCGTATTAGGTGTGATTGATTAGCACGGCTGTGGAGTATTTCTAATCAACCTCTCTGTATGTGCAACAATGTGCCGAGGCCCTGAAGACAGTGACACACAGGCGGTGTGGGCGGCCTGCTGACATACCCTCAGTAATTTGTCATTTTCCCAATGTTCTAAGCATCCCATGTGCCTCTGGTAGCTGAGCACCTGCACAGAGCAAGAAGTGGTTTGTGCTGTTGGACATTTAAAGACTGTTGATAAATGTGTGTAAGTAAGACAATGAGAATTTCTCAACCCTATCTGCACTAAAAGGAACCACAATAACAAAAAACAATTATTTTTTCCCATATACAGTACAGATCAAACGTTTGGACACACCTTCTCATTCAAAGAGTTTTCTTTATTTTCATGACTATGAATATTGTAGCTTCACACTGAAGGCATCAAAACTATGAATTAACACATGTGGTATTATATACTGAACAAAAAAGTGTGAAACAACTGAAAATATGTCTTATATTCTAGGTTCTTCAAAGTAGCCACCTTTTGCTTTGATTACTGCTCCGCACACTCTTGATATTCTGTTGATGAGCTTCAAGATGTAGTCACCTGAAATGGTTTTCACTTCACAGGTGTGCCCTGTCAGGTTTAATAAGTGGGATTTCAAGCCTTATAAATGGGGTTGGGACCATCAGTTGTGTTGTGCAGGAGGTGGATACAGTACACAGCTGATAGTCCTACTGAATAGACTGTTAGAATTTGTATTATGACAAGAAAAAAGCAGCTAACTAAAGAAAAACGAGTGGCCATCATTACTTTGAGAAATGAAGGTCAGTCAGTCCAAACAATTGGGAAAACTTTGAAAGTGTCCCCAAGTGCAGTCGCAAAAACCATCAAGCGCTACAAAGAAACTGGCTCACATGAGGACCGCCCCAGGAAAGGAAGACCAAGAGTTCATCCGAGTCACCAGCCTCAGAAATCGCAGGTTAACAGCAGCTCAGATGAGAGAACAGGTCAATGCCACACAGAGTTCTAGCAGCAGACACATCTCTAGAACAACTGTTAGGAGGAGACTGTGTGAATCAGGCCTTCATGGTTAAATAGCTGCTAGGAAACCACAGCTGAGGACAGGCAACAAGCAGAAGAGACTTATTTGGGCTAAAGAACACAAGGAATGGACATTAGACCAGTGGAAATCTGTGCTTTGGTCTGATGAGTCCAAGTTTTGCTGGTGACACTGTTGGGGATTTATTCAAAATTGAAGGCATACTGAACCAGCATGGCTACCACAGCATCTTGCAGCGGCATGCTATTCCATCCGGTTTGCGTTTAGTTGGACCATCATTTATTTTTCAACAGGACAATGACCCCAAACACACCTCCAGGCTGTGTAAGGGCTATTTGACCAAGAAGGAGAGTGATGGGGTGCTGCGCCAGATGACCTGGCCTCAACAGTCACCGGACCTGAACCCAATCGAGATGGTTTGAGGTGAGCTGGACCGCAGAGTGAAGGCAAAAGGGCCAACAAGTGTTAAGCATCTCTGGGAACTCCTTCAAGACTGTTGGAAAACCATTTCAGGTGACTACTTCTTGAAGCTCATCAACAGAATGCCAAGAGTGGTCGGAGCAGTAATCAAAGCAAAAGGTGGCTACTTTGAAGAACCTAGAATATAAGACATATTTTCAGTTGTTTCATACTTTTTTGTTCAGTATATAATTCCACATGTGTTAAATCATAGTTTTGATGCCTTCAGTGTGAAGCTACAATATTCATAGTCATGAAAATGAAGAAAACTCTTTGAATGTGAAGGTGTGTCCAAACTTTTGATCTGTACTGTATACTAACAAGATATGTTAAATTCATGGCTCTAGGGTCAGTTTGCCGCTTAACTAATTTATACCAACCTTTCCATTTCTTACCCTTGAATTCAACCATTGAATATCAGTTTATTTCTTTTGGTCCGAGCTGACCTGATGCTTTGACACAAATCAATTTTTTTGTACTGGTAATACATCTGTTGTAATCTAGCAAAACAAACTTTTTAATGCTTGATATTGAGATGTTATATGTGAATAAATGTATTAAGAGTATAAAGTTAAAAAGGAGTAAAATATTTAAATGCTGAATAGGTTAATGTTTTACAAGTATGTTAGTATTTTTTAACTCCATCTTTATATATGGTACAATTCCCTAAACTGAGGAGAAGAAAAACTACTTAAAGACTGAATATTACCTTAAATTATGGGTTGTGACAACACCTGCAATTGATGGACAGTCAGTACTGAAACCAAGGTGATAGCTCCTCTTCATACCTGACAAGGTCAAGTACAAAAATAACAAAAGAACAATGGTATGGGATGGCAAAGGGTAAAAAAAAAAAACAGCATCAAATTACCTGTTATCTTTGGTCCAGGGAAATAATACTTCTGTAATTAATTGTTGCATTATTATTTAAAATATATAAATAAAGCCTGCTGAAATATTTGGTTTAAAATATGTTTTTCACATTTTTCCTGCAGTTTCCTCACAAGAGAAATGTTTTTCAGTTTTTATTTTTAAATAAAATAATTATTTTTTCATTTTTTTGAGTAGTTAAATAAAAAAAAATCAAATGCTATTTAAGAATATTGATAAATAGAGACTGTTGACAAACTTCCTAAGAAGCTTTCTGACTAAGAAGCTTCCACTTACTTCCAAAAATATATCACTTCAAAACAATTTAACTGGAAATTAACAGTTAAAAGTCCAATCTGTGTTCTTCTGATGAAACTTATTATGTGTACATATTTCTTTCAATAAATCTTGACCCTACACATGCCCTAAATGTGTGTAAGATTGTAAAACTCATAGGTAAACAGTCCTTTGATGGTCAAACACATGATTGCAACTGTTCTCAGATAAAAATGGAAAGCTGCACATTTACAATTTATATCTGGTGAATGAATTTAAAATATTTTTTTCTGAAGAATTGATGTTTTGTGTCATTGATACTTTTTGATTGAACGAAAAAACAACCTAAAAGAAATAAAATGATCTGAACATCAGATTTGCGAACGCTTGTGCCAGTTTTTCCTGTTATTGACAACCTTACAGGAAGGCTTTGCTCTTTTCTACACATTTTATCTGTGAATAATAGCCAGCTGTATAAGATGAATCACATCTTTTACATTTAAGCTAATGAATATTCATAATTTAATGTTTTGCATACAGTTTATAAATAGAAATGGCCGCTCGAAGATTCGAGCCATTTCGATGGCCTTCCATCTACAGAGCGCTTCATGTAAGTACAAAATCATTTTCTATTTCAAATCATATTCAGTGTGAAATGGAAAGAGCACATTATGATGAAGCGAACACACAATTTATGTATATCCAGCCCTTTTCATAAGATTTATGAGGCTGAAAATGTTATTGCATTAGTGGGTTTTAATGTCAAACTCGCACCTGATTTTATGGTAGAAATGTAATCTGAATTTCTTTCTCAACTTTCTTTCTCTTAGTATAAGGCACTCTTGCGTAAGTTGAGTCTCATTATATGCTCTTTGTGAGTTGTCTGGAGATGTATCTATTCATTAGCTTCAAAAGGGTGTCATGTGTATGAATTATGCTAACAGGATCTAATTAGCAGATGCAAATGAGGTTAGTCAAAATTGCACTGAAAAGATGGAGGAAAAGCTCCATGGGATAGTTGGAGCTCGACAGCTCACCGACCGCCCCCACGCTGGGCACCAAATGTGATGGTTCGCCCCTGCTGCTGCTCTATACAGGAGACGGGACCGAACCATAACCACAGACACAGGGAGGACAGCTGTTCGGAGGTTTTCTCACCAAAAATCACCACAGATTTTAATTTGAGGGCTTTCGTTTGTTCCACCACAAACAACACAACTCGCCTTCTCCTAAAGATTCTTCACAATGCAGACAATTTCCACCCTCCCCGCCCCAAAGGAAACAAGTTACACAACCAGCTGATGGAAGTCCAGAATCTGGCGTGAAGAGGACTCACTATTAGCAGCCGCCTACAAGCTCCTGCCACTCTGACATCAGTGGCCTAAGACTGCGGAGAAGCTGGCAGGGACCATGCCTTCTGGCCTCGGCAGGGAGGAAGGCCAGCAGACTGGAGCACTTGACACACATGCATGTACACACACCATCCTACAATGAGAGTCATGGCTAAGTTCGCTCATATGTTGGCAGGGTTAGAGGTGGGAGGTAGCACAGCCAGTTATCCAGCTTACAGTAGGAATCAAAGAGCAGTGAGAGGAGTGGAATGTTGTTAAATTGGCACAAATTGCCTGATGCTTGTTTACCCGTTTGTTGAGCATTGACTCATATCTGCAGAATGTCATGCCTCATGCTAACTGGGTTCAGCTTCAGCTCAGTTATTTAAACCAAGGTTGGTTTAGTTGGATTAATTGTACATCTAATCTTATCCATCAGACCTGTCTATGCAAAACAGACAAACAAGAAAAAAGTAAATGGAAAGGATAGAAATGGAAAGTGCTTGTAGTTTTATTGCATATTGCCTCTGTCTATCTGTCTACACTCTAAAAACTGTTGGGCTATTTCTGTTTTCAGCAAAAGGGTAATGCTACCCTGGCAGATGTTTGGTGCCTTTAACTAAACATTGGGTCAAACATCCTGACCCAGTTTGTTGGGTTGAAGAAGCAACTATACTAATAAGTAATTGCAGGTCCATTCCTAACCTGACAGTAAAGGTTTTTAATGGTATACACTACTGGTCAAAAGTTTTAGATACACTTTCTAACTTAATGGGTCTATTTATTTTCATGGCTATTTAAATTGTAGATTCTCACCAAAGGCACCAAAACTATGAATGAAGACACATAGAATTAACCAGTGTGAAATAACTCTAGACATTTTCATATTTTAGATTGTTCAAAATAGCCACCCTTTGCTTTGATCAGAATTAGAATCCGAATCAGTTTTATTGCCAGGTTTGTACAGATAAACAAGGAATTTGACTCCGTTACACTTTGCTCTCAATAATAAAGAATATCTTTTTAAATGTACATATTTACTTTACAATGGAATATAATGTGAGATCAATCCAAGTGTTCATGGTGTTGTTCTGAGGCTCTGACTGTCAAGTGTTCATCAGAGAAACAGCCTGGGGGAAGAAACTGCTTGCTCTCTTGGCGTTCTCTCCATGAGCTTCATGAGGTGGTCACCTGAAATAGTTTTTCAAAGAGTCATGAAAGAACTTCCCAGAGGTTCACTGAGAGACGGCCAAAGGTTAATATTTCAGTCATTACAGCAAAGGGTGGCTACTTTAAGAAATCTGAAATATAAAAAATATTTAAAGTTACCTTACAAGTTTTTGTTTGCTACATAATTCTGTATGTGTTCATTCACACTTTTGATGCCTTCAGTGAGAATCTATGTACAATATGAATAGTTATAAACATAAATCTTATTTGACAGACCAGGACTAGTTTGTGTCATTTCGTAATTATAAATCAGAGCATACAAAAATTACATGTGTGGTACCTCATGGCTCCATTCTCAGGCGACTTTGATTCAACATTTATATACTCCTACTAGCTCAGATTATTGAGTATTACAATAAATCTTGCAATAACTAGGCTGATAGCAGACAACTTTAGATTTCTGTGTCACCACCTGACCTTAGTCCGCTACAGTACGCTTAGTACACTCCTGGTTCAAGAAAAGAAGACAGAGGTCATTGTTTTTGGTCCCAAAATTGCAACATTAGCAATATAAACTCCATCAAACTATGTAAGGCTAAAGACCAAAAACCAAGCAAACAAACCCATGTATCATCATGTTATTTAGACTTTAAAAATACAAAAAAAAACATTGAAATCTTTCATCCTACTGGACAATCTCTATCCTTTTGCCTTACTGATTTTGTTTTCAAGTTTTGGTGATATGTGCAAACGTTTAAAGGCTCAATTGAAAATGTGTTTTATTTGATCCTTCAAATAAAACACATTCACCAGCCACTTTACTTTATTTGTCAAATAAACAGCAAAAAATAAAGTATGAAATAAATGTAATATTCAGACTTACTGATTTAGTCTGTGTCGTCTACATCTTTTCTATTCAGACTTGATAGAGTCGGAGGGAGACCATTTTAATCAGTTCTGCTTAGAATCAGCATTTTTTTGCAGTTATATTGTGTGTGAAGTTTCACTCCAGCACAAACACAAGCAGCAAAAGTGAATAAATCAGACATTAAGTAATGTTAAAAGGACTACCAAACTGTAAAGGTTTTCCTTTGTATAATTTCCACTAGTACATTTGTAATAAACAAATAAAAAAATAATTTACATTTAAATTTCAAAAAAGTCCAGATAAATTTTAAAAGTAGTTTCAGTTTTGATACATGCAACTATAAATATGAAGTTTTACTGTGTATGTTATCTGTGCAAAGTTTAGAATTAATGCTATTGGTTTTGGGGACCTAAAACTAGTTTGATTCAAAAACCATGCACCTGAAGCTGTGTGTGCAAGAATTACAATGTTTGCAGAAACCTTGAACCTAACTTTCATTGTCTTTAACTGCTGATGAACAGAAATGTGTCATACCTGCTGCAACTTCAGCGTTAATCTACGGATGAAACACTGACTCAACGAGGGTTCCAGTGTAATATTTCCCTATGTTGTTTCATGCAGTGTTTCTTTGGTACTAAATTTCACCAAGTGAAAGTTAAGCTCACTCGGAAACCACAATGAGAGGGAAGGGGCAATCTTTTCAAATTGAGCATGCTGGTTCACTTGATTAGAAATGACTTAATATTAAAGTTATTGGTTAGCACATTTCTACAACCCTAAAATGTGGGAAAATGGTCTATCCAGCAATAGGCATATGGATAAAAAATTTTTTCAGAGCAGTTTTTTTGAGAAAGCTTATGGCAGACACAATGCTCTAAAAAATTATGTGACTTCTTACTTATTTCTTCTGTTTTATCTTATCTGTTGGACCTAAATGTTTCGTTTCATTTCATTGAATATTTTTTTATCAGACAAAGATGACCTGAGTGAATGCAAAAATCAGTTTTCAATGATTAGTTTATTTATTAAAGGAAAACAAAGCTGCCCAAACTAACCTGGCAACAACTGTTATCAAGCACTTGCTAAAACATCACTATAGAGGACTTTTGGACAATGTTCTTTGCAGAATTGGTTAACATCAGCCAAATTGGAGGGCTTTCAAGCATGAACAGTCTGTTTAAGGCTGTTTATGCTTAAAGGCCATTTCAATTGGTTTTAAGTTTATTTGAATAGGCTACTGTAAAACCAAGTTGTTTTTTTTAGCCATTCAGTGGTGGACTTGTTGGTGTGCTTTGCATCATTGTCTTGCTGCTTAACCCAAGTGTGCTTGAACTCAAGGTCATTAACTGATGGCCAGACATTCTCCTTCAGTAGAGTGTGATACATGGTTTCATCAATTACATGTGGTGGTCCAGGTTCTGAAGCAAAAAAGAAACCCTATACCATCACATTACCACCACCATATTTGACTGTAGGTAACGTTTTATAATGCTATGTTAGTAATACACCAGATTAAACATGACACACACCTTCCAAAACGTTTTGTGTCTCATCAGTCCACTATCCATTTTTGTAAATGTCTTAGGGATCATCAAGATGTTGTTTGGCAAAGGGAAGACGGGTTCAGCGGTGGTATTCAACTTGAAATTCTTCCATGGAGGCCTTTTTTGTCCATTCTCTTTCTTATTGTTGAATCATAAACACTGACTTTAACTGAGGCAAATCAGGCCTACAGTGGTTTAGATGTTGTTCTAGGTTAACTATTCCATGTTGTCCACGTTTGTGAACAATGGGTCTTAAAAACGCATTTATACCCTATTCTGTATGTGAATATCTAACCAGGGCATGATGTTTTGCTTTTTGTTGGATCTTTTAGCCTTCTTCATGTTGTCAGATAGGTTCTACTTAAGTAATTTCCTGATTCTACAGGCCTGGCAGCTTTCAGGCCTTTGTATGTGTTAATCAGAGTTAATTTATGAATTAACAAGAGGAATATTACTTGTCACACTGGATGAAGTCGGTTTAGAAAGCTTTTTGAAAACAAATTTTTGTATTTATTCAGGTTATCTTTGTATGATAATAAAATTTGTTTTTTATTAAAATGTGTTTGATAATTTTCAATAAAACATTGGACATTACAGTGGCCTTTCAACTTTAACAGATTGGTTTGTTTTTTAGTTGGTTGATACATGAAATGGGTCACAACATCGTCGGCAAATGATGAAAATCATTCATAATAGTCTTGCTTATTTTACCTCACATAAACCTGGCAGTTTACAGGGTTGTTTACACTTTTGAGATCCACAGCATGTACCTGGTGAAAGACTGTTAATTTCAGTCCCCTTTGAGACATGAGACTTGACTTGGACTTGGAAAAATGACTCGTGAACATCTCTGCTGATAACAGAAGGATGAAGATCTCACTGCCAATTTCACACAACTGTTTTCACGGCAGTCACACTGCTGCAGAGCAATCTGTTCCTGAAATGTTTAAAATACAGCTGTTAACTGTAATGGTCAACTGTCACTACCATCTGAGTTTGAGACAAAACTCCCTCCCTGCTGATGTTGGACCAGATTCAGTGAAACCCATCAGAAAAAGTGAAAGAGAAAATAGCTCTAGCATCTTACAAGACCACCCACTCACATCCTTTGCAGCTCTGGGTGAGTCACTGCCAACTAACCACAAAGGTAATACCATAGCTTTGCCCCAAACACCTACATGATGTGATTCAAAAGCGAAATAAAAAATTGCATTTTTTTCAGAGGTTAAGCACTGATTTCTGCACGTTCCCCTGTTTTGACTGTTTAAGGTGACTATGATTGTTCTCTCAGTGAACGTCTATTCCAGGCATTTGACAATTAACAGCTTCAAACAGAAACAACAAACCCTCCAAAATGAAAAACTAGCAAATAAACATAATTAGCTTCAGCTTCACGAGAGAAGAAACAAAGCAGAAGCACTTTTCTTTGTTCATTTTGACTACAGCAGATCCCCTGTCTTCACACCTCCCACATTGGTTTATCGTGTTACATTGTCCCCCACACAGCTATTCGCATACACAGGCACACGGCTAGAAACACATAGAGACCCACACACGCTCACACATATATACGAAGACCACATCAGCCTGGGGCTCCCCTTTCTATTTGCCTCTGCACTGAAGGTGTTATCGCTCGTTGTGCCTATGAGGAGGTGGGGGACATTCTTCAGCTGAGTGGTGGAAGGTATTAGGTGTATCCTCCTCCTGCGAATCATATATCTTAATAGAGGTTTTGCCATCTCATGGGGATCCCCTTGACACATTAATCAAAGGACTGAAGGGGTCTGAGTATTAGTAAGTGAACTTGTAGCTCCCTGCAAGGTTTCTTTTTAAGTTGATGTTATATTATAATTTTCTAATTCATAAATTAGGAAACCAAACTTGATCAAATGCATTGAACGTGAGATTAGCTTTCTGCAAATACTCTTATAAACACAGTTATTTTTGAAGAACCTTAATGCATGTTCATGCTAGCGAGAGTACACATCGCAATGATTGAAACAAAAGGGTTCAAATTAACTTATTATAATTTTTATATTTTCCAGTAAAATGAGCTGCAGAATTATTAAATTTTCTTAGAACGCCTTCCTACCACTCGATGCAGACCTTTATTTTTGGCATTTCCTTTGCTAAATAAAATATAATAACAGTGCAAGGAAAGTATATACTGATGGACATCAGGTGCCATTGACAAATATCTTTCAGGGCTGATTTTGCACCTTTACTTTTTATTACAAACTGTTTGCCAGAATGACGAATTCAGAACCAAAAAGCCAAACTGAATAAAAACAACACCCAGAGGCTTTTATCCCAGAGTACAAAAAAAGTTTCCCCTCTTATTAATTTGTACTTTATGGCACCCAAATTATCAAAAGCATATTTATGAAATCCCTAGAGGAGCAGAATAAACATTGACACGCAAGAAATATTTTTTTTATGAATTTCTTTGCATTTTGACTCATCTAGAAGCCCTTCATTGACCCTTGTATTCCCTTGCTGTTCCTATTTAGGATGTCACTTCAACAAGACAGAACATTTTTTAAAGTATATAATCTTCTAAGTAACTCACATCCACCCAAAGACAAAACCTATCCAATGCTATTTTGGTCAGATCAGTACAACGGTACAAAGTTTTGGAAAATATAGATATAATAAGCTTGACTTCATGTTTAAAAAATAGCGCAGAAATCTCACAACAACAACAGACTTTGATCCACTTTTTGCTATCACTCTCGTGACTGATTAAGTGTCACGATGTGGTTTTGGATCGGACCAAAGTGCAGACAAGAGCTTGGCAGGATCATCTTTGTAATTCAAAGATTGATTTACCAGGTCAAAAACGTAGCAAAATCACTGCAGGTTTCCCAAGGCAAGTCGTGGCAAAAAAAACAAAGCATAATCATGGACGAGAACGAGGTGTGATGAACACAAACAACCAGCCACGAACAATGACACAAAACCAACTTATATACTGTGAGATAACAAAGGCAGATAATCAACGGAACAGGGAACAGGTGTGACAAGGAGGCAGGGAAGCAGAAGGAACAGGTGAAAACAAATACAAAGGCTGAGGATGGGCAAAGTAACTAATAAACAATAAACAGAAACACAGACCAAGCAAACCTATAGACAAAGATAAATAATCAAATAGGGAATAAGAAAACTAGAATAATCATGACTAAAGTAAACAGAGAAACTAGAGGGAACATAGGAACAACAATAACAACCTAAGAACAACCAAAGAACCCATAAATAAAACCTGAATACAAAAGTAAACAAACCTAACCACACTGACTGAATTAACTGGAAAGGAAACAGAAAATAAACTAGTAAACAAGAAGAGTGCACAGGAACAAATAATAAAACACAATTAAACATAAAGATACTAAAGAGAAATAAAACTAGAGAATCCAGGGAAGACCAAGAACTATAATAATTACAATAATAATAATAATAATAATAAACCATACCAAGTAATAAGAAAACAACCATAAAAGAACTTAAGAAGTAAACACTAGGAGGCGGAAGAGGGAGAAAAGAAAACATGATACAAAAACCGAAATAGAAACATCTAATCAAAAGGTAAACAAACACAAACCCAAAAAACAGAGTCCAAAAATGTCACTCCGTGACATTGAGTAAACAAACTGGTGTTTTAATGGCAAGTAACTACAATACGTTGCAGCTGATGTGTAGGTACTAAACAGTGTATGAACTGAAAAATGTTGTGTTTCAATTGTCTCAAGAAATGTTTTGTTCTGCCTCTGCAATAAGTTTGCCATTAATAGCTGCAGACTGTTCACATAACATTCTAGAGACTTCATCAACTAAACAGACACCAGATTTTCTAAAAGAAAAAAAAATCCAAAGTCTGGACCATTAACAGTAAGTATGGGTCCAGCCTGTCTCGGCCGGTCTGTTGTATCAAGGTCTACAACTATCAGATGAACCTCGAAACAACCATCCTTCCTCAGACAGAGCGTTTGGTCCATGTGTCTAGACCTCCACCATGTCTGACCCGCCAGCACAGAAGGACACACAAACACTCGACAGACGATCATGAGGAACAAATACAGGCAGGCTTCTTCCCACCACCATGTGACTTGGATATGCACGCTAACTGCTGTTCGTAATTTCTTATCATTGACACCCACCCCTCCACATCCACATATACACTTGTCAAATATGACACCTCTACCCACAAGGAAAAGACCAGGTTCTCAGTCCTCCTCCAGGAAATCAGCCTTAACCGTCTCAACTAGTTTTCTTATTTTCAGAGGGCGTCAAGTAGACGTCTCCTTACAAGACATCTGTTTTGGTCTTCAGTTGTTAGACATGAAGGCCTTTTTCTTTGTCCTTTTCATCTCTCCCCTGCTCTCCAGTCAGAGAAGGACACAAGTCCATGGATTTCTTCCATGCTATGTGGGAGTCCCTGCTGTTTCAGTGGCTGCCAGTCAGTCAGCCTCTTCCCTCTTTCTTCTGAGCATTTGGCTCCATAACCATGGGAGCCCATCTGATGTGGTCCCCCCTCCCCATCTGACTACCAGCTCTCCTTCCTAGGCCCAGACGGCTGGAGGGACAGAGCAGACAAAAAGGGCCACAGATTGTTGTATACCATTTACATGTAAATACAGAGCCCAGGCCTGGGTCTGGGTTCAATATTGAAGGTGTCCGCTACACTGAGGTCCGTGTGTGTGTGCATTTACGACCATGTGAGTGCACATGCCAATGAGGGTATACGATGGTGTGTGAGCTCACATGCACACACGCTTGTGTGTCTCCATGTATGTGCATGGCATGATCCAGTACATCTAAATTATACAGCTGCCAAATTGCCACAAATGTTTTAATACAAAACCATTCTGTGGTCTCTAATTATAACTAATGGCTACTGGATGCATTTCTCTACTGCACAAACAGGAGCCTTTCTTTTGAATACCTTGACATTTTATTTTTTTGTTTAGTATATGATAAAATAAATACATCTAAATATTCTTAAATTATTTTAATCGGTTTTACAGGTTTGAGTATTAGTTGGGTTTTTTTTGTCCGGGGGATCTGAGGGCCTTATTATTACATATTATATGTAATATTATTATTACATTACAAATGTAGTACCGTCTCTCCAGGGATATTGATTGGGCAGCCGAAGCAGCATCCCTGTTTTACTGGGGGGGGGGGGGTTAACCTTTAAACATAATTCACTTCTCCATAGCCTCCGTCCCACTAGCATATGCCTCTGGCTGGTAGACAGTAAGTTAGTTAGGGCTTTCCTCTGTGTCTATCTACAAGCTTTCATACCAGGAGAGAGAAGTGTTAAAACTCTACATTCTCACTTCTGACTCACTGATTTAACCACATTGAGGCAGGACCAGCAGCAGAATACTCCTGTGGTGTAAATCTGTTTGTGTTCCCTGTCCAAAAAAAAAGGAGATGAGGAAAACAAAAAATACACAGCCCTCCTGAAATGCAGTTTCTGAGTCAGGGTTAGGAATGTGATAAAAGCCCAGCTTGTTTGGCAGTAATAGTGTTATGGGAAAGGACGGGGAACCAGGGGTGAGCTGGGTAGAGCTGATGCGTCTTGATGGATCACGTCGCTGATTGCCGGTTATTTGACGAGCTCGAGTGGTGGGGAACATCTATCCCCTACCCTCACCGACTCAATCCACCCGTCTCTATCCATGAGCTTGTTAAAGAGGTTGCGTTTTCTTGGAAGGCTTAATGCCGAGTCGATACAACTCCACCACCCTCCCTTACACCTCACGTTCCAGGAAACACATATATCCAGTCTACACTGTCAAACTTTTAGCACCTGCTATTTTGCCATTCCCTCAGGCTATGTCAATTCCTCTGGTGTTTCAATAGGATGGGCTTGGAGAAGTGGGTCAACAAAGGTTGATGCTAAAATAGGGATGAGGGTGAGGCATGGGCCAATGAACAGCTATGTTCCTTTGGCATTGTTGGCTGCATGTTCTGTAATGACAGACTGAGTAAAAGTAAACGCAACTGAGTGAATGTGTCATTTTCAGTTCACTGGTTTGTAGTTAAGTCCATGCTGCTTGGAATTGTAACTGTAAAACAATTTTGCATAACTTGTTTGTTTTTCTTTTGTTTGTGATGTTACAACCACAAACTTCAATGTTTTCAACAGTTTAATAAAAATCTGAAATGCACCCTTTAATCCAACACTTCTATATACAGTCTAGTGCAATCAATTACCTTCGGATGTCACAGAGTAAATAGATTCCACCCTTATGTAAGGCCTAAGAGGTTTGTTAAAGAACATTACTGAACAAATAGCATCATGAGGATAATGGATCAAACCAGACAGATTAGGGATTAAGTTTTGGAGAAGTTTACAATAGGGTTTGGTGATAGAATAATATCCAAAGCTTTAAACATCTCAGACAACATCCAAAAATCAAAAAAGTATGGCACAACATCAAACCTACCAACACATGTCCAGTCATCTAAACTGACAGGGGGAGCAAGAAGAGCATGAATCAGGGAAGCAGCAAAGAGGGTCATGGCAACTTTAGAGGAGTTGCAGAGATCCACAAATTAGGTGGATTACTGTGTTGACTGGACAGCTCTTAGTCGCGTATTCCACAAATCTGGCCCACATGGAGCCTTGGCAAAAAAAAAAAAAGCCATTGTTGAAATAAAGTCACATAAAGTCTTATTTGCAGTTTGCCACAAGTCATGTAAAGGACATAGAAAATGAGTGGATGAAGATGTTCTGGTCAAATGAGACCAAAATTCAACGTTTTGGCCTACATGCAAAACAATGTGTGTGGTGTAAAATTAACACTGTACATCACCCTGAACATATCACACCTACTTTGAAACAGTAGTGGCAGCATCATGCTGTGGGGAAGCTGTCTTCAGTAGGGACAGGGAAGCTGGTCAGAGACTGTGGGAAGATGGAAAGAACTGAAAATATGGCAATCCTGATAGAAAACCCGTTAGAGTGTCAAAAAGACTTGAGACTGGAGCAGAGATTCACCTTCCAGTAGGAAGATTACCATAAATCTACAGCCAGAGCTATAATGTAATAGTTTAGATCAAAACATATTGATGTGTTGCCCAATCAAAGTTCAGAACTAAATTCAATGGAAAATATTTGGTAGCACTTAATATTTGATCATTTGTGGCAGTTAATAAACACTGCACCCCTCGGTGAAAACAGGGTGATGACTAATATAAAGAAATGTGAAAGTTAAATGCCATTAAATACAATTGCAAGACACTGTAATTATATAACAGTAAAGATAAAAAACAGATTCCTTCTACCATAATTGTACTTTTTTCCCATAGGCCCTTGGTGGCTGGTTATTTAATGCAGTAATCCAAAAATCATGTTGTCTAACCTTGAGGGAATCAAATATAGCAAAGCAACTTCTATCCTATTTTCTTGAATGCAGCCAGTGCGCCTTATTTTTCAAGGACGGGTATTAATGCTGTGGATTATCAACCTGTGCATTGGGCTCACATATCCCCCAAATACATTTCTACAGTAATCCACCGCTGCTTCTTCCACAAGAAAGACAAAACGAAACAGGCATACATGCATGCAATACAGCAGGATCTGACATGGAGACAGGCTGATTTGCCCAAAATAGCATTGGATGGGTTTAAGAAATCTGTTGCATTTGAATGCATTTTTTTTTTTATCCAAATACCATGCATGTATACAGAGAGAAATCCCAAAGGTGTCACTCTATGACTGGTTACAGATGGAGACAATTCACATTCTGAGATGATTTTTTTCTGCTGTAACACTATGAGTATACTTTACCCGTTCAGTCTACTGTTTTTTGAATAAATGCAAAAAATTTCTATAATTTACTGAAGCGAACATATATTTTTAAATCACTAAATAAATTATGCAGGCAAATACGATGTACTTAAGCAGAAATTCATGAAGCTGTCACCGTTGCATCTTTGAAGACAGCAGCATGTCTGTAACACAAGCTTCCCGTGTTGAAAGACTACAGCTTTGATGAAATGTTAGAAATCCCCGCACACTGGAAAATATATATGAAGGACATTGTTGATAAGCTTGTGAAATAAATTCTTTCCAATAAAAATGTTGTTGAGGATGATGATTTGCGGAGGAGCGTGGCGCTGGCGTGGTGCACACTGTTTCTGGTCCTTTTCCCAGCACCCCTCCCTCCAGGGGTCTCAGTGGCGAGGATCTCTAATGAGACTTGCGTTATTAATCCTTGCAATGAGGTACATGAATTCACTCCCAAGCAAAGGCTTCTGCGGCCACCTTGGCTCATAAAACTGGGAATGCATGCCTTTCATGTGCCGTGTTGATGATCTACTCTGACAACAATATGGTGAGACTTCCCTTCCCCTGTCGCGCGGGCCCTGGCCTGGGGCCAAACGGGGTCATCTCAGACACACTTGGACTTTTATAGGTGGTCACGAAAAACGCTGACAGGTCACGAGTGGCAGCTCCTTTATGAGTAGGATCTATACACCCACCTCATTTGGATTTAGTTTATTTATAGGTGGCCCATAAATCAGCTTTATTTTGTTTTCTAGTTTTCAAGTCTTTAAAGGCATGAAGAGGACCTACAGGTTTCATACTGTGGTCATTAAAGTAAAAACACTGTAGCTGCTTTAGCAGGATTTTCTATCAATTAGCTCATGGACTAAAACTGTAATGTATAACAATCAGCTGTGAAACAAGTATCACAAGGAAATCTCGTGTAAAAGGATAAAGAGCCTGACCATGTGCAGGTGTGATAAGAGCAAAATCTCTCATAAATAAAACTAGCGCTACCAACTCTAACCGATAAATTTGCAGATCATCTTACAAATAGAAGAGAGAGGGAGAAAAGCTATAGGGATGATTGTACTAATAAGGCGTTGACAGCTCAGGTGTGAAATACTGAAATGTGGTTTGAATACAAATGCTGCTTCCTTTGAACTAAAGATTTACTTACTAACTATAGAAAGAGCCTGCAGCTACAGAGAAACGGGTGAAACAGGGTGGACATAAATACACAGGTACATGTTCTTGTTATGTTTAATTTTAAATCAACTTCACAGGCCTGTGTAGATCCCTGCAATGTGGACTTTGTATGCACTTTGTCTGCAAGCAGTTAGAATTTCTATCAATTTTTTTGCAAAAAGACAATGGCAGGAAAGCAATTTGCAGATAGTCACCAACAGCTTTTAGTTTGTTTTGAAAAATATGCTTGAACTCAGTTGTCAGCTGACTGATGTTGGAGTATGTGTCTGCTGAGGAGGACTTCTTTCCTGATTGACAGGCCGTGTGCTGTATGCATGTCGCTCCGGTCCCCTGATGGCCCAGTTGCCCGGCTTTTCTGTCCCATTTATGACACCAGCCAATCTGCCTCCAGCCGAGACTCTCCCTTAGCTTTTCACAGATTTGTATCCCCATTTTCCCCGAATTCATCTCAACCCCCAACCCCCCCTTATACTACCCCCAATACTCCCTCCCTCCTCGCTGCTTTCTTTAAAGCTCACACACACACACACTAAAACACAAAATGCAAACAGTAAACCGAGCTGAGGATTATGTAAAGTGAGAAACAACTTTAAGACGCGAGAGTAGGTGACTTCTTACAGCGTTTAGTTTTTGCATATAGCCAGTGATGGGGGATATGTTACCCAGTGTGCTGCTCGTTCACTAGAGAGCGCTGTCTCTACAAATCCTGTGAAACCCCCCTCACCATTAGGCCTGGAAACAGAATGTTTTCTCCTCCTTTGATTTTTTTCATCTAGATAGGAGAGTGTTTGAGCTCTGTTTTCATTATTTCACTGTAAGTGTGTGAAAGACTGTGTATTTATAAATCAGACCTGTTTGTGTTGCATAAATAAATATGTGTTTTTATTATCATCATTATCATTATTATTACTTCTTTTTATTATTGCTATTGAATAATTTTCAAGCAATTTCAGTCTCCTTTGACTATTACCATATTTTTTTCCGAATCTGAGGCAGATATGCATATTTTTATTTATTTATTTATTTTACAAATAAAGGGATTTTTTTATTATGATTTAAACTATTAATATTAATATTTATCTTCTTAAAACAACATGAAGCATTTTTTAGAAAGAAAAATGTTTCTTTTTCGTTTGAAAAATGCTAGTAAGTACTTATCGTAAATATGCGAATGATACAAAATTTCACTTAAACATCACAGATCTATCAAGCTCATTTGAACATATTTTATCATTCTTGTTAAACGGAATAAGTGGATCTAGTTATTGTATGCATTACATGTAATATAATTAACTATCAAAGTAAACTATTTTATATAGATCTCATACATCCGAAAAAGTTTTTTTTTTTTTCTGTTGTTGAATTCATAAATAGGCAATACAATTGATATCTTTTTTATTATTAAAACAAAAACGGGATTTTTTTGTTTGTTTTTTATTTTATTTTTTTGTTTCTGAACGTAAATAAAAAAGCAGCATTTTATTAGGAACCCAAAACAAACAAAAAAAATAAGCAGAAGAAGAACTTCAGCAAAAAATGCACAGGCTTCCTTCGAGCGTCTCTCTAAAAAGTGTGAAATTGAAATAACCGTCTCTTAGTTTCTGGAGCTTTATTTTCAGCAGGTTTTGGCTGCCGATATTTTTATTAACGCTGGTGCTGAAGAGGCGGCGAAGACCAATTATAGGAAACAAGGTGCACATGTGAGTACTTCTGTTTTTTTCTTCGGGGGTAGGAGTGTTTGCGCAGGGAAGTGGGGTATCTGCATTTCTAGGGGATGAGTTAATAAAGGCGCTATGAAAAGCAACATTTCACTGAATGCGGATTGTTCTCATTGTGCTGCTATGGTGGAGGTTTGCACCCGACGCTGGCAGGTTTTAGGTGTTTTGTGTGCGCGCCATGTTTGCATGCACGATTATTTATCTCTGTTGAACATTTGATGTGCGGTCCAACGGTTTGAATAGCTCAAAGCCGACGTTTTATTAGGAAAACAGGGCCTCTCCGAAGTATAAGCGGTGATGGTGTTTGCTTAGGCCCCCTGCTGGCCTGGGCGCTCCAGATGAACTTGAATTCACAGAGGATAGGTTGATAAATGCCCCTATAGTAGCTAATAAAAAACACTCGTAGCTGTGTTAACAGTGATATTTAAAGCTAATTTAACGTTTTTTGTTTTGTTTTGTTTGCAGCTTGTATCGGATGTTTACTTTTTTTTTTATTAGATTGGCAATATAACGTGTTTTTCTATCATTGATTTTTAACACAAAATTAAGCTTGTCCCTCATCCCAGAAAAGAAATGGAAATAGAGTCAATCTTCCTAAAGGTTATATAACATAAGTGTATAGGCATTCCCAGTGTCGAGGTTTTTCTAAAATTACTGTTTCAAAAAAGACAAACGGTTTCCATCATGCCATTCCTACAGTTGACAGATCTCCTACAAGAAGCCACAGAAAGTTTATTAATTCTTGTTTTATTTCGAGGACTGTGGTCTACAGCAAATGAAAACCTAAAATGTAACTTCTTAGAAAGTTGTAATATTACATAAGACACACAAAATAAGGTTTTCTAATGTAGAAATATCAGCCTTCTGAAACGTTATGTTGCTGTAGTGTACAGTTTACACTCAGTACTTGGTTGAGGCTCATTTTGCATGAATTACTGCATCAATACAGCGTGCCATGGAGGCAATCAGCCTCTGGCTCTGCTAAAGTGATAAGAAAGTCCAGCTTGTTTTGACAGTGGCCTTCAGCTTCTCTGCATTGTTGGGTCCAGTGTCTCCCATCTTCCTGTTGACAATACTCTGTAGATTCTTGACAGAGTTAGTGTCAGGTGAGTATGCTGACCAGTCCAGCATATGGTGAATAAAGCAGGTATTGGTACTTTTGGCCATGTGGGCAGGTGCCAAATCCTGCTGGAAAATGAAATCAGTATCTCTAAAACGTTTGTCAGCAGAGAGAAGCAAGGAGTACTCTAAAACATTCCTGGTAGACGGTTGTGTTGGCTTTCGGATCGATGAAACAGTGGACCAACATCAGTTGATGGCATAACTCCCTAAATTCTCTCTGACTCTGGAAACTCTTCTCTGGACCTCAAGCAATGTGTATTATGTTTCACTCCTGCCTCAGGCAGGGACCGTGCTTTCCAACTAAGATGCAACATTTAATTTCATCTGAAAAGATAGCTTTGGACCACCAGACAAAACGTGAATGCAACAGTTGTGGTCCATATCCTGGAAACATGTGTGCATGGTGGACCTGGAAGCTCTGACTTCAACCACAGTAAACGCCTTGTAAATCTAACGTAAACTTGTGAATGGGCTTTCTTTTGCAAGGCTGTGGCGCTTAAGCACATTTTTCTGCCACGTTTTTTTTTTCTTCCACTTAACTTTCTATTGATATGCTTGAGCATGGCACAGCCAGCTTCTCTGGCATGTCCTTTTGTGGCTCACTGTCATTTTAGACTGTGTCAATGACGGAACTTTACAGCTGTGAGATCAGCGGTTTCCCCCTGATTGATCATAACAGAAAGATTTCTGTTTGGAAAATCTACATACGTTTTACTTTTTGAACTGAATTACTGAAAGACTAACGTTTTGATGGTAGTACAATTTATTGAGATGTACCTGTAGTTCAACTTAAGTTAATTCAATGTCCACATCAGGTTGAAAATGTACCCATAATTAAACACTATTCTAGTATAATATTCTTTCTGATTGAACCAAAGCGACGCTGCTATTGGCTGTGGAGACTGTCTGCTCCCCTCTCCAAAACTCCTCCCCTGACGTTTACAATCTGTTGTACGTGCAAATCATATAAGAGCCGCTCAGCATCTCCCATCCAAGTCATTATCTGATCTAATCTGAAAATCTGTTGGCGAGGAGAGGCTCTAACAATCCATCGCTGGTGAAAGGGGAGGTGGGCTGCAGAAACCGAGACCAACTCGGGCGCCGGTGGCACCTCCTCAGCTCTGAGATTCCACCTCTTTGGACTCCTTTTAAACTCTTTATTTATTTATTTATTTATTGCAAGAACTTGAACAAAACGATGCAGTTAGAGAATATTCTTCCCAGCGCTAGCATCAATTTACCCAAGACCTTTTACAACCTGTCCTCGTCAGACAGCGCAAACAACAGCCCCAGGCCGTCCTCTCAGCTCGACTACCAGGAGGTGGAGCGCACAGAGTCAGAATCCAGCAGCGCTTCTAAAAAGTACCTAAGTGGGGTGGGGAACGGGATGCTGGGCGAGACAGACGGGGACTCCTATAATAAGGCCGACGGGAGGAAAGGCTCCCCGGTGCTGGGAGAGGACGAGCTGACGAGCGGGCGGCGGTACAACATAGACGAACTCGGCTCAGACAGATACTTCATCTCTTCCTCCCAGACCAGCTCCGACATGGCGAGCCCTTGCTCCCTGTTTCCCTACGCAGGACAGACCGGCTCGGTGTACACCGGCTCCAGCGGCTCCAGGTACCCGGCCTCACTCCACTACGGATCTGTGCTGCCGCCCGCGGGCTTCTCCGCGCCATCCGTGTGCAGCGGCCGGAGCCAGTTCGGCAGCGGAGGGTACCAGTTCAGCCAGGGTCCAGGCTGTTTGTACCCGTCCTACTCCGGGACCGGGACAGGGATCGGGTCCATGTCTCTGCCGGGGTCCGCAGCCGGAGCGAGGGCGCAGGTTTATCTGTGCAACCGGCCTCTGTGGCTGAAGTTTCACCGGCACCAGACCGAGATGATCATCACCAAACAGGGCAGGTAAACGGACTGAGTGACTGCAGTGGCTTTAGTTTAACATACGGATGTACACTTTTAATCGTTTTTATCTCATATTAGAAAATTCCGCGTGAATTGTTTTCAAATTAGAGAAAAGGCTTGATGAACCAGGCTGTACTGAAAACGCAAAAATAATTAGTGGGAATTTATTTTACAATTTTTGCTGAATTTGCAAACAGATCTACGTATATATTTATGTTTTCTTTCTTTTCTTCCGCAGACGGATGTTCCCATTCCTCAGTTTCAACATCACCGGACTGAATCTCACGGCCCATTACAATGTATTTGTAGAAATAGTTTTGGCCGACCCGAATCACTGGCGCTTTCAGGGCGGAAAGTGGGTCACTTGCGGAAAAGCAGACAATAATATGCAAGGTAAGTTACATCGCTAATAATAATTAAAAGCTGTTGCAAACATATAAATTGTTTTAGAAGAATCGAAAAAAAAAAGTAAGAAAAATATACAATTACACGTAACGGGATTTAATTTGCATAAACAAAAACAGTAGTTTTTAATGCTTTAGAAATTGAAATACAGTTTTTGCCTTCTGTATGATGCATACTCATTATTGAAAGAAATTAAATGTCTTTGAGCTGTGAAATTATTGGATTACTAGGCCTAACTCAATTCAGCTGGTGAAACGTCTAAAGAATTGAATCTATAATAGATTTAATTTACAAAACATTAAAAGAAATGTTTTTGAACCAATATTATTTCAGTTTTTAATTTTAGTTATAAACTAATATCTAAACAAGGTTCTTTTTATTTTTCAAATGAATAGTTCATATAAATAAAAAAAACATTAAACAATTTTTTCCTGGCCTTGCATTCTCACCTATATTAGCCAATGAATTGAATAGAAGAAATAGTCAATTTTATATTGTAATGTCTTTGTCCATACTCATTATTTGGTGGTTTTTCACAGAAATTCTTCTTTTTTTTCAATTTTAGGTAACAAAGTGTATGTTCATCCTGAATCTCCTAACACTGGTGCTCACTGGATGAGGCAAGAAATTTCTTTCGGCAAGTTAAAACTAACCAACAATAAAGGAGCCAACAACAACAACACACAGGTTAGAAATTTAATTCCCTTTTTAGCACATTTTTTTTTTTTTTTATTAAATGCTAAACTGACAATAAATTCTATTATTTTCTGCTTTGGGTAACTAGAGAAGCTATTTGTATGATGATTTTTTAAATTTTTTTAGAAAGATTTATTTCTACAAGTTCTGGTTTTAACCAGCTGAAAAAGATATGCAGCTGATCATCTTTTTAAAATGCAGTGTGTGAAGCATATTACCATTTACTGTTTTCAGATGATAGTCTTGCAGTCGCTTCATAAATACCAACCGCGATTGCACATTGTGGAGGTGACTGAGGATGGGGTAGAGGACATGAACAATGAGGCCAGAACTCAAACCTTCACCTTCCCAGAGAACCAGTTTATAGCTGTCACAGCCTACCAGAACACAGATGTAAGCTTTATCTATCTATCTATCTATCTATCTATCTATCTATCTATCTATCTATCTATCTATCTATCTATCTATCTATCTATCTATCTATCTATCTATCTATCTATCTATCTATCTATCTATCTATCTATCTATCTATCTATCTATCTATCTATCTATCTATCTATCTATCTATCTATCTATGCTGCAGTTTGTTTACTTTTATCTTCATCTGCGTGCAATACAATGATTTTTATTTCGACATTCAATAGTTGCTTATGTTCAAATGCACATTATTAATAATGGGAGTTTTGTTTGTTTCAGATCACACAGCTGAAGATAGATCACAACCCATTTGCAAAAGGCTTCAGGGATAATTATGACTCGTACGTGTTCTTAAGTTCATACACTGAAAAGCTTTTTTTGATGATGCATGTCATGGCTCTTGCAGAGTTTTTTTTTAATATGCATTTTCTTGTAAACAGGATGTACACAGCCCCAGAGAGTGACAGGCTGACTCCGTCACCCACAGACTCCCCTCGCTCTACCCAGATTGTACCCGGCGCCCGCTATGCCATGCAGCCTTTTTTTCAGGACCAGTTTGTCAACAACCTGCCTCAGAACCGATTCTACACCAGCGAACGGACTGTCCCCCAGACCAACAGCCTCCTCTCCCCGCAGAGCGAGGATCCCAGTGCTGCTGCTTCTGCCCAGCGCTGGTTCGTACCCCCTGTCCAGCAGCCAGGCTCCAACAAGCTGGATCTCTCCTATGAGAATGACTATTCAACCAGCAGCCTGTTGTCATACGGCATCAAGCCTCTGTCCCTGCAGACCTCCCACGCCCTCAGCTACTACCCAGACTCGGCTTTTGCCTCCATGGCTGCAGGCTGGGGAACTAGGAGCTCCTACCAGCGCAAAATGACAACAGGCCTGCCTTGGTCCCCTCGCCCAAGCCCCCCAGCCTTTGCCGAGGACCAGTTGGGGACCGCAAAAGAAAAGCTGCCAGATGAGAATGCTCAGCCCACTTCAACCTGGATCGAGACGTCCCACTCGTTGAAATCAGTGGACTCTAGCGATTCTGGCGTGTACTCCATGGTGTGCAAGAGGCGCAGGATGTCCCCAGGGGGCTCAAGCACAGAGAACTCTCCCACCATCAAGTGTGAGGACTTGACTGCGGAGGAGTACAACAAGGACAACCCAAAAGGCATGGGTTATTATGCATTCTACACAAGCCCCTAAGACTGTATTTATCTAAGATAAATATAATTATTTGGTTTAATCATTGAGTGATCTCCAGTCCTTGTTAATGTCTTTTTTTCTCTTTTCTCTAAAGGTGCCAAAGCTTAGTGTTTCCCCAAGCAAGCTGCACAAGGTTATTTTCCAGGCCAGCCCCTGTCACATGAGCAGAAACATGCATAGTGATTGTTGTTTTTGGAAAATGAAGCATGTTGAATTATTTTTTACAATTTTTTTTTTTTTTTTTTTTTAAACAAATGTGATTTCAACCCGGCCACCCCTGCGTATTTAAGTCATTTTTGTTGTACAGTATTCGTGCACTTTAGAATGTGACGTATCTTGTATAAATTGTCTTCATGGGAGTGTTATTAAATGGAAAAATAAAATGGCTTTTCATAAAGCATTGTCGAAGATGTCTTCCTCGGTATGTTTTCATAAGGAAGTATGGCACTTCATGAGCCACTTTCTGCTCATTGACAAGCTACAAATAAAAATAGATTTGTGTACTTGAAACATGACAGCCGCACCAGAAACAAAGTTTAAAAAAATGTTTATGGTTAAAATCAGGATTAAAGAATTCCTTATCAAAGGCCCACATTGTAGTGATAATCAGTGCTTTGTATGCTTTATA
This sequence comes from Girardinichthys multiradiatus, assembly GCF_021462225.1. Lineage (NCBI taxonomy): Eukaryota > Metazoa > Chordata > Actinopteri > Cyprinodontiformes > Goodeidae > Girardinichthys > Girardinichthys multiradiatus. The sequence continues at coordinate 38,365,326 of NC_061806.1, read as the reverse complement.
TAAAAGAAAAACATACTCAAACAGCATTTTGTGTTTTTACACCAAATGTGTCAAAAATATTTGGAAACATTTACTCAATACACAAGGGTTTAAGGAAAGTACCAAGTTTTTTAAAGAGGAAGATGGTTCAGGAAAACCTGGTTCTACAGGTTAGGTTTAGCAAATCTTCATGTAATTAGATTCCTGACTCTGTGATCCAACTTTAAAAGATGGCATATTTTTATGTATTCATTTATTTCACAATCATTCAGTATGCACGTCTTACAGAAAGACGGATTCATACAGGTGCAGAAAAATAGGCAAGGTTCTCGCTCACTGGGTCAAAGCATTAACATAATTTATGTGAAATATTTCCTGATTTTCTCAATATTCTTTCTTTGTATCAAACTTGATACATTAGACTTTTGAGGCTATGTAATCTTTTACAACCAAACAGGGTTTGCTTGCATTAGAAAACAGCCCACATAAACAGCATTCTGCATTTTTATTAAAATTATATTTAAGAACATATTCTTTATACAGTCTTGAGTAAAAGTGTTAACTATGTTAAAGAGGTATGTCTGAGGAATATCCGTAAAAAAATTAAACGTTTGGCAGTATAGTATTAAATGTGAAATGTAATTTTGTTTTGAAAAATGGTAAAGACATTCATGCAAAAATGTTAAATGTTAAATATACAAGTAAGCATGACAAATACAGACAGAAAATAATATGGAATATCAAAATAAAGCCCACAGCAAGAATTAATTTCCTTTCTCTCTGCTTCTCTAAACAATGCTAAATAAATATACCTCTTAGTATATTTGTGTAGAAAATATGGAGGAATTATTTTTATTCTGCAAACAAATGCCACCTTAACACCTGTAGCTCAAAATTCAAGTGAGCAATGAATGATTTAAATATAGGTTTACAAGAATTACGGGTCTTATTTGACACGACTGGCAACAGAGTCCGACTAGAGGCGTAGAAAAGCACAAAGTCCTGTTTCTGTTGTTGCCATGGTGTTTTTCGCACATTTTATCATTAATCTAAGCAATGTACTATGCATACATGGCATGCACACATAAAAATGTGAAAAAAGGTGGAAAAAAAGGCATCCAGCAGCATTCCATCTTCATGCAACCTTCAGCTCAACACCTCTATTTATACCGTATGTCTTTGGCCTCTCCAAAATCGCATTTGTGAAGATAAGATCTATAAAGAAGGAAGTCATAATAAGCACTTGGCTCATGTGTGAGGCACCTGCTTTTTCCCTCAACAAAAATACTTCATATGCTCCCCTATGAGGACCCCAATTTGAATTGATTTACATACTCAAATTCTAATTAATTCTGTTGTCAGACTCCTTGACAAAGTGAGGAGTCTGACTAACTCCAATTAACACCTCCTAACAAGGTAGAGTGCTTGATTGCCCCAGCCTCTCAGGAAAGCTGTAAGAAAAAAAGACTCTTGGATTGAGGTGGGAGGTTTGGGCCTCAAGAATAAAAATGTTTTCACTTGTACGTGTCAGCAAATTGTGCTTCGGAGCAGCTGATGGTGTTTTTCTTCCCCTTTTGTCATGTCCTGACCCCTGTTGATAATTTGTTGCGATACAGAAAACAGCTGTCAAGATTATAACCGGACAAGCGTGGCAGCCGCACTCACCGGAAAGAAGAGCTGCAGAGATGTGTGAGGACTGATGAAAGAAGCATTTCTGTTAATAGCCGTTGTGTGTCTCGCAGTTAGAATCTCCAAAATAACTAACTGAGCCCTCGCTTATCAAATAAGTATTGCTATGTATCAAGTTGATGTTCCTCGCAATGCTTAAAATTACCCTTTATTGTTGTACATATGAGGTTTTTTTTTCATGCTGTAGAATTGATCTGAACTTATTCTTGATACCACTAGCACATTTCTTTCTTATGTTGTTATGTATACTGCATTATTAAACTATGTTGGTAATTACCTACTGCAGATGTTATCTGTGGTAAATAAAAATCATGTTCACAAGTAGATCGGTGAAAGCTACATGTGCATAATTACAATCTTCAGTGCAATTCTTTGCATTTTATGTGAATATGTGGAAGATAGTGGTGCATAATTGTGAAGTTGCAGGAAAATGATACGTTTTAAATTGCTGTATCATTTTTATTTTTACAAATAAATGCAGTTGTATTTATTTCAGTTTTCTCTGTTTAGAGCCAGTTTTTGCAGCTATTACAGCTATAAGTCTTTTTGGGGTATTTTTCTACCAGCTTTGCACATGTAGAGACTGAAATGGTTGCCAATTTTTTCTTTGTAAAACAGCTCAAATTCAGTCACGTTGGATTTAGAGCATATGTGAACATGCATTTTCAGATATGGATTCTCAATTGGGTTTAGGGCAGGACTTTGACTGGGCCAATCTAATAGATTTGATCTAAACCATTCCAATGTAGATGTTGCTGTATGTTTAGAGTTCATGTTCTGTTGGAAGGTGAACTGCAGCCCCAGTCTTTCACCACCTCCAACAGGTTTTCTTCCAGGGTTGCCCTGTATTTAGCTCCATCCGTCTTCTCATCAACTTGGATCAGCTTCCCCAACCCAACTGAAGAAAAGATTTTCCAAAGCATGATGCTGCTGATACTATGTTTGATGGTGGTGATGGTGTCTTCATAATAAATCACTGTATTAGATTTTATTTTCTTGGCCTTCCATATGGACCATGATGTTACATTTTAACAGAGCACTATCTTTCACATTTGGCATGCCCCCTTTGCCTTGGGAGATCTTATGGCTTTCTTTAAACAATGAATTATTTCTTGCCACTCTTTCATAAGCGCCAGATTTGTGGTGTGCAAACTGGTTGTCATCCTTTTGATAGAATCTCCCACCTGAGCAGTCGATGTCTGCATCTCCTCAAAAGTTATCATGGGCATATTGGCTGTTTCTCCAGTAACTGCTCACCTTTCCTGACACATCAATTTAGGTACCTTACCCTGGTTAGCAGTTGTGAATTACTCTTTCTGTTTTTAAAGATTGACTGTGCAGTGCTCTGAGATGTTTGAATTTTGGGATACTATTTTAAATTTCATAATTTAAAGTACTCCAGAACTGTATCTCGTTCCTTTGATTTTGTTTGGTCTGGTTTCCTTTCCTTTCCTTTCCTTTCCTTTCCTTTCCTTTCCTTTCCTTTCCTTTCCTTTCCTTTCCTTTCCTTTCCTTTCCTTTCCTTTTTCTACTTCCGCCTCTCTGCCTGCTCAAACGCTTTTCTCCTAAGCTCCCTGCTTGCTTGCATTCTTTTACTCCAAACTTTTTATCTCTTAGCCAAAATTACAGAAATATTGGACTAAAACTACTTCATACCAGTGACTCCAAAGGATTATTATTATTTTTATTTTTATCTAAAGGATTTTGATGTTTTTATAATCGAACCCGAAAGAAGGAAAAGTTGACGCCAGCTAATCAGCACAAAATGCCTCCCTTCACCACAGAGGACTTCGACAAAGTTTTACAGAAATTGGCTGTTTTGGAGATGAAAACCCATCGACTAGTTGTGAATGTGGAGGTGAATATGGGGTACAATGATGATTCAACTCTGCCTGTGATCCCAAACAGTGACAGGCAGCTCAGCGACTCACCCGGCAATCAGAACACTGAGAATAAACCTACCGGCAGACCCCCTTGGCATGTTTTAGGCGCATGCCCAAAAAATCAAAGTGGACGACTCACTGGAAGATCTCAGCAATTAAACAAATTAGAATGGCCAGAATTACAGAGAAATGCCCCCGTTTCCCCTGGGAAAAGGAGACTTCGACAGCGAGCTGCTGCCACAACAACTGATAGGAGTGAGACAGCTGGAAATAATGGAGTTCCCCTCCAAAACAGATTTGCCCCACTACAGAATGAAAACCAGGAAAATGATCCATCTTCTGAGAACAATAAAAGGTTTGAGAACAACCTTCATTCTAAACAGTCTTCTCCTAAATTGCCAGAGAAAAGGCACCCTACTGGACCAAGAACCCTAATAGTGGGCAACACAGCTGTGGATGGGATTAACACCAGTAACGTGGTGTCCGATATCTCAGAGAATATTCTTGCAATCACAGAAAAGCGCCCGTCTCTAGAAAACCTTATTATACACTGTGGAGCCATGGATGACGTGGCTAAGAAAAAATGAGAAGGAATGAAGGAGGATTTCACTCATCTTCTCAATATTGTTGGAGGTCTCAATATCAAGGTGTTTCTCAGCGGAACCTTTGCACCGATTTTCTGTGGAGATGAGGTTTTTTCGAGACTTTTGATGATTAGTAAGTGGTTGAAAAAAACATATACTACCACATCGGTGAACTTCATCGACAACTTCAATATTTTTTGGGAAAAAAGACAACTCTTCAAGCAAGATGGTTTCTGTTTGAACAAGCCGGGAGCCAGACGTCTCACATCTAATCTCTTCTATCTCGTTGTAAATAAGCGCTATATAAATAAATAAACTGAAACTATCTCTTTAGTTATGCTGCTATAGGCTTAGGCCGCTGGAGGACATAATGACCACTTTCACCCTCTTCGCTACATTCTCACACTACTCTCCAATTTTGCATTATTTGCTGTTATTTCAGTTTTTAACTTTGTTCTCTCTTTTCTCTTCCTAGAAGCTACACCTGGCCTGACTGTGTGTCTACCTGTGACACCTTTCTGGAGAGGGGCATCATTCAAGCTTCTGCTGGTAACAACTTAATGCTCACCTTCTACAGATGATCCACATGGCCCTGTCTTTCAGTGTTCAACCCTTTCTCTCTCCTAGACATGGCGATTGACTGAGCTTTAACGTAACTAACTTTATGTGCTCTCTTTCAGACTCTAACCTTGAAAACTGGCTCAAAGTTTATCTGTTCTTACTTTCTAGATGAAATGAATAAAGGAGCTACATCCACTAACATTTACTTTTCCTTCCCATAGAAAGTACTCCTGGATCAGTGCTTCTTTGTTCTTTTTGTGTCTCTGCTCTGTTCTCTCTAACCCCTAGTCGGTCGTGGCAGATGGCCGCTCACACTGAGCCTGGTTCTGGTTCTGCTGGAGGTTTCTTCCTGTTAAAAGGGAGTTTTTCCTCTCCACTGTCGCTACATGCATGCTCAGTATGAGGGATTGCTGCAAAGTCAACGCCAGGGACTGTCCACTGTCTCTACATGCTCATCCAGGAGGAGTGAATGCTACAAATCTCTGACTCTATGCAATCTGCTGGGTTTCCTTAGATATAAAAACTTTTTATCCAATTTGAATAAATAATTAACTCTGACTGCACTGTTCAATGGTTAGGATTAATTGTACCTGACGTTTGTGAAGTGCCTTGAGACAACATGTGTTGTGAATTGGCGATATATAAATAAAATGAATTGAATTATTCAGTAAATAATCCGCCAGCAGCTTCGACCTTCAGCAGAGAACATGGAGTATCAACAACAATGATAACGCTGCCTCCAACAGCTCCAGCAGAGACAACCAGGCAGTTGTTGGTCTCCCCGCCGAAATCCACTGGAGAGGTGGACCGCCCCCAAACCCAGACCCAGACCGACCCCCCCGTTAAACCCCCCTCACCCCACACCCCGACCCAGACCGCACAGAACTCTCCCATCTCCCCACTGAGCCCGCTTTTTGCTTTACTGGATTCTGATAACATGAAAGGAGCTCTTAAAATCGGGACCCAAATGGCTCTGACATCTTCTCCATTCAACACCCCCCATGGCCGAGGCCCTGCTACTAAAACAACATTTTCCAAATGCCGCAGACCTCCACCACCTCCTAATCTATCTCCTCCTAATCCGGACCTTCAAATCACTTCTCTGTGATACAGTCTGGGCCCCAGTGGTAACTCTATCAGAAATTAGCATGTCAAGGAAAAACCTGGGCCCCTAATAGGAGATTGTTGTAAAATCTCTGTGCTTATACGTGACAGAAAGAACAAAGCTAAAAGGATAAGAGACAGTAATAAACAATCAAAAAAAGCCATAAACTGTCAGGTACAACAACACACAGAGTTAATATCAGCAACTAAGTCATATAAACTGGCTTTATTGAACATTAGATCTCTGTCAGGAAAATCATTTTTAATCATTGACTTCATTACTGACCACGATCTTGATGTTATGTTTTTAACAGAAACATGGTTACATGAATTTAATGAAGCTCACATTCTGATAGAGGCGACGCCTCCGAACTACAATTTTCTTTGTGAGAGCAGACAGCAAAGAAAAGGTGGAGGGGTGGCCACTTTGTTTAAATATTTACTAAAGTGTAAAAAAGTATTTCTGGGCAAATTTGACTCTTTTGAATATTTGGCTCTCCAGGTAAAGAGCCCGGTCCGAACCATGTTCTTGAATATTTACAGGCCTCCTAAGTCCAAAACAAACTTTATCAGTGATTTTAATGAGCTTTTATCTGTGATATGTGTTGATTATGACTGTTTAATTATTGTGGGAGACTTCAACATTCACATGGACAATCCTGAAGACAGAAGTGCAATAGATCTATGTGACACTCTTAGAAATGTTGGTTTGACTCAACATGTTAAACAGCAAACGCACAAACAGGGACATATTTTGGACTTGATCATCAATAAGGGTCTAAACATTTCCAAGGTGTCTGTAACTGATGTTGCCCTATCTGACCACTGTTATTTCTGTTATTTTTGAAAGCATCATCTGCAATGACTCAGTTTGCCAAAGAGATATTATAAGAAAACGCATCTTTACGGACGGTGCTGCTGAAACCTTTAACCAGATTTACTCTTCTACCTCCACTTTGCCCTGTAACACTGTAGATAAGCTGGTAGAAAACTTTTATTCTAAAATCTCAGACATCATTGATTCAATTGCTCCAATTACAGTGAAAGTCATTTCTGGGAAGAAAATGTCTCCATGGACAAGTGCTCCACCAGTCAACAGTGAAAAACAGGAGTGTCGAAAAGCTGAACGCAGGTGGCGAAAGACTGGACTCCAGATTCACTATATTATCTATAAAGAGAGACTATACAGATATAACTTACAACTGAAAAATGCAAGAGAATCTTTCTTTTCTGAGATCATCAGCAAAAACATTAACAATGCTCGTGCATTATTTGCCACGGTCGACAGGTTAACAAACCCTCCTGTAACTGTAGCATCTGAACTCCACTCTACCGGGGCCTGCAATGAATTTGCTAACTTCTTCACTGAAAAAACCCAAAAGATCAGAGGGGCAGTCAGCACATCCACATCAACTCCAGTACCAATGTTGTCTCCAACTAGAACTGATTTTGACAAAATTTCCCAATTTCACCAAATAAACTACATAAACTTAGAAGAAATCGTACACCAACTAAGCTCTTCTTCCTGCTGTCTCGATGTTTTACCCACAGCTTTCTTTAAGAAAGATTTGCCTGTAATAACATCTGATTTATCACAAAAAATAAACACGTCCCTTTTGTCAGGTGTTTTCCCCCAGGCCCTAAAAACAGCAATTATCAAACCTCTATTGAAAAAGAGCATCTTGGAAAAGCTGCTACTACAGAACTACAGGCTTATATCAAACCTCCCCTTCATCAGTAAGATTATTGAAAAAGCTGTGTTTCAGAAGTTAAACAACTTCCTAACAACGACCAACCGCTTCGATGTCTTCCAGTCAGGCTTCCTGCTCACCACAATACAGAGACTGCTCTTGTCAAGGTGTTCAATGACATCCGTATAAATGCAGACTGTGGAAGAACCACAGTGCTGGTATTATTGGACCTTAGTGCAGCATTCGACACTGTTGATCACTCCATTTTATTAGAGCGCCTGGAAAACTGGGTCAGCCTTTCTGGTACAGCACTCAATTGGTTTAAATCCTACTTGAAGGACAGGGACTTTTTTGTGTCAGTAGGTAACTTTACATCAGAGACCACAAAAATCACATGTGGCGTTCCCCAAGGATCCAACTTAGGGCCCCTTCTATTCAATATCTACATGCTCCCCCTAACTTGGATTTTAATAAACAACAACGTAAGTTATCATAACTATGCAGACGACACACAGCTATACGTTACGATGTCACCAGGTGGCTATGAACCCATTCAAGCGCTGGGTAAATGCTTAGAAGAAATCAATGCTTGGATGGGCCAACATTTTCTTCAGCTCAATCAAAACAAAACTGAAGTAATAATCTTTGTACCAAAGGAAGAGCGTTTAAAAGTTAGCACACAGCTTCAGTTAATACAGCTAGAAACCACCAGTCAGGCTCAAAACCTGGGTGTAGTGATGGAGTCAGACCTGAACCTTCAGAGGCACATAAAGACAGTAACTAGGTCGGCCTTCTATCACCTAAAGAACATCTCCAGGATTAAAGAACTAATATCTCAGCAGGACCTTGAAAAACTAATTCATGCATTCATCTTTAGTAGAATTGATTACTGCAACGGTGTCTTCACAGGTCTGGCAAAAAAGTCGATCAGACAGCTGCAGTTGATCCAGAACGCTGCTGCCCGCGTCCTCACTAGAACTAAGAAAGTGGAGCACATCAGCCTGGTTCTAAAGTCCCTACACTGGCTCCCTGTAGCTCAGAGAATAGAGTTTAAAATACTTCTGTTAGTCTATAAATCACTGAATGGCTTAGCACCAAAATACATTACAGACTTGTTGTCAGTGTATCAACCAGTATCAATCAGGTCTTTTGGCTCAAATCTACTCTGCAGAACCAGAACCAGAACCAAACATGGAGAAGCAGCTTTTAGTTCTTATGTTCCAGTAATCTAGAATAAACTCCCAGAAAACTGTAAAAGCTTTGTTTTAAATAATGATAAAAACTTATTTGTTTAGAGTGGCCTTTAAATGTGTTATCTAAACATTATTAGTTAATTTTTCAGTCCAATTTTCCTTTCGTTTTCTTATCCATCATTCTATTCTTTTATTTGTTTTAATTGCCTCTATTATTTGATTTTCTGTATCATTGTAATGTTTTTCCTTATGTACAGCGCCTTGAGTGCCTTGTTGCTGAATACATAAATAAACTTGACCTGACTTTCCTTTCCAGTGTTGTTTGCCATGATGCTGTTTGTTCACTAATGTTCTCCAGCAAACCTCTGAAGCCTTCGCAGAACAGCTGGATTTATGCTATAAATTGCACACTGGTGGAGTGTATTTATTAATTCGGTAATATCTGAAGGAAATTGGGATTAAAAAAATTTATTTAGGGGTATCAGAGTGACGGCAAATGCATACTGCACTATTTCATTTTGTTAAAAAGTGTTGAAAACCATTCACATTTCACATAAAATCCACATAAAAAATATTAAGGTTTGTGGTTTTAACATGGCAAAATGTGAAAATGTTTGAAGGGCAAGTACTGAATGTGGACAAAGAAGGACAACTTTCCAATTACATATATTGTCATTGTCTTTGGCAATTTTAAACCTTACAGGTAACTCTTGAGACTAACTCCTGTCTCCAAAAAGCCAGGGATAAGTCAATAGTTGTACCTTTCTCATTCACTCATGCAAGAAGTACATTAATCAATAGACACCTCTACAGCATGTTACCTTAAATGAGATATGCGCATTGGGATATAACAAAGAACTGCTCTCAGAGCTCTATTGTTGTTAACATTTCTGGCTACAATCTTTGCAATCGAACTTTTGTCGCAATGGGGTCCACAGATCGTCCATTTCAGGGCGTTCTCTGCAACACAAGGCCCAAGAGGACACAGTAAGGGTTTGTGTAAATAATAAAAAGACAGCAGTGCATCTTTAAAAGTTCATGTTTGATAAGTGCATGCATGAAAAAGTGTCATGTGTGTTTGACCATCCCTGAGGCCCTCTTCTGGTTTCCATGTTGAGACTTCATGTAAGGAGGTGCTGGGGAGGCTATGAAGATATTGTACCCAAGGAGGACTGACATCTAAACAGGGATGAGGGCCTGAGGATGTTTCCTCACCTTTAGTCACACACTATTACTGCTCTCACTAACTAAATGCAGCCACAGGGCGACCTGTGTCTGGGTCAGGATTTTTTTTTTCTTTACCCCTTTTTAAAAAAAAAGTAACGTCAGGCGCATTTGAGACAGTCGCAATTATGTTTCTTCTTCACACTACATTTTCCCTTTTGATGTGTTGATAAATGTCACCTCTCCTAAATGATTAACGAGCCTGTTAGAATTATCCAGAATTGTTCCTCAGGGACTCTTCTAGTCTCATGCGGCAACTCAGTTGTTTGTGATGCATTCACTTGTGATCTTGTTAATCAGTTTTGTTTTAAAGAAGGTTGGTATTTAGATATCTTGAGGTTAATGTCATTAGACTACATGAGTCAGTATCCATTTGTTTAAACTGTATAAGGAATGTTGCACAGGGTGTTCTGTTGGATCAGAAGACAAATCGAGATTTGTTTTCCAGTGGTATTTCTGCCACATTTTTAGCATTTGTTTTTAATGTATATTCAGTAAGTTAGGGCTGACCAGGTTCTCTTGTGTCACCTGTTGATTCTGAACAAGATGCCACTTGCTCAATTATTGCAAGGCTAAAACTAGGCAGACAGTAGACACTAATTGACTGGTTTTAGGAGATTTTTGCATGACAACTAAAATACTTCAGGATTAACCATTGCACCCAATGAGGGAGGGCAAACTCTATAACATGTCAAACCAACCAAAGCCAACAGAATGCATCAAACTCTTGCAAGGCCAAAATTTAAATGATAAATGCATCAGCTAGGATAGTAATTTGGTCATACTGCTTGATGATGCCCTGAATCTGATGGAAAAATTCAAACCTTTGATTGGTCGGCTCTCTTCCCCTCAATAACAATCAGATTTTTGTGTCAATTTACCATGCTGACTGTCCGCACCATTGCGGACTGGTCAAGACTTTGATCAAACTGGTAATAGTGGCAAAAACTATTGTAGTGTGTCTTCAGCTTAAGACACCACAGTGTAATGCATAAGTGATCTCTGAAGGTCTCAAGCTACTCTTGTTTCTCTTCCCCCTTTCCAATAGTTTTCAATAATTTTCAATTATTTGCCTATTTTGTTAGCAATAAGACTGCTTATCTATCAGTGACACTTCATTACATGTCACTGGGACATTAGCAGTCTTAAGGCCTGAAAATTTGATGTTTATAGAATGTTCTGGTTGTTCTTGATTAAATATTGTGATTTCTTCAAATATAGGGCATGCATTAAATAGGAGAATATAACATTTAGGCAGATATGTAGAAAGTATTTTTTAGTTTATCTTTGCTTTTCTAATCCTTGTTTGTTTGGTTTGTGTCACACTTAGTAATATTGGCCTACAATGTCTGTTAGAACATAACAATATTATTGCTTGTTAAGAGGAGCAACAAACCTTTATATATATATACATATATATATATATGTGTGTGTGTGTGTGTAAAGATTTTGATTCTCAGGTATTTTGTGTTGCTTTGCACAGGTCCTGTGGATCCTGCGGGCCAGATGGAAATAGATTAAGGATCATATGTTACCCAGGTGTGGTTTCAATGGATTTCTAACAACACACAGGGCTATCTTTGTTCTTTATTTGTTTTAAAATGATCTACAGAAATAGAAGTGAAACCCTGATAATTTCTTGTTAGGGAATAATAAAGTTGAATGATGTTTTAAACACAATAGTTTAATTTTGTAGTCTAAGGATGCTAGCTGAAGCACTTCTTTAGCTCCCCCCAGGTGTTTGTATGTTTAACAGAGATGCTTTATTTTTTCCGCTGCCTCCTTTGGAACTGGTTCATCGGCGCTGGATGGGGGTGGATGAACTACACTACTGGTATGATACTCACAGGCCTGTTGGCGTGAGACCCTGTTGTGAGATGAGTCTCGCAGTTAGCAGGGGCACAACTGTTTGGAGAAGGGTGTTGAGTGTTGGCATAGAGTGCGGAGGTGAAAGGAACTTGAGGTGCTGAAGAGCCTCATGTCGGTAGCCTCAGACGGTGTCTGCAGCAAGCGGGCTGGGCCTTGATGCGCTGGTGCATGGATAATGCTGGAGAGTATCCCACGGCAAAGCTGCACTTAACAGTACATTGATTTCAAACCCCTGTCTTCCCTCTGGAGGGCAGTGGAATGCATCTCAACAGGACAAATCCTTGCCCCTGCTTTCCATCTTTTCACCTCCTTCTGATTACTATGACTATTTACAATTTCCACAACATCCCCCTCGCCGTGTCTTCCTAATCCTGTGTTGATTTAGGTACACTATGTTTGTAAATGCCCTCAAGTCCCCATCTTTTAAGAGTCCCAGAGGAACTGAATGAAATTCAAGGGGACAAAGGCTCCCAATAGACCAGGGCCTTGAAGGCAGCATTTGGGGTAGGGCTTGCAGACGCAACAGGGCGGAAAAAATCTGTGGTCAAAATCAATGCATTGGCACTTTGATGGAGCTCTTTGACAGATTTGGGAATTTAACATTCCTCGCTTTCTCTCATGGCACCATCTGATGTCTTCAGCAATAGAGAAAAACAACATCCTCTAATCCTTTTGGGGAAAGATGGTCTCTTAATTTCTTCAGCCTCTGGGACAAAACATGACGCAATCAATTTTCATTTTTTTGCTTGTTTGAACAGTGGATTGCAAATGTATTCACAAACTTGAATGTATTTTATACTAATTTTCTTTGACAGACAAGCACAATGTAACTCATTATAATGAAACAAAAGCAGCAAAAAAAGCGAAGTCTGGATTTGTATTCAGCTCTTTTTGATCTGATACCACAAAATAAAATACAGTGTAACCAATTGCATTTAGAGTCCAATTGTATGTCATTTAATCTAATTTTGAAGAAACTTATGTCTTTGCAAAACATGCAAAACATTAAATGTGATAAAAAGCTATCAATCCTAACAGTGACACATGGTGGTGGCAGTGTCATTCTATGGGTGCTTTTCTTCCTTAGGACAGGGAAGCTGGTCAGTTAATGGGAAAATAAAAGGAGCTAAATACAGTCTTGAAAGAAAACCTGTTAGAGGCCACAAAAGACTCAAGACTGGGAGAGAGGTTCAATTTCCAACAACCATAAACATACAGCCAGGGCTATGATGGAATGGGTTAGATCAAAGCACATTCATGTTTTAGAATCTATAAGTCCAGACCTAAATGCCGTTGAGAATCTTGATGTTAACAGAACCTCTCTCTAACCTGACTGGGCGTGAACCATTTTACAATGAATAATGGATAAAACTATAAATTTCAAGTTGCTAAAAGTTGGTAGATCCTAATTAGTCCATATCATTCAAAAAAAGAGATCAAGTTTAGTTTATATTACCTCTTTTCCTTTTTCCTGATTAAAGGATGGAAAACTTTCTTTGTCATCAGCTGCCACACCTCGCAATCTGCATCTCTTTACGTGAGTCCCAGCACAGGTGGAGGCCAGTGTGGTGCTTTTTCCACTTGTTTAACTTCTGACTCATCTCCCAGCTGCATTATACCGATGCATGTTTCAGGAAGCAGTAAACACCACCCTTCTTGGTGCGCTAATAGGCTCTCAGCATCTTTAAGACTCGGGGTACAATTAAGAGGTGATAGTTTGATCTCCCACCTCGCAGTTCTATTTCTGAGCTGCTGCGTGATTATGTTGGAGGTTGACGGGCGGGTGAGGAACGGGCTCTATTTAAAGGAAGAAGCTGACTAGCACTTCTGAAAGCATACTCTCCTCAGAGCTGTTTTCACCTGTCTGAGTTCTATCACAACTTCATTGTGTTCATTTGCTAAAGTTTATCTCATGATTGCCCAATGATTAAGTAATAATCATGTCCCAAGGATGTATTTTTTTTATATAATATAATAACTGTATTTTGTTTTAAACACTTTAAAGGATTATCATTAGCTAAATGTATTTTAAAATAATATTTTTTCAGATTATTTTTGTTTTTTTACTTTGCTATTTCCGACATGTTTTATTGTTTATTATGTTGTTGCTTCCAGTGAAAAAAAAACAACATGTAAATTAAATCTGCAGAAAAAATAATGGACAACGCAAATGCATTTCTTGTAAAATGTTAATTACACGTCTCACTTTCTACAAATCAAACGTTGTTATGCAAACATGGAGTTTTGATTAATGTAGCATTGCCATCTGCTGGCGAGAGCAAGCTATTACACACGCTCATGCCAAAGGAAGTCCAAACCGTGGGGAGCGTGTCTGCTCTCTGGTTGTCATTTATCCGTAATAATTTCAACACGTTAATGTTAAGTTGTTTGAGGATGCATATTTTTTCTGTCAGATCTCTATGTGTGGGCTGGAGGGTATGGATGTTGCCTTGAATAAAATAGGTCCTGGGTTTGAATCCTGCCAGTGGATTTTTCAGGATCGTTAGGATTTTTCATGTTTTCCCCTATGCATGCATGGGTAAACCGACCAAAAGCATTCATATTAGTTTAGATTAGCTCCTTATATGAGCATGTAAGTACAATATTGTCTAACCTGTGTGTCTTTGGGTTTTATTGTGATAGGCTGGTGACCTGTCAAGGTTGTACCCTGCTTAAAGCCGATGTAACACTTGAGATAGGCACCAGCCCTACTGTGATCCTGCAAGAATTAGGCAGGTAAAGAAATGGAGGAAAATGTCTGTGTTGGGCCTGACAGACTAAGTAAATCTGACAGGTAAGAAAGATTCCAGTCCCTGAGCAGCATAAAGTTCATGGAAAATAAATGAGTGAAACTTTGGGCTTTTTCTGAGGACAAACTGTTGAGCACAACACTTTCATTATTTTACAAATACATTTTGATTTTATTAAATTATCAACATTGGAGTAAAAACAAAATCAACTGACATTAAAATTGTGCAATTTCATTAAAAAACATGTCTAAGAACATTTTGATCCAGGCTGGAACCAAGTGGAGCAGTTGTCAGCACTGTTGCCTTGCAGCAAGGAGGTCCTGGGTTTGAATCCTGGACTGAGGTGTTTCCCAGTGATGGACTGGCAGCCTGTGCCCCACCACTCACCCAATAGCCCAACCTCACCCCATAACTCTGCAAGGATAAGCAGGTGTAGTCGATGGGTGGATTCAAATGAGAAGATATCAACCCAAAAATTGTTGGACACATCACTCTATAGGTTAGTGGAAATTTGTTGTGATTACATTCAATTATTTTTTAAGCTTCTTGTTTTATCTCTGTAATTATAATAAAATTTAAAATATAGTATTTTTCAAATGTATGTCTATGGTGTTGCTGACAAGTTTTTATGTTGTTGCCCAGATCACGTTTAATCATTGGATTTTAATCGCTGCTTGGTATGTCAGTTGTAAGAGGAATTTATTTTGTATATAAAGTTTGATAGATTGAATTTTAATGTGATTCTCAGCTTTCTGATGTTGGTTTTGAGAGTTTTGAGTTACAGTATATAAAAATTATACATGTTTATTTTTTCCCTTATGACTAAAATCTAAAATAAGTAAAGTTTGTGCTAGTTTGCAAAAAATATAGTCTTTCAGGATTTAAAATGCGTCAGGATTTGTGCAACCATTCAACCACCTGATGTATTTCCTTTGTTAATTTGCAGCCTTCCATGGATATATGGTGTTATGTTGGTGAATTGATGCAACAAATGTTTATTTTGCTGATAATAATACGAAGAATAATAGTAGAAAGTAATACAATTCTTGTACTTTCATAAATATGTCCTAGTACTGAGACTTCTAGCAGAGCAAAGAGGATTTAGTAAGAAATACAGTAGCGTGTTCAGACTAGAACACAGGTGCAGGTAAAATTGGTTTAAAAGCTTAAAGTAATCATGTGACTTTAAAAAAAGCAGGTTTACAACTCCCCTAACTGGACCTAAGGTAAAACAGCAACAGCCACATAGATTTCAAGAAGTCTGCATGTATTTACTTTAAATTATAAATACAAAATGTTTTGATACGTCTCATTTTGGGCTGTTTCTCATTCAGCATTGACTATACCTTAAAATTATGGATAAAAATGTCAACTTTGTTCTTGTTAACTTTTACATTTTAAACCCAAAAATGTATACACAATATACACAGATACTTTATCAGATCACTTCTATAGCTTTTCATTACAGTGTGCATTTACTATGAATATTATTCAACACGCAAACATGTAAAAAGAATTGAATTGTTCTGTTCCTACATGCTTTTAGGAATTGGAAGTTATCCAAATCAGCAGTTTGAATAAACAAATGTGTTGCCAACTTGAACATGTAAGTCTCAAATACTTCTCAGAATGGAGGTTTTGCTTATTTAGTGGTACAAATCTAGGTAGTGACTGTTTTTCCAGGAGGTGTACATCAAATTGTGAGTCTTTATTTAGCCAGTTCAGGGGCATTTATTCTTAAAGGCAATTTTTTTGTGGAAAAGGCATGAAAAGAAAGACACCGTACTCAAAAATACACTCTCAGAAAGGAATAAGGGCTTTATTCTTGAGTTACAATGATTCTCATGCCTTGATTACCCCAAAATCTAACACAGACATCTTTAATCCAGGAGATGTCTAAAATAGATTGGCACTAGTCGTATGCCTCCCATTTAAGTAAAGTACAATGTACCTGGAGTTTTGCCCCGACCGGGATTTGAACTGCTGAGCTCTAAATATAGCAGCTTCTGCCACTATCACTTTGCCAAGGTGCCTGTCTGTTTGTAAACCACACAACAAATGAAGAAAGTGGCTTATACTGAGATTTTAGTACTAGGTATGTATTGGTGGCCGAGTCAAAGTAAACTGTCTTGCAAAGATGGTGGAGAATGAGAATGCTTAGATCCGAGACTTCCAGGTCCAATAACAAGATACAGAGTTCCTAATGTCAAGTTTTGTGGGTTGTTTGTGGGCAGACAGGAACTCATGAGCAACATGGTGAGTTGAAGGATTTAATAAAGGCAAAGCAAAAACACCTACAGCAAAGTACAAGGAGAACAGGGTAAGGACCACTGACAGAGGAACAGGCAATACAATGGCGGAGTAATGGGCATGGTTAGAGACGGATCCAGCAATGAACAATTAAAACCAGTGAGCTATATACTGAGGGAGGTGTGGAGAATGACATAGAATGCAGGTGTGCTAATCAGGGGATAATGTGAAGCAGCTGTGACAGAAGGAAAGTAGGGAGACTGAGGGAGGGAGACTACGTTCACACTGCAGGCAAATGTGATCCAAATCCACAGATGTGGCGCATATGTGACCCATATCCGACTTTTTCATGGCACTCTGATTAGTCCAATTGTGATCTTTTGATCTCCAAAAAAACTGAATTGTGCCACATTTTCATATGTCATACTAAATCAGATACGTATTTGATAGTTTCAAAGCATCTGCAGTCAGAACAATCATGTTACATTTCATCCGAGTTTTACGTCGGTTTCCTGGCTCTGACTACGCATCCATGTAGACTTCTCTACAGAACTACGAGTCACTGCTCCTTTTCTTACCTTTCTTAGTCTTGTTATGATGTGGTCATAATATTGTCGAATCCCATTGCTCAACAACTTAATAATAACACAGAGACACCAACATATTACTTCCGTAAGCAGTGTGCTCCTGTGTGATGCCTACATTCTCCTTCTGTGTATACAGGTCGCATTGGATTGTGAACCGTTTTGATTAAATCTGATGGCGGTTGCATTTAAATAGCAATTTAAACAACCAGCCAAAAAACTCTGATTTCAGCAAAAAATGTGAATTGAGCATCAAGACTTGCAGGATGAACGTAGCCATAGGCTACTTTTATATGTACATGAACTTTGATGACATTGCTGAGAATGAGAATAATAGATGAGAAAACCAGAATTATACACATGCAGCCATGGAAGTGATTGGAACACTGGAATTCATTGATCTGGTGGTGTGACTGGATACTTTTAGCAACATAGTGTATATGAGCTATAAAGGGCAGCTGCGAGAATATCCACTAAATAAAAAAGTAAATTAAGGTAAAACATAAAATGGAATAAAGTAAAATGAAAAAACAGACAGTTTGGCAGATTAGGCAACTGTCCTAATTAAGGCCATTGAACAGTCGGATGGCTTTGGGGACAAAGGACCATCTTAGTCTGTCTGTTGAGCATGTTAGTGACAGAAACCTGCCACAAACTATTTCTCCGAAGCCAATTCTAAGATCTCTAGTATTATGCCGACCACAGAGGCAGCTTTGTTTACCAGCCTGTCCAGGCATCCAGCATCCCTCTTCTTAATGCTGCCTCCCCAGCACACAACTGCATAAAAGAGGACACTGGCCACTACAGTCTGATAGAACTGTAGTGGCCAGTGGTCAATGGTCAACGTCTGTAGGCAGCTGCTCAGCTACCTATAGATGCTGAAATAACCCAGCCTCCCAAGGAAGTAAAGACAGCTCTGCCCCTTTTTTGTGCAGGATATTTGCTGACCAGTCCAGATTATCGTTTATGTGTAATACCAGGTATTTTTAAGTCTTGACCACCTCCACATTTACCCGCTTGATGTAACTGCCCGCAGAGGGGGGCTCGACCTCCTGAAATCCACCATTTCCTTGTTCTTTGTAGTGTTTAGTTGGACATGGATGACCTAGCACCATTCCACAAAGTCCTCAACCAACCTCATTTTAACCACAGAAAAGATAATGGTGAGAAAATTGCAATCAGGACTGACAGCTGCAGAGTACCACACCCACTAGCGAAGATCTGTTCAACAGTGAAGAGCCTCACACATACACACAAGCAGACCAGAATAATGTCACTTGAAGCACTAAGTCCAACCACAACCCATGTCTTGTGAAGCTCTTCCAAACTATTAAATGGGCTTTGCTTCAAAATCCTCTCCACAAACTTCTGGTGTTGTCTCCCTGTTGCTTGTGCACCCTCTATTTCACTACACTTTTTTTTTCCTTTCACTCAATTTTCAATTTATAAGCTTGAATACAACACTTTGTGAACAACTGGCTTGTTTAGCAAATACTTACACTCCTTTAGAGGGTGTCAGCGACTGTGTGCTGGAGAATTATTGAGTCAGAAGCTGTCTCCATGACTGTCATAACATAACATTTGTGAAATAAAATATATATTTTTTAAATATTGGTCTGACGTAAAAGTCCAATTGCAGGTTTAACATTAACTTTAAGCATTCTCAGAATGAACGGGAAAAAACCCACTTGAAACATATCACTGTGTGTAAACCTTCTATGTGAGTTTTACTTTTTGAATTTAATTACTATCATAAATTAAGTCTTCGATTAAATTCTAACTGAGATGCACTTGTAACTGGACAATAACGGACCTATTTGCCTTGTAAAGTGCTTTGACATTTTATGAGCTATTTCTATAGTAATTGACGTAACTGAATTTAACTGAATTAAATTAAATTCAATTAAATTCAAACATACTTTATTAATCCCAAAGGGAAATTAAATGTTGTTGTAGCTCATATTATGAAGGTTTCCTCAAAGAGCCGTTGTAGATGCTGATGTCTGTGGGCAGGAAGGATCTCCTGTAGCGCTCCGTCTTACAGCAGATCTGAAGAAGCCTCTGACTGAAGACACTCTGTTGTTGTAGGACAGTCTCATGAAGAGGATGCTCAGGGTTCTCCATAATGTTCTTCATTTTATGAAGAATCCGTCTTTCCACAATGATCTCCAGAGGTTCCAGAGGAGTCCCCAGAACAGAGCCAGCCTTTTTTATCAGCTTGTTGAGCTTTTTTAAGTCCCTGGTTCTGATGCTGCTTCCCCAGCAGATGATGGCAGAAGAGATCAGACTTTCCACAACAGACTTATAGAAGATATGCAGCATCTTGCTGCAAACACCAAAGGACCTAAGCTTCCTCAAGAAGTACAGTCTGCTCTGTCCCTTCTTGTAGATGGCTTCACAGTTGCATCTCCACTCTAGTCTGTTGTCCAGGTGAACACCGAGGTATTTATACTCCTCCACCACCTCCACTTCTTCTCCCATGATAGAAATAGTTTTTGACTTATTCCTGTTTCTCTTAAAATCTACAATCATCTCCTTTGTTTTAGTCACGTTTAAAATGAGATGATTGTTTCTACACCATGCCACAAAGCGGTCCACCACCTTCCTGTACTCAGCTTCTTGTCCATCTCTGATCCACCCCACGACTGCAGAATCATCCGAGTATTTCTGTAGATGACAGGAGTCTGTCTTGTACTGGAAGTCTGAGGTGTTCAGAGTGAAAAGGAATGGTGAGAGTACCGTCCCCTGTGGTGCTCCTGTGCTGCTGACTACCTGGTTAGACTCACAACCCTTCAGTCTCACATTCTGTGGTCTGATTGTCAGGTAGTCTTTGATCCAGGAGATTGTTGAGGCCTCAACCTGAGTCTTCTGGAGTTTCTGACAAAGCAAATCAGGTTGGATTGTGTTAAATGTTCTGGAGAAATCAAAGAACATGATCCTCATAGTGCTGCTGGCTTTGTCCAGATGACAGTGGGTTTGTTGAAGCAGGTGTTTGATGGCATCTTCAACTCCAACTCCACAGCGATAAGCAAACTGAAGGGGGTCCTGATAGTTTATTGTTTGCTTACTCAGGTGGGCCAACAGGAGTCTCTCTAGGACCTTCGTGATGTGAATTGCGTGCTTGTAATTTTTATTGTGCCTTCTTGTTGTATTAGTCGTCCCTACACGAGCAAAGTTGTTGACAGCAGCAGAAACAAATCTCTTCCATACACACAAAAATCCCGCTTGGGACTTATTTCAGTCAACAGAAAAATATATCCCGCCCTATTGTTACGTTCTTCAAGCTGATTGGTCGAGGGAATACAGTTCTGAAAGCTAACTGGCTATCTGCCACTGTCAACAACTTTAGAGGCGTGTTTCTATGCTGTAGTTAGGAGAACGCAGAACCAGAGCTCAGGGAAGTGGACCCCGGCGCTTTACTGTACTTCAACCGGTGACTGAAAGCAGATGTCGGGCTGAGCAACTGACGACAGCAGTCATGGAAGATTTCAGAGAACAAATGAACCCCCTCCTTAGCAGAGTGAGTACCCGGAAAAGACGTCTGAATGTTAGCTTATTATCGTATTTGTCCGGCTCTTTGTGTTTGCCAAGCAAAAGCACAAGTCAAAGGGGATGCTTGATTATCACCCGGTGACTTCTATTGTTAGCCGGCTTTCCTTTCGTAACTCTCCGTACAAATGGTAAAGGTTATTAGACTCTTTTAAAATGTAAATTTGAATAAAGATAGCAAATATTCGTCCCTTTACGTCTTAATGTCTTTGTTTAGAGGGTTGTTGCTAAATTGAAGGTTCATTATGATACGTTATAACGTTATTATTAAAACATCAGTATACCCTTATAGTTTAAAAGATGTGCTTCTTGTAAGTCTGAACATAAGCTTCACTGTAAAAACCTTTAGGATATGAAAACATTAGTAGTCTAATAAGCCCGTGTTGCGTCTGTAAATCTGTTTGTAAATGACTGATTAACAGTTAACCGCTTTAAGCATTTTCCGCTCACACGCCACGTTACTTTACGTCATGTGTCCCATTAAGTTCTACAGCTGAGTCGTTACAATTACAGCCTCTTTTGCATACCGAATGAGACCCATTTTATGATGTATTCTGTAGATAACCCACTGCTGGTGATTTTACTGTGAAAGATAACACAACTTACAAAGGTCAAATAAACCAAACAGAAAAGCATGACCCTCCTTACATGAGTTACAGGGACGTATTCAGTGACTTGTGTGTTGAAATAGACAATCACATCCTGTCTGCTGGGTGTCACTCTCACACAGGTTGAAAAGCATCGCACCATGCAGGGTTATAAAGACCAGAAAAAGAAGCTTGCTGCAGAGCTATGTTTAAAGAGCATGATGATGGTGTGATATCAGTGGTGGTGTAGAGTTGTTCACTGCTCTTCTGCATGTGTAGGCCTACTGTATGCATGTGCGTATAAATACATTTGCATGAATTCCCGGAAAGTCAAGGGGTTGCATTATTGCAGTGCACTTCTTACATGTGTGACACATGACCCCCACAGGCAGTAATTCACCCAAGACATTCACTTGTGCTTATTTAAATCCCCAAGAACTTACCATTGTTCTACAATTGTACAATTCTATCAATGGAGTATTTAGATTGTATATGCATGTTTATAAACATGAATGCTGTTTCAAACAGGGGAATATTGTTACTTTTTAGTTTTCTTTCTGACCAGGGCTTTTGTTCTGATAAAGAGGAGTTCTTTAAAATGTAATTTTGCTGACCATGGCCTCAGAAACATGCTTCAAATGGAATAAGCTCTTCTAAGATTTCAAATAAGTGCTTTTCAATTTTGCCCAGACTGTTTCAGAGCTATAGAAGCAAAATAAACAGGATACAAAATGACAATAAACAGTCATTTTTCTAGATCAGAGGGTTCTCAGATAATATAAACCAATGGTCTGAAAAGATTGATGATGTGCAAATCCCTGTTTTTTTATTTGGTTTTAACTTAAAAGATGAAGAAACCACACATAATGCACACAATCTTCCTTGTGTAAGCATCCCATAGCATAATCCTGCTACCACCATGTTTTATGGAGGCGATGGTGTGTTCAGAGTGATATGCAGTGTCAGTTGTCTGCCACCCATTGTGTTTTGCATGTATTCCAGAAGTTATGTTTTGGTTTGACCAGAGCACCTTCTTCCACATGTCTGCTATGTCCCCTATGGCTTGTGACAAACTGCAAAAAGGACTTCTTATTACTTTTATTGAACAGTAGCCTTTTTTTTCCCACTCTTCCATAAAGACCAGATTTGCAGAGTATCCGATTAATAGTTGTCTTGTTGACCCGTTCACTGAGCCGTGGATCTCGTTAGCTCCTCTAGAGTTACTGAGCCTCTTGGCTGCTTCTTTGTTTATTATTTCCCTTGCCCCAGCGGTCTATGGTCTATGTATGGTCATGGCTTCATAAGTTTGTAGTTGTGCCGTACACTTTCAATTTTCAGATGATGGATTGAATAGTTCTCTATGGAACGTTCAGACCCTGGGATTTTATAACTAAACCCTGCTTTAAGCTTCTCTACAACTTTATCCCTGATCCATCTGGTGTATTTCTTAGTCTTCATGATGCTGTTTGTTCACTAGTGTTTTCTAACAAACATCACAGAACAGCTACAGGGGTTGGACAATGAAACTGAAACACCTGGTTTTAGACCACAATAATTTATTAGTATGGTGTAGGGCCTCCTTTTGCGGCCAATACAGCATCAATTTGTCTTGGGAATGACATATACAAGTCCTGCACAGTGGTCAGAGGGATTTTAAGCCATTCTTCTTGCAGGATAGTGGCCAGGTCACTACGTGATACTGGTGGAGGAAAACGTTTCCTGACTCGCTCCTCCAAAACACCCCAAAGTGGCTCAATAATATTTAGATCTGGTGACTGTGCAGGCCATGGGAGATGTTCAACTTCACTTTCATGTTCATCAAACCAATCTTTCACCAGTCTTTCTGTGTGTATTGGTGCATTGTCATCCTGATACACGGCACCGCCTTCAGGATACAATGTTTGAACCATTGGATGCACATGGTCCTCAAGAATGGTTCGGTAGTCCTTGGCAGTGACACGCCCATCTAGCACAAGTATTGGGCCAAGGGAATGCCATGATATGGCAGCCCAAACCATCACTGATCCACCCCCATGCTTCACTCTGGGCATGCAACAGTCTGGGTGGTACGCTTCTTTGGGGCTTCTCCACACCGTAACTCTCCCAGATGTGGGGAAAACAGTAAAGGTGGACTCATCAGAGAACAATACATGTTTCACATTGTCCACAGCCCAAGATTTGCGCTCCTTGCACCATTGAAACCGACGTTTGGCATTGGCATGAGTGACCAAAGGTTTGGCTATAGCAGCCCGGCCGTGTATATTGACCCTGCGGAGCTCCCGACAGACATTTCTAGTAGAAACAGGAGAGTTGAGGTGCACATTTAATTCTGCCGTGATTTGGGCAGCCGTGGTTTTATGTTTTTTGGATACAATCCGGGTTAGCACCCGAACATCCCTTTCAGACAGCTTCCTCTTGCATCCACAGTTAATCCTGTTGGATGTGGTTCGTCCTTCTTGGTGGTATGCTGACGTTACCCTGGATACCGTGGCTCTTGATACATCACAAAGACTTGCTGTCTTAGTCACAGATGCGCCAGCAAGACGTTCACCAACAATTTGTCCTCTTTTGAACTCTGGTATGTCACCCATAATGTTGTGTGTATTTCAATATTTTGAGCAAAACTGTGCTCTTACCCTGCTAATTGAACCTTCACACTCTGCTCTTACTGGTGCAATGTGCAATCAATGAAGACTGGCTACCAGGCTGGTCCAATTTAGCCATGAAACCTCCCACACTAAAATGACAGGTGTTTCAGTTTCGTTGTCCAACTCCTGTATGTAACAGGGCATCAAAATAATCTAGTTCGTACCAGTTTCAAATTGGGTAAAACAGACTCAGACGACCAAAAGTGACATCATAGACTGTCATTACACGTTGAAAAACAACTAGTGAAACACAAAGTTCACTCCATAATTCAATATCGGTATCAGCAAAAGCTCAGCATACTCATCTCTCTTTGTGATCATATCTGTCTTTTGCAGCGCTGCTGATAAACTTTGACCCTCTTGTCTTGAAATTGACATCTGGACTCACTGGTTCTTTGCAGCACTTTGATCATTTTCTTTTTTCAGACATCCTGATTTGTTGCCATGGTTAAGATCACTGTCCTGTTGCATGACCCAACTCGAGCCAAGCTTAAGCTGTCAGACAGATGGTCTTATATTTGACTCTACAATACTGTGGTATACAGAGCAGTTCATGGTGGACTTAGTGACCACCAGGTGCCCAGGCACAGAAGCAACACCGTATTAACACTACAGCTTGCTGCACACCTCTTGTGGATTACGGCAACTTAACTCGAACCAAAAATGAACTTATACGCTTATATGCTCAGTCATTGTATCATTAAAACATGGGTTATAATTTCTTGACTTATAGTAGTTTTAATTGGTTTGATCACACTCTTCTTTCTGAAAGTACTTACACTCAAAGAACGTAGACTGGGTACAGTACAAAGAGTCTGTATGTGCTGTATTCCAATTAGTCTGTGGGATTTATTCTCTTGTGTAATGTCATTGTATTAGTTTAGCAAGAAGACTAAGACCATTTCATATGCTTGTTCTACATAATTACTGGCAGTGTTAGTAAATATAACATGTCTAGATCCGTAGATCATGGAGACCATACATTAGCATTTTTCTGGAAATAATAAATCCAGTAATTATGACTAAAGGTTATTTTGATGTGCTCTTTTCCAGGCTATTTTCTAGTGGTTCACTGATTACAGTTTCTTGCTGATTACTGGTCTTTAAATAGCCCGACCTGCCAATTCCGATTTTGATACCAATTTTTTTATAACTGACACTGTCAGGTGTTATAAGGTCACAATACTGTACACCTTCAAAGTTCCAATCTTATTTTATTCAAAAACATTGAACAATACCCATGAAACAATACAAACTTGTTTTAACTGCATGAGGCAGTGCTCTCAATTATAAATGAAACATTTAGAGCATTCCAATTGCTTTAGTCTTCCATTTTTCACATTTTAAAGGAAACAAAACTTGGACAATAGGTTAGATTAGTATATAAGATCAGTGGATAAGATCGGTTTCACATGTAAGTATCAGCTGATCACCGATCTACTAAAATTAAGACAATCAGGGCAGATCGATCGGCCAGCCGATTAATCAGTGCACTCCTACTTTTTTCCCTATATCATGGTCAGATTTTGTGTCCTTCCTTGCTAGCTTTCTTGCTTCCTTCTTTCCTGCCTACCTTCCTTGCTCGCTCGTTCACTTACTTACTTACTTACTTACTTAAAATGAAGTAAGAGACTGAGACTTCTGGAAAATTGAGTCTGCAAAGGTATGGTATTTTTACATGAAACATGTTGGAACCCTTTTATTTATGTAACAAAAAAATATTCAGTTAGCAGAAGACTTGTATGAAAATCTTCCTCCTTAAGGGAAGGACTAGCAACAGTACTGATAATTAGCACTTGATTATATGATAATTTGCGAGTGTGAGCATCTTCATAAAAGTAGACATTTTGGTGTTGTTAACAAACAGCCAGGTGAGGAAGATCTCTGAGAAACAATTTTAGATCCATCTTAGTCTGGAAAGCGTTGAAAGTCTTTTTTGAGAAAAATCTAGAGTATCATTCTGCAGTGAGAAATATTATCTACAAGTAAAAAACATTAAATAGATTTGCCAATCCTTCTGGAGTAGAAGTCCCACGCAACCCTAAAGCGTGACTATACAGAGAACAGAGACATTGCAGAAAACCCCAGACTCCCTATGTCTTAGTGATAATTTTAAGTGCTAAAACATGACATCGAAAAAATGGTGACTGAATTTATACAGCGCCTTTTTAGGGAGGATGGACGGATTGGTTTGTCAAAGTTGCATTGTCTCCGGCTGTGTAATTAACTTAAATTTGGATGATCTACTCTGTGTGGATTCAGTCAGTAGATGTCACTCTTTCTGCTGAGTTTAATGTAAAGGTATATTAAGATCATCATTTCAATTTAACATTTAGTTTTACCTTTATCCTTCAAAACCCTTTTAGGCTAAGTCTTGTTGACATTAACCGAGGCTGATTTTAGATGATGTGTTCAGTGTTTCTGTTGCTATTTCTGTTACTTATTGAGAGGTCACTTTAAATGAGTAAATGAACTAGCTAAAAACTGCTCATATTTTAAAAATGTGCTCTTTTGACCTCCTTATGTGAGAGATTTTGTTGCATACAGGAAACAGATAGGGGGCTCTTTAGATTATTAGAACTTGTTGAAAGACACATCTAACCTTGATGCTTTGGCTGGGATTGTATGAGTCAAAGTCAAAGGAACGAAGGCGTTTGGAGCCTGATGAATTCACAGCAATCTGCCCTTTTTTAATTCACTGCAGACTGCAAGGAGCACCGACCCAACACCTGTGCATGTTTCTATTTATCTTTGTTGGGGGGGATGACTCTTCAGTTCTGACCTGAATACCTCAGCGGCTAAGGACTTGTATGTCCTCCAAATGTGAATGTGTGCCCTCCGTCTGATAGTGTGTATGTGTGTGTGTTTATAAGCTGTTGGCTGGGTGAATGAAATATTCATGGTGGCATGGTGGGATTGGCTGCTGTGCATGGAGAGGGGCTGACGGGGTAGAGCAGAGCACTGTGTGTTCTGAAGCAGCTCGCCCTCCCTTGTATAAAGAGATGAGCAAAGGAAGAGAGAACAGGCAAGTGTGACACTGTCGTTGTTAACGCTCGGCTCACAGACGCCCCCCCCTCCCCTCATACAACACACATAACCGCCACGGAGAGGGAACTGGTTTACGTCCCTACTGTTTCTGCTTTGCGGATGTTTTGGTCTAAATGGATGAGCAGAGCAAAGAGGAACATGTGCTCACGGTATGTCTGCTCTTTAATATTTGTGTTTGTGTGCTCAGCATCCGTTTTCTGCACTTGGAGCACAACCCACAGGCTCTAGGTGTGCTGTAACGCTCGTGTGTTTATAGCAATTTGTCAGCTTGTGGTTCTCTTCCGTTGTGCACTAATGAATTGGGCCAGGAGGTTGCTACGTTTGACCAGAATAGAAAAGAATGCATGTATTGTGACAGAAGAAATGATAGCTCTTGAAACAGAATGATTTTTAATATGCCCTTTAATGGCCCAAAGCAACATGAACGAGAAAAAAGCTATCAGAGACAGTTATGGCTGCTTGAAAGAACGGGACGAGCTGAATAAGAAGGAAGCGAGGAAAGAAAAAGCCAAGCTGTGAGAAAATGGTTCTGTCAAGGTAACAGAATCAAAACACAAAGCTTGTTATCTGTAGCAATGATGTTCATTAACTGACGGTAAAATAATTGAAATTTTAAAAACTGATAAGCCTAGACTTTCAGAATTGGGCTTTAAGGAAGTATAACATTTCAACACAGAAAGGTAACTAAAAAGACTTTTTACTCCATCCAAAATTGCTGACATAAAGTAACCCCAGATTTTTGGATAATTAAAGATAATTAAACCGCTGGACTTTAGAGACATTATGTAGATAAGGCATTATAATGTTTTTTTCTGTGTTTGTGTAGTTTGGACCAAACCTGCTGAATACCGTCAGATCTTAAGGTTTTGGAGATATAGTGCTGTGCATAAGTATTTGACCCCTTACGAATTTCACCTGTTTTTTTTCACACGGATCATCAAACAAACCTGAGTAAATACATTTTAATTTAATTTATTATTTATTGTCATTCTATGAACTAATGGCAGTGAGACTTTTACGTCACATGAGAGAAATTATGTCCCACTCTTCTTTGAAGAATTGTTTTACTTCAGCCTCACTGGAGGGGTTTCAAGCTGAATAGACTATTTAAGGTCATGCTTCTGCATCTAAACTGGTTATAAGGTTGTAATTTGACTAGGCCATTGCAAAACCTTAATTTTCTTATTTTGGAGCCATTCACAGGTGAACTTCCTGATTTGCTTTGGGCCATTATGTTGCTGTTTAACGCAAGTGCTCTTAAAACTGATGGCAAGAAGGTGACCTTCAGCTAGAGATCAAAATTAATAAACCTATTAATTTTGACCAGTTGTCCTGAAGTAGAAGAGCAGCCCAAGACCATTGCATAACCACCAACATGTTAAACTGTTGTCAGCAGTAGTTTTTTGACCTAGAACTCCCCTATGGGAGCCCTTTTTGTCCAGTCTCTTTTTCTCTATTAATCAGGATCAGTGGCGTTAAAGAGACAAGTGAGGCCTGCAGTGCTTTGGATGTTCTTCTGGGTCTCTTGTGACCTCCTGGGTAAGTCATTGATGTTCTCCTGGAATAAGTTTGGTTGGTCGGCCACTCCTGAGAGGGTCCACCACTGTTCCAGGTTTTCTCAATTTCTAATGGGTCTCACTGTGGTTTACTGGAGTCCCAGATTCGTAGACATACTTTTGGATTGGTGGGTGGGGAATGTGTCTTAGCATCCTCTTTCCCATGTTGCCAGGTTGGTTTGGATAGCTTTTTCCCCTTTATAAATGAAATACTTATTTGAAAACGGCTTTTTATTGTTACTCGGGTTAACTTTGACTTATATTAAAATTTGTTTTATGATCTGAACCAGTTAACTGTAACCAAATGTGAAAAGAGAAATCTGTAGGGGGTTGAATACTTTTTCACAGAATATTAAGGTCAGAGTTATTCATGTTAGGTATAGCGTGTTTAATAATCAGAACATATTTTTTGACTAGCTGATCGTTGGTCAGGGCTAGTCAAGCTAAATATCATCTAATTTTTGTCACAGAGTCTTGGTGCATCTCTGTTCATACATGTTATATGTTACAGTATCTGCATTGAAAATACTTACCCTGGCTTGGTTTACGATGTATACTGCTTTTAGTTATTAATATTTTTAGTGTTTGATTTCCAGGCACGATGTTATAATTTGACATTAATGGCTTCAAATGATTCTAATTATTATCATTTGTAATGGAAATATTTCATTTGGCATTCATTTGAGCTTTGACTGTAATTAAAAAAAAAGATCTCTCCCACTATGAAGCACATCTGTTACGTTACTCTCTGTTGATTGGATCAGTTCCCAGTTACTGCAAGGCTGGCAAAGAGGGAATCCGTTGTGTTGGCATGTTGAGTGGCTAGTTGCTCATTTCTCTGCCTGTTTGGCAGCTATGAAGATATTTTCCACCCATGCAAACATGTTAATAAAAGTGAGGT
Source organism: Girardinichthys multiradiatus (assembly GCF_021462225.1). NCBI lineage: Eukaryota > Metazoa > Chordata > Actinopteri > Cyprinodontiformes > Goodeidae > Girardinichthys > Girardinichthys multiradiatus. Next base: position 38,335,676 of record NC_061806.1, on the reverse strand, counting down.
TAACATGGCTCTTTAAAAAGTACATTTTATAGTTAATTTGCTTAACATTGGCATTGCCTCTTTAAGTGTGATATTTGTTGCTCTTAACTTGTCTTTATTTTTATCACAGTAGAGAAATTCTTTGCATTCTTGTTTCTATTGTTGCTGTTTTTGTTGTAATGGCTATTAGGTAGCGGCTCTTAATGGTTCCAGTCATTTAAGCGTACACTATAATAACTTTCCTTCAGGCTGAACCTGTTATTGCTTGAAAACATGGTACACACTGTAAAAAAGCACATTAAAGCTGTAGAACATGACTGAGGGATGCTCATAGCGACAATAATTGAGGCAAGGCCACAGCTGGCTTTTATGGCAAACCAGCTGTTGAAGACTAAAACATTTTGATATACTGTAGCAAGCTAAGCTTTGAATTAGGACAGATTCAGATTAAATGTACTAAATCTAAATGTATTTATTATTTCAGCAACTGAAGTTGCTGAAATAATAAATAACCCTATTGGTCTTTTGTGGTGAACTGGTAAATGCCCGTGCTGAAGAGCATGCACCATTAAAGGTAGGCACTGCTCTTATGCACAATATATCAAAAATAATTTGTTAGCAGTTTGCGCAATTATATTTTCACAATGGAAAGTTTGGAATGCATTCATTGGTGGCTAATATATTTTAACTACATGAGTAGTTAAAATATAAATATAAAATATAAATATAACTAGTACGACAAGTACAAGTACGAGTACACTTTGCATGCCAGTATATGGACAAATAAGTCTGTATTGAAGGATGTTGATAATTGCAGTACCCTTCAAATTAAAAGTCTTGTTTCTAAGATTGTATCTGATTTATCAAATATTAAATTAAAATACGTAATAAAACATTATTAATTACTAATGAGATTTATTATAAAATTGCCATAAACTGAACACTGAACACTTTATGGATTAATAATGACACTTCCTCAACTTGCAATATATTTATGTACAAATCCCATTTGCAGTATTGTTTTAAAGTGCAAATATATCTTGAGTACAACCAGAAAATAATGCAAATAAACTTCACACAACTGCTGGCAAGTTCTTCTGCATCTTTGGTCCTAAGTAATGCCTGTTATCTCTAATGTATTGTCTGTCTTATTGAATCTTTAAGCCTACTTTTTTCATTGTTATTGACATTTTCTGTTTCCCAATAAATTATTTAAATCGTTTTATTGCCCAACGATAAATGCTCACACCTGTCATCGATCACAGTGTTCATGATGCTTAAGGTTACATTAAAAGCTGAAAGCATGTATCAGAAAGACAGGAGTGAGGAAGCTGTGAATTTATCACAACGGATCTCATCTTAACAGTATTTAAAATTCATAATAAATTGATTGGGAATCACTGGCGTAGCACCTGTATATCTGATTATTCAAATAATCAGTGGATTAAGTGGATTAAGAGTTTTTGATATTTAAAGTACTGACCTACTCAGCGTGTTATGATTTGGAGTTGTTTGGTTTTTGGTTGCGGGTTTTTATATTTATCACAGTTAAGGTTTTGAATCATGCTTCTGTTTATTATTTTCCTGGTCATGCTTTAGTTTTTATCTTCTAGTTCATGTTTTGTCAAGTTAGGTTTTTGGATCTGATTATGCTTTAGTTTCATGTTTCTATTTCTTTATATCCTTGAATTTCTGTTTTGCTCCAGTCACATTGTGTTCTCTCCTGTCTGTCAATTAACTTCATTTGGTTCACCTGCACCTAGCATTCAGTCTCCTCGTTTCACCTGGCTCTTATTCTATATATACACATCTGTTCTGTTTATTCCTCACGGAAACATTTTGGATCATTCACTCACTCTGTTCATGTCTTGTCCTTTTGCTCATGCCAAGCCTGTCTTGCCAGCCTGCCCATGTCTGTTTTTGCCATCACCCTCTGAAGTAAGTTTTTTTGTTCATTAAATCATTTCACCTACCGTCATGCTGCCTGTCCGTCTGCATTCCGGGGTCCTCCGCTTCACAAACCCTGACAGAATGTTTCCGCCTAACTTGGACCTCGCGGACGGAAGGCAGGAGAGCGCCAGGGATCGCTGGGTTCAGCAGCAGATGGAGGAGGCAATGAGACATCTACCGGCCGATCTGGAGGTTCTGCCCTCTCCACTGCTGCTGGAGCAGATGGAGCGTGAGGCGGTTTAGCGACCTTCTCCACCTTCTTCCCTGGTTGCGCGCCCTGATCCGGCAGCAAAGCCGGCATCTTTCTCCCGCCGCAGAAAACGCCGGCGTGGAGCCTTTCCCTGCCTTTCAGCCGGCGAGGAGGAGTCTCCCATGGCCGCTGCTGTGACGTCCGAAGCGGTGGTTTCCCTGCCAGCTGACGTGAAGGCTACAGCAAGTATTCCCGCATCTTCGTCTGCCACGGCACCGTCTCCCAGGCTCGCTGCACCTCTGCCCAAGCTGTCTTCACACTCTCCAGCCCAAGATTTTGTGGCGACGCCAGACGAGCTGGAGGAGCGGTTAAGGTTTTTTGCTCGCCAAATTAAGAGCTTCAGGAGGACCAGTCTCCTGTATTCCTCTCCAGAGCTTATGGAGGAAATCAGGCAGATGGAGGAGGATTACCGGACAGCAATAAGGCAGTTTTACTGTTGCCCACCTCCATCCTCTCCAAGTCTCCAGAGAGCTGCTGCAGCTCAGTCCACGTCAGGTCTTCAGAACGCTGCTGCAGTCCAGCCCACGTCAGGTCTTCAGAGCGGTGCTGCAGCTCAGTCCACGTCATGTCTCCAGAGCGCCACCATTGTACAGCCCAAGTCTGCCTCAACCTCCTCCACACGCCGCAGAGGACGTTGTAAGAGGGACGCCTCGGCTCAAGTCATCGGGGTCCCGGTGATGCCTCGGTTCAAGTCATCGGGGGTCTCGGCGATGCCTGAGCTCCTGTGCACGCCACTGAGGGTCTCGGCGATGCCACAGCTCCTGCTCAAGTCACTGAGGGTCTGGCTGACGCCTCAGCTCCTGCTCAAGTCTTTGAGGGTCTCGGCGATGCCTCAGCTCTTATGCACACCACTGAGGGTCTCGGTAACGTATTGGCTCCTGCGCACACCACTGAGGGTCTCGGCGACGCTTCAGTTCCTGCCCACGCCACTGAGGGACTCAGCAACACCTCAGCTCCTGCTCAAGCCAATGAGGGTCTGGCTGACGCCTCAGCTCCTGCTCAAGTCTCTGAGGGTCTCGGCGATGCCTCAGCTCTTGCGCACGCCACTGAGGGTCTCGGCGACGCTTCAGCTCCTGCGCACGCCACTGAGGGTCTTGGCAACGCCTCAGCTCCTGCGCATGCCACCGAGGGTCTCGGCGACGCCTCAGCTCCTGCTCCTGGTCTGAAGGCCCTCCAGGGGTTCAAGGAGAGATTAGTTCTCATCCTGGCGTCTGAAACCAGAGACGAGGGGTTTGAGGACGAACCGCCACCTGACCCTGTTCCTGAGCGGTTCGAGAAGGAGCTCGCCCTCGTCTTGGCATCTGAACCCAGAAACGAGGGGTTCGAGGAGGAAGCTATGCCGGATCCTGTCTCTGAGGGGTTCAAGGAGCAGCTCGTCCTCATCTTGGCCTCTGAACCCAGAGACGAGGGGTTCGAGGAAGAAGCGCCGCCGGATCCTGTCTCTGAGGGGTTCAAGGAGCAGCTTGTCCTCGTTCTGGCCTCCGAGGGACCCCCAGACTCTGCTTCAGCCTCTAAGGGATCGCCAGGCACCGTGAAGTCCAAGTCTGACTCCAAGCCTGACACCAAGCCTGGCTCCAGACCTGACTCCAAGGCTCCGGAGTTCCACCGAGTTTCTGGAGGGTCCTCTACTCTGCTCGGCCGACCTCCAGACTGAGGGTCCTCTATTCTGCTCGGCCGACCTCCAGAGTCCTCCAGACCGTCAGTTCCTTCGTCGCTGGCCACCAAGGTCTCTACGTCCCTGCTGACCTCCTTGTCTTCACCTTCCTCCTGACCTTTGTGCCTGCGCGGGGCAACGTCCTGGTCGCCCGCCTAAACTTTGTGCCTGCGTGGGACGACGTCCTGGTCGCCCGCCTGAACTTTGTTTTGGTTTTTGTCTCTGGCCCTCCTGCCGAGACCCCCTCCGCCTGCCCTGTTCGGGTTGTTTTTGGTTTTTTTGGACTCTTGGGGTGTCTGGTCCGCCCTTGAGGGCCCATGTCTGTTTTTGCCATCACCCTCTGAAGTAAGTTTTTTTGTTCATTAAATCATTTCACCTACCGTCATGCTGCCTGTCCGTCTGCAATCCGGGGTCCTTTGCTACACAAACCCGGACACAGCTATAGTTAATGTACAAAATCATTTTCTGAAAAAATTTTTTGTAGGTGTTTAAATAAAATAAAGATATTTGTTATTCTATAAGCTACATTTTTCTGTCGCTGTATTTATTTGTCTATTTTCCTGCTGTCTTTGTCTTGTGCGCATGTATTTTGCTGTTAAAATATGCTGCGCAGTCTGATTTAACTTTTTAATTCTAAAAATAATAAAAAATTATAAGACAGTCTTCATTCCTTTTGGTTTGTATATAAAGAAGTTTAAGGATAATTTATCTTCATAGTTTGATTAGAACCACCTGCATATTCATACATAAACATCTTCCCCTGAAGCAACCTAAGCATAAAATGTAAACCATTTAACATGGTCATAATGCTGTCTTTGTCATACTTTAAATATAATTGTGTAAGCTTATATTGCAATGTTTCATGAAGTGTTATGATCTTTGGGTGTTTGGCTTTTGGTTTTCATTTGCGTTGAGTTCTTTATTATTGGTTAAAAGGTCTTGCCATACTTAGTTAATTTCTCTGTGTTCATCATTGCCAGAAGGATGTTGCCATATTAGTTCATTCTTTCGTGTTTAGTTTCTTAGTTTATTCTTGTGTTCTGTCCTTTGTGCATTTGGATTTGTTTCTTTAAGCGTTACTCTTTCTGCCCTTGGTTTGTAGTTTCTTTGTGTCAAGTTTAACTTCCTTTGCCATAGTCAGTCTGTCAGCTTGGGTCCTGTACTAACCTCGGATATGACACAAAGTGGTTTCCTGCTGAAAAACTGGTCACAGCTTCTTTACTCTTTAACAATCATGTGAATTGTACTTTGTTATGCCTAAAGCCCTACCCGTTGGTTTTTCAAGCACATAAACTGACAGAATCCTCATATGGTATCCACTGTAACAGTAACAACAGGACCTGTGATCTTCCATGCTTCTGAGTTGAGATGGTGTTCTCACGCTTGCAAGGTTTTCCTTCTTCCTCCAAATGAAGTGATATTAAATAAAACTACACCTTCATTTTAGTTTCACCAGATCACAGGATATGTCTCCAAAAATTATGGTCTTTTGTCCCTGAGTGCATTTGTAAACTGTAATCTTGCTTCTTCATGGTGTTTCTGGAGTAACGGTTTCTTCCTCACTGAGTGGCCTTTCAACCATGTCAGCACAGAACGCGCTTCACTATTAATAATAACAGTATTACAGCTTCAATCAGCATCTTTACATAATTTTTTGCCTTTGTTCTTGGGTTGATGCATACATATAGTATAAAAACAAGTTCATCTCTGCAACGCTGGACCAGTCTTGTTCCTAAATGGTATAATGGTTGGACATTACCTTGCTCTTATTAGTTCCATATAATTGTTGGAAAAGACAAACGTGGCACCTTAAGGCATCTGGAAATTGTACCCAAAGATGAACCTTGTGAAGGTCATTAGAAGAAAGTTATCAAACAATTTTCACATTTAGCAAATAGAAATAAAGTTGTTAATCCTAACTGACCTAAAACAGGAAAAGTTTACTCAGATTTAATGTCACAGTAAGAAACAAAACGTGAATTAAATATCTGGCTTAAACTGTAGGTGCATATATGTTCCATGGATGCACACAGTTGTTAATAACAGGCCAGACGTTTTTATGCTGCAGTTCCACACATCTGTGTTCTGTCAACAGTCCTGTATTCATCTTACTCAATTCCTCCCTCCTTCAAGCCTCCCCCAGTGACGTTAGCCATTTATGCCCACAAAGCACAGCTGTGGTCTAACAACAGAAGCAATCTAACTCTCCCCAACCTTTTGCCTCAGGGGCTGTGCTAGATAGAGTAGTGTTTATTTTTGACAAAGCTATGTGACAGGTTTCCTCACGTGTTCTTAGATTGTTCCAAGAAACGTCGGGCGGAGGGAACCAAGTAGTCTAACAAGCGCTTATAGCTTGCTAAGCTGCCATGAGGACAACATGCAAGTAAAGCATGAATCTTGAATTTACCATACAAATAGGTACTGTAAAATACACATATTTTGGTGGGGAGGTATTTTAAGAAGCTTGAGGATAAAGTAGCAACATGTTTTCCATGCAAATGAAAGAGGTAACTGGCATGTTAAAGGAACAAAAGGCCCTGATGTTCCAGTATCATGTATCCAACCAATATTAGGCCGTCATCACCTTTTGTGTCCTCATGTGTTCAGCAGCAGTGTCTCCATGTGATTCACTGGATGTAGTAAAAGAAAAGATGCCTTCTTGGTTGTGTTTTTGCTAGTTGCTAGTGTTTTTTTAAAATTATTTCTCAGGACAGAAAGGGGCTTGTATTAGTCTTAATGCCATAAAGAGACTGGAGATTATTTATTTAAATACATTATTACACTTAGAATATAGAATTATATGTGAACTACAAGTAAAATAAGTAAGTAGAATATAAAATAGCATCAACCTGGCAGCTGTAGTCAATATTAGCTTACCCCCTTGGGTATTTATGTGTCCTATAAAAATGTTTGTCTAAAATAAGATTTTTGTGTCTCATCTTAAAATATCACATTTAGTTGATTATGTAGACAAGCCAATCCCATCACCTTATATGTATGTCATAATGCGTTTTCTTGTGGTGGACCAGAGGCAGACAAGTACGGAGAAAGCAGAGTGGGATCAGTGGGAAAACTCCTTTTTTAATTTTCAGTCAGCTTACTTGCAGGCGAGTGCAGGGTAACAAAACTGTCCAGATACAGGCATTGAAAACAGGATCCAAATAAGGGTAAATCCAAAGGCTCCAACGAGACGTGGAAGACGTGACAAAAGGACATGACGACACCACGTGGAACAAAGGACGAAGACAGACTTAAATAGGGACAAGGGTGAACATGAAACAATAGGGCAGGTAATCAGGGAAACAGGGAACAGGTGAGACATGGAGGCAGAGGGAGGCAGAGGGAACAGATGAAAACAATACATAGATTAAAACATGATGAAGGACTAATAAACAATACCGAAACGAAGCTATAACCACATGAAGCATGAGAGTAAAGAATAATCAAGAACCGAGAAACTAGAGGGAACATAAGAAACATTACCTGAGAACGAACAAGGAACCCATAAAGCAAACCAGATTACAGAGTAACGAAACCTAACACCACACAGACTGAACTGACAGGAAGGGAAGCAGAGAACATGAGGACTAGGATGTAAACAAACAAAATGTACACAATAAGTAAACACAACCTAACCAGAGGGGCTGGAGAAATAAGATAAACAGAGCACAATATTTAATAATCATAATAGCAGAAATGACAACAAAGAGAAAACCATACTACGTCATAACTAAGAAGGATAACACTAACTAAAGGAGCTATGAACGAGGAGGGAGAGAAACACAACCTAACACTCAAAATAACTGAGAAGAAATCATAACACAAAACCAACACAGAGTCCAAAAGGTGACACACCTTGACAATGTAGTCCAATTTGTGTACCTTTGTGGTTCTGTAAAAATTAGCAGAATTACTTCTCACAAATCTGTAGTGTGCAACAAGTTTTAGTGAATGTTAAACTTGAAATTTCCCTTAGTAGGTCTGAAAATTCAGTGAATGTGAACACATTGATTTTTGCACATTCTATCATTATGTCAACAAATATCACTGAATTTCGATTGGGTTGAAGTCTGGACTTTAACTAGGACATTGCAACAAACTTGCAAACATTTTCTGTTGTAGATTATACGCTGTGTTTGGGTTTGTTCTTTTTACATTATCCATTGACTTTGAAAGAAGGTGCATTTTCCTTTTGATTTTTATTGAACTGTATTTCTGGATGTATCTAAAAATAAATATATCTTTTCGAGATATATTTATCTGCAGCTACAAACTGCATTTTTTTCCTTTAGTCTGAAATATTCAGTCAGAAAGGAAAAAGAATTTGGAGAATGTTTTAAGTAAGAGTTTGGACTTGCATCATGTTTGGTAAGGTTTTGATTTATGCCTCTTTTTCCGTGTGTTTCTTTTTTATGCTTTTAATGTTTTATAATGCTCGTTTTTGGTTTCAAAACAGAACTTCAATGGAAGGCTTAGGGATGTGTGTTAAATGTGTATATGTCTATTTATAATAGTCTGAATCTTTAATTTGATTGCCTGGGGTGTGTATATTTGCTGCTATGAGTCACAAGAGTTGTATGTATCCCTAACTGAAGCCCATAAATCATTAGTGTTTTATGCCGGTGAAATTAGGGTGCATTTTTTGAAAATGGTCAACCTCTTGGAGTTGCTCTGAAACAACCTTTATAGCATGAGTCATAAAAAGAAATACATTTTCATCAATACAGACTAATTTGTTTGTGGAACATTTCCAAAGATAAAGCCTCATAAAATTTGCTGCATCATACTGTACTTAATGTTAAGGGCTCAATTATTTAAAAGCTGTCTGTTAGTTTCTGTCTGCGATATCTGAAAGTGATTGACGGCCACATCCAGTATATTACCACTGATCATAGAGTGTATTTTAATGAAAACTGAAATGCCTAATTTATTGTCCTTCTTTATCTAAGTGGGATTTCCCCTTCTTTTATTTCTGTTGCATATAAGACGTTTACTGAAACCAGCTTTTTATAGCCCATTTAACAAAACTATTGACTGTTTTTATCTTTTTCTCAAAGTATTTAAAAACTGCAAGGGACCTAATGTAAAATGCTGTTGAAGAGTTCAGTAATTCCAGTACTAAACTTTAATACTTTTATTTTCTTGTCTCGTTTGTTTATCAATGTTTTCAGGGTCTAGATGAGGAGGCAATAGTTGACCATGGAAAGACCAGCTTCACCACTCTTTCAAACTATGAGACAGAAGATTTGGAAAGTAAGTACAAAGCTATTAAACTAAAATTAGTCTAGCTAAGGTTGTTTTTTAATTTTGTTTTAAGTAATGAGTCCAAAAAAATTGCTTATTTGATCAAAACTATTTCTGCTACCCAGAGTTAAATGAACCAGTCCCAGTTCTGATTACATGATCCAAAGCAGCCTGATATACTTTTTTATAGTTTTTTTTTTAACTATGCTCATCTTTATATACATAACATTTATTAAATAGTTGTAAACAAAACTAGTCAACATGAAAGTTCCGAATTAAAAGAAAAATCCTCAGACAAATACTTTCATGACTGAAAATCAGCAGATTGTTGTACAGCTAACCACCAATCTGTGATAGCAATGGCTGCGCATTTACTATTTATTTTACTACGTATGACGGCTAATCTAAATATACTTTATGCGGGTTTAAATGTAAAGAGATGAAGTGTGTTTTTGAAAGTTTAATTCTTTTTTAATAAGTGTGTGAATTATGATACAACCTGGTTTTGTATAATGTATGTGCATTGGAGTAAATGATGTAAAAGATACAGCATTAGTTACATGTTATTTTTTCCCCACACTTAGAATCTATAAGTGCTCCCAAGTTTTAGCTGAATTAATAGAAATAGAGTTTTAAATGTGTAGGGACGTCGGACCCATCAAGCATTCAGCATGCTGAGGTGTGGGATCTTAATGTAGACAGAACGTCTGCATACTTTATTGTGATACTAAGTAACACTAATATTGGTTCTTTGCTGTGACATTTGAGTTTCACTTGTGGAAATTCAGTAGTGTAATGGTGAATCTCAATAAATTAGAATAATATTAAAAAGTACATTTATTTCAGAAATTCGATTCCGAAAGCCAAAACATTATTTTTTAGATTCAATGCACGTCGAGTTTTGGTAATTTGGATCTTCATGGCTTATAGCTGATAAAAACACAAAAATAGTTTTTGGGAAAACATTTTATAAATTACATAATTGTTTTAGTATGTTTTTTGAGAAGAATGAAAAACAATTTTAAAACTCAGCAAAGTCTAATCAAGTTCCATTTGTAAAAAAAAAAAATAACACGCTGTTATTCAATAGGAAAAAAACTGAGTTTAAGCTTTATTGCTCTCAAGAGTCTTAAAAACCATTAAGCAGTGGAAAGGATGGAATCATCAGTAATGTGTCCCTATCCATATGGAAAGTGTAATGGCTCTAATTTCCTGTTGAAATGAGTTTTTGGTATACAAACCATACTTTTTTTTCAGCGAAGTAAGAGCCTCTGGTCGGAAGTCATTACCTAAACTGTATAGGATTTCATGGCAAGTGTTAATGGTGCACACCCATTTTTCAAATGCCATGCCATTAGTGATTTAAAGTATAATTTTATTCTCAACAATATATCTCATTTCTTTTCTTTTCAACTTTGAATTCAATTTCTTCTGCATCAAGCGTTAACTAATCCGGTAAAAGATATTGTCTTAGAGGCCACATGTGAAGCGTAGATGACAATTTAATTGATTATTGCCTTGGTGGTTTAATCTACCTCTCTGTCCTCCGTTGCTATTTCTCATCATTTATTTTACCCATATTCCCCTTATCGTCTTAGTTTTTTTTTCTACATGCTACATATTGGTGTCACTTCTTCTGGGTTTTCCGTCAATACAAAGAGGGATGACTCATCTGTAAAAATTGGATATTGCAGAGTGTGTTGGGTGAAAATAGGGCATTTTATGTAGGAACGCAGGTCCTTTGTGGCAGTAACAATATTGAGGAGAAGCAGACAAAACACTGGGGGGGAAAAAACTAAGAGCAAATGTTAAATGTTGTACTCTGGTTTCCTTCGAGTAGATTAAGTCAAGCTTTCCCAAGAAATGCTCTCTTTTATTTAGTGTTGTGCGTCAGTGATTCCATTGGCTGTTCTTCGAGTCGTGACACTATCTTTATCTTTTATCTTAGGGTTTACGATTTTTAAAACTTAAGTAAAGTTAATACCCTTAATTTGGGATGTTAATGTTTTCACTGTAGTTTTTTGACCTTTTAAGAATAATTAAACAATGTAGTTGATTTATTTTTTATACTTTTATTTGGTTGCTATGACTGAATAAAATATTTTGCTCTTGGAATTGATGGGAAGTCAAGGTACCTAACATGCTTGCCTCAGTACATTTTTGAAACAGCCAAAAACAAAGTTGGTTTTGTGTAAGAGACCTTTATTAAAGAATGGGTCCTTTCTTACCCAGGTCACAGAGCAGTCTACGTAGGGGTCCACGTTCCACTCGGAAGGGGGAGCAAACGGCGACACCGCCACAGAGAACGCAGACATCACCGGAAGAAGAAGGACAGAGACTGTGAGGAAGGAAAGGAAGATGGAAGAGAATCCCCCAGTTATGGTTTGACTCTGTTTTAATTCATGACACCAGATCAACAGTGCATTTTTCAAGGCTATACTACTGTTTAATCTACTAAAGATTCACTCTACTAAATGTATAGTGCAAAATACTCTAGCTCCACCAAAATGATTTATTCATGGACCCTTCAGGTCAAAAACTAGTAAATCAACCATTTGATCACCTTCATATTCTGTATATCTAGTGCACAGTAAATGAATTTACACAATATAATAATAATATAATAAGAAATAATTGTTCCTAAAATAAGTGCATTAAATTTTTACTTTCCTTTTCTATGTTGATCAGCATTTTTAGGAACTTTTAATTAGTAATACATGACTCTTGTTTTACCTAAGGCACCTACTGAGGAAAGTGGCTGTGCCGCAGAGCTGCAAGATTTAAAAACCAACAAATAAAAGTTTAACTCTATGAAGAGATGCTTAATAAAAACCCAAGTTACTACCACAGTATTTTATCACATCGGCTGATGTTTACTGTTTGAACACTGTAATTTTAAGTAAAATTTAGCTTTATACTGATAGAGATTTAATGCAGATTTATTGTCACTGTCTTTCAAATTGTTTTGGTAGCACACAAATTTTATGACTTTCAGTTACTGACTAGCGGTTTGTGGTATTCTGAAAGTTCTGTTTTATAGCCTTATTTTTAAGTCTGAAGTCTTTATGGGCATCATTTGGAACAAATCTTTCCTTTCTTGAGTTACAACAAATCTTTAATTTGTTTTATGAAATACACACTAATGGTTCTCTCTTCTCTTAGTATCACTAGTGGTACAAGTACCACTAGTGATACTTAGACTGATTTTAGTGGTGCGTAGAAGAAATATTGATACTTGTTTGGTCAATACAAATAAACTGGCTGCTTATGCTGTGTTCTGTTTACCTCTAAAGTTAGAACCTTTTTCTGGGAATGACATCAAACAAGCAATACAAGCTGAGAACCATGTATTTTCCTGTTTTTTGGAAAATGGTACCCTATGAAGGAATTTATAAGTACTAAGAAAATATGTTGCCTCTGATGCTGATTAGTTCCAGGTTATTGGTTTAAAGTGAACTGTGGATATCAGCTGATGTTTTTCTGTTAGAGCACACATAAAAACTAAAAACCTCTGTTAAAGAAAGCCTTTTTTTAAGGCGGTTTTTTTCTTTTCCCACCCTCGTTTCCTGTTTGCCGTCTGGGGTCGGAGGCTGGTAGAGGGAGCGGGCCTTCTGGTCGGGATCTGGGCTGGGGTTGAGGTTCGGGTCTTTGGGGCTGTCTTGTGCTGCTCTGCTGACAGTCGTGTGAGGGGGGTTGTGTCCTCTTCTTGGATGTGGGGTCACTGGCGTCTGGATCGGCTGAGTGGCGATGGTAGAGCTCAGCTGGATAATGTTTCTATCTGGGCTATTGTTTCAGTGGCAGTGATGTTGTGTGCCTGTGTGGTTGCAGGGGTGGGGTGGGGGACACCGGCCTCGAGTGCTTGCCGCTGGCCGGGGACCTCTAGCCGGGTGAGTTTGTCCCGTCTTGGAGTGGGGTTGGAGGCTCCATTGTGAGCTCGGTGCTCGACGGTGTCTGCCCTTTTGTGCCTGTGGGCGGGGGCTGGGACAGCATTGCGTGGCACCTTTGCCTTGCTGTCGCGGTGTGGTGGGGGTGGGACGTGGTGGGGTGCTTGGAGCGGGCCTGTGTGTGGAGCTTGCGCTGTGTGGGTGTTGCTTCGTCGGCCTTTTGGGGATGAAGTTCTCCTGTGGGAGTGTGCCCATGTGCTGTGGGGGGCTGATTCATGGCGTTTGGGTTCGGGGGCATGTGGTCAATATTTGTGTCCTGGTTGGGGGTGGGGCCCAGTGGGGAGATTCATGTTGGGTTCTTTGGGATTGGAGGGCTCATGGGGTTGGAATCGGAACTCATTGAGGGTTTGGACTATTTTATTCTGTGGCGGCTCTGGTTGTCGGGCTTGTTTGGACCATGTAGACCCCTCTTTTGTACATGGCCCCCTCCCCGGATGAGGATGGGTGTGGTTGGGGACTGGGGTCTGGGTGGGTGGTCGGGGTCCGGGCCGGGGTCGCTCAGGTTCAGGCATGAGCCCGGGCTACCCCAAACCAGGTTCGGGTGCTGGGGTGGTCTGCCTGTCTCCACCCCCGGAGGGAAGGGGACCACCTCCTGGGTCCAGGGGCCGGTTGTCCCTATGGGGTATCGGCACCTGGACCTGGGAGTATAAAGTATGTATGGGGAGTGTGAGTGAGTGTACGACCTCCATTGTTGTTTGTCTTTACGTTGGGTGCGTGGGTGTGAGTGTTTTTATGAGTACGCATGAGGGTGGGAATGTGTGATTGTGTGTGCCTGTTTTTCTTCTGCACTGTGGCTGCTGGGTGGTTCCCCTGGGATTCTCCCCTGCTCCTCTCTGAGGGGGTTGCAGTAGTCCCGGCGGTGGTTCTCCTGGGGTTCCTGTGCTCTGGGGGACCTTTGGATGACTGTTTACTCCCTGCTAAAGCTATCAGGCGTTGTTGCGGCATAAACTGTGTTGTGTCCTCTCCAGCGTTGGGTTGTTCCTTCTTTTTAAATTAAACATTGTTTCATAATCCCAAGGGAATGTGTTTCCATTATTAGAGTGAGGAGAAATTAGTCATCTTCAGCTGTTTACTTCCACAGAATTCACCACCTTTTCCTGCATAGATATTTTTTAGCTCATTCCCTCCTTTTTCTGTTTCCAATAAGCGGCCAAAAATTCATTTAACATACCTCCTGTTAAAAAGGTATTTTTATCAATAAAACACCCTGCATCCTTTGTACAAAGAAGTCGATCAGGCCCTGTGAATCAAGATGCGAAATAATCCATATATGGTACTTTTTTCCTGTTCTTAGGCAAGAGGTGGCTAAGAAGGGTTTTTTGTTGTCAGTTTCTTTTAAGAATTGCTTTAAAAAACAGTGGAAAAGCCCATTATGATTTATGTTTTATGCTTTCAATATTTATAGGTTTTATGAATCTAAACTTTGATTATATTTGGCCTTGAAAAATAATATGAAGCATGAAAAGGAAAATTACTAGTTGATAAGAATGTAGCCTGCACAACCAGCTGAAAAAGTTCAAAAATTGCTGTTCTATTTGAAAACCTTGTATTTACCTAGGTTGTTTGAGAACCATTAGTGTATATTTGATAAAACAAATTTGAACCAGTTGTTTTATATTGACTACATTTTTTACCTTTTATTTTTAGTAATGATATTATTTCTAGTGTTAACGAATATAACATTTGCCATTTGTAATGTCTGTGTCCAGACACACCTTCACAGAGAGTTCAGTTCATCTTAGGAACTGAGGACGATGACCTCGAGCACATCCCACATGACCTCTTCACTGAGCTGGATGAGCTGTCCTTTAGACATGGTGGCGCAACTGAGTGGAGAGAGACCGCCAGGTGAGAATAACAATGAAAGCATAAACACAATAAATAAAGACCTTCTATATTTGCATACAAATCTGCTGGCTTTGTTGGGATTTATTTTTATATTAATGCCATTCAGTGACATTTTTGGCTTGGAGCTGTACTATCTACTAGAAATCAAAATTAGAATTTATATTATTATTAATTAAGTATTAATAGACTACAGGTCCTTCTCAAAATATTAGCATATTGTGATAGAGTTCATTATTTTCCATAATGTCATGATGAAAATTTAACATTCATATATTTTAGATTCATTGCACACTAACTGAAATATTTCAGGTCTTTTATTGTCTTAATACAGATGATTTTGGCATACAGCTCATGAAAACCCAAAATTCCTATCTCACAAAATTAGCATATCATTAAAAGGGTCTCTAAACGAGCTATGAACCTAATCATCTGAATCAACGAGTTAACTCTAAACACCTGCAAAAGATTCCTGAGGCCTTTAAAACTCCCAGCCTGGTTCATCACTCAAAACCCCAATCATGGGTAAGACTGCCGACCTGACTGCTGTCCAGAAGGCCACTATTGACACCCTCAAGCAAGAGGGTAAGACACAGAAAGAAATTTCTGAACGAATAGGCTGTTCCCAGAGTGCTGTATCAAGGCACCTCAGTGGGAAGTCTGTGGGAAGGAAAAAGTGTGGCAGAAAACGCTGCACAACGAGAAGAGGTGACCGGACCCTGAGGAAGATTGTGGAGAAGGGCCGATTCCAGACCTTGGGGGACCTGCGGAAGCAGTGGACTGAGTCTGGAGTAGAAACATCCAGAGCCACCGTGCACAGGCGTGTGCAGGAAATGGGCTACAGGTGCCGCATTCCCCAGACCTGGGCTACAGAGAAGCAGCACTGGACTGTTGCTCAGTGGTCCAAAGTACCTTTTTTGGATGAAAGCAAATTCTGCATGTCATTCGGAAATCAAGGTGCCAGAGTCTGGAGGAAGACTGGGGAGAAGGAAATGCCAAAATGCCAGAAGTCCAGTATCAAGTACCCACAGTCAGTGATGGTCTGGGGTGCCGTGTCAGCTGCTGGTGTTGGTCCACTGTGTTTTATCAAGGGCAGGGTCAATGCAGCTAGCTATCAGGAGATTGTGGAGCACTTCATGCTTCCATCTGCTGAAAAGCTTTATGGAGATGAAGATTTAATTTTTCAGCACGACCTGGCACCTGCTCACAGTGCCAAAACCACTGGTAAATGGTTTACTGACCATGGTATCACTGTGCTCAATTGGCCTGCCAACTCTCCTGACCTGAACCCCATAGAGAATCTGTGGGATATTGTGAAGAGAACGTTGAGAGACTCAAGACCCAACACTCTGGATGAGCTAAAGGCCGCTATCGAAGCATCCTGGGCCTCCATAAGACCTCAGCAGTGCCACAGGCTGATTGCCTCCATGCCACGCCGCATTGAAGCAGTCATTTCTGCAAAAGGATTCCCGACCAAGTATTGAGTGCATAACTGTACATGATTATTTGAAGGTTGACGTTTTTTGTATTAAAAACACTTTTCTTTTATTGGTGGGATGAAATATGCTAATTTTGTGAGATAGGAATTTTGGGTTTTCATGAGCTGTATGCCAAAATCATCCGTATTAAGACAATAAAAGACCTGAAATATTTCAGTTAGTGTGCAATGAATCTAAAATATATGAATGTTAAATTTTCATCATGACATTATGGAAAATAATTAACTTTATCACAATATGCTAATATTTTGAGAAGGACCTGTATATTCTTTTAACAAAACTACTTTGAACTTTACTTTTTGCTTAGTTCCCTTCCCTAGGCTGTTTTTAATCATTGTAACCTGATTTCAGGGAATAATCAATGCAAAGCTCAGGCTTAGCTTCATGTCTTAAAACTTTCACAGGTTGGTTTTTCCAAGCCCTTGAGAGTAGGTAATGGAATTAGAGACTTCACTTGTCTGGCATCTCAGATTGTTTTCTAACACAGAAACGTGTTCAGTTAGAGACAGATTTGGAGAATGAGTCATCTGTTAGGCTGTGCTCTTTGTCAAATGGAATTTGTCAAAGCAGAAAAATTTAGTTGGCCTTCTGACAAGAACACTGCGATTTTTAAATGTGATGGTTTAAATTAATAAGGATGTTTCAAATGCTGCTCCTGTTTGCTCCTTTACGTAAAACATTCTTCCTGTGTGCATCAGATGGTTGAAATTTGAAGAGGATGTGGAAGACGGTGGAGAGAGGTGGAGTAAGCCCTACGTTGCCACATTATCACTACACAGCTTATTTGAACTACGCAGCTGCATACTGAATGGCACAGTCATGCTGGATATGAGGGCCAACAGCATTGAGGACATTGCAGGTAAATTGCATACAACTCACTGAAATCCTTCTCTTTTAGGATAGGCAGCATGATGACCAAATTATTCTGTGTAATTTGAAATATGAAGAGTAAATGCAAACAGTTATAAATTACATGTACTCACCATGGGCATAAATTTTATATTTAGGATGTGTACTGTTTATGTGAGTTAACTGAGGACCTTGTTGCCTTGCAGCAACAAGGTCCTCAGTTCGACTCCCAGCCGGGGGGGTCTTTCTGCATAGAGTTTGCATGTTAAGTTTAAGATGGAGGAATTAGTTCTTCTTTAATATTTCCTCATCTTGTATTGTAAAATGCAACAGTATCTCCTTACTCCTACTTGAGAGTTGGTAAGAACGTGTCCAATCTTTGCTCTCATTCTTAAACCCTGAATCAAATCATAACTATGACACCTAATCCATGCACCGACCAGGGTAAACACCGAACATGATCTAGAAGGGGTTTCATACGGAGGGGCCTCTGAGTAGTGTTGGTTCTTTGAGTGGTCCTGAGAGTCTGAAGCTGTATATTATTGCAAGGTACACGTTTTTTTGCATTGGAAAAAGTCTCACCAGACTCCTCCAAACATACTTTGTGTGATTGCAATCTAACCGTCATCCTTTCTGTTATCTTTTCTTGAAAAGACATTTGGCTTGTCCATTTTCTTGGCTCAAATTCCCAGTGTTGGTTTCAAATCAGAGTAATGGGCAATGACATAGTAATGTAAAACTTGCTTCTCAGCTGACACTAATACTGGTCTGCCAGCAGTGTCCAGTTCATGGGAAACTTGAACTTAGGTGGTTCAACGGTTTCCTGAACATTCTTAATAATACTCTTTATCTGAGGGTTACAGATTGGATTGGATGGTTAAAACTTAGAATTGTGAGTTTCCGGAATATAATGATTCCAAAACACACAAAAACAGTTTTTGACATGGACAAATCTAGTTTCTTAAGTGGCTGTTCCAAAGCCCCGGACCTTAGGCCTATTGAAGAATTGTGGACTATGCTTAATCACTGCGTCTGTATATCTCAGTGAACTTTCTACAATGGGTCTTAGTAACTTTTTTTAAATATATATTTTCAAAGGTGACAATAAATGCAGGTTTTAGCCATGTTTTAGTTTTTTCATGGAAAAATTGCATTAAATGTTCACAACAGAATGACATTAAAAGTACCAGTTAAATTTTTTCATCTATTTGTCTTTTCATTAGGTTGGAAACTATTTGCTTTGTTTTATATAATTTTCCACAAATATAAACTTCCCATAAAAGAAGATTCATCCTATTTAAAAAAAAAAAGGTTTATATTTTTCTTCATTTTAAAACCTAGAAAGAGTCATAAATTGGTGGTTCTTTAATAATGACAACACATACAGTACATTTTTCTCATAAATTATAAGTTGTCTTTTTTCGAAAGGTCATGCAACATTTGCAGCTCTAAATTAGTTATACCCCGCTGGAATGAGTGCAAAAATGGCTCTTTGGTTAAGGTTGCAGAGCCCTGGTCTATCCAGTCAGAATTATGCCAGAAGCTTGTATGTATGTATTTGAGCTTGTATTTATAATTTTGACCTTGTGTAGGTTATAGAAAATATAAAATAATAAAAATGTTGTGAACCTAGTTCTTGTTTTTAAAATTCAATGAAGTTGTTTGCTGTGTGCTCATTCCAACATGCAAAAGCAACAGTTAAACTTAAACCTTAAAAGCTACAAATTAACATAACATTAAAGCTCTGAATGGAAAGTTTTTTTTTTTACCAGAATCGTCCTGTTTACATTGTGTAATCTTGAATGTGTATCTTTCTATAACTGTCTTTGTGTGTTCCAGACATGGTCATAGACAACATGGTGGCATCTGGCCAGCTGAAGCAGGATTTGCGTGACAAGGTCCGGGAAGCAATGCTCAAGAAGCACCACCATCAGAATGAGAGGAAGCTCAGCAATCGCATCCCTCTGGTGCGCTCCATTGCTGACATAGGCAAGAAACATTCTGACCCGCTCTTGCTTGAAAGAAACGGTGAGATCCTACAACGCACTCACATTTCTTGCTCTTCCATTCGTTTAACCCTGGGGAACTGTGCTTAAAAGTCCACTGTTCAAATTCCTCACTGCCAGCATAGGAGGTGGATGGTAAAAGTGAGTAAAATTTAGAGATAAACGTCAGTCCCCTGATTGGAAGAGAAATGTGGGTGCCAAAATATGTACTAACCTGTATGGCTGGCCTGGCTTTGTGGTTTAAATTAATACTTGCTATTTCTCCTGAAGTTGTCATTCCAGTGATAATGTTCAATGCACGTCCCCAAATTCAATTGTGGTGTACATTTGTAATATGTTAGTTGGGAAGCTTGAGGTTTGAATATTGAATGAGATGTCACATTCTTCACTTGTGGTTTTCACTTGACTTGCATCATTACACTGGAAATTTGAAAATCTAGAATGATGTATGTCCCATTAAAGGCTGGTAATGGCATTGGTTGCAGTGTGGAAGGTGTATGACGAAATGAACCTACAGTACAATGTTTAGCATTAATGAATTGCCTGTGTGTGGGAGAGCACTTGTTTGCTTACTATGCATGGACATCCTGTTAACCTATCCTATCCTGCATGCAAGCCTCTTTAAACTCAGGAGTTTTGACGTTATTTTGTGAGAACTTGATTGGTTGACTAAAGTGGAGATGCACCGATCACTTATGATGGGTTTTAGCCGATTACAATTTCTTTTTAAGGATTATAACACAGGACGTTATTACATAAGAAGCATTAAAAATTGTTTTTTCTAGCTTCCTGCTGTGAATGGTCATCAGTTATTTATCAAAATAGCACCTTGTGTGGGACAGAACCGTTAAAACTAAGTTAATGTGTTAAACATCCCATCTTATATTAGAAATTTGCATAGCTAGCACAACCAAATGAATAGTTTCCATTTGTATTCTCTAGTGTAAAGGTCAAAAGGCTAAAACAGCAATTTTGCTGTAATACATTTAACCTTCTTGTTATTTCCTAAAATTCTCACTATCTCTTGCTGCCTGAATGAACCAGAGAAGTATCTTGATATGTCCTAAAGGATAACGTTTTCTTTTAAAGGGGACATTTCATGCTTTAAATGTTTCCTTTTCCCCACTAAATTACGAAGTTGTCATCTACATAAAGTGGAACTGCAATGATTTCTGAACTCCTTGTTATTGTAGCTCCTCTTATACGCCTGTTCTAAGGTGCGCCTGAGCGCAACTCATTTTGGTGCCGTCTCTAAATGCTGTTGAGGCGCTTCACACCCGGCCCCCCTCTAGATTAAGGAGCACTGCACTTTAACCCATTTGGCCATTTTTGTAGTTTGATAACAATTATCTAGCGGTGCAGAAACAAAACAAAAACAGCAAAAACAATACAAAACTTTTTATGTAATTATATTCAAAACATGCAGCACGGTTCTGTCCTCCAGGAGCTAAAAGCAGCACACAGCGCTAACATCAGCAGTAGGCACAATGCTACTGCTATCAACACAATGGTCAGGATGTCATATCAACACAATAAATTTATGTCTAAAATAAAGTTTGTTGTCATTTCATCGTTATTTTCAGCTGCTTTGCTGCGTACTCCGTTTCCATAGACAGAAGGAACCCCTTAGTCAGATGACGTCTTTCAGCAAATCCTTCTTGATACTGGAGGAGGTTGCTGTAGGAACTAATCCTTGAAGTAGGAGAATTAGGAATTTCCCCACTGATGTGGGAACATTTCCATGAAATATAACATTTAATCAGGCATTTCGAAGAAGTTCTTTTACTGCGGGGACGACGTAATGAATTGTGTGGGTTAAAAAACCCAACAACCAAACCGAACTTATCCTCTTTCAGCGTAGGGATACTGGAGCCTAGATGACAAAATCACATCAAGAAATAAATATGACGGATACGCGACATTGATTAGCCGGAAGTCCATGACCGTATTTAGCTGTTCCGCAGCAAATACTTTGACGTAATAGTTGGAAAATGTAACCAATAAATTCAACTTTTCTGCACTTCTACAAACTCCAAGTACACAACAAAACATATTTAAGGACTAAAAAACGGAATTTTGCATGATATGTCCCCTTTAAATAGGTCCTTAAATCTCCTCGCTGAAAGTGAAAATAGCTCACCTTTAGATGAAACTATCTACGGCTGAACTCCAGTATCATGTCAGGTCTCGGTGCACTTCTGCGTGACATCATGTGTTAAACACTAAATACGGTATATTGATTGCAGAGTTGCACTGGACCACTCCACCCCAGTTTGTGTTCCCCCTAAATCTTCTTCACTCAGTAACAATGTTCAAACGGAGAGTTGTAGTTAATCTTTTGACCTGGTAGCGAAGTATGGTGTGTTTACTTGTCAGAAAAATAAGAGATTTTAATTTTGGGCCGTTGAGCCTGTTACTGGTCTGGGCCGATCAATTGGACAAATGTGAGCTTCCAATCACCAGCTGGTTTCTTGGTGCATTTGTGGTCTACGGTTTATTGTAATGCTTTTCCTTGCAGATCTTCTGACATCCCTATGATTCATTCTTAGAACTTGCTCGACACAGCTATGCTTTTAACTCATGTTTATGCAGGCACAACACTTTCCAGCTGCACCTTTTGCAATGCTCTTGCTTCGCATCCTTTCTCACATTGTTTCCTTGGAGTACCATCTGTGTAATGTACATTGTTATCCTCTCTGTTTCATCCCTTATTCTTTTATCCTCCCCTTACCCTCCTATATTTCCTTTTCCTCTCCTTTTTTGCCATTGTCTCCTCTGTTAGGAGAGGGCCTATCCTCTTCACGCCTCTCTCTCCACAAGCCAGGGTCAGCCTCCTCCGTCTCCAACCTGTCCCAGAGACACGAGTCAAGAGTCTCCGTTCTACTCAACAGCCTCCTGCCCTCCTCCTCCTCCAACACTGGGCTGTCTCCTGGCCCCTCTCCCCTCAACACCCCTCAAAACACTCCTTCATCTTTTCGCCGCTCCCATCTAAGCCCATCACAAACCCGTTGCACGGGCCCTGGCCCTCAGGGCATCCCGGAGGTGGTTGTATCTCCTCCCGAGGATGACGAGCCGGCTAATTCTGCAGAGGAGGACGCAGTATCTCCACAACTCACCCAGCGAACGTACTCGGCATCCCAGAACCATGAGCTGCTGCCCTTAGAAGGCAAATATCTGTGTAGCCTGCAAGTGTGAGTCACAGCTTGAACAGAGAACACTAGCACTAGCATGAAGGCCCTGTTTACTTGTTTTTTATCTACCAACCCTGCAACCATTTCATCAACAATCCACTGCAAGGCTGTGTTCTAAGACACTGGATATAATTCAAAACGTTTTTTACACTTCTCTTATTTTTGCACTATTAATCCCTCCTATGTCTGTTTCAATGAGCTGTTTATTTATATACTCTGGCTTAAATCCTTTCTAAATCTGCTTTGCTTTACCCATTAAAACACCTCTCTATGCATTTTGTGAAACCTTTCTCATCATGTAATTGGCCTTCCTTTCCTTCACTCTCTCTGTATTGCTACATGGCTGTTTCGCTCCCTTTTTCCCCAACGCTGCATTCTTTCCTGTGCTTTTATTTTCACTTTCAGTCAATTTCAATGTATAATACTCAAGTGTTCCAAAACTGTCCAATAGCTAGCTTACACGAAATACATTGAATAAAAGTAAGGTTTCCAGATTATCTCTAATCATCTACAGAAATTCAGGAATGATGTTTCCTTTTGTCCTTAAAGGTTTACTTATTCAAAAGGCTGACAAGCATGAGAAATATGAGACCTGCATTAGGCTCCAGCTGCTTATATAGCAGACAGATTTCCTCTTTTCACATATCTGAGTGAAAGAGTGACGCCACCACTGTTCCCTTTTAGTAATTCACACAAACCAAAGTGAGGAGACAAATTTCCCCATCTTTGGGTATTTAGAGAAAACAAGCAGGCGTTCGTTATAGAATCAGCAAAACACAACCACTGGGTGCTTTACACGACAACTGCCAAACCAGATGTATGCATGATATTTAGCTCTTTGGTGAAAGCTGAAAAGGTGATGGGTGAAATAACTTCCACCCAAACAACTCTCTCCCTTTCCAAAAAAAACAAATTAAAATGATGCTTTAAATTTTGTTAAACATTGGAAGGAAGCTGGCTTGTAATAAATCTACCCTATGTTACTTAGATGAGATGTGCATGTATGCATGCATAAAAAAAACATGTGCAATTAGAAATAGATACAAACAAATAAACCAGGTTGCTCTTGTGCACCTGATTGTTGAATCATGTTAGTTTTAATATAGAGATGAGGAGCCAGAACCGTACTTGGTGTTCATGTGTTCAAATACTAATGAAGGTATTGGCTGTGTGTTAGCCATATGCAAAGAAAGAAAAAGAAAATATTTTTAGGAAATTAATGCATAAAAATACTATCTTAATGTTAAAAAAAACGTTTAAGCTTTAGCTTTATTTAATCAGATGCTAACTCGTAGTGTCCATTAAGGTCTGACTGTTTGATATTCTTTTTACAACCCTTGTTTAAAATCCATGAAGACTGGCTAGATAAGTTTAACTTCTAGTTTTGTTTACCGATAAACTATAAAATATTTTACTGCTTTTTCCCATAGTTTTAGCACACAGTCATATATTACTGAGTCAAAGTTTTGTTAGAAATTCTGACGCAGAACATCCTTATTTCTTACCTGTGGATGATAGCTCCATTTTCAGTTCACGCTAATTTAATGTCCATGCTCTTTGGTTTTCTCTCCTTTGCATCATCTGGAACCCATTCAAATTCCTCCTCATCAGTTCTTCAGAATAAACATTCTTTTACCTGAGTAAAATGTTGTGGGAGCAAATTGTGCCAGCAGTATGGCCAAAAATATCCTGTGACTACTAGGATTGGTTTGTTGGTACTGTACCACACATTCACACCTACGGTGGTGTTTTGTTCTTCCCAAACCGGGCCATGTGAGTTTATTATTAGACTATGTGTGCGTGTGTATATATTTGTCTGGGAATGGCTCCATTTCAAGGCATGGGTCATTAATAAGCACGTTGGAAAATGAAAAGGTTGGGGTGATCTTATTATAGCTAACCAGCTTTTGTAACTGTACCCCCTTCTAGGAACTACATCACAAGAAGAGGCAGGGATCTTCACATTCATGATATAGAAATAACCTCTGTGGAGAATTTCAGGCCTTTCAAATTTCCTCATAACTGTTAGAAATATGGCCCGTGACAACTTAAAGTTGATTGATAGATTGATTAGTCACACCATTTAAACTCCTTATGGTTGAAGTGATGAACCTGAAATTCAATATTTCTGCCAACTGATGGGAAACATTAGGAAGGAGGTAAATTGTCAGTTATTGAAGTCAAAGGGACAAGCTATAATGACTCATCGCATTATTGTATCTCAAAAATAACATTTCTTAAAGTGGTATGTATGCTGCAGTAACTCTGGTTCTCCTGAAGCTGTTGGACCACAAACTGCTAAAGATCAGAATATAAAGTGCATCACATGTGGACAGTCTTAAAGCATACATGATGGTGAGATTATTTAAGGTGAGGGACTAAATTAGCAGTGGTGGTGTTATGAACTATCATAAACTGTATTTACTATGCTAACATTAGTTTTGGTGTTTATGTGGTTGTTACCTAAGCACATGCCACTGTAAACTACCATGCAATTATACAGTGTATGTACATAAGTCTTACCATGAGTAACTAGAATATTTATGTGATGCCAAAGAACCTACATAGATGTATTTCAATAGGACTGCACAATATATTAAAAACGTATTATCACTGCAATATCATATCATAGGACTGATGCAATATTTGCTTGTATCCTTTGCCTGCCAAAACTATTAGGTGTATTAGATAGACTATTAAAGCAGTAGATCCTCACTCCCGACACAGATGAGCCCAAGATACTGAGGGTCACAGAGATATTTTGAAGCATTATAACAACAAGTAGGTACCCTCCACATTTCAAAACCTTACAACCACAAATCCATATGTGTTTAATCGAGATTTTGTTAGACAGACCAACATGAAGTTGGTGAAAAGGAAAACACAGAGGGGTTTCAAACTTTTTTACAAATAAAAATCGGAAAAGTAAGAGTTGCATTTGTATTCAGCCCCTCTGTTCAGTTTTGTTCTCATTCAAAGCACTTTCTTCCACCTGTTTGCTGTGTCCCCTGTGTGATTTGTAGCAAACTTAAAATGGGACTTCTTTGGGTTTCCATTCTACGGTGCTTTCCTTGTTGCCATTCCTTCATAAAGCCCAGATTTGTGGAGTTATTGACTAATGTTGTAAAAACCCTGTGGACAGTGCTCTGTGAGATGTTCTTGATCTTTGTCATGCTTTTGGTACACTAATGTTCTCTAACAAACCTCTGAGGGCTTCACAAACAGCTGGATTTATACTGAGATTAAATTACACACAGGTAAACAATTTAATAAGTAGGTGACTTCTAAAGCTGGTTGGCTGGATTATATTGAGGCTGTGTCATCCTAAAGGGGGCTGAATACATGTAGCAAACATGTTGTAAGATACCTTTCAGTTTTTTGTTGTATATAAAAAACAAACTATTAAAAACTCGTATCCTTTTTTGTCCAATTATGCTCTACTTTGTGTTGGTTTATCAGATAAATGGCCCCAAAATACACTGAATTAAGTTTGTGGTTGTAACTTGGCTAAATTTTGAAAACTTTAAGGGGTCTGTTTAATAATTGAAGTTACTGTATGACTTTGTAATGTCTCCTGAAAATAGAACTAAAATGGAAGTAAAATTACAATGATACATTGGGAACATTGTCATTTTCGGATGACTTTTTTTGTGAAAATCCAGCATTACCTCTGCTACCAATCTGATAAAGGTCCAAAAATTGGTATAATTTCAGGTTTTCATGTTACTCTTGTATATGAGTGAGCCAGCACAGTGAGGCTGGTATGGGGGAGCATTCCATGGCTTAGTGCTCCTGAATGTAGTTCTTTTGGCCGACACTGCCTATCATAATCCACCCTATATTCCTAAAGGCTTTGTCGGGTTTGTGAGCAATCATGCTTCTGTTTAGCAGTCCAGGTTACCCAGCACCCACTGGGGTTACTCCAGGGTACAGATCACTGACGAAACTATATGCTGGCAGGAATGGGGAATTCAAATTTTGATCCGTGAGTCTCTGGAAATATGAAAATGAGGAAAAAAGAAAGAATCCGGTAAAAGAAAGGAATTCAGAGGATAGGCTTGTGGTATCCTCTGATTCAGTACATTACTCCCTCATTTCATCTCCCTCTCTCATATCATCTTGAGTGCTAGCGTTTCCTGGATCTGGTATGACTCTAATCAAAGAACAAATGTTGAAGTGTTTATGCACAGAAATATACAGGTCCTTCTCAAAATATTAGCATATTGTGATAAAGTTCATTATTTTCCATAATGTCATGATGAAAATTTAACATTCATATATTTTAGATTCATTGCACACTAACTGAAATATTTCAGGTCTTTTATTGTCTTAATACGGATGATTTTGGTATACAGCTCATGAAAACCCAAAATTCCTATCTCACAAAATTAGCATATTTCATCCCACCAATAAAAGAAAAGTGTTTTTAATACAAAAAACGTCAACCTTCAAATAATCATGTACAGTTATGCACTCAATACTTGGTCGGGAATCCTTTGGCAGAAATGACTGCTTCAATGCGGCGTGGCATGGAGGCAATCAGCCTGTGGCACTGCTGAGGTCTTATGGAGGCCCAGGATGCTTCGATAGCGGCCTTTAGCTCATCCAGAGTGTTGGGTCTTGAGTCTCTCAACGTTCTCTTCACAATATCCCACAGATTCTCTATGGGGTTCAGGTCAGGAGAGTTGGCAGGCCAATTGAGCACAGTGATACCATGGTCAGTAAACCATTTACCAGTGGTTTTGGCACTGTGAGCAGGTGCCAGGTCGTGCTGAAAAATGAAATCTTCATCTCCATAAAGCTTTTCAGCAGATGGAAGCATGAAGTGCTCCAAAATCTCCTGATAGCTAGCTGCATTGACCCTGCCCTTGATAAAACACAGTGGACCAACACCAGCAGCTGACACGGCACCCCACACCATCACTGACTGTGGGTACTTGACACTGGACTTCTGACATTTTGGCATTTCCTTCTCCCCAGTCTTCCTCCAGACTCTGGCACCTTGATTTCCGAATGACATGCAGAATTTGCTTTCATCCGAAAAAAGTACTTTGGACCACTGAGCAACAGTCCAGTGCTGCTTCTCTGTAGCCCAGGTCAGGCGCTTCTGCCGCTGTTTCTGGTCCAAAAGTGGCTTGACCTGGGGAATGCGGCACCTGTAGCCCATTTCCTGCACACACCTGTGCACGGTGGCTCTGGATGTTTCTACTCCAGACTCAGTCCACTGCTTCCGCAGGTCCCCCAAGGTCTGGAATCGGCCCTTCTCCACAATCTTCCTCAGGGTCCGGTCACCTCTTCTCGTTGTGCAGCGTTTTCTGCCACACTTTTTCCTTCCCACAGACTTCCCACTGAGGTGCCTTGATACAGCACTCTGGGAACAGCCTATTTGTTCAGAAATGTCTTTCTGTGTCTTACCCTCTTGCTTGAGGGTGTCAATAGTGGCCTTCTGGACAGCAGTCAGGTCGGCAGTCTTACCCATGATTGGGGTTTTAAGTGATGAACCAGGCTGGGAGTTTTAAAGGCCTCAGGAATCTTTTGCAGGTGTTTAGAGTTAACTCGTTGATTCAGATGATTAGGTTCATAGCTCGTTTAGAGACCCTTTTAATTATATGCTAATTTTGTGAGATAGGAATTTTGGGTTTTCATGAGCTGTATGCCAAAATCATCCGTATTAAGACAATAAAAGACCTGAAATATTTCAGTTAGTGTGCAATGAATCTAAAATATATGAATGTTAAATTTCCATCATGACATTATGGAAAATAATGAACTTTATCACAATATGCTAATATTTTGAGAATGACCTGTATAGGCCTTGAATTCTCAGGAGAATCAAATGCATCTACTTACCTGTACAAAACTCAAAGCGAAAAGCTGACATTAATTCATGCTAAGTAGGACTAACTCTAGTGTGAGAACAATGAGCAGGTTTTATAGTTTTTCCCATGGATGACTTTCACAGCATTTCAGGACTAAATTTGTAGAAAGTATCATAAATCTAGCATCTAGCTGTTTTTAATTTGTAACATGTAGAACCCGAGACAATAACCAACCTCAGGTTCCACAGAGGGTTTTCCTGTTTAGATGTAAATTTTACCATTCAATAAATATTTGATAATAAGTAAAAAAAACATTTGAGCCTTGTCTCTTGGTTAAGAGAGACACTTGATTGTTATTGATGTATTTGATCTTGGCTTAAGCAAAATAGATGAATCATATATTTGGGGCTGAGTAACTTATAATATTAAAGTAGAGAATGCCTTGGAAATTGCTCTCCAATTGTTAAGCTCATGCTACAGTTTACAATTTAACGTTCCCTGCAGCCCCATAATCTCTCATGGAAACCTTAAAGAAAAAATGCAACCTTCTATTTGTTTGCAATTATTGAGAGGCAAAAAAATACACCTTTTTTAAAATCACCGGTGCCACACTTACAGTACAATGTTATTTTACATAAATGTAACGGAAACATTTTTGTAACTTTGTAGAATTAGACTTTTCAGAAACTTTCAATAAGCAATTCATGATGTGTGTATTCCTTAGGGTATAAATATGATATGCCACAAAGGTCCATTTCTTTCGGCCACATGGAAAGCTGGAAAAGCCTTAATGTTTATCTTCACACACAGTGGGAACAATACTAAGTAATGCTGAATAATGTCATGTTGTTAGAAAACTGCAGCGAATAGTGGCATTTTGGGGTCACCATATTTCCATAAAGACCATTAGACACTATCCACATGCCTAGTAGTTGTTTGTAACTTACCTCCGAAAAAAGATTACCCAACATCATAAACAGGAAATTGTGACGTTTTTTTTAAACTCTACTGAGACTTTAACTGGAACAAAAGAATTTAGTTAGATGACATTAAGAGTGAGAAATTCAGACACAAAGTCTCCACTGATTAATATGTGACAAAGCTTCTCATGTGCACTATTAAGTACAGTGGTGGATCTATAAGGCTGTGAACTATTGAAATATATGGAATCTGGGTAGTCTCTGCCACATAACTGTAAATGGGTCGTGACTGAAAACTTCAGCATGATTCAAAACATATGGCGAAATCAATACAGAAATGGTTCACCAGAGACTAAAGTCCCAGACCTAAATGCTTTTCAAGTCCGTGGGGTGAGTTTAAGAGAATAGAGTATGACAGTGGTCCCAGGATTCTGGACAATCTAGAGAGATCATGCAAAGATCCCATATCTGTATCAGCCAACCATGGGAAATGTTACAGGAGTAGACTAACATCTGTTCTGTTGGCAAAAGAAGATTGTAGAAAGCATTACCAGCAGGGTGCTAAAAAGTGTGGCACTGATGATTTAGTAAAAAAAACTCCTATTTCTTAACATGGGATTTCTTTCCTTACTGAGATTTGATTTTCTTATAAATTCTTCTGCAATCTTTACATAGGGGTGAGATGGTGTAGGTGTAGAGACTGCTTTGTTTACCAACTGTTTGCTTTAAAAAACTTAATGTGTTTTATTTATTAAAAATAAACATTTCCATAGAACAACGAATGTCATTTTAGCTGACTTCTAATAATGACCCCACAAATTACATTTGTAATTAAACCACAAAATCTGCTGTACTCCAGTAATTTCCTCCTATGTCCCACACTTACAGTTTCCATCATTGCTTTCCTGTCCCTTTTAGGACCAATGGTGTCGCCGCACTCTCTCCCAAACAATCTGGATGGAAACAAGGCGATGGAGAGGAGGCCGTCTAAAGTAGGGGTCAGTAGAGAAAGCAGCAGTGTGGACTTCAGCAAGGTAACCTAACTACAGTACTGAGCACAGACAAGGTCCCATCATGGTGAAAGGCACCCGGCTAAGTTCACCCATCTTTTCTTCAGTTTTTTGATTTTCCCAGACATTTCAGAGTCTTATGTTCAAAGCAACCCCTACACAGGTAAACATCCCATAACCACTCACCCATAAAACAAATCTGTAGTCATTGCTCCTCATCCAATGGACAAAGAATCAGTCATAGCAGTCTTAGGTTATATAAGTCTTTCTCTTTGAAAATCTACCTCTGTTGCATGGCTTCCATTCAGCCTACCATTTTGTAGTGTATCATCCATTAAATAAAATGGCAGGCTGCCATAAGTCGCTGTTATACAACCAGGCTTTACGCCTGCCAAAAACTAAGGTGCAGTGTGTACATGAGTCATAGGAAGAGGACTGAAGGCATATTCATTTCCACAAAAGGATTGTTGCCATGCTTAGATCTGTATTTAACAGCACACATAAATTATAGATATTTGAAGAGTATGAAATTGATCACATAACTGTACCATCTTTGCTCAGTACTATTTAGGTCTACATGTTGCCATTTGCACACATTGTGTGTGTCTCGTTCTCTGTTTTGTCGTGATTTGTTTTTGCATGGCTTTATTTCAGCATGCGTTGATCTCCTCCTCTGCTCTCCATTTCTACTGTTTTATTAGTTTTGATTTGTATTTCTGACTTTACACTTTATGGGTTTCAGGTAGACATGAATTTCATGAAGAAGATCCCTCCTGGTGCTGAGGCCTCAAATGTGCTAGTTGGAGAAGTGGACTTTTTAGAGAAGCCCATAATTGCATTCATACGGTTATCACCGGCAGTCCTTATCACAGGGCTCACTGAGGTGCCAGTTCCCACAAGGTATCTGCCTTTTACTTCTACAATTAGACATTTAATTAAAAAAAAGCTCTTCTGACAGCTTCTTGCACTCTAAGAAGTCAGGATGATTTGAGAATTTCATTGTAAAGGCTTTATTGCATAACATAGGGAACAAACGTGGTTCAAATTGTTGATCTTTGTCCGGCACTCTGGATCCTGTGTTTATATGTTATAGCAAAACAAACTATGTTTTAGTGCAGTGTAGAGCCACACAAGTAGTCACATGATGCTACAGCGCTCTCCACATTTATTGTAACCCTCGGTAAAGATGTGACAAAAGCTTTAAAATCAGTTAGTGTTTTATGAAATTAGCATATTCTCTCACTGAAAAACAAATCCAACATTTGATCAATTTAGTTAAGAAGTAATTATTTTATTCAGGAAAATTAATAGTGACCAAATTCTGGTAACCCTAACAATTCCTATAAAAAAAAAATGTAACTGAAGCTCTTTGCAAATAATACCTTATTTTTTAAATTGTATTAATAGTCAATGAGCCCGTTTCCCAGGTTAATAATATCACTAAACACAGAAACCAAGTTTTCCAAAAAGACAAGAAAACGTGCCATTCAAGGGCAAAAGATAAGTGTTGATTTTCATATGTCAGGCAAAGGAGACAAGAAAATGACTTATACATGAAATTTGCCCAAATTTGCCATCAGAGCAGCAGTTAAATATGTTAAAGCAAGTAAAACTGTGCCAAACAAGGCTGTACAAGGATCCAAGTTTCTGTTGACACATTCACAAAAAGTTCCCTTTTAGAAAATGGCAGTGAATTTTTAGGTGTGTGATTAGGTCACTGTAATAAACTTAAACTGAAATATAAATAAAGACTCCTTACCAGGGGTGCTAATTATTGTGAACTCCCTGTTCAAACGCTATGTAGAACACAACTCTCATTTGTAGTGACCTTTGACTAAACATCTGAGTAAAGGTTTTTCCAACACAACATTGATCATGATCATTCTGACACATTGTGTCAAAACTCTAAAAAAAGAATGGTTTGAGCCATTCGTTTGATTTAGTAAAAACAAATTTAAACCATGTGGGCCGACGAAAGTTTAAAGTGAACAAGAACATGAAATCAAAACAGTTTTACTGAAAGACTGTCCTCTCAGGAAGTTGATATCTGTGTGTTTATTAATGTGTCTCCTTTGCAAAGGTTTCTTTTTCTCCTTTTGGGTCCACATGGGAAAGGACCACAATACCATGAAATTGGCAGATCAATGGCAACACTAATGACAGATGAAGTGAGAAATTATTTTATTACTTAAGCCTTAATCACGTTAAATTTGCTTTTTAGTGCACAATTCTTTATACATTTTAATTATTACTTCAGAGCTGCAAGTCCTATTTTCATTTTTATGTAGATTTTCCATGATGTGGCTTATAAAGCCAAGGACCGAACAGATCTGCTGTCTGGAATAGATGAGTTTCTTGATCAGGTGACTGTCCTGCCCCCTGGTGAATGGGACCCCACCATCCGAATTGACCCCCCGAAAAATGTCCCATCTCAGGTTAGCAGATTTCTCTGTCAAAGCTTTTCTGTTTGTCCAAAGTGTACTTTGTAAATAATGAATTTAAAGACAAATTGCTGTGTAGAACCCTAATCTCCAAGATGATAAAAACTCGAGAAGAAGTTAGTGGAGAGATTTGTGCTGCTCTCACTTATCAGTCGGTTTAACCATTAATGCAGCTTTATATGATTACCAATTCTCATAAACTGTGGTTTTTATTTTGTCAACCATTTTTTTTGCCTCTTTCTTATTATGAAAGTCATTAGATGTGTCCTTATCACTGTAAAGCTGCATGAAAGCAAACTGATAAAAAAAAATAGATTTAAAGCATAACTTATTTAAATGTCTTGGTCTGAAGTCAAAGAGAAAGAGACCATCGCACCCTAATGGTAATGCACCTCCAGCTGGAGAGCTGGAAAAAGAGGACGATCACCTTGCAGGACCTGAGCTTCAAAGGACTGGGAGGTCAGTAAAGTACTTTTCATTGCACAAGATTCATGTCTGGGTATTTTTTACTGAAAT